>NC_083243.1:127386821-128810571 GCF_032191835.1 Heteronotia binoei | reverse complement strand
TCTGTGGGAAAGAGTGAAGGAGGCAGGAAAAGTAGGAAATCTGAAATCCTATGTCTTTTGATGAAGAACTCACTGGGACAGGCCTTGCAGTGACCATCTGAAACTTACTACTCACATAACTATGCCCAACCTGGTAACAGCAACCATACAACTTGTCTAAAAGTTTCCCAGGGCTAGAGTGCCAGGAGAAGAGAAGACAGGGAAGCTGAAGGTAGATTGGCTGGAGTGGGAAAGAGAGAAGGAAGCAGGGAAAGAGGAGAGACTGTGAAGTCCACCAAGGAAGACAAAGAGGAAATAGTATGGAAGAGGGATATAGGGGAAATGAGATGTCCCCTTCAATTCCTCATGGGCTCCAGACATTTCTGGTTCCAAATTCAAAGTCTGGCAATCTCCTCATCAGAGAAGTTAAGAAAAAATTTGGCTTCTGTTTCCATTATAATTAGGGGCTACAGTACCATCAGTGCAGATGGTTCTGGCTCAAAGTCTAAATCATAGAATCATAGAGGTGGAAGGGACCTCCAGGGTCATCTAGTCCAACCCCCTGAACAATGCAGGAAACCCACAAACACCTACCCCAAATTCACAGGATCTTCATCGCTGTCAGATGGCCATCTAGCCTCTGTTTAAAAACCTCCAAGGAAGGAGAGCCCACCACCTCGCAAGGAAGCCTGTTCCACTGAGAAATTGCTCTAACGGTCTGGACGTTCTTCCTAATGTTGAGCCGGAAACTCTTTTGTTAGCTGCCCTGAGCCTGCTTCGGCGGGGAGGGTGGGATACAAATAAAAATTTATTATTATTATTATTATTATTATTATTATTATTATTATTATTATTATTATTATTATTATTATTATTATTATTATTATTATTATTATTATTATTATTATTATTATTAAATTTCAACCCAGTGATTCTGGTCCTACCTTCTGGGGCCACAGAAAACAATTCCACACCATGCTCTATATGACAGCCTTTCAAATACCACCTCTCAGCCGCCTCCTCTCCAGGCTAAACATCCCCAGCTCCTTCAACCTTTCCTCATATGATTTGGTCTGTAGACCCCTCACCATCTTTGTCACCCTCCTCTGGACCTGTTCCAGCTTGTCTATATCCTTCTTAAAACGTGGTGCCCCAAACTGAACACAATACTCCAGGTGAGGTCTTACCAGAGTAAAGCAATACCATCACATCACGTGATCTGGACCCTACTGGTTGTTTTGATACAGCCCAAAATTGCCTTGTGACACTGGTTGTTAAATGACATTAATTTCAAAAGGTACTAAGTGTTCCATTTCATAATTTTTAATCTGGGAAGAGTTTATATATATTGCAAACCTGCATATATTGCAGGTAAAAGGTAATGTAACATCTTTCTGTCATCAGTTTTCAGTGGCTTCAGGCCATCTTTATCCCAACATATTTTCTGTTTGATAAATAATCTTATAATATTTCATTTAGGTTTTATGACTTTAAACCTATAATATTTCATTTAGGTTTTATGACTTTAAGAACACACAGTATAAACTAGTTTTTTGTTTTATCTAGCAACTGATTTTTTTTATACGGTGGAAACTAAGCTATGTGTTTCTTTAACTGCTTCAACATTCTGTAAGTCAAAATATTGGACTCTGAGGAATTAGTAACTGTTGTCATTTTATTTGTTTTGTTGCAGTCAGATGTCCAGAATTCAAATGCTGCTTGAACAATGTAGACATTATACAACAAATGGACTAAATAAGCATAAATGGATAAGCAATAGAAAACACTAACAAATCTATTATTTATCGTGTAACACTTGTTTTTGTTGAAGGCATTGGCTTTTATTGTTTCTTTTTTATTGCTAAAAATGTATTGAAACTTACACTACATCTTAAGTCACTTTTATTGAAACCATCTACTTTCCTGACTTAATAGGCACTATGCTGGTTAACTGCAAAGAGAAATTATAACACCACTACTATTCTACCAGCGCTATAATCTCTGGTGTCCTCAATTATAGTAATTTCTGGCACATTGCAAGGGAAAGACCTGAGGAAAATTACAGAAGGAAGGAAGAAGGTCTGGGACATCTACTTTCTGTCTGCTTCATCTGTCACTGTCCTACTGTGCAGGTATCCAATCCATGCCCTTTGCCTAACCAGCAAGCTGTCTTGCTTCATCTATAAAATGTATATTGTAGGCTTATGCAGTCTCTGTTTGCATTGGGACTGTGCAGGAAAAGGAGTGTTTAATCTTTCAACTTCCATTCAGTTTTACTAATCAAAACCATGTTCCCTACCTTTTAATTATCATTTTAATGGAGAAAAGACTGGTCCTTTAAACATTTATTTTTTCCTTTTAAAATGCTAATGATGAAAAATTGGATCTCATGAAGCATGGAGAGTGGTTACTTCTGAACCCTGCAAACTTGATTCCTGGGATTAGGGTTGCCAAGTCTAACTCAGGAAATACTGGGGATTTTGGGGGTGGAGCCAGGAGACTTTCCCATTCCTTAAAATAAAGTACAGCAGTGCAGTTCTCCTGAATGCAGTCTTCATTTCCAGCAGCTGGCTACACTTCTACTTCCTCTCTCTCTCCAAAACAAACACAGCCAAAATAAACACAGTTTGGAAGCACACACTTTGTGATCTCACTGGGGCAAATTAATCTCCATGGGAGTTGTTGAATGCTGGACACTCAAGCAAGTTCTTTAGACCAGGGTTTCCCAAGCTTTTCTTTCCCGTGGCCCGGTTATTTTTACACTTCTCCTTTGTGGCCCACTAAAATTTGGGGGTGGAGCCAGGAGACTTCGGGGGTGGAGCTGGAAGACAGAAATTATGTCATTTGCTGTGGTGTCAAGGACCAAGTGATGTCACTTCCGGGGCACACTGAACCAAAAATCCACCTTTTCCTGTGATGTAATTTCCAGGGCACTCCCACAAACCTGCCTCTTCTTCGGAAGTAAATTCATTTTCAGAAAAATCTCTCTGAAACTCATGCTGAGCCAAAATGGGGGTGGAAAGTGGGCAATCCTCTCTTTCCACCCCCATACCTGCATGCACCTATCTGTTTGTGTATTTTTCTCCAGCTTGCAAGCACTCCTAACGCCCATGTTCAATTGCCTGCACCACCTACACATCCCTTCCTCAACAGTACTGGCCAGTGTATGCAATTGGGAGTGCTGTTGCCATTGCCATCAGGAATGCCAGCACTGTGTACCACCCACACTGGGCCTTGGCAGTTGGTCTACCTCAAAATATGCTGACACATTTAGTAGGCCCTTCCTTCAGCTGCTACTACTGGAACCCTTCCTCAAGCTACAACCAAGCTTGCTTGGTTTCAAGAAAATCTTTCGACAGCTATTTTTCATACTTTTCTTTGATTGAAACATGGGGAAATTGCTGTGAAAGGTAGCAGAGAATTGTACTGCAATTAATGATTTCAATAATTTCAAATTATATGAAGTTCATACAAGCTTTTCTGCAGTTATTCAAAAAAGGATATTTATGAGGGGCTTGCAACTTTTTACTGGTGGTGTTTCCCATGCCTTTAAAAGCAATCTGTTGTGCAGATACTTAGCCAGTGAACTACTTTCATCCTTTTTAATATCTACAGGAGGAGTTTAATTTTGGTGTCAGACAGCTGTTTTTATTTTGTAATAAAACAATTTTTATTGGTAACATATGGTAATAAATCTATATCTTATAACTTTAAAAAAATTATCTACCCCATATATTACTTTCCACCCACCCCTCCCCCTGTTACTTGACCCCCGCCAGTGTTATTTACTTAAAAAAACAAATATTAAAGGTACCCTTAACTATTAAAACAAAAATTACCATACCAAACCTTTAATGGCATAATAGATTCAGATAAAAATACACAGAATATAAAAATTTAAACATTGGAGATAAAATCAAAATGAAACCGAGCTTACAGATGCATTCAAACATGGTCAGAATTAAATTTAAGGATGTCATCCAGAAATTTTGCCACAGCCTCACTAACCACCCCCTCAGTATCACTCAATAAATAATAACAGGGTGGCAGAATAGACAAATCTGGGGGAAAAGAAAGCTTGCCAAATAAATCTTTACGGAGGTTATGGTAAAAAGAACAATCAAGCAATATATGCTGGATTGAGTCAGGAGTATTCGCTCCACAGGAGCAAAGTCTGTCGGCTAAAGAGACTCGCTGATATCTCCCTTGTAAAACTTTGGAGGGAAACGCATTTAGTCTAGCCAACATAAATGCCCTGCGATGACTTGAAGTCGTTAAGTCTGATAGATTTGCCGCAGAAAGCATAGAGACCTAAGGAAGCTGGAGAGCAAATATAAGGGTCAGTTGGCCGTAATTTCGTTTCCTCTGATTCCCACAGTCTCAATTTAATACACCTGAAGATATATGACTCATCAGAGGTAGAAAAATCATCTACCTCTAACCCCAATTGATTGAGTTTAGACAGCACTGCTGTCCAGGATGAAATATATGGGTCTCTTTTCACACAATCAAGAAGGCTGTTAGGATCTGTTCTAAAGTGAATTTTGAGCCAGAATTTAAACACTGCAATCCAGGCTTTTGTCTCCACCAAAGACTGACTCACTTCAGAGCAGAGAGCAAAGCAGGACACACATTTTGGCAAACCAAGAATTTGTCTAAAGAATGAGGCTTGAATGCCCTCTACTTTCCTGGTAAAAGGTGAGATCCATATAGGGATACCATAAAGAATTTGGGCAAGCGTTTTGGCTTTGAACACTTTAATAGCTGCTGGAACTAATTGGTTGCCCCTTGCAAAGAAAAACTGTTTAATTTGAGCAGCTGAACATTTAGCCAAGTTGACAGTGTTGTTACGATGTGAAACCCAGCTTAACTTGTGATTAAAAGTGATCCCCGAGTATTTAAAAAATTTTGTTTGCTCGATTGTTGAGTTGCCAATAAACCATCTCTGTGGGCGCCAGCAATTTGAAAAGACAACTACTTTAGATTTGGTGTAATTGATAGAAAGTGAATTACAATTACAGTAGTCATAAAAGGCATTCAAATATCTTTGCAGGCCCACTCTTGTACAAGAGAGGATGGTAGTGTCATCGGCATAAAGTAATAAGGGGACCGCTCGGCCTGCAAGTTTAGGCAGATGACCGTTAATAGGGTTCAAAAATTGTGCCAGGTCAGTTAAAAATAAATTTAAAAGATGTGGGGCCAGCACGCAACCTTGTTTAACCCCCTTTAACACTGGGATTTTACTAATCAAGTCACCACTAGAAGAAAATTTCACTTGGTAAAAGGTATTAGAATGAAGTTTCCTCAAGAGAAACAGCAGACGAGGGTCCATTCCCAGGTAACCTAGCTTGATCCATAGTTGGGCTCTATCTATTGAATCAAAAGCACCCTTCAAATCGATGAAGGCAGCGCATAATTTTTTTGACCCGGCATGCATATATTTTCCAGCAAGGAAGGCCAGAGTGCAGCAGTGATCCATAGCAGATTTGCCTTTGGAGAAGCCAATTTGTTCAGGACCTATGATGTTGCCTAGGCGCATCCAGTCAGTTAATCGAAGTTCTAAATGTTTTGCATACAATTTGCCCACTATAGATAATAAACTAATGGGGCGGAAATTTTCTGGTTACTCCAACCCCCCCCCCCCTTTTGGATATTGGGATAATTATAGAATCAAGCCAAGAGTCAGGGATGGAGCCATGCAGATCGATAAAAGAGAACAATTTTGCAAGGGGCAAGAGCCACCAATCGGCAAACTTTGTGAATACCTCGGCAGGAAGGCCATCAGGGCCAGGTGCTTTACCCGCTTTTAAATCCTTCAATAACTCACTGATTTCCTCTAGAGTTACTGGAGGCCAGACCGGCATATCAGTAACTGAGGGGTTTGCTAAGATAGGAGGGGATACACATGGAGCAGCAAAAAATGTTAGAGAAGTAATCAACCCATGTTTGCTCAGAAATATTTGGGTCAGTAACAGAATTGTTTTTTAGATTATCTGAAATTATTCTCCAGAAAGCCTTATTATCATTAGATTTTATCGAGTGGTAAAGTTGGTCCCATTTATTCTGAAAGAAAACTTTCTTTTTGGATATAGTAAGCTCCAGGTAGGCTGTCTTATAAGCAATGTAGGCCTTAATTTTTGTTTGGTCTTTGGAGTGACAAGCCTCTTTAAAATGAGCTCTCAGTTCTTGTTTCCAAGCTAAACAATCTGTATCGAACCAGCTGGAGAAACTAGACCTAGACAAGATCACAGGTTTAGCTTTAGCACTACAATAATCAATTAATAATGAGAATCCTGAAAGGATTGAATCATCTGAATTGGAATTTATGAATCCCTTAATCTGCGTAGCGCTTCAGAGCCAAAGAGGGAAGAAAACTCCCTTTCTAGGGCCGGGGACCACTTGATTTTTTTTAGAACATTCTCAGGGGCCTTCACAGATTGGGAAGGTGATACCATATTAACCTCCAGATCCAATCTTAAGGATAGAGTTAGGGGCAGGTGGTCACTTTCTGTGCACAGATCTATGTAAAAGTTATCGATAGATGACAGAAGGTTGGGTGAACCCAAACAAAAATCTATCACACTGCAACCCCTTGTGGAAAAAAAAGTAAAGTCAGTTGCAGCCGGAAATTTGGAGAGACCATTAAATATTATAACATTGTGTTCCACTGGTCTTCCAAGACTTTAGTTGTTTAAAAATGTCCCAGAAGGTTAGGATCGTGACGAGCTTATGCCAAATCCATGGCTCTGAGAGATCTTGCAGACGATAATTTTGCAAACTTCTGAGACTCCTCAAAGCCTCAAAGGACCCTTCTCCAAAGCTCCTTTTCAGCCAAGGTAAATCTCTTCTAAAGTTTTTAGTGCAAGTCTTGGACCTTTCTCTCACTGAGAAAGGTAGGCAGTGGGCTTTGGTTTGCCCTCCACTACCCCGAACAAGACCTTCAGCTTGCTCCCGTTACGAGAGACAACTCAGCTCGCCATTTTCCTCCCCGGAAGTCTGACCATCTATACATCATCTTAAAACAATTTTCTTTAATACTTTGACATGTTGAAAGTTTTATAGAGTTCTTCCACAGAAATTCCCAAGATTCCATCTTTATTTCTTTATTTACATTAATTGCCCATTTGATCATTTGAGATTTCACTACTTCATCTTCTGTAGACCATTGTAGAAGTAATTTATATACCTTTGAAATTAATTTATCATTGTCTCCAAGCAGAATTTTTTCCATTTCTGTTTGCTCTTTCCTTATTCCTTCAGTTTTAATATCATTCTCCACCAAGCTCTTTATTTGTTGCATTTGAAACCAATCATATTTATGACTCAACTCTTCAGCAGTTTTCAGTTCTATTTTTCCACTTTGTATTTTTAATAATTGATTATATGCAGCCACTTTTCTTCACCTATCTCAGCCGTTATTTTTATTACTTTAGCTGGCACTATCCATAACGGTCTTCTCTCATCTCCATATTTCTTGTATTTTATCCATGTATTTAATAAATTACTTCTTATATAATGGTGAGAGAAAAAAAAACATCCATCTTCTTTTTTCCATAATACAAATATGCGTGCCAGCCAAATTTATTTCTGTGACCTTCCAGCACTAAAAGTTTTTTGTTTAACAGCGTTATCCATTCTTTCATCCACACTAAACAAACTGCTTCATGATATAATTTTAAATCTGGTAGTTGAAATCTGCCTCTCTCTTTTGCATCTGACAAAATTTTCATTTTAATCCTTGGTTTCTTCCCAGCCCACACAAATTCTGAAATTTTCCTTCGCCATTTATCAAATTGTTTGCCATCTTTCACAATAGGAATAGTTTGAAACAAATACATTATTCTTGGTAAGATATTCATTTTAATTGCAGCTATTCTACCCAGCAATGACAAATTAAGCTTGTTCCATTTTAGCATATCTTCATCCATTTTACGCCATAACTTCTCATAATTATTTTTAAACAGATCAATATTTTTCATTGTTATCTCTACCCCTAGGTACTTTACCTTAGAAGTGACTTCACAGCCCGTTAGTCTCTGTAATTCTTGTTGCTTGTTAATCTGCATATTTTTACACAGTCCCACCAACTCCCCATATTCTTGTATTTTAGCTAACAGCAAAGGTGTAACTTGTATGGGGTTTTCATTTATAAACCTTATATCATCAGCAAAAGCTCTGTATTTGTAAATAAATCCTTTTATTCTTAAACCTTCTATATCTTTTTCTTCTTGGATCTGCATCAGTAATATTTCAAGAGTCATTATAAAAAACAGTTGTGAAAGTGGACAGCCTTGTCTAGTACCTTTGCTAATGTTCATATCTTTTGTAAGATCTGCATTTATACACAACCTTGCCCTTTGTTCAGAATATATTGCTTTTATCATTCTTATAAAACTTTCTCCAAGCTCCATTTTTTCCATTACTGCAAACATAAAGTCCCAACTTAAATTGTCAAATGCTTTCTCTGCATCTGCAAAGAATAATGCTACTTCTTTTTCTGGATGTCTTTCATAATATTCTACAATATTTACAACAGTTCTAATATTGTCTTTTATTTGTCTTTTGGGAAGAAACCCTGCTTGATCTTCCTTTATAAACTTTATCAAATGTTGTTTAAGCCGTTCTGCCAAGATTCTTGTAAATATTTTATAGTCATAATTTAATAGCGAAATTGGTCTATAATTTTTTACATTCGTGACATCTCTATCTTCCTTGGGTATCATCGAAATGACAGCTTCTTTCCATGTGTTTGGTACATTCCCTTTTATTTTTATCATATTTATCAGCTTCTGCAATTTTGGTATTAATTCATCTTTAAAGGTTTTAAAATATTTAGCTGTATATCCATCTGGCCCAAGAGCTTTTCCATTTTCCATTGCGTTAATTGCTGCTTCAATTTCTATTTTTTCAATTGGATCATTAAAACTTTTTGCATATTTTCAGTTAAGGGCTCTATTTTTATCTTTTGTAAATACTCATCCATCTTATCTTTGTTTATTTTAACACCTTTAAACAATAAGAAATAGTACTTAAAAAAATCTCTTTTTATCCCCTCTTGAGTAACCACTTCTTTTCCATCTACCACAATTCTGTTAATAATTCTGTTTTCTCTCTTTTCCTTCAATTGCCAAGCCAAATACTTTCCTGTTTATTTGCTCCTTCAAAGGATTTCTGTTGAAGTCTTTTCAAACTCCATTTCACTTTTTTATTTAACAAATGTCTCAATTGAGTTTGTAATATTGTAATTTCCCTTAAATTTTCTTTTTCCCTGGCCTTTTTCTCAACTCCCCTTCCTTTTTCTTTATTTCATTTTGAATGTCCAGCAGCTGTTTTTCTTTCATTCTCTTATCTTTATTATTCAAAGTAATCAACACTCCTCTCATTACTGCTTTATAAGCATCCCAGACCGTCTGAAAATCAATATCCTCTTTATCATTCACTTGGAAAAAAGCTTTAGTTTCATTTTCTAGGTATTTCACTGTTTCTTTATTCTGTAGCAAATCTTCATTCAATCTCCATCTTCTCAATTTTTTGGACAATTTTGCAATCCACATTATTGGGTTATGATCAGCCCCAATTTTAGGTAAAATCTCTATCTTCCTTGTTATAAGACCTAAATCTTTGGTTCCCCACAGCATGTCAATTCTAGAAAAAGTTTTGTGTCTTGCTGAAAAAAAAATTATAGTCCCGCACTTCAGGGTTGAATTTCCTCCATATATCTTCCAAATTTTCTTGTTTGACCAATTCAAAAAAAGACTTTGGCAATTTCCCCTCTTTACAATTATTTTCCCCCCTCCAGATCTATCCAATGAGTTCTTAACTGTTCCATTAAAATCTCCCATTAACAATACTTGGTCATAGGTCAGTTCATCAAGCTGTTGTGTAATACCTTTAAAAAAAACATCCTTTACACCATTAGGCGCATACAATCCCAATAACAATGTTTTTTCCCATTTAGTATTGTCTCTACTGCTACAAATCTTCCATCTTTATCTTTAAATACTAATTTTGGCTCCAATTCTTGTTTAATATACAAAACCACTCCCTTTTTCTTCTGTTCAGCTAATGAAAAAAATTCTACTCCCAATTGTTTGTTCCATAACAAATTATAATCCTTTTGTTTAATATGCACTTCTTGCAGACAAATTATATTACAGTTTTGTTTCTTAATCCAATGAAATGTTGCCCTTCTTTTTTGTGGTGAATTTAGTCCATTAATGTTCCAAGACAATAATTTGTAATCCATCATGGTGCAAATTCTTTATTTTCTTCAAAAAATCTACGTAGCTCCTGGGCATTTGTAATTGTGACTCTCTTCCCCTGGAGTTCAAAGCTCAAGCCTTCAGGTATTATCCATCTAAACCTCATGCCATTGTCTCTCAATTTTTCTGTCAGCTTTTTATATGTTCTCCTATCATTTATCACTTGCCTTGGCAGCTCCTTCATAATTCTCACTTTGCTGCCTCCCACTATCAATGCCTTTTCAAAGTTTTTATTCATGATCTTTCCCACCATTTTCTTTGTCATATATCTTATAACAACATCTCTTGGTAAATTATTTTTCTTGGCAAAGAGTGAATTCACTCTATACATATAGTCATACATGTTTTTTGTCTCTTCAGGGTCTTCATCTAAAAATTCTGCAATTATTTTTATTATATAACCTTTTAAATCACCATCCTCCACTTCAGGTACTCCTCTCAGACGTATCTGAGTCTCCATCAATTTGCAGTCATGGATTGTCACTTTTTCTTGCATTTTTAGAAAGGTGGAGTCATATTCTTTCATTTTGCCTTCTACTTCCTGCACTTTCTTAGATGTTTCCTCAGTTTCCTTTCTGAGATCTTCCATATCTTTTTTAATCTCTGCAATAATTTCTTTTTTCCATTCATCTATCATCTCTCTCACCCCTCTCATCATTCTGGCCTCCATGGCCTCTAATTGATCTTGCATTTTTTTCCAATGAAGTAACCCTTGTTCGGGGCTGCTTGTGTTCAGACATTTAAAAACATCAAAAATTTTAATCTCACAGATTTCGAATTTGACTGTCAGATTCAAAAGATTAGAACTTCCTTTTTATAATAAGCCTAATTTTGCCATCCTCGGAGCTTCCTAGACCAAGATATTAATTTTTAAAACTTTTAAACCCTTTAAAAAACAACAAAATTTTGGACCTCACCAATTTTCAAAACAACTATCGGGTTCAAAAGAGTAGGACTTGCCCTTTATAACAAGCCCAATTTCACCGTCCTCAGAGCTCCCAAATCAAGATGTTTATTTTTAAAGTTTTTAAATCTTCCAAGATGGCGGCTGCAACTTTTTACTGCTCCTTGCAATTTTTTTCCCCTTTTAAAAATTTTCAAGGACCACACAAATAATATGACCAATAGTATTTATCTTCTTACCCTCTTTTCAATTGATTCCAACAATTTTTAATGTCCCGAATTCTTTTAAAACATTGTTTTTATTTTGGCCTCCCAGCAATGGCCACCGATGTTTCTCAATGGTATATATTCCTAGAGAAGGTTTTCTTTCCACTACTTCCTGCTTTTGTTGCCACAAAGTCTCATTCACACTGGTAAGGAGATCTCATGATGCTTGACGTATTTCCTGTCTTGCTCAGATGTGCTGCAGGTCTGTTCCAATATGAAGATGTTGCTTTTTCTTCCAAAACCTCAAGTAGACAAAATAATAAATTCTTTTCCACTTTTTAGCAGTTTTTAACACTGTCCTTTATATTTATAAGTTCCAAATTTCACCTCTTCCTTCCCTCTTCTTCCAGGCTCTCTAAATTTTCTTTTCCCACCTTTTAAATTTGTCTCTTTAAACTATAAATAGCTCCAGAATGAAAAAAATAGTCTTCTGTACCTTTTCTTCCAATTAGCCAAGTTTCCACTGGTCTTGCAAAGCTTTAGATGTTTAGCAACGTCCAAGAAGGTTAGGATCCTGTCGAGCTTATGTCAAATAAATGACTCTGAGAGCTTCTGCAGGTGATGAATATGCAACTCTTCGCTGAGACCCCTCAAAGCCTCAAAAAAGCCCCCTTCGGGACTCCCTTTTAGCCAAGGTAAATCTCATCAAAGTTTCCTGTGCATATCTTGGACTAATCTCTAACTGAGAAAAGTAGGCAGTAAGCATTAATTTGCCTTTCACTACCCTGAACAGAAGTTCCAGCCTGCTCCTGTTATGAGAGGCAGCTCAGCTCGGCATTTTTCTCCCCCAGAAGTCCTGGTGTCAGACAGCTGTTAAAAGCAGGACCAGTAAAATGGTGCCAAGTTCATAGTATCATCTCTTCCAGTGCTGTTGAGATATACCGCAGTAATCTTTAATAATCTCTTTCTGCCCCACACCTCTTGCTCTCACTCACTCACACAGAAATCTCATAGAAGGCCACCTGGCTACAACTGGGGTGCCAACTTTTCATTGGCAGAGCTCCTATGTCTGCAACAACAGTATGATGAACAGAAAAGTTTCATCCAGCAAAAATGGAAGGAAAGAAAGAAAGAGAAAGGGAAAGAATGAAAGGAAAGGAAAGGAAAGGAAAGGAAAGGAAAGGAAAGGAAAGGAAAGGAAAGGAAAGAAAAGGAAAGGAAAGGAAAGGAAAGGAAAGGAAAAGAAAGGCATGGAAAGAAAGAACATAAACATAAGAGGAGTCATGTTGGATCAGGCCAGTGGACTATCCAGTCAAAAATTCCCTCATACAATGCCCAAAAAGCACCAAAATGTCCACCAGTGGGGCCAGGGCACTAGAAGCCATCCCACTGTTGCTTCCCCTTCCCAGCACCAAGAATAGAAAAAGAGCATCATTTGCAGGGAAAGAAAGAAAGAAGAGGGGGGCAAAGAAAAAAACCCTTCCTCACCATCGTGTGCTTTTGCCATTTGTGCCTGCTCTTTGCATGACAGTGAAAGAAGAACTTCCCTGAACCCTCCCCCCTCCCCGGAATCCTGCAGCTCCTCCCTCCATTTCCCTCCAGCACGAGCGGAACCTTCACGACTTCCCTCGCCCGACTCCATGCGCCTCGTCCACCTGTAGCCCGCCCAAGCACTTGCGCTCTGCTGCCATTTGACAATGCGCCTACCGATCCCTGTTAGGCACAAAAAGACGTTGCTAAGTGCAATTTTGTCGGAGTGGGGGGCTTTTTTCCCAGTCCCCCCTCCCGATCATCCATCCTGGTCCTTCTGATGTGCATCTTGGCTCACTTGCAACGTGTCAGGTGGACTGTTCTTTCCTCTCCGGCTTCGCAAGGAGTTCTTCTCCCCTCCTCCTTTCCTTTTGCTGCCGACGACTTAAAAGCCGCTGTCTTCTTTTTCTTTTTAAAATTCTCTCTCACGCTCGCTCTTTGGATGCTTCTCCATCATGCCTTTGATAACCATCCAGGAGGAAAACGGGGGAGAATGGTGAGGCATCCTTTCCCCTCCAAGAAAGCCATGACTTAGTTCAAGGAAGGGGGTGGTGGAAAAGAAGGCTAAAAGGGAACCAACCCCTACATTCAGGAGGCGCAGGGGAGGAACGGCAACAACAAAAATGAGTTTCCATAAGGAGAGCGGGATGGGCAGCTTGTGCCACAAGGCGCTGCAGATCATCTCCGAGCTGTGCCTGGGCAGCCAAGTGGCGTTGGAGAAATGTTCCGGCATCTTCCCGCTGGAGACCACCAACCAAGGTATAGGCTTTGAGTGGGCGGCTGCAAAGCAGCGACCAGCGGTCCACCAGAGACTTCTCAACAAAGGTAAGCTTCAATTGAGGCTGGCCATGCTGCGGTGGCCACAAAACTGGAACATGGAACATGAGCTCCTCTCATGGCTAGCTGTATGTTACATATTCCAGATTTGAGAGCCAGCATGGTGTAGTGTAGTGGTGATGTCACTTCCTGTTTCCAGCGGTGGCATGACGTCACCGGAAGTGACGTCACTTCCTGTTTGCAGTGGCGCGCGCTTTGCGTGTGCACACACACATTCATTCCCCCCTCAAGGTGTCCCTGGCTGGCCTGCAGATATTATGGCCACCCTAATTAGATGACCCCTGCCAGCAAAAATTTTGCTCAGGGGTCATTGGGTAAAAAAAACAGCTACTGGAATGCCCACTCCCCACCCCTCCCCAAAAGAACATACTGCAAGGCACATGAAAGCTCATACCTTGAAGAACACTTCATGGGTCTAAAGTGCCAATGGATGTCAGCTTTTCTCTCCAACACTGGGAGTGGGGGAGAAGGAAGGAGAGGCAGCCCAGCTCCTCTCTGCACAACACAGAGACAGGGCAGGGCTAGCTTTGCTGGGGTCGGGGCTAGCTTTGGCTTTTCTTGTGACCCAGTAGTGAGGCTTCTGTGGCCCGGTACCGGGTCACGACCCTCCAAATGGGAAACACTGCTTTAGACTAACAAAGGGAAATCAGAGGTTCTCCTATTTTACTGTGCAAACGAGCTCTGGAGGGGCTGTAAAACAAACAGCAGTAGGGGGCTCCATCCCTTCTCTTCCTTCCAATAGCCATATTGTTCTGCAGGCTCATCCTGCTCCCATTCAGCCTAACTCCAGAGTTTTAAAGGCGCACACACCTTTCTAAAAGCAAATTCTCCCAAGCATCTTCTTAAGCCTTCCAAGGGTTGAAGGCACATGGTGGCTGTGGGGGTGAGGCTTCCTTCCATCAGCCAGCAGACTGAGAGTGGGAAGGAGCCTGCAAAACTGGGGAAACCCCTGCTAGGACCTGCAGATTGGGAAGCCTACCCAGGATCCATGGGTTGCAGTAGCTATACAAGTCACCAGGGCTCTACCAGGCATGTCCTTCACCACACTAGGGCCATCCTTCAGTCTGCAGACCACACTTTGCCACAGTGGGACATCCTTCAGTCTGCAGGCTAAAGGTGGTATACTGGCTACCTTGTAAGTTGAGATCTGCTGACTCATGGAGGATTGTGCCATGCCATGGGTGAGGGCTGTCCAGGGGGTCCCAGTGGAGGGGAAGCCAAATGAAACTACTTCCTGGTTGTAATTTGCTTGTCTTTAGGAGCAGTATGGTTAGCTCTGTGAACCTATGTGAAGGGAGGGGGGTGTAAATTCCCTCTTCTACCACACTGTTGGACCCCTGAATAGCTATTACTAAAAAAAATGTTACTACTATCTGTGGAGACCTTCAGATGTATTCATGGATCTTCTATGATGTATCTGATTTGACTTTAAGGTTGACAGATGTGTCTTGACTAAGGCCACACAGTGAGTCCACTGAGGACCTAGCGTTTGCACCTCAGTTTCTCAAATCCAAGGCTCTGCATGTATCAAGGTGCTTTTGAGATTTTTAACAATATTTGTGATGTGACATAACTGGCCAAAGAAGAGCCAGAAGCAAATAAAATGTAGAAATAATAATACTGAATTGTTGCTTTGTGTGAGGGAGGAAAGCAGGGTATAAATAAAAACAAGTGTAATAAGCATAAACACTTGCCAGGTAGGATGCAGCATTTTAGCACCTTCTATCCAGGGCTCTCAAAGCACAAAGATTACTGAACAAAGCCGTATGCATTCCCTGTATACAATTCCTTGTTAGGTCTGCAATCCGCACTAGGGTGACAGTAAGCAATACCGCTTTGCCTGTCATCATGCCGGCATTGTGCATTCAGCACCTCTCCAATTACTTGTTTCTTTAACTTCCTTTCCACCCTTCTTCATGGCAGCTAATTCTCTGTAGCTTTTTGGCTATCATTCTTGGGTACTTCGGTGCCTGACTCACCTAGTGTCACCCATGTGATCAGTTTTACCTTACAGTCTTTTTGTTTGCTTGTTTCACTTTCTAAAAAGCTGCTCTTGTACCTGCTCTTGATTTTAGCTCTTGGCGCTGTGCCTTCCTACAGTACCACAAGTGGAATGGGACAATGCCAGGGCAATGGATCTGGTTACTTATCACCAGCTGATACTCCTGAGTCCTTGTGGATTATAAATGTATACCATGTTGCACAGCATATGTGTGTAAGACTGCAAAAACTTCATTTTTACTGTGTTCTTGCCAGCTGCATCTAATATTGATTATAATTGGGGAACATGCAAGGACTTGCAGGAGGCATCTCATTTGCCCCTCCCTCAATATTTCCTCTTTCTTTTCCCTGAAAGTCCCCATAGCCTTTCTCAATTTTCTGATTTCTTCTCTCCTTCCCACGCACAAGCCAACCTATCTTTATTTACTTCCCTGTCTTCAGCTTTTTCTTCCCCTGGCAGACTCTCCCTGGGAAGACTATGGTCCAGGTGTGTAGTGCCAACTGCTGGGTAAGGCCCAGTTGTGTGGTGGGGAACCTGAAAGGACTTGCATCTCTACTGCACCTGTGGCTGGCAGCCTCTGCTGCAACAGTACAGTCTTAAACAGAATTACACCCTTCTAAACCCACTGATCAACTCTTGTTCAGATTGTACTGTGAAGCATGCATCTCCAAATTATGTGTAGTTTGTCCTTAGTTTCAAGATCTGGAACAGTTCTCTTTAAACTTCATGGCAAAAATATCCATGCAATAATAATACATAATATAAATAATAATGATAATACATAATATAAATGAAGAATACATAATATAAATGAAACTAGTGTACCATATAAATGGAACTTGCCTGGGACATCCCATCTATTGTTCCTTCATAGATTATTGATGTCAGCCCTGCAAGTCTCCATGACCATTGTATAGACTAATGAAAACAATAGTTAGAATGTATATAGTCAGCATGCTATGTGGTTGGCATATTAGAATGGGACAACCCAGTTTGAATTGCCAGGCTGATTCCACACTAACCTTGCTCCGTGCCAGGCTTCCGTTTCCCTCCGAAGCAAGCTAGCGATTTCGCACCAGCTGCTCCATGCCACCATTTTGCACGGGGAAAACCTGCAATTTGCTGTACCACAGTGTAAACCTGAAAAAACAGGTTTATGCTGCGGTGCAGCAAATTGTGGGTTTTCCCTGCACAAAATGGCACAGAGCAGCTGGTGCGAAATCGCTAGCTTGCTTCGGAACGAAACAGAAGCCTGGCATGGAGCAAGGTTAGTGCAGAATCAGCCTCAATCTGACATGAAGCTCACTAAATGATTTTAGGCCAGCCATTCTCTTTCAGGCTAACCTACCTCTAAGGTTGTGGTAGGGATAGGTCTGGTCCTGCCACTAGGTGAAGTAGGCAATTGCCTAGGGCACTGGCCTTCTGGGGGCACTGAATTGGGCACCCCCCATGTGACTCAGTGTTGTTAGCAGTGTGAGGGGGGGGGCACCAGAAGTTAGCCTTGCCTATGGTGCCAGACAGTCTAGGGCTGGCCCTGAGTAAGAATAAAATGGAGACAGAAAGGCCATGTAGGTTGCCCTGAGGACCTTGGAGAAAATGCAGTGTAAGAGCATGATCTTATTTTGGTAAAACTTTCAAGTAAACCAAAAATTGAGATATTATTATTACCTTATTATCAGCATTGATTCCCAAGCTTAATCTAATGCATGCATAGCTGAACGAAGATGTGAACTAATGACTGCCTGGCTGGCTGATGACACAATACTAGTGAAAAGGAATCAATGAGGAGGGGCTGGTGAAATTGCTCTTTGTCATTGATTATTAACGCTATGGTGTTGATTGCCATTCCATATTTAATAAACTCAGTGAAAGCCACAGGTACTCATTTTTTCTGAAGGAAAAGGAATCACACTATTTAAGTGTGTATTTCTCCTCTGAATTGCATGAAGAATATGGCCAATTAATTGAATAAAGCAAAAGAAACCAGGTCCTTGGCCTGAAGAACAAGGTGGTGGTCAATATGCATTGTTAGCCTCCACAGCTAACTAAAACCTACACGCTGACTCTTTGACCCCAGGATTGCTGTGATTGCTTCATGCTTTCAAAGTTTCAGGCTCACATTAAACATTCAGCACTGTGGAACATGATGGGTCCTCTGATCTAACCTGCTCTTAAGTGCATTTGATACAATCTCTAGTGTCGCTTCCTTCTCTGTATTCTATATTATGTTTCTTTCTGGCTGTTTGTATTCTGGACTTTAACTCTTTAGTGAATGGAAAACCATATACAGTTCCACCCTGGTTGTAATCCTCACACATTCAACAATATCATATATGTTTGCTAAAATAAACGCTCCAAATGTATTTAGGAGTTGAAAATACTGTTGACAATTATTGTTCATTTTAACAAATTTTGTATCCTACTCTTCTGTCCTCTCAAGGGTCAAAATGTAGCTAACAAATTAAAAATATGCATAATGAAATCACATCATAAAAATCACTAAACCAACAAACACATTACTGAAACAGTTAAAACCAGAGCTAAAATACAAAAAGCATAAAGACATTGGGCTGGAAAGGAGGGATAATTGAGGAAACACCAAACGAAACAAAAAAGTCTTCACTTCCTTCCAGTAGAAATCAAATGAAAGGGACAGATAAATATCCTTGGAATTCCAGAATTTTGGTGCCACGACTGAATTTTGGTTGCCACCTGCCTAACATCAAAAGGTGGAGGCATCCGAAGCAGAGCTCTGGAAGATGAGAAAGTGGTTGAGTAAGTTTATAAGGGAGTAGGTGTATGTTGGTCACAAACCATATAGACTTTAAAGGACAACACCAGTACTTTGGATTGTGCCCAATCCACAAAGTATGAGCCCATGTAGATGGGCCAAGATAGGAATGATCTGGTCTCTATGACCCACTTCAGTCAACATCCTGCTGCAGCATGTTGCACCAATTGACCTTTCTGAACACTTCTCAAGGGCAGCTCCACCCAGAGTCATTGCTATAATCTAGTCTAAATGTAACCAAGCATGCACCTGAGTAGCCAGATCTTTTCTGCCCAGGAAAGGCTACAACTGGGTAACCAGTCAAAGCTTGTAAAAGGCAATCTTAGCCAGAGTTGCCCTCAGCCAGCAGTAGACCTGAGTTTCACTGGCATGATTCAGCATGACAAGGTCAACACAATCAAGATAGGGAGGCAGTTGACACACTCAATATAGAGAACAGAAAACACTCATAAGCCAGTTCTTCAAATTACTTTTCTAAGAGCATCATTGGATCCAATGTTACCCCTGCACTTTTCACTGAGTCAGAGAACTGGGACTTCACACCATCAATCTGGATTGATGGTAACCCCTACACAATCATTCTTTCCTACCAGCATCACCCCCTCTTTGCTGGATTCAGTTTCAGCTTGTTCTTCCTTCACCATTTAGTTAACTACTTGGATATCAGTTGCAATTCTGAGAGATCTCCAGGCCCTAGTTTAAGGTTGCCAGCTGTGGGTTGGGAAATGCCTGGAGATTTTTTTTTTTGGGGGGGGGAATCTGGAGTGGGTATTAGGGGAGGGTATAATGTCATACAGTCCACCTTCCAAAGCAGCCATTTTCTCCAGGGGAACTGATCTTGGGAATCTGGGGATTAGTTGTAATAGCAGGATGTCCCTATATACCACCTGGAGGCTGGCAACTTTACCCTAGCTGGAGATTGCAACTGAATTTGTGAGAGCAGGAAAGCTGTTTTTGTTGGTTTTATTAAGTGAATAGATTTTAAATGATCTGATTTAAAGTTTTGCATAGTTCACCCCACACATACATACCTAGATTGGTATAATGAATATGGTTTTCTTTGCCAGAGCTTTTAATGGAATATAAATGCAGTATGCAGGTATGCCTGAAGAAAACAGAGGTTATGGGGGGGGCAGTAATTTAAATTCTCCAGGCTACACAGATCAATCCCCCTGGAAGAAATTATTATTTATTTATTACATTTGATGAATCACCCTATCCCAGCTAGTGCCAGGCTCTGGGCGATGTAAAACATTAAAAAATACACATATATAAAATCAGTTAAATTAAAAGATTACAAACCCTGATGGTGTCTTTAAAGTACTCTTATTCAGTCATTACATCACATCAGGGGTGGGGGAATCCCCCCAAGAGGGGATGGAGAGAAAAAGGTGCCAGCACGGCAACCATCACTGTCCATATGCAAAGGCTTGGCAGAACATCTCTGCCTTACAGGCCCTGCGAAACTGTAAAAGATCCTGCAGGGATCTGATGTCTACTGGCAGAGCATTCCACCAAGTTGGGGCCAGGATCCCTTTTGGGCCAGGGATCACCAGCAGAGTTTGACCAGTGGAGCATAATGCCCTTCCAGGGACATAGTGGAGGAGGTGGTACAGATAGGAGGTATAAATACATTGGTCCCAGACCACACAAGGCCTTAAAGGTCATAAACAAAACCTTGAATCTAACCTGGTACTCAACTGGCAACCAGTGTAGCTGGAGCAGCACAGGTAGAATATGTGCTGTCCATGGTGTTCTTGTCAGGACTTGCGCTGCCGCATTCTGGACCCATTGGAGCTTCTGGATCAGACTCAAGGGTAGGCCAGCACAGAGCAAGTTACAATAGTCTAGTCTGGAGATGACCATCATATGGATTACTGTGGCTAGGTCTGAGCGAGATAGGAGGGGAGATAGCTGCCGGGTTTGATGAAGATGAAAAAATACCACCTTGGCAATATGTGTGACCTGGGCCTCCATTGAAAGCGAGGTATCCAGTGTCACTCCTAAGCTCTTGACAGTAGGTGCTGGTGTTAGTAGCACCCCATCAAGAGTTGGCAGTCTACACTCCAACTCCAACCCTGCTCCCCCCAACCACAGTACCTCCATCTTTGATGGGTTCAGCTTCAACGTGCTCTTCCTTAGCCAGCCCACCATGGCCTCCAAACCCTCAGCTAGAGATGGTGGAACTGTAGCTGACCGGTTGTCCAACAGCAAATATAGCTGGGTGTCATCTGCATATTGATGACATCCCAGCCAAAAGCTCCATATCAGCTAGGCAAGGGGGTGCATATAGACATTGAATAACTTTGGTGAGAGGAGTGCTCTTTGTGGAACCCCACACAAGAGAGGATATCTAGTGGACACATCCTCACCTTTCACCACCCTCTGTCCCTGACTGTGCAGAAAGAAGGAAAGCCATTGCAAAGCCACCTTGCGTATTCCCACTTTGGCAAGGCAGTGAATCAACAATGCATAGTCAACCGTGTTGAACGCTGCTGTAAGTCTAACAATAACAACAGCGCCAACCAGCCTTGATCCAGCTGCATACGGAGGTAATCCGTTAGAACAACCAGGACAGTTTCAGTCCCATGGCCAGGGCAGAAACCAGACTGGAATGGGTCTAGTGCCAATGTGTCCTCCAGAAAGCCTTGAAGCTGCTTGGCTACCGCTCTCTCAATTACCTTGCCCAGAAATGGCAAGTTTGAAACTGGCAGTAATTGGCTGAATCTACTTATTGAAAAAGTTTTATTCGTTTCAAAGAATTGGGAATAGGGAATAAGAAGGGATAAGAAATAAAGATTACAAATCAGTCTTAATCTGCATAGAGAGTACTTTCAAAGAATACAAATCTACATCTGCAATACTTTCTTAAAATACATAGATGGTCGCATATTGTTGTTTCTAAACTGTGCATCATCAACATTTTGATATTTTGTATTCTAAATCTTTTTGTTAAAATATCTATTGAATTCGACATTTCCAGTAAAAGCAAAAAAGGAGTACAGGAAAAAGGAGATATAAGTTCACACCAGAGAATCTTAAGAGTGTTGAGTATCTAGCCAGGCATAGAATTTCAACCAATATTTTCTTGCTTCTTCCTTAGATTTCCCAGCCAATAGCTGGGATAAAAAGTCCAGCTCTGCTGTTTCCAGAATTTTTCCCACCAAGTCCATTCTTATGGGGATTTCCTGAGATTTCCATTCAGTGCCAAGAGAATCCTGGCTGCTGTACTGAAATGCGCCAGCAAATGTCTCATTTCTTTGGAGTAGTCCTCAGGAAATATATTCAATAAAAATAGTTCTGGTTTGAACTGAATCTGTGTCTTCATAATCTTCTGTAGTAATTCATGAGCCATTTTCCAGTAGTCCTTCACCATCTCACATGTCCACCACATATGATAAAAAGAACCCACCTGTTTAGCACATTTCCAACGTTTGTTAGAAATATTAGTATACATCTTACACAATTTCTGTGGAGTCATGTACCATCTATAAAACATCTTATAAAGGTTTTCTTTAAAAGTTACTGACATGGTTAATGTAATATTGAACTTCCACAATCTCTCCCATTCTTCTAATGTAATATTATGACCCAATTTTTTCGCCCATTGGACCATACAATCTTTTACAACTTCGTCTTGGGTCTTCATCTGTAATAGGTATACATATAGTTTAGAGATTAGCTTTTCTTGAGGGTCTAGGAAAATTTTATCAAATGAGTATTGTTCTGTGTTAAAGCCTATCATCTTGTCTTTGACGTACCTAGATTTGACTTGCATTCTCAACCACCAGTCCATTTTAATGTCCATGTTTTCCAATTCCTCTCTGGTTTTCAGTTGATTTTCTTTTCCCAACAGGACAATCTCTCTTTTTCCCTCTCTTTTGTTCCTCTTTGTCTCTCTCTCTCTCTCTTTGTTTCTCTCTCTCTCTTTGTCTCTCTCTCACTCTTTCTCTCTGTCTCTCTCTCTTCTTCACTCTTTTTCATTCTCTCTCTTTTTCACTCTTTTTCATTCTCTCTCTCTCTCTTTCTCTCTCCCTTCCTTCCTTGGAAATGGCGTCACCAGTATGCTGAAGAAGCTTTCTTTTTAATATCAGAACTGGTATCAGAATGTTGTTAGATCTGTGTCATAAAATCTGTGTTGGCAATCAAAATCTTCTTTGGAAAGTTTCAATTCAACAATTGCTGAAGTTAGGGGTGTGTGGAATATGCAAATGAATTGTTCTAATGAGCTCTGACACGTTTTTTTCTACACAATGACCCCTGCGATGCCACTACCATTTTAAAGACTAATACTGGCCATTTAATAATAATATGAAGGGTTTCTAGTCCCATTTTGACAACTAGTTAGAAATAAGTATCTCTCTTTTACAACTTTGTCTTGTGTCGTCATCTGTAGTAGGTATGCATATAGTTTAGAGATTAGCTTTTCTTGAGGGCCTAGGAAAATTTTATCAAATGGGTATTGTTCTGTGTTAAAGCCTATCATCTTGTCTTTGGTGTAAAAAATTTTTATTTTGCAATATATTGTTATAATGCTCTTAAAAATTAATATGAAATTAACACCAATACATTACATTTTTTCCCTTTTCCCTCCTCTCCTCCCGTCCTTTCAAGACCCCCTCCGGTGTTTACTAAATTAAGTAAAGAAAAGCAAGGTAATTCTAATCCTAGAATCTTCACATCAAAAACCTTATAACCAGCATAAAAGAAATAGAAACTAAAGAAAAAACCAAACCCTATAAATTCATTATAGTCCATCCTTACTCTTATCTTTTAACCCTTATCAAAGAAGATAAAAAATACAAATCGCACAGTAAAAAGAAAAACCCCAAAGGAAATTATTCTTTTGTATTTTTAGTCCAATAGTCCACAGAATTTCAACTGCTGTCAAAAATCAATAAATGTCCCTTTACCTTCCAGTATTTTTCCACATATTTTTGAAATTTCTTCCATTCACTTTTAAATTTCTCCAAATCATAATCTTTTAAGATTCTTGTGAGTTTGTCCATTTCACTCCAAGACAAAACTTTCAAAATCCAATCCCATTTTTCTGGTATTTTATTTTGTTTCCATAACTGCGCATATAATGTCCTTGCAGCTGAAAGCAGGTACCACACAATTGTTCTGCCATGCTTTGGAAAATTTTCCATTTGTAATCCCAACAGAAAAATATCTGGAGACCTCTTAACGTCATAGCCTAAAATTATTGACATTTCTTTCTGAATCATTTGCCAAAATTGTCTTGCCTTTTCACAAGTCCACCACATATGGTAGAAAGAACCTTCATGTTTTTTACATTTCCAACATCTATCTGACACCTGGTTATTCATTTTTGCCAGTTTCTTAGGTGTCATATACCACCTATATAGCATTTTAAAGCAATTTTCTTTGATATTATAACATGTCAATATTCTCATAGAGTTCCTTAGATACTCCCATGATTCCATCTTTATTTCTTTGTTAAAATTAATTGCCCATTTTATCATTTGAGATTTCACTACTTCATCTTCAGTAGACCATTTCAATAATAATTTGTAAGTTCTTGAAATCAAGTTTTCATTGTCCCCCAACAGCATTCTTTCCAATTCTGTTTGTTCTAATCATATACCTTCATTTTTGATATCCTGTTCTACCAAACTTTTAATTTGCTGCAATTGAAACAATTATATTTATACTGTAGTTCTTCAGCTGATTTTAATTCCACTTTTTCTCCCTTTATTTTTAATAATTGTTTAAATGTTAACCGCATCTCATCTTCAGTATCTTTATTACTTCCGTTGGCACAATCCATAATGGCTTTCTCTCATCTCCATGTTTTTTATATTTTGACCAGGTATTTAACAAGTTTCTTCTTATATAATGATGTGAAAAAAACTCATCCATCTTGTTTTTCTAATAATACATATAAGCATGCCAACCAAAAACATTTCCATGACCTTCTAGAACCAATAATTTCTTGTTTCTTGTTTAATAACGTTATCCATTCTTTAATCCACACCAAACATACTGCATCATGGTACAATTTTAAATTCAGCAATTGAAAACCTCCCCTTTCTTTTGCATCAGTTAAAATTTTCATTTTAATTCTTGGTTTTTTCCCGGCCCATACGAATTCTGAGATCTTCCTTTGCCATTTATTAAATTGTTTATTGTCCTTCACAATTGGAATTGTTTGAAATAGGAACATCATTCTTGGTAGAACATTCATCTTGATTGCAGCAATTCTGCCCAGCATAGACAAATTCAATTTATTCTATTTAATTAAATCTTCATCAATTTTATGCCAAAGCTTCTCATAATTATTTTTATACAAGTCTATATTTTTCATGGTAATTTCCACGCTTAAATATTTTACTTTTGCCGCAACTTCACATTCTGTTACTTTTTGGAATTCTTCCTGTTGGCTCTGTCATATTTTTACACATTTTTTTTTATTTTTCTTTATTTACATGGAAACCAGCCAATTCTCCATATTCTGTATCTTACGAAGCAGCAATGGTGTTACATATATGGGATTTTCGTTGATAAACATTACATTACATCGTCAGCAAATGCTCTGTACTTGTATGAAAAACCTTTTAATTTCAGTCCCTCTATTTCCTTATCTTCTTGTATTTGAATAAGCAAAATCTCTAAAGTCATTATAAATATCAATGAAGATAGAGGGCAACCTTGTCTGCATTTATACAGAGTTTTGCTTGTTGTTCAGTATATATTGCCTTAACCATTCTTATAAAATTTTCTCCTAATCCCAATTTCTCCATCACTGCAAACATAAAATCCCAATTCACATTATCAAAAGTCTTCTCTGCATTTGCAAAGAATAATGCCACTTCTTTTTCAGGATGTTTCTCATAATATTCAACAATATCTATAACAGTTCTAATATTATCTCTGATTTTTCTCCTGGGAAGAAATCCTGCTTTCTCCTCTTTAATGAAATTATTCAAATGCTGTTTGAGTCATTCTGCTAGTATCCTAGCATATATTTTATAGTCATTATTAAGTAATGAAATTGGTCTATAGTTTTTAACATTTGTAGCATCTCTACCTTCTTTCGGTATCAATGAAATTACTGCTTCCTTCCATGTATTTGGTATTTTCCCATAAATCCTTATAATATTCATCAACTTCTGAAGTTTTGGTACTAACGTCTCTACAAGGGCTTTATAAAATTTTACTGAAAAACCGTCTGGACCCGGTGCCTTTCCCATTTTCATTGAATGTATTGTAGCTTCAACTTCAATTTTTTCAATTGGTTCATTTAAGACCTTTTCCATATTTTCTGTTAAGGGTTTTACTTGAATTTTCTGTAAATATGCATCTATTTTCTTTTCTCCACCTTTTGACCTTGAAATAACTTAGCAAAGTATTTATAATTCCTTCTTGGTCGATAATTTCTTTGCCTCCCGATACAATTTTATTAATTAATTTATTTCCCCTTTTTTTTAATTTGCCAAGCCAAGTATTTTCCAGGCTTATTTGCTTCTTCAAAGGATTTCTGTTGCAGTCTCTTGAGATTCCATTCTACCTCTTTGTTTAACAAATGTCTCAGTTGATTCTTCAATATTGTAATCTCCCTTATTATCTTTTTTTTCCCGGTCTTTTTTTAAGTTTCTTTTATTTTTTTCCAATCTCTTTTTGAATGTCCAGCATTTGTTTCTCATTGGCTCTCTTATCTTTGTTGTTCATTGTAATTAAAATACCTCTCATTACTGCTTTGTACGCATCCCACACAGTTTGGAATTGAATGCCCTCCTTTTCATTTTTCTGAAAGAAGGCTTTAGTTTCTTTTTCTAGAAAGAAAACTATCTAAAACTATCTCTGTTTTCCGTAGCAAATCTTCATTTATTCTCCATCTCCTAGTCTTTTTCACACTTTTTGCCGACCACATCAATGGATTGTGGTCAGTCCCAACTTTAGGAAGAATCTCTATTTTTTTCATCATAAATCCCAGATCTTTTGTAGGCCATAGCATATCAATTCTTGAGAAAGAGTTATGCCTAGCTGAAAAGTAAGTATAATCACTCACTTTAGGATTAAATTTCCTCCATATATCTTCCAAATTTTCTTGTTTCATTTAAATAAAAAAATGACTTTGGTAATTCCCCCTCATTATTTCTTTTTCCTGATCTATCCAAAGTATTTATAATTGTTCCATTGAAGTCTCCCATTACCATTATTTGTTCATAAGTCACTTGGTCTAATTGTTGCCCAATATCTTTAAAGAAAGAGTCTTTTGCCCCGTTTGGGGCATACAGTCCCAATAACAATGTCTTTTTGTCATTCAACATCACTTCCACAGCTAAATATCTTCCATCGGCCTTAAAAATCAATTTTGGATGTAATTCTTGTTTAATATAGAAAATCACTCCCCTTTTTTTCTCCTTAGCCAATGAAAAAAATTCTTTACTCAATTGTTTATTCCATAAAAATTTATAATCCACTTGTTTAATATGTACTTCTTGTAAACAAATGATACTACATTTTTGTTTCTTGATCCAATGAAATGTAACCTTTCTTTTTTGTGGTGAATTTAGTCCATTTACATTCCAAGATATTAATTTGTAATCCATAACGATTCTTCTTTTATTCTGTATCCCCAAAACTCCTATTTTCTTCAAAAAACCTCCTCAGTTCTTGTACATTTGTAATTGTAATCCTCTTTCCTCCATATTCAAAACTTAGACCTTCTGGCAATATCCATCTGTATCTCACTTCATTCTCCCGCAGCTTGTCAGTTAGTTTTTTATACAATCTTCTGTCAATTATAATCTTTCTTGGCAACTCCTTCATGATTCTTACTCTGCTTCCATCAACTTCCAACATTTTTTCAAATTGTTTACTTAAGATCTTTCTCACCATATCTCTTTACATAAATCTTATGACCACATCTCTTGGTAATTTATTTTTCTTGGCAAACAATGAATTGACTCTCTCTCTATATATATAGTCAAAAAAATAGTTAGATTCATCAGGGTCCATCTCCAGAAACTCAGCAATGATTCTTATTATATATGTCCTTAAATCAGAAACTTCGTTTTCAGGTACTCCTCTCAGATGTATCTGGTTTTCCATTAACTTACATTCCTGCAGAACTACTTTCTCCTGCAATTTATTAATAATGGAATCTTGATCTTTCACTTTATTTTCAACCACATGTCCTTTATTTAATGTTACTTGTGAGTCCTTTCTGAGATCCTCAATTTCTTTTTTAATTTCTGTTTTCATCACTTCTGCACTTGATTCTATATCTTTTTTAAAATTCTTTAATTAATTGCTTCTTATTATCAGTTATTAAGTCTTTCATCACTTTAACCACTCTTGCCTCCATGGCATCCAGTTGATCTTGTATTTTAGACATTTTCCCTTCCTCGAGCTGGTCCTTGCACATGTCAATTTTGGTCTTGGCTTGTGTTCAGACATTACTGTCTTCCCATTACATAAATAGGCACTTAAGTTGATATCTCCAAATTAAAATTAAACCACAGGGTCTTGTAGATTAGAAGATGCCATTTTCAATGATCCCAAAATCGCTGTTCTCAGGGCTTCCTAACTCAAGATATTAATTTTTAAAGTTTTTGAAATGCACAAAATGGCGTCCGTGATTTTTCTAACCCTTTTGAACGATTTTTCCTTTTTCTCCAAAAGACCACCAAAATTAGTTCCAGTTATATTGTCCAAAATGTTTCACTCTATAATTATAATATCTGCCAGCTCCACTGATTTTTAAAGTCACGTTCTTTTTTCTAAAACTTTTAAGTTTTTTGACATTCCTATAATGGCTGCTGCAATTTTTCTATGGTTTTAAAATCCCAGAGAAGGCCAGGAGGTTTAAAAATTCCCTTCTTCCAATGGCTCCTCTTTTCTTTTCTTGCCACAAAATCACATTCTTGATGGTTGAGAGATCACACAATACTTTTATGATGCCACTTCCTGTGACATCTTCCAGTTCAGCAACTCAGTGACGATGGGGTTTTTTTTGCAGAAACTGCAAGTATTCCAAACAATAATTGTTTTTCATCTTTTAATTTTGCTTCTTAAAATCCAAAAGTCCCGAAATCACCCCCTTCTTTTCTTTACAACTTTGGAATATTGTAGTTAAGTCCAAATTTTAATCTTTATCTCAAGTAAGATTGATTTTAGTCCTTGAATGATAGATAAAGATCTTCTTACCTTGCATCCCAATATATCCTTCTTAACACTGTTCTTTCCAGAGATAGATATTTAGATATTAGAATAATCCAAAGAAAGCTTGAACCATGATGAATCAATTTAATGACGGAGACCCTCTGTAGATGCTGGAATATGATTCCTTAAGCTGGGCATGCCGGAACTGGAAAAAAACAGATTGTAATTTTAACCAGTGTATTCTAGTTAATATTTCTTCTGGAGCTGTATAATTTTTAAATTTTAAATTTTTAAATTTTAAATTTTTTATTATATGTATTATATTTATTAAGCTAGAGGATGTTTGACCACTGCTGTATTATTTGTCATATCTCATTATTCATACTAATGTCCTATATTTTATTTTCACATTTATTTTTTAAATATCTTACGTTTTACTTATTTAGGTCCATCTTGATTTTTACAATTTTTATGTGGTTGTTGTTGGCCTGCATTGTGCTGTGTATTTGGTCATGGACCGTAATAAAGCAAACTGAAACTGATTCTTCGTTGGGGACTCTTCAAAGCCTAAAAGGAACCCCACTGGGACTCCTTGTCAGCCAAAGTAAATCCCCTCAGAATTCTCCTAAGCATGTCTTGGCCTTTTCCCTCACTGAGAAAAGTAGCATGCGTTGGGATCGCCTTCTCTGCCCAGAACAAAGGCTCTGGTCCACTCCTCTTTAGAGAAGCGGCTCAGTTCTCCATGATCCAACCCCGGAAGTCACTTATCGTCTTGTCTTTGACGTACCTAGATTCGACTTGCATTCTCAACCACCAGTTCATTTTAATGTCCATGTTTTTGAACTCCTCTCTGGTTTTCAGTTGATTGTCTTTGCCAACAGGTCATCATATATATAACTCTGGTTAGGTTTTAAAAGATTTGGATGAGTAAATGCTTCCACTGGAGATACCCATCTTGGGATTTTTTTTTATAAATTCTTGTTTTTAACCATGACCACGTATGATACAAAAATTTCTGAAACCAATGGTTCTTAAAATAAAAATGTCCTTCAAGTCTTTGATACCATAGCTACACATGCCAGCCCAGCGTTAGATCATATCTCTCTAACAGCAATTGCCTCTTATCATTCAATAGTATCCAGTCTCTTACCCACAAGAGCACAGAAGCTTTGTAATACAATTGCCAGTCTGGAAGGCCCATACCTGCTCTCAATTTAGAGTCTTGCAATATCTTTAGTTTGATTCTTGGTTTTTTGCCTTGCCAAATATACTTAGAAACCATCTTGTTCAATTCTTAAAAAAAACCACTATTTAAAAATACTGGAATAGCTTGAAATAAAAATAATAACCTTGGGAGGATATTAATCTTTATTGAGGCTATTCTTCCCATTAAGGATAAATTCAAATCATGCCATTTTTCCAGGTCTTTTTTAATTTCTTTAAGTAGTTTATCATAATTGCCCATTTTTAAACTGCTGCACTTATTTGAAATAAGTACACCTAAATATTTGATTCTTTTCTCATACAAAAACCCTGATTTTTGCTGAAGAGATTGAATTTGTTCCATTGTCATATTCTTTAATTGATCTTCAGTCCTTCCCAGTAACCAAATTGAGTGATCTTGTTTATAAGACAGTCTATTGAGTCTGTTAGTTGCTCTAATATAAAAACTAGATCATCTGCAAAAGCTCTCAATTTGTATTGTTCACCTTTTACCACCGTTCCCTTGATACTTGTGTCTTCTCTTATCTGGTTATTCAATATCTCTAAAGATAAAATAAAAAGGAGTGGTGACAGTGGACAGCCTTGTCTTGTACCCTTTTGGATATTAATTGCTTCTGTTAGTTTGCCATCTCATGCCGGGATTATAAATATCACCAGGTTAGGCAAAAACTTTTAGAAGCCTTGAAAGAGGAGAGAGAGTTTCCTCCCCCCCTTCTCTACCTTTGCCTCTATCTGAATTCCGCTTCAGCCCCAGTTCTCCATTTTTCCTGCTTGTCAAAGACAATGCCTCAGAGATCAGCAGTAAGAAGAAAGAAAACTTACAGTCTTAATAGTGGAGATGCAGCTTGTATCGCTACTGCAGAGTGACTTGAATCAGAAGAAGAAGAGGAAAAGTTCAGCAGTCGACCCTCGAGCCATTAAAAATGGCGATTGAGACAGCGAGGCTTGGAGCAAGCTGGGATCGAGAGGCAGCTGCCTCCACTTTCACCCCCATTCAACTGCTCAAGCTCCCTGCCTTCCAGGACCCTTCCTGGGTCCCAGAGTTGAGTTGCCCCTCATGGGGGACTCCTCCACAGTCTGATTTAGAAGTGGCTCTGGACACACTGAATCTAAAGGAACCATCGACGACTTTTTTAAGAGTGGTAGGACCACTGCTTCCTTGAGACCCTCTGTAAACACCCCTGTCTCCAGGAATAGGTTGATGATTTCCTTCGTAGGGCCCCAGTCACCAGTCTTAACTGGCCATGAGGGATACGGATCAAGTAGGCAAGTGGTGGGCCTAACACCACTCAGGACTCTGTCAACGCTGGAAGAGGAAAGCAGATTGAAAGAGTCAAAAACTGAACCCAAAGATGGCCAAGGGGCCTCCAGTTCACTTACTGTATCAAGATTGGCAGACAAGTCGTGATGGAGTGACAAGACTTTATCCACAAAAAAACTCATAAACGCCTTTGAATCAATAGCCGAATTGCTACCACTATTTGAACCTCTTGGTGTGAGGGATGTTAACAACCGAATTACCCTAAACAATTGAATTTGGTGTGAGTCTGCAGATGTGATGGAGGCTGAGTAGAATTCTTTCTTCTCAGCCTTCACTGCCATCTCATAGGCTTTCGCAAGTGTCTTATGAGATGTTTGTGTTGCTTCGTCGCAAGTATGTTGCCAAACTCGCTGTATTCATCTGAGCTCCCTTTTCATCCCTCTGAGTTCTGTTTATCAGGGAGATGATTTCCCACAGGAGTGGAGAGGACATCTGGGTGTGATCTCCTCAATGTCTTCAGTGAACCAGGACTTCCTGTCTCCTATCAGCTCACCCAGAGAAAAGCAGGAGGGCTGTGGATCCCGCAGAGCATTCTGGAACCCAATAGAGTCCATTAGACTCTGCGGGTGAGCAAAAATCAGCTCATCGCCTAGATGGGGTGAGAAGAGTGGGAATGTCCAGCTGGGCCTTCAATACCAAGTGGTCTGACCATGGTACCTCTTCCTTTGAAGTAAGATCCACATTCAACCCTCACATGTTGGTACTGTTAGTGAGAGGTGCTGCCTGCTAAAAAGGAGTACCCCAGTTCCTAGAGAGAGAGTGGGTGTCCTATTCCTGGAAACAAAATGGAGTCCAACCAATAACAGGCCAAGAAAACACTTCATCTTAAGTGGAGTGGACCCCGCAGAGAGCTTGTTCTAGTTGGCGCCTGAAGTCTGTCTTTCAGTGCAATCTCACCTATTACCCCCCACACACACACCTCTGCCCAAACAGGATGCATAATAAGATGGGAACTGCTGGTAAGTGTTATTCTCACTCTGATCTTCAGCTACCTGTCGATGGCCCCTTCCTTCGACTCATCACCTCTACTCTGCCACTTTCATTCAAATTCATTATTAGACTCATCCTACCACTCCAGGTCTTTGTTTCTCTAAAAAATCCTTTCCTGAGTGTCAGCCAAAAGCCAGCAACGAATCATTTAGTCAAGTCTGAGCCCATCATTATAGTAAATGTGTGGAATTCCCGATCTATTGTTTTGATTAAATAGCCATTCAAGAAAGCCATTGCTGGACCATCAAGGACCTTTTGATAACTAACAATCCCCATCCATCCGAACCCTATATAGTATGGGTCAAAATCTCATTCTGTGTGTATTCTGTAGGGCGCCGTTTGCAGTCTATACCCCCCCCCCCACATTACTCCTGTAATTGGGTCTATAGGGCATGTCACGCTGGTCATGCTCATCCCTCTCTCTCTGTATTTTTCCAAGGAACAGACATCTCCTTTTCTGGATCAGGTGAATATTACCCGCTTCTATGACCCTTAAATTCTTCTATCGATAACCTCTATTTTTCCTAGTCTCTTGAGTGCTTGTTTGTGAACCTGCATGTGTAAATCTTTTATTTACATATTTGAGTAAAAACATTATAAAATACAAATTGCTTGGGCTATTCTTGGCTGAAAACCCAAACGCTGTATCATTGAAAGCAAAGATCCTTTGCTCCTAATTCACTCTACAGAGTCTCTTAGCTAATTTCCCCATTAAAAATAAGAGATTTAAAGCATTGCCTGTAACAAATCTGTGTTCAAACGTGGGCATTTCCTGAACGTCTGAATTACACGAGTGCACACGTGTCTTTCAGCGCTCAGAATGCAGAGGGAAGGTTTTCAGTGTAATAGCTCCAGAATTTGGCTGTAAAGACTGATGTTAAAATAGTGTGAATGCATGTGAGTGAGTGGTTCTAGTAGAGCAAATCTGTCTGGTGGGTTGGCTTCCGCATTACACCTGTTGCAAGGACTATTAGGAAGATGCCCTGACTATTCCACAAGGATTGCGGTCTGCCCCAATCCATGAGTACAGTTCAAATGCAAATGGCTAGTCCCTGGCCGCCCCAAGGCCATTTCAACGCATCTATTGTGGGTGGAACTAGGCCAGGATCTTTGGTTAGGGAAATCTGCACCAACACATAGGCATATATAAAAGACTTTAAAATAAGCACTATAGCTCCCTTCCCCTGCCACTGTTTTAAAATGCAAGAGAAAAGAAAAGTTTCGCAAGAAGTGTATCAATAAGTCCTCCTAGGGTTGTTCCCGCCGAGGCAAGAGGCCAGAGTGAATGGCTCGCCCTCTTCTGTGTTGCTAGGGTTAGATATTTTTCTCTGGACTGTGGAGACTGTTACCCCTTCCAGCCAAAAAACCTTCCAAGCTCTCTGAGTAGTGTTTAGAACTTGCATAGCATGCACCTGAGCTGGTGTGCAAGTCAAAACAGTGTGATATAAGGTTAGATTGTTGCTAGACAGCTCCCCCAGGATTCTTCCCCCCCCCCTTCCCAGCACTCAAGCTGAAGCGCAAGTCGGAGAGGTGTTGCCTCAAGGTTGAGAGTTGTTTCCCCCCTGGAGCTGATGTGAGGTCAGAAAAAGTGGACCCTCCCTTAGAATTAAGAAGGAAAGGTATTGTTTAGAGCAAAATTGGAAGCTTTGTGAAATCCCTGCTGAAGCTAACACGTAGTGAAAAGACAGTGGAATGTTTTGTTTGAATTGTCTCCCTCGCACTGGAGCTGGCACAGGGCCAGAAAAGGTGGAGAGCGAGGTCTTGTAGTGCAATTGGCTAGGTTAAGTTTGAACTGAAGTATAGGAACTGAGTTGTAGGTTTTAGGTTTTGACATAGACATATGAATATAGGATAAGGCATAGGGTTTTAGTTTAAGGTATAGTAAGATTAGTTTGTGTAGAGTGAATTGTGACATAGTGGTCGTGTTTGCAGCATGGAAAAATGAGTCAGAAACCAGAGTTAGATAAGTTTGGAAAATGGTTGGCAAAGCAAGGAAAGAACACTTGAGAGGTTGGGTCCTTTGAGAATCTTGATCCTCTCCAGACCTTTAGGGAAGCTTTCCAAAAGTCGTGTGAGAAAGGAAAAAATGGACAGTCAAAGAAACAGGAGTTAGCCGCCTGGGGAATGTTCATTGCGCTCCAGGATGCTACCTCTTTTATCGCGTGTGTGATTGCACGAAACGAGGAACTAAGTTCTGGGCTAACCAAGATAAAGAAAGAGATGACTGTGTTAAAGGAGGAAAAGGACAGAGAGATGACCGCAATGAAGGAAAAACACATGGCTGAAATAGAAAGTAGAGGCAGGGAATTAACTGTAAAGAATTTAGAAATGGAGTCACTCAGGACCAGCTGCAATGCCCAACTTGAGGCAGCACAGCGCCAAATACAGGATTTGAATGTGGAGCTAGAGGCATGGTTAGATGTTACCCAGAGGGATCTGGAAGCAGATTTTAAAGATCAGAAGGCAGTCTTGACTCAAGAGCTGGAGCAGCTCAGAGGGGCTGAAATTAATAACCAGATGGAGTGGAGAGTCCTTAACTCAACCCTCTTGGCTCACCAACAGAAGTATGAGGAACTGTTTGCACAGTATAGTAAGGCTAAGGAATGCATAGACAAACTGCTGAAGGAACTGGAGGATGCAGAAAGGCTGGCAAAGCACATAGCTCAGAAAAAGATCAATGTCTATGACGAGGTCAACCATGATAAGTGCAAAGCCGAGATAGAGGAACAGGAGGTGAAACTTAAAAGGCAAACGGTCTTCATTTCAGTTATCAAACCAAAACATATGTCGGCTAAGGGCATAATGGAATTAATGTCAGAAGATGTGGTCCCCCAAGACGCCCAGGCAGTCTCCCCTTTCAATCTCAATTGCAGACCCAAGAGTTATGAGGCTCCCCAGTCTGCCCCCGTGGAAAACAGAGAAGAAGAGGGAGTGCCCTTAAGGCTGATTCATAAGAAGATAATAAACACTCAAGTGGGACAGGGAAGAGTTACCACTCAAGAAATCACTGAATATGCCCCATGGAAACCAAATGAAGCAAAGGCTATAGCTGACTCCGTAGGCCCCTTCAATAGAGAAAATGGTTTAGACTGGATGACAATGGTAGCTATGGCTTACCTGACAGCTACCGGGGCAGACCTAACAAACTAGCGCGTATCTGTATATACGGGGCTGATGCTACTACTTTTGACGCAGGAGTTAACGCCTGTAATTTAACTACACGAGACCAAGTGGGGTGGATGCAAGCTGTCATTCCCCTAATATGGCCTGGAATGGATGCCACAGCAATGTATTTTGAAGACAAACAACGTCCTGGGGAGAGCCCAGAGAGCTACCTAGGCAGGAAGAAGACACCCTGAGCCACCTGGTGGGAAGGGCGGGATATAAATCTCAAATAAATAAATAAATAAATAACTAGCCATTTTAGCTGATAGAATCCATGCAGTAAATGGAGTGTACAATTTTGATCAGCCCAACTTTAAGGCAGCAATATACAGAGGTCTGGATCAAGAGACCAGAGCAGCTATGGGGCATATCCAGCACAATTTAATGACATGGCTGGACCTTAACGAAGAAATCTGATATATGTCAGACTTAATGAGGGAACGTGCACCCAAGACAAGCTGCAAACCCTCCCGTAGGACACAAGAAACTAAGCAGGCTGAGCTCATACAGGCTATAACATTTGCCAACAACGGGCCACACTCCAAGCTAAGGCTTGAAAGGAATAAAGTTCCCCCAGCCTCAGCTGAATGGAACAAGGACAAAGGAGAAAACAGAGGCTACCAGGACTCTTAATGCAATTACAAGACAGGACTGCTGCCCCCGCATATAGCAGCTCCCCCCCCACAAGCGAACCAGTACAGCCACCCCAGTCAAAACAGAGGATATGGGCCACCTCCGATCCAGGGTCAGTACATGCAGCAGCCAAACCCATATAGTCCCCATGCTCCTTTGGCTCCAGCACCCCCTCCCCAAGGAATGTATGTGCATCAGTAACTCACAGCAGCTCCTACAGTCCCTCTGCCTCCCCCTCCTCTTCTCTCCCTGCCTCAACCAGGTAGAAATGTAGGCTTCCATGAAAAGGAGTACACTCCGGGCACCTCTGGCATAAGGAATGATGCATGATGGCTTAAGGATATGGGGGAAGACATGAGCATATATGATAAGAAACCTACCCACATTCTCTTGGCAGCTGCGCAGGAATGGGAAAAGAAGCTCAGTATGCAGCATGCCCAGGTGAGTGCCCCTCCCGTGGCCGCCGGTACTACTTCTTCCCCTCCTCAGCAGCTGTATCCTGATCTGAGTCAGTATAAATAGGGGTGCCCGGGGTCCCATCCTCTTCCCACTGGAATCATGGCACGCTTTAAGTCTGACGACTGGGGAAGACTGATGGTACGAGCGGGCATAGGGACCCTGGGGAATATCCAAACCGCAGATCTCTTAGTAGACACTGGCGCTGCTTTAAATGTACTTCACCCAGACCTTGTTGTTGCTGGAAATCCTGCCCACATGTCTGTGACCCTTTCAGGCTTTGCTGGAGGTTCCCATGCATCCAAGCTCTGGGAGAACATTCCCATTATTGTTGAGGTATTGCATACAAGAGTCCAAGCTTGTGAGGATGAGGAAGAGCCTGGTATTCTGGGAATGCCTTTTCTGGGAATGAACAGGCTCACCATAGACTTAGCTAATGGATTGTCGTGGCAGCTGGAAGACAGTCCTCCTCTCATTAAAGCCATGCATAAATGCGCCACCCTGAAGGCACCATTCCTGTTGGCGCCTATCACCTCAGACCCATGGACTATCGAGTTTCCCAATGTTTGGACTAAGGACAAAGTGGGGTGTGGATTAGTTAAAAATGCTTGTGTACTAACTGAAGGACGGGATCCCCTGCCTCAAAAACAGTATGAATATCCGACCGAGGCCAAAGCTGGGATTACTAAAACAATTGAGGGTCTTTTGAAATTGGATGTAATTCTCCCCATACAGTCTATATGTAACTCGCCTCTGTAGCCAGTACTAAAAGCAGACGGGGTAGCCTGGAGAATGACAATAGACTACAGAGCACTAAATGCCATCACTCCCGCAGTAGCTCCACTAGTGGCAAAATATGAGATAACGATTTGCTTTTCTAAAACTGCTGGGGAGCATTACCTAGGGTTGCTGTGGGAGGTAACTGTGTCTGTGCTTGGTGCCTGCTGGAGAGGGGTTTCTGATTGTGTGTCTTTTGTGTAGCTGTTGCTGAGTGAGGAGAGCTTGTTTGCCTGAGGGTAATTGCTGGCCCCACCCTCTGCTGTTGCTCTGGCTGTTGAGTCAGAGGTGGGTGGGGGCTTGAGCCTTTAATTTGCAAGGCTCATCCTTGCCAAAGGGCTCTTGACCTGTGACTCTTAGCCTGGGGATCTTGCCTGGGGGTTCTGTAGAAAGGTGGGTAGTTACCCACAAGTAGTTTCAAATGGCAGTTGGTAGTGGGATTTAAAGATAAGTGAAGATAAAGAAAATTTTGAAGTGGATTGCAGCAGTATGGCTGGTGAGGGAGCAGAGGCAGTGACGTGTAAAGACTGTGGGATGTTTGTTTTTCTACCTGAGAGTAGCACGAATTACACTTGCAGCAAGTGAAAGTTAGTGGCCCTGCTGGAGGAGAAAATACAGGGACTGGAGGCACGATTGTCCACACTGCAGTGTATAAAGGAAGGTGAGTATTTTCTTGACAAAATGTATGAGGCACTCTTGAAAGGACAAGAGGAGGGAGAGGAAATGGTATCACAGCAATTAGAAGAGATCCCAACAAAGGAGGAGGGTTCCTGGAAAAATGTAACCCGAAGGAGAAAGAAAATCAGGAGATGTTTTGAGCCCCTGTTGTTCAGCAATAGGTTCCAGGATCTCCCCACAGTAACTGATTTTAAACAATTGGAACAAGGTCTACTTCCCCAGCCTCCATGAAGCTTGAACAAAGTTTCTCAGGATCCTGTGGATAAGAAGCCTGGAGCTTCTGCTCCCCAGTATAGGAAGTGGAAGGTGGTGGTGATTGGAGACTCCTTCCTCAGAGGGGTGGAGTTCAAAGTGTGCCAACCAGACTTGTCATCCTGAGAGGTCTGCTGTCTGCCAGGTGCACGCATCCAGCATGTGTCAGAAAGGATTGGAAGACTTATCAAGTCCACGGCTTATTATCCTTTCTTGCTGATCCACGTGGGAACGAATGATACTGCCCTTCATAGCCCTGAATGTATTAGAAAAGACTTCTAGGTCAGAAGGTGAAGGAGCTGGGCATACATGTTGTGTTCTCGTCAGTGCTTCCTGCTGAAGGCCGTGACTTAGGACAAGAAAGAAGAATACTTCAAATAAATGACTGGCTATGTCGATGGTGTCGTCAGAAAAGATTCGGATTTCTGAACCATGGCTTACTCTTTCAAGATGGTGGTCTTCTATCGGGAGATGATTTGCAGCTTACAGCAGTAGGGAAAAGGGTGTTTGGTAACAGCCTTGCTAACCTAATAAGGAGGGCTTTAAACTAAATTGTATGGGGGACCGAGACAAAGCCTCGTATGATGCCAGAAACTGGGGATAAGAACATTGATTTGCAGAAAGTGGTGCATACGCTAGGTAATATTAACTTGCAGGCTTGTACAGAAACCAAACCCTCAGGATGCATAAAACGTGGATTCCGATGTCTCTACACTAATGCACAGAGTATGGGAAATAAACAGGAGGAACTGGAAGCTAATACGGAAAGGAGGCTATGACATAATAGGCCTTACTGAAACATGGTAGGATGACACTCACAACTGGAATATTAGAAGTCAGGGGTACAACTTATTTAAAAGAGACAGGCAAATGAAAAAGGGCGGAGGCGTAGCAGTATATGTGAAGGAGGTATACACTTGTGAGGAAATATGTGAATCGGAGCATGGCAGCTCAGTTGAGAGTCTCTGGGTAAAAATAAAAGGAGTAAGAAACAACAGTGATATTATTGTGGGGGTCTGCTATAGACTACCAAGTCAGTCAGAGGACTTGGATGAGATACTTCTACAGCAGACTGCAAAGTTCTCCAAGAGAAGGGATACAGTGATCATGGGAGATTTCAATTACCCGGGCATCTGTTGGAAGTCCAACTCTGCTAAAAATGATAAGTCAAATAGATTCCTGACTTGTCTTGCTGACAACTTTCTCTTCCAGAAAGTGAAGACGGAAACAAGGGGATCTGCTATCTTGGACTTGATTCTCACCAACAAGGAAGCATTGATTGGAGAAGTGGAAATAGTGGGCACCCTGGGCAGTAGTGACCATGTGATTTTGGAATTCACAGTCTTAGGGAAGGGGAAAGCTATACGTAGTCAGGCTTACAGGTTGGACTTCAGAAAGGCAAACTTTGATAAACTTAGAACTATGCTGGGTAAAATCCCATGGTCAGAAATACTTAGGAGGAAGGGGGTTTGGAAAGGGTGGGAGTTTCTTAAAAGTGAAATACTGAAAGTGCAATCACAGATGATTTCTATGAGAAGAAAAAAATGGGAAAAAAAACTAAAGAAGCCGAAGTGGATCCATTAACAGCTCTGTAAAGACTTGAGAAATAAAAAAGACTCCTTTAGGGATTGGAAGGAGGGCCTTATAACCAAGGATGAATATAAACAAATCACCAATGTTTGTAGAGAAAAAGTTAGGAAAGATAAAGCTCAGTATGGGCTTAGGCTGGCCAAAGATGCTAAAAACAACAAAAAAGGGTTCTTTTCTTATGTTCAGAGTAAGAAAAAGAGCAAGGCCCATTGCAAGGGCAAGAAAGTGAAATTGTAACAGGTAATGATGAGAGGGTGGAACTGCTCAGTTCCTACTTTTCCTCAGTCTTCTCTTCTGAGGGGAATGGTGCTCAACATGGCAAAAACAGAACATATAAGGAGGGTATGACGTTCCAACCTAGGATAGCGTAGGGGTAGTACATAAACACCTAGTTTCTTTGAATGAAACGAAGTCCTCAGGGCCAGATGAATTGCATCCAAGGGTTCTAAAAGAGCTTGGAGAAGTAATTTCTGAGCCTCTGGCTATTATTTTTTAAAATTCTTGGAGAACAGGAGAGGTGCTGGAAGATTGGAGGCAGGCAAATGTTGTCCCCAGCTTCAAGAAAGGGAAAAAAGAGGATCCAGGTAACTACCGACCTGTCAGCTTGACGTCTATACCTGGAAAAGTTTTAGAACAAATCATCAAACAGTCGGTCCTGGAACATTTAGAAAGAATGGATGTGATTACTTTTTTTTATCTCTATTTTTATTAGCAAACTAACCATATATTACATCGACATAATATTACACCATAGCATCATACCAATCTTGATACAAAATCAGTTTATCTACTTCGTTTCCACCCTAACTAAACATAATTACCACAAAATTAAATTACCTTACCCCCCCCCCCCAAAAAAAAGAGAGAGTGGGAGTGGATTTCAACATCCTTCCTAACATCATTATTTTATAAACCGTACTCCTTATCTTATCACTAATTCATCTCCCCCAGTTACTTCTTTTACCTTCTTATTAATCCATTTATATATTTTCTCCCATTTACTACTCGCCACGAGCTTGGACTCCCCTTTCAAAATGGCCGAGAGTATATCCGCTTCAGTAGCTTGAAGCACTTTATTAACCAATTCTTCTAAATTTGGACATTTCAGTTGTCTCCAATATTTGGCGAACAAAATTCTAGTAGCCGTAAGGATATAGACTGTCAAATACATATCTTCCTTAGGTATCTCATTTGTAATCAAAGATAATAACATGACCTCCGGTTTAAATTGAAAATCTGTACTTAATATTTCCTTCAGAAATTCAGGATGTGATTGCTAAGAGCCAGCATGGTTTTCTCAAGAACAAGTCACGTCAGACTAACCTGATCTCTTTTTTTGAGAAAGTGACCAGCTTGCTGGATCAGAGGAATGCTGTAGACATCATTTATCTTGATTTCAGTAAGGCTTTTGATAAGGTTCCACATACTATCCTTGTTGACAAGTTGGCAAAATTTGGTTTGGATCCCGTTACCTTTAGGTGGATCTGTAACTGGTTGACAGATCACACCCAAAGAGTGCTTGTGAATGGTTCCTCATCCTCTTGGAGAGAAGTGGAGTGCCTCAAGGATCTGTCCTGGGACCTGATTTGTTCAACATCTTTATCAATGATTTGGATGAAGGAATAGAGGGAATGCTTACTAAATTTGCAGATGATACTAAATTGGGAGGGGTTGCAAACACAGAAGAAGACAGAAACAGCATACAGGATGACCATGACAGGCAGGAAAACTGGGCTAAAATCAATAAAATGAATTTTAACAGGGATAAATGTAAAATTCTGCATTTAGGTAGGAAAAATCGAATACATGGGTATAGGATGGGGGAGACTTGCCTTAGCAGTAGTATGTCGGAAAAGGATCTAGGTATCTTAGTGGATCATACGCTGAACATGAGTCAACAGTGTGATGCGGTGTCTAAAAAGGCAAATGCAATTTTGGGCTGTATCAACAGAAGTATAGTGTCCAAATCATGTGATGTGATGGTATTGATTTACTCTGCTCTGGTAAGACCTCACCTGGAGTATTGTGTTCCATTTTGGGCACCACATTTTAAGAAGGATATAGACAAGCTGGAACGGTCCAGAGGAGGGCAACGAAGATGGTGAGGGGTCTGGAAACCAAGTCCTATGAGGAAAGGTTGAAGGAGCTGTGGCTGTTTAGCCTGGAGAGGAGGTGACTGAGAGGTGATATGATCACCATCAAGTACTTGAAAGGCTGTCATATAGAGGATGGTGTGGAATTGTTTTCTGTGACCCCGCAAGGTAGGACCAGAACCAATGGGTTGAAATTAAATCAAAAGAATTTCCAGCTCAACATTAGGAAGAACTTCCTGACTGTTAGAGCAATTCCTCTGTTGAACATGCTTTCTTGGGAGGTGGTGGGCTATCCTTCCTTGGAAGTTTTTAAACAGAGGCTAGATGGCCATCTGACAGCGATGAAGATCCTGTGAATTTAGGAGGAAGTGTTTGTGAGTTTCCTGCATTGTGCAGGGGGAGTGACTAGATGACCCTAGAGGTCCCTTCCAACTCTATGATTCTATGATCCTGGTAGCTATCGTGGCAGGGTCAAAATACTATAGCGTTCTTGACTTGGCCAATGCGTTCCATTCAATTAAGCTCCATGAATCCTGTTGGTACAAATTTGCCTTCACGTTCTGAGGACAACAGTATTCTTTTAAACGGACACCTCAAGGTTTCCATTCTAGTCCTAGCATTTGTCATACACATGTAGTAGAGATGTGGGAGAAGCTAAGCCCCTCCTCTCACGATCACGTGATCAGTTACATAGGCGATATCCTGATCCATTCAGATGAGCAAGCGAGGACATGAGAAATCACACAGGAAGTACTGAGCTTGTTACAGGATACCAGCTTCAAGGCTAGCCAAGAAAAGGTGCAGCTTGTAAAAACAGAAGTGAAATACCTAGGACTGATGCTAGGAGCTGAAGGCAGGAGACCAGATGCACAAAGGGTGGAAGTGATTGCAAAACTCCCTGTCCCCACCGTTTCACACTCATTAAGAGCTCTGTTAGGGACATTTAACTTCTTGCACGCCTTCATAGAGAATTTTTCCAATAAGGCCAGTCCTCTCTATGCACTGCTTAAGAAAAAGGCAAAGTGCGAATGGGGAAGAGAACAGCAGTCAGCTTTTGCCGAGCTTAAGAAATGCCTTTTGCAAGTCCCCGTGCTAGTGCATCCTTTCTATATCCAACTAGACACCTCTGAACAAAGTATCGCTGCCACCTTGAGCCAGAACCAAAACACAGCTATGAGATTTATAGCTTATGCATCCCGTAACTTGTCACAGCCGGAAAAATGCTTCACCCCTTGTGGGAAGGTATGCTTAGCCCTAGTATGGAGTCTGGAACACTGGGAATTCATTATTGGTGGAGAAAAGGTTATTGTGCAGACCACACATGCTCTGTTGAAATATATTTTGCCAGGAAAAATTCAGAATGGGCAGGTCACCAAAAACAGAATTGCCCAATGGACGATAGCTTTGGTAAGCAAAGGCGTCGACTTTCAGAGAGAATTGAAGGAGCTGCCCTCTCCTTATGGTCTAATGATTGTAGGGAAACAACACGAATGCCCCATACCTGAGTTTAAGAAGAATACATGGCCTGTAGTTTGGGGTGGATCCTTAGAGGAAGCACTGCTGCAGGGTTTCACATGTTGGTTTTGTGACTGCTCCTCATTACACGTAGAAGGGAGAGTCATGACTGGATTTGGAGCAATCATAACCACGGACGGACATGAGCTTTCAGGCTCCACATGTCCTCACTCTAGCCAAGCAGCAGAAATAGAAGCCCTTTGAGGCCCTAGAAATCTCCTTGGCAATATATATAGACTCAGAGTGGGTGGCCAAAGCTGCCTCAATTTGGCTTCCTGATTGGCTTGAGAACAGCAGGGTAAATTCAGGGGAAAAACTGATACCACACCCAGACACATGATGTAGTGTGGCCGGGTATATCCTGGCCAGGACTGGTCAAAGGGACATCAGAGAGACTCCTCCCCCATCAGCCAGTGGAACAACAAGGTAGACGAGCTAGCAAAGGTGGCTGCTTATGCAGACTTGGATGCAGATGTAGTAGAAGAATTCTTCCCTATTCATGCAGTTACCACTAGGAGGCAAGCTTCCCGGTTTTTCCCGTATTTGGACCTTGCCATCCTCCAGGAAGGAGACCCCTTAATAGCACAGCTAACTGAAGCAGGGAAGGATCCTACGGGCAGGTATATGATAGAAAAGAAGCAAGGAGTGTATTGGGCCACAACAGTGAAGGCAATCCTCATTAGATAGTTCATGAGCAAGGTCACAAAGGCAAAGATGCCACCCTAGAAAGAGTAAGAGAGACTGGATGGTGGCTGGGCATGCACAAGGATGTAGAACAATGGGTCAATAATTGCCTTTCCTGTGCTATGGTCTGTGCAGACCCGGCCAGCACAAAAGCCCCCATTCAGCATCAGAGGATTGAAGGGCCGTGGGCTCAGATCCAAATTGATTTTATTGGCCCTCTTCCCAGCACCCCACGAGGATACAAGTATTGTCTGACCATAATAGATCCATTTAGCAAATGAGTCGAGGCATTTTCCTGCTGCAACAACACTGCAGCAACCACCGCCAAAATTCTGTTTAACAATAACTTTAGCAGACTTGGAATGACACACATAATTGACTCATATTTGGGCTCACACTTTGTTGGGGAAGTTACTAGAGAACTGTGTAAGGCCCTGGGAATTAAACAGAGATTTCACATTGCTGCACACCTGCAGTCATCCGGAGCCATAGAGAGAACAAATTGCACCTTAAAGGAAGCTCTTAGGAAAATGGTGTGATCAACTGGGATGAGAAGTTGCCCATCTTCCTCATGGCTGTTAGAGGAACAAAGGCTGTACATGGTTTCTCCCTACACCTGGTTATGACGGGGCGAAAAATGCTGCTGCCAGAAGCATTCTGGATAGTCACACAAGTCCCTTCTGAATTAGAACCTGCCTTAGTCACAGATCAATGGGTGCACACATTGACCAGTGAGCTAAGTAAAGTCCACCGTCAAGTAGCCCACCAGCTAGGAGTCTCCCAACAGAGGGTGGATAAGAGACTGGGCTGAGTCCGAAATCCCCAACAATGGGAAGTGGGACAACTGGTTATGTATCACGAGCTGTTCCAACAAGAACACTCTCTGGTGGCAAAATGGCAGGGGCCAGTAAAAATCACACAGAGAGTAACCCCTGCAGTCTATCAAGTAGCCATCCCTAGAAGGGGAGCAGAGCCAAGGCTCAAGTATTTCCATTGTTCTCAGTTGAAGGAGTGGAAAGGAAAGGCACCGGAAGTAACCACTCCTAGCGATCATGCTGCCCCCATAGCAACAAGGAGATCTATGCCTGTAATAAATGTAAAACAGATCTCCTTAAGTGCACAAGCACAGCCCAACCAAGTCTGCCTAGCTGATACTTTCATGACCCTTTCAGAAGACATCTCTCCTCTCCCAAGTCAGCCAATGTGGGAGGATGCAATCACATGAATAAAGCTTTGGGAGAACATGTCTGGAAAAACATAATAATTCCTTTCACAGGTTGTTTCCCAGTCTGACAGATCGCTGAATATGATGGTAAATATATGTTATTATGTGCTGCTTGCAGTAAAGATAGGCGCACCCCTAGTACAAACAGAACAATTTGTGACACAAATGCAAGTTTGGGACTGTTATGGCCGCTCAGAGTCTCCGGGGAATCCTCCGTGCTCGGTAGCTAGACACGGAAAATTTACAAATGTGTACTAATGTAATGATCCCGGAGAGGCCATGACGTGTTATTTAGCCTGGAGCCCAGAAACGCTTGTAGTTTTAAAGGGGAACACAGACCTGAGAATGACCAAGGCTCTGCAAGCCTGCCCCTCAGAAAGTATTGTGAATTGTATTTTAAGATATCTGGAAAGATTGAACAGTAATGATGGAGTTTGCTGGCTCATGCCCAAACTCTCCAAGGTTCCAGTCACAGAATCCCCCAGTGCACAGATAGCACCCTGTTGGATAGCCATTGTATCCGCCGCTGTTTGGAACATTGGTGACCCACTAAAAATCATTGTGTCAATTGGAACAGATCACTTCCTTCCCCGTACTATTAAATTCCCCATAACATTGATGGACCCAAACGGGGAAGAGCATCTATTTTCCTCCATAGAATGGAACCCTCTGGATTGGGCTGCAGAGAGAAAAGTAATGTCAAGACAAGGACCCCTCGACTAGGTCATTAATTTGAACAGCACGGAATGCGGCGATACAACGTGATCTAAAATTTATTATGCTTGGCACTCTTGTTATTAATACCATCTATGTTGAAGGCAACTACTCCTTAGCACTAAACAACCTGACCACCCTAGTCTTCAATCCATTGATTGATAAGGTAGAATCCCTGAAAACTCCAATACCCAGTGGTAGGATCCCATGTTTTGAAACGAAATTGGCAAGAGACGGTCTTAATCAAACCGCAAAAGTCAGCCAAAGAAGTTAAAATTGATCTACAAGGACTAGATACCTTGCTTCACCTTAAGCAATGCCTGGTGAGATAGGCCTGGAAAAGTGGATGGATATGTTACAGTTTAAAACGCCACCCACAAGGTCAAAACATGGTTTTGCAGACTGGGTAGCACCCATTGGAGCAGGTATGGCAGTCCTAGATGCAGCCAACCTGGAAGTATCGTCTAATAAATTGTCACAATCTGCTGCAGACACAGACAAATTAGGAGAGCCTATCATGCAATCTATGCATTCTTTGGCTGGCATACAACATTCTATCAGCTCGTTGTTAATTACCTGGGAACAAGTAATGGAAGGAGACTTTCACCTCCTAGCAGACAACCTTCTCTCTCTCCAGAAAAATGTTTCGTTGGCAATTGCTGTTTTAACAATTTATTAATAACACATGGTTACAATATTTAATTATCTTTTTCTTACACTAAACCATATGATATTTCACCCCCTCCCTCCAATATTGACTTCCCTGAAGTTATAAATTTAAATTCAATTCTAAAGGTACCACTAATCTATAAAAAAAAATACTTTTAGTTAATACTAAAAAATTGTCCAATATCTTTTTATGTTCCACTCTTTCTCCATATATCCTTTGAATTTCTTCCACTCCTTTCTGAATAAGTCTAAGTCATAGTCTTTTAAGGTTTTAGTTAATTTGTCCATTTCACTCCACGGTAAAACTTTCACAATCCAATCCCATTTCTCTGGTATTTTTCCTTGTTTCCAAAGCTGCGCATACAATGTCCTCGCAGCTGAGAGCAAGTACCAAATTAAAGTCCTGTCTTCCTTTGGAAATTTTTCTAATTGTAATCCAAGCAGAAAAGTCTCTGTGATTTTCTTGAAATCATAACCCAAAATTTTGGAGATTTCTTGTTGTATCATGTTCCAATACTCCTTCGCTTTTTCACAAGTCCACCACATATGAAAGAAAGAGCCTTCATGTTTTTTACATTTCCAACATCTATCCGACATCTTTTTGCTCATCTAGCCAGCTTTTTCGGAGTCATATACCACCTATACATCATCTTAAAACAATTCTCCTTAATACTCTGACAAGTTGAGATCTTCATCGAGTTCTTCCAAAGGTGCTCCCACGCATCCATTTGTATTTCTCTATTCACATTAATTGCCCATTTTACCATTTGAGATTTTACTACTACTTCTTCTGAAAACCATTTCAATAGTAATTTATATACTTTAGATATTAATTTTTCATTATCTCCAAGCAGGACCCTTTCCAGTTCTGTTTGCTCGTGTCTAATTCCATCCATTTTAATATCATTTTCCATCAAGCTTTTAATTTGTTGCATCTGAAACCAATCATATTTATTACTTAACTCTTCCGCAGATTTTAATTCAATTTTGTTTCCTTGGATCTTAAGCAGTTGATTGTATGACATCACTCTTTCTTCATCAGATTCAGCTGTAATTTTTATTACTTCTGCTGGCACTATCCAAAGCGGCTTTCTCTTGTCGCCATATTTCTTATATTTTATCCAAGTGTTTAACAAACTATTTCTGATATAATGGTGAGAGAAAAAGCCATCCATCTTATTCTTCCCATAACACAGATATGCGTGCCAGCCGAATTTATTCCCATGAGCTTCTAACCATAAAGGTTTTTTATCTAACAGCATTATCCAATCTTTGATCCATGTCAAACAGACCGCATCATGATACAATCTTAAGTCCGGGAGTTGAAAACCACCTCTCTCTTTGGCATCTATTAAAATCTTCATCTTAATCCTTGGTTTCTTTCCAGCCCATACAAAATCAGAAATTTTCCTTTGCCATTTGTTAAATTGTTTGGTATCTTTCACAATTGGGATAGTTTGGAACAAATACATTATTCTTGGCAAAATATTCATCTTTATTGCAGCTATCCTGCGCAATAAGGACAAGTTAAGTCTGTTCCATTTCATCAAATCTTTGTCCATCTTACAGCATAATTTTTCATAATTATTTTTAAACAAATCAATATTCTTCATAGTTATTTCCACTCCAAGATACTTAACTTTAGTCGTAACTTCACACCCCGTCACGGTTTGCAATTCTTTAAGTCTATTTGGCTGCATATTTTTACATAAAATTTTTGATTTCTCTTTATTTATGTATAGTCCTGCTAATTCTCCATATTCTTTTATCTTAGCTAACAGCAATGGTGACACTTGAATCGGATTCTCTATTATGAACATAATATCATCTGCAAAAGCTTTATATTTATAAGAGAATCCTCTAATTTTTAATCCTTCTATTTCATTGTCATTTTGTATTTGTTGCAGTAAAATTTCAAGAGTCATTATAAACAACAATGGTGATAACGGACAACCTTGTCTTGTACCTTCGCTTACCTTCAGCTCTTTTGTGAGATCTGCATTTATACACAATTTTGCATATTGTTCCATGTATATTGCTTTTGTCATCTTTATAAAATGTTCCCCTAAATTTATTTTTTCCATTACTACAAACATAAAGTCCCAATTTAAATTATCAAAGGCTTTTTCTGCATCCACAAAAAATAAAGCCACTTCCTTTTCTGGATGTTTCTCATAATATTCCACAACATTGATAAGAGCTCTTACATTGTCTCTTATCTGTCTTTTAGGAAGAAATCTGGCTTGGTCTTTTTTTATAAAATTAATCAAATATTGCTTCAATCATTCTGCCAAAATTCTTGTATAGATCTTATAGTCATTATTTAACAATGAAATTGGTCTATAGTTCTTTACATTTGTGACATCTTTATCTTCTTTAGGAATCAAAGAGATTACAGCTTCTCTCCAAGTATTTGGAATTTTCCCATTTTCTCTTATCATGTTTAACAATTTCTGTTTGGCTTGGAAGGCAGACTGAAGCTCCCTATCAAGGGGGATTTTTATTTCTCTGTTCAGGGTATTAAAGACCTCTTCGAGGGGGTTTATGCCTATTAATTTTAGTTAAAAATTAATCCAAGATGATGTCACGACCCTTGAGCTGTTGATATCGATTTGGAATAGGTGGGGAGCCACCTTTTTTAAATCTTGATGTCCGGCGTTATTAGAGGGATGTCAAAACAACATCTGCAGAGGATTAAAAAGTCATTAATTTGACTTAAGCCTGCCGGAATCCAGACACTTAAGAAAGGACTATAATTGCAAGATGATGAAAAGCTGAAGTGCCATGGATATCTATTTAAGGTGCTTTTGATTTACGTTTTTACTCTCGAGACTTTCTAAGCTTATCTAAAAGTTGTGGGAGTTTATAAACAGAAGACTGAAGGAGGTTGGTTGCCTGCCAATTTTGAACTTTTAGAACTTTGTATATTTGGGGGCTTTGGCAAGGCTCAGGAAAAGAGAAGGACGTTTTGAAGGGTTGCGGTGGATGTCGCAGGTGTTTTTCTTCTGTGGATATAATAATAATAATAATAATAATAATAATAATAATAATAATAATTTTTTATTTCTATCCCGCCCTCCCCGCCGGAGCAGGCTCAGGGCGGCTCACAACATAAAATACACATTACATCAATTATACTTATAAAAACATAGTTAAAACAATTACAAATTATTAAAATTAGCATAACAATAAGGCGTTAACAATAAGCGTTATAAACAGGTTATCAGTGAGTTTCAAAGAATAAAAGCATTTTCAGCAGCCTCTAGCTTTGTCACTAGTTTTGTCACTAGTTGAAGGCCATCTTGAAAAGGTGGGTCTTACAGGCCCTACGGAATCCATCTAAACATCGTAGGGCCCTCACCTCCTCAGGGAGTTGATTCCACAGTAGTGGAGCGGTGATAGAGAAGGCCCGGTCCCGGGTGGCCTTCAGTCTGGCCTCCCTTGGCCCAGGGATATTCAACTGGTTTTTCCCGGATGACCTCAGTGCCCTCTGGGGCTCATATGGGGAAAGACGGTCCCTCAGGTAGGTAGGTCCTCGGCCATATAGGGCTTTAAAGGTGATAACCAGCACCTTGTAGCGAACTCGGTATGCCACTGGCAGTCAGTGCAGCTCGCGCAGCCCCGGCTGTATGTGCTCCCACCTTGGGAGCCCCAACAACAGCCTAGCCGCCGCATTCTGCACCAGCTGCAGCCGCCGAATTCGGCACAAGGGCAGCCCCATGTAGAGGGCGTTGCAGTAGTCCAGTCTCGAGGTGACCGTAGCATGGATCACCATTGCTAGGTCACGGTGCTCCAGGAAGGGGGCCAACTGCTTTGCCCGTCGAAGATGAAAGAACGCGAACTTGGCAGTGGTTGCTATCTGTGCCTCCATCGATAATGAAGGCTCCAGAAGAACCCCCAGGCTCTTGACCTTGTGTGCCTATTATACACTTCTACAGGCTTTAAACATTGTTGGAACTTATAAATAAACTGAGTTGAAATACAACTGAATTAATTAAGATGGCAGCCTGCCAGAACTGAGTCTGATAGCTTTGAAAGAGCTAGGAGAAAAAAGAGAAAGATTTTCTGAACGTTTGCAGCTGGGATTGGTGACACAGCCGAATTCTACATCCTTACAAATTCCAAAGACTGCAATACTTGACACGTGAACAGAGCAATTTGACCCAGGAAGTTAAAGGTTTTGACCAATTAAATAAAGTCTGTAAGGATTATAAAAGCTATGACATTTGAACCAGAAAGGAATTAAAATAAAGATCAAGAAGGACCCCTCTAACCATAGAGAAAGAACGAGTGCCATTTTAAAAGGAAATAAAACTGTCAAATTGGTTAAAAATCAATATCTCAGCTTGGGAAGCTAAGAGAAAAACAGGACTAGTTTTATTTGATACAGCAGGCCCTAAGCTACTGGATTTTGTGTTGAATTTTGATTGGAAAAACTTTTAAGTTTTGGTAGGGTTTTTTTATGTCAGAGGGAAGACTAACCCATGCAAGGGCCCACTCATTTGACAAAATGCATTCTCAATTTGATGCCCTCGAAGCGAAAATGTTAAAGGCAATGGATGATGCAATTGGCAATGAGAAAAGATTTAAAAAAGGAAGTTGGAGATCTTAGGAAAGATATTGAGGGCTTTAAGGATGAGATTAAGGAAAGAGTTAAGGAGGTAGAGGAAAAAGTGGATATACATGCTTCTACCTTGTTAAAACTCCAAGAGAAGGTTACCATACAAGACTGCAAGTTGATGGAAACACAAGTTCGTTTGAGAGGAGTACCTGAAGGGGAGGAGGCAGATTTAATGGATCGCATGGTGAATATTATTACTGAATATTTAGAAGAAGATCCTGAAAAATTTAGAAGTATGTTGGATGGAGTTTACAGAGTTAACTCAGCAAAGAATAAAGGCCTACCAAGAGATATTGTTATAAGTCTAAGATCTAAAGATATAGCAGGAAAAATCTTAAACAAAGGTTTTCAAAAAGATTGGATCATAAAAGGGAGCAAAGTCAAAATAATGAAAGAGCTACCAAAACAAGTGATTAATGACAGAAGAAATACAAGAAGTTAACAGACAGACTACGTACAGAGGGCACAAGATTCAGATGGATATTCCCTGAGGGTCTTGGCTTTGAACAACATGGAACAAGGATTACAATAAAGAGCGAACAAGAGATGCATAGCTTTTTTGAAGAGAATAAAAAGTCTACATCATAATGGAGTACAAGTTACTATCCTATCTTGGAACATAAATGGACTAAATTCACCACAAAAAAGAACAACAACATTTCATTGGATTAAAAAGCAAAAATATAACATATGTTTACAGGAAGTTCATATACAACATAAAGACCGTAAATTTTTGTGGAATAAAAATTTGGGACTGGAATTTTTTTCATTGGCGGAACAAAAGAAAAGAGGGGTAGTCTTCTATATTAAAGAACAATTGCAGCCAAAACTAATTTTTAAAGACAAGGAAGGAAGATATATTGCTGTAGAAGTAATAATTGAGGGGAAAAAATGTTATTATTAGGATTATATGTGCCCAATGGAGCCAAAGATAAGTTTTTTAAAGAAATTAATCAACAATTAGATGAAATAACATACGACCAAATTTTGATGATGGGCGATTTTAATGGGACAATGCAAAACAATATTGATAGATCAAGTCAAAAGAAGAATGATAAAGAGGGGAAACTACCAAACTCTTTCTTTGAATTGGTTAAACAAGAAAATTTGGAAGATATATGGAGAAAATTCAATCCTGAAGTAAGAGACTATACTTTCTTTTCAGATAGACATAATTCTTTTTCTAGAATAGATATGTTATGGGGTTCCAAGACTTTGGGCCTTATAACCAAAAAAGTAGAGATTCTACCAAAGGTTTGTGCAGACCACAACCCAATATGTTGGATTACAAAATTGCAAATGAAAACAAGAAGATGGAGAATTAATGAGGACTTGCTACAAGATAAAGACATTGTGACATTTTTAGAAAAGGAAACTGTGGCTTTCTTCCAAATAAATGAAACTGATTACATGGAATTTCAAACAGTATGGGACACTTATAAAGCAGTAATGAGAGGAATATTAATTACATTGAACAATAAAGATAAGAGGGCTAAAGAAGAACAGCTGTCAGCATTAGAAAATGAAATAAGTAAAAAAGAAAGGGAATTGGGGCTTCCGGGGTTGAAGCTTGGTGAGCTGTCCTGTTTCCTTGTGTGGAGCAGACCAAGATCTTTGTTTTTGGACAGAAAAGGCTTTATAGAGCCTACTGTCTACTTTTTCCAGTAAAGGAACTTGTCTATGGCATGCATGTTTATTTCGAGGGGGGTTCACTTTGGCTGACGAACGATCCCAGGAGGGGTTTTTTTTCGGCTTTGAAGATTCCCCCGATGAAGAATTGCATTCTTTCACCTATAAAGAATCCTTGGAGTCATTAAATTGACATAAACTCACTAAGGCTTCAACTCCCTATGGACTTTAACAACATCTGAGATAAAGTGGACGGTATTATGAGAGCTTAGACGTCGTTAATGAGGTAAAGATCCTTATCTGCTACTCCGGGTGTAATTTAAGCTTGTTAAAAGGGAAGATCTGGGACCCAGAACTATTTTTCAAAGTGGAAAATCAAGGAGAAGTGGAAGGGGGTAGAAGTGATTTCTTTGGACTCAAAAGAAAGCAGAAAAGTACAGAAAAATACTTGCTGTTATGAATTCTTGTGGCTTCGAACCCCCCCCCCCAGTCATAACAAAGCTGCAGACTCTTTCCTTAAAACAGGAAGTGATGTTTTCTGCACTCATTGAGAGACTTCAATGCTAGAGAGTCAGGAAGTAAGTGTGGAGAGAAGAGGAGCATCCAAGTATCCGGATACTTGCAAGAGTCAGTAACCATAGAGAAACATTGGAGGCCAATTACAGAAAGGCCAAAATATTTTCACTAAATAACTTGAAAGTGGACTATTAAAGGATTCAAAACATATATAAACAATCCCCTAAGGGCTAAATAACATGGACTATGTGCTTGAAAATGGAAAATAAGCCCTAGAGGGTAAAAGGAAAACTTTTTAAAAAGAGAGGCTTGGAACTTTAAAAATTAATATCTTGAGCTAGGAAGCTCTGAGGACGGCGTTTTTAGGCTTGTTGAAAAGGGCATGCTCTGTTCTGTTAAATCCAACTATCAGATTGGGGATTGAAGATACCAATTAAAAACCCATTATTTGTAATGGGCAGTCAGTAATGTCTGAGCAGAAGTTGGAATCAAGAGTTACAAGGTTAAGAGCTGCCTCACTGGGAGAGGGTAAAATGTCTAAACAAGTTCATGAACAACTGGACGCTATGGAAGCGAGAATTTTGAAGGCAATGAGGGATTTAATAACTGGAAGTGAGAAGAAATTAACTAAGGAAATAAACTCCAGTGCTGAAAAGGTAAAAAAAGAATTTAAGAAGGTGGGGGCACATCCGGCCGGGCCTTCGGGCTCTGCACTGGCTTCCAATAACATACCGAGTCCGGTACAAGGTGCTGGTCATTACCTTTAAAGCCCTATATGGCCTGGGACCTGCCTACCTGAAGGACCGTCTCTCCCCACACGTTCCCCAGAGAGTACTGAGGTCTGGGACTCAAAACCTTCTCACCATCCCCGGGCCCAAGGAAGTCCGTCTCAAGACAACCAGAGACAGGGCCTTTTCTATAATGGCCCCCACATGGTGGAACCAGCTGCCGGAAGAGGTGAGGGCCCTGCGGGATCTTACTCAGTTCCGCAGGGCCTGTAAGAGAACCCTCTTCCGGTTAGCTTATGCCGACTAGATAAATGTAGCTTATCAGATTTTAGTGAAATATACTGGATAGTTTAATGTTAAGATTTTAATGTTTTTAGGTTTTTTAAATGTTTTGACTTTTAAATGTATTAACTTTGTACCTTGTTTTATTGTTTTGTCGTTGTTGTGAGCCGCCCTGAGCCACTCTGTGGGAAGGGCGGGATATAAATTATAGAATAAATAAATAAATAAATAAATAAATAAATAAATTGATGACCTAAGAAAAGAGTCTCAAGCAATAGCTAAAAAGACTGATGATATAGAAGTGAAAATTAGAGATCAAGATGCCACCATTAAGAAAATGCAAGACAAAGCAATACTACAAGACTGTAAGTTGATGGAGAACATGATTCGGCTAAGAGGAGTGCCTGAGAATGAACAAGAGGATGTGAAGACTCATATTGTCACAATTATAGCTGAATTTTTGGAAGAAGATCCGGAGGAGATGGCGCGTTTATGCGACTATGCATATAGAGTCAATTCAGAATTTGCCAGAAAGCGCAAACTACCCAGGGATGTAGTAGTGAAGTTTACCAGGAGAGACATCGTGGGAAGGATCTTAAGCAAGCAATTTGAAACCCCAATGGTGAGGGAGGAAAGCAGAGTACGAATAATGAAGGAGCTGCCGAGAAAGGTCATTAGTGACAGAAAACAATTTAAGAAATTGACGGACAAGCTAAGAGAGAAGAGCATAAGATATAGATGGATTCTACCAGAAGGTCTCAGCTTTGAATATAAAAGACTGCGAAAAGTAATAGTTGACACTCAAGGAATGAATGAATTTTTTGTGGACAATAAAGAATTTGAAGGTACAGAATAACTGAGAAAACATTATGGATTACAAATTAATTTCTTGGAATGTAAATGGACTTAATTCACCACAAAAAAGAAAGGCAATTTTTCATTGGATTAATAAACAGAAATGTAATATAATTTGTTTACAAGAAGTACATATTAAACAATTGGATTACAAAATTTTTATGGAATAAGGCTTTGGGAGAACAATTTTTTCATTAGCTAAAGAAAAAAAAGGGGAGTGGTTTTTTACATTAAAAAAGAACTAGAACCTAAACTGTTTTTTAAAGACAATGATGGCAGATACATCGCAGTGGAGGTGTTGATAAATGAAAAAAAAAAAAAAATGTTGTTGGGCTTATATGCCCCTAACGGGGCGAAGGAAGTTTTCTTTAAAGACATTTTGCAACAACTTAATCAAGTGACTTATGAACAGGTTATGTTAATGGGAGATTTCAATGGAACCATCAACAACTCTCTGGATAGATCTGGAAACAAAAAGAAGAAAGATGGGAAGCTACCAAAGTCCTTCTTTGATTTAACAGAGCAAGAAAGTTTGGAGGACATTTGGAGAAAGTTTAATCCTAATGTATGTGACTATACCTTTTTCTCAGCAAGGCATAACTCCTTCTCAAGAATTGATATGTTATGGTCCATGAAGGACCTGGGACTTATTACAAATAAGATGGAAATTCTTCCGAAAATAGGTGCAGACCACAATCCACTAATGTGGTCAGCAAAGGCTATGAGAAAGAGCAGAAGATGGAGACTAAATGAAGATTTGTTGCAAAAAGTGGAAGTAGTGAATCTCTGGAAAAAGAAACTAAAGCTTTCTTCCAAATAAACGAAGACCAAGAGGTTAAAACACAGACCGTTTGGGATGCGTATAAAGCAGAGATGAGAGGATTACTAATCTCATTGAACAACAAAGACAAAAGAGCTAAAGAAAAACAATTGAAAGACTTACAAACAGAAATAGGCAAAAAAGAAAAAGATCTAAAAAAACGACCAGGGAAAAAGAAAATAATGCGAGAAATCACAATTTTGCAGAATCAACTGAGACATTTATTGAACAAGGAGGTGGAATGGATGTTAAAAAGGCTACAGCAAAAATCATTTGAAGGTGCCAACAAACCAGGGAAATATTTGGCTTGGCAACTTAAGAAGAAAAGGGAGAAAAAGTTTGTAAATAAAATTTGTGTGGAAGGGAAAGAAATTGTAGATCAAGCTGGAATTAAAAGGGAGTTCTTTAAATTTTATGCCAAATTATATAAAGGTCAACAGGTAAAAAAAAAAATCGATGACTATTTGCAAAGATTAAAAGTGAAATCTTTAAATGATAATATGGAAATTTTTTTGAATAATCCAATTGAGAAGGTTGAAATTGAAGCAGCGATTTGTTCAATGAAATTAGGGAAAGCTCCGGGTCCAAACGGCTTTTCAGCAAAATTTTATAAAGTCTTGGCGGATGTACTAGTACCCAAAATGCAAAAGCTGATGAACTGTATTAGAGAAGAGGGGAAGGTACCAGATTCCTGGAAAGAAGCTGTTATTTCATTAATACCAAAAGAAGAAAGAGACTCCACAAATGTTAAAAACTATAGATCGATTTCACTACTGAATAATAATTACAAAATATTTGCTAGAATTCTAGCGGAAAGACTCAAACAACATTTTAACATTTCTATTCAGGAAGAACAAGCAGGCTTTCTCCCTAGGAGGCAAATAAGGGATAACATCAGAAATGTAATAGACATTGTTGAATATTACGAAAAACATCCAGAAAAGGAGGTGGCTTTATTTTTTGCGGATGCGGAAAAAGCTTTTGATAATATTAACTGGGACTTCATGTTTGCAGTTATGGAGAAAATGAAATTAGGAGATGATTTTATAAGGATGACCAAAGCAATATATACAGAACAACAGGCAAAACTCTGTGTGAATACTGAGTTAACTGAACAACTGAAGATCAGCAAAGGCACAAGACAAGGTTGCCCTCTATCTCTATTGTTGTTTATAATGACCCTAGAGGTCTTGTTGACTCAAATTGATGAAGACAGTGAAATAGAGGGATTGAAGTTGAAAGGTTTTTCCTATAAATACAGAGCCTTTGCAGATGATGTGATGTTTATTAATGAGAACCCAGTACAAATGATGCCTTTGTTGTTAAAGAAAATTAAAGAGTATGGTGAGATAGCTGGCTTTTATATTAATAAAGAAAAATCGAAGATCCTTACTAAGAATCTGACACTAAAGAAACAGAAAGAATTACAAAATGCCACTGGATGTGAAGTTGCTTCCAAAGTAAAATATTTAGGTGTGGAGATGACGATGAAAAACATTGACTTATATAAGAACACTTATGAAAAGCTCTGGCATAAAATAGAAGGTGATATGTTAAAATGGAATAAACTAAACATATCTATGCTGGGGAGGATATCTGCAGTTAAAATGAATGTTCTACCAAGGATGATGTTTTATTTCAAACTATCCCAATAGTGAAAGATAAGAAACAATTTAACCTGTGGCAAAGAAAGATTTCAGAGTTTATTTGGGCGGGCAAGAAACCAAGAATCAAAATGAAAATCTTAACAGATGCGAAAGAAAGAGGCGGCTTCCAACTACCTGATTTAATGCTATATCATGATGCAGTTTGTTTGGTATGGATTAAGGAATGGATGACTTTGATTAACAAAAAATTATTGGTGCTAGAAGGACATGGAAATATCTTTGGCTGGCATGCGTATATGTATTACGGGAAAGAGAAGATGGATGGGTTTTTCTCACATCACTATATAAGGACTTCTCACGAACTTCTCAGGTTGAATATCGACATAGCAGCTCTCAGTGAGGTCCGTTTCCCTGAGGAAGGTAGTCTTCAAGAACACGGTGCTGGCTATACCCTCTACTGGTCGGGTAAGTCAAAGGCTGAGAGCTGCCTTTCTGGCGTTGGCTTCATGGTCAGGAACTCCATTGCCTCCAAACTCGAAAACCTTCCAACAGGTCACTCATAAGAACATAAGAACATAAGAGAAGCCATGTTAGATCAGGCCAATGGCCCATCCAGTCCAACATTCTGTGTCACACAGCGGCCAAATATATATATATATATATATATATATATATATATATATATATATATATATATATATATATATATATATATATATATATATATACACACACACACACACACACACACACTGTGGCTAATAGCCACTGATGGACCTCTGCTCCATATTTTTATCTAACCCCTTCTTGAAGGTGGCTATGCTTGTGGACGCCACCACCTCCTGTGGCAGTGAATTCCACATGTTAATCACCCTTTGGGTGAAAAAGTACTTCCTTTTATCCGTTTTAACCTTTCTGCTCACTCAGATCGCATCATGTCCATGCGCCTCCCACTTCAAAACAAGCAGCATGCAACACTCTTCAGTGTGTATGCCCCAACCCTTCAAGCAGATCCTGCAGAAAAGAACAAGTTCTATGCTGATCTACGCAACCTCGTACGGAAGACCCCTACAGAGGACAAGGTGATCATCCTTGGCGACTTCAATGCCAGAGTAGGTAAAGACTCGGAAGCCTGGAAAGGAGTACTTGGCAAACACGGCATTGGCAACTGCAATGACAACGGGCGCCTCCTGCTAGAATTCTGCATGGAGCACCAGCTCACCATCACCAACACTATCTTCCAGCAGAAGAACAGTCTGAAGACAACCTGGATGCACCCACGGTCCAAGCATTGGCACCTTATCGACTACATTCTGGTGCGCCAGAGAGACCTTCGAGATGTCTTACACACCCGAGTAATGCCCAGCGCAGAATGTCATACGGATCATCGTCTTGTACGCTGCAATCTCCGTCTTCACTTTAAACCCACACCCAGGAGAGGAGGTATCCCTCGGAGGAAGTTTCAGGTTGGCAGCCTCCAGTCAGCCGAAGTTAAAGCTGCCTTCCAGGCAAAACTCCAGTCAAGAATTGAGGACCTCAGTTGCCCCACAGACCCTTCTCCAGAAGCACTCTGGGAACACCTAAAAACTACCGTCCTGCAGATCTCTGAAGAAGTCCTCGGGTTCTCCACAAGGAAGAACAAGGACTGGTTTGATGAGAACAATCAAGAGATCCAAGAATTACTGGCAAAAAAGAGATCTGCCTACCAAGCACATCTTGCTCAGCCCTCCTGTCCTGGGAAAAAAGCAACCTTTCGCGCTGCATGTAGCAACCTCCAGCGCAAGCTTCGAGACATTCAGAACGAGTGGTGGACCAAGCTTGCAGAGAGAACCCAGCTGTGTGCAGACACTGGTGATTTAAGAGGGTTCTACGAAGCCCTGAAGGCAGTATATGGTCCATCATATCAGGCTCAGAGTCCCTTGCATAGTGCAGACGGCCAAGTGCTCCTCACAGACAAGGCATCCATACTGAACCGGTGGTCAGAGTATTTTCAGGTTCTCTTCAGTGCCAACCGCGTAGTTCAAGATTCAGCAATCCACCTCACCCCACTTCAACCGGTGAAAACAGAGTTGGATGAGATCCCCACCCTAGAAGAGACTGTTAAAGCCATCAAGCAACTGAAAAGTGGCAAGGCAGCAGGAGTTGATGGAATTCCACCAGAGATCTGGAAGCATGGGGGCACAGTACTACATAGCTCACTTCACAAAGTACTTGTCACCTGCTGGGAACAAGGCAAATTACCACAGGACTTTCGCGATGCAATCATCATCACCCTATACAAGAACAAAGGGGAAAAGTCAGACTGCTCCAACTACCGGGGGATAACCCTGCTCTCCATCGCAGGCAAAATCCTTGCCAGAATACTCCTGAACAGACTGGTGCCCACCATTGCAGAAGAACTCCTCCCAGAGAGCCAGTGCGGCTTCAGAGCTAACAGGAGCACCACCGACATGGTATTTGTTCTCAGGCAGCTCCAAGAGAAATGCAGGGAACAGAACAAGGCTCTGTATGTGACTTTTGTCGACCTTACCAAAGCTTTCGATACCGTTAGCAGGAAAGGCCTGTGGCAAATCTTGGAACGTTTAGGATGTCCCCCAAGGTTCCTCAGCATGATCATCCAGCTACACGAAGACCAGCGAGGCCAAGTCAGACACTGCAACGACCTCTCGGAGCCCTTCCCAATAGGCACAGGTGTAAAGCAAGGCTGCGTTCTCGCGCCAACTCTCTTTACGATCTTCTTTAGCATGATGCTTCAAAGAGCCGCAGTAGATCTAGATGAGGACGATGGTGTCTACATCCGCTATCGCACCGATGGCAGCCTGTTCAACCTGAGGCGACTAAAGGCACACTCCAAGACAATGGAAAAACTCATCCGAGAGCTACTGTTTGCTGATGATGCTGCACTCGTCTCCCACTCGGTATCAGCTCTGCAGCATATGACGTCCTGCTTTGCAGAGGCTGCCAAGCTATTCGGCCTAGAAGTTAGTCTGAAGAAGACAGAAGTTCTCCACCAGCCTGCACCCCAGGAAGATTATCACCCTCCCTGCATCACTGTGGGTGAATCAGTTCTGAAGACAGTCCAGCAGTTCAGCTACCTGGGGTGCATCATCTCCTCAGATGCCAAGATCGACAAGGAGATTGACAACAGGCTGGCAAAGGCAAACCGTGCATTTGGCCGACTGCACAAAAGAGTGTGGAGCAACAAGCATCTGAAAAAAGGCACAAAGATCAATGTTTACAAAGCGGTTGTGATGACAACCCTCATCTATGGCTCCGAATCGTGGGTTTTATACCGTCATCACCTGCGACTCCTTGAGCGCTTTCATCAGCGCTGCCTTCGCACCATCCTCAACATCCACTGGAGTGACTTTGTGACCAACACTGAAGTCCTCAAGCGGGCAGAGGTTACCAGCATCGAGGCACTGCTGTTGAAGACGCAGCTGCGCTGGGCAGGGCATATTTCTAGGATGGAAAACCACCGCCTTCCCAAGATTGCCCTGTATGGCGAACTCTCCACCGGCCATCGAAATAGAGGGGCACCAAAGAAGAGGTACAAGGACTCCTTGAAGAAATCCCTTAGCACCTGTCACATCAACCATCACCAGTGGTCTGACCTAGCCTCAGATCGCAAAGCATGGAGGCACACCATCCACCAGGCTGTCTCTTCCTTTGAGAACACATGCATAGCTGGTCTTGAGGACAAAAGGAGATTGAGGAAGAATCGCACTGCTACAGGACCAACCCTAAATCAGACTTTTCCCTGCAGCCGCTGTGGCCGGACCTGCCTGTCCCACATTGGTCTTGTCAGCCACCAGCGAGCCTGCAGCAAACGTGGACTATTGCACCCTTCTTAAATCTTCGTTCGCGAAGCCAAGCCAAGAGAGATATAAGGAGGAGTTTGCTGAATACTTGGAAAAAATATAGTAAGTACGGAGATGAGAGGAAACCACTTTGGATTGTGCCAACAGAAGTAATAAGTATGCCGCAAAGTGTAAGGGAAGGGAAATGGGTATCATATGAACAACTGCTAATGTTTAAGGGGGGCAAAGTTGAAATGAAATCGGTTGAAGAACTGCAGGACAAATTTGATTGGTTTCAGCTGTTACAAATTAAAAGCTTGATAGAGAAAGACATTAAGAGCACAGGTATAAGACGAGAGAAAACAGAAATGGAGAAAATGCTGTTGGGCGAGAATGAAAAATTGATCTCAAGGATGTATAAACTGTTATTGAAATGGTCTACAGAAGAAGAGGTGGTGAAGCCTCAAATGATTAAATGGGCAATTAATTTTAATAAAGAAATACAGATGGAGATGTGGGAACACCTATGGAAGAATTCAATGAAAATATCAATGTGCTATAACATAAAAGAGAACTGCTTCAAAATGCTGTACAGATGGTACATGACACCTAAAAAGCTAACAAAAATGAGTAATCAAGCTTCAGATAGGTGTTGGAAATGTAAAAAACATGAAGGTTCTTTCTACCACATGTGGTGGACTTGTGAAAAGGCGAAACAATTTTGGACAATGATTCAACAGGAGATTTCGAAAATCTTGGGTTATAATATTAAGAGAGCACCAGATGTCTTTCTGGTGGGATTACAAATGGAAAGCTTTCCGAAGCAAGACAGAACATTGTTGTGGTATTTGCTTTCAGCTGTGAGAACATTGTATGCGCAAATATGGAAGCAAGACAGAATACCTGAAAAATGGGACTGGGTCTTAAAGGTTCTTAACTGGAGTGAAATGGACAAACTTACTAGAATCTTAAAAGACAACAATTTGGAGAAGTTTAAAGACGACTGGAGTAAATTCCAAAGTTACGTGGAAATACAATGGAGGGTGAAGAGTCATTTAGTAGTTTATGACAACATTAATTGAACTTTAATTGATAATGAAGAGTCGTGATTATTGTGTTAGCAGGATATAGTTACATGGTAATTATGCATATATGAGTTAAGATAAGATTAAGACAGCTGGAATTTCGGAGTTGATTTTATAACTTTGAGTTTTATGTTTAATAAATACTAAGTGAATTATAGAGAAAGGGTTATTGAAAGATAACTCTTTGTGTAAAAATTTTATAAGGTTGGAATGATATTTAGTAGTGTATGACAACATTAATTGAACTTTTAATGATAAAGAGGTATTGTGGTATTGTGATAAAAGTATCAGTATTAGTAGAACATAGCTATTTGGTAAATATATATATATGAGAGTTAAGATAAGACTAGGATAGGGGGAACTCTGGAACTGAATTAATAATTATGAGCATTGTGTTTAATAAGTGCTAAGTGATTATTAGAGAAAAGGTTAGTGAATGATGATTTTTTTTTCTTTCTAAAGATTTTATAATTGTGAATTTACCTTTAATATGCTTTTAATTTATTTTAAGTACCGGCGGAGGTCATGAATAAGAGTGGGGGGGGGGGGGGGGAGGAAAATATGTAATGTATTGGAGAAGTATATTTGAATTTGAATAGATGAATTTATTCCGATATATTGCAAAATAAAAAGTTTGGTCACAAAAAAAAAGAAAAGAAAGGGAATTGAAAAAAAGGCCTGGGAAAAAGAAATTAATAAAAGAAATTACAATATTACATTCACAAGTAAGACATTTGCTGAATAAAGAACTAGAACAAACTTAAAAAGTCTGAAACAGAAATTGTTTGAAAGTGCGAATAAACCTGGAAAGTATTTGGCTTGGCAACTGAAGAAAAAGAAAGAAAATAAAACCATTAATAAAATTATGGCTGATGGAAAACCAATAGTAGATCAAGACGGAATTAAAAGAGAATTTTTTAAATATTATGCAAATTTATTTAAGGGTGTGAAAATAAAGAAAGGAAAAATGGAAGAGTATCTGCGGAATTTTCAAGTGGCACCTTTGACTGAGTACATGAAAAAGACTTTAAATGACCCAATAGAGAAAATTGAAATCGAAGCAGCAATAAAAGCAATGAAAGAAGGTAAGGCTCCTGGGCCGGATGGATTCACATCTAAATTTTATAAAATCCTCAAGGACGAGATAACACCCAAACTGATGTTTCGTTGGCAATTGCTTGCACCCAAGCACAAGCCATTAACTCGGCGACTGCCATGGGTATAATTAGGCAAACCATGGATGGTAATATTCCTCGAGAAATTCAGCACCTCCTAAAGGCACACATGACCAAAAGAGAAATTCAGTTGGAAAGCTGGTGGTCCCTAGAGAAAACTATTTTTAATCAGGCTCTGCAACAACTAACCCTGTTAATTACTACTGTAGATGCCGGCGACATTTTTATTGCATATCCGGTTGTCCCTCTTGGGCTTCAAATGAATTCAGGTATACAGTACTCTACGCCCTGGATAGTAATAGATGGGCTAGAGATACCCCTTTCGGTTGGAAAATTGTTAATGTCCAAGGCTGCAGACATAAGGAAAGGTTAGGATTTATATGTGAAGATGATGCATTCAAGGAGCATCACCCTTACCTAAACCCGGAAACAAAAGTTTCAGGACAGTGCCAATATGACTCCATGAAAGAGTCCCAATCAGCTTTGGTGTATGTGGGACAACATGTGTTTGCCTGAGGACAAGTTGCAGTCATACCGTTGTAAATTCACTTTATGTGCAACCTATGCTCTCCAAGATAAATCAATGTTTTTGCAATATTTCCACTATACATGGCTGCGACTTTAATTTTTCCACTCCAATATGGACGAAGAAGGAAATATTTTTATCTCCTGCACTGTATCAATCTATTTCTCGCGTCTCCCTTGGTCTTGGTCTAGAACTCATTCTCTGTCTGCTCACTGCCCCCGCTTGAGTCAAGAATTGCAAAAGGTAAACGAAGCAGGGGAAAATGCCGCACTCACTGTTTTGCACAATGGAGCACAGATAGCAAAAATCGCTGATGACATTATTTCTGTTGTCAAACATCCTTGGTGGAAGGTGTTTCTTGGATGAAGCCCTACAGCCGGGAGCATTCTTAATGTTATGCTGCACCCCATAGTTGTAATCTTAATTTTCCAAGTTATTGCAGTGGTAGCATTCATAGCTATAGTTTGCTGGGTTCGCAAGCAAATCAAATGCATTGAATGCTTTGCATACTCCCCACCCTCAGAACTGCTGCAAACCAGGAAGTAATATTGTTGAATACCTGTCTGTTTCCTCCCCCCCCCCACTTTTCTGTTTTAAATCTTTTCTTTACTGTATTGGGTGGTTGGGGTCCCAACCCGAAGATTGAGTCTTCGACAAAAATTGGGGTCATTGTGATCAGCCCAGTGCAGTTTCTGTATTGTAGTGGCTCCACATTATAGAGTTTGTCGTCTCTGACCTTCAAGCGGGTTTACGCCGAAAGCTTAGACTGTTCTTATGCATGAGCCACACAAGTGAAGGGTCACCGGTTCGACAGGCACTCCTACTTTCCTGTCGGGCAAGCCTGGGTCAGGATAGACTCACTGGAGGCCATGGCCCCAGCTACTAAAACACTGATAACATAAGAACATAAGTGAAGCCATGTTGGATCGGGCCAATGGCCCATCCAGTCCAACACTCTGTGTCACACAGTGGCCAATATACGCATGTGTGTGTGTATACACACACACATACATACATACATATACACAAATATACACACACACACGCAAACATATATATATATATATATATATATATATATATATATATATATATATATATATATACATACATACATACATACATACATACATACATACATACATACATACTGTGGCTAATAGCCACTGATGGACCTCTGCTCCATATTTTTATCCAATCCCCTCTTAAAGCTGGCTATGCTTGTAGCCGCCACCACCTCCCGTGGTAGTGAATTCCACATGTTAATCACCATTTGGGTGAAGAAGTACTTCCTTTTATCCGTTTTAACCTGACTGCTCAGCAATTTCATTGAATGCCCACGAGTTCTTGTATTGTGAGAAAGGGAGAAAAGGACTTCTTTCTCTACTTTCTCCATCCCATGCATAATATTGTAAACCTCTATCATGTCACCCCACAGTCGACTTTTCTCCAAGCTAAAGAGCCCCAAGCGTTTTAACCTTTCTTCATAGGGAAAGTGTTCCAAACCTTTAATCATTCTAGTTGCCCTTTTCTGGACTTTTTCCAATGCTATAATATCCCTTTTGAGGTGCGGTGACCAGAATTGTACACAGTATTCCAAATGAAACCGCACCATCAATTTATACAGGGGCGTTATGATACTGGCTGATTTGTTTTCAGTTCCCTTCCTAATAATTCCCAGCATGGCGTTGGCCGTTTTTATTGCAATCGCACACTGTCTTGACATTTTCAGTGAGTTATCTACCACGACCCCAAGATCTCTGTTTTGGTCAGTCTCTGCCAGTTCACACCCCATTAACTTGTATTTGTAGCTGGGATTCTTGGCCCCAATGTGCATTACTTTGCACTTGGCCACATTGAACCTCATCTGCCACGTTGACGTCCACTCACCCAGCCTCAACAGACCCCTTTGGAGGGCCTCACAGTCCTCTCTGGTTCTCACCACCCTGAACAATTTAGTGTCACCTGCAAACTTGGCCACCTCACTGCTTACTCCAAACTCCAGATCATTAATGAACAAGTTAAAGAGATTGGACCCATTATTGAGCCCTGCGGCACCCCACTGCTTACCGTCCTCTGCTGTGAATACTGCCCATTTATACTCACTCTCTGCTTCCTATTAATTAGCCAGTTTTGATCCACAAGAGGACCTGTCCTTTTACTCCATGACTCTCTAGCTTACTAAGCAGCCTTTGATAAGGAACTTTAGAAAAAGCTTTCTGGAAGGCAAGGTAAACAACATCTATTGGGTCCCCTTTGTCCACATGTTTGTTCACCCCCTCAAAGAACTGTAACAGGTTAGTGATGCAAGATCTTTCCTTACAGAACCCATGCTGAGTATTCCTCAATAACTTGTGTTCATCAATGTGCCTACTCATTCTGTCCTTGACAATGGTTTCTACCAACTTTCCCACTATTGAAGTCAGACTTACTGGCCTGTAATTTCCCGGATCTCCTCTGGAACTTTTTTTAAACATGGGGGTGAATTTGCTACTTTCCAGTCCTCAGGAACGGAGGCAGATTTCAATGAAAGATTATATATTTTTGTTAGGAGATCCACAAGTTCAACTTTGAGTTCTTTTAGAACTCTTGGATGTATGCCATCTGGACCTGGTGACTTATTCATTTTTAATTTGTCAATCAGTTGTAGGACCTCCTCTCTTGTCACCTCAATTTGACTCAGGTCTTTCAACACCCCTTCCAAAATTAGTGGTTCTGGAGTGGGCAAACACTTCTCATCTTCCACAGTAAAGATGGAGGCAAAAAATGCATTCAGCTTCTCAGCCATTTCCCTATCCTCCTTCAGTAATCCTTTTACCCCTTGGTCATCCAAGGGCTCCACTGCCTCCCTGGCTGATTTCCTGCTTCTGATATATTTGAATAAATTTTTATTGTTGGTCTTTATGTTTTTTGCAATATGCTCCTCAAAGACCCTTTTTGGCTGCCTGATCACAGTCTTGCATTTGATTTGCTACAGTCTGTGTTCCCTTTCATTAATCTCACTTGGACTAGCTTTCCACCGCTTAAAGGAGTCCTTCTTACCTTTTACAGCTTCCATTACTTTGTTTGTTAACCATGCAGGCCTTTTCTTATTCCTGTTTGTGCCTTTCCTAACTTGTGGTATATATTTTATCTGAGCTTCTAGTAGTTTTAAATAGCCTCCAAGCTTGATTTTTGACTGTATTTACCTTTCCTTTCAGTTTCCTCTTCACATGCCTCCTCATCTCAGAGAATTTACCCCTTTTAAAGTTAAACGTGGTTGTACTGGTCTTTTGGGCAACTCCCTATTTATACAAATGGTTAAATCAATAACGTTATGGTCACTGCTCCCAAGCAGTGCGATCACTTTTACATCTCTCACCACGTTGAATCCAACAAAGACAGAGGTCCTTTGCTTGGGCCGTGGTGCCCTGGGAAGGGAAATCCCCTTGCTGGTCTTTGACAGTGTGCTGCTGAAAGCAGCCTATAGGGTCAAGAGCTTGGGGGTTCTTCTGGAGCCTTCATTATCAATGGAGGCACAGATAGCGGCCACTGCCAAGTCCGCGTTTTTTCATCTTCGACGGGCGAAGCAGTTGGCCCCCTTCCTGGAGCGCCGGGACCTAGCAACGGTGATCCATGCTACGGTCACCCCGAGACTGGATTATTGCAACGTCCTCTACATGGGGCTGCCCTTGTGCCGAACTCGGCGGCTGCAGCTGGTGCAGAACGCGGCGGCTTGGCTACTGTTGGGGCTCCCAAGATGGGAGCACATACAGCCGGGGCTGTGCGGACTGCACTGGCTGCCAGTGGCATACCGAGTTCATTACAAAGTGCTGGTTATTACCTTTAAAGCCCTATATGGCTGAGGACCTGCCTACCTGAGGGACCGTCTCTCCCCATATGAGCCCCAGAGAGCGCTGAGGTCAGCTGGAAAGAACCAGCTGAATATCCCTGGGCAAGGGAGGCCAGATTGAAGACCACCTGGGATCAGGCCTTCTCCATTGCAGCTCCACTGCTGTGGAATCAACTCCCAGAAGAGGTGCGGGCCCTACGATGTTTAGATCAATTCCGCAGGGCCTGTAAGACCTACCTCTTCAAAATAGCCTTCACCTAATGCCAAGCCAAGAAAGTGCCGCTGGATATGTTTTTAGCTACTGAACCTTACTGAAGACCTAATGTTTATAGCACCATAATGTTAATTTTAATATAACTTGTAAATTGTTTTAATGATGATTTTATAATTATAACTGTTGCTGCATATTGTATTCCTATGCTGTGAGCCGCCTTGAGTCTGCCCTGGCGGGGAGGGCGGGATACAAATAAAAAGTATTATTATTATTATAAGTCTTGGGCATTACTTAGGACCAAATCCAGGATTGTCCCACCCCTGGTAGGTTCTATGACGATCTGCTCCATAGCACAGTCATTGAGAGCCTCTAGAAACTCAATCTCTTTCTCTCAACCTGAACACATATTGACCCAATCAACCTGCAGGTAGTTAAAATCACCTATTATGACACAGTTTTTATATTTAGCTGCTATCTTCAATCCTTCCATCATATTATAATCATCCTCTATCTTTTGATTGGGTGGGCGATAACAAACTCCCATAGTTAAATTTCCTTTTGGGCCCTCTATTTCGACCCAAAGCATTTCTAGAAGGAAATCTAATTCTTTGATCTCAGTCTTACTGGACTGTATACCCTCTCTGACATACAGAGCCACGCCACCTCCAACCCTTCCCTCCCTATCCTTTCGATATAATTTATATCCAGGAATCACCGTGTCCCACTGATTCTCCTCATTCCACCAAGTTTCTGAAATTCCCACAATGTCTATGTTTTTCCCCAACACTAAACATTCCAAATCATCAATTTTACTTCAAACACTTCTAACATTTGTATACAAACATCTATAATTTCCCAGGCAAGTTAGGCTCTCAACCTTCCTCCTGCTGCTTTGAGACTTTGGCAGACACTCCATAATGTTCGCCACCATCTCAGTGGACAACCCTGATCCATTACTCAGTAGAAAAGTAACAGCTAACCCTTCATCTCTTTGAGATGAGTGCTCCCGAACCAGAGACATTTTATCTCCTGTCGGCTTTCCCCCAAGATTTAGTTTAAAAACTGCTTCCGGCAAGATGGCGGGGTGACGCGGAGCTCCTTTCCTTGTCTTAGGAGGGAACTCTGTTTGGGGGGTAATTGAGGGGGCTTCCCGGCTGGGAGGCACCTCTTAAGGAGCTGTCAGGGGACGCTCCGAGCCTGGGGGGCTTTCTGGGCGTGGGCGAGGAACGAAGGTTCCCCGTTCAGATCCAGTTTTCCTCCTGGCCGCTACCTTCCCAACACCTTTGGTGCCCAACTGTGCCGCCGGAGAGGGAGCCTGGAGAGGCACTGTAATCTCCTTTCAAGTAGACCCAGTAGCGTCTTACCTTGGAGGGGTCCTTACGTCCTGCAAGCATATCTGGAGAAGAACGGAGTCGTTGAGGTGTGCGGGCGAGCGGATTGTGTGGAGCGGTTGGTGGCGCGGCTCGGGAAGACTGATGGAGGAGCAGGCGGCTGAGAGCGGCTGAGAGCGGCGGAAAGGCGGTCGTGTGAGCGAGTGTCGGGAAATACGCAGACTGCAGAGCCGGGACGGTTCGATTTGAGGCTTGAGAGAGTGAGGGGGTAAGAGGTATCTTTTGTTTTGCCCCTGAATCACTGGTTTCGGCAGCTGCTGGACTGTATCGTGGGAGAGAAGCCCGCGTTGGTCAGAGCAGAAGCGTCTCGTAATGGCGGACGCGACTTTGAAGCTCTTCTTCTAAGTGGAGCGTAGGAGCTGTGGGAAGGCACCGAGGCGTTTGGAACTTGAAGGCTGCGTGTGATCCTCCCCCCCCCCCACTCACCCCTTCATTTCTCTTTGTTCTTCTTGACATTTGTTTTTGGTTGTTAAATCTTATACTTTTGTTTTTTTGAAGGGGTTTAGCTTTGTCTTGCATTTTTTAATACTTCCGGGATACCTTTTGTAATAAACTAAAGGGTAGAGTCGCAGTTCTGAGCAGTTTATCTGCGGCTGCGCTTTACCGAAGCTCCTGGGTCCTAGTGCTATAACAGAGAACAGAGGCAGAGACAGAGACAGTAACAGACATTGGGACAGATCCCTTGGGATATAAGAGACTACTTGTGGATTTTATAGTAACTCTTCAAGATTTCTAGAAGACCAGAAGATCAGAGAAGATCAGACTATTGGAGCTACTAGGACTAATTTGGATTTTACAATAATAAAAGATATATTAATGAACACTGCTTATGAATTCTGTTGCCAGTCACTAGAACACTAAGATTGGGATTTGGGAAGAAGAAGGGACTGGAAAAGGAAGAGAGAAGAAGAAAGAAGAAGGAACATACAAGATAAAATAAGATAAGACTGTGTTATTACTTACTGATCATTGTTTTTGATTTAACATTGGGTCTTTCCTTTGGTTTGCCATCTATGGTATTTTTGCTATAATCCTTTATAGATAGTTCACAGCGTACTGTTTTTTAAGGAATTGACTTTATGAGTAATGAGTAAGGTACCTAATTGATCAATTAATTGAACTTGTTTCATTGCCTTTCCTTCTTGTGAGGGGTTTGAACCTTGGGATTGCTGAATCAGCTCATGGTTTTATTGTACTGATTGTGAACATTATTATTGCAGTATTTTACTGAGGGCTAGGTTACTATAATTGTTAATAACTGTTAAAGTGGGTTAAGGCATTGGCCTGTGGCAGTAGATTGCCATGACGGAAACAAAGATTAAAAAATTTTTACAGGGTACTCCCCCGGCGGGGGGAGGTAAAGCGGCTCCAGGTTCTGCCAATAAAGACGCCCTGGAAAAATTACAGAATACTGTCACTGCTGGTTTTAAAAAGAATCAAGAAGCTCTTGATGAGATGAAAACAGATCTGATGTATCAGATCAAGAGAACTAATGACCAGTTGGCAGAATTTCAAAAACAACTGTTGGCTAATACACAACAGGTCCATGGGCTAACTGCTAAAGTTGAGAGAATGGAGGACCGGGATAGGCAAACAAGTAACATACTTAGAGAAAACCAAACAGAACTGTCGGACTTGGAAGACCGTGTGATGAGACTCGAAATGGAAAAAGCGGCAACCATTCTCCGATTCCAAAACTTACCAGAAGAGAAGGAAGAAGACTTAATCAGTAAGATTACAGAGATTTTAAAAGTGGATGAGGAAGAATTATTGGAAGAAGGCCCAAGAGATATCCTCTGGGCCAAAAGAGTCTCCTCAAGCTACACAAGGAAATTCAAACTTCCTAGGGAGGTCCAGGTAAAATTTGCCCGTCCTGAAACTACGGAGAGGGTCTTGAGAAAAACAAGAGAGTCCAAGATGAACTGGAAGGGAACAAGCATAAAAATTTTGAAAGAGATACCTTGGAGTGTGCGACAGCGAAGATTCAAATTTAAGAAATTGTCTAACTGGCTAATCCAACATGAAATACAATTTAGATGGCTTATCCCCCAAGGGTTATTTTTTACATACCAAGCCAAGTGATACAATATTACTACTGAGGCAAAGATGGAAGAATTCTGGGAGGACTGTGTTAAGCGAGATGGTTCTGAGTCAGGAGACGAGCAAGATGGTGCTAAGAAATCTATGGATGAGGACTCTCCCAAAAAGAAACGAGAGAAGGTTAAAACCAGACTCCAGACCAAGAAAGACTTGGCCAAGATACCTGGTAGTATTGACTCAGCAAAATGAATTCTAAATTGGGAACTAAAATACTCTCTCTAAATGTCAACGGCTTGAATGAACCTGGAAAGAGAAAGAGAATCTTTCAACAATTGAAAAAATCTGGCGCACAAATTACTTGCTTGCAAGAAACCCATATTAGAAGAGATAGCGTGAAATATTTGGAAAACAAGAAATTAGGTACTTTATACTCATCATGTGATCCTCTTAAAAAAAAGAAGGGGGTAGCCATATTAGTATCTCATCATATCAAGTCGAGCTGTTTATACTCGGACGAACAAGGAAGAATCATAATAGTTGAACTGGAATTAAATGGCCTTAAAACAGTTCTTGGAAACATTTATGCCCCCAATGAAAACCAAGAGAAATTTTATCAAGCTCTATACCTCAAACTTAGAGAATTCAACTCAGATAGATACTGTATTGTTGGGGATTTTAATGCGATATTTGATATTAAAATGGATAAAAAATATGATGACCCTCGGAAAAAGAAGAAAAATCGGAACTTATTACCTTCCTCCTTTTTGAAAATGGCAGAAGAATTAAATTTGGTGGATGCCTGGAGAACTAAAAACCCGACCACGACGGACTTTACTTTTTATTCCCATGCACATAAATCTTGGTCAAGAATAGACATGTTCTGGGTATCCTTGAGTATGATACTGTCTGTGAATCAAGCGGATATTATTCCTCAGTCTTATGCAGACCATAACCCAATTGTGTTGACATTACAAGAACAGTCAAGAAGCCTTCGATGGTCTCTGAACTTACAAATTTTAAAAGAGACTCAATTTTTGGATCAGGCCAAGAAAGAGATTCAGGAGTTTTTCAAACTTAATTTGGAAAAAGATACGAAGATTCCAATTATTTGGGATGCATTTAAGGCCTTTTTTAGAGGAATCGGGATCAGATATTCATCGAAGAGGAAGAGAGATCAAAGGAAAGCCTATAATGAATTAATAACAAAACTGAAACATCTTGAGGGACAACAGAAAGCCGGAAACCCTAGGGAAATGCAGGCCAAAATTACCTTCATCCAGCACCAAATAAACATGCTTTTGGCGGAAGAAATTGAGAAAAAACTGAAATGGACAAGACAAAATCATTTTGAGAACGCCAACAAGGTGAGTAGGTGGCTGGCTTATAGGCTGCGAAAGGAGAAGGAGAAGAAGATAATAAAAATGCTGAAGAATGAAGCTAAGGAGGAAGTATTTCAAAATGCTCTGCCACCTTTTTGATTTAAAGCGCCAGCAGCTTGATTCCATCTGGGGACAAGTGGAGACCGTCTCTTTAGTACCACTCCCACTTGTTCCAGAAAGCATCCCAATGCCTAACAAACTTAAACCCTTCCTCCCTACACCATCGTCTCATCCACACATTGAGACTTCTAATTTGTGCCTGTCTCTCCAGCCCTGCATGTGGAACATGTAGCACTTCTGAGAAGGCTACCTTCGAGGTCCTGGCCTTAAGTCTCCTGCCTAGCAGCCTAAATTTTTCCTCCAGGACCTCATGACTGCATTTCCCCACATCATTGGTGCCAACATGCACCACGACCACTGGCTCCTCCCCAGCACTGTCTATCAGCCTATCTACTACACGCGTACCTGCTACCTTCGCACCAGGCAGGCAAGTCACCATACGGTCAGTACGCGGTTTTGCCACCCAGCTGTCTACTTGCCTAAGGATCGAATCACCAACTACCAAGACCCCCCCTCTCTCCCTGCCCAGGGATGGTTCCTTGGCGCGAAAGGATACCCGCTCACCAACTGAAGAAGAGGTCCATTCTGAGGGCACATTCCCCTTATCCTCAGCACAGTGCCCTGTTCCCTCTCGATCCTCATGCTCCCTGGCAGCAACAGGGCTGCCACGTTCAGAGTGGGGCTCATCTAATATGTCCCTGTGAGTGCCTAACTGACTGTCTTTTCTTCTCCAGATCAGTCACCTTGGCCTCAAGGGTACGAACTCGTTCCCTGAGTACCAGGAGCTCCTTGCATCGAGCACACACCCAAGACTTCTGTCCTGTGGGCAGATAGTCATACATGTGACACTCAGTGCAAAACACTGGAAAGCCCCCACCCACCTGCTGGCATTCTGCCTTCATGACAGTTTTTTAAAAATATAGTCCCCTTTTAAATTCTGTTTGTTTATGTGGCTCTCCTTCTGGAGTATCTACTTACCTTATTGGGAACACAAGGAAAATAGGAATCTGGGTTCCTGGTCCTTACACAGCCCCAGGCTAAGACCCACAGGCCAAGAGCCTTTAGCTTACGCCAAAGGCTCACGCCTCTTCCAAGGTGCAGCTTAATAATGCAAAGAGGGTGGGGCCTCAGTCTGCCCCAGGAACATAGCCACTCTTAATCAATCAGCAACAATCATCTTCAGCCCACTCAAACCAAACAAACAGCAGTTCCCCAGCAACCACAAACTCAGAATTTTCAGCAATCACACAGTCACACAAACTCAGAAGTTCTCAGCAACTCCCCCAGCTGTTTAGAAAGCCAAACCTCACCCTTATAGCAATTCTTATCTGCTCTCTCTCAGAGCTCTCTGAAATGAACACTGAACACTCAGATCCTACCTTGCAGAGATCCACTTTCATAATAGGATGCTAATTTGAGTTTGCCTAACGTTACTACTGATTAGTAATAAAGTATTGCACCTTTTGCATATATATATGCAATAACACGTGGTAGTAAGGTTTGCCACCAGATTAAGCCTGGAGCATATTTCCCATGATACCATTAGACAACTGTTTTGCATATGCTCAGCCCCAGTAGAAGACAGGGCATGCTCAGAAATAATAGGAACAACGCTGAAGGATTGTGAGGATGAGGTCAGGAGGCTTGGCTATACAAGGGACCTCTACCTCCCGCCCCCCCGAAGTTCATGCAAAGGGGACTGCACACACATACTGGCTGGGTTGGGGTTTTTTTTACAATTGAAAGGGAGAAGACCCTGATGTCAGGATCTCCTGGGAGCAAAGGAACGGACCTTCCCTGGCCGGTTAGTGGTCAGGATTCGGTCTGCATTTTTTAGGGAGTCCCTGTGAAAGCGAGACCCATGTGGGCCCGCTCTATGACAGGAAGAGAAGGAGTATAGGCTTGTATCGCCAAGACTCAGCCTTACAGTGCTAATTCCTTTGGAATTCATAATTAATATGTGTATGTTATACCAGTACCAGGAGAAGGTTGGGAATTGAGGGAGTCTTGTAAAATTAGGTTTAGGGATTGTTCCTTTCAATGAATGAGTTTGGTATAAATTTCTTACGCTTTTCTAACAATGTACCCATGATGCTCTAGTCCAGTTAGCATACGATGGGTCTTTCGCCCTATCAGAGTTATCTCCCATGTCTGTGTATCATTGCTGAGTAAGACTCCGTTCTGTCTGGGAAGGAATGCAGCCCAATTTCACTGGCAAACCCTGCAGACAAGAAAAACAGGGTTTTCTAAAACTATATTTGCTCTGATGATAAAATAACCATTGAGTTTGCTTTATGTTTCCAAGTGCCTTTATGCAGGGTCGTGAGTGTTCTCCCAGGAGCCCAGGAATTTGCATGTGCCTGCTCACCGTACTGAACATGAGGCCCCAATATCCCTTTTATAGGAGGGAGCAATTAGTCACTGGGGCCATCATTCTAAATCACTAGGCCTGAGCCTCTTACTCAATTGCAAAACCATGTATTGTGGAAAAAGGGGAAAACGCCGCTTTACCGACAGGCACAGAGAAGAGCTCAAAAGAATGAAGAACCGCGGGTGTAGGTAGGAAATTATGTTGGATAGACTGGTGTTATTTTGCAACCTGGGTCAGTGGCACACTGCCTGCCAGACCCACTATGTATTTAGCCTTTGTATATAATGTGTGCATGTTTTGCGTGGAAACAATCGCAGTATTTAACCCCATGAATAATTTTGATGCTTCTGGTAGTCTGATTTAGTACGCACCCTCCTATTTCTTGCACATATCTTCACCCTGTCGTGTTGTACTCATGCAGGAGTCGTTTCGTTCCACCAGTATTATTCGAATGTACCCTTTTTATTAGCGCCAATCCAGGAAGAGAAGCGTCCTGGAGCCCCCTCCTTTTAATTTGGTATTTATGGATTTGGTCTCAAGGAAGAAAATGAGCTCTCAGAGAGCTGGCGCCCCATTTTTTTATTATTATTTTTAGTCGACACTCCTATATCTGAGACTTTACTGTCTCATTCTCTGTTGTCTGTGCCTCTTCTCTGGAAGTGCAGTTCCCCAATGGCAGCACCACCTGGCACCACGAATGTGCGGTCATCATATCCATGGATAAGCATGACCGCAAAGGGGGGAATTGTTACTGAGAGGAGCAGCCTGCTAAAAAAGAGTACCCCAGTGCCTAGAGAGAGAGTGGGTCTCCTGTTCCTGGAAACAAAATGGAGACTGACCAGAAACAGTCCAAGAAAACACTCCATCTAAAGTGGAGTGAACCCTGCAGAGAGCTTGTTCTAGTTGGTGCCTGAAGTCTGTCTCTCAGTGCAATCTCACCTATTCCCACCCCCTCACACACCTCTGCCCAAACAGGATGCATAATAACATGGGAACTGCTGGTTAGTGTTATTCTTACTCTGTTCTTCTGCTACCTGTCGATGGCTCCTTCCTTCAACCCATCAGCTCTACTCAGCCACTTTCATTCAAATGCATGACTAGACTCATCCTACCACTCCAGGTCTTTGTTTTTGAAAAGGTCCTAGCTCTGTTTGAGGACAGCTGGACATCTTTGGTGCTAGGGATCCCCACTTGTAACTCTGATTTCAACTGATAAAGTCTATATGATTAGAGATATTGAGTATCAAAGCAGTAAAGATATTCTACTAATTTTGGTAAAAAGTAGAACAAAGTTTGAGCCCAGTGGCACCTTTAAGACCAACAAAGTTTAATTCTGGGTATAAACTTTTGTGTGCATATCCACATCTTCAGATACCTAAAAAGTAGCTACTACAAATACTATGATTGTTCTTTTAAAATAATATTTCAGTTTGTTTCTTTTATAAAGGCTATGGTTGGGTGTTGCATTTATTTAACTGACAGATCATTGCATATGGTCTAAATCAGGGTTCTCAAACCTTTTCAGCCTGTGGGCACCTTTGGAATTCTAACATAGTGTGGCTAGTGCAACAAGGGCTTTTTTTCTGGGGAATGTGGTGGAACAACATTCTGGAACCTCTTTGTGGAAACAAAATACTCAAAAAATGTTTTAAAGTTCATTGGGGGCTGTGGAGAAATGCTTTGCCTCCTGGAGAGGTGGCAAGCTGGCTTTAAAAGGTTCTGTCTCTGAGCTCAGAGACAAGCAAGGAGGGAGGGAAGAATTTAGCCCCTGGCATTACAGCAGCATCTGGGCTTCTTCTTAAGAGATGCTAATGGAGCTACCTAAAGAGACAATGGGCATCCTTCTCCTCCAGGCAGGAAACAGAGTGGGGAGGGTGTTGGGCTAGATCAGCCCCAGAGACTCCAGGAATGAGCTGGGGATTTCCCAGAATGGATGTGGGTTTCCCAGAATGCCTACCAGAAAGAAGGCTTCCTAGGGACAGCAGGAAAAGAAGCCTAAACCTGGGCAGACCAGGTAACAAGGGGTGAAGAGTGATGTAAAGAGGGTGAAATCAGAGGAGAAAAAAAAATGCTTGTTCTAAAGAGCATGCCCTCTTCACTATTGGAGCTGGGACTGGAAGATAAACGACTGCTACTCTCCAGCCAGTAGCCAGCAGCCCTATTTGACCATATGACTGGGCCTGGCTGGATGGAGGAAGCCTGAAGCAATGTGTTATCATTAGAACCTTCTTGTAACTTACTGCTTAGATGTGCCTGCTCTGCTTAAACATCTGGTAGAGCAAGTTTTTAAACTAGGGACAGAAGATGCGTTTCTGTTGTGTCTTGCATTTCAGTCCTGAAATTACAACACAGTGGATGCTACGGACGTGACCAGTGGAAATCCACTGGTCCCCAGATGTAGCTCCACAAATATGCTCCGCCAATCAAGATCTGTGGCGGGAAGTTTAACTGGCCAGGATTGGACCTGGCCAAACTGAGGTTTGTTCCGGGGTATGTATATAATCGGGACCCAGCCCGTGTTGCCTCGCCTTGTGATGTACTCGCTAATAAAGCATGTTGCCTTCAACACGTCTTGTCACTCAGTACATTACAGTGGCAACGAGGATGGGATTCTAGCCAGGTAACTCCCCAAGTGGGACTTCGCTGACCTGGCCGGAGATGAGGAAGGCATGCATTCAAGGGAGATGGAAGCGCCCACCACTGCCATGGCTAACCCAAGTGGGATGACGGGCCACCTTGCAGAGTTCGATCCCAACAACCCCGATATGTGGGAGACCTACATGGAGCGGGTCGACTGCTACCTACGAGTGAACATGATTACAGACGACAGCCATAAGAGAGACGTGCTCCTGATTGTCTGCGGGGAGGCCACATTCGAGATCGCAAAGGGTCTCTCGGCCCCTGCGAAGATCACGGAGAAAACGTACAAGGAGATAGTCAGACTCCTGACCAGGCACTTCTTGCCCCAGCCTCCCATCATCGCTTGCTGATTCCTCTTCCACAAGAGGGATCAAGGGGCAGGAGAGACAGCCGCTGTCTACCTGGCCGCCCTCCTCCAAATCGCAGGGAACTGCAGCTTTGACAAGCTGGATGAAGCCCTGAGCGATCTCTTCGTCTGGGGCCTCCGAGATGAAAGACTGCAGCAAAAGCTCGTCGCAAAGGAAGAGCTCACCCTCCAACTCACCTTCAACGAAGCCACCGCATTTGAGAGAGCAACCAAAGCTTACAACAACCCGCGAGCAGAAGCCGTCCACCAGAAGGAGATGGCACTGGGCAACCCAGAGGAGGAGGAGGCAAACCAGCTACGTCGCCAACCAGGAATGGGTCCGAGAGCGCCCACTCGGCCATGAGTGACAGAGAGACCAGCCAACACCAAGTGTACCAGCTGTGGGGATCCACACGAGTGCCAGGACTGCCCCTATCGCAACGTGGACTGCAGGAACTGCGGAAGATTGGACCACATAGCACGGGTTTGCCAGGCCAAGGCCACCCGCAGACACCAGTCCACCAACCACGACTTGACCGATGCCTACTCGACTGCATCGACTAGCCTGCAGGTAATGAACTTGCCCCTCACCACCCCAGATAAGGTCAGGGTGTCCGTCCTAATCAAGGGCGCTCCATGCCTAATGGAGCTGGACTCGGGCTCCTCCATCTCCGTAATTTCGGAGGAATCTCTAAGAAAACTTTGTACCATTGGCCAGCCCCGGCTGCAACCGGCGGACTTCATATTGCGGGACTTCCAAAAAAAAAAACCCTGTACAGATTTTGGGTTGAGCCACTGTAAGGGTTGAGTTTAAGAACTTTAAAGGCAAGCTGGACATTCTCGTGGTCAAACGCCAGCTCACCACATTACTGGGGCTGGCCTGGTTTCGACCGCTGGGTATTCAAATAGTGGGGGTGCAGCAGATGCGAACGCAAAATTTCGAACACGTGTGCCGGGAATTCCCGGAAGTGTTTGATGGGTCCCTGGGGTGCTACAAGGGGCCTCCCATCACCTTACCCCTCGATCCCCACGTGAGACCGATAAGGCTGAAGGCCAGGCGAGTTGCGTTCGCTCTTAAACCAAAAATAGAAGCGGAGCTGGACTGCCTCACGGCCCAGGGAGTGCTAGAACTGGTATCATATGCTGCATAGGAAACACCCATAGTCACTCCAGTGAAGCCAAATGGAGATGTGCGCATATGCGCTGATTACATGTGCACAATAAATAAGGCACTTCAGGACAACCCATACCCCGTTCCGGTGTTCAGCCACGTACTGGCAGCCCTAGCAGGCTCTAAGGTTTTTGGGAAACTGGACTTGGCCCAGGCGTACCAGCAACTCCCGGTGGATGCCGAGAAAGCAGAAGCCCAGACCATTGTGACTCACAGAGGAGCTTTTCGGGTGTGGCGGTTCCAATTTGTGGTTAGTGTGGCTCCGGGGATTTTTCAGAGCATAATGGATTCTCATCTCAAAGGGTTCCCCGGAGTGCAACCATTTTTTGATGACGTTTTAATCGCCACCCCAGATGCTGAGGAGTTCAGCAGCCATCTGCGTGAGGTACTCTGCCGTTTCCATGTGGTGGGACTTAAAGTGTTCCCTCGCCGTGAGAAGTGTTCCCTCGGGGTGTCGAGGGCAGAGTTCTTGGGGTTTGCAGTAGACGCTGCGGGAATCCACCTGATGGCCGACAAGACCAGGGCTATTGTCCACACCCCGGCCCCCACATGCAAAACGAAGTTACAAAGTTTCTTGGAATTATTAAATTTTTATCATTCATTTTTGCCCCACAAAGCAGCCATTGCAGAACCCCTTCATAGGCTCCTCGATAAAAACGCCCTGTGGGTCTGGGAAAAGAAGCAGGCCGCCGCTTTTCAGGCAGTCAAGGACCTCCTAGTTTCCAATGATGTGCTCCACCATTTTGACAAATCCTTACTAGTGATTCTGGCTTGCGATGCTTCCCCGTACAGGGTGGGCCCCGTTTTGGGGCACCAACTCCCGGACGAGAGGGAGGTTCCCGTGGCCTATTATTCGAGGACTCTGACCCCCGCGGAGCGCAACTATGCCCAGATAGACAAGGAGGCCTTGGCAATAGTGGCAGGTGTGCATACATTCAATGACTACCTGTACAGTAGGCGTTTCACGATCACCACGGACCATAAGCCGCTCCTAGGCCTCCTCGCCCCAGACCACCAGACACCGCAAATTTTGTCACAGCACGTTCTGTGGTGGAACCAGTTCCTCAACTCGTACACAAAAGAACATAAGAGAAGCCATGTTGGATCAGGCCAATGGCCCTTCCAGTCCAACACTCTGTATCACACAGTGGCCAAAAATTTATATATATATATACACACACACACACACTGTGGCTAATGTGATGGACCTCTGCTCCATATTTTTATCTAACCCCCTTTTGAAGCTGGCTATGCTTGTAGCCGCCGCCACCTCCTGTGGCAGTGAATTCCACACGTTAATCACCCTTTGGGTGAAGAAGTATCTCCTTTTATCCGTTCTAACCTGACTGCTCAGCAATTTCATTGAATGCCCACGAGTTCTAGTATTGTGAGAAAGGGAGAAAAGTACATCTTTCTCTTCCTTCTCCATCCTGTGCATAATATTGTAAACCTCTATCATGTCACCCCACAGTCGACGTTTCTCCAAGCTAAAGAGCCCCAAGCGTGTTAACCTTTCTTCATAGGAAAAGTCTTCCAAACCTGTAATCATTCTAGTTGCCCTTTTCTTCACTTTTTCCAGTGCTATATATCCTTTTTGAGGTGCGGTGACCAGAACTGCACACAGTATTCCAAATGAGACCGCACCATTGATTTATACAGGGGCATTATGATACTGGCTGATTTGTTATCAATTCCCTTCCTAATAATTCCTAGCATGGCGTTGGCCTTTTTTATTGCAATCGCACACTGTCTTGACATTTTCAGTGAGTTATCTACCATGACCCCAAGATCTCTGTCTTGGTCAGTCTCTGCCAGTTCACACCCCATCAACTTGTATTTGCAGCTGGGATTCTTGGCCCCAATGTGCATTACTTTGCACTTGGCCACATTGAACCTCATCTGCCACGTTGATGCCCACTCACCCAGCCTCAACAGATCCCTTTGGAGTTCCTCACAATCCTCTCTGGTTCTTACCACCCTGAACAATTTAGTGTCATCCGCAAACTTGGCCACTTCACTGCCTACTCTCAACTCCAAATCATTTATGAACAAGTTAAAGAGCATGGGACCCAGTACTGAGCCCTGCGGCACTCCACTGCTTACCGTCCTCCTCTGTAAAGACTGCCGATTTATACTCACTCTCTGCTTCCTATTACTCAGCCAGTTTTTGATCCACAAGAGGACCTGTCCTTTTACTCCATGACTCTCTAGCTTACTAAGGAGCCTTTGATGAGGAACTTTATCAAAAGCTTTCTGGAAGTCAAGGTAAACAATATCTATCGGGTCTCCTTTGTCTACATGTTTGTTCATCCCCTCAAAGAAATGTAACAGGTTAGTGAGGCAAGATCTTCCCTTACAGAACCCCTGCTGAGTCTTCCTCAATAACTCGTTTTTATCAATGTCTCGTCACTCAGTACATTACAGTTTCAAACCAACTTTATTTGATCTTCTGGTTGCTAATCGTGTGCTGTGCTAAGATTCTTCTTGTAACCTTTCACTTTTTTAAATAAACCTTTTTCTGTTTTGAAGGCTGGCAGTAAAGCTCTGTATCACATAGTTCCCCAACCACCTTAGACTGTGCTACTTTAAGAGGGGAGTCCTGAGAAGGGGGAAGGCATGCAGTTGGCATGGGTACCCGTCCTCCAGAGGTCTCCCAAAGAAGGACTTTGGTCTCTGTGATAACCAGGTGCTGGGTTGGCAGAGGACCTCAAGGCCAGGCTTCAGAGGGGGAAAGGGGAATTGGGAGTCCTGTTCCTCTCAGTCAGGAACCCCTAAATTGAGCAGGGGGTGGAAGCATGCCCTAGTGGCAGAAAGAAGAATAGCTCCCTCCAGGAGTTTGCAACCCGAGAGGAAGCTGACGGGACTGGGTCTGAAAGTCAAATCGGGCCGGTTCTGTCACAGGGGCCCATGTGTGTTCCTCGTTCATTTCCTGCTTTAGACTTCCTGCACCTCTTTTTCCGGGGGGGGGGGGGACACAGCAAAAAATGGCCATCACAGGAGGTAGAGCCATACAAACAGAAGAAGCCCAAGTGCAGGAGAGAAGAGAGGCAATTAAACATTCACTGAGAAATTGGGCTGAGATAAAATAAAATAAATATCATGGTGGCAGCTGCTACTAAAAAAAGGGTTATTTTAGTGGCATTGGATAGGCAATCAGATCTTTATTGGCAAATCAGAGACAATGCTGTACACCAGCAGCATCACCTGGCCCCTCCCATTTTCTAAAAAACACTTGGTGGGTACCAAGAAATGTGTTGGCATCACGTTGAGAACATCTGGTCTAAATGATTGTTTTAGTGAGGGGTGAAAATGTTAACTATATTTGTCCTATGGACACTGGAAGATATCTTCCTGGAGATTTCTGGAAGGCTTTTTTTGACCCATGGGGGGGGGGGGGTAGACATACAGAAATAATAAGTCCCCTTAGCACAGAAAGGGGAGGTTCTAGAAGTTCAAGCTGGATTCAGAAAAGTAAGAGGCTCTAGAGATCATATTAATTTAGTCTATTTGATTTCTATATTACAAATTTAAATTGTACTGAAACATATGAGAGAACTTCAGAAAAAAATCAGCTTTTGTTTCACAGATGATATCACAGCTTTTGAGTGTGTGGATCATGAAAAGTTATAGTTGAATTTAAGAGAAATGGGTGTGCCACAACATCTGATTGTTTTGATGAACAACCTATAATCTGGACAAGGGCTATTGCTGGGACAGAATAGGGAGAAATGGAATGGTTTCTAGTTGGCAAAGGTGTCAAACAAGGATGCATTCTGTTTCTCTAGCTCAGGGGTGTTGAACTTAATTGTTATGAGGGCCAGATCTGACATAAATGAGACCATGATGGGCCAGGCTGGACTGTGTCAAGCTGGGCCATGTGTGTACCTATTTAAGATTAGATAGCCAAGATATACACTTTTTAAAGAACACAGACAAACATGACTAAATTATTTTAAAAGATTTTTAAAAAACAACAACAAAAAACTTAAAATATGCTTAAAAATGCTTAAAGCATTAGCAATGCTTAAAATATTAACGCTTGTTGGTCTTGCAGGATAGGGCAGGATATAAATTGAAAATTAAATGAAAGTCTTAAAGGTACTTTCTTTGTATTTCTCCCATGGGAACCAGGGAACTGGGCAAAGGAAACTCTGGCTCTTTCCCTCCCTCCCAGTCTGGTGTAGTGGTTAAGTGTGCAGACTCTTATCTAGGAGTACCCGGTGTCAAAACTTGAAGAACTTCAAACGAGGCTCATAACTCTGGTTAAAGTCTAAGCGTTTATTGAGAACTGTGTTCAGGTAGAAGACGAGTTGATTCTGATAACGAGTTCAGCAGTGGTTAGATTCTTTAAGCTATTCTAGTTACAATAACAAACTGGTTCCCACCCTTCAGGAGGCTCTGTTCGGTTTCCAAGGCTCCTTATCGGGAGAGGAGAGGGGGAGGCAGAGCTTCAAAGAGTACTGGTAGATGTTTCCCAGGGACTCCCCGTCACCCTCCGGTGATCACAGTTCGCTTGGAATGCAAAGCATTTGTACACGATGCTAGATACAGAGCTGGCTATTTCTTAACAGTTACAATATGGATTCAGCTAGGCTAAGCAGGCACAACAGTCATAAGGTTCAACAATTACAAGTTCTGACATACTGCCCCCCCCTAGGCCCTCACCTGGGGCTTGTGCGGATACAGTAGGTGGAATTTTTTAAGCAGTTGTGGGGCAGACACATCATTGGCTTTGACCCATTCATCGCAGCTAGGGGGGAAGTGTTTCCACCGTATGAGATAGTATAGCACCCCACGTTGGACCCTGGAGTCCAGGATTTCCTGCACCTCATGATGGCTCTGGCCCTTCACGTGGGTAGGGGGTGGTTCTAATGGGCGTGGGTGCCAGGGCGTGGCCCCAGGATCTTTGCGAAGAAGGCTGCAATGAAACACCGGGTGAATCTTACTAAACATTTTGGGTAGCTCCAGTTCCACGGTGACCTTATTGATCACGCGTTTTATTCTGAAGGGACCCAAGTATTTGTAAGTCAGTTTCCGACACGTTTGGGGAAGGGGAAGGAGAGAAATACTGAGTCCCCTTCCTCGAACGCCCACTGGGGGGAGTGCTTACAGTCGAAATGCTTTTTATAGTCTTCTTTAGCGCTCTCCAAGTTCTCCTGTATTACTTTCCAGCCCTTCTGGATCCCCTCCCACCATTGTTGACAAGAGGTGGGCTCAGGGGCGTCTCTAGTTGGGGAAAGGAGGGGGAAGGGCTTTCCTTCGTAGCCGTTGACGACCTGGAAGGGTGAAGCTTTGGTGGAGCTATGTAAGCTGTTGTTATACCCCTATTCTGCAAAGGGCAGTAGTTCCACCCAATTGGTCTGCTGGTAGTTGATGTAGCACCTGAGGTACTGCTCCAGCAGGCCGTTCACCCTCTCCGTCTGTCCGTCCGTCTGGGGGTGGTAGGCAGAGCTTAGCCCCTGCTCTATACCTGTGAATTTGCAAAACTCCCGCCAGAAGTTGGCAACGAACTGAGGCCCGCGGTCACTAATCACCTTATCTGGGAATGAGTGGAGGCGGACCACGTGATGAAAGAATAGGTGGGCTAGTTTCTTGGCGGTTGGCAACTTCTTGCAGGGAATGAAGTGGGCCTGCTTCGAGAAAGTATCTACCACCACTAAAATCACTGTCTTCCCTTGGGAAGGCGGTAGCTCCACTATAAAGTCCATCGAGACCACGGCCCAGGGCCTCGCGGCGGTCGGCAGTGGTTGGAGGAGCCCGGGGGGTTCCCCCCCCCCTGCGCTTAGCCATGATGCATGTTGGGCATGAGTTTACAAAGTCGGAAATGTCTCTTTTCATCCGAGGCCACCAAAACTGCCGCGTTACTAAGTATAGGGTCTTCACGTAGCCAAAATGCCCCGCTAAGCGGCTAGCGTGACACTGCTGGAGGATTCCCCCCCTCGGGCATTTGGGCACGTAAATCTTCCCATTATAGTACCACAGCTCACCTTCCCCTTTTGCTATCCCTTCGGGCCAATCCCCTCCCTCCGCTTCCGTCTCGGCCACGAAACGGTCTTTTCCTTTGAGCTCTGGGGCTCCGGTTGTTTTCCCTGATCTGGTGGTGACTCCCCCTGCTACTTGGTTTGGGGGGATCAGAGAGTCTATTACCTCCTCTCTTTGACTGTCGTGCTGGGGCATGCGTGAGAGTGCGTCTGCGAGGAAATTCTTGGTGCCGGGGATGTGTTTCAGCACGAAGTCAAACTTTGCAAAGAATCCAGCCCACCTAATTTGCTTGGCTGTCAGCTTGCGCCGGCCGGTCAATGCTTCCAGGTTTTTATGGTCGGTCCAGATTTTGAACGGGGCCCGGGACCCTTCCAGCCACGATCGCCAGGTTTTAAGGGCGAATGTGATTGCAAAAGCTTCCTTGTCCCACACCGACCAGTTTCTCTGCTCGTTGGAGAATTTGTGGGAAATGTAGGTGCAGGGTCGGAGCCCCCCCTCCTCGTCCCTCTGCATTAATATTGCCCCCACCACGACGTCGGAAGCGTCGCATTGCACCACGAAGGGCTTTAATTCGTTGGGGTGGGCCAGCACTGGCTCACTGGTGAACAACCTTTTCAGTTCGTCGAAGGCGCGTTGACACTCGGGCGACCAATTGAGCGCGCCCCGGGTTTCTTTGCTTCCTCCCCCCTCCCTTTGGTTTTGAGGAGCTCCATGAGGGGCAGCATGACTTGGGCGAACCCCTTGATGAACCCGCGGTAAAAATTTGCGAACCCGAGGAATGATTGTAACTGCCGTCGGGTTCGGGGGGGCTCCCAATCGAGTACCGCTTGTATTTTCGCGGGGTCCATCGCTAATCCCTCCCCCGACACTCTGAATCCCAAGTAATCTAGTTCCATTTTGTGGAACTCACATTTAGACAGTTTGGCATACAATTTGTTCTGATACAGTGTAGGCAACACCTTTCTGACCAGGGGCACATGTGACTCGAGGTCCCTTGAGTAAATAATGATGTCATCCAGGTACACCACCACCCCCTTATACAAGTATTCCCGCAGGACCTCATTAATAAAGTTCATGAACACTCCGGGCACTCCTTGCAGCCCGAACGGCATCACCAAGTACTCGAATTGTCCCATCGGCGTATTGAACGCCGTCTTCCATTCATCTCCCTCCTTGATTCGGACGCGGAAATATGCGTCACGCAAGTCGAGTTTGGTGAACACCTTGCCCTCGGCCACAGTGCTTAGCAGGTCTTTTATCAGCGGGATCGGGTAGGCGTTAGACATGGAAATCCCATTAATCCCGCGAAAATCTGTGCAAAGTCTCAAACTTCCATCCTTCTTCTTCCGGAACAATATGGGGGCTGCGTGGGGGGCTGTAGCGGGGCGGATGAAGCCTCGCTTTAAGTTTTTGTCTATGAATTTTTTCAGTTCCTCCTTCTCCGCCCACCCCATGGAGTACAGTTTCGCTTTCAGCAGCTCCTGCCCCGGTATTAGCTCAATAGCACAGTCGGTGGGGCAGTGCGGGGGGAGTTCGTCCGCTTCCCGCTCACTAAAAGCCCCTTTTAGGTCTCGGTATTCCTTGGGGATCGATTTCACCTCTTCCATGGTCAGGCATAGCCGCTCGTTTCGCGGCGGGGCTTTGGGCCCCCACTCCTCCCTCCAGTGGTGGTGCTCGCATCGCCAGTCGGGGAAGCGAACGATCTGGGCCTGCCATTGTATGTCTGGCTGGTGCCTCGCTAGCCAGCCCGCCCCCACTACCAAATCGAACGAGGATGAGGGGGCGATTACGAATACCTCTATCCCCCAGTGGTCCTCGGTCCCCATGGGCACCGCTTGGGTCTCTTCGGTGCAGGGCTCGCCCTTCATCACCAACCCGTCCATCTGTTTGAATTGGATGGGGCGAGGCACGGGGGATCTGGTCAACCCTAGGGCCTCTACTAGGCGAGGGGACATGATGTCTCTCGTGCACCCCGAATCAATCAGGGCACGGGCGTGCATGAAGCGTTTTAGGTGGGGGTTTACTAAGGTCACCGCCATAAACAAAAGTTCCCCTGTTACACTCACCGTGACTGGTGCCGACGATTCCCTGACCTGCTTCGCAGCACCCCTTAAAGCAGGTCGTTGTCGTTTCCCGTTGGCTCGGTGACCCGGGGCTTTTCGCCCGACTCCATGGGCGTTATAATATCCTCGTCACTCGCCAGGGACATGGCGATGGTGCTCCGACTGGGCTCCGCTGCTCTCCCCCCGGATCTCTTCGGGGTGGCGATGAGTGGTTTGAGCGGCGGGGTCGCAGCCGCCGGCCTCCCCGGGCAGCTGGCCGCCAGGTGTCCCGGGTCCCCGCATCTGAAGCACTTCCTTTCGCCCAGTGCCCCCTTCTTGTCGGGCTTGCTCGGGTTAGGGTGCGGCTCCCCCCCTTTCTTGGTCTGTTGCTGCTGGCGGCGGAGTCTTACGTGCTCGAGGTTCATCTCCACTTCCCCTGCCAGCTGGATCCACCCCACCAGCGTGTCGGGTCTCCCCTGGTGGTAGCACCGGTTGAGGATGTTAGCGTTCAGCCCGTTCTTGAAGGCGGTATACTTCATTAGTTCGCTCCATCCTCTCACTGCGGCGCAATGGGCCACGAACTCGGTGGCGTACTCTCGGACCATGCGGTTCCCCTGTTCCATGTACTGGAGGGCATTCATGGCTTTCACCTCTTTCAGGGGGTTGCTGTACTGTCGTAGCATGGCCTGCAGGAACTCCGCCACGGTCGTCAGCTCCTGTTGTCCCCCGGTATGCAGGCCCATGTACCACTTTCTCGCGGCCCCTTCCAGCCTGGACGCTATGTGATCCACCCGACTCGCCTCCGATGGGAAGCTTGCCCCGCAGTGGGTCATGAAGTTGCAGCACTGAATGGTGAAGTATTCTACCTCCTCTGGGTCGCCATCGAAGGAGATCTGGAGCTTTCCCCCTCTCGAGCCATCCCCCGGAGTCGGCGCTGGCGGCGCTGGTGGCGGACCCGGGGGTGGTGGTGGCGCCGCTGGCGGAGGTGGTGGGGCCGGCGCGCCCTGCGGTCCCACTCGGGGGTCTCCCTGCCGCGCCCCGGTCTGTCTTCGGATCGCGTCCAGCTGTTCCCGGATTTCCCGGGTGATCTGGACGTGGCTGGCCTGGATCTCATCCATCAAGGCCCAGAGGTCCGCCTCGTCCGGCGGCGGTCACGCCCCGTCATCCTGTCGGGGCCGCCCTCCTTCTTCCATCGGTTTGGTGGGCTCTCCGTTGTCTGGCGCCCTTTCAGCCATCTAGCCAAAGTTCCCAGTTCGGATAAGCTCCAAATGGATCAGAATCAAAATGTCAGAACTTGAAGAACTTCAAACGAGGCTCATAACTCTGGTTAAAGTCTAAGCGTTTATTGAGAACTGTGTTTAGGTAGAAGACGAGTTGATTCTGATAATGAGTTCAGCAGTGGTTAGATTCTTTAAGCTATTCTAGTTACAATAACAAACTGGTTCCCACCCTTCAGGAGGCCCTGTTCGGTTTCCAAGGCTCCTTATCGGGAGAGGAGAGGGGGAGGCAGAGCTTCAAAGAGTACTGGTAGATGTTTCCCAGGGACTCCCCGTCACCCTCCGGTGATCACAGTTCGCTTGGAATGCAAAGCATTTGTACACGATGCTAGATACAGAGCTGGCTATTTCTTAACAGTTACAATATGGATTCAGCTAGGCTAAGCAGGCACAACAGTCATAAGGTTCAACAATTACAAGTTCTGACACCCGGTTTGATTCCCCACTCCTCTGCTTACAGCTGTGGAATGGCCTTTGGTTAGCCATAGCTATCGCAGGAGTTGTCCTTGAAAGGGCAGCTGCTGTGAGAGCCCTTTCAGTCCCGCCTACCTCACAGGGTGTCTGTTGTGGGGGGAGAAGATATAGGAGATTGTAAACTGCTCTGAGTCTCTGATTCAGGGAGAAGGGTGGGTATAAATCTGCAGACTTCTTTCCCAGGGGACCAGGAGGTGGAGGAGTCTCAACCAATGGTTTCATTTTGTAGCTCCTGTGCAATTGAGCAAGCCTTGCAAAGCAAGTTGAGATGCAGAAGAAAGGAAGAGAGAGGGAGAAGGAAGCAGACTCCTCTGGGGTCCTGATTCGGCCCCCAGACAGCATGTTTGACAGCCTCGCTCTAGCTGTTCAATCTGTATGCAGAACAAACCATAAGGAAAACTGGATTACATTAAAGGAAGTGGAAAATCTGGAAAGAGCATTAAAATCTCAAGATATACAGGTGATACCAATTACTGGAAGAAAATCATGAAGACTTGAGACAACTAGTGGTGAACGTTAAAGCAGAAAGCACCAAAACAGGATTACAGCTGAACATCAAGCAGTCAAAAGTAATTACTTTTGGGGAATTACAACTTTAGAGCACATAATGAAGAAACTGAAATTGTTAAAGATTTCTATTCCTTAGCTCCATCATCCACCAAAAGGAGACTGCAACCATGAAATCAGAAGGAAATGGAGTCTGGGAAGGACAGCCATGAAGGAGCTAGAAAAAATCCTTACATGTAAGGATGTGTCACTAGTGACCAGCATCAAGTTAATTCATGCCAGAGTATGACAGGAAGGAAGCTGATTCATTTGAAATGTGGTGTTGGAGGAGAGTTTTTCGGACACCATGGACTGCCAAAAAGACAAATATTAGGTTCTAGATTAATCAAGCCTGAACTCTCCCTAGAAGCTAAAATAACCAAACTGAGTTGGTCATACTTTTGTCACATTATGAGAAGACAACAGTCACTGAAAAATACAATAATGCTAGGAGAAGTTTAAGGCAGTAGGGAAAAAGGGAGACCCAAGATGGTTTGCAAGTTCTGAGCAAGGCTGTTAATGATAGGATACGTGGGAGTCATTAAATAAGGTTGCCCTAAGTCGTGGAACTTAACATACACACATACAATTGCTGTCAGTCTGAGAGACAAGAATGCAATAAATAATTATGGTTTGTTGACATGGGTTTTTTTTTTTTGAGCCATGTTCACTATTTGTCATCACCTTATGGTGGACATAAATAGTTGAAACCAAAGAAACATGACCAAAGGAATAAAATCGTTGGTGCAGTTTCCCAAAAACTTACATAAGAGCTTTCACATGAATTCACGGAGGAGGAGAAGGAGGAAATTGGATTTATATCCCACCCTTCACTTTGAGTCTCAGAGCAGTTTACAATCTCCTTTTCCTTCCCCTCCCCACAACAGACACCCTGTGAGGCAGGTGGGGCTGAGAGAGCTCTTTCCAGAACTGGTCTTGAGAAAGCAGCTGTTTCAAGAACTGTGACTGACCTAAGGTCATTCAGCAGGTGCATGTGGAGGAGTGTAGGATCATACCCAGCTCTTCCAGATTAAAGTCTGTGCACTTTACCATTACATCAGACTGGCTGTCTGTAGCACTTTTTGTAAGTTTTGCTTGTGTAAGAAATTGTGCAAGTTCTTGCACAGATGTGAACGTTTAAATTAGGGGTCTCCCCAATACAACGTTCTAGTACAAGGTGTAAGCCATCTATTTTGTATACAGAGGACCTTTTCCACATGAGAAATGGTAATTTAGTATAGATTATGGTCTGGTACAAGAATCAATAACATTCTGATCACAGACAAAGATTAGGTTATTAAGCTTCAAAGATCAGGTCACAAAGCTTGTATTTGCTTACAGTCTTTCATGTTACATAATTCCTACATGGAAGGCAAATTATCATTTACCATGCCAGTGGTCATTCTATTTTAGGGATATTTATTTTGGCATGCTGAAGTGAAATTTATGCCAATGTCAGAGGACTCAAACAATTACTCTATCACAGGTGCATCAAATAATTCTAACACAATTTAAGAGCATAATTCCAGAGGAGTAGCTACATTAGACTGCTGCAGTATAAATAAGCAGGAGTCTAATGGTACCCATAAGATTAACAGTACAATCCTAAGAACAACTTGGACTGGAACAATGCTGAATATTCCTGGATGAAGCAGATTGTATGGATCCTTTCCAGTCTGTTTTCAGGTCACCCTTGGTCACCCTGGTGGATGACCTGCGCCAGGAGATAGACAAAGGGCATGTGACTTTGGATTCCCCTGGACCTCTCAGCGGCTTTCAGTACCATCAACTGTGACATCCTTCTGGGATCACCATTCTGATCTGGGAATGGGAGGCATGGTTTTGTGGTAGTTCTGGTCCTACCTGGAAGCTAGGAAGGTGGTGTGGGAAGCTGCTGCTCAGCCTCCTGGCCTTTGACCTGTGGAGTCCCACAAGGCTCCATCTTGTTCCCTATGCTTTCAACATCTATGTGAACCCCCTGGCTGTGATCATCAGGATATTTGGGCTGAGTTATCCCCCATATGCAGATGACACCTGAGCTCTATGTAGTGTTTTTGGATTATCCTATGGAAGTCTTACCAGAGCAAAGTAAAGTGATACTCTGCTCTGGTAAGACCTCACCTGGAGTATTGTGTTCAGTTTTGGGCACCACATTTTCAGAAGGATATAGACAAGTTGGAACGGGTCCAGAGGAGGGCGACGAAGATGGTGAGGGATCTGGAGACCAAGTCCTATGAGGAAAGGTTGAAGGAGCTGGGCATGTTTAGCTTGGAGAGGAGGTGGCTGAGAGATGATATGATCACCATCTTCAAGTACTTGAAGGGCTGTCATCTAGAGGATGGGATGGAATTCTTTTCTGTGGCCCCAGAAGGTAGGACCAGAACCAACAGGTTGAAATTAAATCAAAAGAGCTTCCGGCTGAACATTAGGAAGAACTTCCTGACCGTTAGAGTGATTACTCAGTGGAACAGGCTTCCTCTGGAGGTGGTGGGCTCTCCTGCCTTGGAAGTTTTTAAACAGAGGCTAAATGGCCATCTGACAGCAATGAAGATCCTGTGAATTTAGGGGGAAGTGTTTGTGATTTTCCTGCATTGTGCAGGGGGTTGGACTAGATGACCCTGGAGGTCTTTTCCAACTCTATTGATTCTATAATTTTATTGAGGAGGCCACACCCATCAGAGATGATAACTCAAAAAGGATTTGGTTGACACATGGTCGTACACTGTGAATAGAGTTGTAGCCAACAGCAGAATGACTGCATGCAATGTCTTAATGGATTTGATGTGATACCCTTTACTTCTTTGTTTTTACCTATATTCTTTGAATGTTGTGAGAATAAAAAGGTAAAGGTAGTCCTCTGTGCAAGCACTGAGTTGTTACAAGCCCATGGGGTGACATCACATCATGACTTTTTATGAGGTTATTTGTCATTGACTTCCCCAGTCATCTACACTTTACCCCCAGCAAGCTGGGCACTCATAGAACTCCTCAATTTGTGGTTACAATTCACTTTGCAATAGATAAATGTATTTTGTTATATGTTTTAGCTGCTCAACCTTCCAGATTCCTGACTTAGCTCTCAGGCTGGTTTTCATCCCCATTTGCAGTTACCTACATATGACTGCAAGTCAGAAAATCTAAGTCCATTGATTACTAGAGGCTTAAAAAAGGTAAAGGTAGTCCCCTGTGTAAGCACCAGTCATTTTCGACTCTGGGGTGACGTTGCTTTCACAACGTTTTCACAGCAGACTTTTTATGGGGTGGTTTGCCATTGCCTTCCCCAGTCATCTACACTTTCCCCCCAGCAAGCTGGGTACTCATTTTACTGGCCTCGGAAGGATGGAAGGCTGAGTCAGCCTGGAGCCGGCTACTATGGGTGTGCAAAACAAAAAAATTCTGAATTAATTGGATTCAGAAATATATGGGGCCAAAATATTCTGAATTCCATATATTTCCGAATACCAGTGTTCGGGATAGCCGTATACACTGGAGATATATGGCTATTTCCGAATCAATGGCAAAATAGGGTATATTGGAAGCCACCTGGAGGGGAGGAGATTTGAGGGAGAGCCCCCATATTTGCAGCAGACCTGCAGGGGACTTTCCCCTACGAACCTCCCAAGTCCCAAAAAGATTGGGCAGGGGTTCCCATTGCAGGGGCACCCAAAGAGGGTGCCCCTATCCCACCATTATATCCTATGGGCCATTGAAATCAATGGCAACATAGGGCATAATCAGAGGCTATTGGGGGTCATGGGGTTTGAGAGAGAGCCCCCAAAACTGCAGGGAACCCGCAGGGGACTCTCTCCTACAAAATCCTCAAGTCCCAAAAAGATTGGGTCAGGGGATTCCTGTCTTTGGGCTTCCCAAAAGGCCCATTGCCACCAATGCTGGGGATAGCCCAATTAGCCACTTCCTAGACTATAATTGCTGTGGGGAAAGTGGCTCTGGCCAGAGGGAGATTTGAGGGAGAGGCCACAAAACTGCAGGGCAGCTTCAGGGGACTCCCCCACATACAATCCCCCTGGCCCCAAAAGACTGCACACATCTGTGGGCACCCCAAAAGGAACACTATTCCCAATGATGAGAAAAAACCAATTAGAGCCACTTCCCCCACTGTAATTATCATGGGAAAAGTGGCTCTGGGGAGCAGGAGGTTTTGAGGAGAGCCCCCAAAACTGCTGTGCAGCTTCAGGGCACTGTCCCACACAAAACCCACAAAGCCAAAAAAAAAAATTGGACCATGGGGTCCAATTCCTGGGACACCCAAAGCCAAACCTAACTTCACACCAGAGAATCTCTATAGGACCCAAATGCACTACTTCCATCTATTTACTCTATGAACCCTGCTGGCCCGGAACCAATATAAACCCAGTTGCCAATGTCACTGCCACACAAAACGCAATCTTCTCAAGGTCTGCTCTGCAGACCTGGATGCAGCAAATCCAGATGCCAGCTCTCCAGCCCTGCCCCAAACAATGCAAGGAGAGCTGGCCAAGTACAACAGGCATGCTGGTTCTGGGTCTCTCACCCAGACCTCAGCTTCCCTGCCACAGAACACGCAATCTACAGATGCCAGCTCTCCAGTCCTGCCCCAAACAACATGGGGAGAGCTGGCCAAGCACAACAAGCATGCTGGTTCTGGATCTCTCACCCAGATGCCAGCTTTCCTGCCACAGAACACACAAACTACAGATGCCAGCTCTCCACCCCTGCCTCAAACAACATAACTCTCAAACAAGAGAAGCAGTGGACCACACCTAGCTCCACATCATTCTGTATCTGACACAAAGCAAGAAGCATTTAGATTTACCTTGAGTGATGGATGGTTGGCTGGTCCAGGCTCTTTTGCATTACCCAGGGTTCACCACGAGGAGGCGAGCCAGAGTTGCACCCCAAATGAGGAAGATCACTGGGAGGGCCTCAGATTGTGTGAGAGGAAGGGAACCATTCCTTCTCTCTCAGCTCAGCAGCAACACACCAGCTATCACTGTCCCATTACAGGGACCTCAGCATTGGTATGGCTGCTGGCTGCCTGTCATCATCACTGGCACCTCCCTCTTTCTTCCTCCTGCCCCTGAAAAAAGACCTGGGTTATCCTGGCTTGGCCTGTAGGTGCTGTCAGTTACAGTTGGGAGCTGCAATGGTCCTTTCAGTATTATTAGGCATGTGTGGATGGGGACTGGGGAAATTTGGATTGCTTTGCAGATTTTAAACCAGCATTCACTTTTGGTTTGGGGATGGATGAGGGGTGGTGGGGTGCACTGCCAATAACTTTGTGAGTGTGTTTTTGGGCTGTCTTTGAACTCTAGTCTATGTTTAGTGTGAGAGCATTTTACAACCACCTTCCAAGCGCAGACCAAGAGAGGATGCAAGCACAAGTAGGTGCTCACTATACTCACTCTCAAAGTCTATGTTCGGGAAGCCAAACAGAGGCACGTTGATCTTCAGGAAGACCAACTGCTCAACTGTTCAGGGTTGCAGGCGATTGCGATGTGGGCAGATAATGTCACCCATATGTGAAAAGACGCGCTCACTCTGCACGCTCATCGGTGGGCATGAGAGGAACGCCTTGGCCACGGAGGAGAGGGCCGGCCAGACCCCCTTCTTCGCGACCCAGTAGTCTAAAGGAGACATTTCCTGTGACTTGTTGGGCTCCAAAAGATAGTCCCTCACCATCGCAGCACCCGTCTCCACTCTTAGGGGCCTACCGTTCCTAGAGGGGCCAACAAGCCACCTGATGAGTGTCATCTTGGTACTCTTCTTGGTGTGAGTCTGGTGGGAAACACTGCCTAGCTGGGGAGGTTGGGGATGAACAGTAGCGAAAGTGGCAGATGAGCTGCTTCCACCCCCCCTCTTCCTCAGCTACTAGCACTGGGCCCGCCCTGACTCTGCAGTGCTCGACCTTCTGGGAGAGCTTGTCTCACCAGTGATCGAGCTCGTTGGCCTGCTTGGTGATTGTGCCATTAAGGCGCAGGTCTAACATGGTCACCATCATGTAGACCTTATCCTGGGTGAAAGTCTGAAAGCAGGCCTCAAGCCCTTCCTGCAGCCAAACAACCAGGGCACTCACCAATGGAAGAACATCTGCATGACCTTGAGCTGGCACTAGAAATGAGGCCAGGTCCTCACAAGCCATGTGGACCATGGGGACAACCAGTGTGATGCTCGCCATATCAGACAAGAGCATTTCTGTGTGGGTCTTGAAGGGCCCAAGAACCTTCACAGTCTGAGACATGACCACCCAATCCTCTTGGGTGAGATGGTTCTCATCCTGAAAGACCCACATCTCAGAGACAAAGGCATCCAAGGTTGCTCTCTGCTCCACCATGTGCTCCAGCATGGCACAGGTGGAGTTTCAGCACCCCAGCAGCAGCCTCAATGATGGGCCCAAGGCGAGCCTTCTTCATCACAAAGGTCAGAGTGCTGGAAGCGACTGTGGAGTGGTCCTAAACACAGGTGGGAGGGAAACCTGGGTCCTCCCCCTCCCCTCCACCCCTCTAATCTTCTCCTTGGCCTTGCCCCAAGGGCCCTTCTTCTGCTGCCTGTCACTCATGTCACCCTTGGCCAGTCTCACACAACCTGAACTGAGAGTGGGGTTTTTTTACAAACCTAACTCACTACACTGTACCCTGAACCAACAGGTGCTCTGACTTCTTTTTTTTTTTAATTTTATAAATATTTTATTGATTCCAAAATGAAAAAAACTATTACAGCCAATAGCACAACATTCCATGTGTCGGATAACATAACATACTATTTGACATATCATACCTCCTTATGGAGGATTCATCTGTGGTATAACTCAGTACCGACATTTTAATACACAATTCAAGAAATAGCTCTAATAATATATAATCCCAAAAAAACCAAGTTATATAACCAATAATAATAACAAAAAAAAACCTCGGCAGCATTATGCTCTGTTATCTAATAGATTAGAATTTATTTTTTTTCCCCTCCCCCCCGTACCATTTATAAAATTTATCCCATTTCCTGCAAGCATCTAGTTTGGGCTCCCCTTTTAGCATATTCGAGAGGATATCCATTTCGGCAGCATTAAAATTTTTATCAACCACCTCATTTATTTCTGGACAATTCCTTTGTCTCCAATATTGAGCAAAGACTATTCTTGCCGAGGTAATAATATACACCGTCATATGTTCATCATTGGGGGGTACCTCTTTTCTAACCAGAGATAACAACATCACTTCCGGTTTAAATTGAATATCAGTTAATAAAATTGCCTTAAGTAATTCATATACTCTTATCCAAAAACTTTTAGATACCTTACATTTCCACCAAATATGAAAAAATGAACCTGTTACCAAGCCGCATTTCCAACATTTGGGTGAAATAGATTGATTAATTTTAGATAGTTGCAAGGGGGTGATGTACCATCTATGAAACATTTTAAATACATTTTCTCTATAGTTAATTGGTTTAATATTCTTAAAGTTCAATCTCCAAAAGTTGGACCATTGTTCCAAATCTATATTTTTCTGCAGATTTTGAGACCATTTTATCATTGTCTCTTTTACTGACTCATCCTCCATCTTAATTTGCATCAGGTAGTTGTAAGCCTTCTTAATAACTTTGTCTTCCTCTTTAAGTAAGAGTTTGTCAAAATCAAAGTTACTTTTAGTGAATCCTTTAGGTTTGTCATTATTATATTTGGCATTAATTTGATACATCGTCCACCAATCAAGTTTAAACCCCCTAGCTTCAATATCCTTCCTTCTCAAATTATCTTTTTCGTCTAATAAATCCGAATACCTAGAGTTCCTGTTAAAATTCCACAGCTGTGGCTGAATTGAAGCTTCCTCAGGGGATAACCATCTCAGTGTTTTATTATAAACCAATCTTCTAATTTTTAACCATACTTCATATATGGATTTACGAATTAAATGGTTCTTAAAATACTTCTGCCCCTTACTGATATACCATAGGTTCGCATGCCAACCTGCCTGTAGGTCAAAACCTTCTAAGACTAAAATTCTCTTATTCTCTAGGGAGATCCATTCTTTCAACCAGGTGATAACACAAGCCACATAATATGTTTCCCAATCAGGTAATCCTACACCGCCATTCTCCTTTCTGTCTTTGAGAATTTTCCATTTCACTCTAGGTTTTTTACCTTGCCAAATAAACGCTTTTATTAGTTGGTCTAATTTAACAAAAAAAGATTTCTTAATCACAAAATTAATCGTTTGAAACAGAAACATAACTTTAGGTAGAATGGTCATTTTCTTTATTTTCTGACTTCTTTTTAAAAACCCTCCCATCAAAACTTGTTTGTTTGTTTTTTTGGTCCCTAACCTTTGGTTTGGGGTAGTAGTCTGGTAAAGTTTAGGAGACTTTGGGTTGGGGTAGTAGTCTGGTAATGTTTAGGAGACTAGGTGACCCTGCCTCTACCTGGTTACAGTTTTTAAAAGGCTGTGAGATGACGTTATATCCTCCTAGTTAAACCTCTCCTAACTAGATCCTGGGACAAACCGGATTTCCTTGCAAACTAGAAATCAGGTGTCCCCTATAACTAGAGAGAAGCTGTGGTTTACCCTATGTTAATCTAAGGATGCACCAGCTTTTAGTGGCTGAAAGCAAGATGCACTGCAACCCTAGTCTTTTTAAAAGGGAGCCTGATGTGGCCTAGTAGTCATGCTGCCTTTTATGAGAAACCTAAAATCTTTTTAAATTGCCCCTATCTGGCCTAGTTGAATTTTGAAAGAAAATAAAGCCTTAAACTGGATTAATTTTTGAAAAAATTTCAAAAAACACAACCCCTAAAAACACCCTTATTAGTGGGGCAGCCTTTTTAGTGGCCCTTGCCAAACCGTAAGTGCCCTCAGACTACAAAAATAACTCTATAAAAACATGAAAGTGAACCACCCCACAAAGCTCATACACCAACCCCCTCACACCAACCAGAGGTAATTAAAAAAAACCCAAAACATGACAGAAAGAAACTTAACTTTTAACCCCCCCCCCCAAAAAAAAAACAGAACTAGGAAAAGGGACAACAGAACAGGAAGGATGCAAAACCAACAGCAACAGATCCAAACAAATCCAACTGAGAAAAGGCCAACAAAGTCAACTGTTAAAAAACTGACCCTTTTAACAATAAAAATTAGGCCAAACAGCCCCCCTACCAAGAACCAGAACCAGAACTGAAAAGGAACAACAGCAGCACAACACAGCAGCAACAAATCAAACACAGAATCCTTTTAAAACAGTAAAAAAAATGGACTTTTAACTATACAGGAACTTTATCAACCCCTCCCCCAAAAAAAGTCTTCACCCTAACCCCAAGAAATCCAAGCCACCCAAATCAGGAAAAGTAAAAGGACATTGCACTTTTAAAAGTCCTCTCACTAAAGTAAGATATAGGCAAATTGACAACCCCCCCATCCCAGGCCCCCACCCCCAGCAGAACCCCCTAACCCTAACTCCAAATAAGCTACCCAGTACCCACCCACCCAAATCTGGATAAGCAAAAGGACTCCGAGTCTTAAAAAGTCCTTTTACTTTTATCCTAACTAAAATAAAAACAAGAACCGCAAGACTTACCTTAGATGTCTTCTCTTCTCCAGCCAGGTCAGGCAAGGCTGAGAGAGAGCAGCAGCAGCTGAGGCCAAGGGCCAGCGCAGCACAATCTCTCTCACACACCAACACAGCAGCAATGGAATGGAGTCCAGCCAGGCAGACTCCTTTAAAAGGTTCTCTGGCCCTACACAGAGCAGTTTCAAAATATACCACTGCTCTGTGACTGGCCAGAGAACAGTGTTTACTTGGATATCCATGTAAACAAAAGAACATTAGCCCAGCCATCAGCTACACAACAGCCCTACAAAGCATGCATTTGGATTGGCTGCTAGGGCTCCTCTTCTCCTCCCCCTCCCTCCCTGATCCCAGGGAGGCTATGGGAGAAATGGGAAAAGGCTTCCAAAGCCAGGAAAGGAGGCAAGCAGCTTCCCTGATGCTGCAGAAGCTCCTTTCCCGCCTTTTATATGGATTTCCGAATACTTCCGAATATTGATATAATGCCTGCAAATTGGATTCGGAAGTATTCAGCGGTCTATTCGGTTCGGCTGAACCGAATGCACACTCCTACCAGCTACCTGAACCAGCTTTTGCTGAGATCGGGCTTACACTGGAGTAATTTTGCATAGGATTGCACTGTAATACTGCAATTCTAGGCATACTTATTTCACCATTGGGCACAGCAAGATCTACTGCAACATGTACTTGTACAGCTCAAGATGTAACACAAATTTATTTTGTGAACTAAAGCATCAGTTGCTATTTAAGGCCACATAGGGCAACAGTCTAGACTACCTTAGTACTGAGAGGGTAGAGGAAATGAATCACCCAGTTGTTGGTTTACAACTGCAGTTAATCACATAGCCGTAGACGGCTCCGAATCGTGGGTTTTATACCGTCATCACCTGCGACTCCTTGAGCGCTTTCATCAGCGCTGCCTTCGCACCATCCTCAACATCCACTGGAGTGACTTTGTGACCAACACTGAAGTTCTCAAGCGGGCGGAGGTTACCAGCATCGAGGCACTGCTGTTGAAGACGCAGCTACGCTGGGCAGGGCATATTTCTAGGATGGAAAACCACCGCCTTCCCAAGATTGCCCTGTATGGCGAACTTTCCACCGGCCATCGAAATAGAGGGGCACCAAAGAAGAGGTACAAGGACTCCTTGAAGAAATCCCTTGGCACCTGTCGCATCAACCATCACCAGTGGTCTGACCTAGCCTCAGATCGCAAAGCATGGAGGCACACCATCCACCAGGCTGTTTCTTCTTTTGAGAACGCACGCATAGCTGGTCTTGAGGACAAAAGGAGATTGAGGAAGAATCGCACTGCTACAGCACCAACCCTAAATCAGACTTTTCCCTGCAGCCACTGTGGCCGGACCTGCCTGTCCCGCATTGGTCTTGTCAGCCACCAGCGAGCCTGCAGCAGACGTGGACTATTGCACCCTTCTTAAATCTTCGTTCGCGAAGCCAAGCCGAGAGAATCACATAGCAGAATAGAAATAACACTTTGCTTTTATAAACGCTGTTTGCTTGTTGAAACTATAGTAACAACTTTCAACTATTGCCTATGGTCATATCGATTTGCTTTACCTGAGCAATGGTATCTTTTGGCAGGGTCGGATCTAGGGGGCAGCAGAGGAATTGTTTGCCCCAGGCACCACCGGAAATGGAGTGCAAAATTGGGTATGGAGCCCATTCTATTCTATGGGTCATTTTAAAATTTTGCCCCCCCTCAAAAACATGTAGATCCAGTCCTGTCTTCTGGTTGACACACATAGGCTCTGAGGTGGAAGGAACATGGTTTTCCATTGTTGTTGTTCAGTCACACAGTTGAGACCCCATGGACAAAGTCACGCCAGGCCCTCCTGTCTTCCACCATCCTCCGAAGTCCTGATTTTTATCAATGCCATAATTTTTCCTTGCTCTGCTGTGGATTATGTTATGTAGTACATACAATGAAGGAATAAGAGAATGTTGCATATCATGTCAGGTCTGTAGTAAAGATGAATGCTTCTATTTAATACAAACCACACTTTCTTAACAGGGCAGAACCTGTTATTTATGAAGTCAAGGCTTTAAAAAAATCTATAATTTAAGCTGTGGTTATGAGCAAAGCTGATCTCTTTTGCTTTGTGATTCAACCCTGTCATGGGAGGAAGAAGCAGGCTAACAACGTGCAAAGTGGACTCGGGGGTCTGAAACACAGATGAAGCCAATTGTCTCATCTATTATCTTTATGGCCTACATTGTTCTTCTGAATTTCCTGAATCTTAATCCAAGAAATCTCATTGTGTTATTTGGTCTATAAATTATTTATATGTGTTTCCCTTTTCTTTTATGGCGCTCAGTTTCTCAGCTTCCTGTGAGACCTCATCAGTAACTAGGAGCATGCTGGGATTCTGCTGGAATCTGTTTTAAAGGAGAGGAGGGAGAGTAACAGAGTGCCAGTCTGGGATTTGACAGAGCATTAATTGTCATAGATGAATAACTAATGATGCTACCTTGAGGGTCAGATAGCCAGGCAAAAATTGCAGGCAATTTCCTTAGAAATAATGCAATAGCTGACATTTCTCACCTCTCACTATTGAAGATAAATATTACCACTTCTCCCTGCACCCCACTGAGCTAGTACATTTTCTTTCTTCTCCTTTTAGAGATCAGGAAGATTCATTTTCCAGTCCATCTCTCTCACACGTACATGATTGTTCCCTGCAGCACTGCTATCATCACTACATTGTCTAATTTAATTATGAAATCCCACATGGTGGGGGTTCCACTTCCTCCTTTGGGATGCAATGCCAGTTTAATAGATCTGGTTCTGGCAGGATGTGTTTCCTGCTCCCTCCTCCATTTTTTAAACAGCAAGTAATTTTCCCAAGAAACATTTCTGCCCATACTTTGTCATGAATCACTGTTCCTTTTTAGTGGTGTAAACACTAATGGTAGAGAATGAGACTATTTTATTTTAAATATGGATGCCAACCTTCAGGGATTACACCTGATCTCCAAACTACAGAGATCAGTTCCCTTGGAAAAAATGGCTGCTTTGGAGGATAGACTGTACAGCAATATACCCTGATTAGGTACCTCCCCTATCCAAACCCTGCCCTCCCCAGTTTCAGTCTCCAGAAATTTCCAAATCCAGAGTTGGCACCCCTATTTTTAAATGTTTGTGTCCTGTTTTCCCTGTCATTCAAAGAAAAATTAGATGTGTTTAAATGATATTACAAAACACATAAATTAATAAAACAATTAGGTAGATTAAAGACAGCCTCCAAAATACATATACATTTATATCTTAAAATATATTTTCTCTGGCAACAAGTCATGGGCCAAGATTCCAAAGAATGAAGCTAGGCAGTCCAGAGGAAAATGGTCACAGCTGAGACAAGGAACTCCATTAAATGTTGAATGGTACAGTAAATGTTACCCTTGGCTAAGAAGGTGCTAGGTGAGCTTTCTATAAAACCATCAAGGAGAGAGTCCCATAGCCCTAGCCATGGACTCCTCATCCCACTGAAGAGTATTCCAGAAGATCTCAATGGGGGAAGGCTTACATGGGAAAAGATGGTCTTTTAAATAAACCAGGCCCAGATTATAAAGTTTTTAAAAAGCACTTTGAATTGCATGCAGACACATACTGTCAGCCTCTGTCACACTTTAAATAAAGAGGCGACATTATTACTAGGGGCATCTCCCTGTTAACATGCTTGCTGGAGAGTTTTTGACCAACTGAAGTTTCCAGGAAATTTTTAAAGGCAGCCCTATGCAAACTACATTATAATTGTCAAACCTTGATAAAACTTGTGCAACTGTAGCCAGGCAATGGTACAGCTAGTGTATCAGCCAAAATTGGCAAACGGCATTTTGAATTAAGGACTTTAAGGTTAAGAAGATGTGAATATATAGGTCAAATTATTCTGTTAGTCAAATTAAAAATAATTATTGTTAACAGGTATGTAAACATATACATGTGTTTATTTTAAAGTAAATTAAAAACAGATATTGGCCCTCAATATGATGACTCTTCTTGTAAGAGCTGTAACAGTTTCAGTGGCTCCTCATCCACTGTAAACAATGGTGATTTTTTAGACAAGGTAACGAAGCCAGGAATATAGCATAGGATAAAGATTCTAAAAACCCACTGGTAGTCAACCTGTCTAATATTTATCTCTTACAATTGGAAATATCTGTTCTTTAAAAGGTTTCTCATCCCCACTCCACAACAAGATACTTTCAAATTAATGAGACTCAACAACAGTTTAGGAAAAGCAGGCTAGCAGATTATTTTTCTTTATAATAATCACCCCTTTCTTTACAATAATCTGCTTTATTTTAAAGCAGATTATTATAAAGAAAAGGGTGAGTCAGCCATATTAAATAGGATATAGTTAGAATTGGAGGATAATTCTTTTTGTTACTCTTCATGAGCTTGCAAATGTAATTTCTGAGCCTCTGGCTATTATTTTTGAGAATTCTTGGAGAACAGGAGAGGTTCCAGAAGATTGGAGGCAGGCAAATGTCCCCATCTTCAAGAAGTAGAAAAAAATATGATCTGGGTAACTACCAACTTGTCAGCTTGACATCTATACCTGGAAAAGTTTTAGAACAAATCATCAAGGAGTCGATCCTGGAACATTTAGAAAGAATGGCTGTGATTATGAAGAGCCAGCATGGGTTTCTCAAAAACAAGTCATGTCAGACTAACCTGATCTCTTTTTTTGAGAAAGTGACTACCTTGCTGGATCGGGGGAATGCTGTAGACATAATTTATCTTGATTTCAGCAAGGCTTTTGATAAGATTCCACATACTATCCTTGTTGATAAGTTGGTAAAATGTGGTTTGGATCCTGTTACTGTTAGGTGGATCTGTAACTGGTTGACAGATTGCACCCAAAGAGTGCTTGTGAATGTTTTCTCATCCTCTTGGAGAATAGTGACAAGTGGAGTGCTTCAAGGATCTGTCTTGTTCAACATCCTGTTGGGACCTGTTTTGTTCAACATCTTTATCAATGATTTGGATGAGGGAATAGAGGGAATGCTTATTAAATTTGCCGATGATAGTAAATTGGGAGGGGTTGCAAACACAGAAGAAAACAGAAACAGGATATAGGATGACCCTGAAAGGCTGGAAAACTGGGCTAAAATCAATAAAATGAATTTTAACAGGGATAAATGTAAAGTTCTGCATTTAGGTAGGAAAAATCCAATGCATGGTTATAGGATAGGGGAGACTTGTCTTAGCAGTAGGATGTGCGAAAAGGATCTAGGGATCTTAGTGGATCATACGCTGAACATGAGTCAACAGTGTGAAGCGGTGGCTAAAAAGGCAAATGCAATTTTGGGCTGTATCAACAGAAGTATAGTGTTCAGATCATGTGCTGTGATGGTATTGCTTTACTCTGCTCTGGTAAGACCTCACCTGGAGTATTGTGTTCCATTTTGGGCACCATATTTTAAGAAGGATATAGACAAGCTGGAACGGGTCCAGAGGAGGGCGACAAAGATGGTGAGGGATCTGGAGACCAAGTCCTATGAGGAAAGGTTGAAGGAGCTGGGGCTGTTTAGCCTGGAGAGGAGGTGGCTGAGAGGTGATATGATCACCATCTTCACGTACTTAAAGGGCTGTCATATAGAGGATGGTGTGGAATTGTTTTCTGTGACCCCGGAAGGTAGGACCAGAACCAATGGGTTGAAATTAAATCAAAAGAGTTTCTGGATCAATATTAGGAAGAACTTCCTGACAATTCTTTAGTGGAACAGGCTTCCTCGGGAGGTGGTGGGCTCTCCTTTCTTGGAGGTTTTTAAACAGAGGCTAGATGGCCATCTGACAGCGATGAAGATCCTGTGAATTTAGGGGGAAGTGTTTGTGAGTTTCCTGCATTGTGCAGGGGGTTGGACTAGATGACCCTAGAGGTCCCTTCCAACTCTATGATTCTATGACACCCAGAATGAGAAAGCAGAACATAGGATGATAATTCCATTGATGTACAATGGCAGATATGCACAAATAAAACAAACCATTACAAAACATTGATATTTTTTATTTAATATTCCTAGATGCCATTTTATCCCACTCTTTACCTATAATGATCCAGAAATCTGAGAGATATACTGGTCAGAAATAAATCGAATCCATCCTCTACAGATAAGATTTGAATTGACAATAGAGCTAAGGCAATGGGTAATATAGGGTTGCCAGGTCCCCCCTGGCCACCAGCAGGGAATGGGAAGGTAGGGTTGCTAGGTCCAGTTTGAGAAACTCCTGTAGATTTCAGGGTGGAGCATGGGGAGGAGAGGGACCTCAGTGGGCTACAATGCCATAGAGACCACTATCCAAAGCATCCATTTTCACCAAGGGACCTAATTGCTGTATTCTGGAGATAAGCTGTAATTCCAGGGGAATTAAGATACTTCCTGGAAGCTGGCACCCCTGGTGGTAACTGCTCTGTTTGCTGTCTTTGCCTCTATATTGACAGCTTTCAAGACTCATCCAAACAGAAGAAATGCTTGATAAAATCATTTGTTAACTGTAATTCCCAAGCTGTGGCCTATGCAATCCAATATCCTTGTGATATGATGTATGTAGACTTTACCACAAGAACTGTAAGAACACAGATTTGCAAACAGAGAAACTGTATTTTTTGACCTTGGACCATACAGATAAGCAGCTTAACTTCTGGTGCTGGAAAAGATCCAAGCTTCCAGCTCACAACTACTTTAGCATCTGAAAGCAAGAGAAATTTATTGGATTTTTACTTGGAATACTCTGACCCTACATAGCCTGAAATGAGAGGTTTGTCTATGTGTTTGAGAAATTGCTGTACTTCTGGTATTAATCAATAATGTGCTGTATTACTTGCATTATCAAACTTTTTAAAATTTTGAGTCATTTCCCCCCCCCCTTCCATATTTTGTGGATGGTCACTTGGCAGAGTGTCATACCTATTTTTTTTTGTCCTGATTGCATTATCCCAGTACCTTGCATAAAAGGGGTAGGGTACTTTACACTTTGTACTATTACATTGTTATTGCCTCTGGGCTTCATTTAATTTTTCTGACCAAGTGAGAAAGTTGACTTCAATTGAAATGAAATATTATTCTATTTTAATCTTCCATGCTGTTGTGTCCTAGGCTCAAATGGGAGAACTGTTACTTTTGGAGGGAACTGTTACTTTTGGAGGGAAGCTGAACAAGCCAAAGCTTGTACTCCACACCAGGGTTCCAGAGAAGGCCTAAGCGTGCCCAATCAGGGGAAGGATTGAAACATAAGTAGCCAATCAACATCTAGGCTCATACTGTACCCTGATAGGCCCTTAGGGCCCTGTAAATAGCCAATCCATGTAGATAGTTAAGGACCAATCAGAAGGGGGCAAGAATTGTATAAAGGAGCGGGATGTTTGAATAGAGCTCAGTCTGTGTGTGTGTTCCTGAAGTAAAGCTTGCTGAAATCACTCTCCGACTCTGGTCTCTTACTGCGCCGACCCCAGTACTTTACACATGCTTTAACAGTTCTCTAAAAATGTATAATAATATATTTTAACATTTTTAGGTACAAAATTGAATCATTGCTATTGCAAACAATGTTCTCTCTAAGCTGTGGAGTCTTGTGAGCAAAAATTCTACTTTGTGAGCAGACAATAATTATTAGTAAGTTTTTTAAAGTGGTCACCTCCAAGCTGGATTACTGTAATGCTCTCTGAGCTGACCTACCCTTGAGAATGATCCAGCTGTTGCAACTGGTCCAGAACATAGCGGCTTGGGTCCTTACAGGAACTCCTTTAAGAGCACACATTCAATCAATGCTCTGCCAGCTGCACTTGCTCCAGCTTGAGTACCAGAACAGATTCAAGGTTCTGGTATTAACCTTCAAGGCTTTGAATGGTCTGGGGCCAGTGAACCTTTGGAACCACTTCTCTCAATATACCCCTTAGGGAGCAAAATCTTTTGGTGATCCTGGCCAAAAGACATCCAGCTGTCCTTTTCAGCCAAGGCCCAGCCTGGCAGAATTCTCTGCCTGGTGACATTCATGCCCTGTGGGAGCTGGTACAGTTCTGCAGGGCCAGCAGGACAGAAATGTTCTACCAGGCCTATGGTTGAGCAAAGCACACCAAAAGCAGGGAACATGGTCTGTACAGCACAAAGCCAGCAAAAACAAAACACCAGACCATGACAAAAATAACAATCCTCTTAAAGCAATACAATGTTTATGAAGTAGAATAGATGTTAACACGTTATCCATACTCATAAGAATAGTACAATATACAGCAACACTTCAGCATCCAAAAGGTAAAGAGAAAAAATTTCAAAAAATAAGTCCCAGGCACTCAAAATATCACAGTCCAATAACTTCCCATTTTAGGTGCTTGCAGACTTCTCTGGACCTGGAGACTCTTCTCCAAAACTAGGGGTGCGGGAACCATGAGCCCGACAATTGTTTTGTTGAGAGCCCTGGTTCATCCCGCTATATAGTCTCCCTGGCACAAAAGACATCCGGCTGTCCTTTCCAGCCCTGGATCCAGCCTGGTGGAACTCTCTGCCTGGTGACATTCATGCCCTGTCGGAGCTGGTACAGTTCTGCAGAACCTGCAGGACAGAAATGTTCTGTCAGGCCTATGATTGAGAACAGCAATGGTTCACCATCAAGCCTGGCCTCCATCTCTTGCCCTTCCCTGCTATGGGGAGGGTACAAACTGACATCAGTCACCTTCAGATGAACATATTGTCGCACTGCATTGTTTTGTTTTATTGAATTAATTTAAAATGTTTTATTTATTGATACACTGCTATATGTTGTACACTGCCCCAAGCCTTCCAGGGGAGGGCAGTTTATAAATTGAATAAATCAAATCAGATCTTTGTCAAATGTTTTCAAATTTACTGTTTCTAATAATGATTAATTCATTCTATTTTTCCTCTCTAATCCAGAAAAACTATACAAAATGAGCATTGTATTGTAATGTTAGGAGCCATTTCTGTAATGTCATTTGTTTGACCACTGAGGAAGTCCAACATGCCAAAACATGTCTGGTCAGGGTCAGTTATGTCATTTCTGGTTGTAATTGTACATCATGAATCTTAGTTGAGGTTATCTTGAGGGTCAAATCTGTTTTTAATTCACTTTGAAATAAATATGTTAGTATTTATATGTTAGTATTTATTAGTTTGAAATTTGACTAACAGAATCATTGGGCCTATATATTCACATCTTCTTAACCTTTAGGTACTTAATCCAATTTAGTTTGAGTTAAGCCCCCCCTTTTTTTTTTGCTTACAAAAAGCATTTTGAACCGTGGATGCTATATGGGGCATCCCAAAACAAACCCAGATGTACAATCACCCATAAGATGGGGATCCATTCTCTTAGTGGGATTGCTACCCCATTCAGAACAGGTGACAAGTTTTCATTCTTGTCCAGAGTGCTGGGCAATGACAGCATGTGAGCAACTTGATCTATGCAAATTACTGATACAGAGCATGTTTAGTGCACTTTAAGTCTAGGAGGAGCTGTAATGTATACTACAGTGCATAGCAGAGAATCTATACGACATTGGATATATGGAGGTGTTTCTGCTGATGCTATCTTTGGTGGTTTCTGGGCCTTTGGAATTTTCAAAATCTCAAGATCAACAAATCCTCAGGATCCACACTGTTGACTGAGACAGTGTCATGCCACCAGGATTTGAACTCCAGTCCTTTGTCTATTTGGTTTTGGGACAAATTTGATTGATTGAGGACCCAAAATGACCCTGCATGTGCACATACTCCTCTATTGTCAGAGTGTCATCACAAGGACCATCAGACGGTTCAAGTGAATCCTCTTCCTTTGGTTTTTCAGCTTGCAGACCTGGACACAAAAATCTCCTAACAACTTGGCTCACTCCAATCCAAAAGGATAAACCAGAGTATTACTTTTCCCCTGAGGTTGATGTAGAAGGGAAGTAAAAGCAGTAAATGGTAAAGATGATCATGATGCCTTTAAGAACTGTCTTTGAAGATTTCTAAACAATCAGAAACATTTGTTTCTTTTCAGCAAATTCTGCCAGAGGAAGGTCATCTGATTCATATCCATCAAATGTTCAAGAGATGACTCATAGTCAAACAAATCACACTTTTAAAATTTGTCTTTGCACACATGCCGGAAGAAAAAGCACTCTCTTCATTTAGAAAGGCTTTTCATTGTCTCTCCTCAACTACAGAACTATACAATAGCTTGCCCCCAAAGGTTACATCTTTTGCTTTAATTATAATTTTATACCCCTACATAAAAATAATACATAATGTTCTATTAAGCTCTATATTTTTTTCATGAGGGGTCCTTATATATGTTGTTGTTCAGTCGCACAGTCAATTCCGACTCTTTGCGACCCCATGGACAAAGTCACGCCCGGCCCTCCTGTCTTCCACCATCTTATATATACTCTCCACATAAAATCAAGTGTCTCATGGTGACAGAGCAAGTCAGGTTTCTACAAGTATCTAGGATCTGTCATGCTTCATCAGACTATAGTCTCTATTCTACTTTAGTGCCTGCTGAGTCTTCAAGCAATGGCTAAAAGGCTATACTACTCAGGAAGATTTGGCATACACAAGCATGTCACTGTAGGCATACATAACTATATATTTAGAGCCACATCCTTAGGAAATTATTTCCTAAAGCCAACTTGGTCTATTGGCTTCCTCGTTGCCTAAGATGTTCTGCCCATCTTGCTCCTCTCTAGGATCTGAACAGCCCAACCATTGACAAGTATCAGCACGTAGGGATGGAGCATATCAATCAGTGATTGCCAGGAGCCTTCTGGTCATCCAGTTCTTTGTGACAGGCAATCAGCTAGGGCCATAGTCAAATTTCCTTACTAGTTGTGCCTGCCATATTTCCAGGTAGGATTCCAAAGAAATATATAGAATGTAATATTGTCATAACCACCCAAAAGGTCTCTTGTTTCCTCACCAAGCCCTGACTACAGCCCTACAAGATGCTGAGGCAGTGCTAGAAGCATTATCCTCAAAAACAATGCCATAGATTCTCTTAATGTATCACAAACATTTTAAACTGGGTTCTTTGCAATGACTTCTTCCAAAGATTCTAAGAATTCACATGTCAAGGCCGCATATTTCTCCATAGTATTACAATTTCAAAGGGGAAGTCATGACAAACTTGTACGTCTACCTAAGAACTAAAATAGATGAGCAAGAACACCTTATGACGTATCTGTTGTTGGGGTCAAATGCTTGAATGCTTCAGCACAAAAAAATGATCATGGCAAAAATAAAACACCTCTTCTTCTTGACATGCTAGCTTGCTACATGTAGGGAATATTCATTCAGAACACTCAAATATTTGTCTACCACTTGAAATGGCACAGTCAAGCAACAGATATCTCTTAAAGGGGCTTTTGTTCTAGATTTCAGTCACAACTTCCCGTTTAGGGGAGGAGCCAGAATGAAGTTTAGAAATGTGAAATCAAGCGAAACAGGTCAGGGTACGTGGTGGAAGACACGAATAACAGTAGCAACAGACAGATTGCTGGAGGATGAGTTTAAGGATCTTGGTCCTACCAACAATTGCAGGATTCTGTTCATGTTTGGCACAGTTGTGTCACAGACTACCTTACCTGAGCTGATAGCTCATCCTTGTTTATCATCTCATTGGGCTTGACTCTAATTATTACCAGGCACCAGGGCTATTGCAATAGTGCCCACTATTTCTAATATTTTAGCAATTTTAAAATAGATTGATTTCTAAACATCAACTGGATTTCTGAATTAACTGTATAATGGTTGCTCTTCTGATAAATGATTGCAGTTAATATTACACAGGGAATGGAAGAACATTTGAAATATCTTGTGAATTTGAGGTGAATTTATGCTGGTTTGCTTATGCAGAATGCTAGAAAACTCAGCCCTGTGGCATGACCAGATCTTCTGGTTCTTTATTTAAAATTGTAAAATTATTTGAATAGTTTGTACTTCACATTTTAGCTACTAAAAGGGGTAGGAAACCACTGCAGAAAGGGAAAAAAAGAAGGGTACTAGGTATCAGAGGTCAGAAGTTGATAATGGAAAAATATTCAAAGTGCATATATAGTAACCACATCACAAACATTAAACTGCAAAAAAAGAGAGTTAATTATAATTACCAAATGTATGAAAAAATAGAAAAAATAATAAAATTAATTGAGGTGAGTTATTTTGTTCTTTACAACAATAGTGCTTGCATGTATAAACACAACAGTATATATTATACAATAAATAAGCTGGAGACAACAGCAGGACAGGATTCTGGCTAGAATCCTGTTTTGGTATGATTCTTCATCAGTTGTAAAAAGCATGTATAATTCATGCAGTGCCGCGGCAGCTGTCGGACTCCTACTATGGCTCCGTCTCCGGCTTTCGAACTGCTACTACGGCTGTCAGACTGCTACTATGGCTGGCCCGATCTGTTGCTGCCAGCGGTGCTTCTGAAGACCTTGGCTGCGCAGCTGGGAGACGCGAGGAGGGCTCTTACCCCCCTCGGGTCTGCACTTTAGAGGCACAGCAGCACTTTATCTGGTTCCACTTTTTACAACATCTACCTCCAACTGCCTCCAAGCTGCTAACCAATAAACGGAATTAGGACTGGACTTTTAACTGCTAAATTGATTGATTGTTTTTTGGTTAATTAATTTGGATGGAATTATTGATTAATTGATTGGCTATCTGATATAAAATATGGTATTTTGGGCAAATTAATTAGGGGTGGATTAATTTTGTTGGGAGGGTCTTACAATTAATGAGCCATTAGAATTAACTGAAATATTATTAGCTAATTAATTAAAGAGGAGACTGTGGGGTTAGGGTTTTAATTTATTAATTAACTATTAGATTAGATTAATTGGCAGATAGATAAAATTAAGAAGATGATTGGATTGGCAAGGGTGGAGAAGGTTGGTGAGTTAGTTAGCTGCAGCGGAGTGAGCTTTGTTTTTCACAACTGGTCTGAGGCTGAGGTGGAGACCAGTGGGGGATGACCAGCCTGGGGATTCCAGTACTCCTGGGGAGGGGAAGATATGATGGTGGGAACAGACATTGTTATAAGGGAAAGAGCCCAAGACATGGAGGTGCTCGGCCCCCTTCCAGTCTGTGTCCTATCCTGATGGTGGCAGGTAGTGGGGTCAGGTTGAATTACTCGCCTTTGTCATTGGTGTTATGCAACACAAGGTCCATAAATAATAAGACCTCAGTCCTCTGAGAGTTTTTGCTCAAGCAGAATGTGGACCTGGCTTGCGTGACTGAGACCTGGGTGTGAGACGGGGAGACTATAGTTCTCTCTCAAATGGCTCCCCCAGGATACTCAGTCTTTCACCAATCATGGACTAGCGGGCGGGGGGGGGAGGGGTGGCTCTATTCATACGAGAGGCTTACTCCTTTCGGGCTCTCCCAGCCCCAGAGTTCAATGGCATTGAATGTGCCGGTCTGGCATGGGACATTGGGGAGGGGTTGGCGATATGGCTGGTGTACCGTCCGCCTAATGCACCTTACCATCCCTGATGGAGACTGTAACAGGCTGGGCATTGGAGTACCCAAGACTCTTGATCCTGGATGACTTCAATGTCCATGCTGATAATGTGACCTCCAGTCAGTTGATGGACCTAGTGTTATCCATGGTGACACTGGGACTCTTCCAATTTGTTACAACGCCCACCCACCAGGTGGGGCTCATGCTAGATCTAATCTTTGTGATGGGGGTTCTAGTGGACGGTATTACTGCTGAAGCAGTGCCATGGTCAGACAACTATTCCCTTAACGGTCATGTTGATGTTCCGCCCCAAGCTTGTTTAGGTTGTGAGCATATTTAGCTCACCCATGGAGCTTGATGGACCCTGAGCAGTTTCAAACAGCTCTACAGGATTCTTGGCCCCCTGGCGATTCTCTGAATGACCTGATTGAGTCTTGGCATGGCTGGCTGTCCAGAGCCATTGATGAGATCTCACCTCAGCGTCCTCATGCTAAGCTGGCACTGTGGTACACTCTGGAATTGCGGCAGATGAAACGAGGGCTCAGACAGCTAGAGAGGCAATGGTGGCGTACTCGAGACGAAGCAACTAGAACATCTTATAGAGAGTTTATGAGGTCCTATGAGATGGCAGTCAAAGCCACAAAGAAAACTTACTTTGCGGCCAAGATTGCATCTGCAACTTCGTGCCCGGTACAATTGTTTAGTACAATTCAGACTCTTACAACATTGCTGCAAGGCAGGCCAAACACTAGGGAATTGGAGATTGGCTGTGAGGCTTTTGCGAAATTCTTTGTAGATAAGATCTTGTCGCTCTGCCGCGACCTTCCCGCCACATTAGAACTCGAGGCCCCGTGCCTGTCTTCTAGACCAGTTCTGGATGGCTTCAACACACTCAGCCTGGAGGAAGTTGACAGAATCCTCTCCACTGTATGCCCAACAATCTGGACCCTTGCCCCTCCTGGCTAATTAAAGCTTGCCAGAGGGAGCTCAGATATCCTATATGGGATATTGTAAATAGATCCCTCTCGGAAAGGCTTTTTCCAATGCCTCTTAAAGAGGCTGTGGTCCACCCTCTCCTGAAAAAACCTACATTAGATCTGGCCAAATTGGCACACTATCGGCAGGTCTCGAATTTACCATTTTTGGGTAAAATGATTGAGAGGGCAGTAGCGTTACAGTCACAGAGTTTTCTGGATGATGCTTCCGTCGTAGACCCCCACAAGTCCGGCTTTCACCCAGGTCATGAGACGGAGACAGTGCTGGTCGCCCTGGTAGATGACCTCCAGCAGAATCTGGACCGAGGTGGCTTGGCGGTACTGATGTTGTTATCACGCATTGGCTGCGTTCGATACGGTCGACCATTGGTTACTGACCCACCACCTCGTCGACGCAGGCATTCAGGGGTTGACTCTGCAATGGCTTTCCTCTTTCCTAAATGGTCAGGGACAAAGGGTGGCAATTAGGGGGAACTGTCCCGGAGGCATGTGCTTAATTGTGGGGTGCCTCAGGGGGTGGTGCTCTCCCCGATGTTGTTTAACATCTACATGCACCCCATTGACCAGATTGCCCGGAGGTATGGGCTGGGTTGCCATTAGTGTGCTGATGACTCCAAGCTCTATCCACTGATGACTGGCCAGCCTGACAGTGTCCCAGAAAATCTGGACCTGGCATTGCAAGCTGTGGCAGGATGGCTTAGGCTGAGTCAATTGAAGTTGAACCCAGCGAAGACAGTGATCCTTTGCCTGAGTCGTGGTGGTCTAGGCAGGGAAATCCCCTTACCAGCATTTGACGGTGCACCACTGACAATGGCACACAAGGTCAAAAGCTTGGTGGTGCTGCTGGAGCCTGCCCTGACAATGGAGGCCCAGATAGCAGCCACTGCTAAATCCACTTTTTTCATCTTAGGCGGGTGAGGCAGTTGGTCCCCTTTCTGGAGCGCGGCGACCTGGCAACAGTGATCCATGCAATGGTCACCTCGAGGTTGGACTACTGTAATGCCCTCTACTTGGGGCTGCCCCTGTGCCGAACCTGGAAACTACAGCTAGTGCAGAATGTGGCAGCCAGGCTGTTATTGGGGCTTCCTAGGTGGGAGCACATACAGCTGGGGCTGCGGGAACTGCACTAGCTGCCAATAGTATACCGGATTCGTTTCAAGGTGCTGGTTATTACCTTTAAAGCCCTATATGGCCTAGGACCTGCCTACCTTAGGGACCATCTCTCCCCACATGTTCCCCAGAGGGTACTTCGATCTGGATTTCAAAATCTATTGGTAATCCCCAGGCCGAAGGAGGCCAAACTAAAGGTCACCAGAGAGAGGGCCTTCTCGATTGCAGCCCCCCACTGGTGAAATCAACTGCCAGAGGAAGTGAGGGCCTTGTGGAACCTTGCCCAGTTCCACAAGGCCTGCAAGACCACTCTATTCCAGTTGGCTTTCAATTGACATGAAGATTATATCAGTTTCAGTTTCAGTTTGCTTTATTACGGTCCATGACCAAATACACAGCACAATGCTGGCCAACAACAACCACATAAAAATTGTAAAAATCAAGATGGACCTAAATAGGTAAAACGTAAGATATTTAAAAAATAAATGTGAAAATAAAATATAGAACATTAGTATAAATAATGAGATATGACAAATAATACAGTAGTGGTCAAACATCTTCTAGCTTAATAAATATAGTACATATAATAAAAAATTTAAAAATTATACAGCTCCAGAAAAAATATTAACTAGAATACACTGGTTAAAATTACAATCTGTTACCTTGACATTAACTTGTAAGAACCATAAAATGCAATTTGATTGCATGGGAACAAAATTTGGCAACTTTATGCATGGTCTCTGTATTTATATCAGTTTCAGTAGCATTTGTGATGGTATACAGAGTACTCAGGCATTTAAGAAAAGATAAAATACAAGCTTGGAAAAATAAAAAAACCAGTCAGTTCAGGACCCCTTCTTTACATAATCCTCACGAATTCTCCTAGCTGCTGCCATAAATTTGGCACAATTAATTGTGAATTGGGGGTTAAAATCTGATAACAGCGTCTTCTGATTTTGAAATCAGAAAACCCGAGACATCCCTCCAACAAAGAATAAATGTACCTGGCTCGTATGCCAGGGTATGGGCCACACCCAAACAAAACATGGTCAATCGTTTCAACTTTATCTGCACCACAAGGACAAACCCGCTCAGCCATAGGCACCTTTCTAAAGCGGCCCTCAATGACTGCTGAAGGAAAGATATTACAACGGGCCATAGAAAAGGCCCTTCTGTAGGATGGTATTGTTAGAGTTGAGAGATAGGGGGATGGAGCTAACACATATCTCCTTTGAGGGGGAGCTAGATAATCCGGAATCTTGGCAATATCATTCTGTCTCTCAATGTCTTGTAGTCTCTGTTTGACTATGGCCCTGGCTTGATTCAGGGCCATTATCCGGAGAGATTCAGGTGAAAAGCCAAGCGTAGACAATTTCTGATGGATGACTCTAACCCAAGAGGAACAATAACTATCCTTTAAAATCAACGATGTGATATTCGTGGGGCAATGGCTGAAATTAAGCCAAGTGGTGATTGAAAGTAGGCTCACCCTAGCCTCTATCCTTAGCAAGCCAGTTTCCAAGCGTAGTACTGCATTGGAAATGAAGGTTGGAAAGTGGAAAATGGCTCTCAAGAATTTGGACTTCATTTTTTCAAGGGGATCAAAACTTGATAAGGATGGACCCAACATAGTTCCATAGGTGAGTTGGGGTATTGTTTTGGCCAAGTAGAGTTTTAATGCAACTGGTATAAAATGCCCCCCTTTCGTGAGAAAAAACCTAATGGTGGCCTGGGTCGATTTGCGAACAGAATTGGCAGCATATTCGTGGTGAGCCTTCTTTGACCCTGAGGACTGAATCATGACCCCCAAATATTTGTAAATTGTTACCTGTTGTAGACTATGGCCATTTATATTCCATCTCCTTAGCCTGGGTTTTGGGCCAAAAGCCATTACTTTTATTTTCTGATAATTAATCTCTAAGAGGTTATGATCACAATAAAGACCAAATTGAGCTAATGCCCTTCTGGTGTTCTAGACAGCGAGATTGTGTCATCTGCAAAGAGTAAGGCTACCAGTTGCCTATCTGCCAGGGAGGGGGGATGAGTATTGACTAGATGGAGGTTGCTGATCATATCATTAATAAAGATGGCAAAAAGGGAAGGGGCCAGCACGCAGCCTTGCTTGACTCCTTTTAAAGTTGAAATAGGGTCAGTAAGGAGACCTTGCTTATTGCACCTGACCCTAATAGACGTGTTGGTATATAATGCCTGGATCAGGAATAAAAGTCTCCTGTCAATTGAGGTGGCACTTAACTTCTCCCATAATTTCCCTCTGGAGTCAAAAGCAGATTTTAAGTCAATAAAGGCTGCATAAAGAGAAACCGTTCTGCTGATTGCATATTTTTCTATCAAATGTGATAGAATCAAATTATGTCCCAACATGGATCGTCCTTCCCTAAACCCAGCCTGCTCATCTACCAAATACCTTTCTTGTATCAGCCAGCACTGCAATTTCTCTAGAAGATGGCTAGCGTATAGTTTGCCCAGAATACTCAAGAGGCTGATTGGCCTATAATTGGCTGGATTATCCTTCTGCCTGGACTTAAAAAAAGGAATGATGATAGCCTCTCTCCAGGGCTCAGGTAAATCCCCTGTCAAATCTATATATGTAAACAATGGGCCAAGAGAGAGGACCACCAGTCTATATTATCTTTCAATAGATTTGGGGGAATAAAATCAGGGCCTGGAGCTTTGCCTCTCTTGAGTTTACTGATCAAAGATCTAACTTTTCCAGCCGTCACTGGAGGCCAAGATGGCAGGTCTGAAAGGGCGTCATGAATCTGGGGAACTGCAGAATGGTGGGGATCAGAGTACAGCACTTGAAAAAATGATTTCCAATTCTTGGGGGTGACAAATGAGTCAATGGGGGATTTGTCTCTGCAGGAGTGTCTCGAGATCAATTTCTAAAACCCTGTCAAGATCTTCTCCTTGGATGACTGTATAATGCTATTCCACAGCACTTTCATGGCCTCACGCTTCTTTGTGGCAATCAGTTGTTTGTATAACTTCTTGGAAAGATGTTATTGTGCACACAGAGAATCAAGGCCCTCAGAGTTCTTATATGCATGATATGCTGATTTTAGATCTCTTCTTGCTTGCTTGCATTCTTTGTCGAACCAGGGCTTAGAGACGTTTTTGAATCTACAATGTTGAACAGAAGCATCTTGAACCAGTAATGGTTTTATGAGTTGGAGGAGATGGTCGAAAGGGATCAGAGGGTTCAAGTCATGGGGAGTATCCATAATTAATTTTCTATTGGAGCGAGCATCCTCCTTCTCCAGGGCTCCCCTCACTGTTTGTGCCAACTGATCGGACCACTTGGCGCGGCATCTCATTTGTTGGACTGGAACCAAATGTGGGCCCATTGCAATACTATGAAAAGTCTCTGGAACTAAAGGAGCTAGAGTGAGTAATAGTGGAAGATGATCGCTTTCTAGTTCGGGTAGAACTTGTAGGTGAAGAACCTTCAAAAGTAATCTTGGGCTGGCTAGAAAATAGTCGATAGTACTGCATCTAGTGCTGGCTAGAAAGGTGATCTCCCCAGGATAATCACCTACTATGGAGCCATTCAATATGGAGAGGTCAACTCTTCTAGCCATCCTTGCTAAGCAAGCCCCTGCAAAATTTACCCTGGGGTCTTTTGAAAGGCATTGAAGGAGAGTGGGATGGCGACTCGCCTCATTGATGAAAGTAGGAAATCCAAACTTTCCAATAAGGATCTCATCATGAGGGCCTAGTCGAGCATTAAAGTCCCCTCCCATTAGGATCATATCAGCTGGAGTATCATTCAGAAGATCCTCTAAATGGGATTCGAAATCATTCCAGATTGCAAGAATGTCTGATTGTCTTTGATGGGGAGGTAAGTAGACATTGATTAATAAAATAGTCTCTGTGTTAAAATGAAGGAGAACTGCCAATGTCCATGGGTTTGCATTATTTAAATGTACCCATTTACCTTTAATTGTTGAGGAGATTAGAATTCCCAATCCCCCTTTGAGCCTTCCAGTGCCTTCACCAGGGGTAGCCTTGTTAGTAAAACCATGGTAACCATCCAATAAAAGCTCCCCAGCTGTCCAGGTCTTTTGAAGAAATAAAATGTCATATGTCTTAAAAAGTGAGGAATTATTTAGGCTTCTCAGGTGGGCCCAGTCAGCTATGTTCCAGGAGATTATTTTAAGATGGTTTGGCTTCTCTATTTTACGCTGAATTGGCTGTCATACGTTTGAAGCTTCTGCTAGGGAAACAGGGTCAGTGATTCCTTCGACTCCAGTAGGTTCATCTAAGATCGTATGCAAGACTGGGTTGTCTGGAGGGATAATCAGATTGGTGTTGTTGTCCCTTTTCTTGATTGTTATGATTGGTTCCAGTGGAATGCATCTCAATGGCGCTGGCACTAGAGAACCATCTATGGTGTGGGGGGGGTGTCCATTAGGTTCATTTTTTCTGCCAGGGGCTGTCTTAAACCCTTCAGGGTGGATACCAAGAGCTCCATACGACCAAGTATACAATCTTGTTCTTGAGTTGGTAACGTCCTAAAGGAGGTGAGAAGCCTTGCCTCTATCTCATCCTCTGCACCTGGGGAATCCACAGTCTCCATGTGGATCTGACTCCTTGAATTTAACATTTCTGGGATCTTAGGGACAGAGATATCAGTAGGGGGCTGCTGTCCTGACACCCTCAATGGCTGTTGTAAGTTGGAGGGAATAGGCAGGTCTAGGATCATCAGCGGATCCCGAGGGTTGATAGGCGCCTTTTGGGTCCCTGTTGCCCTTGCATTTAAATCTTGAATGGATCTTTCAGATTTTATTGTAGCAAATTCGGGGGCTAGCTCCTGAATTAAGGTGTTTTTAAAATGTCTCTGTACCTGAATGCCCAGAGCAGTTAATTTGGTGGATTGGGCAAACAGTCGTGATGGTAGTGTCTTAGAGCGAAAATGCAAAAGGAAACATTCAAACCTGATTGGACTGCTTAGTCTCTCAATCCAAATAAGATCAATACCTTTATGGTGAAGCTTAAAAATATCAGCCAGATGACCTATTGCTCTGCTCCTCTGGCTCCAATCAATGTGTCTCCCTCTCCATGGGAACACATTAACAACTACAGCATAAGGATTAAGGACTAGTGTAAAGGAGGCTTTTACATTAGCCTTCTGGTCACCATCAGAACTGTCTGACTGGAATTGCACACTTGGACTTCCTTTAGCCAGTTTGGTGTAGTGGTTAAGTGTGCGGACTCTTATCTGGGAGAACCGGGTTTGATTCCCCACTCCTCCACTTGCACCTGCTGGAATGGCCTTGGGTCAGCCATAGCTCTGGCAGAGGTTGTCCTTGAAAGGGCAGCTGCTGTGAGAGCCCTCTCCAGCCCCACCCACCTCACAGGGTGTCTGTTGTGGGGGAGGAAGGTAAAGGAGATTGTGAGCCGCTCTGAGACTCTTCGGAGTGGAGGGCGGGATATAAATCCAATATCTTCTTCTTCTTCTTTAGTGATTGGTGAGCTGCTATCCTTATTGATAGACATGGTGTTATTCAGTTCTTGAAGCAGGGCCAACATCTTCTCTTGGGCTTGAAATATTTTATTCAGGGATTCAGCAACTAGAACTGTTTGTTGGGCTAGCAGCTCCAGCCCCTCCCAAGGTCTGGTGGCTTGTCTGTCATTAGGAGACATGAAACCAGGCATCTCTTGCTCAGTCTCTGGGGTGAATTGATAGGTGAGGAATCCGCCCTCCTCAGCAACAGCCTCCAAGCACTCAAACCTGTTTCGCAATGGTATTGCAGGAAAAAAATGATCCGATTTAGATTGTTTAAATGACGGTTGAGAAACCTCTTCTTCAAAAGGATATGTCCTTTTCAATCTCATTGTTGACAAGCAGCCAAAGCACAAACCAGAAAAGGCTATGCTGGAACAGAAAACTTAAAATACAATCCAGAGGTAGAAGGGAGACTCTTGGAATAACACTGAAGAAATAAACTGAAGAATAAACTGAAGAAATATCGTCGCCACTGAAACACATAGCATCAAAGTGATTTGCACCAAACTAATTTTTATTGTTTTAATTATAGAATGTGTAATTTTATAACATGTATTGTTTTTAATTGTTTATTGTGATTTTATATTGTGAGCCTCCCTGAGCTTGCTTTGGCAGGGAGGGCGGGATATAAATAAAATAAATAAATAAAATATCAAAACTTCAGCCTTCATTAGTCAAACATGACCTTGCTCTGATAGGTGGAGCCTCACAAACAATTTGTAATGCTTAGGCACCATATAATTTTTTCCCCTTACTTCACACTTTAAACCAATTTCTACAAATACAGGTGCACTACTATGAAAAAAACTGCAAGTAATTACAAGATTCCTTGTAATGACCACAACTTAGGGTTGCCAGGTCTGATGATCATGCCAGAGGAACTTTCTGGGAGTGAGGGTAGAATATTGTGACATGCTGATGTAATGTGGAAGTGACATCAACATATTAGTGACATCACATAGCAATGCTCTGCTTTTGGAGCAAAACTCTATGGTAGAATCGTGCTCAGACTATAGAGTTTTGCCTAAAAAACAGTGTTGCCATGCAACGTCACTGAAGTGATGACATCACTTCTCATGACATCAGCAAGCAGGTCACATTTTGGGGGTGTGATTTGAGTCATATTTGAGTTGGCAGGAACCCAAAAACATGGGGGATCCCCTGCCCCCAATTGGGGAATGGCCAGAGCGTGATTAACAACTAGGCCAAATAGGCACTAGCCTATGAGCCCCCATGTATTTAGGGGCCCTGGGCAGGCTCCCCTCCTGCCGGTTTCCCCCCTGCTTGCAGCCCTCCCAGTCTGCATGAGCAGCCAGCAACTTAGCTGCTCTTTGCCCAACTTGCCTGGTGCAGCTGCTGCTGGTGTTGTCACCAAGTTTGCCTCTCTCTGCCTCTCCCACACAGTTTAGTAAAAGGGGCTTTTAATAATGTGCCTGCAGGCTGCAGCAGAGACCATGGGTGGTGGGATAGGCGCTCAGACTCTGAGATAATCTGCGGGGGGCCACCAAGATTTTGATTGCCTAGGGGCCTCCACAGGGTTTAATCCAGCACTGGGAATGGCATTCCTACCATAAGTGGACTGAAGCCATTATAGCTACTGAAGGATATATTTTATGAGCAGCGTCTCCTACAGACTGCCAAACCAAGGAAGAATATGAATGCTAATTTTCTAAAATAAATCATAGGTGTTTCAAGGAAGCTAGAATTAGTGATAATAGGAGATTTCAACAACTCTGATATCTGTTGGGGGGAGGGGGAATTCACAAAGCATGGAATAGTCCTAGGTCCCAAAAGCTTGCAACAATGCCCAATAAACTCCTTAAATGCTTCATGACAACTTCCTTTTTCACAAGATGGAAGAAGGAACAAAGGAACCAATAATCTAGTGAGGTCTTCTAGCAGGCCTAACACTTAGAATGCATTGGGTTTCCTACACCAAGCAACAGGTTGGATTAGGTGACATATAAAACTTCAGTACTCTGCCCTGACCTAGATGGCCCAGGTTAGGTTGGTCTCATTAGATCTTGGAAGCTAAGCAGGGTCTACTCTAGCTGGTAATTGGATGGGAGACCACTAAGAAAGTCCAGGTTTGCCACACAGAAGCAGGCAAGGGCAAATTACCTCTGAGTATCTCTGGCCTTGAAAACAGGAGTGTGGAACTCAGTTGTTATGAAGGCTGGATCTGACATAAATGAGACCTTGTTGGGCTGGGCTGGCCCGTATCGGGCTGGGCCATATATGTACCTATTTAAGATTAGCCAAGATATACATTTTTTAAAGGATACAGACAAACACAACTAAAGTTTTTTAAAAGATTTTTTTTAAAAAAAAACTTAAAACATTAGCACTTTTTGGTCTTGTGGGATAGGGCGGGGTATAAATTGAAAATTAAATGAAAGTCTTAAAGGTACTTTCTTTGTATTTCTTCCATGGGATCCAGAGAACTGGGCAAAGGAAACTCTGGCTCTTTCCCTCCCTCCCAGATTGGTGTAGAGGTTAAGTGTGAGGACTCTTATCTGGGTTTGATTCCCCACTCCTCCACTTATAGCTGCTGGAATGGCCTTGGGTTAGCCATAGCTATCACAGGAGTTGTCCTTGAAAGGGCAGCTGCTATGAGAGCCCTCTCAGTCCCACCTACCTCACAGAGTGTCTGTTGTGGGGGGAGAAGATATAGGAGATTGTAAGCCGCTCTGAGTCTCTGATTCAGAGAGAAGGGCAGGGTATAAATCTGCAGTCTTCTTCTTCTTCCCCAGGGGACCAGGAGGGGGAGGAGCCCCAACCAATGGAGAAAATTGAGGTTTCATTTTGTAGCTCCTTTGTGATTGAGCAAGCCTTGCAAAGCAATTTGAGATGCAGAAGGAAGCAAGAGAGAGGGAGAAGGAAGCAGACAAGAGCCAGTTGTTCGACCTGATACAAGCCCTCCGGGACCTTGATTTGGCCCCCAGACAGCGTGTTTGACACCCCTTCTCTACAGGGTCACCATACGTTGGCTCTGACTTGAGGGCACTCTCCTCCATCACACTAGGACTCTATGGCTGCAATCCTAAACATATTTGTCTGAGATTAAGTCTCATAGAATAACCTGGGACTTACTTCTGATAGACCATTTAGGATTGCCCATTTGAAGTCTATGTATGTGTAACGGTCTCCCCTCATGTTTATAGAGTTGCTAGGTCCCCTCTTTGTTGTGCAGGGAGATTTGGGAGGCGTTCTGAGGGTGGGATATAACATGTGGCAATGTCTTTGATGTGATAACATCACATTGCATTGGTGGTGTCATAGGTAACACTCTGATTTTGGGGCAAAACTCTTTGGGGTTTGGAGGTTTATTAGTTTCAAAACTATAGATTTTGCCACAAAACCAGAGCATTGCTATACAATGCTGCATAATGATGTCACCTGAAAGTGATGTCATCACATTGGGGACATTGTGCAACAATGTCACTATTTAGGGGTGGGGGGAACCCCTTCTGGGACCTGGAGGCTGACAACCCTAGATGTTCACTTTGTGATTTCTACCTCTCCTATTCCTTCTGGCCCCCCATCCTCTCCCCCATTGTCAGAACAAAGAAAGGAAGGAACCTGTAGCTTTGTATATGTTAATCTGTCAAATATGTATATTGATAATGATGTATAAATAAACATAATGGTAATGACAATAGCTGCTAATAGCAGCACTCACACACTGTAGTGTAGTGCTTAAGAATGGTGGGCTCTAATCTGGAAAACAGGGTTTGATTCGCCATTCCTCCACGTGAAGCTGACTGGGTGACCTTAGGCCAGTCATTTTCTCAGAATTCTCTCAGCTCCACCTGTCTCACAAGGTGCTTGTTGTGAGGAGCGGAAGGAGAGATGATGGTAAGTGTTATGTATTGAACATAAGCAACCAGACCTCATGGCGATCGTGACTAAAGGTGACCCTTGGGTCCTCGGATGGAGCTCGCCTGAGGCCCCGTCCATCAAGATCTGTGGTGGGAAGTTTGACCGACCAGGATTGGCCTGTTCGGATGAGGGGCTGTACCGGGCAATGTATATAAGCGGGGCCCGGCCCACGTGCTCTCTCTCTTGTAATGTGCTACTGAATAAACTATGTTGCCTTCAAACCTTCTCGGTTCTCAGTACATTACAGTGGCGATGAAGGTGGAATCCTAGCCAGCCCACTCCATAGGGCCAGCAGATCCAAGATCCGGTGAGAGACGATGAAGGCAAAGCGAGGTAGACCGACAGGCCGCTGCCACAGCCACCATGGCTAACCAGAGTGGATCCACAGGCCATCTCGAAGAGTTCAACCCCGCTACTCCGGAGAGGTGGGAGACCTACACGGAGCGCATCGCATGCTACCTGCGAGCGAACAGGATAACAGAGGATAGCCTAAAGAGAGACGTCCTCCTGAGTGTCTGCGGAGAGGCCACATTTGAGATCACCAAGGGTCTCTTGGCCCCCGCGAGGATCACAGAAAAGACCTACGAGGAGATAATCAGACTCCTCACCAGGCATTTCCTGCCCCAACCCTCACTCGTGGCCTGCTGGCTCCTCTTCCACAGGAGAGACCAAGAGGCGGGAGAGATGGCAACGGCCTACCTGGCTGCTCTCTGCCAAATCGCGGGCAACTATAGCTTCGAAAAAAGCTAGAGGAGACCCTGCGGGACCGTTTCACATGGGGCCTGAGGGACGAGAGGCTGTAACAAAAGCTCTTGGCGAGGAAAGAGCTCACCCTCCAGAGCGCCTTCAACGAGGCCGTCTCGTTTGAGCGGACCACGAGAACCTTCCCCAAGACGAGGGCCGAAGCCGTCCATCAGGAAGAGAGGGACCCAGCCCACCGGACAAAGAAGAGGCACTCCAGCTATGCTGCCCAACAGGGATGGGCCCATGAGCGACCCAGCGACCCTGAGCGGCCAAGAGACCCACCGCCACCAAGTGCGCCAGCTGCGGAGATCCACACAAGCGACGGGACTGCCCCTACCGCAACGTGGTCTGCAGGAGCTGCGGGAAGATGGGCCACATTGCGAGGCCCTGCAGGGCCAAGGCCACCCGCTGCCGCCAGTCGACCAACCAGGAATCGACTGGGGACTACTCGACCGCCTCAACCAGCATGCAGGTAATGAACTTGCCCGACAAGACCCCCAAGAAGGTCAAGGTTTTGGTCAGGATCGAGGGCAAACCCTGCCTGATGGAACTGGACTCGGGTTCCTCCATATCCATAGTCTCGGAGGAAACCCTGAGAAAACTGCCCACGTGGCCTGCCCAGACTGCAACCGGCACACTTCGTGCTACGGGACTTTCAAAAGAACCCCATTGAAGTCTTAGGTTGGGCAACAGTGGGGGTGGAATACAATGGGTTTAGGGACAAACTTGACATACTGGTGGTTAAGAGGCAGCTCACCACCTTGTTGGGCCTGACCTTGTTTCAGCCCTTGGGAATAAAGATCGTGGGGGTGCAACAGATGGGGACGCAGGGATTCGAAAACATGTGCAGGGAGTTTGATGGGGAGGTGTTTGATGGGGCCCTGGGGTGCTACAAGGGGCCTCCCGTATCCTTACCCCTCGATCCCCACGTGCGACCCGTAAGGCTGAAGGCCAGGCGGGTTCCATTCACTCTGAAGCCTAAAATCAAAGCAGAGCTAGACCGTCTCACAGCCCAGGGAGTGCTGGAACCTGTGGCCTATGCCACATGGGAAACCCCACTAGTTACCCTGGTGAAGCCGAACGGGGAGGTGCACATATGCGCTGATTATAAGTGCACCATTAACAAGGCACTACAGGATAACCCCTACCCCGTTCCAGTAATAAGCCACGTCCTGGCGGAATTAGCGGGGTCCAAAATCTTTGGAAAACTAGATCTGGCCCAGGCGTACCAGCAGCTGCCCGTGGATGCTGCGACGGCTGAAGCACAGACCATAGTTACCCACAGGGGGGCGTTTAAGGTGCGGCGGTTGCAGTTTGGGGTGAGTGTGGCCCCGGGGGTGTTTCAGAGCCTGATGGATTCTCTCCTCAAAGATAGATAGATAGATAGATAGATAGATAGATAGATAGATAGATAGATAGATAGATAGATAGATAGATAGATAGATAATTTTATTTATATCCCGCCCTCCCCGCCGGGGCAGGCTCAGGGCGGCTAACAGTAACAGTAACATTCCATTGTATAAAAACAAGGTTACATTCAACATTAAAATTCTAATAGATTTAAAATTAATTACAGTTATAAAAGTGCTAATGCTATTGCTATTTGTTCTTTATTATGATGGCGGTATCATTAGTACTTAATTTTCTACATCATCGAAAGCCAGTCGGAAGAGGAAAGTCTTGCAGGCCCTGCGGAATTGTTCAAGATCCCGCAGGGCCCGCATTTCCTCTGGAAGTTGGTTCCATAAGCTCGGGGCCACAGAGGAGAAGGCCCGATTGCGGGTGCATTGCAACTTCACCTCTCTTGGTCCGGGGATAGTCAGCAAGTTTTTTCCAGCTGACCTCAGTGCTCTCTGGGGTTCATATAGGGAGAGACGGTCCCTGAGGTAGACAGGTCCTCGACCATATAGGGCTTTAAAGGTAATGACCAGCACTTTGTAACGAACCCGGTATATAACTGGCAGCCAGTGCAGCTCGCGCAGCCCAGGCTGTATGTGCTCCCATTTAGGGAGCCCCAACAGTAGCCTGGCCGCTGCGTTCTGCACCAGCTGCAGCTTCCGGGTTCGGTACAGAGGCAGCCCCATGTAGAGGGCATTACAGTAATCCAGTCTCGAGGTGACCGTTGCGTGAAGTACCGTTGCCAGATCTTGGCGCTCTAGGAAGGGAGCCAACTGCCTTGCCCGCCTCAGGTGGAAGAAGGCTGACTTGGCAGTGGCTGCAATCTGGGCCTCCATTGATAATGAAGGCTCCAGTAAAACTCCCAGACTCCTAACCCGGTGCGCCGCTTTCAGCGGCGCCCCGTCGAAGACCGGAAGAGGTGTTTCCCCTTCCCGGGCGCCCCGACCCAGACAAAGGACTTCTGTCTTCGCTGGGTTCAATTTCAGCCCGCTCCTCCTCAACCACATTGCCATATCCTGCAGGGCCCGGTCTAGATTCTCAGGGACGCAGTCAGGCCGGCCGTCCATTAGCAGATAGAGTTGGGTGTCATCTGCATATTGATGGCACCCAAGTCCGTATCTCCTGGCAATCTGGGCAAGAGGGCGCATGTAGATATTGAATAATATTGGTGAGAGAACTGCCCCCTGAGGCACTCCACAGTCCAGTGTGCGCCTCCGGGACCGCTCGCCACCAATTGCCACCCTTTGTCCCCGATCCTCGAGGAAGGAGGAGAGCCATTGTAAGGCAGACCCCCTCACCCCTATATCGGCGAGGCGGCGGGTCAGTAGCCGATGGTCGACCGTGTCGAACGCGGCCGACAGGTCTAACAACATCAGCACCGCCACACCGCCCCGATCCAGATGCCGTTGGAGATCGTCTACCAGGGCGACCAGTACTGTCTCCGTCCCATAGCCCGGGCGAAAGCCGGACTGGCAAGGGTCTAGGATGGAAGCGTCATCCAGAAAGCTCTGCAACTGCGACGCCACTGCCCTCTCAATTATTTTACCTAAAAACGGTAAATTAGAGACCGGTCGGTAGTTTGCCAATTCGGCCGGATCTGCTGTAGTTTTTTTCAGGAGGGGTCGGACCAAAGCCTCTTTCAGGGATGATGGAAAACGCCCCTCTGAGAGGGATCTATTTATGATGTCCCGTAAAGGACATTCAAGCTCCCTCAGGCAAGATTTAATTAGCCAGGAGGGGCATGGGTCCAGATCGCAAGTTGTAGGGCGCGCAGAGGAGAGGATTCCGTCAACTTCCTCCAGGCTGAGCGGGTCGAAATGATCCAGAGTTAAATCAGAAGACAGGCAAGGGGCCTCGGGCTCATGTACTGTATCTAAGGTGATGGGCAGGTCCTGGCGGAGCGACGTGATTTTGTCTGCAAAAAATTTCGCAAAAGCCTCACAGCCTATTTCTAATTCTCTTACGTTTGGTCTGCCTTGGGGCAGAGTAGTTAAGTGTCCAATTATTTTGAATAATTGTGCCGGGCGCGAATTTGCAGACGCAATCTTGGCCGCAAAGTACTTCTTCTTTGCGGCCTTGACTGCCATCTCATACGACCTCATAAGCGTTCTGTAGGATGTTCTCGCCGCTTCGCCACGAGTGCGCCGTCAAAGGGATCCCTGGGGTGCAACCATTTTTCGACGATGTTTTGATTGCCACACCAGACGCGGAGGAATTCAGCAACTGGCTGCGAGAAGTCCTCCACCGTTTCCAAGAGGCCGGTCTGAAAGTAAAGTGAGAAAAGTGTTCCCTTGGGGTACCGAGGGTAGAGTTCTTGGGGTTTGCGGTCGACGCGGCGGGGATCCACCCCACACATGATAAAACCAAGGCCATAGTGAAAGCCCCCATTCCCACGAGCAAGGCGGAGCTACAAAGTTTCTTGGGGTTATTAAATTTCTACCATTCGTTGTTGCCCCACAAAGCCACCTTTGCTGAACCCCTCCAAAGACTCCTAGACAAAAATGCCCTGTGGGTCTGGGGGAAGAAGCAGGACGTAGCGTTCCAAGCAGTAAAAGGGCTGCTCGTATCAAACAATGTGCTACACCATTTTGATGAAAGCCTACCGGTGATCTTAGCATGCGACGCATCACCGTACGGGGTGGGCACCGTCTTGGGTCACCAACTCCCAGACGGGAGGGAGGTTCCGGTAGCCTACTACTCGAGGACCCTGACCCCAGCAGAGCGAAACTATGCCCAGATAGATAAGGAGGCCTTAGCGATCGTGGCAGGGGTGCATAAGTTTAATGACTACCTGTACGGGAGGCGTTTCACCATTGCCACGGACCACAAACCGCTCCTGGGCCTCTTAGCTCCGGACCACCAAACGCCACAGATCCTATCACAGTGCATTTTGCGGTGGAATCAGTTTCTTAATTCCTACATGTATGCCCTGGTCCACCGGCTGGGTAAGGCGATGGGTCATGCAGACGCTCTCAGTCGCCTCCCGCTGCCCTCCATGGACCCCGACCCGGCCCCAGCCCACCATGTGATGCTCATTGAAACGCTGCCAGAAAGACCCCTAAACGCAGCCGAGGTAGAGAAAGCAACGGGGTGAGACAAAATACTCGTGCAGGTTCTCGACTGGGTGGTGAGGGGCTGGCCAGAGGAAAAACAGGGCAAAGAGTTCAGGGCATACACAACACGCAAGGAAGAACTATCTGCCCACAAGGGATGTCTGTTATGGTCTAGCAGGGTGGTGGTTCCTCCCCCACTGCAGAAACAAGTGTTGGGGGCCCTTCATGAAACACACCCAGGGATTGTACGAATGAAGGCCTTTGCACACAGCTATGTCTGGTGGCCGGGTATGGATGAAGAAATAGAGAGTTGGGTCCGAGGGTGCAAAGCTTGCCAGGAGTCCCGACCTGATCCGCCCAGCGCCCCCGCACAATGCTGGGAAGCACACAGGAAGCCATGGTCCAAACTACACATAGACTTCACAGGGCCCTTCCAGGGCCAAATATTTTTTATCTTGGTGGATGTGTATACCAAGTGGTTGGAAGTGATTCCGGTAGCTTCAACATCAACAGCGGCGGCCATCCGGGCGTTACGCAGGGTCCTATGCACACATGGGATCCCGGACACCATCGTCTCAGACAACGGGACAGCCTTCACATCTTGGGAATTCCGGGAGTTCATGCAGCAATACCTGATACAGCACATCCGGTCCGCCCCCTTCCATCCGACCACCAACGGCCAAGCCGAGCGGATGGTGCACACCACAAAGGAAGTACTGGGTTGTATAGTGCAGGGGGACTGGGACCACCACCTAGCCGCTTTCCTATTCGATAATAGGATAACTCCCAACCCAGTCACGGGGGTCAGCCCAGCCGAGCTGTTAATGGGACGGAAGCTAATCACAAGATTAGATAGGCTGCACCCCGACTGGGCCTCAGACATACGCAGCTCCCCTGAGTTCAGAGAAGCGGCCAGGGGATTCTTCCCAGGGGACCCGGTGTACGCAAGGAACTATGTGAATGGCCCCGAGTGGGTTGAGGGCCGGGTGCTGTGAGTAATAGGGTCCCGCCACTACGAGGTATTCATGGAGGGAGGCAGGATATTGTGGAGGCATATTGACCAGATATGTCGCCGCACCCTGCCGGAGGAAACGGCCGAGACGCGGTGCGAGGAAGAGCTCACAACCGCGGCCCCACCAAGATCTACCCCGACACAGCCAACCGCTCCAGCGAATCGGGGGGTAGAGCCCAACCGTAGCGAGAGCCACCCCCAGGGAGCAGGAGCACCCAAGTAGCCGCAAGGCACTGACAACCCTAGGCCGGTGATTTTCCCACGCGGGGAGACCGCAGCCCCGTCTGCGACGGAGGCTGGGCCCCCAGGGGCACAGGCAATCGCTCCGACTTTACCAGCTATCCCGAGGAGGTCTACCCGGGAGCGCACGGCCGCTGCTTACTTGCGGGAGTATGTGTCCTGAGCCGGGGAGGGGGGAGTGTTATGTATTGAACATAAGCAACCAGACCTCATGGTGATCGTGACTAAAGGCAAACCTTGGGTCCCCGGATGGAGCTCGCCTGAGGCCCCACCCATCAAGATCTGTGGCGGGAAGTTTGACCAACCAGGATTGGCCTGGTCGGATGAGGGGGCTGTACCAGGCAATGTATATAAGCGGGGCCCGGCCCGCTTGCTGTCTCTCTTGTAATGTGCTACTGAATAAACTATGTTGCCTTCAAACCGTTCTCAGTACATTACAGTAAGCTAGTTTGAGACTCCTTAGAGTAGAGAAAAGTGAGGTATAAAAATCAACTCTTCTTCATTGTACTGTAAGATAGGATGTCAGATAGCTCTCATGTCATAATTATCTAGTAACACAGTTGTGCCATGTAATCTCTTCTTGGTATGAGAGATCAGTTCAAAGGGGGGAAAAAATCCTGCCTCTGAATGTTTCACTTGATACCAGCACAAATACCTCATTACTACAGAAAGGTCTGTGAGAGAAAAAGAAATTAAGACACAGAGAAATTAGTGCTCAAAATAAGAATATTGCTTGATTTTATTTTTAACGAGCAAAGGCTAATTCAGTAGCATATGCTGAAAACTGATAATTTCTGTAAAGATGGTTGCTTTTATTTTTTAAAAAATCAAGTTAATTTGATTTTGCCAGGCTGAGGGGGGGGGCATTAAAAGAGAGACATACAGACATGTCTTTGTTTGAAAATGTCCCAGTTTGGGTGTAACAATTCAGAGAACTTTTAAAACCCAGGTTTTAAAATTTACTCCAAAATAATTTTTTTTAAACTACATATATGTGAACCAATGATAGCACTTGAACCCTACAAGTAAGGAGTGATCTGGGCGAGAGAGTTACAATAATTTTTAAAACACAAGTAAGGACTTGTATGAAGTCTAATGTGGTGATTTAGAGCTCGGAGAACATGCAATTTAAGTCATATTGACTAATTCTAAACAATTCAATAAACATGGTTTAAAAGAAATGCTGCACTTATACTAAGTGGGGAACCTGAGTAATCTTGGCTGAAAAAAAATAAACTTTGGCAAATTCTAGATGCTAGATGATCATCCTTATTTGGTTAAAGTGACATGAGTGAGGCATTTCCCCGCACGTATATGAATAACAACACAGGTGACTGTGCCAGGGAGAAGAATGCATCAGATTCAGCTACTGTTTTTGTTGTTTATATGTGGGCTATACACTGTATTGTTGTGAGCTATTTTTTTCCTTATGGTAATATATACTGTATGCAAACTTAATGAAGAGTGTAGAATGTCAGTCTGTCTGCTGGTCAAAGTACAAGCAGGTCTGAATTACAGAAGGTGCTGTTTTTAATTTGTAAATATAAGATGAGGTGTTTTGTTAAAATATACATAATGAATCAATCCAGTTTTTGGGATCCTGTATCTGTGAAACAGCAATCAACTTTTTTAAAAAGAGCATAATATTTGCCATGTGTCTTATAGATGTTCCTCCTCATTTCCATTTTCCCTAAGTATCACATTTAAAAAACTGTTTATTCTTAAAGGAAAGCATGTTATTTTCTATAATGATTTGCCCTTTAGTTTAGATTACTTTATTTGATTTATATCCTGCCCTCCTCGCCGAAGCAGGTTTAGGGCAGCTCACAAAACATAATAGAATAACAATAAAACAGTTAAATTAAACAATAGATTAAAACAATTCTAAAAAATTTACCAAGGATTAAGATGAAAATTTTAACAGATGCAAAGGAGAGGGGAGGTTTTCAACTTCCAGACTTAAGACTGTACCATGATGCAGTTTGTTTAACATGGATAAAGGATTGGATAATGCTGTTAAATAAAAAACTTTTATTGTTAGAAGCTCCTGGGAATAAATTCAGCTGGCATGCTTATATGTATTACGAGAAAAATAAGATGGACGGTCTTTTTTCTCACCACTATATTAGAAATAACTTACTAAATACATGGATAAAATATAAGAAATATGGTGATGAAAGAAAGCCGCTTTGGATAGTGCCAGCAGAAGTAATAAAAATAACAGCTGAATCTGATGAAGAGAGAGGGATGTCATATAACCAACTGTTAAAGATTCAAGGTGATAAAGCTGAATTAAAATCAGCAGAAGAGTTAAATAATAAGTATGACTGGTTTCAAATGCAACAAATAAAAAGCTTGATGGAAAATGATACTAAATCTGTTGGAATTAGATGTGAGCAAACGGAATTGGAAAGGGTTCTGCTTGGAGATAATGAAAAATTAATATCGAAAATATAGAAATTATTGTTGAAATGGTCTACAGAAGAAGAAGTAGTAAAATCTCAAATGATTAAATGGGCAATTAATGTAAACAAGGAAATACAAATGGATACATGGGAGTATCTTTGGAAGAACTTGATGAAAATATCAACATGTCAGAGTATTAAAGAGAACTGTTTCAAGATGATGTATAGGTGGTATATGACTCCGAAAAAACTCGCAAAGATGAGTAAAAAGATGTCGGATAGATGTTGGAAATGTAAGAAACATGAGGGTTCTTTTTATCATACGTGGTGGACTTGTGAAAAAGCAAAAAAAAATTGGCAGATGATACAACAAGAAATATCTAAAATTTTGGGATATGACTTTAAGAAAGTTGCAGAGACTTTTCTGTTGGGATTACAAATGGAAAAATTTCCAAAAGAAGATATAACTCTAATTTGGTACTTGCTCTCGGCTGCTAGGACACTGTATGCGCAGTTGTGGAAGCAAGAAAAAATACCAGAGAAATGGGATTGGATCGTGAAAGTTTTATTGTGGAGTGAGATGGACAAACTAACAAGAACTTTAAGAGACTATGATTTGGAAGTGTTTAAAAGGGAGTGGAAGAAATTTAGAGGATATATAGAGAAAGAGTGGAATGTAAAAAGATATTGGACAATTTTTTAATAATGAGTATGAGAAAAGGGAGAAATTGAACTTTGATTGGTTAAGGGTACCTTTATAAGTGAATTCAAGTATATAATTTCGGCTGGAGTCTAGTAACGGAGGGAGGGGGGATCAGAAAATATCATATGGGTTAGGGATAGTAATGTTATAAACATACATTGTTACCATATGTTATTAATAAAATTGTTTCAAACAGAAAACAATTTTAAAAAATTTGGTGCTAGTTTCCATACAGTTTAAGGATGGCATTCAGTGATCTTAAACATACATTTAGATCTAATATCTCGTGGTGGCCATCATTCAGTTAAAAGCTAACTGAAATAATATCATCTTGCAGAACTGGGCAAGGTCCTATAAGGCTCTGACCTCCTCAGGCAGTTGGTTCCACCAGTGAGGGGTGGCGACTGAAAAGGCTCTTTCTCGAGTTGTTTTCAGTCTTGCCTCCCTTGACCCAGGGCTCGATAGTAAGTTTTGTGTTCCTGACCTGAGTACCCTCTGGGGAGCATGTGGGGAGAGACGGTCCCTAAGGTAGGCAGGTCCTTAGCCATATAGGGCTTTAAAGGTAATAACCAGCACCTTGTAGCAAATCCGGTATACCACCGGCAGCCAGTGTAGTGTCCTCAGCCCAGGCTGTATGTGCTCCCGCATGGAGAGCCCCAATAGGAGCCTGGTTGCCATGTTCTGCACCAGCTGCAGTTTCCTGTTTTGGGACAAGGGTAGCCCCATGTAAAGGGCATTACAGTAGTCCAATCTTGAGGTGACCGTAGCATGGATCACAGTTGCCTGGTCGCTGTGCTTGAGGAAGGGAACCAACTGCCTTACCCACCTAAGATGGTAAAAGGCAGATTTAACAGTGGCTGCTATTTGGGCCTCCATTGTTAGGGAAGGTTCCAGTAGCACCCCCAAGCTTCTGAACCTGGGCATCGTTGTAAGTGTTGCCCTGTCAAAAGCCAGTAGGGGGATTTCCCTGCCAGGACCACCATGACTCAGGCAAAGGACCTCTGTCTTCATCAGATTCAGCTTCAGTCGACTCAGCCTGAGCCATCCCACCACGGCTTGCAGTGCCAGGTCCAAATTTTCTGGGACACAGTCAGACCTGTCATCCATCAATAGAGAGCTGGGTGTCATCCGCATAATGATGGCAACCCAGCCCATACCTCCGGGCAATCTGGGCAAGGAGGCACATGTAGATGTTAAACAACATTGAGGAAAGCACTGCACCTTGAGGCACATGGCAGTTCAGCGGATGTCTCTGGGACAATTCTCCCCCAATCACCACTCTTTGTCACTGACCATGAAGGAAAGAGGAAAGTCATTGTAAAGTCAACCCCTAAATCCCTGCATTGGTGAGACAGTGAGTCAGTAGTTGATGGTTGACTGTGTTGAATGCAGCCGACAGGTCTAACAACATCAGCACTGCCGACAGGTCTAACAACATCAGCACTGCCAAACTGCCCCGATCCAGATGCCACTGGAGGTCATCCACAAGGGTGGCCAGTACTGTCTCTGTCCCATGACCTGGGCAGAAGCTGGATTGATGGGGATCTAGGACGGAAGCGAACTCCAGAAAACTCTGCAACTGTAGTGCTACTGCCTTCTTGATGGTCTTACCCAAAAAGGGTAAGTTTGACACCAGCCGATAGTTTGCCAATTCGGCTGAGTCCAGTGTTGTTTTTTTCAAGAGAGGGTGAACCACTGCCTCTTTAAAAGGCATTGGAAAAAACCCTTCAGAAAGGGATCTATTTATAGTATCCCATACAGGATGTCGTAGTTCCATCCAGCAAGCTTTAATCAGCCAGGATGGGCAAGGGTCCAGATCACATGTCATTGGGCTCACAGTGGAGAGGATTCTGTCAACTTCCTCCAGGCTGAGTGTTGTAAGATGATCCAAAACTGAACCAGAAGACAGGCACGGAGTCTTGAGTTCATGTACTGTTTCAAATGTGGCAGAGAGGTCGTGACAGAGCGACAAGATCTTATCTGTGAAAAAAGTTGCAAAAGCCTCATAGCCAGTTCCCTAACATTTGGTCTGCCTTGTGGCAGGGTTGTAAACGACTGAACTAAACAATTGTGCCAGGCATGAATTTGCAGATGCAATCTTAGCTGCAAAATAAGCTTTCTTTGAAGCTTTGACTGCCATCTTATAGGACCTCATAAACTCTCTATAGGAAGTTCTACTAGCTTCGTCCAGAGTACACTGCCACTGCCTCTCTAGCCGTCTGAACTTTTGTTTCATCAACTGCAATTCTGAGTTATACCATGATGCCAGCTTAGAATGGGGGTGCAGAGGGTGCCAGGGAGCAAGCTCATAGATGGCCATAGAGAGCCAGTCATGCCAGGACTCTGCTAAGTTATCTAGTGAGTTGCCAGGAGACCAGGGATCCCATAGAGCCATCTAGAACCACATTGGGTCCATTTGACTCTGTGGGCGAGCTAAAATATGCTCACTGCCTAAACAGGTTTGAGGTGGAACATCCATACAGGCCTTCAGGACATAGTGGTCCAACCATGGCACTGCCTCCACAGTGATCCAGTCCACTAAAACTCCCGCTGCAAAGATCAGTTCCAGCATGTGCCCAACCTGGTGAGTGGGAGTTGTTAAATATTGGGAGAGTCCCAGTGTCGCCATGGATGACACTAGGTCTGCCACCTGAGTGGAGCTCGCGTCATCGGCATGGACATCAAAATCACCCAGGATCAAAAACCTTGGGTGTTTCAACACCCAGCCTGTTATGGTTTCCATCAGGGATGATAAGGAGCTTGCTGGTCCATCAGGCAGACAGCACACCAGCCAGATAGCCAAACCCTAAGAACATAAGAACATAAGAGAAGCCATGTTAGATCAGGCCAATGGCCCATTCAGTCCAACACTCTGTCACACAGTGGCAAAAAAATTATATACACACACTGTGGCTAATAGCCACTGATGGACCTCTGCTCCATATTTTTATCTAAACCCCTCTTGAAGGTGGCTATGCTTATGGCCGCCACCACCTCCTGTGGCAGTGAATTCCACATGTTAATCACCCTTTGGGTGAAGAAGTACTTCCTTTTATCCGTTTTAACCTGTCTGCTCAGCAATTTCATCGAATGCCCACGAGTTCTTGTATTGTGAGAAAGGGAGAAAAGGACTTCTTTCTCTACTTTCTCCATCCCATGCATTATCTTGTAAACCTCTATCATGTCACCCCGCAGTCGACGTTTCTCCAAGCTAAAGAGTCCCAAGCATTTCAACCTTTCTTCATAGGGAAAGTGTTCCAGCCCTTTAATCATTCTAGTTGCCCTTTTCTGGACTTTCTCCAATGCTATAATATCCTTTTTGAGGTGCGGTGACCAGAACTGCACACAGTACTCCAAATGAGACCGCACCATCGATTTATACAGGGGCATTATGATACTGGCTGATTTGTTTTCAATTCCCTTCCTAATAATTCCCAGCATGGTGTTGGCCTTTTTTATTGCAAAGGCACACTGTCTTGACATTTTCAGTGAATTATCTACCACGACCCCAAGATCTCTCTCTTGGTCAGTCTCTGCCAGTTCACACCCCATCAAGTTGTATTTGTAGCTGGGATTCTTGGCCCCAATGTGCATTAATCCCCAACATTCCATGACCAGACCAGCACATTCAATGCTGTTGATCTCTGGAGATGGGAGAGCCCAGAAGGAGTAAGCCTCCCATATGAATAGGGCCACCCCCTTCCCCCACCCACTAGTCCATGATTGGTGATAGACTGAATACCCTGGGGGAGCTACTTGGGAAAGAGCTACTGTCTCCCAGTCTCACACCCAGGTCTCAGTCACGCAGGCCATGTCCATGTCCTGCTTGAGCAGGAAGTCCCAAAGGACTAAGGTCTTATTATTTATAGACCTGGCATTGCATAACACCAATGACGGAGGTGAGTAATTCAACCTGGTCCCACTACTTGCTACTGTTGGGATGGTATACAGGCTGGAAGGGGGCCGAGCTTCTTCATGTCTCAACTGCCTTCCCTTAAATCTATGCCTGTTTTCACCATCATACCTCGCCCTCCCCAGGAGTACTGGGATCCCCTGGCCGGTCATCACCCTATTGGTGGTCTCTGCAACAGCCTCAGACCAATTTATAGGATGTATGGCTCACAGCCCTATATCACTCTGTAGTTCTTCACTATCTACCCTCACCAGCCAAAAGTTGCCCTCCCTAGTCTAAACCTTTAGGGAAGTATAAATGAGTTTGATCACGGAACTTTTAAAGTGTACACTTGTGAAAGTCAAATGTTGCACCCTACAATGAGTTAAACTTTCTAAGTATCACTATAGTTGACAGGATTAAAGTAACTGTCCTCAGGACTGCAATCCAAAAGGCTGTTTCTTGCTTGACTAAACAATCATGTATCTGCCATCTATAACCTTTATTCAGGACATTTGCAGTCTATTCATTGTCACTTTATCAGAATCCTTGTCCACCACAATATATCTAGTTCTCAGTGTGGCCCCATCTGTGGATACTTATATCTGGAGATTGAGACCATGGACAGACAAGACAAGTCTTTCTACAAACCTGGTTTTGCAGAAAAATCTGGAATTTAAATAAAAATGCATTGGGGGTAAACTCCCTACCCCCCAGAAGCATTGCCATCTTTGTTACCATATAGAGGTTGCTAAGAAAGCACAACAATACTGCCAGTCTTCAAGCCTTATTTTTTGACAGTAAAAGGCAGGGAGAGAGGGCAGGGCTACTTTAGCCTTTGAGAAAGGACTCATTAGGGCCAGCCTGGCAAGCAACCACTAGGCAACTTCCATGACTCACTGTTGTATATGGAATCTGAAATGTGTATATTTGATGGTGTTCTTGCCTGGCTCATTGGGACCTGTAGGACTGAGCTTGGGGACTCGGGAACAATGGACAGTAGGATCCAAATCCCTGCTGTCTTGCTCCAATCATGGCCCCTCTGCTGGTTTGAATGGTCCAATAGCATGCTAGCGCGGGAACCTTAAGTGTATATATAGTTGGCCCAGGAGGCAGTCTTAGAGTGCAGCCCTATACTATGCTGCGCTAAATAAAAAGAGCTATGATCACTATCACCTTGCCTCTTCATTGCGTTGAATCCATTATATTATATTCACTGACTAGCTGCTTGCTACTATACAACAGTAGTCACCCCACAAAAGCCAGTGTTGTATAATGGTTACAGTTTCAGACTAGGATCTGAAAGAGCCAGCTTCAAATTTCCCACTCTGCTATGGAAATTAAATGCAAGCTGGCGAGAATCAGAAAAACAGAAACTGGATTTCAGCTGGAAAATGCTATTTGGCTTACATGAATATTGAGATGAAGGCTACATACCAAATGACCTTAGATGTTCACCTATTTCACCTATTCTTTTATTCTTTGTTCAAATACTTTGCTTGGATGCTGTGATCTATGCTGGGACCAATCTCCTCTCATCCACATTTGGGGATGTGTTTGCTCCAACTGCTCCTTGAGAGGGTCCCCTGCCTCCTGATGCAGTATCCAGAAAGCTGGAATAGTAGCACTTTACTAAGATGCCAGATTACTAAGGGTTCATAATGTGTTTTTATTTAACTGGTTCTATTAGCATCATCATTATTTATTTATTCAATTTACCGTATATCCCGCCCTCCCACCAAAGGCAGGCTCAGGGCGGCTCACAAACCAAGGGTCGACACAAGCACATTAGTGTGACCGGTAAAATAAAATTATTGATTAATATTTGTATTTTTTTCCTACTGTTGTATATTGTCCAGAGTCTACCACCACCCAGGATGAGGGGATCATCAAGTCAAACAGACAAACAAACAAATAAATAATGTAACTGTCTTTTACTGTAATTTAGCTAGAATTATGTTTCATTTCCCTCCCCCCTCAGATCTGTATCTGCTAGGCTTAACTGTTATATTCCACGTACATGCTCTAATTTAATCTTTAGTAATAAAGCTTCTTTCCTGTTTAAGAAAGCAGACTGTGACTCAGATCTAACTCACACTCTGAAGATTGCTCATACACACTAAGGAATGCAGGCACAAGAAGAGTTAAAGTAACTGGAAGCTCTGCCCTTTGTACTTGCTTAGTGGCAACCTTACCAGGGTTTCGCTAAGGCATTGGTTACGTGATAGGTTGGCTTTTATTTTTTGGGGTGGTAGCACTGAAGAGGAACATGCAACACACATGTGAGAACACACAGAGGAAGGGCAGGTTTGTTACAGGGGGTACCAGTTTGGTGTAGTGGTTAAAAGCGGTTAAAAGTAGCGGACTCTAATCTGGAGAACCAGGTTGAGAAACTCCTGGAAATTTGGGAATGGTCCCTGAGGAGGACACGGACTTCAGTGGGGTACAATGCCATACATAAAGCCAGCTGGGTGACCTTGGGTCAGTTACAGTTCTCTCAGAACTTTCTCAGCCTTACCTTCCTCACAGGACATCTGTTGTGGGGACAGGAAAGGAAGGTAATTGTAAACCGCTCTGAAATTCCTTTGAGTAGTGAAGGGTGGGATATAAAATCAACTCTTCTTGTTGTACTAGGAGGAGGGAAAGAGGAAATATTATGAGGAGGAGGATAGAGGTGCCCACTGATGCCATAGTGCCCACAAATATATTTGCTAGCGCCCACAAAGTGTTTTGAGAAAGTGGGGGGCAGGTGGGGTTTTTGCCCAGCAACATTTCTGACAGACCATGGGATATTTGATTGGCTATGCAGATTTATTTTTTTTAATTGCTTTGGCAGTAGCTGCCACTATAGCACTTCAGTGTGCAACTGAAGGCAAACCGTGGCTGCCTCAATCTCTTTTGTGGCAGCCATGCTGGAGATGCACCTACCACACAGTATTAAAATTCCAGACATGCCAGATGCAAACCGTGAGAAGCCTCCTAGGGATGCCTATTCCCAGGTGGGACCTGGAGATCTCCTAGAATTTCAGCTCCTCTCCAGACAATGTGGAACAGTTCCCCTGGAGCAAATGGATGCTTTGGAGGGTGGACTGTATGGCATTGTATCCCACTGAAGTCCCTGTCCTTCTTGAGGTCCATTCCCAAATTTCCAGGAGTTTCTCAGCCTGGATTTGGCAACCGTACCCCCCATCTCCCATTGGTGGCCAGCAGGGATCTGGCAACCCTAATCTTATGGCTGTGTTGAAGAGAAAATTTCATGTAGTGCAGCCCCCTCCCCCAACCTCATGCTGAAGTAGTGAAGATTGCATCACATGGTAATTGCCCATTCTTAAAGGTAGAGAAGTCCTTTCTGGGTCTTGGGCCAGCAACCCTATTAATAATCAGTCATTGACATTAATATGAAGGAACTATTTGCAGCTGTTTAAAATATTCATTTCATTCTTTAAAAGCTTTTTTCCTCCCACCCCGACCAGTTTTCATAAATATAAACTTGCCTTCCAGATCTGTTATTTGGAAAGCCGCTTACTTTGTGTTCTGGGGCAGCAAATTAAAAAGATTATTTTGTCTACCTTTTGAAATGAAATGAATTTATACATAGGACTTAAATAATTCAGACCAGGTTAAGCACTGGGTTTTAATGTTTAAGCACTTATATTCATATTTATATTCTAAAAAGTTTAGCATGTGTCACACACAAATTGAGTTAACCAGATCTAGAATTGTATAAATGAACCCTGAGCCCTGTTATCCTATGCTGTGCTGCACTGGCAACAGCTAAACTGTAATGCATCACAGTCTCTTGAGTCTGAAACCCATTTTTTAATTAAGCAGCTATATGACTGCATTATTTGAATATCATTCGACATGCCATGATCCTTATTTGATTTTAGGTTTATTTTGCAAATGTACCACTGTCTTGCTTGTTATCTTTCTATATGAGTTGGCTTAGAAATCCATTTACTCTGGGTAATTGCTCCTTCATAAGGCGCTTTAATGTAATGTGCAGTACAATGAGCTAATGTCAGAGAACACTGTTAAAATAAAGTGACTGTCATAGGAAAGATTTCTTTATGGTAGATATCCTGCTGATTATCCCCACATTATAAGCATATGAATAAAAGTTAATATGACTTCTGAAGTGGTCATATAGTCTTTGGCAACATAAAAATTACAGGATTGTCATTATGTATTTACTTCTTGTGCCTCTGAAACTGCATTGTTGGCAACAGGAGGCTGAGGTAGTATCAATATTTCCATTCAGGTATGAATCATGTATGGTGGTGTAGGTCATCAAGATTCCCATGGTAACAATACTGCTAATGCATCTGCCGGTAGTGGATATATTCTTGCTCAAATGAGATAAATAGTAGCTTTTGAACAGCAAGAAATACATTGTTATAGGATCAGAAACTAGATTAATTTTTTTTAAAATATGTGAATGTAAATTATAGTCCAGCAAGATACCTCATGTTATGTGAGTTAGTTAGTCAGTTCTTTATTAAATCTTGGTGAGTAGAAGAGGGAAGACAAAAAGAAAAACAGGAGACGGAGGAAGGACCGCAGATGCATAAGTATAGCTAGGAGTGAATGAGGAAACTTTTAGCGCTTCATTGTTGTTTCATACACATCATCAAATACCCAATTTTTGTCAAAGGGCAGAGAATTGCCTTTTTAGAACAATGAGAATGTGTCTAACAGCACCAGGTATTAACAGAATATTCTTTCCCCATTCATCCCCACAATCCAGTAGTTTATGGTTGTCAGAGATTATCACTTTTCTGTATCCTTGGGGACCCCTCTACTCTCCAGGCTCTAGGTTAAGGTTTGCAACAATCTGACTCCTTTAATAAGGTTGGCATCATAATTTGATAAGAAGGGCTTCTCAGGAATAGGGCACATATTCTCCAGTGATACAAACTCATCAATTAGGGGGACTTGAAGATCCAGAAAGTATTTGGTAGGGATTTGTTGGCCTTTCTGGAAAAGTCAGAAGTACCAAAATAATAGCATTATTGAATGCGCACGAAGTGAAAAACTGTAAGCAAAATTCTTAATGCACATTAGTTAAAACTCAATAGGAAAACTATGAACCAGAATATAGGAAGCAGGATACCACTTGGCCATCCCTATTTTAGGAAATTGAAGAGGCATTGTCTTTATTCTTATAATTAATACATGATTGGTTAGATCTAGTATGACACAAATAAAAACATAACTCAGAAAAATGTAAAAGTAAGCGTGGTTCAAACTGAATGTATAATCAGTCTCTATTGAAACATATTGTTAAGCTCTCACTGAGAGATACAAACATTCTGCCTGTGATGTATTATGCTCCATTCATACATGCAGCTGACAAGTGATAAACATGCATATGTGACTGTTTAAAATTTAAAGAAGCATAAAGCAAAGCTCACACATTTGGTTTTTATATATATTGTCATGTTACCAAAATTTCAAAAATTCTGGAAACTAAAAGTTTTTTGGGGATAAGAAAAATGATTGATATGAGTTCTAAAGTATTTTCAAGCTTAATTCACATCTCTGTGAATGAGCTCACCCTTGTGAAAACTGAAACCTGTTATATGAATATGGATGCTACATTTTCATTCTTTTCATCTCAGTCCATATTAGCAGAATAATTTAATATTCATTCATTCATTCATTTATTTCTATTTATATCCTGCCCTACCCCACCAATGCGGGCTCAGGGCGGCTCACAACATAAAAATTCTAACAATAAAATTAAGAATTAAAATACATTAATAATTTACACAATAAAATAAACGCAATTCATCAGTGTGCTATCCCACAGTCTTTCTTAAAATATTCAGATGCCGGTCAGTTGTATGCCAACCGGAAGAGGACCGTCTTACAGGCCCTGCAGAACTGCCCAAGCTTCCGCAGGGCCCTCACCTCTCCCAGCAGCTGGTTCTACCAGCAAGGGGCTGTGATCGAAAAAGCCCTGTCCCTAGTTGACTTCAAATGGGCCTCCTTTGGACATGAAGTATTGTGCCTCAAGATAAGAAGATTTGACAACAGAGCACTGTGCGGAAGAAATGTGAATCCCTTGGCAGTAACAAGCCTCTTTGTTAGGTAATAACCTTCACATGGGAGGTGACAGGACAGAGCTGTGAGGGTTCCTACTTTGCTAGGCCACACTGAAAGAAATTTTCTTCCATCAGCACAATGCTATGTCAGATCACTGCCACACGGCAGCTGAAGGGGCAGGATATCCCCATCATCCTAATTCTGATGTCCTGCCAAGGCCCCTGACTTCCCCACAGCTGAGGCCCCCTGACTTCCCATTTTTTATTTTATTTTTCACCATGGCTCACTACCCGCTGCTGCCACCATCTAGCTGTGCTCCAGCATGGAGGCAAGCAGCTGGCTGGACTTTCCTTGCATGGAATTTCCAGGTTATGGGCAGTGGTGTAGGGGCTAGATCCTCTGGAGGGAGGTGGTGGTGGTGTTCTGGAAGATGGGTCAGGCCCAGTAGAGCGACTCAGGTCCAGCAGAGCAGCTGCAGTTAAGCAGGGAAGGAGAAGGTAAGCAGGGAACCCTTTCGAGCCCTTTCCCGGCAGTACTCTTGGAGCTGCACCTTCCTCCTCCCACCCAAAAAGTCTGGCCAAGTGGGCATACCTCTCCTGGTGCAACTCAGCAATGCTTGAATTGCCACTCTCCAAGCAAGGCTGGGAGTTTCTGCCCAAGCATTGTGTTCAGTGGCTTGATCTGCTTGTCTGTCCTGCCTCTGGCTGCTTGGCAAGAAGTCCTGCCATGGAACAGCCAGCCAGCAGGGTTGACTCTGAGTAAGTGTGGCACTCTGTGGTCAAGAAGGAGAAGGGGAATATGCATGGGAGTGTTCATAAAGGTGAAGAGGGAGGAGCTTCTGAGGTGGAATGGAAGGGGGCTCCCATGGCTTGCACGCCTCCTGTCCTGGACACCAGAGCTTACACTCTTCAAGGTGCCCCACCTCTGCAAGTATGATTTTTGTGCTTTCAGTGCATGTCTGGGGGTTTTGGGGGTCCCACCACTTTCCCCCTGGAATATTTTCTGGCTATGGGCCTGTCAGTTGCTCAGGGTCCGCCACCATCAGGAGCCCAATGTGCATGCATATCAGTGTACAGGGATACACATGTAAAGACCAAGTGGGACAAATGCACTGACCTTGCCCTTCCCACAAACATTTACCTGAAAGTAGGCTCATATAAACAGGCACTTGTAGGCATCATCCCCATGACCAGAAAAGCAGCATTCCGCATCATGGGAATAGTATCTCTGCACATATATTCTGTATTTGCATAGGGTGCTATCCCTTTGTTTGGAATTCATTGTGGGGTCAATGTACTCAGTCATAAATGGGATGTCACTCTCCACTGCACATTGGTCTATCCAATGTCCAGTAAGCCTATGAGAAGTAATTTTGCCCAAGTCTCTAGAATTGTTTCTGGAAAACAAGTCTTCCCGCCAATCTAGGCTGCTTGGCAGACCATGTTCCTTTTTTCCTGGTCTTGTTTGGTCCATGGGCTTGGGTTCTGGGCTGAGAATCATGTACTCAAATTAAGGGGGAAGGAAGATGAGTTAAAACTTGTCAAATATCAGAAATTATTGTTTTTGTCATTGCTTCCTTATCTCTATGGTCAACTTACACTAATGTATAACCTGTCACTAGCTTTGTATAAAGTATCAAGAGCCAGGGTAGTGTAGCACACATAAACTAGGTTTCAGACCAAAACTGGAAAGACCTGGATTCAAATTCCATCTACTATAAAACTACCTGAGTGACCTTGGGCTAGTCACTTTCACTCAGCCAAACCTGCCTCACCAACTTGTGGTGAAATAAAAAGTAGGAAGGAAAATCCATGTACATTTGCATTAACTTGCTGGAAGCAGAGCACGGAAAAAAATGTATCTTGGACAGGATAAAATGGAGTTGACCTGCAGAATAACAGGTAGGACAATTCCATTTGCCCTAAATGGACATCACTTAGATAGATGATTGATTCAGTGATTGATGGACAGATAGATAGATAGATAGATAGATAGATAGATAGATAGATAGATAGATAGATAGATAGATAGATAGATAGCACTGTCAGTATTCTTATATGTGTGTATGTTTGTATAAATAGCTTTGTTCAAGATTTTAATGTTCTTCAGAACAATCCTTTTATATTGTCCATATAGTGACGCATGAGCTTAGAGATAAATTTGATATGTGGAATATGGTGTCAATTCAAAGTCCTGAATCCAGCAAATGAATTGAATTCAAAGTTCAGCCCAAGTCCAAGCCTGGAGGAAAAAGCCACAAGAGAAAAGCAGAATGTATTAGCTGTGCTTTTCTCAAACTCCAACTGGCTTCTAATGCTTCCAGTCTTTAGCACTATCTGGAAATAAATGGCTCTAGTATGTTATAGATTTTGATGATTAATTATCCGCTACATAATAATTAACATACTCTCTACCTTACAATAAATTCTGTACATGAAAGAGTTGCAGGAAATTCCTGTAAAATGTAACCCCCAATGCACACAATAGCCATATACATGCTCATTTGTCTTTGTACTGCCATTACAGTTCTCTTCAAATTATGATAGATATTTATTAATGCATATTTGAATACACAAGAGCTACAGACTCAAGATTAAAACAGAGAGGTGGTACAATTGGCTGTGTGTTTTTAGAAACCATGTATAAAAACTTTTGTCAGATAACAGTTTGTGGCATATGTAGCTTGAATCGCTCAATAAATACACACAGACACACATCAGAACTCTAACTTTTTCACTGGCATTCTAAAATATGAATGATCTGTAAATGTTGACTTTGACAATGTTTCTGATATTTACTGTAATATGTATGTGTTTGGTATAGGGTTGCCAAGTCCAATTCAAGAAATATCTGGGGACTTTGGGGGTGGAGCCAGGAGACTTTGGGGGTGGAGCCAGGAGACATTAGGGGTGGAGCCAAGATCAAGGCTGTGACAAAGATAATTGAACTCCAAAGGGAGTTCGGGCCATCACATTTAAAGGGACAGCACACCTTTTCAATTCCTTCCTTCCATAGGAAATAATGAAGGATAGGGGCACCTTCTTTTGGGGCTCATAGAATTGGACCCCCTGGTCCAATCTTTTTGAAACTTGGGGGGTATTTTGGGGAGAGGCACTAGATGCTATATTGAAAATTTGGTGCCTCTACCTCAAAAAACAGCCCCCCCCAGAGTCCCAGATATCTGCAGATCTTCTCCATAATTTTCTGTGGGAATAAATCTTCATAGGAAATAACAGAGTTCCCAGCAGACATTTCCCTCCCCTCCGCTTTCTGACAACCCTGAAATGGGAGGAGGGCCTCCAAACCGGTGGATCCCCTGCCCCCACCTGGGGATTGGCAATCCTAGCACAGACACCAGCACAGCCCTACTGACCTGCCTCCTCTCGCCATGCATCTCTGACTGGTGCAAACAAACTGACCCAATTTTGAATTGCTTTGCCAGATCAGCCCTTCTCTTCTTCCTCCCAAAGGGAAGCGGCACTGAGAAGTGTGTCTGCAAGGCAGGGGGGAAGAGGGAGCATTTCCTTCCTTCTTAGGGAAAACCTCCACCCAACAGTTCTTTGGAAAGGGAAATGTGTGCTAGGACTGAATTCTAGGGAGACTGTTGGAATTCCTTTCCCAAAGCCTCGGACTGATGCAGCTCATGTGGGCAATTCCTTGAACGTTCTCCCCTCCTGTCTTTCATCTTTAGTTCACAAAATGTAGGGGGGGGGGAAGGGAGAGAAAAGGGAGCTGACAGAAAGAGAGAGAAAGAGGGCAGGTGGAGAATCTCACCCAATGCGGTTTTGCAGAAAGGCCCGGGAATTATCTTGGTGCATCCGCACTCGCACACACACAGACACCGGCTCCACCATATGAAACCAATGACAGCCCTGAGCCCAGGTCCCTTTTGCCCTCAAATCTGCTGTTGCAAGACTGGGAGGGATTCATCTTGGCCTTTCCCTTTCTCCCTCTGTCATGCATATATATACACACACAGGGCTTTTCACAGTGGATGAAGGTGCAACAACTGCAACTTCAACTTGTACCCAAGGGCTCTGGCATTGAGAGAGAGAGAGGTGGGGATGTGTGCAAGAAAAAGACTCTCTCCCAACCCCCGCGACCGGTCCCAGAAGCAAAAGGGGCAAACAGCAGCAGTGGCTGGCAACCTTAAAAACTGCATTTCTCTTCCTGCCTTCCTTTCTGACTATAGCGGCTCCAAAATTCAGGGGGCTGGGCTCGGTTTCCTTCTTAGTGCTCTCGCTGTATGGCCCCTGGGAAGGAACGAGCCAGGGATCCTCCTCCGTATTTGCGTCTCCTCCTCCTTTGCCATCTCCCCCTCTTACCTCCACCCCTCTCAACCATTCCTACCCACAAGTAGTGGTGAAAAGAAGCCCAGCTGGTGTTGCTGCGGCGGCGGGCGGCAGCTGCGCCTGTGCCTGGGCCGGCGGCGGGCGGCAGCTGCGCCTGTGCCTGGGGCGGTGGCGCTGGTGTTGCTGTGGCGGCCGGCAGCTGCGCCTGTGCTGGCGGCGCTGGTGTTGCTGCGGTGGCGGGGCAGCAAAATTGGCGCCGTTTCCGCCCTCCCGCTATCGGATTTTTTGAGAATGGGGGAGGAAGCGGCAAATCCAGGGGTCCCCTGCCAGGGCGGGGGGTTTGGGAAGCCTAGTTTGGTATGCCACATAAATTCAGTGAATGTTTGCTGGTAGTTCATAATCCATCTTAGAAAATGCTGACATATCTATAATGAATATATTGACCTGTCTCTGCAGCCTGATGCGATGTGAATGGAACTCTTGAAATGAAGGAAATTCATGTTGACCCAGCTCCAAACCTGGGCTTAGAAATCTGGTTCTGGGAAAACTGGATGAAAATTGTCATGGGAAAATGATGGGCAGGATTAAGCACCAGTCCTTTTACCTACTACTCCCCTGCCTCACAAATCACTACTTCCTAACATAACTTGAGTCATTTGGAAACAAAGGCTGTCCAGGAATATTTAGTTCCAGCCTACAGAATAGCTCTCAGCTCTTGGTTCTTTTTTAAAAAAATGGTTGGTTTGTTTTTTGTAAAGAATTAAAATTTTCCTGACATTTCAAGGCATCAGGTCATTGCCATTTGTGGTCACCATCTTTGCCTAAACCATCTGGTCACCATCTTTGCCTAAACACACACACACACAGAGACAGAGAGTTTTGGAATGCTCATATTGTTCCAGTGTGAGATCTGTTTTAAGTTCTGTGGCACCACGGTATGGTTGTTCAGAGTGTAATCCTAAAGAGTCTACTAAGATCTACTCAGAGGGGCTCATTCCCAGGAAAGTGTTTTAGCATTGCAATGTTAGGGGTGTAATCATTTTATCCTTGAGATATTGTAATATGATATTGGAAACTGAGAATTCCTAACCTGTTTCTTAACAAATTTCTTCAGACAATATTTCAGCCTGCCTTGCAAGAGAAAGGCAGTTGAAATATCATCTGAATTGAGTCTCAGGGTCAAACTAGACAAGATACTGCAAACCCAAACTCTTTTCTTTATAAATGGTGGCCATGAAGATGCCAGTTTCAAACTGGGACCATTGTGGTCATTCCCTCCATAAGCATTGTTTTCTCAGTCTGAAATTAGAATTTCTGATTATAATATAGTGGGTTCTATGCATTGAAAAGGCAAGGTTCCTGTGCAAGCACGTTATTGAGTCATTCAAACTGGCAGGGGCTTGTGATTGGTGTAGCGCAGCAGGGATTTGGATCCTGCTGCCCATTGTTCCCAAGTCCCCAAGCTCCGTTCATATGGCTCCAATGAGCCAGGCAGGAACACCCAATTCAGTCCTCTATTCAGTCCACATACACAACATCCCTCCCCTCTTAGTTCGCAAGCCCTAACTGACATAGTCCTTTAAATATGCCGGCTTGTGGTGCTCTTGTGTCAATCGCCTGAGCACTGGAGTGGATGGTGGGGTAGCCGTGGCTTCTGGCGCGGCAAGCTGCGGGACTGGTGATGCTGGAACTTCAGCCGGCGGTTCTGAGTCCTCAGAGGTCTTGGGCGTATACTGTGGCTCCTGTTCTCCAGAGGCTTCTGGCGCTGCTGGGGGTGTGGACACGCAATGCCTCTGCTTTGGCTGGTTCGGAGGCTGTTGGGTTTGATGTGGCCAGCGGGTCGTCTATGCTCTCCTCCTTGATCCCATCTCCAGGCACCTCATGTGACCGCAATTAGTCTATGTGACGCCTCATTGTGAACCCGTCCTCTGAGGTGACCACGTACATGACTGGCCCTAGAAGAAGATGATATTGGATTTATATTCCAACCTCCACTCAAGAGTCTCAGAGCGGCTCACAATCTCCTTTATCTCCCTCCCCCACAACAGACACCCTGTGAGGTGGGTGGGGCTGAGAGGACTCTCACAGCAGCTGCCCTTTCAAGGACAACCTCTGCCAGAACTATGGCTGACTCAAGGCCATGCCAGCAGGTGCAAGTGGAGGAGTGACCTTGGAAGAGTGGCCCTAGCACCTTGGAAACTCAGGCTGGTATCCAGGCTGCACCCCGAAGTTCTTAGCAAACACCAAGTCTCCGGTATTGAACCCTCAGGGAGCCTGGACCACCTCAGACACCTCTTGTAGGTCAGGGGTGCAGTCCAGGTGCATGCAGTCCAGAAGGGTTGCCAGCCACCGACCCATTAGGAGCTCGGCTGGGCTACGACCAGTGGCAGTGCTGGGAATGGAATGTTGTGCCAGTAGGCACTCCACAAGGTGGGCTTCCCAGTCCCCCTGGATAATGTGGTGGAGCGATTCCTTAGTTGCTCACACTATCCTTTCCGTTTGGCCGTTAGGTTGACCTAATGTGTTTTATTAAGTTTCGGCCACAAAAGTCCTGGAACCCACCCAACATGAAGGCTGTCTCGTTGTCTGAGATGAGTGTGCCAGGCAGGCCATGGGTAGCGAAAACCTTGTGGAGAGCCCCTAGTACAGCCTGGGATGAGGTAGATGCTACAGGAACTGCCTTGAGCCACTTTGAGTAGGAGTCCACAATAATGAAAAATATTTGCCCCAGGAAGGGGCCTGCAAAGTCAAGGTGCAGGCATGACCATGGGTTTCATGTGGATTCCCACTGTTGGGCTGGGGCTCTAGGCAGGGTGGGACGAGATGGGTCTCCTGGCATAGTTGGCATCTGGCTACCCAGGACTCAATGGCATCGTCAATCCCCAGCCACCATACGTAGCTGAGGGCCAGTGCCTTTGTGCGCAAAATCCCCGGATGGGTTTCGTGCAGCGCAGTGAGGATTCACTGCCACAGCACTGGGGGTACCACCATCCTGCTCTGCCACAACAAGCATCCTTTATGTACAGACAATTCATCCTGGCAGGATGCAAAAATCGAAAATTCTGAAACCACCCGGCCCATGGGCCATCCCCTCCACACCCAGTCCAAAACATGGGAGAAGATCCTGTCCTTCGCGGAACAACGAACAATGTCCTTGGCATGCACCGGGCAGTCCAGAAGGGATTCCAATGACATGATATAGTGCGCAGGGGTCAGATCTGGGTCCATCAAAGGCAGCAGCAGGCAACTCAGGGCATGGCCCATTGCCTTCCCCGGGCAGTACTGAAGGTTGTACTGGTACCCCGCAAGGAATATGGACCACCTTAAAACCTGTGGTGAGAGCATTTGCAGTGTTTGGCGGTTGGGGGTGAACAGACCCAGTAAGGGCTAGTGGTCAGACAGGATGGTGAAGAGCCGACCATACAGCAAGTATGAATTTTTTTTACCCCCACCACTATGGCCTGTCCCTCCTTATCGATCCACACATATTTGCTTTCAGACTTCTGTAGCGTCTGAGAATATTATGCCACCGGGACCTTGCGGCTGTCCGGTAACACGTGGGCCAAGACGATGTCCACCCCATAAGGGGAAGCGTTGCAGGTCAAAATGATGGACAGCCAGTTGTTGAAGTGCTTCAGCAAGCTATTGGAAGTCAAAATGTCTTTTACCGCCTGAAAAGCAGTGGCTTGCCAGCGACCCCAAACTGATGGAGCCCTTTTGTCCAGAAGCCTGTGTAGAGGCTCCACTACTATTGCCTTGTGGGGCAAGAAGGCATGGTAGAAGTTTAGGAAACTGAGAAATTCTTGTAGCTCCACCTTGTTCATGAGGGCAGGTGCGTCACAAATAGCCTTAATTTTGTCCTGTGCCAGGTGGATTCCTCTCGCATCTACTGTGTAGCCCAGGAAGTCAATAGTGGAAACCCCCAGCACACACTTCTCTTTTCACCTTCAGACCCACCCCATCAAAACACTGCAACATGGCCCGGAGATGGGAGACAAATTATTCTTCGGTGGCCTCAGCAATCAGCACATTGTCAAAGAACGGCTGGACCCAGGGGATACCTTTAAGGAGAGAGTCCATTAAGTTCTGAAAGATCCCCGGGGCCAAACTGACACCGAACTGCAGGCACTTGACCTGGAAGGCCCCCCGGTGTGTTACAATGGTTTGGGCCTCCGCTGTGGCGACGTCCACTGGGAGCTGCTGATACACCTGGGCCAAGTCTAGCTTTCCGAAAATTTTTGCTCCCACAAGGGAAGCCAGCACATGACTGACCACGGGGATCGGATATGCATGGCCTTGCAGTGCCTTTTTAATTGTGCATTTGTAGTCTGCACAAATGTGGACACTGCCATTAGGCTTTACTGGGATTACGATAGGGGTCTCCCACTTCACATTGGTGACTGGCTCTAATACCCCTTGGGCCATGAGGCAGTCTAGCTCCTCCTCTATTTTAGGTCTCAGAGCTAGTGGCATGCGCTGGGCCTTCAGCCTTATGGGCTGCACATTCGGGTTCAGTTGTAATGTCACAGGGGGTCTGGTGTATGTTCCCAAGGTGTCGTCAAAGATGGTGGGAAATTCTTTGCACACATTCTGAAAGTCTCTCCGTACGGGGGCTTGATGGATTCCCATTACTTGGATCCCCAGGGCCTCAAACCACGACTGTCCTAGTAAACTACACAGGTCCCCTTCCACTACTATAAGGGAAGTTTACCTGAGAACTGCCCATATTTCACATGGATGGCCCCAACCCTCAGGACAGTGACCTCCCTTTTCTGGAAGTCGCGGTCTATGAACAGGACGGATGTAGCTTGGACTCCCTCCCCGGGCACAGCTGCCTAAATGTGCGGGCCAAGATTACCATCTGGCCCACCCCAGAGTCTACCTCCATTCTGCAGGGCTTGCCCTCTATCAGCACAGTCACTTTAAAATTATCAGGGGATGGCATTGGGAGTTGGCATACCTGATCTCCTACTGTGGTGAGCGCTTGGGTGTCCTCTATGAATGCGACCTCGGGTCGGTGGCCATTTTTCTACCGTGATGTGCCCCTGGGCCTGGCACTGCAACTTTGAATGGCAAACACGCACCGGATGCCCGGTCCTTCCACATGTGTGACAGACTGCACCCCAGTACTTGCAGGAGCATCGCTCATGGACTTCCCAGCAGCTGGCGCATTCTCAAATCAATAAGGTCTTGGTTGCACGTGCCGGTGGGTGCTTCAGGGCAGCCTGGTGCATTTTGAGTGCGTCATTGTCCTCAGAGTCTTCTGGGTTGGATCCACTGGTGCGCTTGGTGTGCCCCGGTTGTGTGCTGCTCCATGTGTGATTTCTTGTTCATGGCAGCCTCAGTCAAAGCATTTGCCAGGGTCAGAGTTTTGTGGACTGCCAGCTTTGCCTGCATTTTCTTATCCCGGAGGCCGGTCATGAAGTGGTCAAGCAGGGCCTCTTCAAGGTTGGCGAAGGCGCACACACTAGTCTGGCGGCACAGCTCTTCCAGGAAGGTAGTGACGGTCTCCCCGGGACTCTGGTTCTGCTTGTGGAACTTGATGTGCCGGGTTGTGCAGGTTGGCAAGGGTGAGAAGTGGTTGGTCAGCTTCTCCATGATGGTCTTGTAGGTGGCCTCGTTCAGTGTTGTGGGTAAGAGAAGGCTCCCTGCCAGTTCCAGGGTGTCCTCACCGCAGATGTTGAGCAAGAGATGCTTCTCCTGCTCTTCATCAGTAATCTTGTGGTAGAGGATGAAGTAGTTCAGCTTCTTCTCCCAGGTCTCCCAATGCTCCAGGTGAGCGGGGTTGAACTCTGAAATGTACCCGTGTGGCCTGAGCGATATGCCCATGTTGGGGTCTGGTGTTAGGGGAGCGGTGGTGCTGGACACTGAAGTGCTCATTCTCAGGTCCTGGCTTGACGACCATTCTTAGCAATGGCAATGCGATGCACGGAGCTGGGCAGCTGTAGCGATGGACAGTGTGGTGCCAGTTGCTGGGTTCACCTTCATCACCACTATAATATAGTGGGTTCTATGCATTGAAGAGGTGAGGTGGTAGTGAATAACAGCTCTTTATTAGGTACAGCATTGTAGCTAGCTGCACTGTAAAGACTGAAGCACTGGACCAATGGGCCAGCTATATACAACTCAGGGCTCCCGTGCAAGCACGTTATTGAGTCATTCAAAATGGCGGGGGCTTGTGATTGGTGTAGGGCAGCAGGGATTTGGATCCTGCTGCTCATTGTTCCCAAGTCCCCAAGCTCCATTCGTATGCCTCCAATGAGCCAGGCAGGAACACCTAATTCAGTCCTCTATTGAGTCCACATACACAACACTAATAGTGCAGGTTCTTGCACCCATGCAACAAGATTTTCCTGTTTATCTTCAGATGGCAGCCCAAAATCGCCTCCTGAAAACCCTGTTTCTGGGCAGTCCCCTCTTGCTCTAGGAACAGATGGGGGGAGGGCATTTTTGGCCATGGGAAGGGTGAAAAGCTAGTTCCATGGGTTTAAGAGTTTATGAACATGAAAATTTTAGTGTGGATCCAGGCCACAGACCTTCTTCTTGATGGTGCACAGTCAGTCTAAGTGCATAACTGCACCTCCCCCATAGATGTTTTGGCACTGGAAAAATTGCAGGGGGAACAAGAGTGCCTGGTCCTGCCATGCTGCAGGCCTGATTAGGATTGGGTTCTTGCAGCGTTTCAAAATCTCCCCTGTTTGGCATAAAAATAGCAGCAGTATCCCCAGGGACACACATAGGATTGTCAAGTCCAATTCAAGAAATATCTGGGGATTTTGGGGGTGGAACCAGGAGACTTTGTGGGTGGAGTCAGGAGACATTGGGGGTGGAGCCAGGAGCAAGGTTGTGACAAGCACAATTGAACTCCAAAGAGAGTTCTGGCCATCCCATTTAAAGGGACCACACACCTTTTAAATGCCTTCCCTCCATTGGAAATAATGGATAGGGGGACCTTTTGGGGGGGCTCATAGAATTGGGCCTCCTGATCCAATCTTTTTGAAACTTAGAGGGTGTTTCGAGGAGAGTCATCAGATGCTATGGTGCAAATGTGGTGCTTCTACCTCAAAAACAGCCCCTCCAGAGCCCTGGATAGTGATTGATCAATTTTCCATTATACCTTATGGAAATAGGTCTCCATAGGGAATAATGGAGGGTTCAGCAAATTTTCCCCACCACCCCCACTTTCTGATGACCCTGAAGCAGGGGGTGGACCTCCAAACTGGGGGATCTCCTGACCCACCTGGGGATTCGCATCCCTAGACACACACCATCACATCTAGTTGTGCCCTAAGCTGGTTAGCTGTATAGTCTTCATGATTGCCAACACAAATGGCAAAGAAGATGTACGAAAGGTCTATGGAAATGAAATAAATAAATCTGTTTGGAGAAGTACAACATTTGAATTCTCAGGGTTTTTTGTAGCAGAAACTCCTTTGCATATTAGGCCACACCCCCTGATATAGCCAATCTCCAAAAGCTTAAAGTAGGCCCTGTAGGAAGAGTCCTATAAATTCTTGGAGGATTGGCTACATCAGGGGGTGTGTGGCCTAATATGTAAAGGAGTTCCTGCTACAAAAAAAAAAAAAAAAAGCCCTGTGAATTCTTATCTTGAGACTCTTGTCTTCTGTGGATCTATGTGCAGTTTGTTTCACCATGAAAGCTTTATTACTTCTCACTGCTGACAGCTAGATTCCAAGACCTACTGCACTGACAGTAAGATGAAGTACAAGGACTGTACAAAAACACAATTTATAGCATTCATCATAATGTGCAAGTACTCCCAGGATACTGCATGCAATTTAGTCACATATGTCGGTGCTATGCACTGGCTACAGCACTATCCTCAGATATACCATTACGGTAGTCTGGAAAGACATGGTATGGTAGAAGGAAAATAAAATATGCAATAAAAAAATGAAAGGAAGCAAAACAAAAACAATTTAAAAGTTTAGGGAATATATGAATATAACAGTGCCTAATATGTTGTAATTTGAGACTTGCAACCAAAGATTTAACTGGTTATTTCAAACCAGCAGTATGTAAATCTGAGCATTTTCCCACCACCGTGAGCTCTCTGGCCTGTAAGAGACACGCTTCTTTAGCAGTCTTCCACCTCCATTCTACATTCCTTGAAGCCCTTCAGCTACACAACTGGTAGTCATTGATAGATGTGCATGTTTAGATTTTATAACTGAAGCTGGAAAAAATATAGGAGGTTCATATAGGACCAGGCCTTGAATTCAGCAGGAGCTCACAGGAGCACAACTCCTGAACCTTTATGATGGTTCCCCCTCCTTCTCCCCACCTAACTTGTCCATTGAATAGTAGGTGCAGCTGTATAACAATCTCTGGATTAGGAGAGTGGGCAGCCAGCCAGCCACCAGGAGCTTTGCCACCTCCCCAGCAGCCCTAATTAACGCCTGGAGAAACCCACATCACCCTTCTCCACTTCTTATGTGATTTTGGGTGGCAGGTGGCTTGCTGGCCTTTGACTGGGGGGGTGGGTGGGCAAGAAGAGCCCCAGGTGAGTGAGGCCTGCTGGGCTGGCTGGATACTTTTTGGTCAAATAGAGCTGCATGGGGGAGGCCATGCTAGGGTTAGGGATCTTGGTCAAAATAGGGCAGGGAAGGTAAGACGGTGGGTATAGGTTACGAAGCCAAGGAGGGAACCAAAGATATGGAAATGCTCGGACTCCCTCCAACCTAAGTCCCATCCTGAGGTATGTTGATTGTGGGGCTAGGACAAATTACCCATCTCCTTCACTGGTGATGATTAATGCCAGGTCCATTAATTTTCTTAAAGAAAGCTTATGAAAGTCTATGAGAAGACTGTGAAGCCTACTAAGAAAAATTTCTACACAGCCTCCATAGAGACTATGAAGTTGCACCCAGCCCAATTATTTAGAGTGATTCTGTCTCTGACAACCTTGCCATTGAGCAACCAAAAAGATAGGGAATTGGATAATGGTCCTGAGGCTTTTACGACATATTTCGCAGATAAAATCTTGACTCTCCACCAGGATTTCCCAGCCACGGTTGATACAGTAGGTGACCTGGAAGCCCCTTGGCCATCACATGGTCCAATCCTGGACTGCTTCAGTCGACTCACATTGGAGGATGTAGACCAGATCCTGGTTGCAGTGAAGCCAACTACCTGCCCCCTGAACCCCTGCCCATCCGAGCTTGTAAAAGATTGCCAGGGATTCTCTGGGTGATATTGTTAACCTGTCCCTGTCAAGCAGGACATTCTCAGAGAAATTAAGGGAGGCAGTAATATGAAGAAACCATCGCTGGACCCTACGTTTCTAGCTAACTACCGCCCAGTTTCAAATTTATCGTTTCTGGGAAAGGTAAACGAGAAAGCAGTGGCAAAGCTTCCTGGATGAAGCATCCACCCTAGACCCATTCCAATCTGGTTTCCTCCCAAGCCACTGGACAGAGACCGTATTAGTCGCCCTCACAGATGAACTAAGAAGACATCTGGACAAAAGGGGGTCGGCGCTGCTGATTCTTCTCGACCTGTCAGCAGCGTTTGACATGATCGACTATGACCTACTGACCCACCGCCGTCGCCAAAATACAGGGAGTAGCCTTGCAATGGTTCTTCTCCTTCCTCCGAGGGTGGGGACAAAGGGTGATCTGGGCTTATATGTGGAGTGCCGCAGGGAGCTAACCTCTTGCCCATATTATCTATGCGCCCCCTTGCCCAGATTGACCGAGGTTTTGTACTGGGTTGTCACCAATATGCTTATGACACCCAGCTCTATTGATGGATGACAGACTGTCTTCCTCCTATGATCATCTGGCAGAGGTGTTACGAGCCATGGTTAGGAGCTCCATTAACCCCTTCCCGTACCTGCTGTTTTTAGTTTTCCTCCCCACATCTTTTTATTTTTATTTTGGCTCTCTGCAGGCAGAAGTCTCTCATTCTAAGTTGTCTCAGCAATACAAGCTGCCCAGAGGCTGAGCACATTTCAGAGAGTTCTGGGAGAGAGCAGAGAAGCTCTGAGAGAGAGAGCAGAGAATATAAGCTGGGGAAGTTGCTGAGAATTTCTGAGTTTGTGGTTGCTGGGGAACTGCTGTCTGTTTGGTTTGAGTGGGCTGAAGGTGAAGGTGATTGAAGGTGATTGTTGCTGATTGATTAGGAGTGGCTATGTTCCCCACCCTCTTTGCATTATTAAGCTGAGCCTTGCCAGAGGTGCGAGCCTTTGGCGCGAGCCAAAGGGCAAGAGCTAAAGGGCTTTTGGCCTGGGGGGCTCTGTAAGGATCAGGAACCCAGATCCCTAATTTCCTTGTGCACCCAATAAGGTAAGTTGACCCTCTAAAAGGGGAGGCACATAAACAAACATGATTTAAAGGGGACTGTATATATATATTTTTAAAAAGCTATCATAAAGGTAGAATTCCAGCAGGGGGGTGGGGGCTTTCCAGTGTTTTGCATTGAGTGTCACCTGTATGACTATCTGCTCCACTCCGAACGTGGCAGCCCTGCTGCTGCCAGGGAGCATGAGGGTCGAGAGGGAACACGGCACCGTGCTGAGGATAAGGGGAATGTGCCCTGAGAAGGGACCTCTTCTTCAGTTAGTGAGCAGGTATCCTTTTGTGCCAAGGAACCATCCCTGGGCAGGGATAGAGGGGGGGGGGTGTCTTGGTAGTTGATGATTCAATCCTTAGACAAGTAGACAGCTGGGTGGCAAAACCGCGTACTGACCGTATGGTGACTTGCCTGTCTGGTGCAAAGGTAGCAGGTATGCGTGTAGTAGATAGGCTGATAGACAGTGCTGGGGAGGAGCCAGTGGTCATGGTGCATGTTGGCACCAACGATGTGGGAAAATGCAGTCGTGAGGTCCTGGAGGAAAAATTTAGGCTGCTAGGCAGGAGACTTAAGGCCAGGACCTCCAAGGTAGCCTTCTCAGAAGTGCTACATGTTCCACGTGCAGGACTAGCACAAATTAGAAGTCTCAATGTGTGGATGAGACGATGGTGTAAGGAAGAAGGGTTTAAGTTTGTTAGGCACTGGGATGCTTTCTGGAACAAACAAGAGCTGTACAAATGAGATGGTCTTCACTTGTCCCCAGATGGAACCAGGCTGCTGGCGCTTAAAATCAAAAAGGTGGCAGAGCAGTTTTTAAACTAAATCTTGGGGGAAAGCCGACAAGAGATGAAATGTCTCTGGTTCGGGAGGACTCATCTCAAAGAGATGAAGGGTTAGCTGTTACTTTTCTACCGGGTAATGGATCACAGTTGTCCACTGAGATGGTGACAAACAGTATGGAGTGTCTGCCAAAGTCTCAAGGCGGCAGGAGGAAGGTTGCAGGCCTAACTTGCCTGGGAAATTATAGATGTTTGTATACAAATACTAGAAGTGTTCGAAGTAAAATTGGTGAGTTGGAATGTTTAGTGTTGGGGGGAAACAGACATTGTGGGAATTTCAGAAACTTAGTGGAATGAGGAGAATCAGTGGGACATGATGATTCCTGGATATAACTTATATCGAAAGGATAGGGAGGGAAGGGTTGGAGGTGGGGTGGCTCTGTATGTCGGAGAGGGTATACAGTCCGGTAAGACTGAGGTCAAAGAATTAGATTTCCTTCTAGAAATGCTTTGGGTCGAAATAGAGGGCCCAAAAGGAAATTTAACTATGGGAGTTTGTTATTGCCCACCAAATCAAAAGATAGTGGACGATTATAATATGATGGAAGGATTAAAGATAGCGGCTAAACGTAAAAACTGTGTCGTAATAGGTGATTCTAACTACTCGCAGATTGATTGGGTCAATATGTATTCAGGTTGAGAGAAAGAGATTGAGTTTCTAGATGCTCTCAATGACTGTGCTATGGAGCAGATGGTAACAGAACCTACGAGGGGTGGGGCGATCCTGAATTTAGTCCTAAGTAATGCCCAAGACTTGGTGAGAGATGTAAAAGTGATCACACTGCTTGGGAGCAGTGACCATAACGTTATTGATTTCACCATTTGTATAAATAGAGAGTTGCCCCAAAAGACCAGCACAACTATGTTTAACTTTAAAAGGGGTAAATTCTCTGAGATGAGGAGGCATGTGAAGAGGAAACTGAAAGGAAAGGTAAATACAGTCAAAACCCTTGGGGAAGCTTGGAGGCTATATAAAACTACAATCCTAGAAGCTCAGATAAAATATATACCACAAGTTAGGAAAGGCACAAACAAGTATTAGAAAAGGCCTGCATGGTTAACAAACAAAGTAATGGAAGCTGTAAAAGGTAAGAAGGACTCCTTTAAGCGGTGGAAAGCTAGTTCAAGTGAGATTAATAAAAGGGAACACTGGCTGTGGCAAATCAAATGCAAGACTGTGATCAGGCAGGCAAAAAGGTACTATGAGGAGCATATTGCAAAAAACATAAAGACCAACAATAAAAATTTCTTTAAATATATTAGAAGCAGGAAACCAGCCAAAGAGGCAATGTACAGCAGACCCGGCCGAATTGGCGAATTACCGTTCGGTGTCTAATTTACCATTTTTAGGTAAAATCATTGAGAGGGCAGTGGCGCTGCAGCTACAGAGGTTCCTAGATGACGCTTCCGTTCTTGACCCGTGCCAGTCTGGGTTCCGACCGGGCCATGGGACGGAGACAGTGCTGGTCGCCTTGGTGGATGACCTCCAGCGGCATCTGGATCGGGGCGGCGCTGCGGTACTGATGTTATTAGACCTGTCGGCGGCATTTGACACAGTCGACCACCAGTTGCTAAAGCGCCGCCTCGCCGACATAGGGGTTGGGGGGTTGGCCCTACAATGGCTTTCCTCCTTCCTCTCTGATCGGGGACAAAGGGTGGCCATTGGGGGTGAGCGATCCCAGAGGCGCACACTTGATTGTGGGTTGCCTCAGGGAGCAGTTCTCTCCCCAATGTTGTTCAACATTTATATGCGCCCCCTTGCCCAGATTGTCCGGAGGTTCGGGCTGGGTTGCCATCAATATGCAGATGACACCCAGCTCTATCTACTAATGGATGGCCGGCCTGGCTCCGCCCCAGGGAACCTGTGGCGACGTGGCTCAGATTGAGTGGGTTGAAGTTGAATCCAGCGAAGACAGAGGTCCTTTGTGTGGGTCGCAGCGCTCTGGGAGGGGAAATAGCTCTCCCAACTTTTGACGGCGCACCACTGGAACCAGCGCACCAGGTAAAAAGTCTGGGTGTTTTACTGGAGCCTTCATTATCAATGGAGGCCCAGATAGCAGCCACTGCCAAGTCAGCATTCTTCCATCTGAAGCGGGCAAGGCAGTTGGCCCCCTTCCTGGAACGCCGCGACCTCGCAACAGTGATCCATGCAACGGTCACCTCAAGATTGGACTACTGTAATGCCCTCTACTTGGGGCTACCTCTGTGCCGGACCCGGAAGTTACAGCTGGTGCAGAACGCGTCGGCCAGGCTACTATTGGGGCTCTCGAAATGGGAGCACATACGGCCGGGGCTGTGCGGACTGCACTGGCTACCAATTATCTACCGAGTCCAGTACAAAGTGTTGGTTATCACCTTTAAAGCCCTATATGGCCGAGGACCAGCCTACCTAAGGGACCGTCTCTCCCCATATGAACCCCAGAGGGCACTGAGGTCAGTGGGTAAAAACAAAATGACCATCCCTGGGCCGAGAGAGGTCAAACTCCAAAACACCAGAGTACGGGCCTTTTCAGTTGCGGCACCTGCACTGTGGAACCAGCTTCCGGAGGAAGTGCTGGCCCTGCGGAACCTCGACCAGTTCCGCAGGGCCTGCAAGACCGCCCTTTTTAGACAAGCCTATAATGACACTGACTGCTGAGTTGCCTGGTACAAAGAACCGCCATCTATAAGATTATCTAAACTGGCAGAACCAGCGCCATAACAGTTTTATTGCTGCCAGATATATTTATATATATATAGTGTAACGTAAATTATGTATTTTAACTTAACTGACTGGTTTTTATATGTTTAATTTTAATTGTTAAATTCAAAGTTTTATTATTTATGTTAACGTGTAAGTTGTTGTTAGCCGCCCTGAGCCGCCTAGGCGGGGAGGGCGGGATAGAAATAAAAGTTGTTGTTATTATTATTATTATTATTATTATTATTATTAAAAGGATTACTGAAGGAGGATAGGGAAACAGTTGAGAAGATGAATGCATTTTTTGCATCTGTCTTCACTGTGGAAGATGAGAAGTGTTTGCCTAAAAACCACTAATTTTGGAAGGGGTGTTGAAAGACCTGAGTCAAATTGAGGTGACAAGAGGGAAGGTTCCACAACTGATAGAAAAATTAAAAACTAATAAGTCACCAGGTCTGGATGGCATACATCCAAGAGTTCTGAAAAAACTCAAAGCTGAACTTGTGGATCTCCTGACAAAAATCTGTAATCTTTCATTGAAATCTGCCTCCGTTCCTGAGGACTGGAAGGTAGCAAATGTCACCCCCATCTTTAAAAAGGGTTCCAGAGAAGATCCGGGAAATTACAGGCCAGTCAGTCTGACTTCAATACTGGGAAAGTTGGTAGAAACCATTATCAAGGACAAAATGAGTAGGCACATTGATGAACATGAGTTATTGAGGAAGACTCAGCATGGGTTTTGTAAGGGAAGATCTTGCCTCACTAACCTGTTACATTTCTTTGAGGGGGTGAACAAACATGTGGACAAAGGAGACCCAATAGATGTTGTTTACCTTGACTTCCAGAAAGCTTTTGATAAAGTTCTTCATCAAAGGCTACTTAGTAAGCTCGAGAGTCATGGCGTAAAAGGACAGGTAAGCAGTGGGGTGCCACAGGGCTCGGTACTGGGTCCCATGCTCTTTAACTTGTTCATTAATGATTTGGAGTTGGGAGTAAGCAGTGAAGTGGCCAAGTTTGCATATGACACTAAATTGTTCAGGGTGGTGAGAACCAGAGAGGATTGTGAGGCACTCCAAAAGGATCTGTTGAGGCTGTGTGAGTGGGCGTCAATGTGGCAGATGAGGTTCAATGTGGTCAAATGCAAACTAATGCACATTGGGGCCAAAAATCCCAGCTACAAATACAAGTTGATGGGGTGTGACCTGGCAGAGACTGACCAAGAGAGAGATCTTGGGGTCGTGATAGATAACTCACTGAAAATGTCAAAGTGTGTGATTGCAATGAAAAAAGGCCAACGCTATGCTACGAATTATTAGGAAGGGAATTGAAAACAAATCAGCCAGTATCATAATGCCCCTGTATAAATCGATGGTGCGGTCTCATTTGGAATACTGTGTACAATTCTGGTCACCGCACCTCAAAAAGGATATTCTAGCACTGGAAAAAGTGAAGAAAAGGGCAACTAGAATGATTAAAGGGTTGGAACACTGTCCCTATGAAGAAAGGTTGAAACGCTTGGGGCTCTTTAGCTTGGAGAAACGTCGACTGCGGGGTGACATGATAGAGGTTTCCAAGATTACCCATGGGATGGAGAAAGTAGAGAAAGAAGTACTTTTCTCCCTTTCTCACAATACAAGAACTCATGGACATTCAATAAAATTGCTGAGCAGTCGGGTTAAAACAGATAAAAGGAAGTACTTCTTCACCCAAAGGGTGATTAACATGCGGAATTCACTGCCACCGAAGGTGGTGGCGGCTACAAGCATATCCAGCTTCAAGAGGGGGTTAGATAAAAGTATGGAGCAGCGGTCCATCAGTGGCTATTAGTCACAGTGTGTATATATATATGTGTGTGTGTGTGTGTGTGTGTATATATATAATTTTTTTGGCCACTCTGTGACACAGAGTGTTGGACTGGATGGGCCATTGGCCTGATCCAACATGGCTTCTGTTATGTTCTTATGATAGCTACAGCAGAGCTGATTGAAGTTCAATCCACCTAAGATACAGGTCCCATGCCTGAATCGAGGGGGGAGGGTTCATGCTCCCAAATCCCAACCTTGGGCTGTGCTGTTTTAGTGCCGACCCAACAGGTGAAGAGTTTGGGAGTGATCCTGGATGCCTCACTTTCTTTTAAGGCCCAGATCATGGCAGCTGCTGGGTCTGCCTTCTACCGTCTATGGCAGATCAGGCAGCTAGCACCAAATATATCCCTCCGAGACCTGGCCACAGCGACTCATGCAATGGGTCACTTTCAGGCTAGATTACTGTAACTCACTCTATGCCGGCTTGCTCTTGAAGCTGATCCAGAAACTGCAGCGGGTGCAGGATGCAGCAACTCGTCTACTGACTGCATCACCTGTACGGGTGAGCATTTGGCTGGTGCTCCACGGCCTGCACTGGCTGCCTATATAGAGTACTGAATCCGTTTCAAGGTGTTAGTTTTGACTTTTAAAGCCTTACATGGCCTGGGACCAACATACCTGCGGAACCGTCTCTTCCCATATATGTCCCAGAGGTTGCTTCGTTCGACCTCCCAAGACAGGCTGACCGTCCCCAGCCCAAGAGATGCCCATCTTGCCTCTACCAGGGCCAGGTCCTTTTTGGTTCTGGCCCCATCTTTGTGGAATCAGCTCCCTATGGAGATCCAGGCCCTACCTGGTTTGCTAGCCTTTCATAGGGCCTGTAAAATGGAGCTGTTCCGCAAGGTTTTTGGGTGAGGCAGCAGGCATCTATCCATTAGATCGGTTGGCCTCCCCTACTGTACTATTCTACTGTGCTGCACTGTCCTGCTATGCCATCTTATTATATCGCTCTGCTGGACCATCCTGATGTACTTGATTCTGTAATTGATTTTATTGTTATGCAGTTGTGGTTTTATAGTAATTTTATTATTTATGATGTACTCTGCTCTGAGTCCCTATGGGGGAATGGGCGGAATATAAACAAATAACAACAACAATAATAATCTCTAGCCAGCCCAAGTAGGCCTCACTTGCCCAGGGCTCTCCTTTCTTGACTCAGGTTGCTTTTGGCTGGTGGTGGAGCATATGCTAAAAAAAGCTAAAGGTAGTCCCCTGTGCAAGCACCAGTCGTTTTCAACTCTGGGGTGACATTGCTGTCACGTTTTCACTTTTTATGGGGTGGTTTGCCATTGTCTTCCCCAGTCATCTACACTTTCCCCTCAGCAAGCTGGGTACTCATTTTACTGACCTCAGAAGGGTGGAAGGCTAAGTCAACCTGGAGCTGGCTACCTGAACCAGCATCCGCTGGGATCAAACTCAGGTCATGAGCAGAGGGCTCTGAGTGCAGTACTGCAGCTTTATCACTGTGCCACGGGGCTTTGGGGGCATATGCTAATATTATGCTAATAAGCTACAGCACCTGTTTTTCTATAAAATGACTCCTGTATAGGACACTGACATAAGGATGCCCAAATAGGTCCCTGTGTTCATCACTATAGCAATGGATTCTGTTTTGTACAGCCTTTGTGCTAAAGAGGTGCATATATTGTTTCTAGGTTGTTTTTTTTAACTGGTTTTCTTTAACCCTAATTTTCACCCTCTTTTGATTGGCTTTGTTTGGTGTAAATATTTTGTTTACTATTTAACTTCAGTAATATTTAATGAACATTTTTGGATGTTTTATTTCCCAAGTTCACTTTATATAGCCATATCTCTTTATATTACACTGTGTAACTTGGCCAGGCTTTCCCAAGGAGAGGCTGCTAGTCAAGGTGTACAAAACAAAAAAAACGTATTTTTCAGGCTGAGTATATTGAACCCCCCCAAAATGGTATTTCCAAATATTCCTGAATCCCAACACTAGTATGGCATTCAGATTCAGAAAATATTCAGGAAACCCAAAATGGTTCGGTTCTGTTAACCGGATTTGGGGCAGTGCCCCACCCAAGAAACAATCACCAGGCGGGAGGCTTTGTTGTTCAGAGAAAACTGCTTTATTTTCACTTCTGCAGAGAGTGGAGAGAGGCCAGCCATGAGACCGCCTCTCTGCCAATTTGGCCAAGCCCTTTGCCTTATAAGACATCCCCAACGTCACATCCTATCTAGCTCTGTGGCTGTTTGCCATTGGAGCTCACAATCTACCTTGACCGGCCGTTGGCTCAGAGGTTTGGCCATATAAGGTAAAAAGTTACAAATATCTCCGCCCAGCAACACTTCCTTTTGTCAGAACTTGTAACTTTATCTATATGCTTAGCTAAAATGGTATTCAGTTAGCACAACTGACTCCATATTTGTGAACTTCATTAACCCTGTGATTCTGCATTTCAAACAAACACTAACCATCTTGCCCTAGTGGTTGATTAATTCTTTGTTGTGCACTCTACTCACTATTTATGCTGAATATCATAGATTTATAACAGTTTGGCTTGTTTAGTTCATGAAAAACATTTCCCCAGAAATAGGTAACTTATGCTGGCTAGAGAGATATGAAGAGCAGGAAACAAGGGAGGGTTCTAACTCTAAACTTCTGAGAAACTGCAATAGGAAATGGCCTAACCACCAAGCCACATCGAGGGAGGCAGGAAGCCAGTAGCAAAGAAAAAACACACAGAGCTTCAACTGCTAAAAAAAACTGGGGAAGGGTGGGGGCCTTCTGACTTTTATATCTCCTTCTTCATTGAATTAATGAATCTTATATTTATTCTATCAGTTCCATTATACGTTATAATGGAGAATGAATTCAGGGTTCTGGGGGAGCTGATTTTTGAAGTAGATTTGAGGTAAATTTGCATCAAATTTGCAGCATAGCTGCTAGTGCCTCTCCTCACCCCCCCCCCAAGTTTTAAAAAGAGTGGACCAAAGGATCCAATTCTTTTGGCCCCCAAAGAAGGAGCCTCCATCCTCCAGTGCTTTCAATGAAAGGGGAAAGGCATGTAAAGAGACTGCAATCTCTTTAAATGTCTTCTGAGTTCACTTACCAAGTTATGCTGTGGTGGCAACAGTGCAGTTTGGAGAAGGCAAGCAGTAGCCAAAAAGAAACGCTAATTTCTTTGGAAGCCTCCAAAGAGCGCACTGTTTTAGCGGTGCCTGGCCACTTTCATACCATGCAATGGGAAGGCACCAGTCGGCTGCTTTCAACCCGAAAGTGGCCAGGCACCACTAAAACAGTGTGCTCTTCAGAGGCTTCCAAGGAAGCCTCCGAAGAGCATAGTACACTGTGTAGTACTTCTTCGAGCTTGCCTTCAAGACGATGGCGCACCCAAGGCAGGGTAGTGCTCTAGGCCTACCCCACCTACTCACACGCACCAGCCCTGACTCTGATAAATTAACTACTTACCGTATACATCAATTGAACATATATATAATGCAGGTCTGATCATAACATGAGTCTTCATGCACTCTGGCTGCTATCACCAAGTGATGAATGAGGAGAGAGAATGACCCAGTTTGTACAGGTGTGTAGCCAGGGGTGGAATTCTAGCAGGAGCTCCTTTGCATATTAGGCCACACACCCCTGATATAGCCAATCCTCCAAGAGCTTATAAGGCTCTTATAAGCTTATAAGCTTGCAAAAAAGAGCCTTATAAGCTCTTGGAGGATTGGCTACATCAGGGGTGTGTGGCCTAATATGCAAAGGAACTCCTGCTAAAATTCTACCCCTGTGTGTAGCTACATTGGAGCATTTCAGGACCACTCATTAGCCATGCCCCACCACCCTGCCCCCAAAGGTTCATTTATTCACCTGCCAGGCCAAGCCAACTCATGCATTGCTACAGGAGAAGGAAAGCGGACCAATGCACTCTCTACTCTGCAGTACAGAGCACATTCTAGCTGGCTCTCCTTCTCCCAGGCCAGGCTCCTGCCAGCGCAGCAGATGAGCAAGCTGAGCAGGTGGGTGAGGAGCAGGGAGAAGTCATGTGACTTGATCATGTGACCCTGCCACCATGGATCACATAATAATTTCCTTGCCTGCTGCTCTTTTAAATAATGCCTCAGTCAATGGATGCTCCAGCCAGCTCTGCCCCGGCCCTGTTTGCCAGTGGTTCTCATCCTCCTGGTTTGTGCCCTTGTCCCATATTTAAAGCTAGGAAAGATGCTTCTGTGCCCATGACTCTGGTGACTGCCTGGTGAGGCACACTTGACAGGGTCTGGGAAGATGCTCCACAGCCTCAGTTGGTGGTGAGAGTTCAAGGTGGCCATCTGCTGCCACCATTCCCCTGCCCCAGTGCCCTGGCCCCTGCTTCACCACCCACAAATTTCTGGCTATGCACCTGAGTTCCTAGTATACATATATGAACAGCCTAAGCACATGTTCCACACTATATGCCAGCTCAATGGGTTTTTACCTCACAATAAGGGAGAATATACCTTTGCAGGAGAAAAGAAATTTCAGTGGATGCAACATAAGAACAGGTTGATCTTATAGAGTGTGAGAAGAAATTAATTGCAAACATAGATCTCCACTGTGTACCTTCTCTCCCAGTAGCCCATTTTGATCCACAAAAGTTGATGCCAGGCATTTGAGGGGAACATGTGGAGAAAAAGTTGTGCAACAGAGGCAGCTATGCTGAAAAGGGGGAAGTAGGTGGATTGGTCCTGTACCACTGGTAGAAGAGGTGAAGAGGCAATTTCACTTGATTCTTCCTGCTCACTACAGCCACTTGCCCTGCATTGCTTTGTCCTGCATCAGTTTTTGTCCATAGGGATTTCTCTTTTCTGCTATTAGCTTTTTATAGGCTGTGTAGAGAGGGGAAACACAGATAAAGATTAGCTTCATAAATATCACATGTTTTGTAGGATCTGATTCTGTATTTCTTTGGAGGGACGGATATATTTAAAGCATTCATCTTGATCTCAGAAGTAGGTTAACACTGGGGCCTACCCCTAAGTTAGCGTACATTGGACTGAACATCTGCCCATCTTAGTCAGACAACATTTAGCACTTTTTTTAAAAAAAGAAGTTAAATATGTACCTAATGGTGCCATCCTAAGCAGAGTCCAGTATAAGTTCTATGTCCAGTGAAGTCAATCTTCCCCTCTGAGATAAAGAGACTTAAAAGGGTCATCTCCTTTCTCTCCGAATGATTTGCATTTATGTATTTGATAGCAACATAATGAAGAACATGAGTTTTAGAAGAGACCTTTTAAGGATCTGTTTTCTGATGGATTTCTTAGTAGCAGAACTTTCGATTCATGCTGTTTTATTCATTTTTATTTGCTTTAAGACAATGACATTTTTTTTCTTTTTCTGGCTTTCCTTCCACTTTATTGCTTTTAAAAAAATTGTCCTTGCAGAGGCAAAGAGGGAATTCCCTGCATTTATATCTAAGAAAGTAGAAAAATCAACTTGGGATTTAATTGTGAAGGCTACAAATTCTGCTGGAGGGCACAAAATTTCTCACTGTCACTATGAATAAATGACAGGTAACACTTTTGTCTCTTTCACAGTGGGAGGTGATACCTAGAGAGAATTTTTGCATTCAGTGAAAACTGGACATTTGCAATCACCCTTCTGTCAGGAGGATTTATTTTGAAGCACCTAAACTAAAATAGGCACTATTTTATGGGACCTGTTTTGTTCAACATCTTTATCAATTATTTGGATAAAGGAATAGAGGGAATGCTTACTAAATTTGCAGATGATACTAAATTGGGAGGGGTTGCAAACACAGAAGAAGACAGAAACAGGATACAGGATGACCTTGATAGGCTGGAAAACTGGGCTAAAATCAATAACATGAATTTTAACAGGGATAAATGTAAAGTTCTGCATTTAGGTAGGAAAAATCCAATGCATGGTTATAGGATGGAGGAGACTTGTCTTAGCAGTAGTGGGTATGAAAAGGATCTAGGGGTCTTAGTGGATCATACACTAAACATGAGTCAACAGTGTGATGCGGTGGCTAAAAAGGCAAATGCAATTTTGGGCTGTATCAACAGAAGTATAGTGTCCAGATCACGTGCTGTGATGGTATTGCTTTACTCTGCTCTGGTAAGACCTCACCTGGAATATTGTGTTCAGTTTTGGGCATCACATTTTAAGAAGGATATAGACAAACTGGAATGGGTCCAGAGGAGGGCGACGAAGATCGTGAGAGGTCTGGAGACCAAGTACTATGAGGAAAGGTTGAAGGAGCTGGGGATGTTTAGCCTGGAGAGGAGGCAGCTGAGAGTTGATATGATCACCACCTTCAAGTACTTGAAGGGCTGTCATATAGAGGATGGTGTGGAATTGTTTTCTGTGGCCCTGGAAGGTAGGACCAGAACCAATGGGTTGAAATTAAATCAAAAGAGTTTCCGGCTCAACTTCAGGAAGAACTTCCTGACCGTTAGAGCGATTCCTCAGTGGAACAGGCTTCCTCGGGAGGTGGTGGGCTCTCCTTCCTTGGAGGTTTTTAAACAGAGGCTAGATGGCCATCTGACAGCAATGAAGATCCTGTGAATTTAGGGGAAAGTGTTTGTGAGTTTCCTGCATTGTGCAGGGGGTTGGACTAGATGACCTTAGAGGTACCTTCCAACTTTATGATTCTAGAGGGTTATTCCTTTCCTTTGATAAAATGACATTCCTGAAGTTGCATACAAGATAATCTTAGCTAGATCCCTTCTGGCACCTGTGAAGTATCATTTTTCTCTTTCTATAACCTTGGTAATACATGATAGGAAAGAGATGAGCTTTTGAAAATATTAAGCTAAACAAGATCTGAAATTAGGACTGGATGTAACAATAGAACAACAAGAATATTTTGAACCTTTTTTTAAAGCCATATCTGCATAGACTTTTTATTGTATATTTGTGGACAGCTCAATCGTTAAACAATTGTGCTGGATGTCAGGCTTACAGGGATAAAGCAGCAAGTTGCTGGATACCTGGAGTCCATGAGAGAAAGTAGGGGGATTTTGTCAGGTGGAAGAAGCAGTGAAGAAAGGAGTTTCAGTATTGTAAATTCAAGGAAGAGCACCAACTGAAAGAAGAAGAGGACAAGAAAGGCAGAGCAGACTAAGGTGGGGGATGCCTGATGACATGGTAATGCACATCTAAGATACACAGTAGAAAGGAGACTATATTATGCCAGGATGGGATGCGGGTTATCTAGAGTTAGTTTTCCAAATAACCCCCTCGATTATATCACACCAAAGTTAGTAATTATTACTGGGGACACATGATCACTTATTCAGAAAATGAAGGGCAGAATGAAAGTGGTACCACTTCATGTAGTGTGTACAGTATTGTTATTGTTCACAGATATAAGAGGGGTTTGTAGTAACAAAACCTTAAAATCTGTTTGATCACAGATGGTGGTATGTAATTATAAATAACAGTGTGTACCTCAGGCAACAACTTAACTACCATAACATGTTCAGATTCTGGAAAAAAATGTTGCCTGCATCAGCATTTTTTCATAGATACTATTGGAGAGCCACTGTGATATAGTGGTTAAGAATGTCAGACTAGTATTTGGGAGACCTGGGTTTGAATCCCTCCCTTGACCCATGGAAGCTCATTGGGTGACCTTGGGCCAATCACACTCTCTCAGCCTAACCTCTATCTTACAGGGTTGCTGTGAGGATAAAATGGAGAAGAGGATAGTGGTGTAAGCAACTCTGGGTCCCCATTGGGGAGAAAGGCAATGTATACATTAATTAATTTTTTATTAAAAAATGACTCAGGGTGGGGGTGGGGATCTTATAGTCCACCTTTTTCAGTTAGATTCAAGTCAGGCTGCAAAATTAGAAACCAATAAAAAATGTTTATTTTCTACCCTGGAACCATTTTCAAATACTTATAGAGTCTTCCAAATTTAAAATTAAAATTCTATGTTTTATTTCTATGATACCTTTTCACCCAAATAGGGTTCCGAAAAACCATAGTGTGCAGGGACACCTCTACAATGTTAGTTTTAAGTGTCCAAAACTTTGTACTTGATATGAGATAAAATTTTCATCCCTCTTTTCCTCATATTATCATGTGCTATGTATATAAATTATTGTTTATGCACTTGTCTCTCTATGCCAGGTTTCTTATGGCGCTCGTATACTTTCGTTAAAACCCAATAAGCTTTTCAGAAAGAGATGAGGTGGCTGAGAGGTGATATGTACTTCAAGTACTTGAAAGGCTGCCATAATGGTGCATAACTGTTTTCTGTGGCCCCAGTCTGGACCAGTACCAATGGGTTGAAATTAAATCAAAAGAGCTTGTGGCTCAACATTAGGAAGAACTTCCTGACAGCGGTTCCTCAGTGGAACAGGCTTCCTCAGGAGGTGATGGGCTCTCCTTCCATGGAACTTTTTAAACAGAGGCTAGACGGTCATCTGACAGCAATGTGGATCCTGTGAATTTAGGGGAAGGTATTTGTGAATTTCTTGCATTGTGCAGGGGGTTGGACTAGATGACCCTGGAGGCCCCTTCCAACTCTATGATTCTATGAAAATAGACAAATCCATTAGAAGGCAGGCCTAGTGGTTGGCTTCCTTCATTCAAATGAAAGAGTTTTTCATGCCTGTGATGTGGTAATGAAGGAATTTGACTCCACCTCCTATGGCAGTCATTTTGAGGTGGGCTCACCACTTTCCCTTAATTTATACCCCACCTTTTTATGCAGTGAGGACCTAAAATGACTTACATTGTTAGCCCCTGCTCCATTTTACCCTTACAATAACCCTTTGAGGTAGGTTAGGTTGAGGATGTTCAACTAAGCTAAGGTTACCCAGCAAGTTTTCAAGGCAGAACAAAGAGATTCAAACATGCTTACACTATACTTGCTTGCAGAAGGTTAAAGCCATGGGTGTAGCAACAGACTGCTTCTAAACTAAATGCCCCATTAAACATAAAATTCTTGTGCTTTTTTAAAAATTCAAGGGAAGCATTTATGCAGTCTGGGAGGTTGTTTGGTAATGCTGGGGGCACAGTTGAAATGGTGCCACTCATCACAGTAGTTCATTAAGCAGTTTATGCAGACAGAATGTAGAGCATGACTGCCCCATGTACAGGGTTGACTCATTCAGCCACCCAAAGCAGGCATGCTCCCATGCTGCCCTGGCAAGGTGTGAGGAAACAGCAGCAGTAGCATGGCTGGAGATCATGGACAGGTTATACGCTACCTGGAGAAACTCCAGTGGGCCAATGGCTTGTCGAGGCTGTTTCCCCTGCAGGGGCCACTCCAACCCAGAAACCCTTTCCAATGCCCTTTCCACCAAGCTGCAAATCTCCCCTAATGTATACACTCCATATTTATTTAAAAATGGACTCCCCTCCTAGGGGTGTGTAACAAAAAAATAATTCGGCATTACACGGATTCGGAAGCATACGGGGAAAAAAAATTCGGAATCCCCGTATACTGCCGAATACTGCATTCAGAATAGCCGCATATACGGTAGATGCGCGGCTATTTCAGAATATATGGCCCTATTATACCCTATGGGCCATTGAAATCAATGGCAAATAGGGTATATTTGAAGCCGCCTGGAGGGGAGGGGGTTTGAGGGAGAGCCCCCAAATTTGCAGGGGACCTGCAGGGGACTCTCTCCTCCAACCCCCCCCCCCAAGTCCCCAAAAGATTGGGCCAGGGGATCCCATTCTAGGGGCACCCAAAGAGGGTGCCCCTATTCCATCATTATACCCTATGGGCCATTGACATCAATGGCAACATAGGGCATAATTAGAGGCTACTGGGGGGTGGGGGCAGGGGGTTTGAGGCAGACCTGGCTACAGCAAACCCAGATGCCAGCTCTCCAGCCCTGCCCCAAACAACATGGGGAGAGCTGGCCAACCACAACAAGCCTGCTGGTTCTGGGTCTCTCACCCAGGTGCCAGCTTCCCTGCCACAGAACACACGATCTACAGATGCCAGCTCTCCAGCCCTGCCCCAAACAACACGGGGAGAGCTGGCCAACCACAACAAGCCTGCTGGTTCTGGGTCTCTCACCCAGGTGCCAGCTTCCCTGCCATAGAACACACAATCTACAGATGCCAGCTCTCCAGCCCTGCCCCAAATAATACGAGGAGAGCTGGCCAACCACAACAAGCCTGCTGGTTCTGGGTCTCTCACCCAGGTGCCAGCTTCCCTGCCACAGAACACACAATCTACAGATGCCAGCTCTCCAGCCCTGCCCCAAACAACACAGGGAGAGCTGGCCAACCACAACAAGCCTGCTGGCTCTAGGTCTCTCACCCAGGTGCCAGCTTCCCTGCCCCAAACAACACAACTCTAGTCTCAAACAAGAGAAGTGGTGGACCACCACACCTAGCTCCACATCATTCTGTAACACAAAGCAAGAAGCATTTTGAGTGATGGATGGTTGGCTGGTCCCGGCTCTTTCGCGTTACCCAGGGTGCACCATGAGGAGGCGAGCCAGAATTGCCCCCCAAATGAGGAAGGTCACTGGGAGGGCCTCAGATTATGTGAGAGGAAGGCAACCATTCCTTCTCTCTCAGCTCAGCAGAAACACACCAGCATCACTGTCTCATTAGAGGGACCTCAGCATTGGTATGGCTGCTGGCTGCCTGTCATCATCACTGGCACCTCCCTCTTTCTTCCTCCTGCCCCTGAAAAAAAACTGGGTGGGTTATCCTGGCTGGGCCTGTGGGTGCTGTCGGTTACAGTTGGGGACTGCAATGGCCCTTTCAGTATTATTAGGCATGTGTGGATGGAGGACTGGAGAAATTTGGATCGCTTTGCATTTTTTAAACCAGCATTCACTTTTGGTTTGGGGAGGGATGGGGGGGGGGATGCACTGCCAATCAATTTGTGAGTGAGTTTTTGGGCTGTCTTTGGACTCTAGACAATTTTTATTGGAGGAGCGTTTTACAACCACCTTCCAAGCACGGGCCAAGAGAGGATGCAGGCACAAGTAGGTGCTCACTTCATTCACTCTCAAAGTCCATGTCCGGGGAGCCGAACATTGGCAAGTTAACCTTCAGGAAGACCAACTGCTCAATTGTCCAGGGTTGCAGGTGATTGCGATGTGGGCAGACAATGTCGCCCATATGTGAAAAGACGCACCCGCTCTGCACGCTCGTCGGTGGGCAGGAGAGGAACGCTTTGGCCACGGAGGAGAGGGCCGGCCAGACCCCCTCCTTTGTGACCCAGTAGTCCAAAGGAGACACTTCCTGTGGCTCGAGGGGCTCAAAAAGATAGTCCCTCACCATCGCAGCACCCGTCTCCGCTCTCAGTGCCCTACCACTCCTAGAGGGGCCAATGACCCGCCCGATGAATGTCACCTCAGCACTCCTCATGGCGTGAGTCTGGTGGGAAACACTGCGTAGCTGGGGAGGCTGGAGATGAACAACAGCAGCGGAAGTCGCAGATGAGCTGCTTCCACCCCCTCCTCCTCAACTACCGGCACTGGCCCCCCCCCTGACTCTGGTACGCTCGACCTTCTGGGAGAGCTCGTCTCGCCAGCGATCGAGCTTGTTGGCCCGCTTGGCGACTGTGCCCGTAAGGCGCGGGTCTAACATGGTCGCCATCTTGTAGACCTTATCCTGGGTGAAAGTTTGAAAGCGGGCCTCAAGCCCTTCCTGCAGCCTAACAACCAGGGTGCATACCACTGGAAGAACGTCTGCATGGCCTTGAGCTGGCACTAGAAATGAGGCCAGGTCCTCACGGGCCATCTGGACTATGGGGACAACCAGTGCGATGCTCGCCGTGTCAGACGAGAGCATTTCTGTGTAGGTCTTGAAGGGCCCAATAACCTCCACAGTCTGAAAAATGACCACCCAATCCTCTTGGGTGAGACGGTTCTCATCCCGAAAGACCCTCGTCTCAGAGACAAAGGCATCCAGGGCTGCTCTCTGCTCCACCATGCACTCCAGCATGGCGCAGGTGGAGTTCCAGCGTGTGCTGACGTCACCGATCAGGCAGTGCCCTGGCACGCCTGTCAATGTCTGTTTCTCACGTAGCCGATACGAGTCCGTATTGCTGCGTGAGAAGTGACCCGTGATGTACTGACACTTCTGGAGCAGAAGTCGGTACTCATGGGTCGTGGCTAGATACAGACGATCCTGGCTTTTCGTCTGTCCCAATGCGTCCTTAACCACGAGGTGGAGAAGATGGGCCACGCAAGGAAGGCGTTTTAGGCCCTGACGTTGGACAGCCGCCTTGATGTTGGAGCCACCATCAGTCACCACGAAGCCCATGGCGACATCCCCGCTGCCTACCCAGCCCTCTAACTGCTGTGAGAGGATGGCTCTGAGAGTGTCCGCCGTGTGCCCAGCGATAGCCGACCCGGCGGCCCCGACCCTGCCTGTCACTACTGCCACCCCCAACCACCTCTCTGGGTTGCCACCCATGCGCAGTCAGGGAGAGATACCCCTCGAATACATGTTTGGCGGTCCAGATATCTGAGGTGAAATGAACAGTCCCCCCGGCAGCACCGGAAAAATGCTCCTTCACCACAGATCTGGTCGCCCTGAAAACAGCTGGCACAATGATCCTGCTAAGGGTGGTTCTAGCAGGAATTTTGTACCAGGGCGCCAGGTACTCCAGCAACCCCCGCACCCCAGGATTCTCGACCACTGAAAATGGAAGCCCATGGGCGACCGACCTGGCAAGGTTCCAGGCGATCACCCTCCTGTCGTGCCTGATTCCCCCTCTTGGCACAGAGGTGCCCCTACCAAACATCTCAGGCAGAGATGCCTGGCGTCCCTGTTCTCCCACGGAACGCTCCTGGAGAGCGGAGGTAGTCGCGATGGGACGGACCTCCTGGCTGGGTGGTGTTATTGTCCGCTTGGACAACACAGCACCAGCCTGCTTCTCCCCCTTAAGAAGCACCCCCGGGTGGTGCTTCCGCAGGTGCTTCTGCATCCCCCCCCCGGAGTCAGGTGGGCAGGGTCCCGCCCACGACTGATCCGGGCCCTGCACAGCTTGCACTGCACATAACGTGGATCCTCCATAAGTTGGAAATGCTTCCATACTTCAGAGGTGAACGGATGCCCAAACTGACTGGCAGGTTGGGTGTCCGGAGCCACCTCCTTTGAGGTGCTCGGGGGAGACACATCATGCCTCGGGTTGGCAGGAGGGGCTGGCCGCTGGGGGGAAGTGAGAGGAGATGGAGGCACCTCATGTGTCTCCATCTCTTCCCCCTCCACCCCATGCGGCCTCCACTTCTGGCCATCCCCTAAAGGACTGCTGGTGCCTGAAGGAACTGAAGAAGGGGGCTGGTCCTCCTCAACCAGCTTCTCCTCCAGCTCTTGCGCGACACTCTGCACCCTCCTTGGGGTGATCGTTTTGGACAGAAAACTGTCCCCAAAGCTCATCTCCAAGGAGGGCTGCTCTTGCTGCCCCTCCTCCAGCTGCTGAGGCCTAGCGACATCAGCTGGAGGAGAGACTGCCCGAGCAGCAGACCCCTGCGCAGTGCCAGCACCTAATGGCACCTTTGCTGGGAGCGCCCCAGCAGCAGCCTTGATGAAGGGCCCAAGGCGGGCCTTCTTCTTCATCACACTCCGGCCAGAGGTCGGAGTGCTGGAAAGTGGCTGCGGATTGGCCCCACGCACAGGTGGGGGGGAGACCTGGGTCCTCCCCCTCTCCTCCACCCCTCTAGTCTTCTCCTTGGCCTCGCCCCCAGGGCCCCTCTTCTGCTGCCTGTCACTCATGTCACCCTTGGCCAGTCTCACAGAACCTGAACTGAGAGTGGGTTTTTTTACAAACCTAACTCACTGCACTGTACCCTGAACCAACAGGTGCCCTGACTTCTTTTTAAAAAACCTCCCACCAAAGCTTGTTTATTTGTTTTTTTGGTCCCTAACCTGTCCTTCTTTGGGTTGGGGTAGTAGTCTGGTAAAGTTTAGGAGACTAGGTGATCCTGCCTCTACCTGGCTGCAGTTTTTAAAAGGCTACCTTGAGATGAAGGCAATCCTTGTTATATCCTCCTAGTTAAACTTCTCCTAACTAGATCCTGGGACAAACCTGATTTCCTTGCAAACTAGAAATCAGGTGTCCCCTATAACATGAGAGAAGCTGTGGTTTACCCTATGGAAATCTAAGGATGCACTGGCTTTCAGTGGCTGAAAGCCAGATGCACCGCTGCTGCAACCCTAGTCTCTTTAAAAGGGAGCCTGATGTGGCCTAGTAGTCACGCTGCCTTTTATGAGAAACCTAAAATCTTTTTAAAGCACCCCTATCTGGCCTACTTGAATTGTGAAAGGAGATAAAGCCCTAAACTGGATTAATTTTGTTTTAAATTTCAAAAAAACACAATCCCTAAAAACACCCTTATTAGTGGGGCAGCCTATTTAGTGGCCCTAGCCAAACCGAGAGCACACTCAGATTCCAAAAATCACTCTATAACAATAAGAAAGTGACCCAGCCCACACACACCCTCGCCAACCCCCACACCAACCAGAGGTAATTAAAAAAAACCAAAACAAAACCAGCAGAATCACAAAAGGCCAAGCAACTCAAGTGTTTAAAAAGTGGCCTTTCACCAATAAGAAAACTCAGGCCAAATCAGTCAACAACACCCCCACCCCCAGTCCCCCACCCCCAAACCAGGAAAAGTGACAACAGGAAAAAAAGGCCAAGCAAGTTTTTAAAAAGTGGCCTTTCACCAATAAGAAAACTCAGGCCAAATCAGTCAACAACACCCCCACACCCAGTCCCCCACCCCCAAACCAGGAAAAGTGACAACAGGAAAAAAGGCCAAGCAACTCAAGATTTTAAAAAGTGGCCTTTCACCAATAAGAAAACTCAGGCCAAATCAGTCAACAACAACACCCCCACCCCTAAAACCAGAACCAGGAAAAGGAGGCCAAACTGGCCTTTTAAACAATGAAAATTAGGCCAAACAGCACCCCCCCCCAATAACCTGAAGAGAAAAGTAACACAGCAGCAACATAACACAGCAGCAACAAATCAAACACTGGAACAGTAAAAAACTCAACTTTTAACAATACAGGAACTCCCCCCCCCCAAAAAAAAACCCTTCACCCTAACCCCAAGAAATCCAAGCCATCCAAATCAGAAGTAAAAGGACACTGCACTTTTAAAAGTCCTCTCACTAAATTAAGATATGGGCAAATTGGCAAAACCCCACGACCACCCCAGACCCCCTCCCCAAGCAGAAACCCCTAACCCCCTAACCCCAAATAAGCTACCCCACCACCACCCAAATCTGGACAAGTAAAGGGACTCTGAGTCTTAAAAAGTCCTTTTACCAACTAAAATAAAAACAAGAACCCCAAGACTGTCTTACCTTGTCTTCTCTACTCCAGGGAAGTCTGGTAAGGCTGAGTGAGAGAGCAGCAGGCAGCAGCTGAAGCCAAGGGCCAGCCAGCAGCAGCACAATCTCTCACACCAACCAACACACAGCAACACAGCAGCAATGGAGGAGTCCAGCCAGGAAGACTCCTTAAAAAGGTTCTCTGGCCCTAGAGAGAGAGCAGTTTCAAAAAATAGCACTGCTCTCTGATTGGCCATACAACAGTGCTTACTTGGATACCCAAGTAAGCAAAAGATCAAAATAACAATGTAGCTGATGGCTGGGCCATCAGCTACACAACAGCCCTGCAAAGCATGCATTTGCAAAGCATTTTGCAAATGCATGCTTTGGATTGGCTGCTGGGACTCCTCTTCCCCCTCCCCCCCTCCCTGATCCCAGGGAGGCTATGGGAGAGGCGGGAAGAGGCCACTAAAGGCGGGAAAGTAGGCAAGCAGCTCCACTGAGGCTGCAGAAGCTACTTTCCCACCTTTTCCATTGACAGCCGTATACTTCCGAATAGCTATTCGGCAGTATACGGCGAGCCGTATTCGGCTGCCGCATAATAGGCGGCAATGGGAATCGGCTACGGCCAATTCAGTGTTGATTCGGCTGTATATACGGTTTGGCCGAACCGAATGCACACCCCTATGACCCCTCCCCATCTCCTGCTTTCTTTACATGTGAACTGGCAGACTCTGCTAACTGTGGTCACTCTCCAGTTGTAGAATTTGTGCTTTGCAATGATGCAGTTAAATAATTTCAAACTGTAAGGGTTTCTAACAGATGGCATTTTCTGCCTTGGGCAAATACTTCTTGGCTATCTGGTCATCCCATTATGAAGTAAAAGCTAATTGTTCTTGATTGCTGATAAGATGAATGATAAAAGCAACTAAATCTATGGGAAATCATGTCATCTTTGCATAGCATATGAGCCCCGGAGGTAATTACAATCGACCAGTCAACATCTCCTGACCATCCCTGGCCCAAGGGATGTCCAGCTTGCCTCAAACAGGGCCAGGGCTTTTTCAGCCCTGACCCTGACCTGAGAGAATCATCTCCCTGTGGAGGTGCGGGTCCTACCAGATTTGTTGCCATTCCGGAGGGCCTGTAAAACAAAGCTGTTCTGCCAGGCCTATGGCTGAGGCAAGTGGACGTCCTTATCCTATAATACCACCTAAATTGGCCTCCCTGCACTGATTGCTCAAAATCAAGTCAATACAGTTGACATTTTTGGACACCTAGGCTGGGACAAGTATGCCTCAATTGATGTGTCCACACCTTCCATGACTGAATCGCCATCCATGCTGCCTTAAACTAATTATGAGCTGCGGCTTAACTGTTTTACTTTTAATCTTTTAAGCTGTTTTAACTGTTTGATTGTTTTACTATTTATCTGTTAGATTGCCTACTGTTAGTTTTAATGGTTTACCATGTTGGAATCTGCTCTGAGCCCACCATGGGAAAGGACGGACTACAAATTGACAGAAATAAATAATAAATAAATAAAATAAATACGTGTGTGTGTGTATGATGGGGGCTTAGTTCATTTGCACAACAGAGTTTTTCACATGCTCTAGGGAAATTATTTTTAAATATGTTTATGTTTAATTCGATTTATACCCCGCCCTCCCCACCAAGGTGGGCTCAGGTGGCTTACATCAGAATCATAGTATGCTATGATCACAGTCATAAAATCAATAAAACCATTTAAACATATAAGTTAAAACAATATACAGTTGGTGCTAACAATTAGATGTTACTCATAGTCTCAAGATGATGGTTATTCCAGTATTCTCCTATGATTGGTTGAAGGCTCGCCGGAAGAGAACGGTTTTACAGGCCTTGTGGAACTGAGCGAGGTCCCACAAGGCACTGCCACTGAAAAGGCCTGATCCCTGGTGGATACTAATCTCACCTCCTTCAGGCCGGGGATCACTAGGAGATGTTAGGATCCAGATCTTAGTACCTTCTGGGGAACGTGTGGGGACAGATGGTCCCTCAGGTAAATGGGTCCTCGGCCATACAGGGCTTTAATAGTATTAACTAGCACCTTGTAACGAATCCGGTACACTATTGGTAGCCAGTGAAGTTCCTGCAGCACTGGCTGCATGTGCTCCCACTTGAGCAGCCCCAATAGCAGTCTAGCAGTCGCATTCTGCACTAGCTGAAGTTTCCAGGTTCACGACAAAGGCAGCCCCAAGTAGAGGGCATTACAGTAGTCCAATCTCGAGGTGACCGTTGCATGGATCACAGTTGCCAGGTCACAACGGTCGAGGAAGGGAACCAACTGTTTTGCCCACCTCAGATGAAAAAGGCAGATTTTGCAGTTGCTGCTATCTGGGCCTCCATCATCAGGGTGGCTTCCAGCAGCACTCTCAAGCTTCTGACCTTGGGCACCATTGACAGTGGTGCCCTGTCAAAAGCTGGTAGCAGGATTTCACTGCCCAGGCCACTGCGACTCAGGCTCAGCTTAAGCCAACCAGCCACAACTCTCAACACCTGATCCAGGTTTTCTGGGACAGCGCCAGGTTGGCCGTCCATCAGTAGATAGAGCTGGGTGTCATCAGAGTACTGATGGCAACCCAGCCCATACCTCTGGGCAATCTGGGCAAGGGGTCACATGTGAATGTTAAACAGCATTGAGGATAGAACCACCCCGAGGCACACCACAAGTAAGCGGATGTTTCTGGGATGACTCTCCCCCAATTGACACCCTTTGTCCCTGACCGTATAGGAAAGAGGAAAGCCACTGTAGGGCTAGACCCTGAATCCCTGTGTCAGTGAGAAAGTGGGCTAGCAACTGATGGTCGACCGTATCGAATGCAGCCAATAGGTCTAACAACATCAGTACCGCAAATCGCCTTGATCCAGATGCCGCTGGAGGTCATCCATTAGGGTGACCAGAACTGTCTCTATCCCATGATCAGGCCAGAAGCTGGACTGGTGGGAGTCTAGGACGGAAGCGTCCTCCAGAAAACTCTGTAACTGTAACGCTACTGCCCTGTAACGTACTCGAAGCGGAGACGAGAGTAGGGCAACATAGTTTATTAGGAGCACGTTGCAAGAGAGAGAGCACGCGGGCCGGGCCCCGCTTATATACAATTCCCGGTACAGCCTACTGGGTCGGTCAGGCCAATCCTGACCTGTTGAACTACCCGCCGCGACTGTTGATTGGCGGGTGATTCCGCGCCCTGCGCTGGAGGCTTCTGGGACAGCCCAGTTGCCTCTGCGCGGGGCGCATGTTGTTACTGATACACTACACCCCTCCCCCCCTAGTTAAGGAACATAGTCCTTGAGATACGCAGGAGGTCGGCGCTCCCGGGTGGACCGTCTAGGGAGGTCCGGTGGGGGAGGCGCTGCTTCCGCGGTTGGTGCTTCGGCGGCCCGTGGTGTGGCCGGAGGCGGCGGGGCTGGCTCAGCGGGTCTTTCGGACTCGGACTGTTCTGGTGTTCCCTGCGTCGGCGTGATGGGCGTTGGGGCCTCGTCCTCAGGTCGGCTCTCGGTTGGCCCCTCCCCGGACCACGCCTCTTCTGTGTCTGCCGGCTCCTCCGGTAGCGTGCGGCGGCGCAACTGGTCTATGTGCCGCCGTAATACCCGGCCCCCCTCGGTTGATATATCATAGTGGCGGGACCCCGTCACTCGTAGCACTCGGCCCGCCACCCAATCAGGCCCCCTTGCATAGTTCCGGGAGTAAACTGGGTCGCCCGCAAAGAACCCCCTGACTGCGTCCCGAACCTCGGGGCTCTCGCGGGTGTCTGATGCCCGGTCGGGGTGTAGTCTGTCCAGTCGGGTTGTCAGCTTCCGTCCCATTAGGAGCTCTGCCGGGCTCACCCCTGTGACCGGGTTGGGGGTGACCCTATTGTCGAAAAGGAATGCCGCTAATCGGTGGTCCCAGTCACCCTGCACAATTCGGCCCAGGGCTTCTTTCGTGGTGCGGACCATCCGCTCTGCCTGGCCGTTGGTGGCTGGGTGGAAGGGGGCAGATCTTATGTGCCTAATCAGGTATCTGTGGAGGAACGCCTGGAAGTCTGCAGACGTGAACGCGGTCCCGTTGTCTGAGACTATGGTGTCCGGGATACCGTGTGTGCATAAGACCCTGCGCAGCGCTCGGATTGCGGCGGCGGATGAGGTGGACCCTACGGGGATGACCTCCAACCACTTGGTGTAGGCGTCCACTATTATCATGAAGATCTGCCCCTGGAATGGCCCCGCTAAATCGATGTGGAGTCTCGACCATGGTTTCCGGGTTGACTCCCACCTAGTGGCGGGGGCGCTGGAAGGCTCGGGCCACAACTCTTGACACGTTTGGCACCGTCGGACCCAGCTCTCTATCTCCCCATCCATCCCCGGCCACCAGACGTAGCTTCTGGCCAAGGCCTTCATTCGGACTATGCCGGGATGGGTCTCATGTAAGGATTCTAGGACACGCTTTTGCAGCGGGGGCGGAATCACCACCCTACTTCCCCATAACAGGCACCCCTTGTGGGCTGCTAGTTCCTCCCTCCTGGTCTTATATGGCTTGAATTCTTCCCCCATGTTCCCCTCCGGCCAGCCCCTCACCACCCAGTCGAGCACCCGTGCTAGTGTCTTGTGTTTCTGGGTGGCTTTGGCGACCTCCGCTGCGTGTAGGGGCGGCTCCGGGAGGCTCTCCATTAGCATGACCTGGTGTGCGGGGGCGGGGTCTGGACCCGTTTCCGGAAGCGGCAAGCGGCTGAGTGCGTCCGCGTGACCCATAGCCTTGCCGGCCCTGTGTACCAGTGTGTAAGTGTAGGAGTTGAGGAATTGGTTCCACCTCAACACGCGCTGCGACAGTATTTGGGGGGTTTGACGGTCGGGGGCCAGCAGACCTAAGAGGGGCTTGTGGTCCGTAGCTATGGTGAACCTCCGCCCATACAGGTATTCATGGAACTTGCGGACCCCCGCCACGATTGCCAGAGCCTCCTTGTCTATTTGCGCGTAGTTGCGCTCGGCTGGTGTCAGTGTGCGGGAGTAGTATGCGACCGGTACCTCCCTCCCGTCGGGGAGTTGGTGCCCCAGGACTGCTCCCACCCCGTATGGCAATGCATCGCAAGCCAGGATGACGGGAAGGCCCTCGTCAAAATGGTGGAGCACCGCATTAGACACCAAAACATCCTTGACTGCCTGAAACGCGGCTGCTTGGCGTTTGCCCCAAACCCAAGGGGCTTTTTTGTCCAGCAGGCGGTGCAGGGGCTCTGCTAGGGCCGCCTTGTGGGGGAGAAATGAATGGTAAAAGTTAAGCACCCCCAAGAAGCTTTGTAGCTCCGCTTTGCAGGTGGGGGCTGGCGCTTTCACAATGGCTCGGGTCTTTTCTTCCGTTGGGTGGATACCCGCTGCGTCTACGGCGAACCCCAGGAACTCCACCCGTGGGACCCCCAGCAGGCATTTCTCCCTCTTGACTTTGAGCCCCGCTGCCTGGAACCGGCGGAGTACCTCTCTTAGGCAGTTGCCGAATTCTTCGGGGTCCGGGGCGGCGACTAGCATGTCATCAAAAAACGGCTGGACTCCGGGGATCCCTTTCAGGAGAGCATCCATTATACTCTGGAAGATCCCGGGAGCGACGCTAACCCCGAATTGAAGCCTCTTCACCCGGAAGGCCCCCCTGTGTGTCACTATAGTTTGGGCTTCCGCCGTCTTAGCATCTACCGGGAGCTGTTGGTAGGCCTGTGCCAGGTCCAGCTTCCCGAAGATCTTGGACCCCGCTAGGGCAGCCAGAACGTGGCTCACCACCGGCACTGGGTAGGGGTTATCCTGCAGTGCCTTGTTTATCGTGCATTTATAGTCTGCACAGATCCGCACCTCCCCGTTTGGCTTGATAGGGGTTACGATGGGGGTCTCCCAGGTGGCGTAGTCCACGGGCTCCAGGACTCCCTGGGCTGTGAGGCGGTCTAGTTCGGCCTCTATTTTTGGCTTTAAAGCGAACGGGACCCTCCTCGCCTTGAGCCGAATCGGCCTGACCGTGGGGTCTAGCGGTAGGGAGATGGCCGGCCCTTTGTAGCTCCCTAGAGAACCATCGAACACGTCCGGGAACTCTTGGCATATCTCCCCGAACCCCCTGGGTGTTAGGGTTTGCCCCATCCCTTCCAACCGGATCCCCAAGGGTTTGAACCACGCCAGTCCTAGCAGGGTGGTAAGCTGGCGCTTTACCACCAGGATGTCCAGCGGGCCGTAGAAGGACCCCCGCTCGACTTGCACCTGCGCCCACCCCGCGATTTGCACCGGATTCTTCTGAAAGTCCCGGAGTATGAAGTTCGCCGGCCTTAGTTGCAGCCGCTGGGGGGGACACAGCTTCCTCAGGGTTTCCTCCGCTATAATGGAGATGGAGGAACCAGAGTCCACTTCCATTTGGCAGGGGTTCCCTTCGATGAGGACCGCCATTTTGATTTTATCGGGGGTGGAGAGGGGCAAGTTCAGTACCTGCAGGGACGTGGAGTCCGTGGAGTGGAACTCCGCCGACTCGTGATGCGTGGTTGGCCTCCGGCGGTTGGGCTTGGCTCGGCAAGCCCTCGCAATGTGGCCCGTTTTTCCACAGCTCCAGCAGTCCCAGGTCCGGTACCGGCAGTCCCGCCTGTCGTGGAGGTCGCCGCAGCTGGCGCACTTGGTGGCCGGAACCCTCTCCGTCGCTGGGGGTCGTTCGGCCGCTCGGGGGCGTTGGGCGGCTCTGCTGGGTGGCCCGGCTGGGCAGCGCAGCTGGTGGGCTTCTTCCTCCTCTGGGCAGTCGTGGTCCAGCTCCTCGTGGTGGGCGGCTTCTGTCCGGGCCTTGGGGAAGGTCCTGGAGGTCCTCTCGAACGCCACCGCCTCGCTGAAGGCGCTCTGGAGGGTGAGCTCTTCTTTGGCGAAGAGCTCCTGCTGGAGCCTCTCGTCGCGGAGGCCCCACGTAAATCGGTCGGCCAGGGTGTCTTCCAGCTGGGGGAAGTTGCAGTTCCCGGCGATCATGCGGAGGGCCGCCAGCTAGTCGGCGGCCGATTCCCCCACTGCCTGGTCCCTTCTGTGGAACAGGAACCGACGGGCCACCCGCGAAGGCTGTGGCGAGAAATGGCCGGTGAGGAGTCTGATGATCTCCTCGTAGGACTTCTCCGTGAGGCGGACGGGAGCCGAGAGACCCTTGGCGATCTCGAACGTGGCTGGCCCGCAGACGCTCAGGAGAGCGTCCCTCTTCGTGCCGGCGTCGGTGACCTTGTTGGCCCTGAGGTAGAACTCGACCCGCTCCGCGTAGGACTCCCAGCCCTCGGGATTGGCGGGGTCGAATGTCTCGATGTAGCCGGTGGTTCCGTTCTGTGTGGCCATGGCGGCGGCGGTCAGGACTCGTGGTTGCCCTAGATCTCCGTGGTAGCCGCTGAGGCTAAGATCCCACCTTCGTCGCCAGTGTAACGTACTCGAAGCGGAGACGAGAGTAGGGCAACATAGTTTATTAGGAGCACGTTGCAAGAGAGAGAGAGCACGCGGGCCGGGCCCCGCTTATATACAATTCCCGGTACAGCCTACTGGGTCGGTCAGGCCAATCCTGACCTGTTGAACTACCCGCCGTGACTGTTGATTGGCGGGTGATTCCGCGCCCTGCGCTGGAGGCTTCTGGGACAGCCCAGTTGCCTCTGCGCGGGGCACATGTTGTTACTGATACACTACATGCCCTCTCAATATTTTTCCCAAAAAGAGTAAATTTGAGACTGGTCGATAGTGTGTCAATTTGGCCAGGTCTAGAGTGGACTTTTTCAGGAGAGGGCAGAACACTGCCTCTTTAAGAGATGTTAGAAAAAGCCCTTCCTAGAGAGATCTATTTATGATATCTCGTATAGGATATTGGAGTTCTCCCAGGCATGCCTTAATCAGCCAGGATGGGCATGGGTCCAGATCACATGTTGTTGAGTGTACAGTGGAGAGTACTCTGTCAACTTCCTCCAAACTGAGCATTTTAAAACAATCCAAAACTGATCCAGAAGGCAGGCATGGAGCCTTGAGTTCACATACTGTTTCAACTGTAGTGGGAAGGTCATGATGGAGTGACAAGATCTTGTCTGTGAAAAAATTTGCAAAAGCCTCACAGCCAATATCTAATTCTCTACAATTTGGCCTGTCTTGTGGCAGTACTGAAAGCGACCGAATTACACTAAACAATTGTGCTGGGCATGATGTCTCAGATGCAATCCTAGCTGCAAAGAAAAGCTTTCTTTGTGGCTTTGACTGCCATCTCATAGAATCTCATATACGCTCTATAAGATGTTCTGGTTGCTTCATCTCGAGTCCACCACCACTGCCCCTCTGGCCATCTGAGCCCCTGTTTCATCAGTCGTAACTCTGGGGTATACCATGGTGCAAGATTAGAATGGGGGTGCAGAGGGCGCCGTGGTGCAATCTCATCAATGGTCCTGGAAAGCCAATCATGCCACGACTCTACTAAGTCATCTAGAGAATTGCCAGGGGGCCAGAAGCCCTGAAGAACTATTTGGAACCGCACAGGATCCATCAGGCTCTGCAGGCAAGCCAAAATATGCTCGCCGCCTAAATGGACTTGAGGTAGGACATCCACATGGGCCTTTAGGGCATAGTGGTCCGACCATGACACTGTATCCACAGCAACCCAATCCACTACAACCTCCATTGCAAAGATCAAGTCCAGCATGTGCCCTGCCTGGTGAGTGAGTGTTGTAACAACTTGGGAGAGTCCCAGTGTCACCATGGACGACACTTGGTCTTCCGCCTGAACAGAGGTTGGGTCATTGGCATGAACACTGAAATCACCCAGGATCAAAAGCCTTGAGTGTTCCAATGTCCAGCCTGTTAAGGCCTCCATCAGGGATGGTAAGAAGGTGACTTGTGCATTAGGTGGATGGTACACCAGCCAAACCGCCAATCCCTCCCCAACATTCCACGCCAAGCCGACACATTCAATGCCATCAATCTTTGGCATTGGAAGTTGCCAAAAGGAGTAAACCTCCCGTATGAATAGAGCCACCCCTCCCCCCGCCCTTTAGCCCGTGATTGGTGAAAGACTGAGTATCCTGGGGGGGTGACCTGGGAGAAAGTTACTGTCTCCCCATCACGCACCCAGGTCTCAATCACGCAAGCCAGGTCCATATCCTGCTCAAGCAGGAAGTCATGAAGGACTGAGGTTTTATTGTTTATGGACCTGGCATTACATAACACCAATGACAGAGGTGAGTAATTCAGCCTGGCCCCTCTACCCATTACTATTGGGATGGGACACAGACTAAAAGGAGGCCGAGCTTCTCCATATCTCTGCCACCTTCTTTTATTATTACGTCTGTTCCCAAACTATGGTTAAATCCTAGTAAGTAATACTTCTGTTTCACAAATATTTTTCTCCTTAGTTCTAATATCATGCAGATGTGGAAGGGATATTGAAGGGGTTCCTGTGCATTTGACTGTTATTAAAACCTGAAGCTTTCAAAAAAAAAAATTGACTTTCTGCCACCTATTGGTAATTTTAGGTGCTGAAACATTTTCAGTTCACCTCTAACTTTTAACTTATTCAATGTTATTTTGTGCACAGTTCCTTCTGAGCTAGACATCATTAGGGATCAAATTATGTCAGGAAAAAAACCTTACTCATAATACTGAACAGCACAATAATTTTTTGGACTAGTCCAATGACAACACACATTTGCAGACTTTGGGTTGCCTTTCTATCCATTAAGAACTCTGAAACCCTGCATCTTTGTTTTTTAATTTAATATGAACGTGATACTAAAATCCAGTAACTGCAAATTATGTGGTAAATACAGAGTCATTTAAAGAAACCAATAACATTTTTCGGTCAATGAAACTTTAGATGGTAATTATTCTTTTTAAATGAACTTTGCTGAATGGATTTGGGTTGAATCTGGAATAAATTTTAAATATGTTTCCCTGAATACCCTTAGAAGTTATATGCTCAGGAAGTATCAACTAAGATCATTTGAGATGGAAATCTCGTGAGTTAGGTATGATAGGGTATTACCTTCTCCATCCATTCCCCAGTGTGAAACAGTCATAAATATATACTGTGCAATCTATGCTTAATGCCACTTCAAAGCATTAATTGCAATGCAGTTGGGCAAGCATGAATCAAAGAACAAGAATGTCCAGTTCATCAGACATTATTATGGAGGGAAAGAAAAAGGGTTTTATCTTGCTTTGAAGATTATCTGGGGGTGTGAAACTTGAACCTAGTAAACAACAGATGACAGACAGTTTTGACATGTGAGACTGTTTTCTGATGCTGAAAGTCATCCCAGGTTTTAAAAGCTACTGGAAGCAAAGTTGCGGACAGGTGCACTTGCAGCAAGTGCCTTTAAACATACCTGGTAAATGAGGAGAGTGCTAGTGGATTACTGAAAGTTTCAAAAATGGTTCTGACAGAAGTGTTCCGGCTGTTTTGGCAAGCACTTGCATTCTTGCCAGCTTTAGCATTCTCAGGGCAACAGTTGGTGAACCCACATGGCTACCTAACAAGCCCAAGCCCAGACCTTGTTTTGTGTAGGATCTTCTCCACAGCTATCAGAACCATCTGGAGAAAACACCACATGGCAGTTGATATGCTTTATTGGACTGAGGGGAAGATCACATGGCAGAAAAAAGATGACAACACGTGTTTTTTCTTCTGTGTGTTGCTTTTAGCCAGTTCTAATCCAACTGAGTTACTGATTACAACCCCTGACACTGATTGATAATGCCAGGCATGTTCTTAATTTACTGTGAAGGAAGAATTACACATTCTGATTTTTTTAATGCAGTAGGAAAATGAACATGGAAAGCAGCATACTTCTCATTACAAAACTGCCATGATGTATCAACATGAATGTTTCAGGAGCTGCACAGGTATCCCAGACCAGTCTAGAGTATCAAACTGTTGGTCTGGCTGAAGGGTACTCTACCACAATCTGAATGTACATGTATTAAATCAGCTCTTTCTTTAATTAATATGCAAAGCACATATAAAGCAAAATTAGTCAGAATGCTTGTTTCCTTAAACTGCTTCACTTCTGTTTTCTTTTTAGTATTAGTGAATCAGAATATTGGGCTAGATCTTGGAAGCTTGGGTTCAGATCCCCACTCTGCCATGGAACTTAGGCCAGTTAGTCAGTGTACTTACTTATAGCGTTGTTGGGAGAGCACAGGAACACATGAAATTGCTTTTTACAGGATAAGATAACTGATCCATCATGGTCAGTATTGTCTGCTCTGATGGGCAGATGTCACAGTCTTGCTTAATATGGTATATTGTCCTGAACTCTCTGTATAATAAAATGTGAGAATGTAGCTCAGAAGAAATAAATTGAGACCCGGTAGCTTTGTTCTATATTTGAACAGAAATAAATCTAATGAGCAGGGAAGAGTCAATTTTAAGATATATTTGTATAAGGAACTCTGAGTTATAACAGTTCAAGTATGAGTGAGAGTTTGGATTGATTTGTACTTAGTTAACAGTTGTCAATATTCTTTTAAAAATAGTTTCCATTTAGTATGAGCAGGGCTTTTTTGTAGAAAAAGCCCAGCAGGAACTTATTTGCATATTAGGCTACACCCCTAATACCAAGCCAGCCAGAACTGCATTCCTGTGCGTTCCTGCTCAAAAAAAGAAAGAAAGAAAGAAAGAAAAGCCCTGAGTATGAGCCATTTGATCTAAGGTGAAAACTTGTTTTTTTGTAGTCAAATTATCTCTCTTCATTGTGAAAATCTTTGGTGCTTGTAAACATCTGCTTTTCTATGCATTAAAAGATTTTTTTTTAATTTGAAAACTGGTATTTTCTACTTTGAGAGGCTGATGCTCTCCAGGGTCTCAGGCAGAGTTCTTTCATATCACCGACAATCTAATCCTTTTGACCCGAGGTGCTAGGATACCAAGGACTTTCTCTGTGCAGCACAGATGTTCCACCAACAATAGGAAGAGGAATATGAACTCCTTGATGGGAGAACAGCATAAAAATATGAGAAATAAAAACATTATTTAATTGTGGAGATTCATAGTCTATCTCTCCAGGGACCTACTTGATGCTGCTAACAAGGCCTCAGATTCAGTGGGAGCTCACAGGAGCACAGCTCCCGAACCTTTCTGAGAGTTCCACCTCCTTGTCCATTGAATAGTATGTGCAGCTGCATAACAATCCCTGGATGAGCTCCACCACCTATTTTTCTACAAAATGACCCCTGCTGCTAATTTATTTATTTTTTATTTTATTTTATTCGATTTATATCCCGCCCTACCCCACCAAGGTGGGCTCAGGGCGGCTTACAACAGTAAAAGCTAACAGAGATCGGTTTAAATATGATTAAAATTATACAATAAAATACATAAAAACCTAAAAATACCTAAAACTCACATCGATATACACTATGCTACATTTTCCTTAAATCAGTCCTTCAATTTCCAATATTCAGTAATCTGATGTTTGAGATTTAATATTCGGCATTCTGATCACAATTAATTATATGCCAACCGGAAGAGGGTTGTTTTACAGGCCCCGTGAAACTGTTCCAGGTTCCGCAGGGCCCTCACCTCCTCCGGGAGCTGATTCCACCAACAGGGAGCTGCAATCGAGAAGGCCCTGTCCCTGGTCGCTTTCAGACGGGCCTCCTTTGGCCCAGGGATTACAAGGAGGTTCTGAGACCCCGACCTCAGCACTCTCTGGGGAACATGTGGGGAGAGACGGTCCCTAAGGTAGGCAGGTCCCAGACCATAAAGGGCTTTAAAGGTCATAACCAGCACCTTGTACCGAACTCGGTATGTTATCAGCAGCCAGTGCAGTTCCCGAAGCCCCGGCTGAATGTGCTCCCGTCTAGGGAGCCCTAACAAAGTGGAAACCAACAATACATGCATAAAACATGAAATCAGAAACACAAGGCATAAAATCGTTGATAATTGTTGAGCATGAAAATAGCATTATTCCAGAAGTTAAAAACAGAAAGATCTTCAGGTCATTATAATCTAGCTCCTGGCAAAGGCTTGGCTGCAACATTTTGAACCAGGTGATCTCTCCATAAGATGTTTGTAAATAGTTCCTTTGTCTTCATTTGGTGCATACAGTCTCAGGACTAAAGTCTTAACTCCAAGTATGTTGATTCCTATCCCTACAAATCTACCGTGTTCCAAATCTGGTTTGCCCTGTACTTTAGAAAAGATAATTCAAACATGTCATTTGGCATTTTTACTGGGGGAAGGATGCAACTGAAAGGATGAACATATTCTGCATGCTCTGACCAGCATACTTTTATAATCAATATTCCTCAAATGTTTTAAATTGTTCTAGATTTAAATCTGATTCTAGATTTAATTTCAATACCTTAATGTTCAGATTAAATGTTCTCCATCATACCATTGCTTCAAAAGACATCTCCCCAATCTTGACTTTCAAAGCTATACCTGCCACACATCTCAGAGTTCCCAGTGTTATGAAAAAATCTTAGTAATGATCCATCAATATTATCTTTTACCACACTAATCCAATCCACTGCAACATACAATACCCAGAAACTCTAGCATTAGACGTTTTAACTGTTGCAAGAACATATAGGCCACCAGAGTAATAATAAAATCTCAAAATAGCCTTCCAAGTACTTGTTCTTATAACAGAGTTCAGATTAGGGGTATGCATTTCGTATATCCAAGCAAAAAAAAAAATTAAGTCAAATATTGATCAGCCAGATACAGATTTCAGTATATTTTTTTTGAGCTATCCAAAATAGATGAGTCCCAGATATCTCAAAAATATTTGGGATTTTTCAGGATAGCCAGATAGTTGAAGTTAAACGGTGTTTAAAAGGACTGCAATCACACAGTTGCATTACACAGCTTGCAACAGCTTGCAAGCTTCCCCCTTCCATTGAAACCAATGGAGGACAGGGGCACCTTCTTTGGGGGCCCATAGAATTGGATCTCCTGGTCCAATCCATAGGCGTAAACTATGTGGGGGCTCCGGGGCTCAAGTCCCCCCTGGATTTTCCCAACGGGGGCTGAGCCCCCTCCGGGAAACCAACACAGGACTTGGGGGCTTCCAATTTTTCTTCAAAGGCATGAATGGGATGGTAGAGTCTATGTGTGATTTTCCCTCTGGGCTGCAAAGTGATGTAATGACTTTACAACCTTCTTAGAAACGCTAATTGAGCGTCTCCCGCCAGAGGCTAGGTGTCAATATGCATATTAACCAGTGTTTGTAAGCTCCAATTGGGTAAATCAATACACGGGTGGGGAGATCTTTCCAGGCAATAGCTTTTGCAGCACACAGGAGATACAGATCTCTCTGAAATCTTGGAAAGGTGGCTATATTTTTCATCCATTCATCCAATCTAGATTGTTGAAGGACCTTTGATATTGTAAGGTAATTGAGATCTACAAAAGTTTTCAGTTGTATCTTTGGATTCTCTAGATTAATGACTAAAGTATTGATATCCAGCACATATCAATTCTTATAAGTTTGGTGTCTGTTGGAAAATAAAGCCTGGCTGGCTACACCCACTTTCAATATACCAACAGACAGACTGCAGGCTCTCTTTGGTGGATTCAACATACTTGCTTGTTTCCAATTTACATTTTGGGGGGAAGTGAGATTGAGTGTGGGTGGACATGAAGATCAGAGGCCTTTAAAAATTTCCTAATAGATTCAGGTGGAGTTGCTATATTAGTCTGAAACAGCAGAACAAAATTTGAGGCCAGTGGCACCTTTAAGAACCAGCCAAGTTTTATTCTGGGCATCAGCTTTTGTGTGCATGTACACTGTTTCATTTAGATTGCACACTTGGAGGCTTGCAGCCTGCAGCAACGCCGCTAGGCTGCATTTGCATGATTTGCCTCCCTGGGAGGGAAGGGAGGATTGGCAGCCCGTTTGGGCGCATATTTCAGGTGGTGGGGCCAGGCCGTTGTAACAGCCAGACCTCTGCTCCCTGTTTCAGTCTTGGACAAGATCAGCCTGGGCGAGAAGCGTGATTTGAGTGGCGCGTTCTTTCACGCCAGAGAGGAGGCTCTGTTTCCTTCTGTCTGCATCAGCATGTCCTCGGGTGCGGCAGTGGACAGTTCAGCGGCTGGGGGTGTTCGTGCATGGGAGCCAGGGTCTCCCTGGCTCGTCTGTGGTCCAGCTGAGCGAGCTCCTAGGGTCATTGTGGTTGCTGGAAGGAGCTTTCTTAAGGCTGTGGTTTTGTTATTTACTCTTCTCTTTGCTTGGGGTGGCCTGCCCTCGTCCTCATTTTTGGCAAGGAAGGGATTTTTGTTGGGGGTTGCGACTCCCTGGGGGAGTTAGGGTAATTGTCACCTTAACTGGGTCAGCCTTTTTTCGCTTCCCTGTAATTGGGTGGGGTGTTGGCCATATTGGGTCCCCTTTCTTCTTTGAGGGAGGGTGGCCATTTTACAAGGCTCTTGTTGGAAGCCATTTTGAGGTGCGCTTAGCTTATAAAGATGTCTGGTGGAAAGGGGTCTGGAAGGTCTAAAAAAAAAAGCCAATGCCTAATGTCACTAAGGCTCCTGCCAAGAGGCTTCCACCCCAGTTATCGTCGTCTGAAGAGAGTGATGTGGCTGTTAATGCTAATATTATGCAAAGGCTGCAGGCTCTGGAACAGGCAACGAGTATTCCTCCTTCAGAAAGTGTGGAGGGGGGAAGGACTTCTAAAATGGGGCTCCAAGCTAATGTGTTAACCAGGTTGTCTATCCTCGAGGGCAGATCTGGTGCATTCATTGCTGGCAGTGCCATGGGTCTCGGTGGTCCAGATGTGGGAGCGGCACCATCTTCAGGAACTGCTGGAGTTAGGTCAACGCTGGCTCCTGCTGGATCTGTGGGTAAGGCTAGGGACAATTTGCAGGCATATGCTGGGCAGGCTTGGCTGTGGGGACCTTGGGCAGGACATTCCTGCTGTGAGCACAGGGTTTGCTTCCCCCTCAGTAACGGGCTCGTTCTCAAATTGGGATTGGCTAATTGGGCAATGCGGCCCTTGTGGAGCTTGGCCGGATATCGGGCAGCAGGGTATTGCAGGCTTTTTTATGGGAAATTGGGGCGCCCTTTCTCCTTATGGGATGGTTCCTTTTACTGCATTGCCCTTTGGGGATGTAGCCTTGCCTTTGGGGGACCATTTGCTACCCGCAACTAAGGAGAAAATCTTAAAGGGTGAGTACGTGGATATTTTTTCCCCTCCTTTTTCGGGAGTTGGAAAAAAAAGATAAAGTGGAGTTAGATGAAAAAGAAAAAGAAAAGCTGAAGAAGCGTAAAGTGGAGCAGACCTGGGCTAATTGGCTTCCTGGGTTTTTTATTTACGCTGGGGTGATTGCACAGGCACAGCCTTGGAGGGTGGTGGCCCTTATCCAATACATGGACATAATATACAAGGGGTACACGGCATTTAGCGGGCCCACCTGGATGCAGTATGACGAGGAGTTTAGGATGAGGGTAGCCTTGTATCCTTCCCTTCAGTGGGACCACATTCATCAGCAGCTGTGGCTGCAGGTCATGTCTTCGGCGCGGCCAAATTTAAGCGACAGCTCTGATAGTGGTCATTTGGTGACCAGGTCAGCCTCAACCTCCTCAGCGGCATCAGGTTCTTCCCGCAGTTTTGTGGGGCAGGCGGTTCAACCCCGCCTGCTTTGTTGGAAATTCGGTTCCTAGGGAGTGTGTAGCAGGAAGGCTTGCCAGTTCAAGCATGAATGTCCCATGTGTAGTGGGTCTCACTCTTTCAATAACTGCCCAAAAGCCCGTTTTTGCAAGAATCAAAAGAAGCCTGGAGGGGGAGGAGGTTCTTATCAGGCTGGAAAAGGGGCCCAGTCCAATAAAGGCAGGTCCTCTTGAGCGATAGCTGTCTAGGGCAGACAGAGTTTATTTCCTAGAGGGTTTTAAATTCAGTTTTAGGATTGCTTTTCAGGGGCCCCGGGTCCCATTTATGTCTGGGAATCTGAGTTCTGTTAAGGATTTAGAGCAGGTTTGGAGCAGGTTGTCAAAGATAAGATGGCCAAGCAGTTGGCTGAGGGCAGGATTTTGGGCCCTTTTCCCCATCCTTAGAGTTTCCCCATTGGGCGTGGTGCCTAAGAAGGCGCCTGGGGAATTTCGTTTGATTCACCATCTTTCCTTCCCCAGAGGGAAGTCTGTTAATGATGGGATTCCCAAGTATTTATGCTCTGTTAGGTATACCAGCTTCGATCAGGCCATAGCCGTGGTGAGACACTGCAGGGAGGGTGCAGAATTGGCGAAATGTGATATTAAATCTGCATTTCGCCTTCTACCAGTGCATCCGTCTGATTTCGAGCTCTTGGGATTTTCTTTCGAGGGTCAATTTTACATGGATAGGGCATTGCCAATGGGCTGCTCTGTAATGCTCAGCTTTTGAGTGTTTCAGCACATTCTTGGAATGGACTGCTCGAGAGAAAGTGGGCTTACAGGACGTCATTCATTATTTGGATGACTACCTTTTGGGGGGTCCCAAAGGAACTGGCCATTGTTCGCAGCTGCTGTCTGGCTTTATAGAGCTGGCCGCAGAACTCAGGGTTCCCTTGGCTCTGGAGAAAACAGAGGGTCTGGCCCAAAAGCTGACCTTTTTGAGGATTGAAATTGATACTGTAGCACAGTTGTCCAGGATACCTTTCCAAAAAATAGTAGAGTTAAGGAGCAGGATTCATTCCTTTCTTCTTAAACGGAAGGTCACCTTGATTGAGTTGCAGCATCTTAACTTTGCTTGCAAAGTGCTTGCCCCGGGGCGAGCCTTTCTTCGAAGGCTCTGTGATGCTATGGTAGAATTATGCTTGCCTCAGCATAGAACGCGGGTTACCAGCAGCATGAGGGAAGATTTGAGGGTTTGGCAAGAATTTTTGGAATCCTTTAATGGGGTCTCCTTTTGGAGAGAGGATATGAGGCTTGAAGTTGAGCTCCAGGTCATGTCTGGTAGGAGTGAATTGAGATCTAATGTTTCTCGAGTTCTTTCCCATTCTAGTCGTGGTTTGGCTGTGGGGGAAGGATATGGTCAATCGCATGGTTCATTTTTGGTACGATAATATGGTGGTAGTCCATGTCATTAATTCCCTTTCATCCAAATCACGGTGGGTTATGAGGTAGGTGAGGGCCTTTACTCTGCATTGTCTGCAGCTTAACATATTGTTTTTAGCCAAGCATGTCCCTGTGGTGAGTAACGGAGTGGCTGATGCTCTCTCTTGTAAACAGACGGAGAGGTTTCATCAGCTGGCCCAAGATGCCAACCAAGAGGCGGTGCCAATGCCTCAGGAGCTATGGCTGATTGGAGAGCTGAGGCCTTCAGAGCAATAGGCCTAGCCATTGCACCTAGCACTAGGAAGTCTTACGAATGGGCTGTGCGGCAGTTTGAGGACTTTAGGTCTGAGGAGGGTATTGCAGCATTTGGCTCCTCCCGGTGGAGAAGTTGCTCCACTACTGTGTTTCACTTCGAGGTAAGGGATTGGCCGTGCGATCCATTAGGAGGTGCCTGTCTGCACTGGCTTTTGCTAGTAAGGCGCTGGGTTATAAGGAGGAAACAGCTGATTTTCGTCTTCAGAAAATGCTGGAGGGATGGGCCAGAGAGGCTGAACTTAGGCTGGATACTCGGAAACCTATGTCCCCCCTGATTCTCATGGGCCTGAAGGGGGTTTGGGGCACGGTTTGTGCTTCATATTTTGAGGCAGCTTTGTTTCATGCTGCATCCTTAGTAGCTTTTTGGGGGGCTTTTAGAGTCAGTGAGCTAGTGGCACGGTCCAGAAACGATGTTTCTGGTAATGCTTTGTTGCTAAGGGATTTGAGGTTATCTGAGGGTAAGGCTGTGATTACTGTCTGTTGCTCTAAGATGGATCAGTATCAAAAGGGTACCATGCTTGAGCTTGGCATTTGTTCAGAGCTTGAGCTATGCCCAGTTTCTGCGTTGGCTGCTTATTTGGTAGTTCGGGGGCACAAGGAGGGTTTTTTATTCTGTCACGTTAATGGAAACCCACTGATGAAACATCAGTTTTGGGCTGTGATGTCACGGGCTTTAGGTGAGCTGGGATTGTCTGGAATGTGGTTTGGGACCCATTCCTTTAGAATTGTGGCAGCTTCGACAGCTGCTGCCGTGGGGTATCCTTCTTCCTCCATTCAGCGCTTGGGCCGTTGGCGCTCATCTGCTTACAAATCTTATGTTTGACCGTTGCTCAGCCCCTAGTTTGGCCTGTTTGGCTAATATGTTACTGGTTATGTTCACGTTTGACTGTTTTTTTCTTTTTAGATGCTGTTGCTCCTGGCCAGAGGAGCTGAGTTCTTGTCTGTGGCCATAGACATGTTTTGGGCTGCTCTTCAGGTGTGGAGCACTTTGGTCAGCTCTCAGCTGGGACTCAGCCAATATGTTTGTATCGAGTGGCAGGGGCGCCGGGGACTTCAGTGGTTGGGCCTGCTACCTTTGTTATTCCACCGGAGTATGGTCCTTCCTCCTCAGGTTTTAATTATTCTACAGGGAGGGAATGATCTCGGGCTAGTAAAAGGCAAGGCGCTAGTCTGGCAGGCCCGTGAGGATTTTCAGTACATTAGGGAGAGATGGCCTGGGACCACTATCCAATACATGGATATAATATACAAGGGGTACACAGCGTTTAGCGGGCCTGCCTGGATGCAGTATGACGAGGAGTTTAGGATGAGGGCTCTGGCTGAGGACTGGGTCTCTCGCCCGCGAATGGCAGGGAAGTGGTCTGTTGAGGCCACTAGCCCTGACCAGGCCACAGTTTGGGTGTCCTTGCCATTGATTATGATGATTAATAAAGTGGTCCATTATTTATACCAATGCATTGTGTCCGACTCTTCATTCCAACTTGGGGAACAATTGGATGTTTGCAGCCTGCAGCAACGCTGCTAGGCTACATTTTCATGATTTGCCTCCCTGGAGGGAAGGGAGGATTGGCAGCCCATTTGGGCACGTATTTCAGGGGGTGGGACCAGGCTGTTGTAACGGCCAGACCTCCGCTCCCTGTTTCAGTCCCAGACAAGATTGGCCATCCCGCCCACCCTGTTTGTTACGTAAGCGGTTGCTGGTCATCTCATTTTTGAGGGGCTGGGTAGGAATGTTTTACCCCCCAGCTGATTGGTAGTTGCTGGGGTGTGTTTTTTGCCTACCCTGCATAGCAGAGCAGTGGATTGTAGATTTGGCTATCGGGAGGTGCTGTTAAATAGGTGGTCACTTTAGTTGGCATGTTTTTCTGGGTTTAGGGTACTATGTGGCTAGGGGAGGACCATGAAGCATCCCCGTTTTGGGAAATTAGGGGTCTGACATGATCAACCTTGGGGTTTGGTGACCTGGGGTGGGGAGAATGCAGACCATCCTGAAGGCTCGATTAGAGGGTGCCTTCCATTGAGATGTGCGTCTGGTGGTTGGGCCCTCTGGGGCATGCCTCCCTGCTGGGCCAGCCTGGTGGGAGCTGTGTCACACAGCTCCGGCTGGGGGCTGGGTCTCTCACCTATTAATGGCAGGGGAGCGGTCTGTTGAGACCACTAGCCCTGACCAGGCTTCAGTTTGGGTGCCCTTGCCATTGATTATGATGATTAATAAAGTGGCCCATTATTTATACCAATGCATTGTGTCCGACTCTTCATTCTGACTTGGGGGGCAAACACTTATTTTATCTGACATGAGCCTTTTTTTTTGCTATTAATAATTGATCGTATTTATTATTATGCTGCTGTTGGTTTCATAATGTGAGCCATCCTGAGCCCATTTTGTGGGTAGGAAAGGATATGTTGAATACATGAAATGAAATGAAAGTTTGATTTCTGAGTATAAGTGAAAATGGAATGATTTAGGTATCAACAGCAGCTGTAAACTGTAGCATATACTGAACCCAACATGTAGTTGGTGACAGCCAGTTTGCTGCTGTAGTTAAGTGCGTGGACTTTTATCTGAGAGAACTGGGTTTGATTCCCCACTCCTCCACTTGCAGCTGCTGGAATGGCTTTGGGTCAATCATCGCTTTTATAGGAGTTGTCCTTGAAAGGGCAGCTGCTGTAAGAGCTCTCTTAGCCCAACCTACCTCACAGGGTGTCTGTTGTGGGGGGGCGGGAAGGTAAAGGAGATTGTGAGCCATTCTGATTCAGAGTATAGAGAGGGATATAAATCCAATAATAATATCCAACTTCTCCTCCTCATTCTTCCTCCTCATCTCAATTTATACCCCATCCTACCCCCTAGCAAAAAAACCCCCATGCCTCATGTCAGATAAATATTTGTGTGTGTGTAACCCCAGAAATTCTAGTGTCTGAAAAAATATCAAAAAGTAAGAAGGCACTGTGAAGGGGGCTGTAGACACCACTTTGTTGGTGTTAAAGGTGCCACTGGGTTCCAACTCTGTTCTCACATTTGTTGACTGCTTTATTATCTGTAAGAGCCCCATGGCGCAGAGTGGTAAAGCTGCTATAAACCCAGAGCTCCCTGCTCACGACCTGAGTTCGATCCCGGCGGAAGCTATGTTCAGGTAGCCAGCTCCAGGTTGACTCAGCCTTCCATCCTTCTGAGGTCAGTAAAATGAGTACCCAGCTTGCTGGGGGGAACGTGTAGATAACTGGGGAAGGCAATGGCAAACCACCCCATAAAAAGTCTGCTGTGAAAACGTAAAAGCAACATCACCCCAGACTTGGAAACGACTAGTGCTTGCACAGGGGACTACCTTTACCTTATTATCTGTATAACAATTTACTGTGATTTACACATCTTACCCAATGTGTTATTCCAATCTTAGCTGGATTTATTGTTCAGTTACTTACCCCTCCTTTCTTACCTATATGTAATACTTGAGGAAATCTGTTTCAGCGAATCTTAAGGAGTGGACATATTAAGCTTCTCAGTTGTACCCATAATGGAATGTTGTTTGACTTGTAGGTAAAAACTGAAACCTCAAATCTTATTCCCATATTTGTTTAACTCTTGTGTTTGCATGCTAATTTTATGCAATTCACAGATCTTTCTCACATCCAGTCTCAGCTGTAATCAGCTATAATCACCCAGTATTTTATGCATCTTGGCTTTTCTGACAACCACCCAACCCCTGTAAGTAAGGGTTGAAGAAACTGTTTTCAATGTATCTGACGAAGTGTGCTAGCACAGGATAGCTTATACCAGATCCTAACCCTAACCCAGAATAAAATTTATAGCTTATACCTAACCCTAACCCAGAAAAAAACTTATTAAGTCTTAAAGGTGTTACTGGACTCAAACTTTGTTCAACTAGTTAATGATTGGAGAAGAAATTGGGAGAAGACTAACACTGTATTGCTATGTTGCATACATATTGCTATAGTATTTGGGGGTTCTTTTGACAGATAGATACTTTGTGTCTTCTTCAAGCCTGTGATTGTTTACATTCATTTAAGTGGATGCTGAACCAGATCCTTTTGAAAATTAATGGCCCCAGCAAGCCTATTTTTTTTTCAAAATGACTGCACTCTTAAAGACTTGGTCAAGTAGGTGTGTATTGACAATTGTTCACCACCTAGGCATAGAGTTGCCAATCCCCAGTTGAGGGCAGGGGATCCCGCAGTTTGGAGGCTCTCCCCATGCTTCAGGGTCATCAGAAAACAGTGGGGTGAAGGGAAATGTCTGCTGTAAGTAAATGTCCAGGGAACCTTATAAAATGTTCCCCTAAAGCTTTTCTGTATTGCCCTTTACTGTCAAATTTGGGACTATTAGTTTGTCCTATGCACATGATATGTATATTTGCAGATCTTAAAGTGACTATTCTAAAAGTGAATTTCAAAAACAGGACACAGCAAGAGACCTCTGAGATACCACTATAACCACTGGCAAACTCCCACCTTTTCCTGGGTTTGGCCCAGTTCATGGGCATTGTTGGGGGGGGGGGTGCTCCCTAAATTTATGGGGAGGGAGCTTCTCCATAAATTCATAGATAGTGATAATGGAGGCCCCTCCCTGTGATGTCACTGGTTCCTCCCTATGATGTCACTGGATCAAATGTCTCTGGCAGGGCCCCGCCCCCCCTGGGAAAATTGAATAGTTTGCGCCTCTGGTCCAATCTTTTTTAAACTTGGGAAGTTTTTTGAGGAGAGGTGCTAGCAGCTATGCTGAAACTTTGGTGCCTTTACCTCAAAAAACAGACCCCTAGACACTCAGACACCCCCAGATTGATTCCCTATTATATCCTCTGTGGACCACTGACTATAATAGCCCCCATGGGGCATCAGGGAACCCTCTCCCCCCAAAAAAAAATACCCTGGGATTTCCAAAAATTCCTGAATCCAAATACCATGCCAGTATGGGGATTTTGGAATATCAGAAAATACAGATTTTATTGTTGTTGCTGCTCAATTGATTTTTTTTTTGCACACCCCTAGATCAGATATACCTTCAAAGACAGTTTTGTTTGAAATGTAAATCCTATGTAAATTATAAATATTGAAATTGCTCTACTTGCTCCATAATTTTCTGCTACTGCCAATTTATATTTCCTTGTCTTTTTTTTTAACTAAAGAGAAGGTCCTTCAACTTAGAAACATTAATACATAGACCCTCTTTGGAACAATACTCTGAAAAGGAGACTATACATTTATATAAACCAACCATGATCTTGAGGGAAGAGCTGTATTATCTGCATACAAAAAACACAACTTAACATGAGCAAGATAAAACAGATGGAACTCATATCTGGAAATTTAAGGCTGCAATTGTATACCTATATTTCCTTGGAAATAAGTCCAATGGAACAAGACTTACAGTTGAATCTGTTCATGATTACCCAGAAGTGAGTTCTATTAAGTTAGGAGGCATTAAATGGTGTTCCCTACCAATGGATTGCAGTTATAGTTATGACTAATTTCCATTGCATTTGAACAAAGTTTGAGGCCAGTGGTACCTTTAAGACCAACAAAGATTTATTCTGGGAATTCTGCATTGGTCTTAAAGGTACCACTGGACTTGAACTTTGTTCAGCTGCTTCAGACCAACAGGGCTACCCTCCTGAGTCTATTTCTATTGCATTTGTTTAGATAGGTCATAGATAAGATCAGCTTTTGCTGGCTTATGTTCATAGAGTTTGCTGAATTATGCTCATAGAGCTATGAACATAATTTGATGTCCATGCTATATTGATATTTATACTTTCACTTCTCCATGATTTAGTGCCACCTTCCTTTGTCATCTGCTGAACACCACAGCAACGCTACAGCTCCAAAGCACATACTTCCCATTGAAAAACAGCTAGCATTTATTTCTCTATTGAGCAGAGCCCAATGTGTTATCAGAAGAGGAGAAATCTAAGGAGGCTTATCCTTCTCTATAAATCTTCATGCCCTCTGGATAGAAGTTGACTTTGAAGTGTACAATGCTGCTCTTGGTACTTAGAGCTGAAAATGCTGCTTTGGGATTTAGCTTACTACTTGTTAAAACACAGATTGCTTTTAGGAGTTGGTGTCTGACTTTTCTGCACTAACTCACTTCTTATGCTCAGGGATGCCAGGCTCCCTTGAAAGAACTCCATACTCATACATCTGTACCAAAATAGAAAAAGGCCAGATTCTCCCCAGTGCCATCTATTAAAAACTCCATCAGAAGTTGTCATTGGCTCCCCCCAGTAACAATCAAAATGTTCTCAGCTAGATAAATGACTAGATGCTGGGAGAACTGTGAGAGTTATTATTAAAGGGAAATTGCTGCAGCATAGGATCAGGACCATGGATCAGCATTTTGATCCGGGCCATGGAGTTTTCAACAATCAACTTGGGGAAAGAGGTGTTTAACCTTTCCACTCCCACATAATTTTGCTGATCCCTGAACTCTACATGCTATTACCTACTCTGAAGGACAGAATGCAGGCATCCTTGAAGAGGGAGATTCACTCTTTGGATAGGGTTTAAATGATTACGCAATAAGGATTTGCTCACCAGTTACATATTGCTGTAAACATATAAATGTTTTCCAAGGCTTGGAAAACTGACAAGTTGAAACCTGTGTATTCCAGGCTCATCTTCACCTGCAGAACAGTAAGGTCTCCAATGAAGCACATGACAATGGAGGAACATATTAACATGTAAATTTTTCTTTACAAAAATCAGTAGCAGACTCATTTGTTTCATGTTCTGTTTGCCTGTCCCAAAGAAAGAACTGGTTTTCTGATTATCAGTTCAGCCCATTTGTGGCTCTTTGGCACATTGTTTCACTGTACTCCTTCCTAACCATACACTACAGCAAAATTGGCTTTTCGTACATGTATATTCTCATACAACCTGTCTGAGATCTACTGTGCCCCCCGCCCCACTGCATAACTGCACCACTCAGCAGGCAATTGTTTCAGTAGACAAATCAGTCACAAATCACATCAATCAGTCATAACTAAATTTTGTGTTTTAATAAAATCCTACCTTCAATATTTGTCTAAGTAGTCCCTAGTGATAGTAGAGGCTGCCAATTGGTTTGAATTAGCAGTCTTAGAGCATGGGCAGTTGCATGAAAACCTAATGCAAACCTGTACAGTCAGTGCTTCACTCACTGTTCCACAAACCAAACCAACTGGACAAATGTCTCATGTTTGACTGACAGTCTCAAAGACAGTAAGGTCAACTGTCAAACATATCCATGCAGAAATTCACACTATATCTACTGATGATATGTAAGGATATATAAGTGGTCTAGATAGATTGTGAACTTTTAATGTTTAAATGATAATTGTTTAAGTCTCAGTGGTTATTTAGTAGTGCTTATACAGAAAAAACAGTGATATAGTGACACTTAGGGTTGCCAAGTCCAATGCAAGAAATATCTGGGGACTTTGGGAGTGTAGCCAGGAGACTATGAGCAAGGTTGTGACAAGCATAATTGAACTCCAAAGGGAGTTCTGGCCATCACATTTAAAGGGAGTGCACGCTTTTTAAAAGCCTTCCCACCACTGGAAATAATGAAGGATAGGGACATCTTTTTGGGGGCTCATAGAATTGGACCCCCTGGTCCAAACTTTTTAAAACTTGGAGAGTGTTTTGAAAAGAGGCACCAGATACTATGCTGAAAATTTAGTGTCCCTTCCTCAATAAACAACCCTCCCAGAGCCCCAGATACCCACAGATCAATTCACCTTTATATCCTATGGGAATTGGTCTCCATAGGGAATAATGGAGTGCCCAGCAGACATTTCCCTCCTCCCCCCACACACTTTCTGATGACCCTGAAGTGGGGGGAGGGAATATCCCCTGCCCCCACCTGGGAACTGGTAACCCTAGTGACACTGCTTCTTCTGAGTGGAGAAACAAACACACAGTCCTTTAATACTAAATACTAACGCAGCAGGTCAAACAGCTAGCACCCTATCTGGCTCCACAGGACTTAGCTACAGCAATCCATGCAACTGTCACTTCCAGGCTGGACTACTGTAACTCGCTGTACACAGGCTTGCCCTTTAGGCTGATCCAGAAACTCCAGCTGGTGCAAAATGCTGCAGTGCGATTGCTGACTGAACTGCCTTTATGGGCAGGCAGTTGACCGATGCTATGCAGTTTGCCCTGGCTACCAATCAAGTGCCAAAGCTGCTTCAAGGTTCTAGTACTGACATTTAAAGCCTTAAGCGACCTGTGACCAACATACCTGCAGGACCGTCTCTCCCCATATGAGCCCTGGAGAGTTCTACGATTGGCCAATCAACATCTGCTGACTATCTCTGGCCCAAAGTACATCCTGCTTGCCTCGACTAGGGCCAGAGCCTTTTCAGCCCTGTCCCAACCTGGTGGAATCAGCTCCCCATTGAGATTCAGGTCCTACCAGATTAACTATCATTCCATAGTGCCTGTAAAATGGAGCTGTTCCACCAGGCCTTTAGCTGAGGCAGGCAGACATCTTTACTTTATTGACCATCTCACTGGCCTCCCTACACTGACTTACCATCTTGATTGCTGGAAATCGAACTGATATTCTTGATATCTTTGACATTTAGAACACCTATGACATCTATGTCTTAATTTGTAAAATGTGCTTACACCATCCATGCTGTTCTATCTAATTGTTTTAACTTGTTTTAATTGATTCATTGTTTTATTGTTGGATTTTTAATTGGTTTATTGTGTTGTAATCTGCCCTGAGCTCGTTATGGAAACGGGCAGACTATCAATTTGCAAAAATAAAAATAAAATAAATAAAAATAATTAATTTATTTCAAAGTGGCCATTGAATTGAGTGGGTTTTATCATTTACAGTGTCTATATACAAACTGTCATTTCCTAAGTAGAAACAAGAAACTTGCTCCTCAGATACCAGTAGTAGAAGAGGGTCTTCTGCACAATGGCTGCCTTACTCTCAGCTTTGTATCAGGACCAAGAGAAACCTGGTGTTGCTCAATGGAAGCCAAGAGGAAAGGCTTTTCTTCTTCCATTTCCACTAACAGGGTAGACAAATTATAGCCAGCTCTTCGGTGAAGGAAGGGAGAAACTTAATTTGACCTTTGTACTACTCACACCTCCTTATGTATTGGACTTCACTTTGAGGAATCCAGACTTTCATATATTATTGTTAGTAAGCTATTCCTCCTAATAAGTTACATCCTCTGTCTTTCACATTAATTGAATCTAACTGCTAAAACTTCCTTTACGATAAGCACTTCTAGATAGCAGACGTACTTCCTGATCTATAAAAAAGCTTGTGGAATGGGGAACTGTATTTAAGGAAGACATAAATACAGTTCCACAAAAGAAGCTTGCTGACACAGAGCACTTCTTGAATAATTCACTTTCAAATTAACACTTATCATACCATTTGCCTTTTAAGTCCAACTCAGTAGAGCTGGAAAGAATAGTTCTCTGGAGAGAGAATTAATGGCAAACAGTAGTCTCTCTGACTTGCTTCATTTTAATAAAAATGATCAGATGATAACCTATAATGAAAAATAAACTACCTTTACTCAAATTGATATGAGGTCAATGCTTCTCAGCTTCTCATGCCACTGCAGTGTGATATTTATAATTAGTATAAAAATGTAAATAGATTGCACAGAACTTAAATATTAGACAAATAGTACTTTAACTATGTGCAGTGGCACTCTGTATTCCAGCTAAACTGCATGAAGAATGGAGGGCTAGGGAGACATATCAATAGTAGGGTTGCCAATCCCCAGGTGGGGGCAGGAGATCCCCTGGTTTGTAGACCCTCCCCCCCCGGTTCAGGGTCATCATAAAGTGGGGGGGGATATCTGCCAGGCACTCCATTATTCCCTATGGAAAACGATTCCCATGGGGAATAATGGAGATTTGATCCATGGGTATCGGGCTTGGGGTAGAGGCGCCAAATTTTTTAGGTAGAGGCGCCAAATTTTCAGCATAGCATCTGGTGCCTCTCCTCAAAACACCCTCCAAGATTCAAAATAATTGGACCAGGGGGACCAATTCTATGAGTCCCAAAAGAATGTGCCCCTCTTCTTCATTATTTCCAGTTGTGGAAAGGCATTTAAAAGGTGTGTTGTCCCTTTAAATATGATGGCCAGAACTCCCTTTGTAGTCCAATTATACTTGTCACAACCTTGCTCCTGGCTTCACCCCTGATGTCTCCTGGCCCCAGCCCCGATGTATCCTGGCTCCACCCCCAAAGTCCCTAGATATTTCTTGAATTGGATTTGGCAACCCTGATCAATAGATATGTCTTTGGGCAGCAAAGAACAGATTACCTGTGCTTGATTCCAACACTGTAATTCTATAGGAAGTGGAAATTGGGACCAGTAGACATGTGACTACAAAGGTCTGACCTAGACATGCATAAAGCAGGCTTTGTATACAGAGGCTCATGTGGTCAGTGCTTCTCCTGAGGAAGGAAGGAAGGAAGGAAGGAAGGAAGGAAGGAAGGAAGGAAGGAAGGAAGGAAGGAAGGAAGGAAGGAAGGAAGGAAGGAAGGAAGGAAGGAAGGAAGGAAGGAAGGTCATGATCTCAGAATTTTTCTGTTGTTTGGCATGATTTCAGTATACTATAATGAGTTTGGATTCAGATCACTGTGGCTCAGACCAAAAGAAACAGTAATATTTCTTACTGATTGTAGAAATCCCCTTTAGTGGACCACAATGCCTCTGATCAAGGAACTATCAGGAACTGGTGATGACTCCCTTCTGGGCTGCAGGGAGTGGGCAGGTGTGTATTTGAACATAAAACATGGGTTTAGATGCTGGAACAGACAGAAAGAGAAGCAGACAGCCACTACTGTAGTTGACTGAAGCATTTTTTTGTGGGCGGGGGGGGGGGGTTCTGATGTGGAGAATTTTTTGCCCTGGAGGAAATCCTTTGTTCTCCCACCTGTGCTCTTCTTTTGAATTTGTAAATAAAACCAACATTTTAAAGACAGCTTAAGTCTCCAGTGCGCTCTCTCCAGTGGGAACTAACCCAAGTAGACTCCAGACTTTCACTGCTTAAAGAAGTGAGGCATGCATAAGAATATGTTTTACCAGACTAAATCTCACCTCAGCATTGGCTAGGAATGTAAACTCCTGAACCATATTTGGCATAAGAGTTTTATTCTTTTATGGCTAAAAGAAGCTGAAATCCCTTTTTTATTTTAGTTTAGATCTTTGATACTTATGAAGCATATGCAGGAACAACTTCAAATGCAAGTCTATACTGGACAGCTGGAATGATAACAGAAGAGGTGAACTTCTCCAAGACAATTACAGGCAGTAATCAAATGCACAAACATATGGGAATATGAAATGATTTGGTGTTTTGGCAGCAGCATGTAAAAAAAAAGATTTAGGACTTACAGTAGATAGAAGCTTAACTTGAATCAGTAACACTGAAAAACATAGCATAGAATGACTGTCCTTTTATTATTATTTATTTAATTTATATCTCACTACATTTCCCATAAGCAGGACTCAGGGTGGCATACAGCATGCACATACATCAATACATAAAAACATATAACAGTACATAACAAAATACATACAATACAATTAAGCTCCAGTACTATTCAGCAATTTGATCTAAGAAGGAAGAAGGTTTGGATTTATACTCCACTCAGAGTCTCAGAACAGTTTACAATCTCTTTCCCTTCCTCTCCCCACAACAGACACCCTGTGAGCAGTGTTCCCTCTAAGCTGAGTTAGCATGAACTAGCTACAGATTTTTAGCCTCCAGCTCACACATTTTTGTTTTAGCTCAGGAAAATTGACTCTAGAGCACAATAATTTATGCAGTAGCTCTCAGCTTTAATGTCAGTAGCTCACAAAGTAGAATTTTTGCTCACAAGACTCTGTAGCTTAGAGGGAACATTGCCTGTGAGGTAGGTGGGGCTGAGAGAGCTCTGAGACAGCTAATCTTGAGAGAACAGCTCCAAGAGCACTTGGTTGGTTAATAAGAAAATGAATGGATAAGAAGTTTAAATAGAGTGATGGAGTTGTATTTGGATGAAATGTTAATAGTTATAAATATATGGATTATTATAATGTATCTATGGCCTGGGACTCTCACAGAGGTGGAGTGGTGTTGGAATATATAACAATAAAATTATTTTTTTAAAAAAAGACTGACCCAAGGTCACCCAACTGGCTGCATGTGAAGAATCAACCTGGTTCTCCAGATTAGAGTCTGTCACTCTTAACCACTACACCAAACTGGCTCTCAGATCTACTGTTGGATGTTGTCACACATCCATCCCAGAGATAGCTGAGGTGATTGACATACAATTTATGTCCCACCCACAGGGAAGATCAGAACCAGGAGAGAGTGGAGAATTCGGGGGGGGGGGGGGGCGGGGAGAGAAATCCAAGAGGCCATTGATCTCTCTAACCATTGCTGTCCGCAACTATATGTCTGGTGGAACATCTCAGTCTTATAGGCCCTGCGAAACTGAGCTAAGTACTGCAGGGCCAAGATCTCCTTGGGAAGAGAGTTCTATCAGGCTGGGGCCAGGGCCAGAAAGGTCCTGGCCCTGGTCAAGGACAGCCAAATCATTTTGGGACCAGGCATATAGGAAGAGGCAATGGTTCCTTTAAATGTGATGGTCAGAACTCCCTTTGGAGTTCAGTTGTGCTTGTCATGCCTTTGGTCCTGGCTCCACCCCAAAATCCCCAGAAATTTCTTGGACTTGGCAACCCTATTACTTGGCACAGATAAGACTTCATTTGTTATTTTTGGATGCCATAGTTAAAGGGTGCTCACAACTTGAAAAGGATGAAAAGAAAAGATAGGCTAAAACAGGTGTAGCGTCTTGTGCTGAAATAAAGCACTGCGTGGCCATGCAGCAGAGGCGACCAGGGGAAGTCCCAGATCGCCCAGCGCAGTGTGCGAAAGGACCCTGCCAATCACAATCTGTGGCGGGAAGTTTGACTGGCCAGGATTGGACTGGCCAGTTAGTGGGCTGTTCCAGGATAAAGTGTATATAAAGCGGGTCCCGGCCCGCGTTGCTGTCCCCTGTGATGTACCATCCAATAAAGCATGTTGCCTTCAGCACGTCTCGTCTCTGAGTACATTACAACAGGGGTGTCAAATTCATTTGTTATGAGGGACAGATCTGACATAAATGAGACCTTGTCTGGTCGGGCCATGTGTGTCATAAAATGTAATGCCAGGTTGCAGAGATATAAACTTTATGAAGGACACAGAGAAACACAATTAAAGATTTTTTTTAAAAAAAAAACCCTACATAAAACATGCTTAAAGTATTAGCACTTGCGATATTGTGGTCAGTATCAAAGCAAGCTCCCCCTGCCTCCCCCTCTTCCTCCCCAGGAGAGAAGAAGAAGATGAAGATATTGGATTTATATCCTGCCCTCCACTCTGAATCTCAGAGCGGCTCACAATCTCCTTTATCTTTCTCCTGCACAATAGACACCCTGTGAGGTGGATGGGGCTGAGAGGGCTCTCAGCCAATGGAGAAAGTAGAGGCTTTGTTCCGTAGCTTCTGTAAGATTGAGAAATCCTGGCAAAGCATGCTGCGACACAGAAAGAAGCAAGAGAGAGGGAGAAGGAAGCACTTGCTTGCGGGCCTGATAGGAGCCCTCTGGGGGCCTGAAATAGTTATAGGCTGCATGTTTGACACCCACCCCTTGGCTAAAAAGTATGCTTAGCGTTACAGGGGGGAAAGTTAATGTTGGAAATTTTTCTGCTGTTTGAAAGAATGGATTGTCAGAATGAAGAGACAATGGAAGACTAAAACAAGAAAATACAGGCAAGAAGGGACCTGAGGGACCGTCTCTCCCCATATGAGCCCCAAAGAGCACTGAGGTCAGCAGGGAAGAACATGCTGACTATCCCTGGGCCAAAGGAGGCAAAATTACAGAGCACCCGGGCACGGGCCTTCTCTGTTACAGCCCCGTGCCTCTGGAATCAGCTCCCAGAGGAGGTGCGGGCCCTGTGGAATCTGGACCAATTCCACAGGGCCTGTAAGACCATTCTTTTCAAGCAGGCCTTTGTAGACCGCTGACAGGATGGGCTGTTCAACCCACCAAACGATTTATCTAGTGATCTCTGCCATTATATAAATGCACAGAATAACATCAGGAACATCACCACCGCTGTTAAATTATGGAATGGCTTAGACAACCGGAACTGGTTTTAGATATTGTTGTTTTAAATTATTGTACAATTTAAATGCTGTTTCAAACTTATTATATATTGTATAATTTTATTGAACTTGTTGTTAGCCGTCCTGAGCCTGCCTAGGCGGGGAGGGCAGGATATAAATAAAATTTATTATTATTATTATTATTATTATTAAGAATCCACACTTCCTATTGCCCCCCAAGATCGAAATGAAGAGTCAGACAGAAGGGAGGCCTGCCCCAGAGGACCCAACCACCAGACGCATGTCTCAATGGAAGCCAATCAGCTGGGGAGTAAAAAATTCCTACCCGGCCCCTCAACAGAGATGACCAGCAATTGCTTACATAAAAAACAGGGTGGGTGGGAGGGCTGATCCATCAAGCGACTGCCAGGAGAAGGGGAGGCTTTGCTGTTAACACAGCCAAGCCCCACCCCCTCATATTCGCGCCCAAACGGGCCGTAAATCGACTCTTCCCTCTCCAAGGGAGTAAATCTTGCTGAAGCAGATTTGCCTGCAAGCAATCCATTGCCCCCCAAGATTGGAATGAAGAGTCGGACACAAGATTTTGGTATAACTAAGGGCCACTTTATTAATTATAATAATCAGAACGGCAAGGGCACCCAAAAGCGTGTCCTGGTCTGGGCTAGGGGTCTCAACAGACCGCTCCCCTGCCATTAACGGGCGAGAGACCCAGCCCCCAGCCGGAGCTGTGAGACACAGCTCCCACCAGGCCAGCCCAGCAGAGAGGCCCGCCCCAGAGGACCCAACCACCAGATGCATATCTCAATGGAAGGCACCTTCTAGTCGAGCCTCCAGGACAGTCTGCATTTCCCCCAACCCGGGTCATCAAACCCCAAGGACAATGATGCCACACCCCAAATTTCCCAAAAGGGGGATACTTTGTGGGCCTCACCTAACCGCAACGTATCCTAACCCAGTAAAACTTGCCACCACTAAGGCCAAGTCTCTACTTAGGGCTTAGCACCCACCGGGAGGCCCAAAGCCACCCGCAACCCTTGCCATAAATCTCTCAAGAAAAGCATGAGGTAGAGGTCAGGAAACTCAGTAGAGATATCCGTATGGGGCAAATAGTGGCCCAACCCTCCTTCCAAAGCCTTTCTAATTTCCTTGTTGGCTTTGTAGCGGGCCCTCTCAATGGCAGCAGGTTCCCAAGCACTGCGCCAAACAAGGCAAGGAATCATGGCGGACCAAACTATAGTGGTCTCCGGCCATCGCTCCTTGATACATCGAAAATCATCCCAGGCCTGTCAGACAAACGCCTTGCCCTTAACTAGCCCGAGATCATTCCCTCCCAGGTGAATAATTTAAAACCTGAGTAGGTAGGCTTAAACCCCCATGGAATAGCAAAGGCAGCAGGCCTGGACACTGAAGGCCCCGGTGTCCCCGCCACTCGATACCATCATGTTGGCTGAGCCCCAGCTGAGAGCTGACTGAGGTTCTCCAAGCCTGATGGGCAGCCTAAAACACATGACTGTCACCACAGACGAGAACTCGGCTCCTCTGGCCAGGAACAACAGCATCTAAAAAGAAGAAACCATCAAACAGGAATATTACCAATAACAATTCAACCAACCAGCCAACCTAGGGACTGAGCAAAGGTTGAACATAAGATTTATAGGCCAAAGAACGCCCGTGGCCTAAACGCTGAATGGAGGATGAAGGATACCCCAGGGCAGCAGCTGTAGAAGCAGCACCAATCCTAAAAGAGTGGGTACCAAACCGCACCCCAGATAACCCCAACTTGTCTAAAGCCCTCGACGTCACAGTCCAAAACTGGTGCTTTGTGAGCGGACTACCATTGCTGTGACAAAACAAGAACCCCTCCCTAGGCCCCCGGACTGCCAAATAAGCAGCCACAGTGGAAACAGGGCACAACAGCTCAGAGCAAGCATCCAATTCCAGCACTGTTCCTTTGTGACCCTGGTCAGCCTTAGACCGTACAGTAATAACCACCTTACCCATCGCCAACCTCAAGTCACTTAACCTCAAAGCATTACCAGAAACATCATTTCTGGACCCCGCCACTAACTCACTGACTCTAAGAGCCCCGAAAAAGGCTATTAAGGACATGGCGTGAAATAAAGTGGCCTCAAAAAATGAAGCACACACTGAGCCCCAAACCCCCTTCAGGCTCCTCAGAATCAGAGGGGAAATAGGCTTCCATGTATCTGGCCTAGACCCAACCTCTCTGGCCCATCCTTCCAGCATCTTTCGAAGGCGAAAATCAGCTGTTTCTTCACTATAACCCAGCGCCTTGCTAGCAAATGCCAACCCAGCCAGGCACCCCCTAATAGATTGCACAGCCAATCCCTTACCACATAGGGAAACACAGACTACAGCAGCTGCTCCACTGGGAGGGGCAAAACAATGTGATACCCTACCTCAGCCCTAAAGTCCTCGAACTGCCGTACAGCACATTCATAAGAGCTATAAAAAGATATAGAGGATCTCAGAAATGAGACTGTGGTGACATCAAAAAAAGTGCAAGAGGTGGAAGGGACAGTGAAAGTACATGATTCCACCTTGTTAAAAATACAAGAAAAAGTGGCAATTCATGACTGCAAATTGATGGAGACCCAGATACGTCTGAGAGGAGTACCTGAGGATGAAGAAACTGATTTGAAAGAATATATAATAAAAATAATTGCAGAATTTTTGGAGGAAGATCCTGAAGGGACTAGAAACATGTATGACTATATGTATAGAGTGAACTCAGTATATGCCAAAAAAAATAATCTACCAAGAGATGTGGTTATAAGATATATGACAAAAGAAATGGTGGGGAAAATCATGAATAAAAACTGAAAAGACATTGATAGTGGGAGGCAGCAGAGTAAGAATTATGAAAGAGTTGCCAAGACAAGTGTTAAATGATAGAAGAGCATATAAGAAATTGACAGAAAAATTATGGGACAATGAGGGGTGGCGTTATTCATATGGGAGGGTTACTCCTTCCGGGCTCTCCTGGCCCCAACGATCGATGGTATTTAATGTGCCGGTCTGGCGTGGGATGTCAGAGAGGGGTTGGCGATCTGGCTGGTGTACCGTCCGCCTAACGCACCAGCCAGCGTCTTACCATCCCTGATGGAGGCGGTGGCAGGCTGGGCGTTGGAGTACCCAGGGCTTATGGTCCTGGGTGACTTCAATGTCCATGCTGACGACACGGCCTCCAATCGGGCAATGGATCTAGTGTCTTCCATGGCGACACTGGGACTCTCTCAATTTGTTACGACTCCTACGCACCAGGCAGGGCACATACTAGACTTGATCTTTGCGTTTGGGATTTGGATGAACGATATCGCGGTGGAGGCGGTGCCATGGTCAGATCACCTAGCCCTCAAGGCCTGTATGGAGACCTGTATGCCTCAACCCTGTAAGGGCAGAGAGCCTATTTTGGCTTGCCCGCAGAGCCTGATGGACCCAGAACGGTTCCAAATGGCTCTACGGGATCCCTGGCACCCTGGCGATTCCCTTGACGTTCTGGTTGATGCCTGGCAAGATCGGCTATCCAGAGCGATCAACAAGATCGCACCCCGACACCCTCTGCACCCTTGTGTGAGGCTGGCCCCATGGTATACCTTGGAGCTACGTCAGCTGAAACAAGGGCTTAGACGATAGAGAGGCAGTGGCGGTGCGCTCGTGATGAAGTGATGAGAACATCCTATAGAACGTTTATGAGGTCTTATGAGATGGCAGTCAAGGCTGCGAAGAAAGATTACTTCGTGGCCAGGATTGCGTCTGCAAATTCGTGCCCGGCTCAATGGTTTAGAATAATTGGACACTTAACTACACTGCCTCGAGGCAGACCAAATGTTAGAGAATTAGAAATAGGCTGTCAGGCTTTTGCAAAAACTTTTGCAGACAAAATCTCGTCGCTCTGCCAGGACCTGCCCATCACATTGGATACAGTACATGAACTGGAGGCTCCGTGCCTGTCTTCCGGTTTAGTTCTGGACCACTTCGACCCACTCATCCTGGAGGAAGTTCACGGAATTCTCTCCTCTGCACGCCCAACAACTTGCGATCTGGACCCGTGCCCCTCTTGGCTAATTAAACATTGCCTGAGGAAGCTTAGATGTCCTTTACAGGACATCATAAATAGATCCCTCCTGGAGGGGCATTTTCCAACACCCTTGAAAGAGACTATGGTCCACCCCCTCCTGAAAAAAAGTACAGCAGACCCGGCCAAATTGGCAAACTACTGACCGGTCTCTAATTTACTGTTTTAGGTAAAATTATTGAGAGGGCAGTGGCATTGCAGTTGCAGGGTTTTCTGGATGACACTTCCGTCCTAGACCCTTGCCAGTCCGGCTTTCGTCCAGGTCACAAGATGGAGATAGTGCTGGTCACCTTGGCAGATGACCTCCAGCGGCATCTGGATCGAGGTGGTGTGGCGGTGCTGATGCTGTTAGATCTGTCGGCCGCATTCGACACGGTTGACCATCGGCTACTGACCCGCCACCTCGCTGACGTAGGGGTTGGGGGTTGGCTTTACAATGGCTCTCCTCCTTCCTCGAGGATCGGGGACAAAGGGTGGCAATCGGGGGTGAGCTGTCCCAGAGGCGCACACTAGATTGTGGGGTGCCTCAGGGAGCAGTTCTCTCACCAATGCTATTTAACATCTATATGCGCCCCCTTGCCCAGATTGCCCAGAGGCATGGGCTTGGGTGTCACTAATATGCAGATGACACCCAGCTCTATCTGCTAATGGATGACCGGCCTGGCTGTGTCCCAGGGAATTTGGACCTGGCACTGCAGGCCGTGGCAACTTGGCTAAGGCTGAGTGGGTTGAAGCTGAATCCAGCGAAGACAGAAATACTTTGCGTGGGTCGGGGCGCTCTGGGGCGCTCTCCCGGGTCAGGAGCTTCGGAGTTCTACTGGAGCCTTCACTATCAATGGAGGCCCAGATAGCAGCCACTGCTAAGTCAGCCTTTTTCAAGTTGGCCCCCTTCCTAGAGCGCCAGGACCTAGCAACAGTGATTCATGCAACGGTTACCTCAAGACTGGATTACTGTAATGCCCTCTACATGGGGCTGCCTCTGTGCCGAACCTGGGAGCTGCAGCTGGTGCAGAACGCGGTGGCTAGGCTGTTATTGGGGCTCCCAAAATGAGACCACATACAGCCAGGGCTGCGAGGACTGCACTGGTTGCCAGTTACATACCGGATTCATTACAAAGTGCTGGTTATTACCTTTAAAGCCCTATATGGCCGAGGCCCTGCCTACCTGAGGGACCGTCTTTCCTCATATGAACCCCAAAGAGCACTGAGGTCAGCAGGGAAGAACCTGCTGACCATCCCCGGGCCAAAGGAAGCAAAACTACAGAGTACTCGCATGCGGGCTTTCTTTGTTGTAGCTCCACACCTATGGAACCAACTCCTGGAAGAAGCGCGGGCCCTGCGGGACTTTGAACAGTTCCGCAGGGCCTGCAAGACCATCCTCTTCAGGATGGCCTTCACCGATTAAAAGATAGAGAGACTGCTTAGGTGATTTTTACCATCTGTTGAAATAGCACCAGGATGTTAATTTTATTAATTTTAGAATTTTAATTAAACTGTTAAATTAGCTATTGCTTTTAAATATTATTGTATAACTTACTGTATTGATTTGATGTTGTTAGCCGCCCTGAGCCTGCTTCAGCGGGGAGGGCAGGATATAAATAAAATGATTGATTAATTGATTGATTGAAATGAGGTATAGGTGGATAATACCTGAAGGTTTGAGCTTTGAGCTACAAGGAAAAAGGACTACAATTACAAGCACACAGGAACTGCATGGATTTTATGAAGAACATAAAGAATTTGCACCATGATGGATTACAAATCATTATCTTGGAATGTAAATGGACTAAATTCACCACAAAATAGAAAGGCAACGTTTCATTGGATTAAAAAGCAAAATTGTAATATAGTTTGTTTACAAGAAGTACATATCAAACAAAAGGATTACAAATTTTTATGGAATAAGCAGTTGGGACTAGAATTTCATTCATTGGCTGAACAGAAGAAAAGGGGAGTGATTTTTTATATTAAACAAGAATTGGACCCAAAATTAGTGTTTAAAGATAAATATGGAAGATTTGTAGTGGTAGAAATAATATTAAATGCAAAAAACACGTTACTGGGACTGTATGCACCAAATGGAGCAAAGGATGCTTTTTAAAAAGACATTATACAACAAGTCTTTTTTTGAACTGGCCAAAAAAGAAAACTTGGAGGATATATGGAGAAAATTTAATCCTGAAGTGCGAGACTATACCTTTTTTTCAGCAAGACATAAAACTTTTTCCAGAATTGACATGTTGTGGGGCACTAAAGATTTAGGCCTTATAACAAAGAAAATAGAGATTTTACCTAAAATAGGGGCTGATCATAACCCAATAATGTGGATTACAAAATTGTCTAAAAAATTGAGAAGATGGAGATTGAATGAAGATTTACTACAGAATAAAGAAACAGTGACATCTCTAGAAAATGAAACTAAAGCTTTCTTCCAAATAAATGATAAAGAAGATATAGAATTTCAGACGGTGTGGGATGCTTATAAAGCAGTAATGAGAAAAATATTGATTACATTGAATAATAAAGACAAGAGGGCAAAAAAAAAACAACAGATGCTGGACATTCAAAATGAAATAAAGAAAAAAGAAGGGGAACTGAGAAAAAGGCTGGGGAAAAGAAAATTATGAGGGAGATTACAATATTACAAACACAAATGAGACATTTGTTAAATAAAGAATTGGAATGGAATCTGAAAAGATTGCAGCAGAAATCTTTTGAGGGTGCAAACAAACCTGGAAAATATTTGGCCTGGCAACTGAAGAAAAAGAGAGAAAGCAAAATTATTAATAAAATTGTGGTGGATGGAAGAGAGGTGGTAGATCAAGAAGGAATAAAAAGAGAATTCTTTAAGAATTATGCCAAATTATTTAAGGGTGTTAAAATAAAGAAAGAAAAGATGGAAGAGTATTTACAAAAGATTAAAATAGCACCTTTAACAGAAAATATGGGAAAAGTTTTGAATGATCCAATTGAAAAAATAGAAATTGAAGCAGCAATTAATGCAATGGAAAATGGAAAAGCACCCGGGCCAGATGGATATACAGTTAACTTTTTTAAAGCCTTCAAAGAGGAGTTAATACCAAAACTTCAGAAATTGATGAACATGATAAGAATAAAAGGGAAAATACCAAATACATGGAAGGAAGCTGTTATTTCGATTCTAAAGGAAGATAGAGACGTCATGAATGTAAAAAATTATAGACCAATCTCACTATTAAATAATGATTATAAAATATATACAAGAATTTTGGCAGAACGGCTTAAACAACATCTGACAAATTTTATAAAGGAAGATCAAGCGGGGTTTCTCTCCAAAAGGCAAATAAGAGACAATATTAGAACTGTTGTAAATATTGTAGAATATTATGAAAGACATCCAGAATCGTAATCTTGCAGCCTGCAGCGTAGCTGCTAGGCTGCTTAGAGCTGTTTGCCCTCCAGGGCGGGAGAGTTGGACCGCGCGCTGTTTGGGCGCGCTTTACAGGGGGCGGGGTTTAGCCGAGTCAACGGCTAGCTCCCCGTCCCTCTCTTCAGTCCCTCGACGATCGGCGCTCCCACCCGCCCTGTCTGCTATGTGGGCATTGCTGGTTGCCTCATTCGGGGAGCCGGGTAGGAATTTTTTACGCCCCAGCTGATTGGCTGGTGCTGGGGTGTGTTTTTCGCCTACCCTGCATAGCAGTGCAGTGGATTGTGGAATTGGCTCTGGGAAGGTGCCTTTAAATAGGCGGTCACTTTAGTTGGCAGGTTTTAGGGGTTTAGGACACTATGCGGCTAGGGGAGGACTGTGAAGCATCCCCCACTTTGGGGGAAATTTTGGGGTCTGGCATGATCGGCCTTGGGGTTTGGAGACCCGGGTTGGAGAATGCAGACTGTCCAGGAGGCTCGGCTAGAGGGTGCCTTTCCGCCGAGACGTGCGTCTGGGTTTGGGCCCTCTGGTGCGGGCCTCCCTGCTGGGCCTGCCTGGAGGGAGCTGAGCAGCTCAGCTCCGGAAGGGGGGCTGGGTCCTCGCCCGTTAATGGCAGGGGAGCGGTCGCGGTGACCCCTAGCCCTGGCCAGGCCGCTGGTGGGGTTCCCTTGCTGTTCATGTTGTAAGTTAATAAAGTGGCCCAATTTCAATCCAATATATCGTGTCCGACTCGTTATTCCGACCTTGGTGGGCAAAAGGAAGTAGCATTATTCTTTGCGGATGCAGAGAAAGCATTTGATAATTTAAATTGGGACTTTATGTTTGCAGTAATGGAGAAAATGGAGCTGGGGGAAAACTTTATAAGGATGATAAAAGCAATATATACTGAACAACGTGGAAGGCTATGTATAAATGCAGATCTTACAGAAGACATGATAATTAGCAAAGGTACAAGACAAGGCTGTCCGCTTTCCCCACAGTTGTTTATAATGACTCTTGAAATCTTACTGATGCAAATCCAAGAAGACAAAGAAATAGAAGGATTAAAAGTAAAAAGATTTACTTACAAATATAGAGCATTTGCAGATGATATAATGTTTATAAATGAAAATCCCATACAAGTCACACCTTTGTTGTTAGCTAAAATACAAGAATATGGGGAATTGGCAGGGAATATGGGGAATTTGTATTAATAAAGAAAAATTGAAACTTCTATGTAAAAATATGCAAGTAAATAAACAAAAGGAATTGCAGAGGCTAATGGGTTGTTGAGTTACCTCTAAGGTAAAATATTTGGATGTGGAGATAACAATGAAGAATATTGATTTGTTCAAAAATAATTATGACAAGCTATGGCGTAAAATGGATGAAGATATGTTAAAATGGAATAAACTTAATTTGTCATTGCTGGGCAGAATAGCTGCAATTAAAATGAATATTCTACCAAGAATTATGTATTTGTTTCAAACTATTTCGATTGTGAAAGACAGTAAACAATTTAATAGATGGCAAAGAAAAATTTCAGAGTTTGTGTGGGCTGGGAAGAAACCAAGGATTAAAATGAAAATTTTAACAGATGCAAAAGAGAGAGGTGGATTCCAATTACCTGATTTAAAATTATATCATGAAGCAGTTTGTTTAGTGTGGATAAAAGAATGGATGATGCTGTTAAACAAAAAACTCTTAGCGTTGGAAGGTCATGGAAATAAATTTGACTGGAACGCTTATATGTATTATGGGGGAAAAAAGATGGATTTTTTTTTCTATTGCCATTATATAAGAAATAATTTGCTAAATACATGGATGAAATATAAGAAATATGGAGATGAGAGAAACCTGTTATGGATAGTGCCAGCAGAAGTAATAAAAATAACAGCTGAGACGGGTGAAGAAAAGTGGTTGTCATATAATCAACTATTAAAAATACAAAGTGGCAAAATAGAATTGAAAACTGCTGAAGAACTGAATTGGAACCAATTGATTGTTTCCAAATGCAACAAACAAAGAGCTTGGTGGATAATGATATTAAAACTGAAGGAATAAGAAAAGAGCAAACAGAAATGGAAAAAGTTCTGCTTGGAGACAATGAAAAATTAATTTCAAAACTGTATAAATTACTTTTAAAATGGTCTACGGAAGATAAAATAGTGAAATCTCAAATGATTAAGTGGGCAATTAATGTAAATAAAGAAATACAGATGGAAACTTGGGAATATTTGTGGAAGAACTCTATAAAACTTTCGACATGTCATAGTATTAAAGAGAACTGTTTTAAAATGATGTATAGATGGTATATGACTCCTAAAAAGCTGGCAAAGATGAACAATAAGATGCCAGACAGATGTTGGAAATGCAAAAAACGTGAAGGTTCTTTCTACCATATGTGGTGGACTTGTGAAAGAGCAAAAAAGTATTGGCAGATGATTCAACAAGAAATCTCTAGGATCTTGGGATATGAATTTAAGAAAGTTGCAGAGACTTTTCTGTTGGGATTACAAATGGAAAATTTTTAAAAAGAAGATAGAACTATAATTTGGTACTTGCTTTCAGCTGCTAGGACATTATATGTGCAGTTGTGGAAGCAAGAAAAAATACCAGAGAAATGGGATTGGATTGTAAAAGCTATGACATGGAGTGAAATGGACAAATTAACAAGAATTTTAAGAGACTATGACTTAGAAGTTTTTAAGATGGAGTGGAAAAAGTTCAGAAGATATGTAGAAAAAGAGTGGAAAATAAAAGGACACTGGACAATTTTTGATAATGATTAAGTCTTAGAAGAAAGAAGAATGCAAATTTTTGTTTTTATTAGTTAAGGGTACCTTTTAATATTAGTATTATAAGTAAATAACACCAGCGGGGGTCAAGTAACGGGGGGAGGGGTGGTTAGAAAGTTATATATGGGATAGATACAAAGAAGTTATTAATGATGCAGGAATAAGATATTGTTACCATATGTTACTAAATAAAATTAATTTAACCATAAGACTTCCTGGTGCTGGGCGCAATGGCTAGACCTATCGCTCTGCAGGCTTCGGCTCTCCAATCAGCCATAGCTCCTGGGGCATTGGCACTGCCTTCTGATCGGCATCTGGGGCCAGCTGACAAAACCTCTCTATCTATTTGCGAGAGAGAGCATCAGCCACCCCGTTATTCACCCCCAGAACGTGCTTGGCTAAAAACAATATGTTAAGCCATAGACAACGCAGTGTGAAGGCCCTCACCAACCTCATAACCTGCCACGATTTGGATGAAAGGAAATTAATAACATGGACTACAGCCATATTATCGCACCAAAAATAAACTGTGCGATTGGCCATATCCGTCCCCCACAGCCAAACCGCAACTAGAATAGGGAAGAACTCGAGAAACATAAGATCTCAGTTCACAACTACCTGTATCCAGGAGTCTGGCCAACCCTCAGCGCACCAATGTCCACGGAAATAGACTCCAAAACCCAAAGACCCAGCAGCATCAGACATGACCTGGAGCTCGGCTTCAAGTCTTCTCTCCAAAATGAATCCCCATTGAAGGACTCCAAAAACTCCCACCAAACCCGCAAGTCATCCCTCATACTGCTGGTAACCCATGTTCTATGCTGAGGCAAGCGGAGGCCTGCCATAGCATCACACAGCCTACGAAGGAAGGCCCACCCAAGAGCAACCACTTTACAAGCAAAGTTAAGGTGGCCAACAAGTTGCTGAAACTCGTGCAGGGTGGCCCGCCGCCTAATAAGAAAAGACTGAATGCTGCTCCTTAAATCTAGTATATTTTGCAAAGGGATCCTAGACAGCTGCAACAGGGTGTCCAGCTCGATCCCCCATTCCAAGAATGTGCTGAAACACTCAAAAGCAAAACACGATATAGAGCAGCCCATTGGCAATGCTCTGTCCATGTAAAATCGGCCCTCAAAGGGAAAGCCCAAGAGCTCAAAGTCAGCAGGATGCACTGGTAAAAGGCGAAATGCAGATTTAATATCGCATTTTGCCAACTGTGCCCCCTCCCCACGGCGTCGTACCACGGCAACAGCCTGGTCAAAGCTAGTTTACCTGACAGAGCATAAGTACTCAGGAATCCCATTGTTAACCGACTTCCCTTTGGGGAAGGAAAGACGGTGAATCAAACGGAATTCACCAGGCGCCTTTTTAGGAACCACCCCCAAGGGGGAAACCCTAAGGTTACGCACCGGGGTGTGTGAAAAAGGCCCCAAAATCCTATCTTCATCCAACTCCTTGGCAATCTTATCTTTAACGACCTGCTCTAGCCCCTTAACAGAACTAAGAGTCCCTGATATAAACGGAATCTGGGTCCCCTGAAAAGGGATCCTAAACCCAAACTTAAAACCTTTTAACAGGTAGCCACTATCATCCCTTCTCGGGTACCTAGATAACCAGTGTTCAAGAGGACCCAACTTTATTGGGCTGGGCCCCTTTTCCAGCCTGATAGTTTCCTCCCCCACTTCCTGGCTTCTTGTGACTCTTGGACCCCCGGACTTTGGGGCATTATGGAATGAGTGAGGCCTGCCACACATGGGGCATTGGTGCTTAAACTGGCAGGCCTTTTGATTACACACACCCTGCGAACCAAACTCCCAACAAAGCAGGCAGGGTTGAACCGCCTGCACCGCAGAACTGCGGGAAGTACTTGCTGAACCTGAAGAGCTTACAACTGACTTAGCCACCAGATGACCGCTGTCAGAGCGGTCACCCAAATTTGGTCGCGCCGGAGACATAACCTGCAGCCACAGCTGTTGGTGAATGTGGTCCCACTGCAGTGAAGGGTACAAGGCAGCCCTGATCCTGAACTCTTCGTCATACTGTAGCCAGGGGGGCCCACTAAAAGCTGAGTACCCCTTATAAATAATATCCATGTATTGTATAAAAAAAGCTGCCCTCCATGTCTGAGCCCGTGTAATCACCCCCGCATAGATAAAAACCCCGGTAGCCAATTAGCCCAGGTCTGCTCTACTTTGCTCTTCTTCAATTTTTTCTTATCTTTTTTGTCCAATTCTTCCTTGTCCTTTTTCTACAGCTCCCAAAAAAGGAGGCAGAAAATATCTACATACTCTCCCTTTAAAATTTTCTCCCTGGTGGCGGGCAACAAATGGTCCCCCAGAGGCAAAGCCACATCCACAAACGGTAAGGTGGTAAACGGAACCGCCCCATAAGGGGACGGTACACCCCAACTCCCCATAAAGGAACCTGTCAAGCCCTGTTGCCCCACACCTGGCCAAGCACCATAAGGTCTACACTGTCCGGCTGGCCAGGCTCAGTTTGAAAACTGACTAGCACCTGTGGGGGAAGGGGACCCCACACCCACAGCCAGGAAGTCCTGCCCAGCAGGTGAAGCCTGCCCCCATGGCCATGCAGACCCAGCAAAGGCCTGAGGAAATTCACCAGCCTTACCAGTAAATCCAACAGGCACCAACGATGACCCTATTCCAGCTGCTCCTGTCGACGGGCCAGCTCCACCATCTGAGCCACCAAGACCACGGAAGAGTGCACCAGACCTGCCCTCAAGCATGGACAGCCTGGTCAATACATTCGCCTGGATTGCCCTTTTGGTCACCCTTTCTCCCACAACCCCTTCAACTGGAGGCAAACCAGATGCTTCGTCCAGTGCTCTAAGCCTCTGCACAATATTTGCATTAACCACCTCGTCACCTTCATTGTCAGACGATGAGAGCGGGGGTGGAGGCCTCTTGGCAGAGGCCTTAGGGGCCTTTGGCGCTGGTTGCTTGCCCTTTGACTTACCAGCCCCCTTTTTACCTGACATCCTAGCCCCAAAAGATAACTGCATCACTTAAAGGGCAACTAACATCGAGAAGGCGGACCCACAAAATGGCTTCCACAGAGGGCCTACCTAAAATGGCCACCTTCCCCTGAAGAAGGAAGGGAGCCCAAAATGGCTGCCGCACCACTAAGAAGGGACCTTCTAAAAAATGGCCGTCGCCTTCAGGAGGTTGCAGGAGCCTCAAACAACTCCTCAGAATAACACGGCTCCCAATGGGGAAAAAGAAACAGCCCCCAAACCACCACACAGCTCCCACAGGGAAAAATTGAGACAGCCCCCACACACCACACGGCTCCCACCAGGAAAGATAAAACAGCCCCCAAATTGCAACACGGCTCCCCATGGGGAAAAGTTAAAAACAGCCCCCCCCCCCAAATACCACACTTTAAGAAGAAGCTGCAGGAGCCTCACAGGACTCTCCAGACTAACACAGCTCCCACCAGGGAATAGAGACAGCCCCCAAGAATTAAAACAGGAGCCTCAAACGGCTCCCAGGGTGAAAACAGCCCCCAACCAGGCAGATAAAGGCAGCCCCCAACTTAAAGGCAGCCCCCCCAGGATACACAGTTTGCAAGGTGAAGAAGCTCCTCCCAACACTCCTCTTCAGCCCCAACGCTGCGAAACGCAATGCCGGGATAGGGGGAGAGACCTGACAGCCACAGCCGGACGTGCTTCACAGGCCTCTCTGATGGAGCGTCTCAGCACGCTCCTAGCCAAGCCCGATCCGTCAAGCGACTGCCAGGAGAAGCAGAGGCTTGGCTGTTAACACAGCCTGTTAACACAGCCAAGCCCCGCCCCCTCAGATTCGCGCCCAAGCGGGCTGTAAATCCGCTCTTCCCTCTCCAGGGGAGCAAATCTTGCTGAAGCAGCCTAGCAGCTTTGCTGCAGGCTGCAAGCAATCCAATGCGCAGAATGTGGATGCTGCCACACATGAGATCACACCACCCTGTTTTTTCTACAGAATGTTTCAGCTATACTATCCTCTCAGATAGGTTCAACCACTTGTAGAGAAAGGGTGCCTGGACTGAGTCCTCCTGTACAGATGATCAGACAGAATGGCATGAGGGAGGGAGATCAGCATCTCTGTATCAAAGCCAATTCTTCCTAAAAGTGTTGCCCATGCAAGGGAACCCTGTATACAGATCATCTTGTTCGGTTCAAAAGCTGTCTACCAAAGCTGCTAAAAATGGTATCTGATGAATGGTTTTCTTTAGATGCAGAACACTCAGTTGCTAGAGATGCTGAAGTTACAAATACCCTGGCATGTAACACTGAGCATTGTCCAGCTTGATGACTTACAATGCTGTAATTCACTTCATCTAGTTGGTGGTATGCAAAAATTTGCATCACTTAATACTTATCAAAGTAAGAAGCTCTGTAAAAAAAAAATCCAGGACATATGTTTTCTAACTTCTTAAAAAACATATCTAAACAAAAATTTCTTTTTTATCTTAAATGTAATTAACGATGGTAAATTTGGGATGCAGTAATTTATTGTTCTAGAATTATAGCTCTAAAGGGAGACAATAACTGAGGAGACTGCTGCATATGTGTTGCTTTTTGGAATAATAAAGTTGACATAAGTTGCTTAAACCCATGGCAATGTGCTAAAGTTCTGGCTCCAATGCCAATTTGATTCTCTTCCTCAATTACAGTGATGAAATGAATGCATTTCAATTCTCCAAATGCTCCCTCATGTGGCTTCTTTGTACTAATACTGGAACATTACAGTGTTCTTAAAGTCTGAAGCTCTGTGCCAGAAAGCATACTGAGATAACTTAAGAGGTCTTCCACATGACCCCTGGTATTTAAGAATTACAATTGCAAACCTTACATATAATTTGTATGTCTTTTACACCAGTAAATTATCTAGGATTCAATTGTGTGGAAACAGATGCTGTGGCTGATTATGGGTAATATGTGATTACAGTTTAAAGAGCATGCTTTCAAGACAGCTGATCAAGTACTCCCCCTCTCCAAGTGCCCATTCTGTATAATGCAATCAGATAACATTATGTCTGCCTAAAATCTGAAACAAAAATGTGAGTCAATATTTGTAATACCCAGGAAATAATGATAGGGGGAGAGTCAAGTATCATTTTACTCGTGTGAAAAGAAATAAAAATGGAAAAGTTAAAAATGAAATCATACAAACAGAACTGTAAAAATATTCTTAGAATGGAATCCTGGTTTTGATTGTGGGATACTTATAGTGTAATCCTTTTGACTTCAACTGATTTAGAAATGGCAACTTCAGAGTTAGCCTTGGAGGTATTATGCAGAGATGGTCTAGTGTCTCTGATCCTTTTTTTTTTTACTTGATTCATTTATTTTCATTGCCTTCTTCCCTAAGGGAGATCCAAGGCAGCTTACATTGTACTAATCTCTTCCGTTTTATCTTTACAACAGCCCTGTGGAGTAGGTTAGGCTAAAAGTGTGTGACTGGACCAAGATCTCCCAACAAACCTCCACTGCCCCTTGGCCAGCTTGAGAAGGCATTTCTCTCTTTAAATCACTTCTCCAAGCCAAGCCAGCCAGCAGCTTGGAGAATGCATTTAAAGTTGCTTTCTTTCCACCTCTCTCCTCCCCATCTATTTGCCTTCCTTTCTTCCTTCCTTCTTTCCTGTCTTGCAGCTCTCAAACATCTGATGTTCGTGTCTTGCAGCTCTCAAACAACTGACATTTATATTCCATGTGGCTCTTATGTTAAGCAAGTTTGGCCACACCTACTATATAACTTCTCCCCTTCCCCTGATTCCTTCTCTCCCACCCAACCATCACCTTAGTTTTTATCTGCTCCCTGCCCCCATTTTCAGCTATATTTCAGCTATATTTACTTCCGTTCTCCACAATCAGGACCCAAAGAAGTTCACATCATTCTTCTCTCCTCCATTTTATAGATTATTCTGACAGTGTGTGGCAACTCAAAATCACCAATGAGTTTCTACAGCAAAATGGGGATTTAAACCTGGGTCTTCAAGATTCTAGTCTGAATCTTTAACAACTACAGCACACTAGCTATCATAGGGTGGCTGCTGTTGACCAGTAACAAGTAGATGGGCCTTATTAAGTTATACAAGTTGTATGATAGCAGGGCCATAGCCAGGATTTGAAGTTTGGTGGGGCACAGAGACACAGTTTTTGTTGGGGGGAGGGCAGGGAGTGAGGCAGGTGACCCTTGAGTAGGTGGATGGTGGAGGCGGCTGCCACACCTCCTCCCATACATAGCATGGCTGGGAAATGCCTACCTTTGCTAGTTTGACATACTAATAACACCCTCCCCTGAAATTTCACACATTTGCTAACCATCTTGTAATTTGTTTGGTCATTCAAAAGGCATTATCCTGTCTTTATCTTGCTTTTTTAAAATGCTCGCTTACCAATGTAGTGCTGCAAATGCTAAGCCTGTTTATGTTAAAGTTTTATTTTTCTAGCCTTTTTCATTTTACTTACATTTTTTGGGGCCTGCAAATTCCACAAGAAACAGCAGCAGTGTGTTAGGCAGTGTGTTTATGCACAACTCCTGTACCTCCAATTACCCAAACAATTAGTAGCTTCTGAAATCACATCGATGGATCACCAACTTTGTTGGGGGATTTCTTTTGTACCCCCAACTGCACAAACCCCTAACTAAAACCTGCAGTTACCAAAACAACCGGCAGTTATCAGGAGGCTATTACATACGACCAGGCCAGGGGGAGGGAGGGTTTGCATTGCTCATTCGTGACTCTTTTTCTTTCAGGGCACTCCTTGCCCCAAACATAACTGGTATTGAATGTGTCGGCCTGGTGTGGGAGGCTGAGGAGAGTTTGGGACTCTGGATGGCATACTGGTCGCCTAACGCACCTTCAGAGAGCCTGCCTGCCCTGCTGGATGTGGTATCAGCCGGGGCATTGGACTTCCCCAGGTTATTGGTCCTGGGGGATTTCAATGTCCATGTTGATGATGCGGTGTCCATGCAGGCACAGGACCTAGTGTCCTCCATGGAGACACTGGGACTCAGTCAGATTAGATCAACCCCCACTCAGCAGGCTGGTCACACACTAGATTTGGGTTTTGGGGCCGGGATAACACCTGATCTGATAGCTGCTGCTTCAGTTCCATGGTCAGATCATTATGCCCTGAAAGTTCGAGTTGACTTGCAGCCCTCCTCCTGTTTAGGCGATGGGCAGATTTATGCTCGCCCACGGAGCCAATTGGACCCAGAGCAGTTTCAAGAAGCTCTGAAGGATCCGATGCCCCCTGGTGGGTTGCTAGATGAGCTAGTTGAGGACTGGTACTCCTGATTCTCTGCTGTCATCGACAACATCGCCCCCCGATGCCCTCTACGTCGCTGTACCAAATCAGCCCCATGGTATATACCCTGGAGCTGAAAAGGATGAAACAGCAATTTAGACGGCTAGAGCGAGTGTGGTGGAGATCTTATGACGAGGAGTCTAGAACTTCTTATAGAGCATTTATGAAGGCCTATGAGAAGGCAGTGAAGTCTGCTAAGGAGGAATTCTAAGGAGGCCTCCATTGAGTTAACGAAGTCGCGCCTGGCCCAATTATTTAGAACGATTCGAACATTGACTACACTGCCAACAGGCAATCTAAAAGTTAAAGAATTGGATATAGTCTGTGAGGCTTTTGTGATCTATTTCGCAGATAAGGTCTCGACTCTCCGCCAAAGTCTCTCTTCCACAGTTGATACAGTATGGGAGCTGGAAGCCCGTTGCCCATCTATGGGTCCCATATTGGACCACTTCAGCTGTCTTACTCGGGGAGATGTGGGCAGGATCTTGACTGCAGTGAAGCCGACCACTTGCCCATTGGACCCATGTCCATCCTGGCTTATTAAGGCAAGTGGCGGAGGTATCCAAGACTCTTTAGCTGATATTATTAACCTTTCCTTGGAAACAGGGACTTTTCCAGCTAAACTTAAAAAGGCAGTGGTCCGTCCGCTTTGAACCCAATGGTCCTGGCCAATTACCGCCCAGTCTCGAACTTACCGTTTCTGGGTAAGGTAATTGAGAAAGTGGTGGCAGAGCAGTTTCAAGGTTTCCTGGAGGATACATCTACCCTTGAATCCTTCCAGTCTGTCTTCCGTCCTGGTCATAGGGCAGAGACTGCTTTGGGCGCCATCATAGATGACCTTAGAAGGCATCTGGATCGAGGTGGGTCAGTGCTGCTATTGTTATTAGATCTCTCAGCTGCATTTGACACGATCGACTATGACCTCATGACCCACTGTCTTGCCAACATTGGAGTTCAAGGGGTGGCCTTATAGTGGTTTTCCTCCTTTCTCCGTGGTCGGGGACAAAGGGTGGCGATTGGTGAGCAGACCTCTTGGCGGCACCCATGTGAATGTGGTATGCCGCAAGGAACAATTCTCTCACCAATGATGTTTAACATCTACAGTATGCCACAGAAGTGAGTACACCCCCTCACATTTTGTAAATAAGTATATATTTTCATGTGACAACACTGAAGAAATGACACTTGGCAACATTGTAAAGTAGTGAGTCTACAGCTGTTTAACAGTGTAAATGTGCTGTCCCCTCAAAATTATGCAACCAGGGCCTGCCCTCCCACTAGGCAAACTAGGCGGTTGCCCAGGGCGCCAAGAGGTAGGGGCGGCAAATTGGGCTCTTGGCCCCCCCGGTGCCCCAGGCAAGCGCTTAGCTTGCCTCCCTCCCCCCTCCCTGCCGCTGCCACCAGAATGGATAAATGGAAGATAAGGAAGTAATGGAGACTGGAGGTGGGTGGCCTGTAGCCTCAGCACTGAAGTCCCATTGTCTTTTTACAGGATGTTATGTTCATTTTTTATCTGGCTTCTAAAGATCTCCCAGTCTCTGCTTACTTGTTGGAAAAAAATATTCCAATTAGGTCTAGAACTGTGCTTTTTATTTGAAACGTTACATGATATTCTCAAAATACCAGTGTGCATTTATGAAATAACACATTATATATAGCCACTTAATATATATAATGTAAGGACAGCCCAAACCTTAATTTTCACTGATTGAAAGATTAGTTTAGAAATCCTGGGAGGTGAAATATGTTCTGGAGTTCTCTATAACCAAAGTAACATATAGCTATACGTGATCCTTTGTGGCACCCCTTCCAGTTCTTTTATTACTACCTTGCTGGATTAAAGGAATATTGTAGACATAGTTTATCTTGATTTCAGTAAGTTTATCTTGATTTCAGTAAGGCTTCTGATAAGGTTCCACAGACTTTTCTTGACAAGTTGGAAAAATGTGTTTTGGATCCTGTTACAGTTAGGTGGATCTGTAACTGATTGACAGGTTGCACCCAAAGAATGCTTGTGGATGGTTCCTCATCCTCTTGGAGAGGAGTGACAAGTGGAGTGCCTCAAGGATCTGTTTTGTTCAATATCTTTATAAATGGTTTGGATAAAGGAATAGAGGGAATCCTTATCAAATTTGCAGATTATATTAAATTAGCAGGGGTTGCAATACAGTTGAATAGAAGACAGAGACAAGATACAGGATCTTGACAGGCTGGAAAACTGGGCTAAAACAAATAAAGTTAATTTTATTGTGGATAAATGTAAAGTTCTGCATTTAGGTAGGAAAAATCAAATGCATAATTATAGGATGGGGGAGAATTGTCTTGGTAGTAGTTTGTGTGAAAAGGATCTAGGGGTCTTAGTGGACCATAGAATACACATGAGTCAGTAGTGGCTAAAAAGGCAAATGTGATTTTGGGCTGTATCAACAGAAGTATAGTATCCAGATCATGTGAAGTGAAGGTATCACTTTACTCTACTCTGGTTAGACCTTGTCTAAAGTATTGTGTTCCATTTGGGGCACTACAATTTAAGAAGGCTATAGACAAGCTGGAACAAGTCCAGAGGAGGGCAACGAAGATGGTGGGGGTTTGGAGACCAAATCCTACAAGGAAAGGCTGAAGGAGATGGGTATGTTTAGCTTGGAGAGGAGATGACTGAGAAGTGATATAATCACCATCTTCAAATACGTGAAGGGCTGTCATATAGAGGATAGTGCAGAGTTGTTTTATGTGGCCCCAGAAGGTTGGACCAGAACCAATGGGTTGAAATCAAATCAAAAAAATTTCTGACTCAACATTAGGAAGAACTTCCTGACAGAGTGGTTCTTCAGTGGAACAGGCTTCCTTGGAAGGTGGTGAGCTCTCCTTCTTCAGAGGTTTTTAAGCAGAGGCTAGATGGCCATCTGACAGCGATGCTGATTCTGTGAACTTAGGCAGATCATGAGAAGGAAGGCAGGATTTAAAAGGTTCTGTCTCTGAGCTCAGAGACAGGTGCAGGGGCAGGGGGGGCAGAATTTAGCCCCTGGCATTACAGCAGCATCTGGGCTACTTCTTAAGAGATGCTAATAGAGCTGTGTGAACAGACAATGGGCATCCCTCTCCCCCAGGCAGGAAACAGAGTGGGAAGGGTGTTGGGCTAGACCAGCCCCAGAGACTATCTCCAGGAATGAGCTGGAGATTTTCCAGAATGCATGGGATTCTCCCAGAATGCCTATCAGAAAGGAGGCTTCCTGGGGACAACAGGAAAAGAAGCTTAAACCTAGGTGGACCAGGCAACAAGGGGTGGAGAGTGATGTAAAGCGGGTGGAGTCAGAGGATTAATAAAAATGTTTGTTCTGAAGAGCATGCCCTCTTCTCTCTGGGAGCTGGGACTGGAAGATAACAGACAGCTACACTCCAGCTAGTAGCCAGCAGTCATATTTGACCATGTGGCTGGGTGGCCTGGCTGGATGCAGGAAGCCTGAAGCAATGAGGTATCATTAGAACACCTTTGTAATTTACTTAGCTTAAATGTGCCTGCTCTGCTTAAACATCTGGTAGGGCAACTAGGGACAGAAGGATGCATTTCAAACCAACTTTTATTTGATCTTTTGGTTGCTGATCATGTGCTGGGCTAGGATTATTCTTATAACCTTTCACTTTTTAAAAATAAACTTTGTGCCTGTATTCATACTTCTTGGAATCTTTTGATAAGACTGTTGATGCTCTGTTTACTCTTGCCTACTTAAAAAAATATTTTTGTTGTTAAAAAAAGAAATAAATCTTGTACTATTTTGAATGCTGGCAATAAAGCTCTGTACCACATAGTTCCCCAACACCTTAGACCATGCTACTGTAAGAGGAGAGTCCCAGGAAGTGGGAAGTCATGGGTGCCAGTCCTTCAGGGGTCTCCCAAAGAAGGCCTTTGGTCTCCATGCATCCAGGTGCTGGGTAACAGAGGACCTTGAGGCCAGACCCCAGAACCAGAAAGGGGGATTGGGAGCCCCTCTCAGTCAGGAATCCCTAAATTGAGCAAGTGGTGGCAGTGTGCTCTAGTGGCAGGAAGAAGAACAGCTCCTTCCAAGAGTTGGCAGCCCAAGACTGGGTCTGAAGGTCAAATTGGGCCAGTTCCACCGCAGGCTGTTACATCCCGGTCAAAGCTGAGCTCCTCCAACATCCCCTCTCTTCATATGAAGTCAGTCTTTCTTACCAAAATTCAAATTTTAAATTCCCTGTGTCCTATATGACTGGGCAACTTCACAGGGTTACACATCAAGAGGATACGTGCTTAAAACTAGGTATCTGTCCTTTGATCACCCTGCCTAGGTTAGCACGATTGGACTGATTTGTTATATGATCATGGGTGACTAAAGAGGGAAGGCAGCATGGTACAACTGATCTCAGAAGCTAAGCAGAGTCAGTACATGCAAGGGAGACCACTGAGGAAGGCAATGGCAAACTATCTCTACTGAATCATTTGTTGTGAAAGCCTTTGCTGGAGTCATCATAAGTTACCTGTGACTTAACAGCACTTCACATACACATATGGGCGACTACAAACAGTTGCTGGCTTCTTTAAGAATTGGCAGATCATATTTAAGGGTACATTCCAGCTAAAGTAAACATTTATAATCTGTTCATTTCAGTTGGAAATATTTAAGCATGTGTTCCCCATGCCTACTAGTTCAGTAAGCAAGATGCTATCCATCTAGCCCCAAGATGCATTGTGGAAGAAGGGGTGCATTTCTGAATTGGTTGTTCTCCCCCCTCCCTTCCACGTGGACCCTCAGCTCTTCTCCCACCCACCCACCCATGCCTATTCAAATGAATGGTTTAAGGAATAAGGTTTACTTTCTACTTCTCTGATGAATTTGACCAAAAAGTGAGAACACGTAAGGATGATTAACAGTGAATGGATTCATTATTCAGGGAGTAAGGAAAGGAGGAGGCCTGGTGTCTAATTGCCATGGTGACAGTCAAGGAAATACACATCTGAAATAAGACCAGCTTTGTGGACACCTATAATGGATCTTTGCCTTACTGAAGAAGTAATAGCTATAGCGGGGAGGCAGGATCATCATCACACTACATTGTACAGAAGCAGCCCCATTAGCTATTGTTTTTGGTGGAGTAAGTATGTACAATTCCAGACTAGGGTTGCCAAATCTAATTCAAGAAATATCCGGGGACTTTGGGGGTGGAGCCAGGAGCAAGGTTGTGACAAGCAAAATTGAACTCCAAAGGGAGTTCTGGCCATCACATTTAAAGGGACCATACACCTTTTAAATGCCTTCCCTGCGTTGGAAATAATGAAGGATAGGGGCACCTTCTTCTGGGGCTCATAGAATTGGACATCTTTTTGAAACTTGGAGGGTATTTTGGAAAGAGGCACTGGATGCTATGCTGGAAATTTGGTATCAAAAAACAGCCCCCTAGAGCCCCAGATACCCATGGATCAATACTCCATTATACCCAATGAGAATCAGTCTCCATAGGGAATAATGGAGTGCCCAGCAGATATCCCCCCCCCTACTTTCTGATGACCCTGAAGCAGGGGGAGGGTCTCCAAACTGGGGGATCCTCTGCCCCCACCTGGGTATTGGTAACCCTATTCCAGATATAACATCTTCAGAGATGCACTGATGTTACTTAAGTTATGAGCACTGTAGTTACAAAAAAGTGGCCTGTATTCTCTAAAACATATATACAAATATACATCCATTTTTGAATTTTGCATTCATGTCTACATTGGAGACTTTCTAATAAAAAGAAGCTCCTGCAGTGCTCTCAGTGGCCAAGAACTTGATCTGGGAAATTCTGTTCTGATTGTGCTAACCAATGAACTAACCAGATCATCTTAGATATGTTACACTCCCCCTGGCTCAGCTTTCCATCTGTAAGATAGGAATAATAATAAGCTGTCCCCCCTCACAAGACTGTTGTCAGGATTGCAGTCTCTAGAGAAATGCTAAATAGTAGGATTACTATTAGGTTATTATATTGAAGGCATTTTGCAAAGGTCAGCATGTTGCCAGAACTGCTTCATCCTTCTCTTTTCAAAAAGCTGATGAGCTTTTTTTAAGGAAGATTTTTATTCAAAGGCTGTTGCTGAAACTGGTGAGATGCATGGTCCTTCCCAAGCTCATTTACAGTGTTATGTTATAGACTATGTGGCACTTATATGCACTGCACTGGTTCTTAAAAGTAAGAACTAAAAAAATGGATAGTGAATTGACAGACCTTAATGGCTATAACAGACAATTACCCAGCATTTAAGATGTGCTTTTTTTGGTCTAGTGTTCCTACTGCTTGGGAGAAGACAGTGGTGCAGTGTCTGCCATCTTTCTCCTTCCCTTAGCTGCAAATAGTAAAGCTGCAACCTGTCGTTTGGTGACCGACAGAACCAGGTCTGAAGTCTGCTTAATGGGATTTATTCTTAGGTAAGTGTTCCTAAGATTGTATTGCTAGTTTCCACACCAAAAGTTCCTGACAACCTTATCAGAAAACCCATAGCATACAATGTCTTCAACTTTTTGCCTCTACTATGTGAGAAAGTTAGGCTTTTTACATTATATTTCCTTTGTCTATTCAAAGCCATATTATTCCAGTAATGGCAAAATGCAAATGGAAATCACTAGGCAATTAAGTATACCTTTCTGGCTAAAACTAGTTTGCAAGTAAACTAGTAAACAAAATGCAAATGAAACATTCAGATTTGCTAGCTGTTTTGCAAGCTTTCTAAACGAAATAATCTTAGTTTTGCCTAATTGGATACAAAAGCTAATAGCCTATTCTCTGCTCATGAGCTCATTTCTCTTTGAGATATTCAATGAGACTAACTTATTTACAGGTTTTCTCAAAGCCATGTCTTCTCTTCCAGTTCTCTTGTATCAACCAGGACATCAGAGCCCTGGAATCCTGGAGACGGGGATCTTACCTTCCATGAATGTGTGTTTGGACATTATTGTTGTTGTTGTTGTTGTTGTTACTACAACAATAATGTCCAAACACACTACAACAACAACAGCAATCTGAAGCTGCCTCTTTAATATTATAATATGGGGTTTTTTAAAAAAAACAAACAAACCACAGCTGGCCATATTTTTTTTGGGGGGGGGCATTTGCAGTATTCTGGAGGTTTTCTGAAAGACTTGTCTAGATTCTATGTCTGATAGTTCCATGAGGCTAAAGGGACCCAGAGGTGACAGGGATGTTTTCCAAACAGCACAGCAAGTTACACATCTTGCAGCGAAAGAGGATTGCTCTGATGGGTTTCTATGCTTAGAATGTGTAATCATGGCACTATCTCAGTAGTTTGAGCAGGGCTTTCTAAACAGCAACTGCCTGGCAATTCCTCTTAGTTTTGTGCAAGTACAGTCTTATAAAGAGATGATGGATTTACTGGTTCTTCTGCAGCCTGCTATGCTACAAGCAGCTTCTGCAGTATGATTGAATAATGAGAAAATTTTGCAGTCCAGTTAATGTTTGAGGGTTCCTCTACATGCTCTCTAATAGTTGTATGTGCTGTTGTGATTAACTGCAGTGCACACAAATTAAATAGTGTTTTTTTGTGTATTCCTCCCATAGAGTCCACACAGAATAGTCTGTTTCTAATTGTTCATGTCACTCATTGCTAGGGCTGCCAAGTTCCCAGGCCGGGCAGGGGTTCCCCCGCCTGGGAGGTTCCCAACCCCCCGGCCCACATTGGGCCAGTGGAGGGATCCTCCACCAATGTCACTGGGCCGATGATGTCGCTCACAGTGACATCACTCTGTGGTTTTCCCAGATGCTCTAGCAATTTGGGAGTGAAAAGTCTATGGTGCGGAGGCTGCGGGGGACTTGGCAACCCTACTTATTGCAATACTCATACTCATCTACAGTGATTTCTACCAAGTGTTGTTATACCAGCATTTTTCCCCAGAAGCTTTTACATTCACTGTCTGAATAACAGCAAGAGGAAGGGAATGGGGTCTAAGATTCAGACAAAGGATGTAGGCTTCTTTGGAAAAGAGCATATTGAGTAACTAGGCAGTCTTGCTGAATGTTGTCTTCTTCCCCTCTCAACTTAAGTAAAGGGCAAAAGGTGACTTTAACTTCCACCCTCAGTCTGGTCAACAATATCTACAGGCTTGTTCAAAGAATTGTAAAAGGATAGTGAGGACAAAATTACATTTATCAATGGTTTCTAAGCTGTTATGGGAAAAGGATAAGTCTTTTGACAAAACCAGGAAACAGAGAGTAGGAATACATGGATAGTTTCCACAATGGAGACAGAAAATGCGGAGGGAGTGAAGATTTGTACCGGAAACAGTGCTACATAATTTTTTTGTAAATGGTCTGGAGTCAGGTGCAAAGAGGAGATAGAAAGTTAGCACGTGACAACAAATTATTTTGGAGAATAATAAATCTTTAGTTGATTACAAATTACCTTCTAATGATTTACATCCTGAAGAAACATCAGCTAACTAGTGTGAGTCATAAGCACAATAAAGAAATAGTCAACCAGTATGACTGAAGTACTACTTTTAACCCCAACAAACATCAGTATTGGTGACACTTCTGTTGAATTTCATAAATGAGAAGAATAAGAATATAATAATATAGTTTTGGAGGGAGAACATCTACTTTTTCTGTGACAGTGCCTGTCATTCAGGAGGTGCAAAGAAGATACTTCAATCTGCCTCAGTTTGTACTGTTTCCCTGAGCTCCCTCTGTTGTAATTGCACCTGCTTCTTCGGACTGCCAAATGCCTGCCTCTGTGTACACTATGCAAAGCTACCTGTTCCCAAATGAAAGATTCTGTGCTCCCTCTGTAACCTTGTTAAAGAAGCCCTGTTCATATGTTACAGTGAACATATATATAACTTGCATGTGCATATATATTTGTTTGCAAGAAAGAGCCAGTTCATGTTCAGTATACACTTGAAACCAGCAACCAATACCTGGATAAATGTGGGGCTTATATCAAACATTCAGCTACATATGGGTTGAAAGTAATATGACATTTTTTTCAATGTATGTATGTAAACAAATATATACACTGTACATGGATTGTTTGTATGTTCATTGTAACTTGTAAACAGGGTCAGAATCTTGCCTGTCTTGGACCTCTCAATAGAGAATAAAAGAATGACAATAGTAGTAGTTGAAGAAGAAGACAGTAATATAAGAAGCCTCTTCCCTCTTCCAGGGACTGCAAGTCTGTTCCTTCCAGGGAGTGCAAGTGAAACCTCTAAATAGTTCCCTGTGCCCACTTTGTAAATTATACATTTGGTTGCTTACAAAACTTGGATCCTTTCTCCAATCTGCCAAAAATTTGGCAGGCAGGATCCCATGGGTAAGGAAATGATCCTTGAAAATGTTATTCAAATAACAAAAAAGTTACCACCAAAATGTGTTTTCCATTGAAATAATGGAAACAAAAAACATACCAAGATAAAAATGAAAATGTGAAATGAAAACAAAAAGAACTTTAAAAATGCACACCTCTATGATTCTTCTATTATTCCACCTTCCAAAAAGTATTGGAGGTGTTTTCTGGTTGCTGTTGTTATTGTTGAAGAACTGTACATACCTTTGACAGTTAATATTAAAGCTCAGTATGTAGGTATGACAAAAAAAATGCCTGCTGAACTTGTATAGAGTGGTTTCGATCCAGCAAGCTGTCAGCAGGAGGCACTGATGGATGAAGGTATTTCCTTTATTCCCCTTCTCTCAGCAATCTTTTCTGATCCTGGGAAAGTTAATTGGTGGACTCATAGGATGGCCTAGTGTGCTGTAGGGGTGGGTGGATGGGAATGGGAAGAAGGTAAGATTTCTGTCAGGAAATTTCTGTCATGAACAAAGCTACTACATTAAATTGACTGTTAGCTCTCATGGCTGCTATGCCAAACCACCAGAACAACAAAAGTGGTCATGCAACAAAATTAGAGCAAATTATAAATGAAAACCACACAGTTGTTAAATACACCTTTAAAAACAAACATACTTGATTTTACATTGGCTTAGTATGGTTGTACAGTGTATCAGTTACAGGGCTTTTTTTGTAGCAGAAACTCTATTGCATATTAGGCCACACACCCCTGATGTAGCCAATCCTCTTGGAGCTTACAGTAGGCCCTGTACTAAGAGCCCTATAAGCTCTTGGAGGATTGGCTACATCAGGGGCGTGTGGCCTAATATGCAAAGTAGTTCCTGCCACAAAAAAAGCCCTGAGTTCTGTCACATGAACTAAGAATTTCAAGGCACTGTAAGCTTTCTGTGGTATTTTATTCCTTCAGTCTGATCTGGTTTTCCATGAGAACAAAGTTTGAATTCAGTGGCACCTTTAAGAACAACAAAGTTTTATTTCATGTGGATGCACATTTCTTCAGATACAATGAAATGGAAATTACCAGTCCATACATATAGGTAAAGAGTGAGCAGTAAATTAGCATACAACATAATGATTGTCCCATTTCAAAGAAGAAAATGCTGTAAGGTTGCCTCCATGTGTGAGAGATGGATGGAGCAAAATGGCAGCATCTCTGTTAATTACTCTCAGCATTCCACAATTAAGGATGCATCTGCCCATCAGTTTCCAATTTTGACATACTTATTTCCTTTGACATATGTTCCCCAATAGAATTAAAACCAAACAAATGGTAACCATAGAAACGAAGTTGTTATTCCTGTTTGGTTCTTGAATCTGGTAAACATCTTCATTATGTTGAATGCTAACTGACTGCTGTGCCACTACCTATATCTAGACTGGTAATTTCCATTTCATTGTATCTGAAGAAAAATGTGTGTGCATGAATGCTTATACCCTAACTAAAACTTGAATGCCTTGAATAAAACTTCATTGGTCTTAAAGGTGGCACTGGACTCAAACTTTTTTCTGCTACTTCAGACCTATATGGCTACCCACCTGAATCTGGTTTTCCTTGTTTTGGTCATCATTAGAAGATCTTCAGAAGCATAAAGGTTGGGCATACAAAGGAAGGAGTGGGACCACCCTTATCCCTGCACATTCAGTGCAGAGTATGGACAGAAGCTGAGAAGAACCTATAATTCCCATCTGCTTATGCCATCCATGTGTAAGTAGTCTTCTACCACACAGCACATTCATTAGCATTTGCCTAAGTATCCTTTTGAATTATTGTTTGATCCTGTAATGAACTGTTGGCCTAGAGGCCATATATTCATTCTCATTTCCACCATTTTGTGGAGTTTTCTGCAAGCCACTTTGATTCAGACAGTTAAGTTCACATGCATTAGGGAACTTGTATTTGTTTGTCTTTGCAGATGACTGGAAGAGAACCTAAAAACATATCAATTTTTTCTAATACAGCATTTTCTATTTCTGTTACTAATAATGAAATCCTATTATGAAATTATTCCTAGATAGGATAAGATTGCTACTAATCCCTCTTGAACTGGCAGCACAAAATGTTACTTCTACATGGATGTTTTATGCCAGTACAGCAAATGTTATGTTGATATAGTGTTACTGTTTCACCAGCACGGCATAATGCTTTAATAACTTCTATGTTGGCAGGACACTGCAAACAAAAAGGATAAAATGGGTCCTGTTGGGGGCATGGAAAGGGAATACACAGCTATGTTAGAATCTAATACTTGCTTAGCAGTCAATCCTATAACAGAAGATATCACACTACCCCAATGAAAGAAGAGGCATAAGTAAACAGATAAACCAGATTCCCCTTCGAGTCAATGGAGAATACAAGAACTCTTCCTTGTTATGTCTCACTACGGCAGAAGACAGAAAGTATGTTCGTGTATCAAGAAAAGTACCATAGGGCTGTGATGATCATCCACTCCTTCCTTCCTTCCCTAGTGCAGGAGTCCCTGAGAGGTAGTGAGAAATCTCTGTGTGTAAGAGGGGCATGTAGAGGAGAGTCACCTAGAGATCCCCTGTGATTTTGTAGCCTCTAGGCCCTTGTGGAGCATTTTAAAATTTGAACCAGTTTGTGAACCAGTTCAGTTTTGGTTTGCAAACCAGTTGGGAATCAAGCTAGTTCAGTTTGTGAACCATACCATGATTCCCAGTCTGTGCCTATCCCTACTTTCTATCCATGAAGCTATGGAGTTTTCTGTCTATTGTGACTTTTCTGTGTCACAAGGATTGTTTGCTGGCCACTCTTGACTATGCTTAATTGCTATGGGATATGAGCACTATAACTTCTGTGTTTTGTTAAGTGATGCTGTGGTTTTGCTGTGTGTGGTTTTACTGTGGTGGAATGAGCATGGCTTGGCCTGCAGGCCCTATTCCACCCTGCCATCCAATGTTTTCCCAACACTTGGAGAGGCTTTTTTTTCTTTTTCAGGTTGCCCACCACCACCACCACCTGACCTTTGTGGGAATTACCCACTGGGAGGGGCAGGGCTTCCCTTCCAAGTTCTGAAGCCATGGTTCTGTTTCTCCTGCTACCCAATGCCTGGTTACCACATTTACTGCCTTGTACATTGCTGGTGGACTAGCCACCTTCCAACTTCCAGCCTTCCCCTGGCACTCCTTTTGAAATAGTGTGTCCAAGATGGTGGAGGTCTGTGTGGCACAGAGAACCACTACCAGCATCAAAAGTTATAAAGTATTTGTTTAAAAGAAAATGTTCACAACCATATTTCTAGCACAGCTCCAGACTCAGCAAGAGACTCAAAAGAAATGGGTGAAACAGAAATCCTCTGTCCCTCTCACTATACATGCAGTATCAGATGCTAAAATATAGCAAAGACCCATAAATCTTAGAAAGTTACAAATCTCTACAGATTTCCATTAGCTTGAAGCTTTCTGTAGCTCTTTAGGCCAGCACATGATTAAATTGGCAGCCTCCTCCAGACCTCAGTTAAGAGTTCTGTCTGCTCTGATAGACTTAGTACCAAAGACACCTTCTTTCTTGCTCCCCTGAGTTTTATCATCTCTCTTCCCTACCCACTGCCCAGGTCAGGCCAGGTCAGAGAAATGTTTCCTGGAACTTCTTTCTGAAGATTATTTTTTGAGCCTTTCTAGTGTAAAGTTCTCCAAATCTCTGTTCACTGCTTGGAGAAGGGGGACAGCTTGACCCACCCATTATTTCTCTTGTGGGCTCTATTAGCAGTTGTATGAAGGTGGACTGAGGTACATCTGGAAAAAATTAAACTGGCATTCCCCCATTCCTGCATGCTCTCTGCCTAGAGAGAAAAACTTTCTAAAACTCATAGGGCGTTTTCGCACTGACCTTAATCAGTAGCGACGCCCCTCTTCACCGCGCAGGATTGGTTTTTGGCGGTTTCCGTTTGCACCGCAAAAGCCGCGGGACTTTCCGGCTCTTCCGGGTGCTCCGCGGCAATTAGTGTGAAATCCGTGCCGATCCTGCGCGGTGAAGAGGGGCGTCGCTGCTGATTAAGGTCAGTGCGAAAACAGCCAGAGTGAAGGTTCTGCTCATTTCAAACCTCCAAAGAAAAAAAATGCCTTTCTTCACAGATGCTTTTCAGAAATCCAAAACAGATTGGTTCCAAGTTATTTTTCTAGAGATTCTCTGTATTATATGTTGCCCAAGTAATTGGCATTTCCTCAGTGATTTGTAAAGGAATAGAACAGCACTACATGTCATTTTGTAGCTTGTATGCTTGTTCAAGCAATGGTGATAAGGAGCTTCTGGTGAAAATTGCAACCTTCCATAACTAAAAAAAAATTAAATGATGTACTTGGTCCTCTCCTTCTTTTTAAAGGGAATATGGATTGTATTATTTTAGAAGTTGTTTGCAGATTTAAAAATGTGCTCCATATAATCATCATATATGCTAATAGTCACATGTGACCTCATCTGCAAATACTTATATATCCAGATTGGACTCAAAAGAAAAGAAGACAGATTTTCCGCCAAACTTGGAGGATCCACCCAGGTTTGCAGAAAAATCTTAAACTTCTAATAAAAGGGTGAGGGGTGGACTGAATAAACCCCAAAACATTGTTGCTGCAGGAGAAGATGGGAAACAGCAGACATGTGGCAACATGAGAAGAATCCTCCCCCCACAGCTCCAATGCCGCTTCTCCCCGCAGTCCAGACACGGCCATCTTAACAGCATTATGGGCCCCAGGCAAAGCAGTGTACTGGGCCCCTACAACAACTACTCACAGGAATAAAAATGCAATAAATGGTCAACCTATACAAAGGATCTTTGTATAAGTCTACAAGACTACATTCAACATTTTCTCAACTTGCACAAATAAAAAGCTTATCCATTCATATATTCACAAGCTATCAATACCTGGTTATTAGTACTGCATCATACCCAGATTAGTATCGGGCCACTATGCTTGTGGGGCCCACGGGCAAGTGCCCATCAGACCCATGTGTTAAGACAGCCCTGAGTCCAGATGGTTAGAATCTGGCAGGAAAGTTTTAAAAGGACAGCTGAACCAGCAGCTACAAAAGTGGGGATAATTAGGAGGCCACTAATAACACAGGTCGAGATGCAGGACAGGAACCCGGAAGTGACCGACAGGCTGCTTCAGCGTGCCGCTGCGCCGGCCCCCTGGGCCCCACAACGATGGGACCGATGCCACAGGGACGGGCTCGAAACACTCTATAACCCCTCAAAAGAACAGCAGTCTAGCTCGCTTCCCCCGAGCCCTGCCGCCATAAGCCTCAAGGGGGCTCATTTTGCGGCATCTCCCGGCAGGAGGGTGGCACCCGCACGGAACACATATCAAATGAAAGAGGGGGCATAGGGCTATCAGCAACAGCCGGCGGAGGGAGTCGGGAGAGCACCCCACTGGGGGATCCACACCCCGAAAGTGATGAAGGTGGTGCAGATAGAGCCAACAGAGCAAACAGGACAAAATAAATAGGCTGCATTATGCAGCACAGTTGAGAAAGTGCCTTATCCCATATACTGATGAAGTAAATACAGGATCTGAGAACAAAATTGCACCAGAAGACACAAACACAAAGCTCCCTTACACTGAATCAGTGCTTGGGTCCACCAAAGTCAGTATTGTCTAGTCCAGTCACAAACACAAAGCTCCCTTACACTGAATCAGTGCTTGGGTCCACCAAAGTCAGTATTGTCTACTCCAGGGGTGGCCAGAGGGAGGGAGGGAAGGAAGGAAGGAAGGAAGGAAGGAAGGAGGGAGGGAGGGAGGGAGGGAGGAGGGAGGGAGGGAAGGAAGGAAGGAAGAAAGAAAGGAAGGAAGGAGGGAGGGAGGAAGGAGGGAGGGAGGAAGGAGGGAGGGAAGGAAGGAAGGGAGGAGGGAAGGAGGGAAGGAAGAAAGGAAGGAGGGAGGGAGGGAAGGAAGGAGGGAAGGAAGAAAGGGAGGAGGGAGGGAGGGAAGGAGGGAGGGAGGGAGGGAAGGAGGAAAGGAAGAAAGGAAGGGAGGGAGGAGGGAAGGAAGGAAGAAAGGAAGGAAGGAGGGAGGGAGGGAGGGAGGGAGGGAAGGAAGGAAGGAGGGAGGGAGGGAAGGAAGGAAGGGAGGGAAGGAAGGAAGGAAGGAAGGAAGGAGGGAGGGAGGGAGGAAGGAGGGAGGGAAGGAAGGGAGGAGGGAGGGAGGGAAGGAGGGAAGGAAGAAAGGAAGGAAGGGAGGAGGGAGGGAGGGAAGGAGGAAAGGAAGGAAGAAAGGAAGGAAGGAGGGAGGAAGGAGGGAGGGAAGGAGGGAAGGAAGAAAGGAAGGAAGGAGGGAGGGAGGGAAGGAAGGGAGGAGGGAGGAAGGGAAGGAGGGAAGGAAGGAAGGAGGTAGGGAGGGAAGGAAGGGAGGAGGGAGGGAGGGAAGGAGGAAAGGAGGGAAGGAAGGAAGAAAGGAAGGAGGGAGAAGGAAGGAAGGAAGGAAGGAAGGAGGGAGGAAGGAAGGGAGGAGGGAGGGAGGGGGGAGGGAAGGAAGGAAGGAAGAAAGGAAGAAAGGAAGAAAGGAAGGAGGGAGGGAGGGAAGGAAGGAAGGAAGGCTGCCCCCTCCCGCCAGCCGCCCCCCCCGCTTTCAGCCCCCTCCCTCCCTGCCTGCCCTGCTTACTTGCTTCCAGGGCAGTGGAGAGGCCGGCGGCGACAAAGAGGCTGGCGGCGGAGAGGCCGGGGAGGCATCGGAGAGGCCGGCGCTGGTCGCTGGAGGCCCTCCAGCGACCAGCGCCGGCCTCTCCGACGCCCTTCCCGGCCTCCGCCTGCACTGGAGGCCCGCGCGCGGGGTCCTGCGGTGGTCGCGGAGGCCGGGGAAGCGTCAAAGAGACCAGCGCCGGCCTCTCCGACGCCCTTCCCGGCCTCCGCCAGCACTGGAGGCCCGCGCGCGGGGCCCTGCGGCGGTCGCGGAGGCCAGGGAAGCGTCGGAGAGGCCGGCGCCCTCCCCGGCCTCCGCCTGCACTGGAGCCCTGCGCACGGGGCCCTGCGGCGGTCGCGGAGGCCGGGGAAGCCGCAGAGAAGCCGGCGCTGGTCTCTGGAGGCCCTCCAGCGACCAGCGCCGGCCTCTCCGCCGCTTCCCCGGCCTCCGCCACCGCCGCCAGGCCCCGCGCACGGGCGGGGAAGACGGCGAGTGAGGGAGGGAGCGTCCCCGCGCATGCGCAGAGCCCGCCACGATCACTCTGCACACGCGCAGGGACACTTCCTCACTCGCTGCCTTCCCCGCCCGCTCACGTGGCCCCCGGCTCTCTGGCTAGCTAATGGTCCCGGTATAGCCAGCCCGGGAGCCGGGAATTGGGGGCCAGAACCGGGACTTTCCCGGGAGACCGGGACCGTCTGGCCACCCTAGAGCAATGGAAAAATTTAGCACGCAATGCCAAAAAGAGTCACTTGCAATAGATTACTCAAAAACAAAGATTATGCGCTTCCATAAAAAATGCAAAGAAATGAAATGTATAATGGATGGGGTCCGGGTAGATCAGGTTAAAAATGTTGAATATCTGGGATTAACCTTTACATTTAATGGCAGGGCTTCCAGTCATATTCAATATATAGCATGTTCAGCACAAAAGAGTGCAAATGCTATATTGCGCTTCTTTAGGAAAGAGAAAGCCCAGTATGTGCCGGCTGCTCTTAAACTTTATTTGAGCAAAGTTCTCCCTCAGATGATTTATGGAACGCAAATACTGTCTGTGAGTAAAATTAAAGAATTGGAGTTAGTGCAACTGAAATTTTTTAGAGCACTTTTTTATACCCCGAAAGGTACGCCAAGTTTGATATTGAGACAGGAAGCTGGTTTATCTACAGTCACATTGAATGTCTGGATTCAGAGGTGTAACTATTGGGTTAAGACTCATCTGAACCCGTTGAGGCTTATCCCTGATTTTTTGACATCAACTCCTTAACTCCAATGGTCTCATAGAGTAGTTGATAAACTGAAATCAATTGGGTTAGATCCTGAAAATTTATTAGAGGGAGGGCAGAAGTATGCAAGGAGTTTGATTTCTCAAAGATTTAAGGATATCGAAGCACAAAATGATTATGCAGCCCTACCTTGTTATTACAAGAAACTGAAACTGGGACCAAGCCTAAGATCCGCATCTTATTTTGGATTTATAAAAAATCCTAATTATAGATGGGCATTTACTAGAGCCCGTTTCGATGTGCTCCCATCAGCAGTCCTTTATGGTAGATATACCCGGACTCCCATGCATCAGAGGATTTGTTTTTGTGTGTTGAATCAGGTGGAGTCAGCTGCCCATATATTTCTTCATTGTCCTATGTATGATGAAGAGAGAGAGCAGCTGCTGATACCCCTTCTCTCACATTTTAAACCATTGGCAAATTATTGCAAATATGCCGAGGAACAAGTGATGAAGTTTTTATTGGGTGACAATTATGAATCCATCTCATGCAAGGTTGCTAGGTATTGTTATCTGGTAATTAAAAAGCGTAGATCGTACTGTAAGTTGAGTTATTAGTGAAGGATTAGTTCAGTCCGAAATTTTAGGAATTATGGCTATAACTATCTATTGCCATGTTCTTATACTGTATTATCTTATATTATTTTGTATGCTGGTCTTATGACTGTTTTTAATAAACTTTGTCTTTTGTCTCTTTGTTTTGAATACTTGTGGCTGAGGTTGGAAAGCCCCATCGTCATAGAGCTGCAGTTTTAACAGGCGATACAGGAAGTACGTCACAAGCATAGCGAGATCTCTCTACCAGCGAGAACGGGAGTTGGTGGCAAGAAAAGCCGGAAGTACGTTACAAGCATTGTGAGATCTTTCTACCAGCGAGAACAGGATTTCGTGGCAAGTAAAGCAGGAAGTACTCAGTGAAGAAGGGAAAATTAGGAGTCAGGCAGCCTACTCTAGGACTGAGAAATCATAGAAAAACTTTGGCGGTAATACATGACTGCAAACTGATGGAAACTAAGATGACTGCAAACTGATGGAAACTAAGATTTGTCTGAGAGGAGTACCTGAAGATGAACAAACTGACTTAAAGGAATATATAATGAAAATTATTGCGGAATTCCTGGAGGAAGATCTAGAAGGTACTAGGAATATGTATGACTATATGTACAGAGTCAATTCATTCTATGCCAAAAGGAATAATTTACCAAGAGATGTGGTTATAAAATTCATGACAAAAGAAATGGTGGGGAAGATCATAAATAAAAATTTTGGGAAAACATTGACAGTTGAAGGCTGCAGAGTAAGAATCATGGAGCTGCCAAGACAAGTGTTAACTGACAGAAAAATTACAAGACAATGAAATAAGGTATAGGTGGATACTACCAGAAGGTGTGAGTTTTTAACTTCAAGGGAAAAGGATCACAAATGCACAAGAACTGAGTAGTTTTTATGAAGAACATAAAGAATTTGAACCATGATGGATTACAAATTATTATCTTGGAATGTAAATGGACTAAATTCACCACAAAAAGAAACATGGAGAGAGCTGGCCAAGCACAACAAGCCTGCTGGTTCTGGGTTCTCACCCAGATGCCAGCTTCCCCCCCGCCCAAACCAGAACCAGGAAAAGGGACAACAGGAGAAGGCCAAGAAACTCAACTGTTAAAAAAGTGGCCTTTTAAACAATGAAAATTAGGCAAAACAGCCCCCCCAAGAACCAGAAGAGAAAAGGAACAACAGCAGCACAACACAGCAGCAACAAATCAAACACAGAATCCTTTTAAGACAGTAAAAAAACTTAACTTTTAACAATACAGGAACTTTACCAACCCCTCCCCACAAAAAAAACCCTTCACCCTAACCCCAAGAAATTCAAGCCACCCAAATTAGGAAAAGTAAAAGGACACTGCACTTTTAAAAGTCCTCTCACTAAAGTAAGATATGGGCAAATTGGCAAAAAAACCCCACCCCAGGCCCCCTCCCCCAGCAGAACCCCCTAACCCTAACCCCAAATAAGCTACCCACCACCCAAATCTGGATAAGTAAAGGGACTCTGAGTCTTAAAAAGTCTTTTTACCAACTAAAATAAAAACAAGAACCCCAAGACTGTCTTACCTTAGATGTCTTCTCTACTCCAGGCAAGTCTCGTAAGGCTGAGAGAGAGCAGCAGCAGCTGAGGCCAAGGGTCAGCGCAGCACAATTTCTCACACCAACACACACCAACGCAGCAGCAATGGAGGAGTCCAGCCAGGAAGACTCCTTAAAAAGGTTCTCTGGCCCTACAGAGAGCAGTTTCAAAAAATAGCACTGCTCTGTGATTGGCCAGACAACAGTGTTACTTGGATATCCAAGTAAGCAAAAGATCAAAAGAACAACAATGTTGCTGATGGCTGGGGGATCAACTACACAGCAGCCCTGCAAAGCATGCATTTGCAATGCATTTTGCAAATGCATGCTTTAGATTGGCTGCTGGGGCTCCTCTTCCCCCTCCCCCCCCCCCTCCCTGATCCCAGGGAGGCTATGGGAGAGGCGGGAAAAGGCTACCAAAGGTGGGAAAGGAGGCAAGCAGCTCCCCTGAGGCTGCAGAAGCCCCTTTCCCGCCTTTTCAATGGATTTCTGTATACTTCCTAATATCTATATGGAAGTATACGGGGAGCCATACTCGGCTCCCACATAATTTAAAGCCCTATATGGCAGAGGACCTGCCTACCTAAGGGACCGCCTCTCCCCATATGTTCCCCAGAGAGCACTGAGATCTAGCTCGCAAAATCTCCTAATAATCCCTGGGCCAAGAGAGGCTCGATTAAAGGCAACCAGGGAGCAAGCCTTCTCCGCAATGGCCCCTCGATGGTGGAATCATCTACCAGAGATGGTGCGAGCCCTGCGGGACTTGAATCAATTCCGCAGGGCTTGTAAAACATTTCTTTTTCAGCTGGCTTTCGAAACAGAACCTGGCTAAACTGATGAAATTGATGTGTAGCCATCCAGCCATCTTGTGGATATTATGACCCATAGTAATGTAGCACCTTTTATCTATTTTAACTAACTTATTTATTATGTTATTGATTTAAAATTGCTGTTGTATTATATTGTTTTATTGAACCATGGATTTCCATGCTTGTGAGCCGCCCTGAGCCCGCCTTTGGCGGGGGAGGGCGGGATATAAGAATAAATTTATTATTATTATTATTATTATTATTATGGGCCCCAATTGGATTCGGCTGTATGCGATTCCGTATACAGCCAAATCAGGGGTGATTCGGCGGTTGATTCGGTTCGGCTGAAGCGAATGCACACCCCTAATACGCAGTTCAAGCGGGAGATCAGGGCACTAGGAGTTGGTCTGTCACCTCTTGCTATCACTTCCATGCCCACACGAGAGTCAGGTTTGTAGAGATTGGTTTGTAGGTGACTGAGGCACATTTTTTTTGGGGGGGGGGGAGCTGTTGCCACCTGGAGTGGGGTTGCCCATAGGGCAGCAGGTTTCGGCAGGAGAACAGACCAACAGTGATTGGTGAGACAGATGTTGCTAACCCAGCCTGATGCGCACCCATCCATGCCCACAGGCTATTGGCTGGAAAGTGACTTGTGCCAAGCTGCAGCAGGTATAAATGTCAGGGGGCGAAGCCACAGATTTCTGTGGTTTGTAGTTGGTGAATGATTTGTGTGGAAGGCTATTGTTCTATTAGTTCTATTGTTCTAATAGTCATGGTTTCCATCACAACAGTACTGAGACTTCTTATGGAGGTGGTGCAGGTGATGGTCAGTGCCACTGCTGCTTTGTCCAAAGTGCTTCTCCACCATCTATCTATGAGGTGCAGGTGGAGGAGGAGGAGGGCAGCAACTGCAATTAATGTTCCAGTCTTGAGCCCTGAACCCTCCAGGTACAGCAGGAGGGCATCTATGAGGGCGCAGTTACCTGTCATTGCTGCCCATACAGTGCCTAGACGCTGGTGGGTGAAATCACAGAGCAAGGACTGGTGCAACAGCAATGTAATGGGCACCTGGACTGAAGAAGACTGGCTGGAGAATTTAAAGATGTCTCAGGCAACGTTCTTTGAACTTGTTGGCACCCTGAGGCACTGTTTGGAGCGGCAGGACACACACATGAGGATGGCAATTCCAGTGGAAAAATGAGTAGGAATTGCCATATGGTACCTAGCCAACACAGAAGTATTTAGAAAAATCAAAGAGCAGTTTGGAGTGGGCCTGTCAACAGGATTCGTCATTGTGAAGGAGGTGTGCCAGGTGATCATTGAAGAGCTGTTTAAGAAGAAGGTCTGTCTTGGCAATGATGTTGGGATGGTGAGTTAGGATTCTGTATTTTCAGGTGAGGTTTACTAGAGTTATTTTTTAAAAGATGCTTGGCAAGTTTCTTCATAGCTTCAGAATTAACTCAAGGCATGGGGGGAAATGAATTAACTGTAGTGATGATGTTGTTGTGACTCCAGATCAACAACGTTGTCTGTTGCCATGGATGAAAAACCTCAATGTTATGTAACAGAAAGCAGTCTCACAAGTAGCTGGTAGCTAGATTTTCTGCTATTAATGGAAACGTAATTCTGATGTCACTGTTTTCTATCCCCCCTACAGATAATGGATGAATTTGCCAGACTGTGATTTCTGAATTGCATAGCTGCCCTGGATGCATCCCATATACCAGTGGCACCTCCTGCCCATCGTGCAGAACTCTATAGAAACAGGAAAGGTGGTCGCTCAATCCTTCTGCAGGGAGCAGTGGACCACAGAGGCCGTTTTATTGATGCAGGAATCAGTATGAGTGGCAGGAGACACAATGCCAGTATGTTTAGGGCATCTAAGCTCTGCAGAGCAATGGGTGGTGGGGTGTTTGTTCCTGGGTCCCTCACCATCACAGTGAATCAAGTTACCATTCCACCCTTAATGCTGGTGAATGGGGCATATCCGTTAAGAAGGTGGCTGATGACACCCTACAGAGCCCCCACTGAAAGGAAGGAAAAACTCTTCAACCGGCACCTTTCCAAAGCCAGGATTGTGGTGGAGTGTGCATTTGGTAGACTCAAATCACGGTGGAGATGCCTGACAAGAAGGATCCCTCTGAAAGAGGAAGACTTCTCCCTAATTACAGCAGCCTGTGTTGTGCTCCACAACATATCTGAGGAAAAGGGGCATTTCACAGAGCCACTGGACTTAGGGGAGGAGAGAGTACTACCTGCCCCTCCTCCTGAAATAGTGTCTGACTATAGGCACAGAATGCAGGGGGAAAGGGTGCAGATCGCCTTGAGGGATTTAATTTGCATTGAATAAATAAATGTATGAAAATATGAAATATATGAAAATATGGTATGAACAAAACCTGTTCATTTTTGCACTAATCAATACTTACTTCAAACTTTCTGTTGCATTACTAAGTGGCTTCATTTTAACTGCGTCTCAGGGCACAACACTTCGTCAGCAACCAAGGCAGTCCTGCCATGTTCTGATGGCTGATCACCAGATAGCCTTCTTGACTTAACGCTTCCTTCCCCCTTCAGTATTCTATGAAGCTCCTTATAAAAGGGACATGTGACTTTTTTATTTCCAGGATTGGAATTATGTGCAATTACCCGCCTGTATTCTGCTCTCAGACTTTTCGTTTTACTCCTACATTCCTCTGCTGTCTTGTCATGGCCATGTTTCGCCATCTCTGCTGAGACTTTTTGATAGCAATCATAATTTCTATGGGATGTCTGCAGAGCTGCTTGGATTTCATCATCTTCCCATACTACTAGGAGATCCAGAATCTCCTGCTCACTCCAAGCTACACCTCTTGACCCACTCATCCTCCTCACAATTCCTGACAAACCACTCACCAACCTATTAAACCAGACAATCCGCTCACCAACTACAACCCACAAAAATCTGTGGCTTCCCCCCGCCGTGACATTTATACCTGCTGCAGCTTGGCACAAGTCACTTTCTAGCCAATAGCCTGTGAGCATGGATGGGTGCACATCAGGCTGGGTTAGCAACATCTGTCTCACCAATCACTGTTGGTCTGTTCTCTTGCCGAAACCTGCTGCCCTATGGGCAACCCCTCTCCAGGTGGCAACAGCCCCCCCAAAAAATGTGCCTCACAGTCACCTACAAACCAATCACACTCCCATGACTCCTGTGTGGGCATGGAAGTGATAGCAACAGGTGACAAACCAATGCCTGGTGCCCTGATCTCCCACTTGAACTGTGTATCCAATGGGACACCTGTTACCAAGTTTCAGCGCCACTGATCTCTGGCATCTCAAAGGAGCCTAGCCATCTCTATGGTGGTGCTGTTGTGATACGTCGCTATAGCAATCTTTGCCCGACGTTCCAAAAAAAAAAAAAGTCGGAGATTGCGCGCTGGCAGGCGAAAACAGCTGGCGCTGGTGGAAGTGAGATAAAAGCGGAACAGTGTGAAATGGCTCGCTTCAATCACGGAACCCTACCGAGAAAAAAACCATGTGTCTGAAAACTCCCATCCCTGTCTCAGATTACTGCAAGGCGGCACAATACCGACTCCCTTCTGGTTTCCACCGGTAAGTGTGAAAAGGGCCATAGTTAGAACAAAAGGTCATTTGCTAAACCACTTGATTGGACATCATCCCCAACATTCTAAAGCTCACTAGGCTTGCCAGTCTTCCTGTGGGGCCTAGCTGGTCTGAGTTACAGTTACAGGAAACTGCTGACAATATTCCATATCCATTCCCTGTCCTACCCCCCAAACAGTTGGAACCCAGAAGTCATTTGCATCTGCAGCCTGATGAGTCCTCATCCACAACATTCTAAATAGTATGCATTTCCTATTGGGAGTCATTCAATGTGCCCTGAGATAAAATGCACCTCCCAGTCTTCCTCTAAAAATTCTCTAGGGATTTCACATAAAAGCAAGTATGGAAACTGAGCTTTCAAATGATCAGGGGGAAACGGTGTACGACCTTTTGAGGGCCTGTTTGGAAGTGAACCTCTCACATGAACATGTCAAAGTGTCCACCATACCACCGCTCCCTCAGGCCAACCCCCCCCCCCAACTTCTCACAGCCATCCTCTCTTACTGCCCTTAAGAAATGCTACAAGGAGGAAGCAACTTAGAGATGCAGCAAACAAATTCGCAAATAGTACTTACATACTGTAGTGAGACACGGGTATCAAGCTAGTAGATAATAGATATAGCTAAAGGTGGAAGACAGATAAAAGGAAAGTTGGTGAATGAGTGAAAGGAGAATGAGGCAAGGAAAGGGGAGATATTGTTAGTCTTGGACCCCCTCTCCAATCACCCTGAACTGTTATGGACTATGATAACCTAGCATCTATGCCAGATCAGCTATGGATACTTGGCCCTCATGGGCTATACAGCATTAAACCAGACCAGGCCCAACTTGTTCCCTGCCTAGCCTGCTATATTGAGGGTAGCCTGTGCCCACAAGGACATATGAACCTCAGACCATGCTTCTTCTACTAGCTGCCCAGCCCTGCAGATCAGCAACTGCACCTCTGTCTCCAAAAGACAAGACCAGAAGCAGCCCTGAGAGAAGCCATATTCCTGAGGGGGTTTCATGAAGACAACACAGTCTCCTGATAGCAGCCAAGCAGAGAAGGTTTCTACCTCATGCACCACATTCCAAAATCCTGCATAAGCTTTGGAAATGCAGATGCAAATGCTTAGCTGTTGCAACATCGTTCTCAAGACAAAGAAATCTTTCTGCTACTCATCACAAGACCCTGGCTTGGGATATGAAATTAGTTATATAAGGCCAGCTTTTTGGCCAATCAGGTGTGACTCTGACGGTACTCCTGTGAGAAAAAGCCCCCTACTTTTCATACACATGGACATCATGATCACCAGTATGGTTGCCAGGGTACCTGGAGTTTTGACTCACACACATCTGCTCTAAGAAGTGGACTTTGCCCACGGTTTCTAAGGCTTATGTGAATACTATAAGCCTCAGCTTTACAGCAGCATTCTACATCTCTGGCCAGAACTACAGATGAGCCTCCAGCCGCTCCTTGCGTGCACAATCTCGGCCGTTGCAGTGGAAGAAGCCACGCCGCCATGAACTGTACAGGCAAACAGTTTCCAGCCTGTTTCCATGAACCAAAGGCTAACACCACCAGGATCCATCTTGTTTTCCTGACTCCATTACATCAAAGCAAGAGACTCACGTATCCAACAGCTGCTTCAGCTTCTGCATAAGGCCATCAAGCTTATCTTAGGCATGGATCCTGCCAGACTGTCTAAGCTTTTGTCCAACGGAACCCAAGAGAAAGGCTGGTGCCAGCAGAGGAGTAAAGAAAAGGAAGAACAGCTTCACTCAGAGCCATAGTTATTGTATAAATCAGGTGTCACCTTAGGTATCAATTTGACCCTCAATTGTCACTTATAGATAAGTTTGGATAGCTTGTTTAATCACCTCCACCCAATACCTCCACCCATTCCTTGCTCAAACTGTCACACTGGAGCCTCCCCCTGCCCATTGTTACCTGGAAACCCAATTAGGTAACCAGGGCCAGGTTCACTCATTGGCTGGATATGCGCATCCAATCAGGTACCCAGAATAGACTGGCCACTGCCCACCACACAAGTCCAGCCCCTATGGTCACTTTGGAGCCTCCCCTTTTCTGAGGTAATGTACCATGTGGGTCAGCATCATGTACCAGCTGACCACCTGTCATCCACCCCTGCACCTCCTAAGGACTCAAGGTAGTCCTTATAACCTCTGACCCAACTCCTCACAGGTGTGCATCTGGCAGTACCCCATTCCTGCTGTTTAGATACACCCCCGATTCCTGATCAGTTGAGGGTCCCTTCCCCCATCGCCCTAGTTTGTCACCATTGGAGCCTTCCTCGAAGACTACGATCGGTAAATATCACCCTGCTTGTCTATCCCTGTGTTACCTCTGTGCATTTCTCTCTATTTTTATTAGGTCTGTATGTGTGTTATATGTATCCATTACCTTGTATGTGTGTTCTATAAGTTTCTGTAATAAAAGCATAATTGTTTTACTTAATTAGTGTCCTTGGTAAATTTAGCAATAATTTCTGGAAGTGGAATCCTGTATACATAGATTCTAGGTCCTCTTGAGTCAAAGTTGCCCACCTGTCAATTTCCCAACCTCTTTTGAGGGCATTTTGGCTTACACTCCTACCTTGCTCCTGGAGCCATCCCTGATCCTGATCAGTTTGGGCCCCTTATTGTGAGTGACACTGGTAGTCTCTTGCTCCCCCTCCCTTATCTCATCTTTGCTGAGGAATCTCTCTTCTTCATTTGTTGGACAGGTATTGCCCCTCATCACAATTCCTGCTAATGCAAATGTGTCTTATTTTCCTGCCTATTTTTCTTAGGCCTGCATGTGTTTTGAAAATCTATGTTTTCTTGTATGCTTGAGTGTTTCCTAATAAATTCTGTTTTTAATATAAAAGTTCCCTTGTTATTTAAGCAGGCTTCTGGGAGGACTGACTCAGATATATATATATGTTATCGCTCCTGTACAATTTTTGCCATCTTTGCCCACCTAAGATATTCCCCTATACCTCTCTTGAGGGCAATTTGGCAAACAATATGGGGGTTGCCAGGAGGAGGGAAAGAGGAAATAGTACAGGCTGGGGGATACAGGGGAAAGTGAAGTGCTTCTCCACAAGTCCTTGAGGCTTGAAGAACCAAAGGATGGACTAGAATCTCATAAAATAATCATAACCTCATTTTATATGACTACAAGTGAGGGCCTGCAATAATCACATAGAATCCCCCCTCCCTCTTAGCTTCCCATCCTCATCAATGCCAGGGCTGATACAGTTCCCAGCTTCTACCATGGAATCTGTTTTTATTTTAATATTTTCAGATTTTTCTGCAAACCTAGGGAATCAAGTTTGCAAAATATCTGTTTTAGTCAGTGTGGCCCCAATCCACTATTTAGATATCCTCAGATTGGCCCACACATGACTATTAGATGTATAGATGAACCATTTGATAGTCCTGAGGAACCAAAGGATGGACTAGAATCTCATAAAATAATCATAACCTCATCAACAGCCTGGATGCCCAATGAGAGGAGGTAACAATCAGAAACTTTATATATATATGTATTCTTTCGTCGTGGCAAAATGGAGCACCCTGATTGGTTGGGACTGTGCTCCATCAACCTTTGGCCCATTAAACCATCTATCAAGGTCTGTTGCATTCCATTTGCTTATGGTGGGAGGAGGAGGAAAACAGCCACAGAAAGCCTTCCCCCAGTTGGCTGAGGGGTCCTGGATCTTCCTGGTGATTGTATAAAAGGAAGAGATGTAAGCAGAGCCCCTCTGTTTGTTGGCGCTGTTCTGCTTTAATTTTCCCGTTAGTCTTAAGAAGTTTGAAATACAGCAGATGGTTCCAATGAGTGAATAAATTACCCCAGTCAGGTCATAAAAGTGTGTGCTTGCAAACTGTGTTTATTTGGCTGCTTTGTGTGTGTGTGTGTGTGAGTGTGAGAGAGAGAGTTCACTTTCATTTAGTAGAAGTGCAGTCAGCTGCTGGGGTTAGAAAATGAAGACTGTGTTCAAGGAAACTGTATTGCTGTATCTTTTTTTTTTGAGGGGGGAATGGAAAGGTCTTCTGGCTCCACCCCCAAAGTCCCCAGGTTTTTTTCTGAGTTGGACCTGGCAACCCTACAGCCAAGCTTGGTTCTGTCAGTAAAAGGCTGGGGGAGGAGGCCCTTTCCAGGCCTATTTTAGCCTTGGAGGGAGAACTCATTGGGGCCAGTCCTGACTAGGACTGCCAGTTCCAGGTTGGTGGGAAATTCCAGGAGATTTTGTGGTGCAGTCTATGGAAGCCAGAATTTGGGGAGGGGAAAGGCCCCAGCTAAAAATAATGCCAGAGTCTACCCTCCAAAGTAGTTATTTTCTTCAAGAGGAAAGAGACCTGTTGTCTGGAGTTCAGTTATGATACCAGGATATCTTCAGCCTCCTCCTGGAGGTTTCCTACTCTAGGCCTGGCAGAACCCTTTGGGTGACATGATGCCACCTGACTGACATGACTTAACTAGGGCTGGCTGCTTGCTCCTGTTCAGAAAATACAAAAAATTCTCTGTAATATACTGGCTAATATTTAGTAAAACATTTTTAAAATCATATCAGTCCTTTTAAACATATTATAAAGAAGTTCAGCTTTACAAGATGGCAAAGAAAAATCCATCCAATGAACACCTGAATGTAGTATCATTTCATCAAAAGTCTTCCTCAGGAGTATTTCTATTTTCTTCAAAGTTATCAGCTTCTTATCACAATTCAGTGTTAATATTGGGAGCCATACAGGCCTTAACATCTTCTCTGCAAAGGTAGTCCCCATGCAAGCACCAGTCATTTCTGACTCCAGGGTGATGTCGCATCACGACATATTCATGGCAGACTTTTTATGGGGTGGTTTGCCATTGCCTTCCCCAGTCATCTACACTTCCCCCCTAGCAAGCTGGGTACTCATTTTACTGACCTTGGTAGGATGGAAGCCTGAGTCAACCTGGAGCCAGCTACCTGAACCCAGCTTTCGCCAGAATCGAACTCAGGTTGTGAGCAGAGGTTAGGTCTAAACAGATGCAAAAGCCTGAATCTGGCTGACAAAATGCTCTCTGCAACCTTTTTTTTTTCTTCAGAATTTCTCATCCTGGAGTGAACCATGGTGATTATAGCGAGATACAACACAAAGCTGGATGGAAGTGGATAATTTAAAAAAAATAAATAAATGAATAATTTTTAAAAATATATTCTTGATTATTATCAAGAACGTATCTGTCAATCCCATTTAAGTGTTTATACTGGGAGCAACCCAGTCCTAAACCACTTTCCTAACCAGATGCAAAAGCCTTCTGAATTTTATTACTAAAATGGTCTCTCCAAAATGCTTGAAAACTAACTCTGCTTAAAGAAAACTATTCTAGGTAACTTCATGCAGCTGCGTCTTGGATATTTCTTTCATAAGACACAATGATATAGTAAAATTAAATTATATAGTAAGGATTCATAAATGGTGTTCCATTAGATCCTCAGGGAAATCATAAGTTTCTGGTATGATTTGAAAATGTTTTAAATACTTCATTCATGTATCATTGAGGGGGATGGTGCAGCAGTTATTTAGTAAAAATAAGAAATAGAGCCTAGTTTATCTCTTTAAATTGTCATACATATAAGTGGAAATATTACATATGATTTCAGAGAGCCCCATGGCGCAGAGTGGTAAGCCGCCAGACCCAGGTTCTTACTGTGGAAGCTGACTGGGTGATTTCAGACCAGTCACAAACTTTCAGTCTAACCTACCTCACAGGATTGCATCGATCAAAAAGGGAAGAGGAATATTATGTAAGCTTCTTTGGTCCCCTCTGTGGAGAAAGACAGGGGTGGGGTGAGAGGAGATGGAAAGCTGAAGTCAGAGGGGCAGATAAAGGTAGCATGGTGGTTGTCTGGGAAGGAGAGAGGGTTGCAAACTCCAGGTTGGGAAATTCTTGCAGATTTGAGGGATGGAGCCTAGAGAGCATGGGGTTTGAGGAAGAGTGGGAACTCAGGTACAATGCCATAGACTTCACCCCCCAAACCAGCCAATTCCTTCCGGGGAATGTAGTTGCCAACATTGTTGCCTGGAGATCAAAATTACTCAGAATTACAACTGCTCTCCAGATGGGCAGATATCAATTCCCCTGGAGAAAATGGTACACTCTGAGTCATTATAGCCTGCTGAGGTCACCCCCCTGTGACAGCCAGTGTGACTTGGCAGTTGGCACTTCAGAGCATAAAGTGGACTAGGTGATTTCAGACCAGTCATGGACTTTCAGCCTAACCTGCTATAACAGCGCGCCTCGCAGTCTCACTGGATTGCTTCTATATGCGGCTTATGGCTACCCCAGCCCCTCTTCCACCTCAGTTCTTCCTTTTGAATTTTACCTCACGACTATGAAACTCAAGGGGTGGGTGTAATATGGATTTCTCACTACTAGTCTCTTTGGGGGGGTTGTTTTGCTTTCAGATGGATATAAACTCAGTTTGTAGGTAGGGGACCACAGTAGCTTTGATAGCTTTCCCAATATACTGGCACCAGAGAACTTTAAAGTAAACCACAGAAATTTATTAACATACACACACCGTCTTCAACTGGGGAATGGGAAATATATACATGGGCTATAACAGTTTCTTCGTAGTTCAGGCTTTATAATATCTAGTTCACTTAGGTCTCTCAGGTTTCACAGATCATACAGCTTTCACTCTCCAACACTATTCTGGGTTAGCCTCTTGGGTATAATGTGCCAAGTCCCTTAAGTCGACTGGTGTCTCTTCTCCCAGCCCTTCAGACTTCTAGACCCATACCTTTCCCTCAACCACCTCTTTAGCTCTTAAGAGACGTGTCTCTGTGTCTGTGACCTCTCAGGTCTTTTACTGTGACTCTTCTCTAGTTACACACAGCCCCTTGGCTGTCTAAATAGAATGAACAGTGAGCTTTGCTTCTCTCGAAGACTCTCCTCAGCTCCTGTCTCAGCTCCTGTCTCAGCTCCTTCTCAGACCAACTGCTCTCTTCAGCAGTCTCCCTCAGACTCTGTCTGTCACTAACTGCCCTCAGCCATTAGCTGTCAATCACCTCTGAGAGTTCCAATCACTCTGGCCCCCACCCTCAGATCATCTGACGCAGGCTTTATGCATCCTTAGTTTTCTTGTTAACCCGTTCATTACCGTCACACCTGCATCACAGGGTTGTTGTGCAGATCAAAAGTGGAAAGCGGAGAATGATGTCAGTTGCTTTGGCCCCCGATGCAGAAAAAGACTGCACTTTTCCTAGATAGAGGCTGCAGGGGGGAGGGAGGAAATGGAAAGCAATCTACCTCACCTCTTTTGCTCCCCATCCCTTCTTTCTCAAGATACCCCCTTCTCTGATAACCTACTCCTCATTTCCCCACTTTCTCCATTTCCCTTCTCAACAGCTGCCTCCTCAACATACCTTGACTCCCTCTATCTTTCCCTTCCCTCCCTCCCCAGTACCCCCCCCCAGGCAATGAAACTCACCCATAGCAAATTTCTAGCACCCATTATATTTCTCTCCACAACGGGCCTTATTACTAGTCTAGTATAAAAAAATCTTCCCTCTATACTATACACTCTTCGGCGACTGAGTAAGCTAATTTTCTTCCCCTTTCATTTTGCCTCCTATAACTGACCCTCAACTTGTTTTCAGGTTTCCCCTTTCCTGAAGTATACCAAGCCCTCCTCAGACAGTATTTTGGACCCTCCCCATTAATTTATTTTAGTGCATTTTCCCTTCCCTTCCTCCAAGGAGTTTCTCCCCTCCTTCAGTTTATCCTCACAACAATCCTGTGAGATAGGTTAGGCTAACAGAATGACTGGCTGGAGGCAACCCAGTATGTTTAATGATAAACAGGAATTAACATGATCACCCAATCCATGTCAAACATTCTAACCACTGCAACACACTGACCCTTAACTTAGTTTAATTGTAATATGTTCAGTCATTTGCAACCTACTCATGGTCAGACTTGCTGCCTGGCGCCCCCCCCCCCCAAGTGGCCCCCACGGCTCCCCCCTGCGGCTCCGCACCCCCTCCCTGCTGCACCCTCTCCTTTCCTTCCCCCTGTGTCAATTGCAATGCAGGGAACTAGCTCTAACGCCGTGTTCCAGCACCCCGCCCCCCTGCCCTCCCCCCCACACGGTGTCCCGCCCACCCCTCTGCTCCCCCGGTGCTCTGCTTGCCTGCCTGCCACCACTAAAAGTGGCGGTGCTCTGCTCGCTCCCTTACCCCTGCTCATCGATTAAAAGTAAGCTTTGCCGGTTTTGCAGCCCGCACCTGCGCATTTTGTTAAGAGACAAAACGTGCAGGCATGAGCTGCGAAGCCGGCAAAGCTTACTTTAAGCCAATGAGCAGGGGGAAGGGAGCAAGCGGAGCGCCGCCACTTTTAGTGGTGGTGGACAGGTGAGTGAAGCACCGGGGGGGGCAGGCAGGACATTATGCCAGGGGGGTGGGTGGGCGGCGGCCAGGAGGGGGCTAGCGGCATTAGCAGTGGGGGGGAGGAGGCAAGCTAAGCACTTGCCTGGGGCACCGGGGGGGGGGCGAGAGCCCAATTTGCCACCCCCTGCCTCTTGGTGCCCTAGGCAACTGCCTAGTTTGCCTAGTGGGTGAGCTGGCCCTGCTCATGGTGATCCCGCATTGAAGTCAGACATGGAGTTTTCAAGGCATGAAACGAGCCATTGTCTTCTTATGCATAGCAATCCAGGTCTTTCTTGGTAGTCTTCTGTCCAACTTCCAACCCTGGCCAACCCTGTTGAGCTCTGTAGTATAAATAGGGAGTTGCCCCAAAAGACCAGCACAACCACTTTTAACATTAAAAGGAGTAAATTTAAAACTACAATCCTAGAAGCTCAGATAAAATATATACCACAAGTCAGGAAAGGCACAAATAGGTATAAGAAAAAGCCTGCATGGTTAACAAACAAAGTAATGGAAGCTGTAAAAGGTAAAAAGAATTCCTTTAAGTGATGGAAAGCTAGTCCAAAAGAGGTTAATAAAAGGGAACCCAAGCTGTGGCAAATCAAATGCCAGACTGATCAGGCAGGCAAAAAGGGACTATGAGGAGCATATTGCAAAAAACATAAAGACCAACAAAAAAAATTTCTTCAAATATATTAGAAGCAGGAAACCAGCCAAGGAGGCAGTGGGGCCCTTGGATGACCAAGGGGTAAAAAGGATTACTGAAGGAGGATAGGGAAATGGCTGAGAAGCTGAATGCATTCTTTGCCTCCATCTTCACTGAGGAAGATGAGAAGTGTTTGCCCACTCCAGAACTGCTAATTTTGGAAGGGGTGTTGAAGGACCTGAGTCAGATTGAGGTGACGAGAGAAGAGGTCCTACAACTGATAGACAAATTAAAAACTAATAAGTCACCAGGTCCAGATGGCATACATCCAAGAGTTCTGAAAGAACTCAAAGGCGAACTTGTGTCTATTTTGTAGACAGCTGTTCTTAACATTTTTATTCAGTTAAATTTCTGCATTTTGCCAAAGGTAGCTAACACTGTGTCAAATAACAGATAAATGCACTAAAAACATAGATACACACAACTATTAAAATACTACAAAAGACTATTAGCCCAAATATAGAGCCTTTCAGTCTCAAAAATGTCCTCAATGAATTCACAGAGCAGTCTCAACTGAAGGCTCTGCATGTTTTCCTGCAAGTAAGTAGTCGTTGGGTCTCCAACCTTTTTTAGCCTGTGGACACCTTTGGAATTTTGATACAGGGTGCTGGGCACAATCACAAAATCAAGAAGAAGAAGATGGCACATGCGGTTCAATGTGGCCAAGTGCAAAGTAATGCACATTGGGGCCAAGAATCCCAGCTACAAATACAACTTGATGGGGTGTGAACTGGCAGAGATTGACCAAGAGAGAGATCTTGGGGTCGTGGTAGATAACTCACTGAAAATGTCAAGACAGTGTGCCTTTGCAATAAAAAAGGCCCACGCCATGCTGGGAATTATTAGGAAGGGAATTGAAAACAAATCAGCCAGTATCATAATGCCCCTGTATAAATTGATGATGCGGTCTCATTTGGAGTACTGTGTGCAGTTCTGGTCGCCGCACCTCAAAAAGGATGTTATAGCATTGGAGAAAGTCCAGAAAAGGGCAACTAGAATGATTAAAGGGCTGGAACACTTTCCCTATGAAGAAAGGTTGAAACGCTTGGGGCTCTTTAGCTTGGAGAAACGTCAACTGTGGGGTGACATGATAGAGGTTTACAAGATAATGCATGGGATGGAGAAAGTAGAGAAAGAAGTACTTTTCTCCCTTTCTCACAATACAAGAACTCGTGGGCATTCGATGAAATTGCTGAGCGGACAGGTTAAAATGGATAAAAGGAAGTACTTCTTCACCCAAAGGGTGATTAACATGTGGAATTCACTGCCACAGGAGGTGGTGGCGGCCACAAGCATGGCCACCTTCAAGAGGGGTTTAGATAAAAATATGGAGCAGAGGTCCATCAGTGGCTATTAGCCACAGTGTGTGTGTATATATATATAATTTTTCTGGCCAATGTGTGACACAGAGTGTTGGACTGGATGGGCCATTGGCCTGATCTAACATGGCTTCTCTTATGTTTTTATATGTTCTTATAATATTGGATTTATATTCCACCCTATATGCTGAATCTCAGAGAGGTCACAATCTCCTTTACCTTTCCCCCCAACAATAGACACCCTGTGAGGTAGGTGGGGCTGAGAGAGCTTTTTACAGCAGCTGTCCTTTCAAGGACAACTTCGTGAAAGCTATGGCTGACCCAAGGCCATTCCAGCAGGTGCAAGTAGAGGAGTGGGGAATTAAACCCAGTTCTCCCAGATAAGAGTCTGCACGCTTAACCACTACACCAAACTGACTCTCTCACCAAAATGACCACCGTGGGAGGTGTTACCCCACACACAGACAAAGCCCAAGTGCAGAGGTCAAGATGAGTAATTATAAAAATACAATGGAAAAGAGGAGTGAGCATAAATTCAACACTATAGTGGCAGATGAAGTACAGTGATACCTAAAGAAGTGTGCATGCACATAAAAGCTTATATCAAGAAGAAAAACTTGTTGGTCATTAAGGTGCCACTGGACTCAAACTTTGTTCAGCTGCCACCAAGACATTATTTTAATCTCTATAGCCACTTAGATCAAGCTGGTCTCACTTTCTAAAAATACCCGGTGGGCAACAGGAAAGATGTCAGTGGGTGCCATGACATCCATGAGTTGAGGACCCTTGTTCCAGATATTCTTTGTCAAACACATGGTTGATCCAGTGGCCAAAAAAACCTTCAAACCAAACCGGGGAGAGATGCATAGATCTACAAGTAACAACAGGTCAAAGGAACATAATAGAGAGATCATACAGGGAGACAGGTCTTACAATACTCAGAGCCAAGGTCATGAAAGGATTTAAAGGGCTCCCCCCCCCCCCCCGAGTAATATTTTTGTTGATTAACATAATTCTTCTCAGATTTTACAAAAAGATGTTTTCCTGAATCTTTGCATGTGTCAACAGAAGACAACATTTCACAGCTGTTCTTGGAGCAGTTTTCTTTGATGTGCCTTCTTAGTTCAGTCATTTACATATTGTAAAGTCTGGTAGTTACTTAAAATGACATGCACTGAAAAAAGATACAACTTTCCCTCGTTTTTGCTTTGTTGTATTACAAAGCTGGCTTGAACCTTTTAATCTATTTTAATGCATATGCACGAGCAGAACATCTAAATAAACAGGATTCCTATGCTGAAGAATTAAATCCTTTATCATTTGAGCATTAAGAGAGTTCTGAGTCAAATGACTTTGTCAGACAAGAAAAACCTTCTCAACAACCAAAGAATGCCTCAGTTAATATTTCTGATCTGATACTTGTAGAGATGAAGCACCTGAACAATTCCTGCTATTCATTTTGAGAAGCAGCTACATTTAATAAAATTAATATTTATTTATTTTGTAAGAAATTCTACATTTTTTCATCAAAGCGCATTTTCAGAATGGCTTATAGCATCAATTAAACAATAATTAAAAATAAAATCATAATTAAAATTAGCATGCAGAAACAGCAAAAAAAAATCTGGTAGCACTCAAAAATGTCATAAACTGACATTTTAAAAACGATTGGCACTTAACTGAAAAAAGATGACAGGATAGGTAGATGGAGCTGGGGAGAAAGTTCCATCATCTTAGTACTACCAGATAAAAAGTTATACTTGCCATGACTACCTATTGTATATCCAAAGGCAAGGAAACACAGGCAGGTCTTGGTGAATTCTTTCCTTTAGCCTTCCACCACTTGCTTCTGAATCTGTTAATTTTCCCCACCAGCAAATGGCCAAAGTGGGTTTTTTAAAAAAAAATGTATTCAGGTTTTTGGATTGGTTCATTTTTGAGGTGACCTTCAGGTATATTTTAAGTTCTGACTTTTAGACCCACGTGCAAAATGGCTAGTAATTCTCCTTATTTGAAAGCATGTGATATGTTGAAATGTTATTGTGATGAAATTTTTTTTGCCTAGCTCACAGAAAAGGAGTTTATTTGCTTCATTTGCTAACTACTTAAAGGTCATACTCCCATACACCCCTTCCCCCGCTCAGGGCTTTTTTTTCTGAGCAGAAACGCACAGGAATGCAGTTCCAGCTGGCTTGGTGTTAGGGGGGTGGCCTAATATGCAAATGAATTCCTGCTGGGCTTCTTCTATTAAAAAAAAAGCCCTGCACCTGCTGATATAGAGCATTCCACTTGCTTAACTTGACAAGTAGAACAAATTGGAGCAATCTTTAGAGGGTGTAAAGTCAAAGATGGAAGCAAAATGGCAGAGGAGTGCATCTTTGGAAAATAAATTCCCTCTGTCAAAACAACTAGAGTGTAAGAGAGTTGAAGGTTGTGTGAAAAAACATTTGCCACATTTAGAAATTATAATTGACTGTGGTTTGTTTAAGTTGCAGTTTATGCAACAAATGCTTGCTAGTTTACCAGACATAAGTCATAGAATCATAGAATCATAGAGTTGGAAGGGACCTCTAGGGTCATCTAGTCCAACCCCCTGCACAATGCAGGAAACTCAAAAACACCTCCCCCCTAAACTCACAGAATCTTCATTGCTGTCAGATGGCCATCTAGCCTCTGTTTAAAAACCTTCAAGGAAGGAGAGCCCACCATCTCCCGAGGAAGCCTGTTCCACTGAGGAATTGCTCTAACTGTCAGGAAGTTCTTCCTAATGTTGAGCCAGAAACTCTTTTGATTTAATTTCAACCCATTGGTTCTGGTCCTACTTTGCCTTCCAAGATTGGAATGAAGAGTTGGACACAAGGTTTTGGGCCACTTTATTAATCATAATAATCACAACGGCAAGGGCACCCAAAGATGTGGCCTGGTCAGGGCTAGGGGTCTCAACAGACCGCTCCCCTGCCATTAATGGGCAAGAGACCCAGCCCCCAGCAGGAGCTGTGAGACACAGCTCCTGCCAGGCCAGCCCAGCAGGGAGGCCCACCCCAGAGGGCCCAACCACCAGACGCACATCTCAATGGAAGGCACCCTTTAGTCAAGCCTCCAGAACAGTCTGCATTTTCCCCAACCTGGGTCATCAAATCCCAAGGTTGCTTATGCCAGATCCCAAATTCTCCAAAAGGGGGATGCTTCGTGGTCCTCCCCTAGCCGCAAAGTACCCTAACCCAGTAAAACCTGCCAAACCAAAGTAACCAATTCCTAAACCGCACCTCCTGATAGCCAATTCCACAATCCACTGCTTTGCTATGTAGGGTAGGCGAAAAACACACCCCAGCAACAGCCAATCAGCCAATTCGGAGTGGAGGGCGGGATATAAATCCAATATCTTCTTCTTCTTCTTCTTCTTTTAGCAGAGTTGGACTTCCAACAGATGTCCGGGTAATTAAAATCTCCCATGATCACTGTATCCCTTCTCTTGTAGAACTTTGCAATCTGCTGTAGAAGTGTCTCATCCAAGTCCTCTGCCTGACTTGGTGGTCTATAGCAGACCCCCACAATAATATCACTGTTATTTCTTACTCCTTTTATTTTTACCCAGAGACTCTCAGTTGAGCTGCCATGCTCATTTTCACATATTTCCTCACATGTATATTCCTCCTTCACATATACTGCTACGCCTCCGCCCTTTCTCATTTGCCTGTCCCTTTTAAATAAGTTGTACCCCTGAATCCTAATATTCCAGTTGTGAGTGTCATCCCACCAAGTTTCAGTAAGTCCTATTATGTCATAGTCTCCTTCCTTTATTAGGACTTCCAGTTCCTCCTGTTTGTTTCTCATACTCTGTGCATTAGTGTAGAGATATCGGAATCCACGTTTCATGCATCCCGAGGGTTTGGTTTCCGCATAAGCCTGCAAGTTAACATTACCTAGCGTATGTGCCACTCTTTGCAAAGCTTTAATGTTCTTATCCCCAGTTTCTGGCATCATACGAGGCTTTGAATTATTGTCTCACTTCCTCATACAATTTAGTTTAAAGCCCTCCTTATTAGGTTAGCAAGACTGTTACCAAACACCCTTTTTCTTACCGCCATAAGGTGCAAACCATCTCCTGACAGAAGACCACCATCTCGAAAGCTTAAGCCATGGTCCAAAAATCCGAATCTTTCCTGACGACACCATCAACGTAGCCAGTTGTTTATTTGAAGTATTCTTCTTTCTCATCTTAAGCCACGGCCTTCAACAGGAAGCACTGACAAGAACACAACCTGTGTGCCCAGCTCCTTCACCTTCTGACCCAGAGCCACATAGTCTTTTCTAATACGTTCAGGGCTATGACGGGCAGTATCATTCATTCCCACGTGGATCAGCAAGAAAGTAAATTCTGTTTTGTGGGTTAGCTGCCCAAGAAAGCACCTTTAAACAGGTGATCTGGGCAAAGCAAACTACTCCACGTGGCTCAGCTGTTTAAAGGAGCTTTCTTTGGAACTAGTCCCTGAGGCTAGCTGTTCAAGAAAGTCTCTTTGAAGTGGTAGACTGCAGGAGCAGGCTGCCCCCACAGCTCAGCTGTTTCCCATCTAAACAGCTGAGCAGCTGGAGCAGCCTGCTCCATGTGGCTCACCTGTTGAAAGGGGCTTTCTTGGGCAGCAAGTCCCAGGCTCAGACCCATTTAAACCCCTGATTTCTGCTCCCTGTGGCAGAGGTTTAAATGGCTCTCAGGCATTTAAACCAAACAGCTAAGCAGCAGGGAGCTCCCTGTTGCTCAGATGTTTTTCCCCGAGACCGGAAAGCATGGGATTTAAACCCCCTGTTTTTTGCTCTTCATAAACCACCAGAGATGGTATCAAGAATCATGAAAGGTCATGGCAGTTCTTAAGTTTGTGCACATTGCTTCATGAACCATGAACCAGCCAGAATTCATGAGGAACTTGAGTTTGTCAGGTGGTTCATGCCCATGCCTACTGTCTTCATTTTCTAGCAATGAAATCCTTTCCCCTACACAGTGATGTCTGTGTGCTAATCAACAACGTATGGCTTGTGAATTAAGACATCAGAAAAAGTCACAATTTCAAAACTTAAGCCAATATCAGTGCATTGGGCTGTTTGTGTCCAGACATCACAAAAGAGCAGGATCTGACAAAGCCATGATTTAGCAACATGAATGATGGTATTGTTCTGTATGGCGTGCACATAGATTCATTTTGTCCCATTTGAACACCTCTGGTTACATATTTTGAAGCACTTTTTAACAGAGTCAACAGTTGAATGACTATGCTGATGCTTCCCTAATATTATCTTGTACTCTTAAAAAAAAACCCTGTGTTGTATTTCAAACCTAAAACCTTACTCAACAGAAGAGGAACTTGGAGGAAACCAAGATGCAGTTGAGGGGAAGGGGGAAGGAGCTAAGTCCAAATGACACATGTCACTTACAAAACCTCAGTGTTAAGAATCAACCTATAGAGATATTCCATGTTCTGAGAATACCACTGATTTGCTTTTGTACATCCCCACCAGAAATTTGGTTTGACTTTGACTAATATTTCATGTGATATGTAGTGATTTGCAGAGATGGCAGGGTTCAAACATGATACAAAGTGGCCTCCCCTAACCCAAAATTTCAGGGTCACCAAGAGACAGAGCTCAGGAAATATCACCTAACAAACAAATGTTGACACATGCTTAAATATACTTGATACTTTTCATTTGCTGAGCTTAATCTTGAAACCGTTGCCTTGAGTTTGAGTCTTTCAATTAGCGCCAGTTTCTCTCAGTGTATCCCTTTTCTACACCGTGTGAAAAATGTATTTTTACCACTCCAGGTTTAATATTTTGATCACATGCATCAACTTGGCATAGAAGTGGCATAGCACTGGCATAGAATTATGAAGCTGGAATGCCTTAAAAGGCCTGCACACAAAAAAACACATACAAAAACTTTACCCAGCCAGACTCCAGTGTGGCACAGTAAGGTGTCTGTAGGGCAAATCTTGTAAATTAAATATTTGATGTACTTATATTTTATTTATTTATTTATATTATAGTCTGCCTTTCTCACAAGGACTCAAGGTAGATTACACAGAGGGAGTCTGTACAATCAACAAAATGGGATATTAAATAACTAATGTATTAGGATATTAGAAGACTGAAATCATCAGAAAGAAGAGGATCATAGAATAATTATTAACATGACATATTAAGTGGTGCAGAAGTTACATAATAAGTGAGGGGGTCTGGAGACCAAGTCCTATAAGGAAAGGCTGAAGGAGCTGGGTATGTTTAGCCTGGAGAGGAGATGACTGAGAGGTGATATGATTACCATCTTCAAGTATTTGAAGGGCTGTCATATAGAGTTGAGTCGAGTTTATTTGATTCATATCCCACCCTCCCCACCAGAGCAGGCTCAGGGCTGCTCACAGTACACAGTAAATCACAATAAAACAATTTAGATAAACATTAAGTTAAAACAGTTTAAACTATTTAAACTATTTCCATTTAGTTACAGATGGCATTCGATGTTCTTAGCTCCTGCTAATGGTCAAGCTGTGGCATGCTGGTCCAGTTGGATTTTCTAAACTGAAATTGGGGAGTGCATAACAGTAAGCTAGTCTTGATGTTACAGTGTATGGAGAAACGCCATTTTAGTCAATGTTGGTGCTTCATTGGGAGGGAAAACATGAAACTCCTAAGCAGGCTTTGGCCTAGCCTTCCCCTCACTCCCCCCTCCCTTCCAGAGCCAAACCAACAACTCTAGGGGGAAAGTCTCCTAGAGAGGCAGGAAGTTCTTTTGTTCTCTGCATGTGAGTTAGGCAGAAAGAGAAGTCAGTTCTCAGCTAGTGCTCAATGGAGAAGGATGTGAGCCTGGGAGCTCCTGCCTGGGGAAGAGGCCTATTTATGCAGGAAAAGGCCCCCAGGTAGTCAGACCAAGTAAGTTGTCCACAAGACAGGACCAGTTTAGACCAGGGACAATAGGATGCGTTTATAAACACCTTTTCTTTGTCATGCTGTTTGCTGTACGGGTGCTGTGCTGTGCTAACTTTGTATATGCAACTGTTTTTGTTTTGTTCTTCTTTTCTTTTCTTTTTCTCTTTTAATTAAATATTTTTACTGTTTTAAATGCTGGCAGTCCATCTCTGTACCACATAGATCCCCAACCGCCTTAGACCACGCTGCGTTAAGAAGGGGGCCCCGGAGAAGGGGGAAGGCATGCAGTTGGATAAGGTGCCATTCCTCCAGGGGTTCCCCAAAGAAGTGCTGAGGTCTCTGTGATACCCAAGTACAGGGTGGCAGAGGACCTTGAGGCCTGGCCTCATAGCTGGAGAGGGGGATTGGGAGTCCTGTTCCTCTCAATCTGAACCCCTAGACTGAGCAGGTGGTGGCAGCGAGCCCAAGGGGCAGGAGGAGAAATAGCTCCCTCCAGGAGTTGGCGACTCAATAGGGAGCTGACGGGACCGGGTCTGAAGGCAGAATCGGGCCGGTTCCATCACACAGTGCATGGATGCAGATGGCCAGGTTAGGGTGTATCAAGGTGTGAGGCCATTTTATGGGCCAGACTGAGTTGGAAGAAAGCCTTTATTGCAACTGCATTAATTTGCTTCTCCAGTAATAAAGTTGGCTCCAGTATGATCCCAAGGATTTTAACTGAGTCAGCAAGGGTCAGCTGAATTCCATTGAAAATTGGGAGAAGAATGTCCTTCAAGGACTCTGCCTTCCCACTCAGCATCACCTCTGTCTTTTCAGGGTAGAGTTTATTCACTTTTAGCCAGTTAGTCATTGCAGCCAGCCAGTTTCAATTTATTCACTTTTAGCCAGTTAGCCATTGCAGCCAGCCAGTTTCAATTTATTCACTTTTAGCCAGTTAGCCATTGCAGCCAGCCAGTGATTCAGGACCTCTACCACATCACCAGGAGATTTGGATAAGGATACATAGAACTGAGTACCATCAGATATTGATGACAACTAATCCCAAAACTATGAATGATATGTCTTAAGGGTTTTACATAGAGATTGAAAAGCATGGGCAATAGGTCAGCAGAATTTCTTTTGGCTATTTATTATATGAACAAGGGAACCAGTTAGACTACTTTAAAGCTCTCTTCCTTTTAAAAAAAAGAAGATAATTTTGGCTAAAATAAAATACTATTTCAAACCACAGATTCATCCCCACCATTTGCACCAGGTTTCTTTTTACAGCACAAACACTTCAGAGTCCCAGTTCCATAGTGTGTGCATTTGTTTGCTTTTCTCTTTCCTTTCATTTCTGTTTCTTATATTACCTTGATGCCAATGTTAACTATTTCTCCTTGCCTTTCTTTTGAATAAAATCCTGAAGCTATCACATGCAAGCTGGTTGTTCAAACATTTGCTCTCAGCTTATGTTTTATAAACATAATGCACTCTGCCTTGCTTCCTTCTTATCTTCTGAAGTTTGTGGGGGGGGGGGTGTTTAAATGTGGTTATTCGTAATTTGCAATGGATCTGCACAGAGTAGGAAATGCATTAGTGCACAAAAACAACTTCCAAAGTATTCAAGCAGTTTGCATAATACCTTTTAAAGATTTTGTCCAAACATAAACTTGATCCAACATGTAGCTGATCTGAATGCATGCTTACTCAGAAATGAGTCTCACTAAGTTCACTGGGATTTGTCCCCAGAAAATTGCATATAATCACAGAATCAAAGGATTTTGAAATATCGTAGGAAATACACATGCAAGTATATAGAAGTAGCTACCAGTCTGACTTGTCAACATTGCTAAACTACAGAACTAGAAAAAGAACTAGGAGCTCCTTGAATGGACTGCTCAAACAGGAGGCGGGGTTTGTAAAATCAGATTCATAAGGACCAGATTCCAATTTGGTCTTCAGTGCAAAGAGAGGGGATTGGACCCCCACAAACATCGCTTCCCCATTTGAAACAGCCCCCTGGAGCCACTATCTAATCCCCTGGAGCAGACATACAGGTCTTGGATCAGTACTAGTACTTCTGATTGGCAGAAGCTCTCCAAGTGTTAGCCAGGGACTTTACTAGCAGCACTACCTGTAATCTTGTAACCAAGGATTACAGAGATTGAAGTTGGCTCTTCTATATGGCAAGTCATGAGTTTTTGCCCTCTCATAGTTAAAGTCATGTAGTATGGATCATGCAAAAAGCAACAAAATGTGATCAGCTCTAATACCTTAACTATATATGGGTTAATCCAAGTGGGCAGCTGTGTTGATCTAAAGCAATAGAAGAAAGCTGGAGTCCAATAGCACCTTTAAGACCAAAAAAGTTTTTTTTTCAGAATGTAAGCTTTCGTGTGCACCCACACTTCATCAGATGATGAAATGAGGTACCCTATTCCATTGTCTGATGAAATGTGCATGCATACGAAAGCTTACATTCTGAAAAAAAACTTTATTGGTCTTAAAGGTGCTACTGGACTCCATCTGTGTTATATATATGGGTTAAATTCATCCACAGATTTTTTTAAAAAAAACCTGGGGGGTTGCAATATATTCCTTTATCATACAGGGCTTTTTTTTTTAGCAGGAACACAGTTCCGACTGGCTTGGCATCAGGAGGTGTAGCCTAATATGCAAATGAGTTCCTGATGGGTTTTTGTGTAAAAAAAAAGCCCTGTGTTAAACAGTGGTGACATCAGGGAGTGTGGCTTAATGTACAAATGAGTTCCTGCTGGGCTTTTTCTACAAAAAAAGCCTTGCCTTTATGATTTCTCCTTCAAGATACTTCCGCCGCCAGAGATCAAGGGTGTGGAGTGTGTGGGCCTGGTGTGGGACGTTGGGGAAAGTTTGGCAATCTGGCTGGTGTACCGTCCGCCTAACCAGCCAGTGCCCTGCCGTCCCTGATGGAGGCTGTAGCAGGCTGGGCATTGGAGCACCCTCGACTTATAGTCCTGGGTAACTTCAATGTCCATGCTGAGGACGCAGCTTCCACTCGTGCGACGGACCTAGTGCTGGAAAGTAGTAGCAGTAGGACTTTACATATTGGCAGCAGTAGGACTTTCCCAATATGTAACAGTGCCCACGCATCAGGCTGGGCACACACTAGACCTGATCTTTGCGGCGGGAGTAGTAGTGGGTCAGATATCTGCCAAGGAAGTGCCATGGTCTGACCACCAGGTCCTGAAGGCCCATGTGGACATGCCACCCCTGTCCCGTTTGGGCGGTGAGCAGATTTTGGCTCGCCCGCATAGTCAGATGGACCCGTTGCAGCTTCAAATGGCTATACGGGATCCTTGGCCCACCGGCGACTCGTTGGATGAGCTAGTGGAGACTGGAATAACCGGCTCTCCGAGGCCATCGACGAAATCGCTCCCTGACGTCCTCTTCATCCTCGATCACGATCCGCTCCGTGGTATACCCCAGAGCTGCGATCAATGAAGCGACGATTAAGACGACTAGAGAGACAATGGTGCCACGCTCGTGACGAAGCTACGAGAACATCATATAGGTCATTTATGAGGACCTATGAGATGGCTATTCGGATTGCAAAGAAGGATCACTTTGCGTCCAGAATCGCATCTGCGACCTCGTGCCCAGCACAATTGTTTAGTATAATTCGGTCATTAACAGAATTGCCGCAGGGCAATCAAAATAATAGAGAATTGGAAATAGGCTGTGAGGCTTTTTCGAGCTTTTTCGCAGATAAGGTCTTGTCGCTCCGACACGACTTACCCGCCATAATTAATACAGTAGATGAGCACGTCATTGAGCACGTCTTCTGGTCCAATTCTGGACTCCTTCGGTCCACTCAGTCTGGAGGAAGTCGACAGGATCCTTGCAGCTGTATGCCCTACGACCTGTAGGTTAGATCTGTGCCCATCTTGGCTTATAAAGGCTAGCCAAACGTGGCTGCGTGAACCACTACAGGACATTATCAACAGGTCCCTGATCGAAGGGATCTTTCCCACACCTCTTAAAGAGGCAGTGGTCTGTCCCCTCTTAAAAAAACCATCAGCAGACCCGGCCATATTGGCGAACTATCGGCCGGTGTCAAACCTTCCCTTTTGGGGTAAGGTCATAGAGCGGGCAGTGGCGATTCAGCTGCAGGGATTCCTGGAGGACACTTCCGCACTGGATCCATTCCAGTCCGGCTTCTGGCCAGGTCACGGGACGGAGACAGTTCTGGTCGCTCTCATAGATGACCTTATGCAACATCTGGATCAGGGCGGCTCTGTAGTGCTGTTGTTATTAGATCTGTCAGCCGCTTTTGACACGGTTGACCATCAGCTACTGACTAGCCGCCTTGCCGATGTGGGGATTCAGGGATCTGCCTTACAGTGGCTGACCTCCTTTCTCTAAGATCGGGGACAAAGGGTGGTGATAGGGGAGGAAGCATCCCAGAGGCACTCTCTTAGTTGTGGGGTGCCGCAGGGAGCGGTCCTATCCTGATGCTATTTAATATCTATATGCGCCCCCTTGCCCAGATTGTCAGGAGGTATGGACTGGGTTGCCATCAATATGCGGATGACACCCAGCTCTATCTATTGATGGGTGGCCAGTCTGACTATACCCTGGAAAATCTAGACCTGGCGTTACAAGCCGTGGCTTCTTGGCTCAGACTGAGTCGGCTGAAATTGAATCCAACGAAGATGGAGGTTCTCTACCTGGGTCGAGGCAGTCCGGGGAGAGAGATCCAGCTGCTGGCCCTTGACGGGGTACCACTGATACCGGTCCCTAAGGTCAAGAGCTTAGGCATGCTTCTTGAGTCCTCCCTTACAATGGAGGCCCAGGTAGCAGCCACTGTTAGATCTGCCTTTTTTCATCTTCAGCAAGCGCGGCAGCTGGCCCCTTACCTGGAGCGCAACGACTTAGCGACGGTAATCCATGCTACGGTCACCTCAAGAATAGATCACTGTAATGCTCTCTACATGGGGCTACCCTTGACGCTAACCCGGAGACTACAACTAGCGCAGAATGCTGTGGCACGACTGTTAATGGGGCTGCCGTGATGGGAGCACATTCAGCCAGTGCTGAGGGAGCTGCACTGGTTGCCTGTTGTGTTACGAGTTCACTTCAAGGTGTTGGTATTAACCTTCAAAGCCCTTTATGGTCAGGGACCTGCCTATCTACGGGACCGCCTTTCCCCATATATCCCCCAGAGAGCACTGCGATCAGGGACAAAAAATCTGTTGTCTGCCCCTGGCCCAAAAGAAGCCAGGCTGTGTATGACAAGATCCAGGGCTTTTTCGGTGGCAGCACCAGAACTTTGGAACACCCTCCCAGAAGCCATAAGGGCCCTGCGGGATTTGTCTGCGTTCCGCAGGGCCTGTAAGACCGAATTGTTTAAAGAGGCTTTTGCGGTTTGATTGAAAAAGGGCTGCCACCGGACATCCTACAGAATGCTGGCGATCATAGTCGAGAAGTCAATACCACCTATACTGGACTGAAATAGCGCTATAGAATGGTTTTAAAGTTGATATATGTAAATTATGGTTTTATATGTTTTATTGGATTGATTGTTTTTATGATGTTGTAAGCCGCCCTGAGTCTGCTTGCGGAGAGGGCGGGATATAAATGGAAAGTAATAAATAAATAATAAATAAATAATAATTTCTTCTCTGGGCATTTGGGGATGGGAACTAGCACTAACAAAAGCCAGAATTAAGAAGCAATATGGCCCAATGCTATCACCAACCATTATGTTTTCTCGTTATCTCAGCTCTTCTTCCAAAGGAGGAGAAAGTAGGATATACTGTAATACTGTAATTAATATACTGTAATATTTAATATTAATAATACTGTAACCTATAATATGTCACCTGCTGTTATAACTTTCTGCCTCAGCTACCTAATGATGTTATCTCTAGAAAGCAACTTAGGCACAACATTCATGATACAAACTCCCAGTTGGGAATCCTGATATTGAATTATTTCTTTGGGGTATGTCCATTAGCCTGCTAAAATTGTTTCAGTGATGTTGCCAGCAAAGTGTGTTGAGTCTTGACCCCTCCCACCTGCTTTCCCATGTATTACATTTAATTAAGTTCTACCCCTTCTACTGGCTTTTTGGTCTCAGTTAGCCTTTATAGATCAAATACAAGCATGACTTTAAGCAGCCTACCCAGAACCATGCAGAGAATGGTTGCAGAGCCCCATAGCCTTAGCCTGAGCAGCCTCTGTTTCTACTTCCCACAGAATTACTAGCCTCCAAGGGGGGGCTGAAATTCTCCCAGACTCACAGCTACTCTTCAGACTGCAGGGATAAATTCCCCTGGAGGAAATGGTAGTGTCAAAGGGTGGGAACTCTGCTATCAAATCTTGCAGAGCTCCCTTCCCTCCCCAAACTCCAGTTTACTTAGGCACTGACCCCACGTTGGTAATCTTAACTCCCACTCTCACTACCAATTGCATATGAGGCTTTAGGCAGCCACAAATGCAGTCTTTTCTTTACTTTTTACTTCCTGACTCGATAAGGGCATACAAAGCTGCAGGCATCCTAAGAAGATCCACTGGAACTATTCTTGACCTTTGTATGAGGACCATCCCACTGCTCTTTTTCATGTATCCTTCACAGTTTCCTTGCTGGTCTTTAGTTACCTCATTCACCATGGTAGCTAGTATTAATAGCAAGTAGGGCTAACAACCAATGGCAGGCACACAGTGGCAGTCAGGTGGGCAGGGACATGGGGTAGGACATTGTTGAAGTAATGGCATGATACCACTTCTGAGGAAGCCCAGATTCCTAAAGCAGCATGACATCTGGGTTTCCCCCAGAACTGCCATCATGCTGACACCATTTTCCTGATTAATTTTGATCAACTTTTCTGGGAGTTGCCAATTTTCTCCACTGCTGTGGCGAGGGACTCCTCTCATGTATGCTTCCTGCATGCAGTGTGATGATGTCACCTGGAAGTGATGTCAACATACTTGGCACATCGTGCTGGGGGCACTCTAGGATTCACAGTAAAAACTTTATGGTACCATAGAGTTTTACTGTGGATCCTAGAGCATCCCCAGTGCTCTGTGCCCAGCGTGATGATGTTACTTCTGGGTGACATCATTGTGTAGGACACATCACACTATGACATGGCTCTTTGGGAGTGGAGATGCCCCAGCGGCCTGCTCCATGCCAGCGGATTAGCCCCCCCCCCCCATCCGGAGGATCCCCCACTCCTGGCAGGAGCTTGGTGGCCCTAACTTTTCTCCTGCCAGCTTACAGAACAGCAGCAAAAAGCAGGGATTGCCAGCGGGAGGTCTTCAGTCATAGCAGGTGATCTTGCAATTCTAATACCAAACTCCTTCACTGATGTCTTGAACTCCTGACTTTCAGTGTGAAAGAGTTGTCTTTATACAGCACAAGCTGTAAAGCCTCGGGTTGTAAAGTTCTGTTGCTGTAAAAGGCTGCCTTAAATTTGGTGCTCAAAGCACAAAAAAGGCCCTGTAGCCTTATAAGGGTTACATAAGCACCAGATGTTCTCATTGTTATGGCTTTCAAAGGTGCTAACATAAAGGCTGCAGTCCTGTATGCACGAATAGTCCTGAAGGCTCCTGATTTAAACAGGACCTTATGGTCACAAACAGGACTAGTTAAGTTGGAATCAGAAAATTTGTAGGTTGAAATCAGAATCTTTTAAGTCACCTAGTAATATATGCTAAATATGTGGGTGGTTTGGTTATTCATTGATGGCATGACACTATATATATATGCCCAAATACCCCATTTAATTCTTTTTTAGATCCCCTAGTTCAGTTTTAAGTCACTGGCACCATAATAAACATTCTAATGCCAATCCATGGCAAGCCCTAGCTCAGATTAAACATTATGGTGAATATAAAATCAACTGCAAAGAGCAAATTTCCAACACTTCCCAGTGCTTGTACCTTAACAGTGTTCAGTTAACTGCTTTTCTGGAAGCGTGGACTGCAAAGCTTATAAGCCTGCCACTGCCTGGATGAGGTCACTTGCAAAGTAATAGCTTGGTTTTCACTAGTTAGACATTGATTTTATGGTAGATACCCAAACAATTGGACCTAAGTATTTATAAGGCCTTTAACAGCACAAGCCTGAGGACCAACAAGGCAGAGACATCTCGACACTGGAGCAACAGAGGTGCTGTTGATCCATTTCCAATGGACATTTTTATGAGAAACGACATAAGCCCCTCCATGAGGCTCAGATAGCATAGCAAGCACACCAGACTCCACAGCAAGCTGAGTAGCATCCATCGACCCATAGTCGATATCTGATAATATCCCTATGAGAGGCACGCACAGGCACAGCCAGTCACTGCATACCAATCTGGGTTGGAAAATACCTGGAGGCTTTAGGGGTGGAGCCAGGAGAGGGTGGAGCTTGAGGAAGGGAAGAGCCTCAGCATGGTACAATGCCATAGAGCAGGGGTGGCCAACAGTAGCTCTCCAGATGTTTTTTTGCCTACAACTCCCATCATCCCCAGCAATTGGCTATGCTGGCTGGGGCTGATGGGAGTTGTAGGCAAAAAACTTCTGGAGCGCTACCGTTGGCCACCCCTGCCATAGAGTCTACCCTTCAGAACAGCCACTTTCTCCAGGTGACTGATCAAAGCCACCAAGTAATACACTGTCTTTCAGTTTGCAAAAATATATTACAAGGATTGTGTACAACACATAACAATAATGATAGAGGCCTGTGGTGCTAGGGCCTTTTAAAGTAACAGAAACCCCAAGGGGGCCAAAAAACACCATCCCCAAATGAATACATATAAGTCCAAACTTGGAAATAGTCCAACTGAAATTCACAAGGTAGGTGCTCCTGAGGGACATAGCTTCAATGCAGTTGCTTTCTTAAAAAGACATCTCTCCAGATTTTGATGATGCTTCAATTCCTTCTTCAGTTTAGCAGCTAAGTTATTTAGGAACCCCACTCTATATTCGCTAATCACAGCATTAAGCTTCCCATTTCAGTGTGAATATCCAGCTCTTTCATTTGGCTCCATAATGAAATTGATCAGTCTACTAATTACACCAAGCGCCCTTCAAGCAGCAGACTTTCTCCAGGGGAGCTGATTTCTGCCAGCTGGAGATCAGTTGTAAAAGCAGGAGATCTCCAGGCCTCACCTGGAGGTTTGCAACCCTAACAGGGAACCAGTGGATAGGGAGGAAAGACGCCGTTACAGCACAACCCCAATATAGGTACATGATCTAAGCATCCTTCTCCATAGGAGAAGTTGCCTGATGATATCACCAGCCTCATAGCGCTAAACAGAAAACACTGCAAAGACAGGCACCCACAAACTGCTGCTTCTCCTGGTTGAATTTATAGCCAAATCTTAATGAGCTAAACTCTCAGCCAATTTCTTGGAAGTCATCCTGAAACTACTCACTCATCTCTTCAACTGACAGCTGACATAGGCTATGAGTCTAGCACTTCTCCTCCTCTCTTGCAACTCTAAGTGTCTCTGACAGTGTCAGGGCTGCAAGGGTATGGTAATCTAGGTGGTCTGGGAGTGGCTTCTGAAGACTTGTTTACTGCTTCAGAGCTACAAGGTGTTGGCTCAGTTTCAGCTTTATTCTGTAACTCCTGATCAGCTGTTAACCTGATCTCTTGTTGTTCTCCTTCTGTCTCAGTCAGCTGCAGCTGGCTGCCGACAGCTCTTCATCTGATGAATCCATGCTATCACTGAGCACAGACTGACTTATGACAACCAGGCTCTCTCATGCAGTTCCATTTAAAGGGGCATGGAAACTGCTTCCTGCTGGCCCAGCTGTTTTTCAGGCTGTCTTCTGCAGTCCCCTTAAACATGCAGACCACCCACAAACTAACTGAGAGCTTAGCACAGCAATTAACACAGCCTATGCTGGGGAAGGAGGTGAGGACCAACATGTGTAGTCAGTCTTCAAGGTGCCATCAAATGTAATGTAATGTAAAATGTAATGTAAAATTTTATTTATATCCCGCCCTCCCCGCCGAAGCAGGCTCAGGGCGGCTAACAGCATTTCAGGTAAACAATAGTAATAAAAACATTAAATTCACATTAAAATTCACATTAAAATCAGTCAATAATCAATAATTAATTAAAACATTCCTAAGTCAACATTGGCGGTAAACGTTACTAACCTGGCGGTAAACATTAATTCAGTTATTGGTGAACGCCTGTTTGAAGAGGGCGGTCTTGCAGGCCCTGCGGAACTGGTCTAAGTTCCACAGGGCCCGCACCTCCTCTGGGAGTTGGTTCCAGAGTTGTGGGGCCGCAACAGAAAAGGCCCGGGTGCGGGTGCTTTGAAGTTTAACTTCTTTTGGCCCAGGGATATTCAGTCTGCTTTTCCCCACTGACCTCAGTGCTCTCTGGGGCTCATATGGGGAGAGACGGTCCCTCAGGTAGGTCGGTCCTTGGCCATATAGGGCTTTAAAGGTTATGACCAGCACTTTGTACTGGATCCGGTATACGATTGGCAGCCAGTGCAGTCCGCGCAGCCCTGGCCGTATATGCTCCCATCTTGGGAGACCAAGTAGCAGCCTGGCCGCCGCGTTCTGCACTAGCTGCAGCTCCCGGGTCCGGTACAGAGGCAGCCCCATGTAGAGAGCGTTACAGTAGTCCAATCTTGAGGTGACCGTCGCGTGGATCACCATTGCTAGGTCCTGACGCTCTAGGAAAGGGGCCAGCTGCCTCGCCCGCCTCAGGTGGAAGAAGGCTGATTTGGCAGTGGCTGTTATCTGGGCCTCCATTGATAATGAAGGCTCCAGTAAGACGCCCAGGCTCTTTACCCGCTGCGCCGTCTTCAGCGGCGCCTCGTCAAAGGCCGGGAGAGATATTTCCTTCCCCAGAGTGCCACGACCCACATGGAGAACCTCTGTCTTCGCTGGATTTAACTTCAGCCCACTCAGTCTAAGCCACGTTGCAACAGCCCGCAAAGCCCGATCCAGGTTCCCCGGGGCGGAGGCGGGCCGGCCGTCCATTAGTAGATAGAGCTGGGTGTCATCTGCGTATTGATGGCAACCCAGCCCACATCTCCGGGCAATCTGGGCGAGGGGGCGCATATAGATGTTGAATAACATCGGGGAGAGAACTGCTCCCTGGGGCACCCCACAGTCTAGTGTGCGCCTCTGGGATCGCTCACCCCCAATCGCCACCCTCTGTCCCCGACCCATGAGGAAGGAGGAAAGCCATTGTAAGGCTAGCCCCTCAACCCCTATGTCGGCGAGGCGGTGGATCAGCAACCGATGGTCGACTGTATCAAACGCAGCCGACAGATCTAGTAACATCAGTATTGCCGCACCGCCTCGATCCAGTTGCCGCTGGAGGTCGTCCACCAAGGCGACCAGGACCGTCTCCGTCCCGTGGCCCGGTCGGAAGCCAGACTGGCACGGGTCTAAGACAGAAGCGTCATCTAGAAATCTCTGTAGCTGTAACGCCACTGCCCTCTCGATAATTTTACCTAAAAATGGTAAATTGGACACCGGTCGGTAGTTTGCCAATTCGGCCGGGTCTGCTGTAGGTTTTTTCAAGAGGGGCCGGACCAAGGCCTCTTTCAGAGGCGCTGGAAAATGCCCCTCTAAGAGGGATCTATTTATGATGTCCCGTAGAGGACATCTAAGCTCCCTCTGGCAGGATTTAATCAGCCAAGAGGGGCAAGGGTCCAAATCACATGTTGTTGGGCGAGCAGCAGAGAGAATTCCATCGACTTCCTCCAGGCTGAGTGGGTCGAAGTGGTCCAGTACTAAATCTGAAGACAGGCGCGGAGCCTCAGTTTCACTTACTGTGTCTAATGTGATAGGCAGGTCTTGGCGGAGCGATGAGATTTTATCTGCAAAATATTTCGCAAATGCCTCACAGCCTATTTCTAATTCCCTAATATTTGGTTTGCCTTGTGGCAATGTTATAAGATCTCCAATTACTCTAAACAATTGTGCTGGGCGCGATTTTGCAGATGCAATCTTGGCTGCGAAGTATTCTTTCTTTGCAGCCTTGACTGCCATCTCATAAGACCTCATAAGCGTTCTATAGGATGTTCTCGTCGCTTCGTCCCGAGTATGCCTCCACCGTCTCTCTAGTCGTCTGAGCCCTTGTTTCAGCTGGCGTAACTCCAAGGTATACCATGGTGCCAGCCTCTTGCGAGGGCGCAGAGGGCGCCGAGGTGCAATTTCATCGATAGCCCTGGATAGCTGGCCCTGCCAGACTTCCACCAGGTCATCGAGAGAATTGCCAGTGGGCCAGGGATCCCTCAGGGCTGTTTGGAACCGTTCCGGGTCCATCAAGCCCCGGGGGCGAGCCAAAATAGGCTCTCCGCCCATACAGGGTTGGGGCAACGTCTCCATACGGGCCTTAAGGGCTAGGTGGTCCGACCATGGAACCGCTTCAGCCGCGATATCGTTCACCAAAATCCCGGATGCAAAGATCAGGTCTAGTGTGTGCCCGGCCTGATGCGTGGGAGTTGTGACAAATTGAGAGAGCCCCAGTGTCGCCATGGAAGACACTAGGTCCATCGCCTGAGTGGAGGCCGTGTCATCGGCATGGACATTGAAGTCACCCAGGACCATAAGCCCCGGGAACTCCAATGCCCAGCCCGCCACTGCCTCCAATAGTGATGGTAAGGCGCTGGCTGGTGCGTTGGGCGTACGGTACACCAGCCAGATCGCCAACCCCTCTCCAACATCCCACGTCAGGCCGGCACATTCAATGCCATCGATCCTTGGAGCCGGGAGAGCCCGAAAGGTGTAATCCTCCCGTATGAACAACGCTACCCCTCCCCCCCGCCAGTTATTCCGTGACTGGTGAAAGACCGAGTAGCCTGGGGGGGTCATCTGGGAGAGAGCTACTGTCTCTCCGTCCCGCACCCAGGTCTCGGTCACGCAAGCCAGGTCCACATCCTGTTGGAGTAGAAACTCCTTGAGGGTCGAGGTCTTGTTGTTAATAGACCTGGCGTTGCATAACACCAGTGACGGAGACGGGCATTTCCTCTTGGTCCCACTACCTACCACCGTTGGGATGGGAAGTAGACTAGAAGGTGGCCGAGCACCGTTTTGTCTCTGTCTCCTTCTCTTGTGTATCTGTCTATTCCCACCGTCATATCTTCCCCTCCCCAGGAGCACTGGAATCCCTTGGGCAGACATCCGCACTTGTCCGGATAGCTCACAGTATGTCCTCTTACGATTGATCTCCTAATCTATCCCTACCTGTTGTTTAACTTGTCCCCCCCCCCTACCAACTCCTCCTATTCTTGGCTGTTAACTCACTAATTACATCTTAATTTAATTAATTTAATAGCCCAACCCAATCTCCCCTTCTGATCAATTAATAAGAAATTATAAATTCAATCGATTCCAGCACAGTTAATAAATAAATAAATACTCCCTCCCACCATTCCTAGTTACTGTGCTAAAATTTGTAAATATAGATATATATAAATTAATATATAAATATATTATACATAATCAATCATTAATTAATTGACTAAAATCAAATAAATTAATTAATAACAGTTTTAGTGAAATTCATTAGCGGTCAGCAGTCAGTTGGTTCCTGGTTTATAAGTCCAAGTAATCAGTAGAGGGTGGTAGTATATATTGTCGATGGGGTACAGATGTTAGAGTCATAAGTTAGTCTTAGGTGCTGGTAAAGTGCAAGTGCCAGTGCAATTGGTGTGTAAACACATTCCTCTTTCCTCTTTCCCAGTCCCTTATGGCTTGACACGCTCCTAGGCTCCCCTGAGCCCCACACAGGGCTTCTCTGTCGGGGAGTATCCAGGCCGTTGGGTCAGCCCCTCTAGATAGCATCCGTGGATGGAAAATGTCTGTTACACTTTGCAACTGAAGAAATCAGAAGTCTAGGAGCACCATAACCACCAACAAGCATGAGCCTCCTTAAATAAGAGACCACCCATCTGATCTATGAAGGGGAGATCACCACCAGAAGCTCTAAGGGAAGGTCACAGATGGAGGGGAGGAGGTGGGGTAGGGAAGGGTGTGGAACATGTCTCAGCCATTCAAAAACAGGCAGGGACGAAGCTGTACAACACCCCAACTTTATTATTTATTTATTTATATTTATTTTATTTCTACCCTGCATTTCTCCCCAATGTGGCTCACATCTTTCTCCTCTCCTCCATTTTATCCTCAAGAACTCTGAGATAGGTTAGGCTGAAAGCAGGTGACTGGCCCAAGGTCTCTCAACAAGTCTCCATAGCAGAAATGGGGACTTGAAACTGGGTCTCACACTCTATCCACTATGCTATGCTGGCTCTCTATCGAACAGCGAATTGTGATGAGGTCCAGTGAACGGGGTTGCCAACACCCTCTTCTGCAATGGCTCCTTTGCTTTCGCTAGTTTCTCTCAGGGACCCTGGGTACAGGGGCTGAGCTGTTCCTAGCCCATCATTTCTTGTGAGCAGGGAGGACATGCTGGATGCAAGGCTGCCTGAGGGAAGCTGCTCCAGGAACTAGGTCTCTATCCTGTAAGGGGATATCCTGTAAGGGGATAAGTCCCATGGTTGTTTGGCCAGCTGATCCACTGAGCACAGTGGAGCAACTACCAGCCACCCCAAACCATAGTTGTGCCCACAGTTCATATAAATATACAAAGAGCCCTGGTCCATCTAGTCCAACATTCTGTCCCATACCATGGCCAGCCAGTTCTTCTGGAGGGTCAACAACAGGGCATAGAGGCTGAAGCCTTCCACTAATATTGCCTCCTGGTTTTGGGATTCAGATGTTATTCCCTTTGAATGTGATGTTTCTGAATGAGGAGGTTTCCTTTAGTCACAATGGCTATTAACCACTGATAGTCCTGGCCTTCATGAATCTGCCCAATCCCCATCTATGCCTGTGGCCAGCACTAAATCCTTTGGCAGTGAATGAAACATTTTAATCACTTGTTGAGTAAAGAATTATTTCCTTTTTCCACCCTCAATCTACTGCCCGTCCATTTCATTGGATGTTTTTGAGTTCTAGTATTTTGATAGAGGGAGAAAAGGTTGTCTCTGTCCACTGTCTCTATCCTGTGCATGTATTATGTCTCGAGGGAGTGTGCTGGAAAGGGACTGTGCTAACAGCCCCATATGGGGCTGACTGCCAGAATCCCAGACCCCATCGTAGGCAGATCTCCAGGAAGTGTGCCCCATCACTTCCCTGGGAATGTGCCTCATCCTATCTGGAGGAATTGTACTGCTTTTTATCTTTTAAAACTAATTGTTATTTTCTATTAATTTATTTTAATTGTTTATGACAATTATGCTATATACCACCATGAACCCTCTCGTGGAGGGCAGATGATGATGATGATGATGATTTAACATGGGGCATACTCTCAGGTGGACCTGGCTTGGGTTGCCCCCATAGACACATACCACTACCCATGAGCACAGGAGCAAGCATGATGGAAACAGCTCCCAGGCCCATGCAAGGGAGACAGGTCTGGATTTTTGCCCCTGCTCTCCTGTCAGTGCATGGTCACCTCTTTGAGTTAATTCTCCAGGCATATTGTGGTTCTGAAATGAGAAATATTAGCCATACAGTGTGAACTTTGCTTTTCCCATTGGGTAGTAATGCTAAGTGTTCCTTCAGTGGTGCTGTGCCCTCTCTGTGCTTCTCCTACCCTCAAGTACAGTGTTGTATGCTCTAAGTATGCATGGCGGAGATCTCTGAGACAAAGTCCCATGCTGCACATCCTTCCTACTGAACTATGGGCAACCTGGCTAGATTTATTTAAGGGGGCGGGTGCAGGGGAAGTGGTTTGGCTACAGCTGCAGAGTTTGCTCTGTCAGAGCTTGTGGAACTGTACCTCTGTGTGTGTGTGGGAGGGAGGGTGCTTGGCTTAATCATGATTTTTGATGGCATAGCTTTCAGACAGTTGGGGGGGGGGTGGAGTGGATTAGGGAGCCAGCTGATTCCTGCCATGCCCCTGGGTCCTCCCTTTCTTCTGTTGGCACAATTATCTGCACCAACAGTGCCTCACACCACAGTCACACCAGCAGCTGGCTGTGGCATATTAATAATAGGGCACCACACAAGTGTATCTCTGAGATACACTAGGTGGATCATTGGTTTCCTGTCCACTTACCACCACCACCAGGATTGTGCTGTGAATGTAGCACCTGCTGAAAAGCAGCTCCATCTTAATTGCTGGAATATCTGAAAAACACCTTAGTTCCATGGCAGCCTATGGGCCAAGTTAGTTGTGACTAATTCAGAACTGATAATTTTTATTGAAACTTCATTGTGGCTAACTGGGCCATGATCTCTCTCTAATATTCTCAGCCACAGCTGAAAACCCAGACAAAATGCGATCCACTGGAGAAGGAAATGGCAAACCACTCCAGTATCCTTGCCAAGAAAACCCCATGGACAGTAGCAAAAGGCTAAAAGATATGGTGCTGGAAGATGAGCCCTTCAGGTCAGAAAGTGCCCAATATATTACTGGGGAATAGCAGAGGGCAAATCCAAGTAACCACAGAAAGAGTGAAGCGGCTGGGCTAAAGGCAAAAGGATGCTCAGCTGTGGATGTGTCTGATGGTGAAAGGAAAGTCTGATGCTGCAAAGAACAATACTGCATTGGAACGAGGAATGTAAGATCTATGAATCAAGGGAAGCTAGATACGGTCAAACAAGAGATGGCAAGACTGAACATCGACATCTTGGGAATCAGTGAACTAAAATGGACGGGAATGGGCGAATTTAACTCAGAGGATCACTTCATCTATTACTGTGGGCAAGAGTCCCACAGAAGAAATGGTGTGGCCTTTATAGTTAACAACAGAGTGAGGAGGGTAGTAATGGGATATAATCTCAAAAATGACAGAATGATCTCAGACCGTATCCAAGGCAAACCATTCAATATCACAGTAATCCAAGTCTATGCCACAACCACAGACACAGAAGAGGCTGAAGTGGACCAGTTCTATGAAGATCTACAACACCTTCTAGAACTAGCACCAAAAAAATGTCCTCATCATAAAGGACTGGAAGTCAAAAGGTAACCGGAACAACTGACAAGTTTGGCCTTAGAGAGCAAAATGAAGCCAGGCAAAGGCTAATAGAGTTTTGTCAAAAGAACAAGCTGGTCATAGTAAACACCCTCTTCCGACAACCTAAAAGGCGACTCTACACATGGACATCACCTGATGGGCAACACAGAAATCAGATTGATTATATATTCTGCAGTCAAAGATGGAGAAGTTCCTTACAGTCAGCAAAAACAAGACCTGGAGCTGACTGCAGCTCAGATAATGAGCTACTCATTGCTGAATTCAGGATTAAAATGAAGAAAACTGGGAAAGCCATCAGGCCATTTAGGTTTGTCCTTGATCACATCCCTTATGAATATACAGTGGAGGTGAAGAATAGGTTTAAGGAACTAGAGCTGATAGACAGAGTGCTTGAAGAACTATGGACGGAGGTTCATGACATTGTACAGAAGGCAGCAATCAGCACCATCCCAAAGAAAAAGAAATGCAAGAAAGCAAAGTGGCTGTCTGAAGAGGCTTTACAAATAGCTGAGGAAGGAAGGAAAGCAAAAGGCAAAGGTGAAAAGGAAAGATTCACCCAACTGAATGCAGATTTCCAGAGAACAGCAAGGAGAGATAAGGAGGCCTTCCTGAGGGAGCAATGCAAAGCAACAGAGGAACATAATAGAATGGGAAAGACAAGAGATCTCTTCAAGAAAATTGGAGAAATCAAGGGAACATTTCATGCAAAGATGGCCATGATAAAGGACAAAAATGGTAGGGACCTAACAGAAGCAGAAGAGATTAGGAAAAAGTGGCAAAAACACACAGAAAAATTATACAAGAAGAATCTCAATGACCTTGACAATCATGACGGTGATATCGCTGATCTTGAGCCAGACATCCTGGAGTGTGAAGTCAAATGGGCCTTAGAAAGCATTACTAACAACAAAGTGAGTGGAGATGATGGTATCCCATCGTCCTAAAAAAACGATGCTGTTAAAGTGGTGCACACATTATGTCAGCAAATTTGGAAAACACAACAGTGGCCACAGTATTGGAAAAGGTCAGTTTATATTCCAATCCCAAAGAAGGGTAATGTCAAGGAATTTCAAACTATTGCACCATTGTACTCATTTCACATGCCAGCAAGGTCATGTTAAAGATCCTGCAAGCTAGGCTTCAGCAGTATGTAGATCGGGAACTACCAGAAGTTCAATCTGGGTTTTGGAGAGGTAGAAGAATTAGAGATCAAATTGCCAACCTTTTCTGGATTATGGGGAAAGCACAGGAGTACCAGAAAAACGTCTTTTCTGCTTCATTGGCTATGCTAAAGCCTTTGATTGTATGGATCACAACAAACTGTGGCAAGCTTTTAAAGAGATGGGAGTACCAGACCACCTCACATGTCTCCTGAGAAACCTGTATAAGGGTCAAGAAGCAACTGTCATAATGGGATATGGAACAAGTGATTGGTTTAGAATAGGAAAAGGAGTTTGACAAGGATGTATATTGTCACCCTGCTTATTTAATTTATATGCAGAGTACATCATGCGGAATGCTGGCCTGGATAAAGCACAAGCTGGAATTAAGATTGCCAGGAAAAACATCAACAACCTCAGATAAGCAGATGACACCACTCTAAAGGCAGAAAGCGAGGAGGACCTAAAGAACCTCTTGTTGAGGGTGAAAGAGGAGAGCACAAGAGTAGGCTTGAAACTCAACATCCAAAAAACTAATATCATGGCATCTGGCCCCATTACTCCTTGGCAAATATAAGGGGAAAACATGGAAGTTGTGACAGACTTCACATTTCTGGGATCCAAGATCACTGCAGATGGTGGCTGTAGCCATGAAATTAAAAGACATTTTTTCCTTGGGAGGACAGCTATGGTGAACCTGGGCAGTATAATAAAAAGTAGAGACATCATCCTGCCTACAAAAGTCCGTATAGTCAAAGCTATGGTATTCTCAGTAGTAATGTATTGCTGTGAGAGCTGGACTATAAGGAAGGCTGAGGACAGAAGAATAGATGATTCTGAGATGTAGTGCTGGAGAAGAATCTTGAGAGTCCCTTGGACTGCAAGAAGATCAAATCAGTCAGTCCTAAGGGAAATCCACCCAGACTGTTCCCTGGAAGGTCAGATGCTGAAGCTGAAGCTCAAATACTTTGGCCACCAAATGAGAAGGGAGCACTCACTGGAGAAGATCCTGATGCTGGGAAAGACAGAAGGCAAAAGAAGAAGGGGACGGCAAAAGATGAGATGGCTGGACAGCATTACTGATGTAACCAACACAAATTTGAGCAGACTTCAGAGGATGGTGGAAGACAGGAGGGCCTGGCGTAACTTGGTCCATGGGGTTGCAAAGAGTCGGAATCGACTGTGCGCCTGAACAACAACAAATATATATATATAATTACTTCTTGAATTAATGGATTTTTCAGCCCTTGTTCTCCACTTGTCACTTCAGCAGAAGATTATTTTGAACTGCACTGCATTCTTTAGCCTGAGTGCCATTTGTTTCTCCACTGTAATGTGAAGCATGTCAATGTTTATGTTCTGTTTGGAAGCTCATTTGAAACCTGGCACAGAAACCTACTGCATATTATCAATGACTGGTTAGGACAAGAGGAAACAACAAGATTATGATAATATTTTTAAAAAGATAGTACCATGTTCCAAGTAAAACTGCTTGGATGTTTTCATACCGTGTTTGAAACATCTGCTTCCCTTACTTTCCTGAAATTGTTTCCCTTGACTCCTTAGACTTGTCTGTCATCCCAGGGATCCTAACTGATGTTATATATTTGTCATAAGGATTACTGAAGGAGGATAGGGAAATGGCTGAGAAGCTGAATGCATTTTTTGCCTCCATCTTCACTGTGGAAGATGAGAACTTTTTGCCCGCCCCAGAACCACTAATTTTGGAAGGGGTGTTGAAAGACACCTGAGTCAGATTGAGGTGACAAAAGAGGAGGTCCTACAACTGATAGACAAATTAAAAACTAATAAGTCACCGGGTCCGAATGGCATATATCCGAGAGTTCTGAAAGAACTCAAAGTTGAACTTGTGGATCTTCTGACAAAAATCTGTAATCTTTCATTGAAATCTGCCTCCATTCCTGAGGACTGGAAGGTAGCAAATGTCACCCCCATCTTTAAAAAGGGTTCCAAAGGAGATCCGGGAAATTACAGGCCAGTCAGTCTGACTTCAATACCTGGAAAGTTGTTAGAAAGCATTATCAAGGACAGAATGAGTAGGCACATTGATGAACACGGGTTATTGAGGAAAACTCAGCATGGGTTCTGTAAGGGAAGATCTTGCCTCACTAACCTGTTACATTTCTTTGAGGGGGTGAACAAACATGTGGACAAAGGAGACCCGATAGATGTTGTTTACCTTGACTTCCAGAAAGCTTTTGATAAAGTTCTTCATCAAAGGCTCCTTAGAAAGCTTGAGAGTCATGGAGTAAAAGGACAGGTCCTCTTGAGGATCAAAAACTGGCTGAGTAATAGGAAGCAGAGAGTGAGTATAAATGGGCAGTCTTCGCAGTGGAGGACGGTAAGCAGTGGGGTGCCGCAGGGCTCGGTACTGGGTCCCATGCTCTTTAACTTGTTCATAAATGATTTGGAGTTGGGAGTGAGCAGTGAAGTGGCCAAGTTTGCGGATGACACTAAATTGTACAGGGTAGTGAGAACCAGAGAGGATTGTGAGGAACTCCAAAGGGACCTGTTGAGGCTGGGTGAGTGGGCGTCAACATGGCAGATGCAGTTCAGTGTGGCCAAGTGCAAAGTAATGCACATTGGAGCCAAGAATCCCAGCTACAAATACAAGTTGATGGGGTGTGAACTGGCAAAGACTGACCAAGAGAAAGACCTTGGGGTCATGGTAGATAACTCACTGAAAATGTCAAGACAGTGTACCTTTGCAATAAAAAAGGCCAACGCCATGCTGGGAATTATTAGGAAGGGAATTGAAAACAAATCAGCCAGTATCATAATGCCCCTGTATAAATCGATGGTGCAGTCTCGTTTGGAGTACTGTGTGCAGTTCTGGTCGCCGCACCTCAAAAAGGATATTATAGCATTGGAGAAAGTCCAGAAGAGGGCAACTAGAATGATTAAAGGGCTGGAACACTTTCCCTCTGAAGAAAGGTTGAAACGCTTGGGACTCTTTAGCTTGGAGAAACGTCGACTGCGGGGTAACATGATAGAGGTTTACAAGATAATGCATGGGATGGAGAAAGTAGAGAAAGAGGTACTTTTCTCCCTTTCTCACAATACAAGAACTCGTGGGCATTCGATGAAATTGCTGAGCAGACAGGTTAAAACGGATAAAAGGAAGTACTTCTTCACCCAAAGGGTGATTAACATATGGAATTCACTGCCACAGGAGGTGGTGGCGGCCACAAGCATGTATGTAAATTTCTTACTCGTCCATGAGAATTTCCTGAGCAGGGCAAGGTGGTTTCAAATGGCACTCTAAGCCCATTTCCTACTTTCTGCAGGGATCAACAATTAGAAGATGGGATGTCTATAAATTAGATCAACTTGTTTGCCTTATTTTTTAAATATAACACATGCTTTCAAAAATTGAAAAGGCTGCCTCAGTCCCTTTCTTGAATGAGAAAACCTCATAGATGTCTGCCACTGGTAAGATTAAAATTTATATTGCTCAGATACACTAGAGCTTCTATGCTTGGTTTGACAGAACATGAGCAGTGGGCCAGTTTCTGTTATTTGCCACAGAGAAATCAGCAGAACTCTGGCAGCAAAGTCTGGACATATGTCAATATCAAATGCAGAAATGTAGATTTTATTCACTGTGACCTCATGCAGAGGCCAGAAGGGGGCTTTGTGCCAAAGAAAGCCATCCTCATGTGCTTCTTAGCATTAGAATCTGCATGGAATACAAACTAATACAAGATAAATTGGCTTTGTGATATACAGGTGGGAGAAAAGCCACAGCGCTGTCACCCATGATTTGTGATGTTCTAAAAATTGCTCCATCTTCTGATACCCAAAATGCTACTGCCCCCACACCCTCTGGCGCTGCTGTGACTCTGCATTCTCTGGGGGAGGGACAAACAGTCTCCTGTGGGAGGGGGCAACCATGTGTCAACATAAGGCAAATACATCTCAATGCATGTCCTATGGAAATATTTCTTCTAGTAAGGGAAGAAGATGCAGAAAATAGAGCTATTAACACCTGGCCTAGACCTCTGGATATCTGAGTCCAACATCTGGTATGGCAGCAGCTGCCTCCCCTACCAGGTCCTTGAAAATACCATTTGACATATTGTCTCTAGATGTGCTCAGGTGGTGTAGCACATTTGTTTCCTCAACAACCACAAGTCATTTATGGAGTCCATATACATAAGCAAAACACAACTAAAACAAATGTTCACACAGAAACTAATATATTCCTAACTACTTTCAGGCATCTGTAAAAGGTTGCTGACTTGCTGGAGGGCTCTGGAGAGAACTGTGTTACCATGGTATATTTTTATATGAAATTGGGGTATGCAGTAAAGACATCCTGGTTGAACTCACCACAGATTTTCAAGTCAATTTAGTAATTTCCTCTTCCCCAAAAACTGCAGTGCAGAGATCTCTAACAGAATTCCCAGAAGCCTTCCCAAAATATATTTCCCAGGATTCTTTGGGGGAAGCCATGACTGTATATCCAAAGAGCAAAATATCCTAAGGGAAGGCTAAGCATCTGTTATTACCATAGAGGAAGAGATGAGTCAGTCTCAATTCTTCTTGTAGCTTGCAGGGAGATAATACTCTATCCTGGTGCCATTTTTAACCTATAGATCCCAGAACAGCTTTGGCCAGAGTTCTTTGCAGGTAACTTCTCCCCCAGTGTCTCCATTATAACATCTTAGATCTCCTAAAGAAAACTTCCCTAATTACTTCTATGCAGTAAATCAAAACAAAGGAGGCACGTAGATGTGAAGCTCTATGCAAGATCAATAGGAAGAAGTAACTGAAGAAAAAATTCTACCAGCTATTTAATGAAACTCCATGAGCTCTTTCATCTATCCCACTAAGTACAAGTGTTCCCTTCCTCTGAAGAAAGCAAAATAGTACTGATTTGCACACTCCTTTCTCTTTCTCTCTTTTGAAAGTGCACCAGTTAAAGTCAATACTATTTAGCCTTGTCTTACTGGGGTAGTAAACTCAAATCTGGGATGTTACCTCTTCAGGCTGCATGGGAGGGCCTCAGATGAGTGAATTCTTCTCCACAGAAGTTCCCTACACATCAAAAACTAGTATGAGATGAAGAAGGCCAAGCTAGCATGCTTTTCTTTCTATTTATCGATGAAGGAATTTATTTGTTTGTTGGTTGGTTGTTTGGTTTATTAGCATGGATGAGTATTTGATATGGTAAGCTCTACACTTGAAATAAGAGTTGTATGGCGGAGGTACAGGCTGTCCACTGGGAAAATGAGACCTTAGGTTCCAACTACATTAAATACAGTTTTATGGAGGTTTTACTCCTTTTTAAAACAACATTTACTACAGTCAGTCTCGGAAGGCTGCAAGCTGTGACAGTGGAGAGGAGTATTTAACCCATTTGCCTCTATTTTCAGCTGAAATTCATCACCTTCCAGTCAAGTTGCTTGTTTGAAGGGAAAGATATAGGAGCCTCCTATATTTCTCCATGCAAGTGACAAAGTATTCTGGATAATTATATATAACTAAAATTAACTAGAAGGGAAAGAGTTAAACAGCCTCTCATCCCATTCTTCACCCCCATCTGTAGCCTGCTGAAACTGATTTTGCTTTTAAAATACTGGGGGGAAATACTTCTGTGCAATATGCAGTCTGAGCCTAAGGCTACCACTAATGGCAGTGGTGTCAGACATGTGGCCTGTGGACCAGATCTGGCCCACACAAGACTCAAATCCACCCCCTAAGCAATTTCTTTCTCCTATTGCTGCAGCCCCACCGTCACTTGCTTTTCACCCAGCTTCCTCAGCAGCTCTTTGCTTCCTGCTTCCCATTTCCTGCCTCTTGCCTCTCTCCCCCCTCTCTTACACACACACACACACATACACACACACTGAGAGCTCCATGGCTGCTTCCTGCTTTATGCAGGAGGAATACAAAGACAAGCTTCTCTCTCTCTCTCTCTCTCTCTCTCTCTCTCACTCTCTCTCTCTCTCTCTCTCACACACACACACACAAACACACAGAGCGCTTCTGCTTCCTTCTCTGGGGCTGCACCTCCTCTTTTGGGAAGAAAGAGAGAGAAAATGAAGTTGGAGTAAGGTTCAAGATCAACAATGTTTTATTTCGGGTATAAGTTTTTGTGTGCAAATACATTCTTTTCTTCCTCAGAGGGAGGGAGGGATGGTGGGTAGACAGATACTTCTGACAAGGAAGTCAGATAAAAGTCTTAATGCGAGACAGAGGTAACCTGTTGTGCAAACACTGGGAATATATATGTGCTTCCAATGCAGGAACTTTATATATTGTCTACATGTGAAATACATGAGTTGTCCTTTCACATGTTTCTAAGGAAGGACAAAAAGAAAACAAGTTTCATTCCCCCTTTGATGACACTGCCTGGGTATATTGTTTTCCCTTTGTCACGTAAATCCTCAAACATATGGATAATTCCTAAACAGTTTGGAACCTACAAATTCTTACAAACTTCAAACCCCACCCCCCTTTAAAACATAACATTGAGGGAATTATTTTGGCTTATTTTGAAAAGTTGTTAAAAATTAGATATCTCTGTTCCTGGCTGGATTTATTTTCTTTCAAAAAGACTCTGATTAGGAATTAGAACACTTGGATTGGTCCTTATATCTTGGAGAGTGGAGTGATTTTAGATGCCAAATGATAATTGCACACATTGGTAATGAGACAGGAAAACTAGCTCTCAGTTCAGTCCAGTAGGATGCATTGTCTTGAGCTTCATTGTGAATTGCAATTCAGCAGTCTCTCTTTCTCATCTCCCTTTAAAATTCCTTTGTAAGAGCACTGGTACTCTTAAATCAGCAACTGAATATTGTGGTTTCTAATATCAGACTTAGGTCCATTTATTCTTTGCATCCTCCTGGACTGAATCCTCCTGGATGGAATTAAGACCTAGGTTTCCTGTCTCATTACCAACACTGGTATCTTCATGCCTACTATCCCTCTGCATATCACACTTAATCCAATCAAGCCTGCTATTGCCACTCAACATCTGAAATCACCTTTATAAAGTTTATATCTCTGGTACCTTGTGCTACATTTTATGGCATGGCCCAACAAAGGGACGTTTATATCAGATCCAGCCCCCATAACAAATGAACTCGACACCTCTGACTAATAGTGTGCTTCTACATACCACTCCCTCACCCCTTGGCAAGAACTCGTGGTGGAGCACTGCAAGGGAAGCCATAAAATACCTTCTCTATCTGAGCATTTAAAAGCCAGTATCAACTGGATGCAAATCAGGGAAGAAAGAAATAGCCAACAGCTGTACTTCTAGGAAGGCTGACAGAGGCACCTTGAACAGTGTTACACGGTGGACCCCAAAGATCATACAATACTTCCAAGTAAATTGGACTCTAAGATCCAGATTAATTATGTATGACCTAAGCAGCCAAACAATATTTACTAAACAGCAAATGTTATACTTTTTAAAAATATGTAACATTTGCTGTTTGGTTAAGAACAATAAGCCAGATTTCCAGAAGCAGTAGATTCAAAACCAAATACCGTTTTGCTAGGAGGCTGAGCAGCAGGATTCCCATTGACTCAGTGTCTGCAGTTTAAACATAATAAAGCACAGCCAGCTATTGAATACTGGTGGTGCAATGGGGGGCAGGGAATCAGGCATATGTGATTCTGGAGTGAAGGAAAACTCACTTTTTGGATGCTTCTTTTGCCAGCAATAAAATAGAGAGAAGTCTGAGATCTCATATATCATCTCTTCTTTTGGTATTACCCATATTCCAGGACTTGCCATTTGATAAATCAAAATTTTATATACATGTTCTGGGGGTAGTGTAGTAATTCAGAAGCTACTCACCTGTCCACTGAAAGCAGCAGTGATTGAACTCTGTCTGGAATTTGTGTGACTAGACTGTGATGCTGTACATCAAAAAGGATCATGATCAACAGTAATAATGGTTGAAATGGCAAATCTGGTGCTCACACACAAAGGCAGATATGCTCCCCATTGACTTTTCTGGTGATAGTTTTCTATAGGTGGAATTTCAGACCCACAGCTTCTCTGCCCCTTACACAGTTAAGGAGGAAATAAGTGTTAGAAGTTGTTGACAAAGTGCTAGTTAGATGCTAATACACAGTAACTGCATATTACATGAAGAACACATGAGAGACATATGTGGTAGTCAGACTTTGAAGGGATCATTGAAGGGATAATACAGGTTACTGCTGGGAGTTTAATGTCCTGAAATGGAATACTTATAAGGGATCTGTGAAGACAAGTGTTAGCCTCTGCTTGTTGTCAGACTAAGCCAGTGGTCTTCAACACACAGTTAGGACTTTCAGATGAGTCATAAAGCTTCATCTGCTGGGTATGATTCTCCACAGCAACATTAATTGCTGGGTTTTTTTTTTTGTTTTTTTAAAGAGTTGATGTTAAAGTCCATATGTAGAGAGCAGGAGTATCCAGTCTTCTGGCTCTCTTTCTGTGAGTGATAATCAGAGCAGCAGTACAGCAAAGTTAAGTACCTCAGTGATAAAGAGAATAGTCAGGTTCAAAGTTACTGATTCCTTGTCTTCCTGTCATGTGATTCTGATGCCAATTGTGGAGTACCATGTCTGCAGCTCAATAGATCCCCACTGCCACCAGGAGGTTAATGGTGGGCACAGGAATGGACTATGTGTGTAAAGTGCTCCCATTTTGTTCAAAATGCCTTTTTGCCAGAGTTCCTTTCAGAAGACTGATCTGTGTGTTCTGGTTATAAAACAGGCTCTCAGACTGATAAACTTTTGCCTGGGGTTTATATGCTGCTTTAAGTGTTCCCTGACTGGATGAAAATAGGGATGCTGTGAATTTCCCAGTGAACATGTTTGGCAGCTAAACATACTGTTTTCAGTGGTCACAATCAGACATGAGCCTATTTCCGCAATCTGTTCACTTGGGAACCAAATAGCTTGAGCAGCTGTCAAAAGGTTTTCAGCTACTTTGTATGGTGAACTTTGTTTCCTGATGCCCTGTTGGGAGACTAGAAGCCAGCTCTCAGCTGACTGGGGGGAAATCAACTGAAATTTGGCTTCTTATCCACCCCTCAAATTTGTCAAGTCCCTGGAAAGCTATATGTGCTAAACTGGCAAGGATGAGTCAATGCTTAAACAACCCATTAATAAACAAGCTGCCTGGTCACCTCTGGCAAGCAAAATGAGAGCGGAACCTATGGGTGATTGAGCATCCCTAGCTGAAAGTTTTAACTGTGTAGGGCTGTGGTCACACTCACCATTAAATCCATCCCTAACCCGTCACTATTATACCCCGCAACTTTTTTACAACGAATTTCCTGATCAGACATCCTTCCATCCTTCAGTTCTAAGCTGCATTGGTGCCATTGTTGGTTGATCAGAGGTCTCAACCGGACCTCATTTTTTGAGATGGCATTCCACACTCGCACAAGCGCAGTACCATGGGATATCGTGCTTGGCTTTTTTTTTTAAAGGTGCCATAAAAGGTGGGCGATCTGCCCCCCCCCCATTTAAACACCTGGAAAGGAAGGGGAAGCCCAGGAGTTCTCTTTGCTGTCTCTCCGCCTGGCAGACCATTGCCAGATGCTGATGTTTGGACAACCGCATAAAATCCAACATGCATCTGGCTTTCATCCATGCCCATCTCGTCAGTTTATGTATGTTTGACCTCGGCCTAGGATAAGCAGGAGGTGGTGTGTGGTGGGTTTGGGGATAATTGTTTTTGTCACTTATTGTGGAATTTATTTTAACTTCTACAACATCTTTGTGGGTGTAAAGTTCTACAGTGATGTAGGGTACAGCACACAGCTCTCGGCAAGCATAGGTCAGTAGTTGGATTCTAGAACAGCCATACCATCCCTTGGACACATGCAGTTTTGTACCCTAGATTGGAGGGGGGGGGGGTTCACCAGCATACAATTATGCCACTATAGTTATACTTTTACTCTGATATAGGGTCCTGATTCCAGTGTTCTTTCACAATACATCAGTGTTGGGGAGATAATTAGAATTCTGCGGCTCTACAATAATGGTAGCAGGATCCTTTGATTGCTCCATTAAAGTATCACTCTCCTACAAGAGACCAGTGCAGAGGTGGCTTCTGTTTTACACTGTTAGTTTCTCCATTCATATTACACAACACATGACAAAAAATAGTTCTTTTCAAATAAAAGTTGTAGTACCAGAAAACAGGATGAGAGAAAGATTTTGTTTATTAATTAAATTTATATCCTACTTTCCTTTTACCATTGAGTTCAAGATGTCACCCCAGCACTAATCTAGATCTGCTGAGTTTAAAACAGGTTGCATTGTCGCATACCTTCCAATGATACTTCAAATCTGGCTTAAGGAAGGTATTAGAAGCAGAAATCAGGAGGGGCCCTATGAATTATGTAGTACAAAGTTCCAGATCTAACTAAACCTAACTTTGACCATGGGCAGATGCACCATTTAACCTATCAGTGAGGCGCTCTTGTTTTTGTCCACCCTTATTTGAAACATAGTTGCCTGATTAGACATCCTGCCTCGCCCCATGTCTGTCCCATTATTGACAATCGGATGGCCCAGCCTGGCACAGTCTCACTTTTTTAAAAAGGCCTTGGCGCATGTGCATAACCAATATTGGTTTATGTGCATGCAGTTCTAGGAGCATGACTAAACAATGACTGTGTCACAAATCTCAACCTAAAAAAAAAGTAAACTTGAAAAAAGCATTTGCAGTTGTTCAGAAAGCATCTCTTGTGGCACTTGAGGCCCCTGTGGGCCCCTACCACCTTTTGCCGATTGTGTGGTTATGCTAAGTTTAAAAACGAAATGTCACCGAGTCAGGATTGATGGGGACTCAAGTTGCAATGGGAAAATCTATTAATGGTCCATCATCAAGCAATTAGGACTGGACTTTATGCACTGTGAAATAAGTCCAGAACTGAGTCAGGGTAGGATGGGTGTCCTGCAACTTACAGACCATTCCCAGCTATGGCTGTCTGAACATGCACTTTAAATCTGACAGGTATACATGGCTATGTCAGATATAAATGCACATCTGACTGTGGCCTTTGAAATTAGTGTATAGGTGGGATAGGATCACTAGAAGAATGAGCGGCAGGAAGCTGTGACTATAAAAGGGATTTGCTCAAGGCACTGGATTTCCTTAGAAATTGACCAGAGGTATACAGCACTTCCAGCCAATCACCTCTGGAGACAAGCCACAGAGAGCCACAGCTATTTTTCCTTAGTGGGGATGGAACCATTTTGTTCTTTCCTGTGGCTGGGAAAATAGAGAGCTGGGACACCTAATTCAGGGGCTTGTAGAATTTGTCCATTTGGTCCAATTTGCTTGAAAGTTGGGGGTCCTTTAGAAGATAGACTGTAGTCACTACACTACAATTTTGGTGCTATTTAGTTGAAAAGAGCCACACTAGCCCTCCTGAAAAATCTCCCATAGGAATGAATGAAAGTGCAGTTATGATGTCTGGAGGCAGCTTGTTCAGGAGCCCATTTAATTTCACACACCCCCCCCCCCAAAAAAAACCCATAATGTTGACACAGTTTTCAAGCCCACACAACAGATCCGCCACATGCTGCGCTCAGCCAAAGATATGAGAGATCCACTTTCAACCCCTGGAGTCTACAAAATACCCTGCTCCTGTGGTGCAGTCTACATTGGCACTACCCAACGCAGTATCAACACCCGTCTCACTGAACACAAGAGACACTGTCGCTTGTTTCAGCCAGAAAAATAAGCTGTAGCTGAACATGCACTTCAAGAAGGAGACCACGTCATCCACTTTGAAAGAACTGAAGTCCTTTCTACGGTCTCACATTATCATACCCGCCTGAACAGAGAAGCTATTGAGATTTACAAACACCAGCACAATTTTAACAGAAAGGAAGAAGGCATTTTCATCCACCAATCTTGGTACCCAGCTCTGCAAAACACCCTACAGACTATAAATTGCAGAAAGTCTCAGAACAACCAGCAAATTCCATAGAACAATCAGCACAGTCAACAACCATCTTCCTTATCTTCAAACCCCTTCCAACCCTCCCAGCAATTAACATGGAACAATGGTCACATTCAACAGCCAGTTTCCTTATCACTACCCTTCCAGGAAGCCCCACCAAACAATGGGCACATCCACAAACCAATTGCCCTTTCATCACACCCCCTCCAGCCTAGAAATAGCAGCTCTCCAGCAGCCCTGGCCCCACTCAATGCACAGCAGCCAAGAAGGTCAGAGCGCCTGCTCCGGCTGCAACGCCACTGAGGATGTTCTCCGCAGCTGAGAACGAAACGTCTGGTAGGAAAACTTTCTCCAGTAGAACACGGCACTTGATCCTGAAAGATTCTACAAACCCTAATAAAACCCCAATTTGCTTGAAAGTGGTGGGGGTGGTATTTAGGAAACAGACAGATGTAACTCTGCTGCCATTTTGGTGTCATTTGGTTGAAAAAGAGCCTCTCTGCTCCTCCCACCAATATCCCCCAACCAACAGAAAGGAATGAGGAGTTTGCAGAGGAAGCCACTTTCCCTTTGTGAAAGGAAACAAACAGACCACTACAAGGAAGATGGCAACTGCAGAGTTTTCAGAAGAAAGGTAAGAAATGTTTATTGTTAACCAGTCATTGTAAGAGTAGAAAAATGCAGACTTTTAAAAAAAAAATCTGTGGCTGGCCAGAACTCTCCAGCTAGGCTTGTACTTGACCACCATTTTAGGAATCCATAGAGAGAACTGAGTCTGCACTAAGAGGTATCTGTTTTCAGGGTCCAATTCAATTGAAACCTGGAAGTGCCTTAAACTAAACTAAACTAAACTAGAGGGAGGAGTATGTTTTGTACATATTTGGTGCCATTATCTGTATGAACAGCTGCCCCAGACCCTCATATGCATTCCCCATTGAAAATAACGCTCCAAAACCATGCAGATTTGAATCCCAAACTGGTAATGTCCTATCTGAAAATAAGTTATCATGGTAAAATCCAGCCCCCCCCTCCCAGCCTGGATCCAAAGTTATAACAATTTTTTCTCAGCACACATCCCTGCTATTCATCCCCCCCACCCCCACCCCAAGTACTGCATTAATTATCAGTAACCATGGTGAGGGTAAGGAGTTTATTTAGCCATCACAAAGTTAAACTTCATTGTAAAAAGATGGCACTCTGTGGTCATGGGTTTTGTTTTGTACTCCTTATATTTTCTTGGGGAGACTTAGTGGGAGACATGATAGGACTCATCCTTTTATGCACATTCCCCTCCCTTGCTGATTCTCCTTGTAACTTTTACAACAGTGTTATTGAGATTCCTGGGAAGTGCTTCAGTATGGAGTACTAAGGCAGAGGTATATGAAGAGCTGCTTGAAGACAAGCATTGCCCTTTATATCTTTTTGTTCTGTCTTTTGGGTCCTTTGCTTTCACAAGTTCTGACCTGTGCACTTTTAATTCCTTAGGCAGTGGATCACAATGATGTAGATCAGTGCCACAAGTCATGAAATATATGGTCTACCAGGAGTAAGGCCTGTTGGGAAGAAAAATACAATGGGATCTAGTAGGAGGTTCTGGCCAAGTGCCCCCCCCCCTTACTGTTTTCCCACCCACCCAAGTGAAGGCATTCATTCCTCCCCACATCTCAAGGGGAGCTGGTCTTAGGCATCTAGAGAGCAGTTGTTTGTTTATTTATTTAGTAGACTTATATTCCGCTCTTTCCCATAAAGGGAATTAAAGCAGCTTACATCATTCTCCTTTCCCTCTTTTAATCTGAACAATACCCTGTGAGGTTAGGGTGGAACTCTGTGACTGGTCCGAAATTACCCAGTCAGCTTCCACAGCAAGAACCTGGGTCTGGCAGACCCCACTCTGAAGCCTTAATTTGTATGCCCTCCTCAAACTCCACCACAGAATCTTCAGGGATTTCCCAACAACCTGGAAAAGTATCACTAAAGGTCCTTGCTGTCTTCCTACCCACCCAAGTGAAGGCATTTACTCCACCCCACTTCAAGGGCAGCTGATCTCTGCCATCTGGAGAGCAGTTGTAATTCTGAGTGATCTCCAGACCTCAGCTGGAGATTGGCAACAGTTGTTCCCAAGGAGGAAATTGCATTATTTCCCAGGGAGGAAATGGTTGGTAGCTTCAAGGCATTCAGAGGGTGCTGCCAGGCCTATGGTAGCCAACCTCCAGATAGAATACAATCCGAGAGAGGTCACTATAATGGATAACACAACAAAACATACAAGCTAGTGACCAATTTACTAAGAAATATATAGAAACCAGTCCAAATGTCCAAAATATGTACATTTAAGTCCCAAAGTAGTGTGGTGACAAGCCGATCGATTAAATACTTGTTTCTTTCCAGTCCATCAGACCTGGGACCACTAACAAAAGAAAATATTATACAAAAATATCAAAAGGACATTCAGACACCACCAATCCTCTTCCAGTGAAAAAATATCATACTTACATATTGATTCAATTATATAGATTCTTTACATAATTTTTTTTAAAAGGGGACGCAGAGCGTCTCAAACAGCAATTTCACATTGGCTACAGCTCAATATGAGGCTTCTTGCACACCTTAATGGTGCAACTAACATGTTTAAAAAGGCAAGCATCTCATTTACAGCTGCCATTACACAAACCTCTTAAAGGTAAAGTAACATATTTCTAATGCAACATGCTACAAGACACAGACACCATAAACTATATTCACAGCAGATACAACATACAAAATATTCCATACAAAGAATGTCAAATCACATAATTTATACAAAAATTTGTTATCACACAGTCAAATTATGCACAGTACTCATAATATTATAAAGAAGACCATTCATAAAAAACATGTCAAATCATTCGTCATATTCAGTCCATATGGAGAAATGCAATTCAACTGGTATATCCAGTATGCCTCTTTTTGCAGCAGGATCTTGTGCACATCTTCATTTCTATCTGTTTGTTCATATTTGTATAAGGTGAAAAAACAAAAATCTTCACAGTCATGATTCTTTTACATAAAATGGCTGACCATAGGAGCTTCAATCACATAATTCCTAAGTCTGGAGCAGCCATTTGAACAACAGATAGAAATGAAGATCCTGCTGCAAAAAGAGGCATACTGGATACACCATGATCTGCCTGAAGTAGCACCATTGTTATTTATCTGCTTGTTTTATTGTTTTAATACTGTTTGTTACTGTCTATTTTATGCTGTTAGCCACCTTGAGTCTGTATGGAATGGGTGGGATATAAATATAATGTAAATAAATAAATAAATAAATTCCTGGGCCTGAGTAGGTGGAGCAGGAAAGTCAGCCAATGGGAGGCTAGAGATGGTGATCAATGTGTGATGGGCCAATTGTTTTTTCCAGAAATATTAACCAATAGCCATCCTTGATTTGGCCATGGCAATAAGAGAACTATTACTATAGATCAGGGGTGTTGAACTCATTTGTTATGAGGGTCGGACCTGACATAAATGAGACCTTTTCAGGTCGGGCCATGTGTGTACCTATTTAAGATTAGATAGCAGAGATATAAACTTTATAAAGGACACAGACAAAAACAATTAAAAAAAAAGCTTAGAACATACTTAAAACATTAGCACTCAATCTTAAAAGTGCTTTCTTTGTATTTCTCCCATATGATCCAGGAAACTGGGCAAAGGAAGCTCTGGTTCTTTTCTTCCTACTCCAGGGGACTAGGAGGGGGAGGAGCCTAAGCCAATAGAAGGAAGAGAGGCTTGGTTCAGTAGCTCTGCTGTGGGATTGAAAGAGCCTGGCAAAGCAAGCTCTCCCTCTCCCCCATTCCTCCCCAAGGGAGGAGCCTCAGCCAATGGAGAAAATAGAGGTTTTGCTCCATAGCTCCTGAGTGATTGCGCAAGCCTTGCAAAGCAATATGTTATGCAGAAGGAAGCAAGAGAGAGGGAGAATGAAGCAGATGACAGCCAGTTGCTCGGGGGGGGGGGGTGCTGATAGAAGCCCTCCAGGGGCCTGATTTGGCCCCTGGCCCACATGTTTGACATCCCTGCTATAGATTTTCCCTGGTTAAGACTATACACTTGTAGTGTGTTGTGACTATACACTTGTAGTGTGTTGCTAATAGGATATTATAAATGTAAAGGATGCTCCATTTGTGACAAGACCTTGAAGTTAGCTTGAAGCTAGCACAAGTTGAAGTTAGATGCTCCATTTGTGACAAGACCTTGAAGTTAGCTTGAAGTTAGCACAACTTGATCACAGAGGCTCTCCTCAACAATTAATACATTCAGCAATATCTACAGCTAAAAGAAAGGATAGAGATGAGTTATTGCAGGATCATAGTGAGAACACACACTGTACAGATCCTTCAGTAGCATGTGCTTTTCAATACTCCAGTAGATCTTATCAAATTAGAACTATTATGCGTAAACATTGGCATGTTATATCCAGCTTGCCTGTTTGTTCCATATTTTCCACCATAGGTTGGAAAAAATGTAAAACTTTGAAGGACATGTTGGTCTGTTCTGATTTTTGTAAGGAGGTAGTTTCACAGTCAGATATGCCAATAGGACATTCTAAATGTAAAAGATGTTCCATTTGTGACAAGACCATAGAACTTAACGAAGTTACTATAAATGGCTACACATGGAGGTTAATGCACTTCAGCATATGTGAAAATAAGAAAATCATATATGCCCTCCAGTATCCATGTGGCAAATTTTACATTGGATGAGGAGCCTTAGAATCGTGTTATTTTTTACCACTGGTTGCACATTAGACTGGGAGTGCTGGAAGTTCTCATTGCTGAACATTGTATTGAATTCAAGCACACATATGTGGACATAGAATGCACTATAGTATATGTCCTTAAGGGACACAGATATAAGTATGAAAATACCTCTAAGATGCCTGCTGCAGAAAGAAGCTTTCTTCATTCACAAATTCCAGACTTTGGCCCCATTGGGTTTGAATGCTTCTTTACATCTATCAGTTTTCATTTAAAACAATATAATTTTGTAGGGTGTTAAGTATGTTAATCAAAGAATGTATAATGTATGAGTTTGTCTTTAAAGAAATAATATATTGTTCACAGGTGAAATGCATTTGTATCGTTTAATATGTAAGTGAGGGTGCTGCGTGTTAGCAATGAGAGAACTGAATGTGCCATTGCAAAACATTGAGAATTTGCAAGCTGTAGCCTGGAGCACAGGGTGAGTTTATGGGTATTGGATTTGGAATATTTTCTTGAGCGGTTCATTTAGCTTTTAATGTAAGTTGATTTAGTTGTTAATATAAAGTTTTTTGTTAGTTCCTATTTAATTTGTGGCCAGAAGAAGATTTCAATATGGAAACATGAAGTTAACTTAGGGCTCATGTTACCGCCTATTCCTGTTCTTTGAAGTTGCGTACTACATATGGTCAAAGGTGTGGTCTTGTATGTTTCATCACCCATGATTGGCAAATATAAGACATCGTTCTGCTACCAACATAGAAGAATTACATTGGGGATGACCGGACAGACACACTGTAATTTACAATATTGGGACTATATTTTTAAGAAGGCTAAGGACTGTGCCCATTAGAGAAGGACACATTCTATGAGCCCCAAAAGAAGGTGCCCCTATCCTTCATTATTTCCTATGGAAGGAAGACATTGAAAAAGGTGTGCGGTTCCTTTAAATGTGATGGCCAGAACTCCCTTGGAGTTCAATTATGCTTGTCACACCCTTGTTCCTGGCTCCGCCCCAATGTCTCCTGGCTCCACCCCCAAAGTCTCCTGGCTCCACCCCCAAAGTCCCCAGATATTTCTTGAATTGGACTTGGCAACCCTACTGGCAAGTCAGGGGGGCCTTTGATGGTAAATTGGGAGTCAGGCCCCAAAAGTCCCCTATATAGCTAAGGGCCCACCTCAAGATTACTATTTTGCCTGTTAAAAGAAATGTACTTTGAAATACCACCAAACTTCAGCTTTCCCAACCCCTAACTACACCTATTCATCCTTTGCCTGTTAAATAAACTCAAGATTTCTGTTTGAATGTTATACTGTCTCATGTGCCATTTCAAAGGGTAAAACAAGAGGGCTCCTGTTTTCCCCATCAAGTTCCTGGGCTCCACTAAAAGCCAAACCATATCCTGCGTGACAGGGTGTGACAAACAGATTATTAAAAACACAAATATTAAAATGCTACTTTGGGCTGCTCATTTACAACAGGGAACAGAACTTTTGGTGGGAAAATCTGCCATGCAATGGGGGAGTGACAGGGGTCCACCATAGCTGTCTTGGATTCTCTTTCAACCAAACAAATGCTCTTGTATTTTCAGGTCAGGATACCTGAGAGACCAATATTTACTGTGGATTCTGAGATGCATTTTTACATTCATACTGAGTATCCAGTATGTGAGCAGTGTACTTGTTAGCATATTAGTCTAAGACTGAAGAGACCAGAATTCATATTGCCACAGCCTCACTATGTTACTTTGGGCCATTTGCACATTCTCATCCTAATCTAACTCACAAATTAGTTGTGAGGAAAACAGAAGGGGAGCAAGTATTTCCTTTCATACACAAATGGAAGTATTTACTCTAATTGTCTGAGTGAAGGAGTTCTGACATCTTTTCTTTCTCTCTTACATAGCCCTCTTTCTTTGGCTGAGATTTAGACTATTATAAGTTTTAAAAGATTTCTAAATCACATGATTTAATCACATGATTTGTTGTTAATGGTGTATTGTTCTTGAAAACAGCAATAATTTCATATGGAATTGATATGATATAGATTAAGTACGAGCATGGGCTGGGTTCAGTCCCATTTCCTGCCATCACCACCCCAGAAACTGAGAACTCTGTGCCCTGTACAGCCCCAGTGGATCCATTAGGTGATTGTAGGTGATTGCCTACAAACATGACTCAGGGGGGGGGGGCAATTTGGGTGCCCCCCTCCCATGGGTGGATGGAGGCAATGAGTGAGGAAGGAAAGCTGTTGCCCTTCCTGCTTGCAAATAAGAACTCTGCTGTTCAGCTGATTGGTGGGCCCTTCTGGCACCCTCCCATGCAAATTGAATGGGAGAGAAGAAATGGCAGAGAAGGAGGTGGGGACCTGCATCCAGACATGCATTATAAGAACATAAGAGAAGCCATGTTGGATCAGGCCAATGGCCCATCTAGTCCAACACTCTGTGTCACACAGTGGCAAAAAAATATATACACACACACATATATATACACTCACTGTGGCTAATAGCCACAGATGGACCTCTGCTCCATATTTTTATCTAACCCCCTATTGAAGCTGGCTATGCTTGTAGCTGCCACCACCTCCTGTGGCAGTGAATTCCACATGTTAATCACCCTTTGGGTGAAGAAGTACTTCCTTTTATCCGTTTTAACCTGACTGCTCAGCAATTTCATCGAATGCCCATGAGTTCTTGTATTGTGAGAAAGGGAGAAAAGTACTTCTTTCTCTACTTTCTCCATCCCATGCATTATCTTGTAAACCTCTATCATGTCACCCCACAGTTGACGTTTCTCCAAGCTAAAGAGCCCCAAGTGTTTTAACCTTTCTTCATAGGGAAAGTGTTCCAACCCTTTAATCATTCTAGTTGCCCTTTTCTGGACTTTTTCCAATGCTAGAATATCCTTTTTGAGGTGCGGTGACCAGAATTGCATACAGTATTCCAAATGAGACCGCACCATTGATTTATACAGGGGCATGATGATACTGGCTGATTTGCACCCCCAAACAGAATAAAGAGGCAGACAACAATTGTTGGGAAATGGGCCACTTTATTAACTGAACACAAACTGGGCAAGGAGAACTGTGAGGACGAGCCCTGGGGTCACCCATGACCCCGCCAAGTCCTGCAAGGGCGAGCCACCCAACCCCCGGTCGTAGCCATACCCTCGTGGCTATAACCGGGAGGCAGACCAAACATGTCATCCCCTAGTGCCCACCCCGATCACCAGAAAGGGGTGCCAAAAGGGGATACATGCACCCGATCCGCATTCCAGGACATTGAGCCGTAAAGCCCATCTGCCTTTCATACGGATCGCACGCACAACCACAGGTGCAGAGGCCTGGGTGCTTGCCGGCAAGGTCAGAATCCCTTGGAAATTCCGCAAAGTGACCGAATTAGCTACCTAACAAAAACCACACCACTGCTGGCAGTACAAGGTAGGCGAAAAACACAACACCAGCGGCCAATTCAGGTGATGCGAAAAAATTCCTACCTGGCCCCTAATAAGGCGACCGGTATAACCTGTACTACTGCAGGGTGGGCAGGCGGGCCAACAACTCCGCGAAACTGCATGGAGAGGTTTGGGGCCAAGGCTACTTAAAGCCTCGCCCCCGCCCCCACGCAATTCCCAGATGCCCGGGAAAACTGCCCTTTGATCCTGCAGGGGCTGCAAAAGGCGGCCCCACGGCGCGCAGCCGCGTTGCGGCGTGGCCGGGGTGGGGCCGAATTGCACCCCCAAACGGAATAAAGAGGCAGACAACAATTGTTGGGAAATGGGCCACTTTATTAACTGAACACAAACTGGGCAAGGAGAACTGTGAGGACGAGCCCTGGGGTCACCCATGACCCCGCCAAGTCCTGCAAGGGCGAGCCACCCAACCCCCGGTCGTAGCCATACCCTCGTGGCTATAACCGGGCGGCAGACCAAACATGTCATCCCCTAGTGCCCACCCCGATCACCAGAAAGGGGCGCCAAAAGGGGATACATGCACCCGATCCGCATTCCAGGACATTGAGCCGTAAAGTCCATCTGCCTTTCATACGGATCGCACGCACAACCACAGGTGCAGAGGCCTGGGTGCTCTCCGGCAAGGTCAGAATCCCTTGGAAATTCCGCCAACCACAATGCCAAGCCTCTGCTTAGGCATTAGCAACCCCCGGGAGGCCCAAGGCCTCCCGAAGACCTTGCCTCAGCTCTGTCAAGAAGGCCCAATTCCCAGCATCAGACAGATGTACCCCATCTGGCCGATAAAGCTCAGCATCATTCACATTAATGCTAGGATGCGGGAGGAAGGTGCCAAGACCTCCTTCAAGAGCCAGCTGCAGGGCCCGATTTGCCTTTCTCCTGGCCCACTCGAGCCCGGCGGGGTTCCAGGCAGACTGCCACCTCCTCTGAGGCAAGATCGCCGACCAAATGATCCGGACTCCGGGCCACCTCCTCGCGATGACCCGCAAGTCCGAGATTGCCTGCAGGGAAAGAGCCCTGCCTTTTAACAAACCAAGGTCATTCCCCCCCAGGTGAATAACCAACAGATGGGGAGGGGAATGAGGCCGATTGTCAAACAACAGCGACAACAACTGAGCCCATCGAAGCCCCCATCACCCCAACCATTCAACCGTGGCCCACTCACTCAGCCCGAGCTGCGAACCGAGCAACGAACTTCTTGCGAAATGGGTCACCCAAAAGACCATGCTGTGACCGCATACGAGGATCCTCAGCCTCCCATGTCGAGCCACAGCACCTGAAACAAGAAAATAAAGTCAGAACAGACAACACCCCAACCTTCCCCCCATGCACTCAGGGGAGCAACAATGGGCGAACATAAGACCGATAGGCCGGGGATCTCCAATGCCCGACCCGTTGAATTGCCGGTCCGGGATATCCCATGGCTGCAGCCGTTGAAGCCGCGCCAATCCGAAAAGAGTGAGTCCCGAAGCGGAAACCCCCCAGACCAAGATTACCCAAAGCCCGGGCGGTCACTGCCCAAAACTGGTACTTCGTGAGGGAGAACCTCCCTCGTGCCGGAAAAAAGGTCCCGTCTCAGAACCTCGTACTTGACAGTATGCACGTAGCGCCTGGACCGGACAGAGCCCAGGCTCGGAGCAGGGACCCAACTTGATCGTAGTGCCTTTGCCACGCTGGTCCGTTTTAGACCGACGTACTTGCAACAGTACATACCCTTCTTTAAATGACACATCACCCATCTGCAAGGCGGTGTCAGCTGTGTCCCTCCGTAAGGACTGGACTAGCTCGCTAACACGGAGGGCTCCGAAAAAGGTGGAAAGGGCTGCAGCGTGGAACAATACAATCTCATAGTCCGAGCTACAAACCTTGGGCCACTCCCCTCCCAAACCCTGTAGAATGGTGGGAGATATGGGCTCCCTGGTATCAACTCTCCGCCCCTGCTCCCTGGACCAACCTTCGAGCATCTTCTTAATTCTGAAATCGTCCCCAGCGGCAGGAAAGCCCTGGGCTTTACTGAGAAAAGACAACGCCGCCAACTGGCCCTTGATGGTTTTAACCTTCATACCCTTAGACTTCTGATATACGCAAAACTGCATCAAATGGGCCACCGGGATGGGCCATACCTCACCCAGCCCGGCGGATCGGCGGAATACCTTGAACAGCGACAGCCGCCGGTTGTTCCGCTTGTTGTTGCTCCTCAGGTTCGTCTAAACCACCGCTGTCACCGCCCGACACTGGTTCACCGCTCGGCTCACCCCCTTGGGAATGGTCTGCCCTTGACCTGGCAACCATGTTGTCCTGAAGAAAAGAAAGTCTGGAGAGCAACTCCCTCTCAAATGTAAGGGTCCCCGACCTGCCACTCGCGCTATGACGCCCCGACCACACAGCTTGGGACCCGGACGCCCCCTGTTCTTCCTCCATCACCCTTACCCGGTCCCATATGGCCTGGCGTATCACTGTACTGTCCAACTCATCAGAAGGAGGGTCAGTATGTCTTCGTTTAGCAGATGCCTTGGCTGGCTGCTTGCCCTTAGAAGGGCCCTGTCCTTTCTTAGGAGCCATCGACTCCACCCCACAATGCAACCAAGCTGGAGAGAAAGGGTGCAGATGTGGGCAGAAAGCTAGCAAGTCACAATGAGCGTGTGACAGAAGAAAAAGGGGAGCTGGTGGGGGGGTGATGGTGAATAACCTAAGGCAGGTGCTCACCAGTCACACACACACAACTAAGGCCAACACCTTAACTGGCCAGGAATCCTCCTTGGCTAGCCCTAAGCATGGAATCCAAAGCAATTGCGTTCCCAGGGACCACCCCAATGCTCTGCTGCCGCAGGGCCTAACTAGCAGGGCTATGTAGGCTGAGGCACCTAATGGGTCCCAGCAAGGCGCCCGCACCACCTCACCCAGAGGGGCCCACCCCGCAGCCGCAGCACCAAACCATGAGAAAGCCCCGATGGGCTGAACGTTGCGTCCTCAGCAGATCGAGCAGCCAGCCGATGCCCAGGAGCAGCCGACGATGCGCCGCCTCTGGAGCCGTGTTCCCTGCCCCCAAGGAATTCGCCGCTGAGCCGCAGGCAGCCACAACGGGCCCAGTCGCTGGGCGAACACAGCGCGCCACTGCTGGGGCTTTCCTAGCCGGGCGCAGAGCGGAGCCAACGCAGCCACGAGACCGCCGCTGAAGCAGGGCCGCCTCCCGAGCAGCCAGCTGATGCCCAGGAGCAGCCGACGACGCGCCGCCTCTGGAGCCGCGCTCCCTGCCCCCAAGGAATCCGCCGCTGAGCCGCAGGCCGCCGAAACGGGCCCCGCCACCGGGTGAACACAGCGCGCCGCTGCTGGGGCTTTCCCAGCCGGTGCGCAGAGCGGAGCCGACGCAGCCGCGAGACCGCCGCTGAAGCAAGGCCGCCTCCCGGCCCAACGACGCAGTAAGCAGGGGACAGGCAGCACTGGCTCCTGCTCCCAACAACTCCGCGAAACTGCATGGAGAGGTTTGGGGCCAAGGCTACTTAAAGCCTCGCCCCCGCCCCCACGCAATTCCCGGATGCCCGGGAAAACTGCCCTTTGATCCTGCAGGGGCTGCAAAAGGCGGCCCCACGGCGCGCAGCCACGTTGCGGCGCGGCCGGGGTGGGGCCGAATTGTTTTCAATTCCCTTCCTAATAATTCCCAGCATGGCGTTGGCCTTTTTTATTGCAATCACACACTGTCTTGAAATTTTCAGTGAGTTATATACCATGACCCCAAGATCTCTCTCTTGGTCAGTCTCTGTGTAATGTACTGAGTGACGAGACGTGTTGAAGGCAACATACTTTATTGGCGAGTACATCACAAGGCAAGGAAACACAGGCCGAGTCCCGATTATATACATACCCCGGAACAACCCTCCATCTGGCCAGGTCCAATCCTGGCCAGTTAAACTTCCCGCCACAGATCTTGATTGGCGGAGCGTATTAGCGAGCTACATCCGGGGACCAGTGGGCTTCCACTGATCGCCTCTGTAGCGTTCGCTGTGTTGTAACATCAAGACTGAAATGCAAGACATAACACTCCTCCCCCCTCCCAGTTTTTCAAGTAGGCTGGCGCCCTGCATTCCCTGGTCGACCTCAGGCTTATTTGGGGAGTTGGAGCAGCCGCCTTGGCTGGCAGGGCGGCTGGTTCCTCGTGTTGGGGTGCTGCCGAAAGAGGACTGTCTGCTGCTTGTTGTCCTTCCGGAATCCTCTCTCTGTGGGGGTCGCTCCCAGCGCTGAGGTGCTCTTCTGCCCATATAGTCGGTGCAGCCGGCATGGATTGGGTAGCTTCCAGGGATGTTGCTGTCAGTTCTCCCCTGCTTCCCCCTCCCCCGATTGCTGTCAGTTCCTCTGGCAGAGTGTGGCGGCGCAGCTGGTCGATATGCCTCCTTAGGATCTGGCCCCCCTCTGATGAGACCTCGTAGGAGCGGGACCCGATCACCCGCAGCACCCGGGAAGCTAACCACTCCGGGCCACTTGCAAAGTTCTTAGCATACACCGGATCCCCTGGAAAGAACCCCCTAGCGGCTTCCCAGGTTTCGGGAGAACTGCGGAGGTCTGTGGCCCGGTCAGGATGCAACCTGTCTAGCCTCATGATCAACTTCCTCCCCATTAGTAACTCAGCAGGGCTTAACCCAGTGACAGGGTTGAGGGTGATTCTGTTATCGAATAGGAAGGCTGCCAGGCAGTGGTCCCAATCTCCCTGTACAATGCACCCCAGGGACTCTTTAGTGGTGCACACCATGCGCTCTGCTTGGCCATTGGTGGTCGGATGTAAGGGGGCAGACCGAATGTGCTGTATGAGGTATCTATTCAAGAACTCCCGGAATTCCCGGGAGGTGAAAGCGGTCCCATTGTCCGTGACAAGGGTATCGGGAATCCCATGTGTGCAAAAGACCCTACGCAAGGCTCTGTTTGCCACCGCGGTGGAGGTTGAAGCTACAGGAATAATTTCCAACCACTTGGTGTATGCATCTACAAGAATAAAGAATATTTGGCCCTGGTATGGCCCCGCAAAGTCTAGGTGTAACCGGGACCACGGCCTCCTATTGGTCTCTCAGCGGTGGACAGGGGCACTGGGCGGATCAGGCCGGAGCTCTTGGCAGGGTTGGCACCTTCAAACCCACCTCTCAATCTCTTCATCCATTCCTGGCCACCATACATAGCTGCGTGCCAGAGCCTTCATCCGCACTATTCCCGGATGTGTTTCGTGTAGGGCTTCCAGCACTTGTTTCCGCAATGGTGGTGGGGGGGGAACCACCACCCTGCTTCCCCAGAGAAGGTACCCCTTGTGCTTGGACAGGTCTTCCCTGCATGATGCGAAGGCCCTGAATTCTGCATCCTGTTTGCCTGCGGGCCATCCCCTTCCCATCCAGTCTAAAACACGGGCAAGGATGCGGTCTCTACCGGTGGCCTTCGCTACCTGGGCAGTGTGGAGGGGCCTCTCTGATAGAGTCTCTATAAGCATCACATGGCAAGTCGGGGCTGGGTCCATAGAGGGCAGCGGCAGGCGGCTGAGAGCATCTGCGTGTCCCATAGCTTTGCCAGGGCAGTGGTCCAAGGCATATGTGTATGAATTGAGGAACTGATTCCACCGCAGGACACGCTGCGACAGAATTTGCGGCGTCTGGCAGTCTGGGGCGAGGAGGCCCAGTAGCGGCTTATGGTCCGTGGCGATCGTGAAACACCTACCGTACAGGTAGTCATTGAATTTATGCACACCCGCCAGTATTGCCAAGGCCTTCTTGTCTATCTGGGCATAGTTGAACTCGGCGGGGGTCAGGGTCCTCGAATAATAGGCCACGGGAACCTCCCTCCCGTCCAGGAGTTGGTGCCCCAGGATAGCACCCACCCCATACGGGGAAGCATCGCAAGCCAGAATCACTGGTAAGGATTCGTCAAAATGGTGGAGCACCTCATTGGAAATTAGTAGGTCCTTGACTGCCCGAAAAGCCTTGGCCTGCTTTTTTTCCCAGACCCACAGGGCATTTTTATCTAGGAGCCTATGAAGGGGTTCTGCGATGGCTGCTTTGTGGAGCAAAAATGAATGATAGAAATTTAACAACCCCAAGAAACTTTGTAACTCCATCTTGCACGTGGGGGTTGGAGCGTGGACAATAGCCCTGGTCTTGTCGGCCGTCGGCTGGATGCCTGCGGTGTCTACTGCAAACCCCAAGAACTCTACCCTTGACACCCTGAGGGAACACTTCTCCTGCTTTACTTTAAGACCCGCCGCTTGGAACCGGCGGAGTACCTCATGCAGACGGCTGCTGAACTCCTCAGCGTTCGGGGCAGCGATCAAAATGTCGTCGAAAAACGGTTGCACCCCGGGGATCCCTTTGAGGAGGAAATCCATTATGCTCTGAAAAATCCCCGGAGCCACACTAACCCCAAATTGCAACCGCCACACCAGAAAAGCTCCCCTGTGGGTCACAATGGTCTGTTCTTCTGCTGCCTCGGCATCCACCGGGAGTTGCTGGTACACCTGGGCCAAGTCCAGTTTCCCAAAAACCTTAGAACCTGCTAGTGGTGCCAGTACATGGCTGACCACCGGAACGGGGTATGGGTTGTCCTGAAGTGCCTTATTAATTGTGCACTTATAGTCTGCACAGATGTGCACATCTCCATTAGGCTTCACTGGAGTGACTATGGGTGTTTCCCATGCAGCATAGGAAACCGATTCTAGCACTCCCTGGGCCGTGAGGCGGTCTAGCTCCACTTCTATTTTTGGCTTAAGAGCGAACGGAACTCGCCTAGCCTTTAGTCTTATCGGTCTCACGTGGGGATTGAGGAGTAAGGTGATGGGAGGCCCTTTGTAGCACCCCAGGGACCCATCAAACACTTCCAGAAATTCCTGGCACACTTGCTCGAAATTTTGCGTTTGCAGCTGCTGCACCCCCACTATCTGAATACCAAGCGGTCGAAACCAGGCCAGCCCCAGTAATGTGGTGAGCTGGCACGAGTATGTCCAGTTTGCCCCTAAAGTTCTTAAACTCTACCCTAACAGTGGCCCAACCCAAAATCTGTACGGGTTTTTTTTGGAAGTCCCGCAGTATGAAATCAGCCAGTCGCTGCCTGGGCCGGCCACGGGAGCAAAGTTTTCTTAGAGACTCCTCTGAAATTATGGAGATGGAGGAGTCTGAGTTCAGCTCCATTTGGCATGGAGTGCCCTCGATTCGGACCGACACCCTGACCCTATTGGGGGTGTTGAGGGGCAAGTTCATTACCTGCAGGCTAGTCGATGCGGTTGAGTGGTCATTGGTCGAGTCGTGGTTGGTGGTCTGGCATCTGCGGGTGGCCTTGGCCCGGCAAGCTTGCACTATGCGGCCCACTCTTCCACAGTTCCTGCAGTCTATGTTGCGATAGGGGCAGTTCCGTCACTCGTGTGGATCCCCACAGCTGATCTCTTGGTTGCTCATGGCCAATTGGTCGCTCTCGGCCCCATTCCTGGTTGGTGATAGAGCTGGTGTGCCTCCTCCTCCTCTGGGTTGCCCGGCGCCATCTACACTTGGTGGACGTCTTTTGCTCGTGGGTTGTGGAAAGCTTTGTTGGCTCTCTCGAACGCAATGGCTTTGTTGAAGGCAAGCTGTAGGGTGAGCTCTTCCTTTGCAAAGAGCTTTTGCTGCAGTCTTTCGTCTCAGAGGCCCCAGACGTATCGATTCCTCAGGGCTTCATCCAGCTTGTTGAAGCTGCAGTTCCCCGCAAGTTGGTGGAGGGCGGCTAGGTAGACTTCGGCCGTCTCTCTCGCCCCTTGATCCCTCTTGTGGAAGAGAAATTGGCGGGCGATGATGGATGGCTGGGGCAAGAAGTGCCTGGTCAGGAGTCTGACTATCTCCTCATACGTTTTCTCCGTGATCTTCGTGGGGGCCGAGAGACCCTTTGCAATCTCGAATGTGGCCTCTCCACATATCTTGATTGGTGGAGCGTATTAGCAAACTACATCCGGGGACCAGTGGGCTTCCACTGGTCGCCTCTGTAGCGTTCGCTGTGTTGTAACATCAAGACTGAAATGCAAGACATAACACTCTGCCAGTTCACACCCCATCAACTTGTATTTGTAGCTGGGATTCTTGGCTCCAATGTGCATTACTTTGCACTTGGCCACATTGAACCTCATCTGCCACGTTGATGCCCACTCACCCAGCCTCAATAGATCCCTCAATCCTCTCTGGTTCTCACCACCCTGAACAATTTAGTGTCATCTGCAAACTTGGCCACTTCACTGCTTACTCCCAACTCCAAATCATTTACGAACAAGTTAAAGAGCATGGGACCCAGTACTGAGCCCTGTGGCACCTCACTGCTTACCGTCCTCCACTGCAAAGACTGCCCATTTTTACTCACTCTCTGCTTCCTATTATACTCACTCTCTGCTTCCTATTAATAAGCCAGATTTTGATCCACAAGAGGACCTGTCCTTTTACTCCATGACTCTCACGCTTTCTAAGGAGCCTTTGATGAGGAACTTTATCAAAAGCTTTCTGGAAGTCAAGGTAAACAACATCTATTGGGTCTCCTTTGTCCACATGTTTGTTCACCCCCTCAAAGAACTGTAACAGGTTAGTGAGGCAAGATCTTCCCTTACAGAACCCATGCTGAGTCTTCTTCAATAACCCGTGTTCATCAATGTGCCTACTCATTCTGTCCTTGATAATGGTTTCTACCAACTTTCCCGGTATTGAAGTCAGATTGACTGGCCTGTAATTTCCCAGATCTCCTCTGGAACCCTTTTTAAAGATGGGGGTGACATTTGCTACCTTCCAGTCCTCAGGAACAGAGGCAGATTTCAATGAAAGATTACATATTTTTGTCAGAAGATCCACAAGTTCACCTTTGAGTTCTTTCAGAACTCTTGGATGTATGCCATCTGGACCTGGTGAATTATTAGTTTTTAATTCGTCTATCTGTTGTAGGACCTCCTTCCTGCTGCATCCAGATCAATTGCATATATGAAAAAGACCCCACTGGGATTTTGCATACTTATACTACTGTGTACATCAACCCAGTGGGGTCTTTTTCATGCCGGCCCTGGGATCCAGACCAGCTTTCCTTTCACACTTTCAGACCATGCTTTGGGTGCATGGTCTGCCTTATTCTCTTCAGTGGAGGGAAAGCCTATATTGATGTCAATGACAGAGGGCCTTGTTTACAGTAACTAGTTCATATTGCCATCTGCGTTGCAGCATTTAACCACACAACTGCACAGTAGTTGCCTAGGTTGAGCATTTAACCACACAACTGCACAGTAGTTGCCTAGGTTGGGCACACCATCAGAATTATTGGTCATATTTCAAAACAAGCATCTCTTCCCTAACTTATCCCTCCTCATACACTACATGTGAAGTCCTGGCAAGATCCAGTGCATATTTAAATTTATTTAATTATTTAATTTATATCACACTTTCCTTCCATCATCAGACTCAGGGCAATTTATATAGGAATCATCAATGTCCCATCCAGGCCCTGGTCTGATCCAAATCTGCTTAGCTTCAGCAAAGATGCTTCATCATATGTCTTCCAACCATCCCATGGGATCTTCTATCTCCTGCCCACTGAGGGGACTGGATGAATCAAATGAGTATATCTGATCCCTAAAATAAACAACATGTCATAAAAATGGAGCTTTCATTCACTGGAGAATAATCTGCTCCATCGCCACCAAATTATTTGCATGCCTGTGAATTATTTGTTCATTTTTGCTGTCTACATAATTACTGGTATGAGTATAAAAGGATGCATCCAGATTTATTACCAGCTATTACTTCATTAGATTATACTGAATCTTTCCATGGGAAGAAAACTGAGGAGACACTAGTCAGTCACTGACTCAGTATCAGCTGCTTCTTTGCTAAGCCCTGAATGTATTCCATAGTAAGTTGTTTGTCTTAGTGAGTCAACATAGTAGGCTCCTTTTTAATTTTTCTCTCTCACAACAGAGCCAAGAAAATCTCCCACCTCCCCATGCCGTATGCTACTGAGATTGCAGTTAGTTGCCATCACCTAAAAGATAACAGATTTAAATTTATGCTGGGAGCCTTATACGGCTAACAACACATAATTCAGGCTGAACGTCAGAGCAAAACCAAGAGAAAGTGCCAATAATAGATTCCTTGTGTTTGTACATTTTTAAGTGACTATCTGTACCATCCGTGGGTAACAGAGTGATATGCCAGACAGCAAAGTGTTTAATTTAATCAGTCATCAGGCTAAATCTTGAAGCTCTTACGCAGGTGAGTAGCCACATTTGCAGCAAATGTCAAAGGCCTATTCCTGTCCTGTGCTGTCACGTCACACCAAAACACACAACGAAGTCCCCCCCCCCAAAACAAAAAAAGTGCCACCAGCAGAACAGAACACAGTTGACTCTGGAATAAGGTTTCCCTTTGCTACATTATCTCCATTCTTTTCCATAGATGACGGTCCACTGGGAACATGCAACCAACCGCATGACTAGATCATCCTGTATGTCGACTTCCTATGTTATGTACCGCTTGTATATGAACGTATCTGGGGACTTCTGTAGGTAACCGTTCAATACACTCAATGCTCCAGTGTAAGGGAATGAGCTTTTCATACATTGCATGGAATACACAAATCACTAAATTCAATGGCAAAGTTCATGTTCATCATAATAGACCTGAACTGCTCTTATTTAATCAATAGCATTGCTTTCAGCAATATGATAGGAGTCTGGAAAAGAAGCTTCATTTCAGTATCTTCAAGTATAAGCTAAATGATCCCCCCATATATTTATTTTCCTGACCAGATATTAAAAAGTGACCCACCAATATATGAACCTCTCAAAATACCCAACTGTTGGATGAACTCTATAGATTTCAAAAATGAATTTTAAAAGTCCTTTTATTTAATTGCTAAACTGCTTTTGAACTTATGAACACTTGAAGAAAAGCATGAGTCCTCAAAAAAGGCTGTATAAAGGTTACTGAGGGAAATTATTGTGTAAATGTTTGTAATGTATGTATTTTAACCTGTTGTTAGTAACTGCAACCAATACTAACCTTTGACCATAACGTAGATAATCCAAAGGCTTTTCTGTAAATCAGACATAATATGTATCAATAGTGGGAACTATAGTGTGTGTGGAGCTCAGGATATCTAACAAAATTAGCAGTATGAATACCATTCTATTAGCATGGCATATCTCTTGGATGTGCTAAGCAATAGTTCCCAACACTGGCATTATCGTTGTCTCTCCAATTGCAGACCTGAAAACTATAAAGTCTGGTGGTCGTGTAACAGTTAAACTTGGTGAATTATATACTAATATATTTTAGAAACAGGCTCCATTAACTGACCATGAACTCCTGCACAATTTGATGAGATGCCACTAGTCAATTAAACACCCGAGTCCCTCTCCATTCAACCTGCCTTCATGGGAGACAATAAGCTTTGCAATAAATTTCAGTTCCATTCTAAGTGAGCATGTTGAAGCCAGAGTGTACACAGATGTTCTTGTAAATACTGCTACAAGTACACACACAGTAAGTCAGGCATTGGCTGGCACTTCAGTTTCAGAATTTTTGCACAAACAAACGGATTGTGACTTATGCTCATCATTTCTACTCCAGCCACAGCCAAGTGGGTGGGTGGCAGTGTTCTACTGACTGAATGATGGCAGGCTTTCAGCTGCTGGAATTTTAAAGACCTTTTTTCTATGCTGGCAAAGCAGCTAGAGAGCTATTGCAAATGATGTTCAATCCATCACCAGATTTCCCAGATCACCCTGATACCTCCTGGAACTATTTCCTCCTCAGCTTAATTTTAGACATTTCAGACCAATCTCCTTGATCATATTTATTGCTCTTAGATTTGTATCACTCTTATAATGGATCTTTAGGGAAGCACCTATGGTGGGTGCCAAAACCCACAAGTATAGATTAAAATAGATGTATATCCTAAGGTTTTACAACCTTATAATTAGCCAAATGAATTGTCAGTGACTGGTGATTTAAGGTGCTCAGTGTAAGGTTTCCCAATTTAAACCATATTAAGACTTTGTTTTCCAAATATGAATCAGAGAATTTTCTTTGGAAGGGGAAAATAAAGTCTAAATGGAGAGATAGAGAGAGAGAGTTATCATCAAGCAATATATCTTTTTAAATTTAAAAATGTTCTAAAATACTGGGCCAGTTTTTATATTAAGATATTCATTTGTTATTATTAACTGATTGCAGCATAAAGTTATTACTCGCATGTATGCATGAAACACTGTGGACAGAAACACCAGCAACAGAAGTTGCATATCATCATGTCAATTCAAATTATTCACACAATCCACTTAGAATCATGATTTCAAAAACTCAGACCTTCTATGTGCATGCGTGAGCCAGCCATTAAGGCCACTAACATTGGTAGAACATGTCAACCAAGCCGGATGCCATCAGTAGCAACATCACTAAGTTTTGGTTATGTTTCTTTAACAGGAGAGGAAGAGGGAGCAAAAATATGGAAAGAACAAGAAAGTGCAAGTAAAGGAGAGGAGACAGAAAAACAAAAAGAGAAGAGAGAGATTATAAAAACAAAAGTGAATCCTTTGTTATCAATTTGGTTAAAGGTGAGTCCTAGCCCAAGAAAGGTCACTGCTGTAGAGCATTTCAGATGTACTTTTGTAAAAGAAGTGTCTAACATCCAAGAAGAGTTAATAATTGAGCTATGATTTGGATTGGGAACTCCTTTATATAAATGGCAATGCTGTGTGTGTGTGTGTTTGTCAAGTCACAGCTGTTTTATGGTAACCCCAAAGGGTTTTCAAGGCAAGAAATGTTCAAAGGTGGTTTGCCATTGTCTACCTCCACATCACAACCCTGGTATTCCTTGGAGGTTTCCCATCCAAATACTAGCCCAGGCTGACCCTGTGGAGCCTGAAGATCTCCTGGTGTCACAGCTGAACTCCAGACAACAGATCTGTTTCTCCCTGGAGAAAATAACTGCCTTGAAGGGTGGACTCTATGGCATTATCTTCAGCCGATGTCTCTCCCCTGTCCAAACACTGACTTCCCTGGATTCCACCACAAAATCTCCAGGAATTTTCTGCCAACCTGAAGCTGGCAAATGTAGTTAAGACTTGCCCCAGTGAGTTCTTCCACAAAGGCCAAAAGAGGCCTCCTCTTCCCACCTTTTAGTGAGAAAACCAAGACTGGTTTTGTTGTACTGACTGAAGATGAAGAAGACTGCAGATTTATATCCCACCCTTCTCTCTGAATCAGAAACTCAGAGCAGCTTATAATCTCCTATATCTTCTCCCCCCACAACAGACAACCTGTGAGGTGGGTGGGGCTGAGAGGCTCTCACAGCAGCTGCCCTTTCAAGGACAACTCTTGCAAGAACTATGGCTGACCCAAGGCCATTCCAGCAGCTGCAAGTGAAGGATTGGGAAATCAAACCCAGTTCTCCCAGATAAGAGTCCACACACTTAACCACTACACCAAACTGGCTCTCAACTAAGGAAACTTGGTTGCCTAGCAACAGCCACATGTTTGCCTGAACTCGCCAGATCTTGGAAACGAAGGATTATTGTGCAGATCAAAAGGGAAGAGGAGAATGATGTGAGCTGCTTTGGTCTACACTGTGGAGAAAGACTACCTTTTCCTAGGTAGAAGTTACAGGGATGGACAGGTCTGTAGCTATGGGGGAGGGTCTGTGGTGGCCTTGCTGCCAACTTCTGGGCAGGGCCCCCTGACTCAGGGTAGTTTACCAGCTATGGGGACTCTGCTACCTCCTCCTGCCTCCCCCATGATACAAATCACCTCAAAGGCTTGGCAGGAGTAGCTGCCGGCCTCCAGGAGCAATTTAAAGACCCCACCAACCAGCTGGTCAGTGAGATCTTTAAATCATGTGTGGAGGCTGGGTGCTGTTCCTGCCAAGCCTTTGATGCAATTTAAATCCATGGGGAGGTGGCAGTCAAGGCCTCTCCTCCCTGCCTCTGCCTTGGCATGAGAACCATTCCTGCCTCCCCCATGATTCAGATTGCATGGGAGGGGCAACAGGAACAGCCCCTGCCTTCCACTTGCAATTTAAAGACCCCTCCCAGAGGCTGGCAGCTACTCTTGCTGAGCCTTCAGGGTGATTTGAATGTGGGGAGAGGCAGGAAACTGCCAAGTTGCAGATGAGGCCACAGACGACCCCCTCTGTGATTCAAATTGCTCTGGAGAAGCAGCCGCCCATCTCCCCAAGCTATTTAAAGATTAGAGTCAACAGGGCCTTTAAATTACTCCCAGAGGCTGGGAGGCTACTCTTGCTGCACCACCAGAGCTATTTGAATGGCTAGGGATGGAGGAGGCTGCCATGGCAGCGGCCCCAGAGAGGGGTGGTGAATCATGGTAGGGAGGTGGCGACTGAGGGCTCCACAGTGACTTGAGGGCTGCTTCTACCCCCCCCACACACACACACACCATTAAAATCACATGGGAGGGTAGCAGAAGCACCTGCTGGCCTCCAGGAGTGATTTAAAAATGGGGTCTTTAAATCACCCATGGAGGCTGGGCGCTGCTCCTGCCACCCCTCCCATGCAATTTGAATGGTAGGGGAGATGGAGGCAGCCCTCAAGCCATGACGGCGGAGGGCAGAGGGGAAGGAAGGTCGGGTGGGGGGCATAGTGGGGGGGGGTTAGTGGGGCTTCTACATGTGATTTAAAGATCCTGCTGACCAGTTGGTTGGCAGGATCTTTAAATCACTCCTGGAGGCCGGTGGCTACTCCTGCCAAGCCTTTAAAGGTAAAGGTAGTCCCCTGTGCAAGCACCAGTCGTTTCCAACTCTTCCAACATTGCTTTCACAACGTTTTCACGGCAGACTTTTTACAGGGTGGTTTGCCATTGCCTTCCCCAGTCATCTACACTTTCCCCCCAGCAAGCTGGGTACTCATTTTACCATGGAGAAAGTATGTGTGTGTGCTACTTATTTCTAATGAGGCATTATCATAGCCTCTGATCAATGATCTAATTGTAAATTTTTTCTCATACAATATGGAGGTTTCTCTTTACTAGTATGATCAATTGGCTTTTTCTATCGTCTTTCCTTTAAAAAAAAAAAAACTGAACAGCACTTTTAATATTGTAACCAGGAATTTCCAAATCCCTGTTTTGTTGCATTTTATGTTTTGCATTGTTCCCATGCTTTTGTCAATATTCTTCAGTAGGGCAAATTTGCTACTCTCTTTCCTGTATGACTATCAGTTCCTGAGACTATCCATTGCTGATCTGGTATCCACTTATTGCTGTAAAACAGTTTGTACTTCTATTGAAGGAATTATTGATTCCAGAAATCTACCAGATTTTGTGCTCTTTTAAGAATTTCTAAGACCCTTGATATTTTGTTGGCCTGGTCTAGATTTCCATAATTTCTGCTTCCACATCTGCTACTAATAATACTTACATTCTGATTTAAATTATTCCCATTTTCAGGGCAAAGTTTGGCACTACCTCTGCCAAATCTGAATTGCTTTATAAAGCAAAACTAGAGTGGAGGAGAAGGAGGTATATTCCCTAGTTTGGAACCATTTCAGCCAGTTATTAATAGCACCAGTAAAAGAGGATAATGGTTCTACCAGGAATTAGCCCTGGGGCTCTGAACTGGTACTCTTACTTCAAGTGGAAATGCTGCTGGATCCTACAACACAGTCATACCAGTTATCAGGAAGTGAAAATGAGACATTTCAAAAAAAGTTTCAGAACAGCTGTTGCTCTGCTTCTCAAAATAAAAAAAAATGAAATTGATGACATAGATGTAAAAGGACATTGTCACAAGGCCTTATGTCTCTGTGTCAAAAACAAATGTCTTGGCTTTGTGTAGCAACAGCAGGAGACCATTATCCTGTATCAACATTCAGCTCCATTCATGTGATGTCTAAATTAACTGTACTGCTAGGATGTGTGGAGAAGTCAAAATGGGCATAAGTGCATGAGCCAAATACATACTTCAGAGTCATTTCCTGATAAAGTACAGAGTGACAATCCAAAGCAGCAGTGGAGCTCTGTTCTTAAATAGACAAATACAATTTGTAATGATAGTATGTAAGACTTATATGGCACTTTAAAATTTCCAAAGCTTGTTTACTGTTATTTAAAGAAGCCAGTTCCAGGTCAAGAAATTCCTGGAGATCTGGAGTCTGTGGAGAGCAATGTTTGGATAGAAGAGTGACATCAGTGGGATCTAATGCCATAGAATCCACCTTTTTTTTTTTTTAATTTAGAGACCTTTGCAAAAGAAGGTATGCTATGTACCTCTTCTGTTTCACAGGGTGGGTGCCAAACTAAAAAAAAAGAATCTAAAAGGAAGCCAAACGAATGGGCTCAAATTTAATTGTACCTGGAAGAGGACACTTTCAAAAGCATCTTTTGAGAAGACTACAACTAGCAGGCAGATCTATATAATAAGAGATGTTGCTTGGTGCTTTTCAGAAAAGCACAGATGTAGGTCAAGAGCACTACCAAATTGTTCATTTGACTCTAAAAAGTTGTTTGTATTATTTGGTTATTTCTAGTCCTCCTCTCTCACTGAAACTGGAGGTGATTACATAGCGTAAAGTCAATTATAATCCTTTTTTCTAAATTTTCTCAAAAATGTATTATTTTCCATGTAAAAGACAAAAACAAAGACAAAATTCACAGAAAACTAAAACAGTATGAAAATTTCCATTTTAAAAGTACAACATCTTACTATAAAACATTCTGTGTGGTAGGATATTTTGTTCAGATAGGTAACTTATTACTGGATACCATATAGCAATAAAAAGGGTTTCATAATTTTCAGTCAAAGGAATCTGGGACTGAACAGAGTTTTGTGAGCAGAGTTTTGTGTATTCTAGAGATAAGTTTAGAGTAATTTGTAGATAAGGAATGTAACAGTTTTTCAAACTCTGTTAGAGGTCTGGTAAGAGCTTTCTGTATTAATGGAACAGAGAAAAAACTTCATATTTGAAAATAATGTAACCACAACAATTTAAAACCAATTTTTGCTCCAATTTGTCTTTAAGAGCTTCCCTTTGTTAAAAAAAATCTATAATTCAAGTAAGTCCTGCATTATAACATATTGTCAGTATATCTGCAGTTTCTTTGGGCGACCATTCTTGATTCATATATGAAGATTGAGTGGATAGGTTTGAGATAGTCCATGACCTATATTTATTCCAATCTTGATAGTTGTGTGTAAATAGATTTTTGTGAGAGTAGCTTTAGTCCATTCAAATTCATGTTAATTACATTAGTAATGCTATCTAGCCATCTCATCTTTTGCTGTCCCCTTCTTAAGAACATAAGAGATGGCCCATCCAGTCCAACACTCTGTGTCACACAGTGGCAAAAAACAAAACAAAAACAGTCACCATCAGGAGGTCTACCAGTGGGACCAGGACACTGTTGACCTTCCCAAACACCAAGAATACAGAGCATCACTGCCCAAACAGAGAGTTCCATCAATATGCTGTGGCTAAAAGCCACTGATGGACCTCTGCTCCATATGTTTATCCAATCCCCTCTTGAAACTGTCAATTCTGGCAGCCGTCACCACTTCCTGTGGCAGTGAATTCCATGTGTTAATCACACTTTGGGCAAAGAAGTACTTCCTTTTATCGATTCTAACCTGACTGCTCAGCAATTTCATTGAATGTCCACAAGTTATCCTATTGTGAGAAAAGGAGAAAAGTACTTCTTTCTCTACCTTCTCTATCCCATGCATAATCTTGTAAACCTATATTATGTCACCCTTCAGTCGGGGGGATGGTACGTATGCGCTGAGGAAGCCGGCTGTTTGCTCGTCCTCCTCTTCGGATTGGAATTTTAAATAGCTCAAAAGAATGTAAATAGCCCTTTGGCAAGACTAATTGAAGAAGGAGCTTACTTACGAAGGTCTGAAGAACGTAAGAATTCCTTTCTGGGGTCCCAGAGGGTAAGATAAAAACTCTTATTATCAAATTAAGGAGGCAACGCCCAGGCTAATTACTCAGCGGTTGCGTGTAGCTCCAGAAGAGTGAGAAACTATGGCTAAAACCATTAAGGAGTTATCAGAGCAGATGTCTGCTTTCCAGGCTTCAATAATGTCATCCCAGGGCCAGATAAGATCCGAAATTAAGTCAGTGAGAGAGGCAGTTTCAGAACTTGCAGCTGAACTCAAAGACACACGGAGCATAGCTATCTCGGCTAATGAGCTAGCTTTATCTAACAAGCAGAAGATAGCCCAGCTGAATACGCAGCTTACAGAGCTCTCTGACCGTAACAGAAGAGCAAATTTGATTCTGGGTGGAATTTTAGAGGAAATAAATAATAAACTGCTGGAAGGAACTCTTATAGACTGGATGGGTGAGCAAGGAGTTACTCTGCAATCTCAGGACATTGAGAGGGGTCATAGACTGCAAAGGAGACAAGATGGAGGTGCCCCAAGGGAAGTTATAATCAAATTTTCAAGGGAAAAGACTCAGCAGACAGTTTTCAAGACTTTGAAAAAAAAGAAAGATCTCTCTTTTAGAGGAAGGAAAGTCTGGGTGAGGGAAGACTTTTGTCAGGAAACCATCAGAAAGAGGAGGCTAATGAGACCCTTTGGGCAAAAATTATATGACAATAAGATCAAATTCTCTTGGGGGTACCCTTCCTCAATAATTATTTTTAAAGAGGAAAAAAGGCTGGTGGCTCGCAACCCTAAGGAAGCAACAGATCTCCTTACTCACCTGGGCATCGCCACAGACAACCTGAGAGACCCAAGAGAGGAAGAAGAAGAAGAAACAGTGGATGTCGATGTGGACCTGGGGGAAGGAAGCTCAAGCAGACAAGAGAAAAGGCCAAGGACGGACTACTAAAGGGAAGTATAAAACAATTTGAGCTAACTTTAGGTAGAAGCTAGAAGGGGAGGGTCGGGGTGCGTACTCCCTGGAAGGTGGAAGACAGGATGATTGCCTCATCCAGAAAGTTGTCTGTGCCACAGGGGAAGGGAATGGGGGGTGGGTTTTTAGTAAGAATTAAAGTAAAATATCCTCAGCCAGTAGGGCCTAAGTTTGTTACAAATAAAGAGAATGGATAGGTCTTTAAGAGTCCTTTCACTGAATGTGAATGGCCTAACATCAAATCTTAAGAGATTTAGAGTAATTAAAATGGCTAAAGAACAAAGAATTGATCTGTTGTGCCTACAGGAAACTCACAAAAAAATAAATGATAGAAAACCATTGATAAAAGACTTGAGGTGGCAGGTTTTAGCAGAAGCAAGAGGGTCTTCCAAAGCCAGAGGGGTAGCTACATTGATTCGTAGGGATACTAAAGTGGAGGACATTGAAAAATTAGTAGATAAGGAAGGTAGATATCTGTTAGTTAAGTTTAAGCTGGAAGCCATAAAAATCACTATAGAAAATGTTTATGCACCAAATAAAAGACAAAGGAAATTCTTAAATTTGGTTTTTAAGAAGATACAACAGTTTTCAGAGGGTGAACTAATTGTAGTGGGTGATTTAAATACGGACATAACCAAGAACAATAGTATTAAGCTAAGAGATTGGGGCTTGAAGGACGCTCATGAGTTTACCGACACAAGACCCAGCCCGACACACATTTCTAGTAGACATAAAACAGCATCCTGCTTAGATTATATAATTTTGGAAAAAAAATAATAATATGGCGGTTAAAGAGATTAAGACCCATCCAATTTTGATTTCTGACCATGCCCCTATAAGTATAGAACTAGAACTAAAACTTCCCTCGACAAACAGACCTTGGCGATATAACAACCTGGTAATGGCAAAAGAAGAGGATAGGGAATACTTAATGACACAGTTAAAATTATATTTTAGGGGAAATAGAGGTACTGTGTCAACTAATATATTATGGGATGCTGCTAAAGCGGTAATAAGGGGCCATTTGGTTAGGAAGGAAAAAGACATAAAAAGAGAATGGTATAAAAAAAGGCAAACGAAACTTAATGAATTGGAGGAGTTACAAAAAGAAATAATGGGAAAGTGTAATCCTAGTTTACAGATTAGAATTAAAGAGATTCAAAAACAGTTGGAGGCCCTAGATATGGCAACAATGTGGGAAAAGGAAATAATGGTAAGGAACGACTTCCAGAGGAATAGTATTAATACAGCAAAAAGGTTAGCTAATTATTTGAAAGTTAAAAAGGCAAAACAATCAATTAGAAGTATAAAAATTAATAATACAAGTCAAAACTCTAAGGAAATCACTAAGGCATTTGAGGATTTCTATAAAAAGTTATATATGAAAAAGAATATAACGGAGGTGTGGGACGCACCTAAGCTAATCATAGAGGAGGAAGCGAAAGCCTTACTGGGGGGTGAGATTACACTCCAAGAGATAAAGGAAGTAATAAAAGCACTCAAAAAAGGTAAATCACCAGGGCTGGATGGCTTTACTTCTGACTTTTATAAAGAAATGGTAGAAATCATAGCACCCGAATTGCAGGCAGTTTTTAATGAAGTCTTGGAAGGAAATAAAGCTCCGGACTCATGGAAGGAAACAGAAATGATTTTGATATTAAAGCCCCAGAAAGACCCAGAAGAAGTAGGTTCGTATAGGCCCATTAGTTTACTAAATCAAGATTATAAGATCTTTGCTAAGGTTTTAGCAAATAGACTTAAGAGAGTTATCCCCTCAATTATAAAAGGGGACCAATACGGCTTTATTGAGGGTAGATCTATTGCTCATCCCATTAGAAATATTTTAAATGTACTGCACCATGGCCAACAGAAAAAAATAGCTCTGTTAAAGTTGGATGTTTACAAAGCCTTTGATACTCTCTCACATGAATTATTGTGACAAATATTAAAGAAGATAGGTTTAGAGGAACGGTTCTTACAGGCCATACAGGAAATATACAAAGGTGGTAAGGCAAAAGTAAGAGTCAACACTGATCATTCACAAGCATTTCCAATTCAAGGGGGGGTAAGACAAGGCTGTCCACTATCCCCGCTCATATTTATAATAGCTATAGAACAACTAGCAGAGCGAATTAGGAACGCGGGGAGAATAGAGGGGTATAAGTCAGGTAACGAAGAAATGAAAATTAATTTATTAGCGGATGATATCATAATAATTATGTCAAACCTCAAAGACGGAGTTAAAGAGATTAAGATAATTTTAGATGATTTTGAAAAGTGTTCAGGGCTAGGAGTGAATATGGCAAAATCAGAAATTCTATACCTTAATGTTAATAGAGAGGAAAAACAGGAAATAAATAGGATTACGAATATAGGAATGGGGGCCAAGAGACTTAAATACCTAGGGATAGTCCTGCAAAAAAATATGGGCAAAATGATAAAGGAGAACTATGGTAAAGTATGGAAGAAAATAGAGAGATATATAAATAAATGGAATCATAAAATACTAGGGATATCAACTAGAATAAGATCCCTTAAAATGTTCTTGATACCAAAGTTAATGTATTTATTCCAAACGTTGCCCTTAGGTTTGAGGAAAAATCAAATTGAACAATGGAATAAAGCAATTAAAGTGTGGATTTTTAATAATAAAAACTGTAGGTTTCATAAGAGAATTCTATATAACCTTAAATCAGAATTAGGTTGGGGAATCCCAGATTTAAGTAAATATTATGAGGCCTTCCAACTAAGAGCGTTACTAGAACTGAGTGAGGAAAAGGTACAGAAGTGGATTAATTTCGAGAATGCAGTTAACAGTGGTATTGGAAGATTTGGTATTTTTTCCACGGTGTCAACAAAAGATCTAAAATTAGCAATAGGGCCCAGAAGAGCATCACTAGAAACCTGGATGAAATGGTACCCATAGTGGCTAGGAAAGGTTTCAAGATGGACCCCCCCCCCCCTAGAAGCTATTGTTAAGGAGGCGCAAGCTATAAAATGGTGGGAAAGGCTAAAAAACAAAGGCTATTATAGAGTGGGCAATATGTTTAGGGGTGGAAAACTAAAACCTTTACAGGAAATTACAGAAGATTTAGGTAATCAATACTGGTTAAACATAGCAGGCTTACATAAGATAGTTAAGAAGATCAGTGAAAAGGGAGAGCTTTGGTTAGACGCTCCAATGGAAGAGATATATAAAGTAATGGCCAAACAAAGGAGGGGTCTAGTGGGGTTACTATACAGAAAAATGATTTCAAATAAAGATAAAATAATAGTATATTTACAAAAGATTTGGAGTCATGAAGGTCAGTTAACAGAGAGGTTGGCTGGGAAAATCTTGGAAGGACTAGAAGGGATTAAAGTAATCAAATTTAAAGAACTGGAATATAAATTTCTCACAAAATGGTATAAGACACCCGCACAAATAGCCAATATATTCCCAGGAAAGAGTTCCAAGTGCTGGCATTGCAAACAATCTAAGGGTTGGTTTGCACATATGTGGTGGGAGTGTGAAGAGTAGGGATGTGCAAAAAAAAATAATAATTCAGATTTACACGGATTCGGAAGTATACGGGGGAGGGGGGAATTCGGAATCCCCGTATACTCCTGAATACCGCATTCGGAATGGCCGCATATACGGTAGATGCGTGGCTATTCCGGAATATACGGCCCTATTATACCCTATGGGCCATTGAAATCAATGGCAAATAGGGTATATTTGAAGCCGCCTGGAGGGGAGGGGGTTTAAGGGAGAGCCCCCAAATTTGCAGGGGACCTGCAGGGGACTCTTCCCTACAACCCCCCCCCCCAAGTCCCAAAAAGATTGCGCCAGGGGGTCCAATTCCAGGGGCACCCAAATAGGGTGCCCCTATTCCATCATTATACCCTATGGGCCATTGAAATCAATGGCAACATAGGGCATAATTAGAGGCTACTGGGGGGCAGGGGGTTTGAGGGAGAGCCCCCAAATTTGCAGGGGACCTGCAGAGGACTCTCCCCTCCAACCCTCCCAAGTCCCAAAAAGATTGGGCCAGGGGGTCCCTGTCTTTGGGCTCCCCAAAAGGCCCATTGCCAACAATGATGGGGAAAGCCCAAATAGCCACTTCCTCACTGTAATTGTTGTGGGAAAAGTGGCTCTGGGAAGAGGGGGTTTTGAGGAGAGCCCCCCAAACGGCTGTGCAGCTTCAGGGCACTGTCCCACACAAAACCCACAAGGCCAAAAAAAATTGGACCAGGGGGTCCAATTCCTGGGGCACCCAAAGCCAAACCTAACTTCACATCAGAGAATCTCTATAGGACCCAAATGCACTACATCCCTCTATCTGCTCTATGAACCCTGAAGGCCTGGAACCAATATAAACCCAGTTGCCAATGTCACTGCCACACAAAACACAATCTGCTCAAGGGGCTGCAGCAAACCCAGATGCCAGTTCTCCAGCCCTGCCCCAAACAACACGGGGAGAGCTGGACAACCACAACAAGCCTGCTGGTTTTGGGTCTCTCACCCAGGTGCCAGCTTCCCTGCCACAGAACACACAATCTACAGATGCCAGCTCTCCAGCCCTGCCCCAAACAACATGGGGAGAGCTGGCCAACCACAACAAGCCTGCTGGTTCTGGGTCTCTCACCCAGGTGCCAGCTTCCCTGCCACAGAACACACAATCTACAGATGCCAGCTCTCCAGCCCTGCCCCAAACAACATGGGGAGAGCTGGCCAACCACAACAAGCCTGCTGGTTCTGGGTCTCTCACCCAGGTGCCAGCTTCCCTGCCACAGAACACACAATCTACTCTATAAAAACAAGAAAGTGACCCAGCCCACACACACCCTCGCCAACCCCCACACCAACCAGAGGTAATTTAAAAAAACCAAAACAAAACCAGCAGAATCACAAAAGGCCAAGTGTTAAAAAAGTGGCCTTTTCACCAACAAGAAAGCTCAGGCCAAATAAGTCAACAACACCCCCAACCCCACCCCCAAACCAGGAAAAGGGACAACAGGAGAAAAGGCCAAGCAACTCAAGTGTTAAAAAATGGCCTTTTCACCAATAAGAAAGCTCAGGCCAAATCAGTCAACAACACCCCCCCCCCTAAAACCAGAACCAGGAAAAGGGGGACAAAAGTGGCCTTTTAAACAATGGAAATTAGTAACAGCAGCAGCACAACACAGCACAACACAACACAGCACAACACAGCAGCAACAAATCAAACACTGAATACTTTTAAAACAGTAAAAAAATTAACTTTTAACAATACAGGAACTTTGCTAACCCCTCCCCCCCCCAAAAAAACCCTTCACCCTAACCCCAAGAAATCCAAGCCACCCAAATCAGGAGAAGTAAAAGGACACTGCACTTTTAAAAGTCCTCTCACTAAATTAAGATATGGGCAAATTGGCAAAACCCCCCCACCCCAGGCCCCCTCTCCAAGCAGAAACCCCAAACCCCCTAACCCCAAATAAGCTACCCCACCACCACCCAAATCTGGATAAGTAAAGGGACTCTGAGTCTTAAAAAGTCCTTTTACCAACAATAAATAAAAACAAGAACCCCAAGACTGTTTTACCTTGTCTTCTCTAGTCCAGGGAAGTCTTGTAAGGCTGAGTGAGAGAGCAGCAGGCAGCAGCTGAAGCCAAGGGCCAGCCAGCAGCAGCACAATCTCTCACACCAACCAACACAGCAGCAATGGAGGAGTCCAGCCAGGAAGACTCCTTAAAAAGCCCTGCAAAGCATGCATTTGCAATGCATTTTGCAAATGCATGCTTTGGATTGGCTGCTGGGGCTCCTCTTCCCCCTCCCTGATCCCAGGGAGGCTATGGGAGAGGCGGGAAAAGGCAACTAAAGGCGGGAAAGTAGGCAAGCAGCTCCTTTGAGGCTGCAGAAGCTACTTTCCCGCCTTTTGAATTGACAGCCGTATACTTCTGAATAGCCGTATTCAGCTGCCGTGTAATTGGCGCCTATGGGGATCGGCTGCAGCCTATTCCATATACAGCCGAATCAGTGCTCATTCGGCTGTAAATACGGTTTGGCCGAACCGAATGCACATCCCTAGTGAAGAGGTTAAGCCCTTCTGGGGGGAAATTATTGAATTTATTAGAAAAGTCTGCAATGTACCATTAACCATTGGCTTTAACATGATGTTGTTCAGCACAATAGGAAGTCCGGCACTAAACAGACCCACTCAAAACCTTGCCAAGGCGATGATATTAGCGGGGAAGGCAGTCATCGCTTTGGGGTGGAAAGATAAAAGTAAATGGTCAATAGAAATCTGGCACAACTATTTGTTTGATTACATACAGTCTGACATCGTGGCAACAATCAGCAAGGATTCCACGTGGGAAGATAAAGTCAAGGAAATCGAGACCAGATGGAACCCTTATTTAGAATGGATCTCGGGAGAAACAAGGAAGGACATTCAATGGAAGATCAAGACTTTGTGCCCTTGGCTGAGGGGGAAAGACTAAGAGTAGATAGGGAGGGTTGGGGGGGGGGGAATGTAACAATCATATTTGTAAATGTAACAATCATATGTTGTAATGGTCAATTTTACAAGAATTAATAAAACGTAAAAATATTTATAAAAAAAAAATGTCACCCTTCAGTCGATGTTTCTCCAAGCTAAAGAGCCCCAAGCGTTTTAACCTTTCTTCATAGGGAAAGTGTCCAACTTTTATCATTCTAGTTGCTCTTTTCTGCACTTTTTCCAATGCTATAATATCTTTTTTGAGATGTGGTGACCAGAACTGTACACAGTACTCCAAATGAGGCTGCACTTTTGATTTATACAGGGGCATTATGATCCTGGCTGATTTGTTTTCAATTCCCTTCCTAATAATTGCCAGCGTGGTGCTGGCCTTTTTTATTACAGTCGCACACTGACTCAACATTTTCAGTGAGTTATCTACCATGACTCCAAGATCTCTCTCTTGGTCAGTCTCCGTCAGTTCACACCCCCATCAACTTGTATTTATAGGATTTTTGGCCTCAATGTGCATTACTTTGCACTTTGCAACATTGAACCTCATTTGCCACGTTGACGCCCACTCACCCAGCCTCAACAGATCCCTTTGGAGTGCCTCACAATCCTCTCTGGTTCTCACCACGCTGAACAATTTAGTATAATCCGCAAACTTAGTCACTTCACTGCTTACTCCCAACTCCAAATCATTAATGAACAAGTTAAAAAGCATTGGACCCATTTTGCCTTCTGTCTTTCTCAGCATCAGGATCTTCTCCAGTGAGTGCTCCCTTCTCTTTTGGTGGCCAAAGCATTTGAGCTTCCACTTCAGCATCTGACCTTCCAAGGAACAGTCAGGATTAATTTCCCTTAGGACTGGCTGATTTGATCTTCTTGCAGTCCAAGGGACTCTCAAGAGTCTTCTCCAGCACTTCAACTTGAAAGTATCTATTCTTCTGCACTCAGCCTTCCTTATGATCCATGTGGCTGCTAGGATTTGGGTCCTCCTCCTGGGACAGGTCTTCCTCTCCCCAGCTTGAAAGTATCTATTTTTCTGCGCTCAGCCTTCCTTATGATCCAACTTTCACAGTCATATATTACTACTGAGCTCTGGTGCTCAGTAATCCTTATGGTCTTGTATGACAGACCACATGGACAGATAGGTTTGCCAATCCCTAGGTGGGGGCAGGGGATCCCCCAGTTTGGAGGCCCTCCCTCTGCTTCAGAGTCATCAGAAAGTGGGGGTGGGGAGGGAAATGTCTTCTGGGGACTCTATTATATCCTATGGAGACCAATTCCCATCGGGTATAATGGAGAGTTGATCTGTGGGTATCTGAGGCTCTAGGAGGGCTGTTTTTTTAGGTAGATATGCCAAATTTTCAGCATAGCATCCAGTGCCTCTCCTTGAAACACCTCCCCAAGTTTCAAAAAGATTGGACCAGGGGATCCAATTCTATGAGCCCCCCAAAAAGATGCCCCATCCTTCATTATTCCAAATGCAGAGAAGGCATTTTAAAGGTGTGTAGTCCCTTTAAATGTGATGGCCAGAACTTTGGAGTTCAATTATGCTTGCTCTTGGCCACATCCCAAAGTCTCCTGTCTCCAGCCCCAAAGTCCCCAGATATTTCTTGAATCTGACCTGGCTACCCTAAGGAAGCATGCTGAGGGCCCACTGCCTTAGAAGAATCCACTGCCAACTCCTGACAAGCCATCTCTACTATCACCTGGCCTTGGGTGCAGTTGTTTCTGCTGATCCCCATGTGGTTGCTAGGATTTGGGTCCTCCTCCTGGGACAGGTCTTCCTCTCCCCAACTGCTAGCAATTGTAAGAGGAGAGGTTAAGTAGGCATCAGTTCTGATGTCACTCTTTGCTGCCTTAACCTGCTGCCCAACAGGGAGTGAATGAATGGCTATTGATCAGGGCATTGGCCAGTTTTACTCAGTGGTTTGAGAGCCAGCATTAGCATTGGTGACTTGCTTAATTCCACTTCCATCAGTTTCTAGCCTGCCTATCTCTATTGCTAGCCACTTGGAAGCCTTCTTCTTCAAGACATGATACATGCCAGCTTCCATTCTACTTTACTATTGGTATCTCAGTCACCTGTCTTCCTCCTCCTCACTCAAGAACAGTGAGTGAGTAGAAGTGGCCACTTTGGATACAGAGTTGCAGGAAGGCCCAGTTAGTGATGGTGAGGGCTGCCAGGAGACTTTGTGTTCTTTTCAAACAACTTTTATTAGTAACATGGCAATATATTCAATTTCTTATATCATTAATAACTACTTTTTTTAAATCCCATATATTACTTTCTACCTACCCCTCCCCCCTTTACTTGACCCCCACCAGGGTACTAAATTCAAAACATCATTTTAAAAGGTACCCCTAATTAATAAGAACCAAAGTTCATATCTTCCCCCCACTTACACTTAATCATTATCAAAGATTGTCCAATGTCCTTTTATTTTCCATTCTTTTTCTACGTATCTTCTGAACTTCTTCCACTCCATTTTATTATTTTGAACAGATCAATATTCTTCATTGTTATCTCCACCCCCAGATATTTTACATTGGAGGTGACTTTGCCGCCCGTTAGTTTCTGCAATTCTTGTTGTTTATTTATCTGCATATTTTTACACAGAATTTTTGATTTTTCTCTATTAATACAAAGTCCCGCCAGCTCCCCATATTCTTGTATTTTAGCTAACAACAAAGGTGTAAATGTATGGGGTTTTCATTTATAAACATTATATCATCAGCAAAAGCTCTGTATTTGTAAATAAATCCTTTTATTCTTAATCCTTCTATATCTTTTTCTTCTTGTATCTGCATCAATAATATTTCAAGAGTCATTATAAACAACAATGTTGAAAGTGGACAACCTTGTCTAGTACCTTTGCTGATTTTCATATCTTCTGTAAGATCTGCATTTATACATAACCTTGCGCTTTGTTCGGAATATATTGCTTTTATCATTCTTATAAAGCTTTCTCCAAGCTCAATTTTTTCCATTACTGCAAACATAAAGTCCCAGTTTAAATTGTCAGATGCTTTCTCTGCATCTGCAAAGTATAATGCTACTTCTTTTTCTGGATGCCTTTCATAATATTCTACAATATTTACAACAGTTCTAATATTGTCTCTTATTTGCCTTTTGGGAAGAAAACCTGCTTGATCTTCCTTTATAAAATTTATCAAATGCTGTTTAAGCCATTCTGCCAGGATTCTTGTATAAATTTTATAGTCATTATTTAATAGCAAAATTGGTCTGTAATTTTTTACATTCGTGACATCTCTATCTTCCTTAGGTATCAATGAAATAACAGCTTCCTTCCATGTGTTTGGTATTTTCCCTTTCATTCTTATTGTATTCATCAACTTCTGCAACTTTGGTATTAATTCCTCTTTGAAGATTTAAAAAAAAATTAGTTGTATAACCATCTGGCCCAGGTGCTTTTCCATTTTTCATTGCGTTGATTGCTGCTTCAATTTCTATTTTTTCAATTGGATTATTCAAAACTTTTCACATATTTTCAGTTAAGGGCTCTATTTTTACCTTTTGTAAATATTCATCCATCTTCTCCTTTATTTTAACACCTTTAAATAATTTGGCATAATACTTAAAAAATCTCTTTTTATTCCCTCTTGGGTAACCACTTCTCTTCCATCTACCACAATTTTATTAATAATTTTACTTTCCCCTCTTTTTTTTTCAATTGCCAAGCCAAATACTTTCCCGGTTTATTTGCTCCCTCAAAGGTTTTCTGCTGCAATCTTTTCAAACTCCATTCCACTTCTTTATTTAACAAATGTCTCGTTTGAGTTTGTAATATTGTAATTTTCCTTATAATTTTCTTTTTCCCTGGCCTTTTTCTCAGCTCTCCTTCTTTTTTCTTTATCTCATTTTGAAAGTCCAACATCTGTTTCTCTTTTACTCTTTTGTCCTTATTATTCAAAGTAATCAACATTCCTCTCATTACTGCTTTATAAGGATCCCAGACCATCTGGAAATCTATGTCCTCTTTGCATTCATTTGGAAAAAGGCTTTAGTTTCATTTTCTAGGTATGTCACTGTTTCTTTATTCTGTAGCATATCTTCATTCAATCTCCATCTTCTAAACTTCTTGGACAATTTTGTAATCCACATTTTTGGGTTATGGTCAGCCCCAATCTTAGGTAAAATCTCTATTTTCTTTGTTATAAGACCTAAATCTTTAGTTCCCCACAACATGTCAATTCTAGAAATAGTTTTATGTCTTGCTGGAAAAAAAGTAAAGTCCCGAACTTCAGGGTTAAATTTCCTCCATATATCTTCTAGATTTTCTTGTTTAACCAATTAAAAAAAAAAGACTTTGGCAGTTTTCCTTCTTTACTGTTTTTTTTCCCCCTCCGGACCTGTCCAATGAGTTCTTAACTGTTCCATTAAAGTCTCCCATCATCAAAACTTGATCATAGGTCAGTTCATCAAGCTGTTGTATAATGTCTTTTAAAAAAGCATCCTTTGCACCATTAGGCGCATACAATCCCAATAGCAATGTTTTCTTTCCATTTAATATTGTTTCTACTGCTACAAATCTCTCATCTTTATCTTTAAACACTAATTTTGGCTCCAATTCTTGTTTAATATAAAAAATCACTCCCCTTTTCTTCTGTTCAGCCAATGAAAAAAATTCTAGTCCCAATTGTTTATTCCATAAAAATTTATAATCCTTTTGTTTAATATGCACTTTTTGTAAACAAATTATATTACAGTTTTGTTTCTTAATCCAATGAAATGTTGCCCTTCTTTTTTGTGGTGAATTTAGTCCATTTACATTCCAAGACAATAATTTGTAATCCATCAAGATGCAAATTCTTTATTTTCTTCATAAAATCTACACATTTCCTGTGCATTTGTAATTGTGTTTCTTTTCCCCTGAAGTTCGAAGCTCAGACCTTCAGGTATTAGCCATCTAAATCTTATTCCATTATCTCTTAATTTTTTTTTGTCAACTTTTTATATGTTCTTCTATCATTTATCACTTGCTTTGGCAATTCCTTCATAATTCTTAGTCTACTGCCTCCCACTATCAATGTCTTTTCAAAGTTTTTATTCATGATCCTTCCCACCATTTCCTTTGTCATAAATCTTATAACAACATCTCTTGGTAAGTTATTTTTTCCTGGCATAAAGTGAGTTCAGTCTATACATATAGTCATACATGTTCTTAGTCTCTTCAGGATCTTCCTCTAAAAATTCTGCAATTATTTTTATTATATATTTATTTAGATCACCATCTTCCTTTTCGGGTACTCCTCTCAGACGTATCTGAGTCTCCATCAGTTTGTAGTCATGGATTGTCACTTTTTCTTGCATTTTCAACAAGGTGGAATCATATACTTTCATTCTGCCTTCTACCACCTGCACTTTCTTAGACATTTCCTCAGTTTCCTTTCTGAGATCCTCCATATCTTTTTTAATCTCTTCAATAATTTCTTTTTTTGATTCAGTTATCATCTCTCTCATACCTCTCATCATTCTGGCCTCCATTGCTTCTAATTGGTCCTGCATTTTTTCTAATGAAGTAGCCCTTGTATGGGGTGGCTTGTGTTCTGACATTTAAAAAACAGCGAAAATTTAGACCTCACCAAATTCACATTCAACTATCAGATTCAAAAGAATAGGACTTGCCTTTTATAATAAACCTAATTTCGCTGTCCTCCAAGCTCCCAAAATCAAGATATTTATTTTTAAAGTCTTTAAATGTTTCAAAATGGTGGTCACAACTTTTTGCTGCTTCTTACATTTTTTTTCCCTTTTAAAAACTTCTAAAGTCCACACACATAATATGTCCAATAATACTTATCTTCTTGTCCTTTTCTGAGTTAATTCCAACAATTTTTAATGTCCCGAACACTTTAAAAACCTTATTTTAATTTTGACCTCCAAGCAATGGCCGCCGCTATTTCTCAATGGTGTTATATTCCTAGAGTAGGTTTTCCATCCACTACTTCCTGGTTTACTTGCCACAAAGTCTCATTCACATTAGTAAGGAGATCTCATGATATTTGACGTACTTCCTGTTTTGCTTGAATATGCTGCAGGTCTGTGACAATGGTCCTCTTTTTTCAAAACTGCAAGTAGACCAAACAATACATTCCTTTCCACTTTCTAGCACTGTCCTTTATATTTACAAAGTCCAAATTTCACCTCTTTTCCCCTTCTTCTTCCAAGCTTTCTAGATTTTCATTTCCCACCTTTTAAATTTACTCCATTAAATTGTAAATAGTCCTGGAGTGAAAGATAGTAATCTGTACCTTCTCTTCCAATTATCCAAGTTCCCATCGGTCTTGCGTAGCTTTAGATGTTTAGCAATGTCCAAGAAGGTTAGGATTCTGTCGCGCTTATGTCAAGTAAATGACTCTGAAAACTTCTGCAGATGATGAAAATGCAACTCTTCCCGGAGACCCCTCAAAGCCTCAAAGGAGCCCCCCCCCCCAGGACTCCCTTTTAGCCAAGTTAAATCTCCTCAAATTTTCCTGTGCATATCTTGGACTAATCTCTGACTGAGAAAAGTAGGCAGTAGGCATTAATTTGCCTTCCACTACCCCGAACAGAAGTTCCAGCCTGCTCCCGTTATGAGAAGCAGCTCAGCTCGACATTTTCCTCCCCCGAAGTCCAGGAGACTTTGTGTTGAAGGGCCCCACTGCCTGAAACTGCCTCTGATTATTTGTAGTGGATCATACTCCTAATATTCCACCAAGCAAAGTTGGAAGCCTTCTTCTAGTCTAAGGAGCCTTCCAGCAACTGAAATGACTCTTCCACTGGAGGAGCGTTGCTGATAAGAGCCTGAGAACATAGTGGATTATTTTAAGCTACTCAGTAAATTAATGGCTGAGATGAGGTCTGAATGATGGACTTCCCAGTCAAACTCTTAACAAGTATGGCAAAGTGCTGCTGCCGGTAAATCACCCTGAAGAGAAGCAGACCACTGCTGTTTACTGGTGAAAGTTCTCAAAAATCTTGTAGGTGAATCCCCATTCAAGGAAGTTATTGTAGTAGTTCCATCCTTCTTGAGGTTACAGAGGCATGAATGATTATTATATACTTCACAGTCAAGATGTAATGGCAATGTATGAAGCACATTGTAAAGCAAAAAGTTCCTTTTCTAACTGCCTGTCTTTCATTCTTCCCCAGTTTAGGCATGAGTCATTGAACTGCAGCTGCTGTTATTAATACATTGTCCTGCTGTAGCACCTCTGAATGAAGATCTTAAAGCTCTTGAAACTCCACGACAAAAACTGCAGTGAGGCAGGTAGCATTGTTCCCATTTCACAAAGGGGCAACCAGAAAATAGAAATTATTTTTTCAATAGGACACAGAAAACTGGAATGGATCCTAGGTTATAAAAACAAGGACCTGTCAATCAGTCATATGAATATATGAAGCTGCCTTCTACTGAATCAGACCTTCAGTCCATCAAAGTCAGTATTGTCTACTCAGACTGGCAGCGGCTCTCCAGGGTTTCAAGCTGAGGTTTTTCATACCTACTTGCCTGGACCCTTTTTAGTTGGAGATTCCGGGAATTGAACCTGGGACCTTCTGCTTACCAAGCAGATGCTCTACCACTGAGCCACTGCCCCTCCCCAGTAGTCTATGGGCGTTTTCGCACTGACCTTCAAGTGGCGCGACCACCCTCTTCACACCGGAGGATCTGCGCGGATTTCGCACAAGAAGCACCGGAGCACCCAAAAGAGCCGGCGACTTCCATCGCAAAAGCCGCTCAAACGTTTTCCTGCTTCTTGGCGATTTCCATTTGAGCGGGTTTCGCGACGGAAGTCGCCGGCTCTTTTGGGTGCTCCGGCGCTTCTTGTGTGAAATCCGTGCAGATCCTCCGGTGTGAAGAGGGTGGTCGCGCCACTTGAAGGTCAGTGCGAAAACACCCTATGATTTTAGCATGGTGTTGCCAATCCTGATTGGCAGCAGATTTCAAACCTGCTCTCTGAGTATTGTCAGGCAATGGTCTTTCTTAGCCCAAATGCCCAGGACATGAAACAAACTGGAAATGGATGGAAAGTATTTATTCTACCATAGATTCCATAGAACTACATTTTCTTCAGACTATTCTGGCATGCAGAATATTTTCTATCAAACTGGTCTAACCTCACGGGAAGCCATTTCAGTTAATTAACTGATGACTACATTCAGTTAAAAATTACCAAATGTCCTCTTTTTAGACAACATGTCCTCTTTGTTTTGTGTCCATCTTCTTTTGGGCTGTTTTTAAAAATTAATAAAAATGTCCTCTTTTGGGGTTGGGAGGTAAGGAATGTTCCTAATTAGTAGCAATTATCAAAGCTTAAATAGTAGGAGAATTTAAAATGAAATTTGTCATGGTGATCACCAGGGCTTTTTTTTTCTGGGGGAACATGGCAGAACAGAGTTCCAAAACCTCTTTGTGGAAACAAAATTCTCAAAAAATGTTTAAAAGTTCATGAGGACACCTGTGTATTTTTTCTTCATTTCCCTCTTGACAGTTCCAGCAATTCTTTTTCCAGAAAAAAAGCCCTGGTGATCACTTGTTTGAAGTAGCTAGGTGGGAAATATGTCTTTTTTGCTTTTCAAAATATGGTAACCAGGACTTTTTTGTAACAGGAACTCCTCTACATATTAGGCTACACAACCCTGATGTAGCCAATTCTCCAAGAGCTTACAGGGCTCTTATTGCAGAGCCTACTGTAAGCTCTTGGAGGATTGGATACATCAAGGTTGTGTGGCCTAATATGCAGAGGAGCTCCTGCTACAAAAAAAGCCCTGATGGTAACCCTAGTTAAAAACAAAAGTAGGAAGTCTTTTATGAAGACTGTGGAAATGCAGAAGCTTTCTGAGGTCTACCTCTCCTCATAAGCACACTCGACTCATGTGCTTGAAGGCTTTTCCTGTCTGTTATGTATTGGGATTGGAGTTTGGCCTTAGGGCCAGCAGAGACAGCTGAGCTTGAGACCCTAAAACTATAGCCACCTAGATTCAGAAAGGAGGCCCATCAGGGATCGTTAGGTCAGCTATTAACCTATAGTTGTGTGTAATGGGATAATGGTAATGGGTTTTGGGGTGGTGAGGTTTGCGTGCATATAAGCAGGGCTGTTGGACCTGCCAGCCAGTTCTGTTCCTATCTCACTATGCTGAATCACTGAATAAAGAGCTGAACTCACTATCTCTTGGGCGTCCTCATGCTTTGAACCCAGTACATTTTATTGGCAACGAAGGTGGGATCCTGGTGAGCAAGGAGCCCCAGCCATTTTCACTGCACCGTGCATCACTGCACTCTGCATCCAGCACCACAAAATGCATCACTGCCTCTGGACAACATGGCTGCCACTCCAGGACACTTGGATGAGTTCAATGCCACCACCGAGGATTGGGAAACCTATGCCTCCCGCTTCGCTTTCTTCCTGGAGTCTTCGGACTTCACGGATGAGGCAAAGAAGCAGGCCACCTTCTTCCGTGTCTGCTCGACATTCGAGATCGCCTGTTCCCTGCTGGCTCCGGTTACCCTCAAAGACACACCGTACCGGACCATTTTGAACCAGCTTCCAGAGCACTTTGCACCTAAACCCTCCATCATAGTGGCCTGCCACGTGTTCTATGGAAGGAACAAGGCAGTGGGTGAGTCGATTATGGCTTTTGTTACGGCGCTCCAAAGGGCGGCCCACCACTGCAATTTCAGCAACCTGGAGGAGGCCCTCCGGGACCGGCTAATGTGTGGCCTCAGGAATGAAAGAATCCAATGGAGGCTCCTTGCCAAGAAGGACCCCACGTTCCAGGTTCACTGCAGAGGTCCGTCGGCCGTCAAGCCCACCACTTTCCAAGAGGGCCACCACAGCAGCCCACCACATGGAATCAGCTGATGAAGTGGAAGAGGTCCCCGACCTACAGCTGCCCCGACCTACTCGCCATGCCTCACGCCCAACCGCAACGTCACCTCATGCTGCAATCTCAACTCCCTGCACCAGCTGCGGAGAGCTCCACGAGCAGAGGACCTGCCGGTTCCGAGATACCCAATGCTGAACTGCGGTAAGGCTGGCCACGTCGCCCAAGTCTGCTGCTCCAAAGGGACCTGAAGGCGACAAACCATGCACCAGGAGTCAACGGATGAGATGGAGCTCCACACTACATCACTCCAACCACTACAGGTACTGCATCTGCTCTTGGACACCCCAGATAAAATCAAGGTGGCTGTTAAGTTAGAGGGAGCCCCTTGCCTGATGGAATTGGACATAGGATCCTCCATTTCAATTATTTTGGAGGAGACCCTCAGAAAAATCTGTCCTAACAAATGGCCTCGCCTCCAGCCCACGGGGCGCATCCTCAGAGACTTTTCACAGAACAATGTAGAAATAAGGGGGCGAGAAAGTTCCGGGTGCAGTACAGAAATTTTGACAGACTTTTGCTGGTGGTGGGTGGCTGATGCACAAGTTTCCTGGGTCTGGCATGGTTTGCGCCTTTGGGATTTGCAGTCAAGGGAGTGCATAACCCCCACAGTCTTAGGGAGGGTTTGCGATGAATTTCCGTCCATCTTTGATGGTACCTTGGGCTGTTACAAAGGGCCACCAGTGTCCCTAGATCTAGACCCCCAAGTGTGGCCAATCAGAATGAACATGGCTGACCACCGGCACTGGGTAGGCGTGGTCTTGTAGCGTACCAACAACTGCCAGTCGATGAAGTCACCGCCGAGGTGCAAACTATTGTTACACACAGGGTGGCATTCAAGGTTAAGAGAATGTAGTTTGGGGTCAGTGTGGCCCTGGGGATCTTCCAAAACTTAATGGACTTCCTCTTAAAAGATATCCCCGGGGTCCAGCCCTTCTTTGATGATGTTCTAATTGCCGCCCCGATGGAAAAGGACTTCATCAACCATCTCCGCGCCGTCCTACAATGTTTCGACTCAGCTGGGCTAAAAGTGAAGCAGGAAAAGTGTCCCCTGGGAGTCTCGCAGGTTGAGTTCCTGGGATTCTTAGTCAACACAGAGGGCATCCATCCAGCTCCCAGCAAAGTCAGCACCCTAGTCGATACCCCAGAACCCAAATCCAAACAGAAGCTACAAGCATTTTTGGGAGCTTCTGAACTTTTATCATTCCTTCCTGCCCCTCAAAGCCATGTTCGTGGAACCCCTTCACGGTGTCCTTGACAAGAATATTCCTTGAGTCTGGGGTAAGAAGCAAGCCTCCGCATTCTGGGCTGTCAAAGACCTGCTGACCTCCAACAAGGTCCTGGCACACTTCGATGAATTTTTGTTGGTCATCCTCACTTGTGACGCTTCCCCATATGATATTGGAGTGGTCCTTGGCCATCACCTCCTGGGACGGCAGGGAGGTGCCAATGGCTTATTATTTCCACACCTTGAATTTGGCCGAACGCAATTATGCACAAATCGACAAAGAAGCACTGGCCATCGTTGCAGAAGTAAAAAAGTTCCACAACTGCCTCTACAGGCGGCCGTACATCATTGCCACAGACCACAAGCTCTTGCTGGGTCTACTCGCTCCCGACCAGCAAACCCCCCAGATGCTTTCGCCCTGGGTCCTGCGCTGGTCTATTTTTCTCTCAGGCTACCAATACTCCCTGCAGCACAGGCCAGGAAAAGCGATGGGGCATGCCGATGCCTTCAGTCGCCTGCCATTACCTGCCCAAGACCCAGACCCGGCACCAGCCCACCAGATCCCACTCATTGAGGATCTCCCCAACCTACCATTGCAAGCTGCTGACATCGCTCGCAACTCGGGTAAGGACCGCATCTTATCCCGTGTCCTCGACTGGGTGGGGTGGGGATGGCCTTCCGGCTGGACAGGTCCCAAATTTACAGCCTTTTCCTCACACCGGGATGAACTCTTTTCCCATAAGGAATGCTTACTCTGGGGCAGCTGGGTGGTGGTTCCCTTTCCCTTGTGCCAACGAGTTTTGAAAGCCCTGCACAAGACTCACCCGGGCATCATTAAAATGAAAGCGCTCGCCTGGAGCTATGTATGGTGTCCAGGAATGGACAGTGAGATTGAGGCCTGGGTCAAGCAATGCCAGGCCTGCCAGGAAACCCAGCCAGAACTACCCCGCACCCCTGTGCAACACTGGGAGTCCACCCAGAACCCATGGTCCCAGTTGCACTTGGACTTTGGGGGCCCTTTCAAGGGGCAAATATTCTTTATTTGGGTGGATTCATACACCAAGTGGTTGGAGGTAGTCCCAGTCACTTCCAACTCCTCCCAAGTGGCAATCCGAGGGCTCCGTAGGATTTTCTGCACACACAGCAACCCGGACACAGTGGTCACAGACAATGGAACAGCCTTCACTTCAGAGGAATTCCAAGAGTTTCTGGGTCGCTACCTGATCAGGCACATCCGCTCTGCCCCGTTCTACCCAGCTACCAACAGACAGGCGGAACAGATGGTGCGCACCACAAAAGAGTCTCTCCGGAGATTAATTCACGTGAACTGGGACCACCAATTAGCTGCGTTCCTTTTCGACCATCGAGTGACCCCTAGAGCTACCACAGGTCGTAGCTCAGCAGAGCTTCTCATGGGCCGCCGCCTGACAACCTGACTGGACCATCTCCACCCAGATAGAGCCCCCGAACCTCGGCTATCACCAGAGTGCCAGGAGGTGCCTTGAGATTTTATCCAGGAGACTCCGTATATACCCAGAACTCGGCAGTGGCCCAGCATGGATCCCCGCCCGAGTCGTCCGAGTCATGCGCCCAATTTCATACAAGGTCTTGACCAATGGGGGGGGCAAGTCCTGCGCAGACACATGGATCAACTCCGCCACTGCATGCTCCCTGCCAAGCCAGATGCCACATCAGACACCACAGAGCAATCCTGGTTGGTGCCGCTGCAGGAGCCAGCAAGAGTCAGCACCCAGCCAGACCACCAGGAATCAGAGGAACCCCCACAGGGCACCTCCGACATCGGGGACCCTTCAACCACTCCACTGCCACAGCCTTCCAGCAGTCTGGCACCAGCAGCCCAGACAAGGGAACCAGACTCCTCAGCCGCACCTGAGGGGCTTCGTCGGTCCAACAGGGAGAGATGGAAACCAGCACATCTTAGAGACTATGTTTGTTAGGTGTTGGGAAACTTTGCAGGGAGGAGTGTTGTTTATTGGAACTGGAGTTTGGCCTTCGGGCCAGCAGAGACATGGCTGAGCTTGAGACCCTAAAACAATAGCCACCTGGATTCAGGAAGGAGGCCCATCAGGGATCGTTAGGCCAGCTATTAATCTATAGTTGTGTGTATCAAAGAGGGCTTTGCCATACCTCTTTCAAGCTTGAAACCAGAGTCATAAAGACTCCCCAAGTCTTTTCAAGGGGCCAGTGTGTGATTATTGGAATACAAAAATGTTTAAGAGACTAGCAAATCAGTGACAAGATAAAGATAGAGAATAAAAATCTGGTGGTTCAATTAATAAATTGGAAAGATTGTGAATGGATGGATTTGTTCGTCAGCTATAGCTTTATCTTATTTACTATGTAGGTAATGTGATTAAAGACAGAGCAGCACTTAATAGTACACAACTGTGGATGTAATGGAGTCTCATGTTATTATGTGAGGCTGTGTGTTCTACATCACTGAAGGTTAGTTTATGTTACTCAGAAGCAGGACTTCACTGATTTTCCCCAGTAATGGAGCTCTCTCCAAGAAAGTCTTAGTTAACTTCCCTCTTCCTGTTCTTCTTTCAGAGATAAGTAGAAACTGTTCTTTTCAGAGAGCTTTGGGGAGAATTATGGTTGTTGCTATATTTGTTTCTGCTTTTTATTGTATGTATATTTTGTTTTATGTTTTTGTTTATTCTTTTTATGTATCATGAACAACTTGGGGCACTTTTAGAAGTAAAAATGTGGGACACTATTTTTGAAATCAATTAATTGACTAGAAATACATCTTGTTAGACTGCACAGAAAGCAAAACTACATGGAGAAACTTCTTCCATGGAACATGGATCAACATAATGGAGTATCAGAACGGAAGCCCCCATCCTCCACCCTTCATGTATATCTTGCTTCTCTTCCCTTTGGGGGCTCAAAGCATCATATTTGAGGGTTTTCAGGATGTATCCCATCCAGATACTGACTAAACACAGGTTAGCTTCAGCTGGGTTGCCATATACTGTGATGCTAGCACATCATTCTCCACTGCCATTTCTTGTGTGGCCCTACCTGTGCAGAAGTTCTCATCCCCCCAACCCATATATGAGAACATTTAAGCACTTATGTCAAGAAAGAGACCTGGCATTTCTTAGAGCTCATCAGAGAGCAAAGACCTGGACTCACCCTGGTCCAGTTTGTGGCTCCGCAGAGGGGGGTAAGAGGGAGGACAGCCTATTGTCAGGTGAAGGGGGCGGGCCAGGCCAAGCGTACAAAGCAGGCCCCGCCCTCAGCCTGATGTTGGCCCTATGAGCTGTCTCTGGAGGGCAGGGCTGAGCAGCAACTATTTAGGACCTAGTGCTGCCACTGCCTGCCCTCTTTGGCCATTGAATTGCTTGGAATGCACACACTCTGCCCCAGTTCCAGGCCACACATGTGGCTTTGTTGATCAGGAGCAGAGAGGCTCAGAGAAGGCAGCAACAAGGGAGGGGACAGAGCAGTTGAGCTGACCGGGTAAAAGTAGCAGAAATGTTTTTTACTTTCACGTTGCTGGGATATTCCATGAGGGTAACACCCCCCACCCCCCTGCAGGGAAGCACAGCCAACCGGGCCCCCAAGCAACCTTGTTTTGCCACATCTGGATCTGCTTCCCCAATTCAGCAAAAAAAAAGGGGGAGGGGGGGAGATTTTGCAATGCTGCTGCTGTGTGGCTTGGGCTTGGGCTTGTATGGCTAGGGTTGCCAATCTCCAGGTGGGGGCAGGGGTTCACCCAATTTGGTGACCCCTCCTTCCATGGCAGGGTCATCAGAAAGCAGGGGCGGGGATGTCTGCTGGGCGGTCCATTATTCCCTAGGGAGATCAATTCTCATAGGGTATAATGTTGAATTGATCTCCGGGTGTCTGGGGCTCGGGGGGGGGGTGTCTGTTTTTAGAGATAGAGGCACCAAATTTTCAACAAAGCATAATAATAATAATAATAATAATAATAATAATAATAATACTTTTTATTTGTATCCCGCCCTCCCCACCAGGGCAGGCTCAGGGCGGCTGGTGCCTCTCTTCAAAACACCCTCAAAGTTTCAATAAGATTGGACCAGGGGGTCCAATTCTATGAGCCCCAAAAGAGGTTGATCCTAACCTTCATTATTTCTAAATGGAGGGAAGGCATTTGAAAGGTGTGCGACCCCTTTAAATGTGATGGCCAGAACTCCCTTTGGAGTTCTATTACACTTGTCACAAGGCAGCAGGTCAGTTTACGGTATGCAGCACCTTCACATAGTGTGCAAGGGAGGCACAGCTGGCCAGGGGGCTGCAGGGATCTGTTTTGAGTAAAAAGCAATGGATTATGCAGTTCAAAGCCGCTTCATGCTGCAGCTAGGTGGCAGGGATCTGATTCAGTATGGAGCAGTTTATTTTATGGACAAAAGCAGTTTTGTGCTGCAACCAGGCTCCTGGGATCTGATTCAGAATAAGGCAACTTCACATTTAGACTGCAGCTTCACACAGTAACTGGCTGCTGTGGTCCGATTCAGTTTCAAGCAGCTTCATGCTGTAGCCTTGTCCTCCAGTCTGGTGCCCTTGGTTTCTTGGTTCAGTGGTAGGAGGGTAGGTCAAATCATAGAATCATAGAATTGGAAGGGACCTCCAGGGTCATCTAGTCTAACCCCCTGCACAATGCAGGAAACCCACAAATACCTCCCCCCGAAGTCACAGGATCTTCATCATAAGGTGGCTGCCTGAATTTATTTCAAGAAGGAAAATGGCATCTCAATTCCTCTAAATTCAGCTTTGTATTTGGTCCTCTATGGCAGGCGGCGGGGTACGGGGGACCGCTCTTAAATACTGTCTTTTTCTGAGTTCAGAGCAACATGCCAGTAACAAGATCTACATGCCAGCCAAGAGCTGCCTCCACCACAACCGCACCTGCTCGGGCTTCAAAGAAGATGGCACCTGTGACTGGTTCTGCTCCCATGGCAGGCACAGGAATTTCTCACACAGACACCTTCTCCGCCCCCCCTCCGTGATTCAAGTGTTGGCAACTTTCAAGAGGCAGTTTGGGATCTTCCAGAAGCAGTAAGGTACAGATTCACATTTGCTAATCTCCAGTTGCTGGCTGGGGATTGCCCAGAACTTTGTATAAACCAGAGACAGGTATTGCCAGTCTCCAGGGGCAGTCTTAGTTTTACGCACATTTATAGGCTCCTAACCTCTGAGTGATGAGCTCCATCACTATTGGTGGGTTCAGGCAGCTATTGGAGACAGTATTGGGATGCACAGTTAGGGGTAGGTAGATAGTGAAGAGGGTAGTTAGATAGATGGAAGAAAGGGTAGGCAGGTAGGTAGTTAGACTGGGATAGATAGGTATTTAAACTGGGTAGGTAGAAGGAGAGACAGAATATAGATCCTCAGACGGACAGCCTAAACAATCTCAGCAGATCTTGCAGGTGTAGCAGTTAGGTCAGGGTAGGATTTTGATGAGAAGTTTAAGGTGGCCACACAAATGCATGCAATGGCAAGCCACCCCCATTCACCTCTTCAAGCTTTCAGTTGTGCCAATGTTTAGCTTTGATTTCACACCTAAATTGTGTAATATCTAGGATGTGACCAGTGAAAAGGCAGTCCTCATTTAGCAGTTCTGTACCTCAAGTTGCAATTGAATTATAAGACGGAATTCAGCACGATATACTTAATTTTGAATGATCCAAATTCTGCCAAAACAGAGACCAAGTTTTGTATAAAAGTCTGTTTTTTCTGCATGCAACTGAAAGATGGAATGGCAGCAACCTGAATCCAATATTTGATACCTTTGCTTTAAGAGTCAATCTAGGCAACCTGAAGCATTTTAAAAAGGACGTATAATAATAATAGTAGCAGTCATAAGATGCAGAGGGGCAGGGCTGGCTATGCACCCGCAAGTCTATTTTCAGTGTGAATTACCCTGGCAAATTACTCCACACAAAGAATGGCAGCTCAGCAGCTGAGCACCTGCTAGTCACATGGTGCATAGTTCAAACACTCAGTATGCTGATGTGGCTAGATGTGTGGAGTGGGGGGGCTTGCACTCACTAAAGTCACTAAAGCCAATTTAGTGTAGTGGTTATGTGTACTGACTCTTAGTTGGGAGAACGGGGTTTGATTCCTCACTCTTCCACTTGCAACTGCTGGAATGGCCTTGAGTCAGCCATAGCTCTCATGGAGTTTTCCATGAAAGAGTGGCTGCTGTGAGAGGTCTCTCAGTCCCACCCACCTCACAGGGTGTCTGCCGTGGGGGAGGAAGGTAAAAGAAATCAAAACCACTCTGAGATTGGGAGTGGAAGGTGGAGGTATAAATCCAATATCATCTTTTCTAAATACCTCTCTTCAAGTCTAGCGCAGCACGTCTCCAAGTAGGCTCACCAATCGAACTACAGTGCCCTCCTTAAGTCTTGGCCTACTGCGTCCTTCTCCACACCTGGTTGGTGGTCAGCAGCAGAGATGCATTGTCAGAACCAGTCCTTTTCTCAGAGGCAGGGCCCTCCAGTGGCTCAGGGAGATCTTAAAATGAGTGGCTGTAGGTCAACAGCCTGGAGGGCAGAAGAGGAGAAAGCGGGACAGGAGTGGCATCTGTACCACCTCAGCAATTCACAAAGGCATCCATACATGCACTTCAAACAAGGTGAAGTCAGGGGACTTTGCTGCATGATGAATCATTGCCAGTGGGGTTGGCCTAGGGTTTGGGGGGATTCCTTCATATCAGGCCAGTGGCCCTGTCACCACCACCAGCCACACTAGTTTCATAGGGATTCAACTGGGGCTATTTGTGGCCATGAAGCGAATGCCATCACAATTGCAGTCTTTGAGTCATTCAATGAGCAGCTTTGATACCTGTGCACAATTGCCAGGACCCACATCAAAACACATCACATGGACTCTCCTTCATTGGCCCAGCAAAGTGCATAGGGGGACATGCATTGTCATGCAGTGCCAATTGTACAGGCATGGCTGTGGATCCACCTTTCTTACCACATCTGTCTTATACACGCACTGGCTGAGCCATCACTCGGATTGAGAAGCACTTAGATGGGGACATGCCATCAGTATAATGTGCTGGAATGGATGACAGCAAAAAGGTATAGTTGGATGTAGCAGTGAGTTCAGCAGCAGTTCCACGTGGGAAGGTGACTGTAGTGAGATGTCCACGTATTGGCAACTGGCCATGGGCCAGGTAGTTATAATGAAGAGGGACCCCTGAATAATTAATGAATACCCCTATAATAATGAATAAAAGCATGCTTATGCCTTCAGAAGAGAATGTTGCAATGTTAGAAGCACATGGCCTCAAGTGGGTGTGGATTCAAGGTTGTAAAGTAGATAACAAAGAGGCCTCAGAGAAGCTTCTTGCAAGAGCAGATAATGCATGGAGACAGAAGGTAGAAGGAGAGCAAGGGGGTGGGGGATGTTGAGTTAGATAAGCTTGGGGGCCTGCCTGCTTGTTTTGGGGTGTGAATAAAAACAGTCTGAATGAGAATATCTTTAATTTAGTCATATTGGGCCTATGGCTGGCTAAGTTCTACCTTGATATCAAAGTAAAAAATCGTTTCAACACAGTGATGAGTGCGGACCTTGTTATTTCTCTGCTTCATTTTGGTGCATTGGCCGGCAAATAACGGGGTAAGGATTTTTCCTTCCCCTTGGGATGGCTGCATAACTGTCTGCCTTCCAACCTCATGGCGGGAAGAATGGACTGGGCACCACAGTCACATTTTGGATTGAGTTCAGCTCTCTCCGCCCTGGTGGGGGAAGGTGCCTGGCCAGCCAACCAAGATCCCGCACCTGGTTGAACCAACATGTGCAGGGAATTGAAAGATCTTCAGGATTGTGAGTATGAACTGTGAATTCTGATTACATCTCCTTAGGAGAGAAGAAGGGTCTGATCACCCCTTAAGCTCTGTTTATTATGCTCTGCTTTGGAGCTGAAGCACAGAAGCTAGGATCTGGGAGGATTTCTGTGGAGTGTGTGAATGAGAGGAGATGAAGCCTCTAAGTGAGAGGGATTTTCTCCTGTGTAGTTCCCAGTAGGGCGATCTCACTGGGTCACGAGAGAGAGGGAGTGTAAACCCTCAGGGCTCCTTGGCTGCCAGACCCCTTACTGACAGCTCCTCTTTTCTGTTTGAGAGCCAGTTTGGTGTAGTGGTTAAGTGTGCAGACTCTTATCCGGGAGAACCGGGTTTGATTCCCCACTCCTCCACTTGCACCTGCTGGAATGGCCATGGGTCAGTCATAGTTATCACAGAGCTTGTCCTTGAAAGGGCAGCATCTGGGAGAGCCCTCTCAGCCCCACCCACCTCACAGGGTGTTTATTGTGGAAGAGGGAGATAAAGGAGATTGTGAGCCACTCTGAAACTCTTGAGTGGAATATAAAGGGCGGAATATAAATCCAATGTCGTCTTCTTCTTCTGTTTTCCCTAGAAGTGTCTTGTCTAAATGTTTGGTGCCAGGGGGAACTTAAAAGCCAGAATTCTGAGAAATGTCAGAGAATGGTAGTTCCACATGGGCAGGCAAGGCTCCTTTTCCCTAAACCTCCCCTTCAAGAAAAATCTTACTTTTAGATTTGAATGTCTTTTGGAATAGAGAAACCTGGCTTTGTAAGGTAACAAAGACCTCTCTCCCCTTAATAAAATAAAGAAACAGAAGAGCAATGATTTGGACTAAAATTAGATGAGGCCAGTTCTCAAGGGAAGGCTTGGAGATCTCCTGGAATCACAGCACAAAGCTCCAAGCTGCAGACTCAGTTTTCTCTGCAGGGTAATGGAAGTTTGGTGTGAGTGAGCTCAGAGCCTGGTTCCCTTGGGATCTCATCTTTCTTTCGACTTCCATTTTAGATCTCTAGCAATCTGTCCTGTCTGGATATGGCAACCCCATTCAGGAAATAAAACTAACTGCAGAGAATGTGGCTTTGCCGAAAAGATCAGGTTTCTGTTATTGTGACGAAGTCTGCCACCTGTCTGGCCGAGGTGGGTTAGCAGACTTGCCAACTGATAGTCCAACACAGGTCCAAAGTCTGATATTTCCCCCAGAAACACCAGGAAGGTAGGTTGCCACCAGATTGGATAAATCCTTTAGCACAGAGGCCCTAGCCAAGCCTCTGCCTATTAGGAAAACTCTAGAGAAAACCAAGCCACACCACTGCAGCAAGGGGTTCCCCAAGTCAGTTTTCACAAATTAATAGTAGGTACTTCCAAAGGCTAGTGGGTAAGTTTGGCTCAGATTGTGGTGGCCCTGAAAGCAAGTAACCACACAAATGAACTTAAAGAAAGTTTATTTTAGAAAATAGACATGAAAACATTGGTTTTAGTGAGTTATTCAATATAACTTGCTAACTGGGTATAAATTCACAGAGTTAGATATTATCATACAAAGTCCAAATGTCCAGATGGAATCCAAGGGTTTCCCCGAATGGAATTATGTCAGGAGGCTGTTCAGTATAATAGGCTCTAGTCTCGGTTAGGCTAGGCAAAGAAATGTACTCATTATGTTATTTTTATGCCTTTCCCGGCCAATGCACCAGAGAAATGTAGCAGCAACCTTAGCTGCTGGTGGTCAGGCAGAAACAAGGCCACAAGCGAAATCAGGAAGAAACAGCGGTTTATTTAACGTGTACACGGACCCCAGATCAGACTCATGTCTGAACACATCTGGGAGCCCCGATTGCAGGAAGGTTTACAGTTTTATAGTCACAGACAATCATTTCTAGTAAACACCCGCCCAATTACAGGAAAGGACAACCCCACATCCTATACATCATTACAAGCGTCATATTACTAAAGGAACAAGGAGGAGACAGGGAGGGTCTTTCCATACATGGCATTGATGTTGCTAACACTCTTGCAGCAATATCCTTCATAAAAAAACGCATTTGCCCCTTTGACCTGATCCCAAGATTTTCCAAGGTATATGACTCAATGCTTATTCCAGCAAGTTTCTAGCTCCTCTTTTCAGCAGTTGCGGTGAGCCAGTGGGTCAAAGATTAACTTCCTCTTTTGCTGCCTTACGCTTCTCCTTCCCTACTTTTGCAATCTTGATGATGCAAATATCAAAAATTTTAGGTTATAATGTTAAGAGATCTCCAGACGTATTTTTGTTGGGATTACAAATGGAAAGTTTTACGAAATTAGATAGAACTATTGTGTGGTATCTACTTTCAGCTGCAAGGATATTATATGTGCAGCTATGGAAGCAAGATAAAATACCAGAAAAATGGGACTGGATTTTAAAAGTTATGTCTTGGAGTGAAATGGACAAACTTACAAGAATCTTAAAGGACTATGGTTTGGAGAAGTTAAGATGGATTGGGAGAAATTTCAAATATATGTTGAAAAACATTGGAAAGTAAAGGGACATTTAGTGATGTTTGAAAACAGTTGAATGGTTATAAAGAAAAGAAGAAATGGTTTTTGCTTTTTTTACTGGATTAATAGTATCTTTTTCTTTTGATAAAGATTAAGAGATTAGAGTATAAGGTTTTTAAGAGTTATTACCTTGCATTTACCTTGTTATTACCTTGCATTTACCTTGTTACCTTTTTAAGAGTTATTACCTTGCATCTCAGAGAGGCCTGAGAGGAACAGAACAGAGCAGAGCAGCTCTGATAAGCTGAGACAGCTGGAGAAGTTGCTAAGAATTTCTGCATTTTGAAAGACTTCATTCTGAGGCTTGGGTGACTGCTGAAAAGGCTGAGTTGTGATAGCTGGGGAACTGCTGTACGTTTGGGTGAGTGGGCTAAAGGTGAAAGTGATTGATTGATTGATTGAGAGTAATTGTTGATGATTGCTTAGGAGTGGTCTGCTCCACCCTCTTTGCATTTTAAGCTGCGCCTTGCCAAAGGGCGAGAGCTAAAGGGCTCTTGGCCTGTGGCTCTTTGCCTGGGGGCTTCCTAAGGACCAGGAACCCAGATCCCTGATTTCCTTGTTCTCCCAATAAGGTAAGTTGACCTTCCAGAAGGGGAGCCACGTAAACAACAGCATTTAAAGAGGACTGTATATTTAATATATATATCATGAAGGTAGAATGCCAGCAGGGGGGTGGGGGCTTTCCAGTGTTTTGCACTGAGTGTCACATGTATGACTATCTGCCCACAGGACAGAAGTCTTGGGTGTGTGCTCGATGCAAGGAGCTCCTGGTCCTCAGGGAACGAGTTCGTACCCTTGAGGCCGAGGTGACTGCCCTGGAGAAGCAGAGACGGTCAGTTAGGCAATTGGGGAAGACTCTTGGGGGCGTATTAGATGAGCCCCACTCTGAATGTGGCAGCCCCGTTGCTGCCAGAGAGCGTGAGGGTCTAGAGGGAACAGGGCACCTTGCTGAGGATAAGGGGAATGCGCCCTCAGAAGGGACCTCTTCTTCGGTTGGTGAGCGGGTATCCTTTCGCGCCAAGGAACCATCCCTGGGCAGGGGGAGAGGGGGGGTCTTGGTAGTTGGTGATTCGATCCTTAGGCAAGTAGACAGCTGGGTGGCGAAACCGCGTATTGACCGTATGGTGACTTGCCTGCCCGGTGCGAAGGTAGCGGACATTACGCGTGTAGTAGATAGGCTGATAGACAGTGCTGGGGAGGAGCCTGTGGTCATGGTGCATGTTGGCACCAACGATGTGGGGAAATGCAGTCGTGAGGTCCTGGAGGAGAAATTTAGGCTGCTAGGTGGGAGACTTAAGGCCAGGACCTCCAAGGTGGCCTTCTCGGAAGTGCTACCTGTTCCACGTGCAGGGCAGGAGAGACAGGCGCAAATTAGAAGTCTCAATGTGTGGATGAGACGATGGTGTAAGGAGGAAGGGTTTAAGTTTGTTAGGCACTGGGATGCTTTCTGGAACAAGCCGGAGCTGTACAAAAGAGACGGTCTCCACTTGTCTCCGGATGGAACCAGGCTGCTGGCGCTTAAAATCAAAAAGGTGGCAGAGCAGTTTTTAAACTAAATCTTGGGGGAAAGCCGACAGGAGATGGAATGTCTCTGGTTCGGGAGGACTCGTCTCAAAGAGATGAAGGGTTGGCTTCTATTTTTCTACCGAGTAACGGATCAGAGTTGTCCACTGTGATGGTGACAAACAGTATGGACTGTCTGCTAGAGTCTCGAGGCGGCAGGAGAGAGGTGGCGGGCCTAGCTTGCTTGGGAAATTATAAATGTTTGTATGCAAATGCTAGAAGTGTCCGAAGTAAAATTGGTGAATTGGAATGTTTAGTGTTGGGAGAAAACATAGACATTGTGGGAATTTCAGAAACTTGGTGGAATGAGGAGAATCAGTGGGACACGGTGATTCCTGGATATAAGTTATATCGGAAGGATAGGGAGGGAAGGGTTGGAGGTGGGGTGGCTCTGTACGTCAGAGAGGATATACGGTCCAGTAAGACTGAGGTCAGAGAATTAGATTCCCTTTTAGAAATGCTTTGGGTTGAAATAGAGGGCCCAAAAGGAAATTTAACTATGGGAGTTTGTTATCGCCCACCAAATCAAAAGAGAGAGGACGATTATAATATGATGGAGGGATTAAAGATAGCGGCTAAACGTAAAAACTGTGTCATAATAGGTGATTTTAACTACCCGCAGATTGATTGGGTCAATATGTGTTCTGGTCGAGAGAAAGAGATTGAGTTTCTTGATGCTCTCAATGACTGTGCTATGGAGCAGATGGTCTCAGAACCTACCAGGGGTGGGGCGATCCTGGATCTGGTCCTAAGTAATGCCCAAGACTTGGTGAGAGACGTAAAAGTGATTGCGCCGCTTGGGAACAGTGACCATAATGTTATTGATTTCACCATTTCTATAAATAGGGAGTTGCCCAAAAAGACCGCCACAACCACATTTAACTTTAAAAGGGGTAAATTCTCTGAGATGAGGAGGCATGTGAGGAGGAAACTGAAAGGAAAGGTAAATACGGTCAAAACCCTTGGGGAAGCTTGGAGACTATTTAAAACTATAATCCTAGAAGCTCAGATAAAATACATACCACAAGTTAGGAAAGGCACAAACAGGTATAAGAAGAGGCCAGCATGGTTAACAAACAAAGTAATGGAAGCTGTAAAAGGTAAGAAGGACTCCTTTAAGCGGTGGAAAACCAGTCCAAGTGAGATTAATAAAAGGGAACACAGGCAGTGGCAAATCAAATGCAAGACTGTGATCAGGCAGGCAAAAAGGGACTATGAGGAGCATATTGCAAAAAACATAAAGACCAACAATAAAAATTTCTTCAAATATATTAGAAGTAGGAAACCAGCCAGGGAAGCAGTGGGGCCCTTGGATGACCATGGGGTAAAAGGATTACTGAAGGAGGATGGGGAAATGGCTGAGAAGCTGAATGCATTTTTTGCCTCCGTCTTCACCGTGGAAGATGAGAAGTGTTTGCCCGCCCCAGAACCACTAATATTGGAAGGGGTGTTGAAAGACCTGAGTCAGATTGAGGTGACAAAAGAGGAGGTCCTACAACTAATAGACAAATTAAAAACTAATAAGTCACCGGGTCCGGATGGCATACATCCGAGAGTTCTGAAAGAACTCAAAGTTGAACTTGTGGATCTTCTAACAAAAATCTGTAATCTTTCATTGAAATCTGCCTCCGTTCCTGAGGACTGGAAGGTAGCAAATGTCACCCCCATCTTTAAAAAGGGTTCCAGAGGAGATCCGGGAAATTACAGGCCAGTCAGTCTGACTTCAATACCGGGAAAGTTGGTAGAAACCATTATCAAGGACAGAATGAGTAGGCACATTGATGAACATGGGTTATTGAGGAAGACTCAGCATGGGTTCTGCAAGGGAAGATCTTGCCTCACTAACCTGTTACATTTCTTTGAGGGGGTGAACAAACATGTGGACAAAGGAGACCCGATAGATGTTGTTTACCTTGACTTCCAGAAAGCTTTTGATAAAGTTCCTCATCAAAGGCTCCTTAAAAAGCTTGAGAGTCATGGAGTAAAAGGACAGGTCCTCTTGTGGATCAAAAACTGGCTGAGTAATAGGAAGCAGAGAGTGAGTATAAATGGGCAGTCTTCGCAGTGGAGGACGGTAAGCAGTGGGGTGCCGCAGGGCTCGGTACTGGGTCCCATCCTCTTTAACTTGTTCATAAATGATTTAGAGTTGGGAGTGAGCAGTGAAGTGGCCAAATTTGCGGATGACACTAAATTGTTCAGGGTGGTGAGAACCAGAGAGGATTGTGAGGAACTCCAAAGGGATCTGTTGAGGCTGGGTGAGTGGGCGTCAACGTGGCAGATGCGGTTCAATGTGGCCAAGTGCAAAGTAATGCACATTGGGGCCAAGAATCCCAGCTACAAATACAAGTTGATGGGGTGTGAACTGGCAGAGACAGACCAAGAGAGAGATCTTGGGGTCATGGTAGATAATTCACTGAAAATGTCAAGACAGTGTGCGTTTGCAATAAAAAAGGCCAACGCCATGCTGGGAATTATTAGGAAGGGAATTGAAAACAAATCAGCCAGTATCATAATGCCTCTGTATAAATCGATGGTGCGGTCTCATTTGGAGTACTGTGTGCAGTTCTGGTCGCCGCACCTCAAAAAGGATATTATAGCATTGGAGAAAGTTCAGAAAAGGGCAACTAAAATGATTAAAGGGCTGGAACACCTTCCCTATGAAGAAAGGTTGAAACGCTTAGGGCTCTTTAGCTTGGAGAAACGTCGACTGAGGGGTGACATGATAGAAGTTTACAAGATAATGCATGGGATGGAGAAAGTAGAGAAAGAAGTACTTTTCTCCCTTTCTCACAATACAAGAACTCGTGGGCATTCGATGAAATTGCTGAGCAGACAGGTTAAATCGGATAAAAGGAAGTACTTCTTCACCCAAAGGGTGATTAACATGTGGAATTCACTGCCACAGGAGGTGGTGGCGTCCACAAGCATAGCCACCTTCAAGAAGGGGTTAGATAAAAATATGGAGCAGAGGTCCATCAGTGGCTATTAGCCACAGTGTGTGTGTGTATGTGTATATATATATATATATATATATATATATATATATATATATATATATATATATATATATATATATATATTTGGCCGCTGTGTGACACAGAATGTTGGACTGGATGGGCCATTGGCCTGATCTAACATGGCTTCTCTTATGTTCTTATGTTCTTATTTTTAGCAATTTAAGTAAACACCAGCGGGAGTCAGAAAAAGGGGGATGGAAGGGGTAAAAAGTAATGTATTGGTATTATTCTTGAATTAGTGCTTTCTTTGATTTTTTTTAATATATAAATATTATTACAATACATTGCAATTATAAAAGTGATTTTGACAAAAAAAAAAAAGAACTTCACATGCATTTCTTGACCCCCTCCCCACCTGGAAGGGGTAGGCAGCAGGTGCTGAGGTCACCTTCTCTGCCCTGAACAGAGGTTCTGATCTGCCCGTCTGCTGAAGAGCAGCTCAACCCTCCATGACCAAAACCAGCTCTGGCTAAGTTCTGCCTTGATATCAAAGTAAAAATTCGTTTCAACACAGTGATGAGTGCGGACCTCGTTATTTCTCTGCTTCAATAACAGCATCACAGATACTGCATTTCACCTTCAGGAGGCAAGGTTCCATAGCCTGGCACCGATGGCCAAGCTTTTTTTTTATCTTGCCACATTTCTCAGGGTGTTCCATTGGAGGTATGGCCAGGGCCGGAAGCCTGGGATCCCTTAGCACATGGCACACCAAAGGGAGCAAAGCCTTGCACATAGAACCATAGTAGTATAATAATTTACTAATAATAAATTTAAAAATCCATGGCTCAGAGAATGGTGCATGTTTCCTCCTCTAACAGTCATCTGCCTGTCCTTAGCATACCTATCAGCCTCTTTCATTTCCCCCCCCTACTTTTCACAAAGTGGGCATTGATACTAATGTCACAGATGCCTTGTCTCACCTCCATTCAGTACAATTTTCTGAGGAGCTTGGTAGTACTATCTTCTTCCAGTCCAGGTATGTGGTGCATATGAATTTGGACTTGAGGGCAACTGTAGTCACGGCACTGTGAAATGGCTGCCATTTGTTAACATGACCTTCAATTGTTAACATGTCCTTCAGTTACAGGAATGCGGCAAGAACTAGGGTGGACTGGCAGGCATGACATTGGGCCCTGACCTGGCTATGCATAACCTCACCTGGATGTGGGAAGCATTACAGCCAGGCTACACTAGGCTGCTGTTTGTTAACAATGCCTATGCAGTTCCATGGAGGCAGTACTGTGAAGTATGGGGTTCTAGGCACAGCCTTGCACACCAGCAGCCATCTTTAACACAGCCAGAGACTCTTGACCATACGTATTCCATTTAGGGTGGCAGCACACAGGGAGTGGCATGGTGCATGGTTGGCTGACCCGGAGTTGCCCAGGGATGCAGTGAGGCCTTTTGCAGGTTACACTGGGGCAGCTGATTGTTGACAATTTCTATTCAGTTCTGGAGACATAGCATAAGGAGCATGGAGGTGCGGGCACACTCTTGTGCACCGACTGCTGACAATTCAGTTTACTTACAATGTCTGTTCAATTCCAGGGAGGCATCATAAGGAGCATGGAGTTGCAGGCACACTCTTGGCACATGCTGTTGACAATTTAGTCTATTTACAATGTCTATTCAGTTCTAGAGACCTAGCATAAGGAGCGTGGAGCTGCATCATAAGGAGCATGGAGTTGCATGCACACTCTTGTGCACAAACTGCTGATAATTTATTCTATTTACAGTCTCTGTTCAGTTCCAGGGAGGCAGTGGATGCAGTGGCAGACACATTGCACAGGCCACTAAGTAATTTTTGTTGTTGTTCTTCAGTCGCATAGTCGAGTCCAGCTCTTTTCGACCCCATGGACAAAGTCACGCCAGGCCGTTCTGTCTTCTACCATCCTCCGAAGTCTGCTCAAACACGAAGTATTAATTATGCCTTATTCAGTCCCGGGGAGACAACAAGGATGGGAGATGACACAAAGACGTATGGGTTCACATGCAAACATTGTGCATGGGATGAATCTACGCTGCCTTGTACAATTAGGCTATGTGACCTCAGCCAGGAGGTGCCAGGCAGGATGTAGTACATTGGAGGATGGCTTGAAGCCTTCAAATGTAGGGGCCATAGAGATGGCACTGAGGCAACCAGATGTACATCTATCTGCAAATGGCTTTAGATGTGTAACAATGATTTATTCCATTTCAGGAGAACAGCTGATGCCTAACATCAATTCATTCATTTCCAGGGGGCCAGCAGGAATCCATTGGAATCTGTGGGCACAACACTGGAGATCAGTGGAGCATGACGTGCACTGGTCAAGCGTCTTTGCAGACTTATGTGGGAGTCTATGCAGACTTATGTGGGAGGCATGGAATGGAATGCCCCTGGTTCTGTCATTTAACATTGACTCAGAGATTTACAAGATTTATTTTAGGCTGCATTGGGTTCCCGCTGTGTATTGTTGCTCTTTACAGTTGATTATGTCATTTTCAGGGGGTCAGAGCCGGTCAGCCTGAATCTGCAGACACAGCATGTTATCTTGACTCTTTACCATTGACTCCTTTGCCATTGGCTCTCTTAGTTTCAGAGGGAACAGCACCAGTCAGCCTGGATTTGCAGACACAGCATTGCCTGGCTAGGGATTGGATGCTGGCCTGCAGAACAAAGTGGGAGTCACTTGGTGTGGTGAGCGAGAGGTGAAGTGGAAGGACCTCTTCTCCAGGGTGTGGTCTCATTCGGTCACCGATGGTCCCCCCAACATGCTGTGGATACAACTTGGTGGAGAACTATTCAGAGCCCTCTCTGGCAGTGTGATGATACACAGGGCCATTGAAGACATTGTGGGAGATGCTCCTGGCGGAGATGATTTGCTGATTGGAATGGGCTGCAGTGCCAAAGTTGGCATGGTGGTATACCCTGTGGATATGGTGAAATTGGCAAAGTGGAAGCCAACCAAGAGGCTGCAGAGGATCATGGACGCTTTGGAGGGTCGCTGGATTCATTTCTACATGGCTGGAGGTTATGTTTTGTCCTGAGGGGGATCATTTGTTGTATGGATATCTGGCTACATAGTATTGGGGATTCCCTATGCCCTTGGTTACAGCTGTTGGAGCTTTGGCAGGAGCCGGCTGGGGTTGGCTCTTGTGGCAGTATCAGCATGGGACTGGATCCATTCTCAGGAAATTGACCTGCGTGCCCATTTCTGGAGTATGGGGATCCCCTTAAGGGATCTTGGTGTGAGGGGCGACTGATGTGCCCAGCCCGGGGGCATGAAAACCAGGGGCTTCCGCCTTAGTGGAATCCCAAACCTGCCATCCCAAGGTGACCAGTGGAGCATCAACTGGCAGGCGGGTCAGTCGATGAGTGGGATCTTTACCCCATGCAGTGCCAAGGCTTACTACAGCTGTAACCAATAAAGTTGTGGCCAATTTTATTCCACTTTTTCCAAAAATGGTGTGTTCGTGTGTTATTTTAATTGAAACTGTAAATTAAACTAGAATGTGTTGGTAGGGAGAAATTCTGCCTGGGGTGCCTGTCTCGGCCCCTCCCCTTGATGCTGGAGCCACAAACAACCCTTAGAACTTGTCAAGGAGCTATTTGTTCCCTCACTTCTCAACAAGCAATATGGTGCAAAGTGCAATTGTGCAATGCAATTTGGCATAAAAGTGCTTTGGGCACTTTAAGCCTCATTTAGAGCTTCTGTCTCTTTAAAACATCTTGTTAATCCTAGCAACTACAGATTTTCTTCTGTTAAGCTTCCCCTATGCAACTCATCCACAGCCCAGACTAACATGGTGCTGGGCATGCAGGAAGACTGGAGCAGAAAGCTAGAGATGAAATAACATAGCTTGGGAAACCTAGATTACTGAGTCAGGGCTTTTTTTCTGAAAAAAGAGGTGCCAGAACTCTCAAAAGGGAAATGAAGAAGAAACACATGAGTGTCCCTCATGAATTTTTAAACATTTTTTTAAAATTGTATTTCCATGAAGAAGTTCTGGAACTTCATTCCACCGTATTCCCCCAGGTCAAAAAAGCCCAGACTGAGCTCTCTTATAGTGGAAACGATAGCAGTCAAATCCTTCATTTCCTGAGTATTTTTTAAGTTGAAAATTTCACTTGCAAAAGTTTCTGTTTCATAATGCAGGCTTGATGCTTTGACCACTACCAAGCCATATAATCATTTATTAATGAAACGTAGATTTGAAGATTCTTGACTAGAACCCTTGGGGATAACTTACTAACCCTGTTCTCCAAAATGCTAAGTCATTCTCCCACAGAAGAGATGGAACCTGGAGGCCTTCTGTACAATGATTCACCAGTGTTCATCATTCTTCAATGAACCGTTTTTTTCCCTAGTAGTGTAAAAGCAAGAAATGAGAACTTTTTGAGAAGTGAGTTTTCACATGATCAGCATTTAATATGAACCAGGCCAATTGTTAGTGCATTAGTAGTATAGCAAAGAAATTGTGTTTTTCCAGAGAATTCCATTTTATTCATCAATATCTTCCTTGTATCTTTAATTGTATCTTTTACACAGCCTAGAAAATTTACAACAACCAATGACTCTGGCCATGAAAGCCTTCGACAACATATTGTATCTTCATTCATTTGCACTTACAGACTCAAAATCCAGCTTCCTTCCTGAACTTAGTGCCATAATAAAAATCATAGAATCATGGAATCATATAGTTGGTTTCTCTGATTCTAGTGTAGCATGTCAGTTTGGGGAGAGGGCTAAACCAGGATTAAAGATCTAGTGTGAAATTGGTCCAAGATTACCAGCATAATAGTCAAGATGCAGAATAATGAGCTCTTTGGGGAAGAAATGAGTGCATCAAGGACTTGGTTAGATGTTGAACGTAATGTAACAGTTCATCAACATTTCTAAGTCATTCATATTCTTTTGTTTCATCTGCATATATATGTTATCAACATCATAACATGTGTCATCAAGCAATGAAACTGCTCTCCCATGTTTTTCTCTCCACCTAAGTCCACCTATATATAAGTGATATATATCCACATGAGAAATATCTGAATAGATCATAAGAACATAAGAGAAGCCATGTTGGATCAGGTCAATGGCCCATCCAGTCCAACACTCTGTGTCACACAGTGGCCAAAATATATATATACTGTGGCTAATAGCCACTGATGGACCTCTGCTCCATATTTTTATCCAATCCCCTCTTGAAGCTGGCTATGCTTGTAGCCGCCACCACCTCCAGTGGCAGTGAATTCCACATGTTAATCACCCTTTGGGTGAAGAACTACTTCCTTTTATCCGTTTTAACCTGACTGCTCAGCAATTTCATTGAATGCCCACGAGTTCTTGTATTGTGAGAAAGGGAGAAAAGTACTTCTTTCTCTACTTTCTCCATCCCATGCATAATCTTGTAAACCTTTATCATGTCACCCCACAGTCAACGTTTCTCCAAGCTGAAGAGCCCCAAGCATTTTAACCTTTCTTCATAGGGAAAGTGTTCCAAACCTTTAATCATTCTCGTTGCCCTTTTCTGGACTTTTTCCAATGCTATAATATCCTTTTTGAGGTGCAGTGACCAAAATTGTAAACACTATTTCAAATGAGACTGCACCATTGATTTATACAGGGGCATTATGATATTTATTTATTTTAGAATTTATATCCCGCCCTTCCCACAAGTGGCTCAGGGCGGCTTCCAACAATAAATCCGACACAAAAATTAAACAATATTTAAACATGTAAGGAATTAAACATTTAAAAACAGATAAAACCTTAAAAATTAATAAATTAAAAATTAATAAATTAATAAATAATAAATAATACTGGCTGATATGTTTTCAATTCCCTTCCTAATAATTTCCAGCATGGCGTTGGACTTTTTTATTGCAATCGCACACTGTCTTGACATTTTCAGTGAGTTATCTACCACGACCCCAAGATCTCTCTCTTTGTCAGTCTCTGCCAGTTCACAACCCATCAACTTGTATTTGTAGCTGGAATTCTTGGCCCCAATATGCATTACTTGGCACTTGGCCACATTGAACTTCATCTGCCACATTGACAGCCACTCACCCAGCCTCGACAAATCCCTTTGGAGTGCCTCACAATCCTCTCTGGTTCTCACCACCCTGAACAATTTAGTGTCATCTGTAAACTTGGCCACTTCACTGCTTACTCCCAACTCCAAATCATTTATGAACAAGTTAAAGAGCATGGGACCCAGTAATGAGCCCTGTGGCACCCCACTGCTTACCGTCTTCCAGTGCGAAGACTGCCCATTTATACTCACTCTCTGGTTCCTATTAATTAGCCAGTTTTTGATCCACAAGAGGACGTGTCCTTTTAATCCATGACTCTCAAGCTTACTAAGGAACCTTTGATGAGGAACTTTATCAAAATCTTTCTGGAAGTCAAGGTAAACAACATCTATTGGGTCCCCTTTGTCCACATGTTTGTTCACCCCCTCAAAGAACTCTAACAGGTTAGTGAGGCAAGATCTTCCCTTATAGAACCCATGCTGAGTCTTCCTCAATAACCCGTGTTCATCAATGTGCCTACTCATTCTGTCCTTGATAATGGTTTCTACCAACTTTCCTGGTATTGATGTCAGACTGACTGGCCTGTAATTTCCTGGATCTCCTCTGTAAGCCTTTTTAAAGATGGGGGTGACATTTGCCACCTACCAGTCCTCAGGAACGGAGGCAGATTTCAATGAAAGATTACATATTTTTGTCAGAAGATCCACAAGTTCAACTTTGAGTTCTTTCAGAACTCTTGGATGTATACCATCCGGACCTGGTGACTTATTAGTTTTTAATTCAATCAGTTGTAGGACCTCCTCTCTTGTCACCTCAATCTGACTCAGATCTTTCAACACCCCTTCCAAAATTTGTGGTTCTGGAGTGGGCAAACACTTCTCATCTTCCACAGTGAAGACGGAGGCAAAAAATGCATTCAGCTTCTCAGCCATTTCCCTATCTTCCTTCAGTAATCCTTTAACCCCTTGGTCATCCACGGGCCTCACTGCCTCCCTGGCTGGTTTCCTGCTTCTAATATATTTGAAGAAATTTTTATTGTTGGTCTTTCTGTTTTTTGCAATATGCTCCTCATAGTCCCTTTTTGGCTGCCTAATCACAGTCTTGCATTTGATTTGCCACAGCCTGTGTTCCCTTTTATTAATCTCACTTGGACTAGTTTTCCACCGCTTAAAGGAGTCCTTCTTACCTTTTACAGCTTCCATTACTTTGTTTGTTAACCATGCAGGCCTTTTCTTATACCTGTTTGTGCCTTTCCTGGCTTGTGGTATATATTTTATCTGAGCTTCTAGGATTGTAGTTCTGAATAGCCTCCAAGCTTCCCCAAGGGTTTTGACTGTATTAACTTTTCCTTTCAGTTTCCTCTTCACATGCCTCCTCATCTCAGAGAATTTACCTCTTTTAAAGTTAAATGTAGTTGTGCTGGTCTTTTGGGGCAACTTCCTGTTTATACAAATGGTGAAATCAATAACGTTATGATCACTGCTCCAAAGCTGTCAAGTATTGTTACCTATGTTAACAATGGAAAAACATGATAAGTTCTCACCGTATTTTTGAAGTTGGAGCGGAAAATAATGTTGTGCAGTATGTAGATGGAAATTGTTGTGTTAGAAAAAAATGGATTTAAACCTGGGTATTTTGATATGATTGGTTCACAAACCAGGTTAGAATGATTTGTCCAACATATAAGTCAGAAACATACTGTCATCTAGCTTGGGCAAGACACCAATCTACTCTTTACAGACTTGGGGGGGGGGGGGTTACAGTTTGCCCAGAATTTAAATAAAACAACTGAAAAGCTTAGAATTTCAAATAATATTTAACATTTCAGCCAGAAACAAATCAATCCTCTAGTTTTAAAATATTTGGCATTAACCTAAATCTTGCAATCCCATCTCTTTAATTAAGACTTTTAGATTTTTATGCATTTGTTTTATTACTGCACTATGCCTGCATAAGCAGCTTTGGAATCAACAGGATCAAACATCTGGTTAATATGTGGGGAAGCTTGAAAATGACTTCCGAACAAGTGAACTTAGGGGTTTACATCTAAAAGATGGAAAGTCAGCAAAGAGGCAAAGAGGAGTAATTTAGCAATCATAGATAGATTGTGCTGAATTTTTGCCTTCAAACATTTTCAGTGAGAAGTGTTATTTCAAGGGATACTTAATCTTTACTTCTTGTGCTGTTTTCTTGCCTATACTTATTGTTTTCTCAATTCACTGATGCATTGGTGTAGTTTTTTAATTTAAGGGGGGGGGGTTGGTGGGGCGGTAATTCTGACAAGGCTGTTCCATCTATAGGATCGCAGTCATGTTAAATGGTATATAAGTGATCTTCATTAGTGCAGAAGTTGTTCCCTCAAGAATTCTCAGCAACAATACAGCCAGGGCATCTCAGCAGCCAAGCATAACTGAACCAGTATGGTGACATCCATGAGTGTAAAAGAAGCTAAATGGTCCATGAATCACGTACTTTCAGGACTGCCTCTCCTGCTATACACCTCCCCACACAGAGAGCATTACACTCAGCTGATAAGAACCTGCTGGTGGTCCCTGGCCTGAAAGATATCCAGCTGTCCTTGACTGAAACCAGGGCATTTTCTGCCATGGCTCCAACCTGGTGGAGCCCTCTGCCGAATAGCATCCAGGCCCTGTGGGATCTAATGCAATTTCTCATGGCATTTGGTTGAGTTCCAGTTTTAGTATATGTGCTGCCAAAGTAAACATGCTTTGGCAGCACATACATTCATGGGTTGTTTTGTAGAAAAATAGGTGGTGGAGCTCATCCAGGGATTGTTATGCAGCTGCACCTACTATTCAATGGACAAGGTGAGGAGGAGGAGGAGGTGGAACTCTCAGAAAGGTTCAGGAGCTGTGGTCCTGTAAGCTCCCGCTGAATCCAAGGCCTGCATATACTAAAATTGGGATGTTTGGTTGAGAGCAGCAATGGCTCCCATCCATCTGGTGCTCCTGTCTTCCTGCCCACTGTGGGGCAGTGGCATCATCAGTACTCTTAACGTCATCTTTGTTAGGTTTCATTTTGTTTTATTGGATTGTACTATTTTAATGCTGACTTATATATGCAGATTTTTACTGTTGTATGCTGCCCTGAGCCATGTCCTGCAGATGGTTTAAAAATCTAACCTAATAAAATAAAAACAATAAATAAATATCACCTTCATTCAGAAATACTCAGACAAATCTGAGTGCACCAGAATACTCATTGCAGATTTTCTGAGCAGTAAGCCTTTAATTTTTTTTCCTCTAGTGTATTTATTCTGCAGCTACAATTTCTTAAAATGCACTTTTCTCCATCAAACATCATTTGTGACGTGTGGGGATTTAATTTATGCAATTGCCCTATCACAGCTGTGCAGTGGCATCCAGCAAACACCTTCCATTTAAATTCTTGTGGTTCAGGTTTTGCTCATACATTAGCATTAGTTGACTTGAATGGAAGGGAACAGAAAGGAACACAGGCAAAGGAGGAAAACTCACTGTTGAAATTGAGCAGACTTTTTCTGAAATTGGTGATTTATTTATTTATTTTTGACTTAATTAATTGCCCCAGCCCAGCCCATGCTGGGCTCTGGGTGATGTACATAAATTTACATAAGTTTAAAGCAATAAAATTATTCAAGCTAAAACATCTTATGAACTTGCCAATGGCACCCTATTAATTTCTTCTGCTCCATCACATTGAGGAGGGAGAGCTCAGAGGGGCAGAAGAATGAGGTGCCAGTTCAGCTACAAGCAGCTTTGAAGCCCTTTTTTCCATACTGCTGAGCACTAGGGGATTCTCTGCTGCATTATTAGCCACTGTGAAAAATGGGGAATGTGATAAGGATCCTAAGATCACTCTAGCAATTACAAAATTTGTCTCAATCCTTTTAGCCCTTGCCTCAAAAAATAAAAAATAAATGTCTTCTGCTGCTCAAGATTTGTGACTCAATGAGCTTCTAAGGGTACAAAAAGAAAGGGAAAATTGGAAAGAGTCACACAATCTCATAATATGGGGAAACATGTATGTACAGAATGCATGGTAGAACCCACTGACACTGGCATTGCAAGCTGTGGTTGTTGGCAACATTGTGTGTGTGCACATACACACTTGTGCAAAGTCGACTGCTACTCCACCATGCTTAAGAAAAGCAATAATCAATAATGGGATCACAGTGGAGATACATTACAAGAAACAAACAACATTACTGTGATAATAGAATCATAGAGTTGGAAGGGACATCCAGGGTCATCTAGTCCAACCCCCTGTACAATGCAGGAAACCCACAAATACCTACCCCAAATTACATGATGTAAATAAGCTACCATACTTATATATATAATTACTTTTGAATTTACATACTTTTTAAATGTAAAACTACTTTTAAACTTACAAATATCTTTGATACAAAAATCCACAGTAACAACCATAAGAACAATTAAGCCAATTTCAACAGAGCCCATAGTAGTTTAGTAGTACAGCATACAAGTAACTAGTTACAATAATGGATGCGTTTCGTGTTGCCACTTCATCAGTATTATTAATGTATTCCTCTTGTTGAGCTGTATTGCATATAATGAAGCCAGTTTCTTTTATAAAAGCATGTGCAAAGCCTTTCATTTAATTGCTGGTCAAAACACTCTCCATACATACTGAATACAAGCACTGAGGCTTCATGAAGGAACCACCTTAAAAATACAACAAAACTCTGTTGTTATTGGACTAATATGGTACAGAAGACCCCTACAGAGGACAAGGTGATCATCCTTGGCGACTTCAATGCCAGAGTAGGTAAAGACTCGGAAGCCTGGAAAGGAGTACTTGGCAAACACGGCATTGGCAACTGCAATGACAACAGGCGCCTCCTACTAGAATTCTGCATGGAGCACCAGCTCACCATCACCAACACTATCTTCCAGCAGAAGAACAGCCTGAAGACAACCTGGATGCACCCACGGTCCAAGCATTGGCACCTTATCGACTACATTCTGGTGCGCCAGAGAGACCTTCGAGATGTCTTACACACCCGAGTAATGCCCAGCGCAGAATGTCATACGGATCATCGTCTTGTACGCTGCAATCTCCGTCTTCACTTTAAACCCACACCCAGGAGAGGAGGTATCCCTCGGAGGAAGTTTCAGGTTGGCAGCCTCCAGTCAGCCAAAGTTAAAGCTGCCTTCCAGGCAAAACTCCAGTCAAGAATTGAGGACCCCAGTTGCCCCACAGACCCTTCTCCAGAAGCACTCTGGGAACACCTAAAAACTACCGTACTGCAGATCTCTGAAGAAGTCCTCGGGTTCTCCACAAGGAAGAACAAGGACTGGTTTGATGAGAACAATCAAGAGATCCAAGAATTACTGGCAAAAAAGAGATCTGCCTACCAAGCACATCTTGCTCAGCCCTCCTGTCCTGGGAAAAAAGCAACCTTTCGCGCTGCATGTAGCAACCTCCAGCGCAAGCTTCGAGACATTCAGAACGAGTGGTGGACCAAGCTTGCAGAGAGAACCCAGCTGTGTGCAGACACTGGTGATTTAAGAGGGTTCTACGAAGCCCTGAAGGCAGTATATGGTCCATCATATCAGGCTCAGAGTCCCTTGCATAGTGCAGACGGCCAAGTGCTCCTCACAGACAAGGCATCCATACTGAACCGGTGGTCGGAGTATTTTCAGGTTCTCTTCAGTGCCAACCGCGTAGTTCAAGATTCAGCAATCCACCTCACCCCTCTTCAACCGGTGAAAAAAGAGTTGGATGAGATCCCCACCCTAGAAGAGACTGTTAAAGCCATCAAGCAACTGAAAAGTGGCAAGGCAGCGGGAGTTGATGGAATTCCACCAGAGATCTGGAAGCATGGGGGCACAGTACTACATAGCTCACTTCACAAAGTACTTGTCACCTGCTGGGAACAAGGCAACTTACCACAGGACTTTCGCGATGCAATCATCATCACCCTATACAAGAACAAAGGGGAAAAGTCAGACTGCTCCAACTACCGGGGGATAACCCTGCTCTCCATCGCAGGCAAAATCCTTGCCAGAATACTCCTGAACAGACTGGTGCCCACCATTGCAGAAGAACTCCTCCCAGAGAGCCAGTGCGGCTTCAGAGCTAACAGGAGCACCACCGACATGGTATTTGTTCTCAGGCAGCTCCAAGAGAAATGCAGGGAACAGAACAAGGCTCTGTGCAAAGCATGGAGGCACACCATCCACCAGGCTGTCTCTTCCTTTGAGAACACACGCATAGCTGGTCTTGAGGACAAAAGGAGATTGAGGAAGAATCGCACTGCTACAGGACCAACCCTAAATCAGACTTTTCCCTGCAGCTGCTGTGGCCGGACCTGCCTGTCCCACATTGGTCTTGTCAGCCACCAGCGAGCCTGCAGCAAACGTGGACTATTGCACCCTTCTTAAATCTTCGTTCGCGAAGCCAAGCCGAGAGAGAGAGAGAGAGACCAAAGCTTTCGATACCGTTAGCAGGAAAGGCCTGTGGCAAATCTTGGAACGTTTAGGATGTCCCCCAAGGTTCCTCAGCATGATCATCCAGCTACACGAAGACCAGCGAGGCCAAGTCAGACACTGCAACGACCTCTCGGAGCCCTTCCCAATAGGCACAGGTGTAAAGCAAGGCTGCGTTCTCGCGCCAACTCTCTTTACGATCTTCTTTAGCATGATGCTTCAAAGAGCCGCAGTAGATCTAGATGATGACGATGGTGTATACATCCGCTATCGCACCGATGGCAGCCTGTTCAACCTGAGGCGACTAAAGGCACACTCCAAGACAATGGAAAAACTCATCCGAGAGCTACTGTTTGCTGATGATGCTGCACTCGTCTCCCACTCGGTATCAGCTCTGCAGCATATGACGTCCTGCTTTGCAGAGGCTGCCAAGCTATTCGGCCTAGAAGTTAGTCTGAAGAAGACAGAAGTTCTCTACCAGCCTGCACCCCAGGAAGATTATCACCCCCCCTGCATCACTGTGGGTGAATCAGTTCTGAAGACAGTCCAGCAGTTCAGCTACCTGGGGTGCATCATCTCCTCAGATGCCAAGATCGACAAGGAGATTGACAACAGGCTGGCAAAGGGAAACCGTGCATTTGGCCGACTGCACAAAAGAGTGTGGAGCAACAAGCATCTGAAAAAAGGCACAAAGATCAATGTTTACAAAGCGGTTGTGATGACAACCCTCATCTACGGCTCCGAATCGTGGGTTTTATACCGTCATCACCTGCGACTCCTCGAGCGCTTTCATCAGCGCTGCCTTCGCACCATCCTCAACATCCACTGGAGTGACTTTGTGACCAACACTGAAGTCCTCAAGCGGGCGGAGGTTACCAGCATTGAGGCACTGCTGTTGAAGACGCAGCTGCGCTGGGCAGGGCATATTTCTAGGATGGAAAACCACCGCCTTCCCAAGATTGCCCTGTATGGCGAACTCTCCACCGGTCATCGAAACAGAGGGGCACCAAAGAAGAGGTACAAGGACTCCTTGAAGAAATCCCTTAGCACCTGTCACATCAACCATCACCAGTGGTCTGACCTAGCCTCAGATCGCAAAGCATGGAGGCACACCATCCACCAGGCTGTCTCTTCCTTTGAGAACGCACGCATAGCTGGTCTTGAGGACAAAAGGAGATTGAGGAAGAATCGCACTGCTACAGGACCAACCCTAAATCAGACTTTTCCCTGCAGCCGCTGTGGCCGGACCTGCGTGTCCCATATTGGTCTTGTCAGCCACCAGCGAGCCTGCAGCAAACGTGGACTATTGCACCCTTCTTAAATCTTCGTTCGCGAAGCCAAGCCGAGAGAGAAATATGGTGCATTTTTTGAGACCTAGAGATGAAATCAAAACTTTATCTCCAAATTATTCAACATATACTCTTAAAACTCACCCACTGCAATATACTTAAAACTCACTGCAATGTACTTTTCTATATGGAGCAAGCCAATTATTTCTCTTTTATCTGGTTCCAAACCTTCAATTCTAAAGTTGGCATGATGCTCTCAAGTTGCAAGCAATGCAGCAATGAGACAAAATTTATAAATTTCTTATAAAGAGTAAGCCATTCTTCATTTAGAGTAGGAACAAAGCCTTTTCTTATTGCTGGCCAAAAAAAAATTCTAAAGAACTACCAACTACTGGTCCTTCTTAAGAGAATGTTCTCCATAATTACATGCGGCTGGCCATACAATCTCATAGCCCCAAAGGTGCACAGACCTATCCAAACCTTAATCAAGGTTGCTAACTTATTTATTTACTATACTTTTATGACATCATGGCAACTACCTAGCATGAAAAGTCTATTTATTTATTTTCTTCTTTATTATTTATTTATTTAATTCATTTTATAGCCCACCCTTCCTGCCAAGGCAGGCTCAGGGTTGCTTACATGGTCATGCATGTGCATTCATATAAACACAAAAACCATAAAACAGTTTAAAAACATAGAAGATGACATTTCGGCGCTATGATCTCTTTACTATTTGTTCTATTTAGCCTATAGTAGAGTCAACCCAATGGTCAATATGCATCCTAGACATCTTATTGTATCAAAGATATTTGTAAGTTTAAAAGTAGTTTTATATTTTAAAAGTATGTAAAGTCAAAAGTAATTATAAATATAAAAGTATGATAGCCTATTTACATCACAGTTATGTTGTTTGTTTCTTGTAATGTATCTCCACTGTGATCCCATTATTGATTATTGCTTTTCCTTAGTGTTGGGGATTATGGGGATTATGGCACCACAAAACAATAAGTAAAAGAATGATGTTAATAAGATGTTTAGGATGCAATTTGTATAGGAGAAGAGTTTTCTGGAAGAAGCTCTGGGGAGCATTTTTAGGTGGCAGAAGGGTGACCGACCAGGAAACAAGAGGCTCCTCCTTTTCTTCCACAGGCTGCTGCTGCTCCATGGTCAGTGACAACTCCACTTCTTCTTCCCTGAAAATCTCCTCTGCCTCAGTGGTGGCAGCAGTGCTGTATTAAACCCTGTGGGGGCCCCTAGGCAGTCAAAACCTTGGGGGCCCCCTCGCAAATTATCTCAGAGTCTGAGCGCCTGCCCTACCACCCATGGCCCCTGCTGCAGCCTGCAGGTACCTTATTAAAGGCCCCTTTTACTAAGCTGTGGGGGAGAGGGAGAGAGAGGCAAACTTAGTGACAACGCCAGCAGCAGCTGCACCAGGCAAGTTGGGCAAAGAGCAGCTAGGTTGTTGGCTGCTCGTGCACGAGCTAGTAAGGGGGAAACCAGAGGGAGGGGAGCTGGCCCAGGCCCTCTAAATACATTGGGGCCCATAGGCTAGTGCCTTCTTGGCCTAGTTGTTAATCGGGCTCTGGGTGGCAGCTTCATCAGCATGCCCAGCTTGGCCTTCTGCCCCACCACCAACTGAGGACACTGAAGTGGTGCCGCTGGGAGCTGAGGAGGAAGGTTGCTTCTCCCTGAAAGATTCTCAGAGCTCAACCAAGAAGAGCTCCAGGAAGCAGCAATAACTTTGCTGTTCAACATTAAGGCCACTCATGGCCATCGCTTCACATTCCCGCCAGCATTCCTGCTGTCTTGCCTCACAGCTTCTCTACCTCACATCATGTCCATTTCATTCCATGATGATGAACCCCCCCCCCCCATTTATTTTGTTTGCATGCAGCACTGAAGTCCTTTTATTTTTGTACTGGGATACTGCTCCTCTCCCCCTTTCAAGTAAATACCAGCTGGGAACTAAACCTTGTGCAGCTCCTTTTAAACTCTCCCCCTCTTTTAATTTTTTATTCAGTGGTCCAAGACCAGTGATAGTCTCATGCTGTATGTCAAAAAAAATTAAAGTTAGGGGAAATGGAATTTGTATACTAATGAAGGTAGAGGATTGGTGGAAGGTGATGAATGGGTCAATGTAGGCAGTGAGTGGGGCAGGAAAAGGGTGGAGGGAATCCAAGGGAATCTGTATGCTTTTGAATTGCCTTTGACTTGGAAGCAAAGCAAGGGAAAAACTGTCACAAAAGCACTCTCAGAAAACACAGGAAAACAGTGACCAGAAAGTGAACTGAGTGCTGAAGGGAGGCGAATCAATATATGGTGAAAAAGAAAACCTGAGGGAGATGCACCATGAAAGCTAGGTGCATCTTGATATTTTTTGACAAGCAGCATGAGCCTTTGTGTCCCAGTCTCATCTTGGGTGCGATGGGAGTTAATCCATTTTCCTATATTCTTCTAAACGAAGACAGTGGAAGGGAGAGGAGGGAGGGAGAAGTGGTCTACTTCAGGAAGAAGTAGTCTACCTAGCTTCTGTTCCCCAGACCAGGCACAGAAAGATTTTTAAGTGATGTCATCAATAATTAGGGAAACTGAATGACTATATCTTGTGTTTTAGTTCAGTTTTTTTATGAGTATATTTACTTCAGTGTCTTTCACATTGCCTTAAAAATCCGCTTGTAGTACTTGATGTTACCATGCTTTTTTCTTATGTTCCAACAACTTTGTAAACATCTCAGCAATGTACCCCCTAAGCTCCACAGCATCATGAGATGGCGGTGGGGGGGACTATTTGCATTAAAGTTGTAAGTCTACCTTAGATTATTGCATATTTTTTAACCTGGTAAAAATCTCAGAATGAATTCTTTTAAATTATATTTAAACTATATTTTAGAAATAATTTAAACAATATAAGAGGAAACAAAATCAAGTCAAAATCTCACCCACCCCTTTCCATTATATTTGTAGATCTATCCTCTAGTGAACAGGTCTGCCCAGGCCTTGAATTCAGCAGGAGCTCACAGGCTCCTGAACCTTTCTGAGGGTTCCCCCTCTTCCTCCCTGTTATGTCTTGAAACATAAGCTAAGGTACCGCATGGCGATCGCTACAGAGGTGACCCAGGCAAACCCACGGGTCCCCGGATGTAGCTCGCTATTCGCCCCGTCCATCAAGATCTGTGGCGGGAAGTTTGACTGGCCAGGATTGGACTGGTCAGACTGGAGGGCAGTTCCGGGAAATGTATATAAGCGGGACCCGGCCCACGTGTTCTCTCTCTTGTAATGTACCACCGAATAAAGTATGTTGCCTTCAAACTGTCTCATCACTCAGTACATTACAGTGGTGACAAGGATGGGATCCTAGCCAGGTAACTCCCGAAGAGGGACTTCACGGAGCTGGCCGGAGATGAAGAAGGCACACCATCTAGGAAGACGGAAGCACCCGCCACCGCAGCCACCATGGCTAATCCAGGCGGAGCAACCGGTCGTCTCGAAGAATTCAACCCCACTAAACCGGAGAGGTGGGAGACCTACACGGAGTGGGTTGATTGCTACCTTCGAGCAAACATGATAACGGACGACAGCCGTAAGAGGGACGTGTTCCTGAGCATCTGCGGCGAGGCCACATTCGAGATCGCCAAGGGTCTCTCGGCCCCCACGAGGATCACGAAGAAGACGTACGAGGAGATAGTCTGACTCCTTACTGGGCACTTCTTGCCTCAGCCCTCAATCATCGCCCGCCGATTCCTCTTCCATAAGAGGGACCAAGAGGCAGGAGAGACGGCAGCCGAATACCTGGCCGCTCTCTGCCAAATTGCGGGAAACTGTAGCTTCGACAAGCTAGAGGAGGCCCTGAGGGACCGTTTTGCCTGGGGCCTGAGAAACAAAAGACTACAGCAAAAACTCTTCGCAAAGAGCTCACCCTACAGGGTGCCTTCAACGAGGCCACAGCGTTCGAGAGAGCCACGAAAGCTTTCCACGACCCGCGGGCAGAAGCCGTCCACCAGGAGGAGATGGTGCCGAGCCACCCAGAGGAGGAGGAGACACACCAGCTATGCCGCCAACCAGGGATGGGACCGAGAGCAACCAGAGGCCACGAGCGACAGAGAAACCAACCATCACCAAGTGCGCAAGCTGCGGGGACCCGCTCAAGCGTGGGGACTGCCCCTACCGCAACGTGGACTGCAGGAACTGCGAGAAAATGGGCTACATTGCACGGGCTTGCCGAGCCAAGGCCGCCTGCAGACGCCAGTCCACCAACCAAGACTCGACCGAGGACTACTCGACCACCTCGACCAGTCTGCAGGTAATGAGCTTGCCCAGCAATACCCCCGACAAGGTCAAGGTATTGATCAGGATCGAGGGCAGCACCTGCCTGATGGAACTGGACTCGGGCTCCTCCATCTCCATAATTTCGGAGGAGTCCCTAAGAAAACTGTGCCCACGTGGCTGGCCCAGGCTGCCTCCGGCTGGTTTCATACTACGGTACTTCCAAAAGAACCCCGTACAGATCCTGGGATGGGCCATGGTGAGGGTGGAGTTTAAGAGCTTTAGGGGGAAACTGGATATACTGGTGGTCAAACGCCAGCTCACCACACTGCTGGGCCTGGCCTGGTTTTGACCGTTGGGAATTCAGATTGTGGGGGTGCAGCAGCTGGGGACGCAGGGGTTTGAGCAGGTGTGCAGGGAATTTCCAGAGGTGTTTGATGGGGCCCTAGGGTGCTACAAGGGTCCTCCCATATCCTTACCCCTTGACCCCCACGTGCGGCCGATACGGCTAAAGACCAGGCGGGTTCCGTTCACTCTGAAGCCCAAAATTGAAGCGGAGCTGGACTGCCTCATAGCCCAGGGAGTGCTAGAACCGGTTTCCTATGCCACGTGGATGAGGAGATCGAGGGGTGGGTTCGAAGGTGCCAAGCCTGCCAGGAGTCCCAGCCCAAACCGCCCAGTGCCCCGGTCCACCATTGGGAAACCCATAGGAGGCTGTGGTCTAGGTTACATATTGACTTTGCGCGGCCATTTCAGGGCCAAACATTCTTCACTCTCGTGGACGCTTACACCAAGTGGTTGGAAGTTATCCCCGTAGCCTCCACCTCAATGGCGGCGGCGGTCCAAGCATTGTGCAGGGTCCTTTGCACACACGGGATTCCTGACACCATTGTCTCGGATAATGGGACCGCGTTCCTCTCCCGGGAATTCCGGGAGTTCTTGCAGAGATACCTAATAAAACATATAAGGTCTGCCCCCTTCCATCCGGCCACCAACGGCCAAGCAGAGCAGATGGTATGTACCACAAAAGAGAAGCAGCACATCACATGTGAAAACACAAAAGGCCAGTGTGGTATTTATTTATTTTATGATTTATATCCCGCCCTTCCCAGCGAGTATAGTGGTTAAGATCGACAGACTCTAATCTGGAGGGCTGGGTTTGATTCCCCACTTCTCCACATGCAGCCAACTGGGTGATATTGTGTCACTCAGCTCTCTCAGAGCTTTCTCAGCCCCACCTACCTCACAGGGTGTCTGTTGTGGGAGGAGGAAGGGAAGGCAATTGTAAACCACTCTGAGACAATGAGTGAAGGGTAGGCTATAAATCCAATCTCCTCCTCCTCCTCTTTGTTTTGCAAACTGGCAAAATCACTATTTTTCTGCAGAGCTTTGTGTACTGTGCTTTAATTTGATACTACATTTATATCTCTGTGACCATGGCAAATGCCCTAACAGCTCACCTTAAAGGTTACCTTTGACTTCACTATTATTATTTTCTTGGTCTGTATTATGCAATGTTAATGTTCAAATACTGCCCATACAGTTAACCCCTGTGGTCACAAAATTCGTATCAACCTAAGAGAAAGTAGCACTTTACCTGCAGGAGACATGTATAACATCAGCTCTTCCTCCTCTGCTTTATGCAAATATTCTGCCCTGTACAAGGTAAGGTGGGATTTTTCATACCACTGACTCTCTGATGGCAGATTTCACAATGCTTGCTCTTGTCTATTATAAGGTGTAAGAATCCAGTAATGAACATCCTTTATATGGCTGATGAGTCAATGTTATGATGATTTCAGACATTATATAACATCATAGATCTTGTTGAATTGCTCTAGTCTCTCAGCATTACATGTTTTAACAGTTATTTCGTTACTTTGAAAGTTACTTATTAATTTTGATTCATAAAATTATTCATTAAACTTTATTTATGGTTAATCTGTTTCTCCTTCATACAACAGGTTTCACATTATATAATTCACATGGGAATTGCAGCTGTCCCTTGATAACAGGATGAGTAAAATGAGTAAAAATGGTACTGACAATACCTTATACATGTTAGTCAATACAAAAATGAATATACAAAACCAAGAAGTAAAATCTCTCAGACCACTTTTTCAGGTAGAGACAGTGAGGTCCTTTGAGAGATCAAACTCCAAGGAATCACCAGCACTTAAAAAGTTTTTTTTTCTTCTAGACCTAAATCCATGAATAAATATAAGTATGTGGACTGTCTTGGCAGTAGCTTGAGAGCTCTTGATCTGTTCATCCAAGAGGACAGAGTTTGGTGGGCTCTTCCTTCCTTTCTGACACTTTTCTTCCACACTTTTCCTATTATCTATTTCTTGCCTTCCTGCTTGGCATAAAAGATATCTAGCAATTGAGGAAGTTTGTCTCAGTTTACACTTAATTTTGTTACACAACCCTCTTCATTCTTGTAAAGACAGGTCAGATTCCATTCCAGTATTAGATCCACTCTGAGTACTCTTTCTGTTTTGGTCTATATATGCAGCAGAACAAAATGATAGAATTCTGAGGTGGTGGAATGGCCACACCATTTCAGACTGCAGACAGAGACTTCCCATTTTAATGCTCCTCCATGTAATGAGTCCCTGAAAATAGAACTTGAGCTAATCAGGGAGAAGGATTCTAAACTTGCTATTTGTACACTGGGCTAGTTTTCAAATCAAAGGGAATTATTCAAGAAGGGAAATTCTGAAATTCCTGTGTAATCCCAACCCAGGAGACTGAAGTGGTACAGTCTTACCATCTTAGCACTCTTCCACTTTTTCCTGCTGCATGTCTAGAGAATGCCTTTTCAGACAAGGAGTTACATGCTTCTAAGACAATTTACTTCAATGGATTGTTTAGGACAACATTATATGGAAAGTGTATAAGGGGCTCTCAGGCCCTCTGTCAACACTTCCCACAATACATTGCAGGGAAAGCTTGAGAGTGGTAGATAAACTCTGTTCTCATTCTCCACCTTTCTGATGTTCTTATTGACAAACCCTTGATAACCTTCATAAGAACTCTCAAGGTTCCTATGATAACAATTTCACAAGGACTGTCTTACCTGTGCAGATTTAGCAAGATCTTTATCTACCAGCAGCTGACTGTACAGTAGGGTTGCCATCTTCCAGATAAGGCCAGGAGATCTCTTAGAATTACAATTGATCTCTATACTACAGAGATCAGTTTTCTGGAAAAAATGGATACTTTGGAGGGAGGATTCTATGGCATTGTAACTGGACTCTATGACATTGTAACCCACCACCTCCAGGCTCTACCTGCAAATCTCCAGGAATTTCCCAACCTGAGTAGGCAGCTGTCGTCATTGTTTTCTTCTTCTTCTTCTTCTTCTTCTTCTTCTTCTTCTTCTTCTTCTTCTTCTTCTTCTTCTTCTTCTTCTTCTTCTTCTTCTTCTTCTTCTTCTTCTTCTTCTTCTTCTTCTTCCAATTCTTCTTCTGTTTTAAGTAAGGCAGAAACTTTCAGACTTCAGATTTTCTAGCAAAGGATAATAAATATAGTTATAATAGCCTAAAAACAAAAAAAAGAGTTAAAAGAGATGTCAAGAATCTTTCAATAAAGATGGAGCAGTGGTATTTTATGATAATGAACAGAATCCCGCTATTGCTTAAAAACATCCTACTTTCTCATATCTTCATATGTGATGGATTAGGAGCGCAGATGCCTTCTTTAATAACATGAACAAAACATGAACAAAACAATTTTAAATATGATCCTCCATGTGAGAAGGAAACCAGAAGTTATACCTGGAGATGAACACAAACCAGCTGATTAAAGTTCATCTTGATTTTTGGCTGGTTTGTGCTTCATGAAGTAATGTTCACAAACTAAAGAACATCCACAAACATCCACAAATTTTGGTGCAGTTTGTGGTAGTTAGTGAAGAGCAAAAACCTGTGAAAAACCTGAACTAATCTGGTTGGCATTCCAGGGACCATTTCAGTTTAGCACTTGGTTTTTTGGCATCAGGCTCTTTCCTTTTTTTTCAGTAGGTCAGTAAGGGGAAGGACCATTTGGGCAAAGTTATCGATAAATGATCAATAGAAATTTGCAAACTTGAGGAAATATTGTAATTGTGTACAGGTTTGAGGGCAGGGGGCAATCCACCACCACCTTGATTTTCATGGGGTCCATTCCCAATCCAATAAATAAAAAAAAATTATTATTATTATTTCCTGACACTCTGTATCCCAAAAAAATCCAGCTCTTCCTTGTGAAACTCACACTTGGACAGTTTAGCAAACAGTTCGTGGTCATAAAGGGTTTGCAGCACATCTCCCACCAATTTTTCATGTGATTCTAAGTCCTCCGAGTAAATTATAATGTCATCAAGATAAACCACCACGCTCTTATACAAGCATTTCCTCAACTCCTCTTTGATCAAGTTCATAAACACTTCCAGGGCCCCCTGGAGCCTGAATGGCATCACCAAGTATTTGAACTGGCCCAGTGGGGTGTTGAATGCCATTTTCCACTCATCACCCTCTCATGAATTCTTACTCTGAAATAAGTGTCTCTAAGGCCAAGTTTAGAAAATATCTTCCCTCGAGATACCTCGCTGAGTAGATCCCAGATCAGAGGGATTGGGTAGTCATTACACATCAACACAGCATTTATGCCCTGGTAGTCCATACATAACTGGAGGCTGCCGTCTTTCTTTTTTTGGAATAGAACAGGAGCGGTGTGGGGGGAGTTGGCTGGCCAGATGAACCCCATTTGTAGGTTAGTTTCAATAAACTTTTACAGCTCCCTCTGTTCCTGCCTGCTCATAAAATACTTAGAATCATAGAGTTGGAAGGGATCTCTAGGGTCATCTAGTCTAACCCCCTGCACAATGCAGGAAACTCACAAACGCCTCCCCCTAAATTCATTTCATTTATTTCATTTTTGACAACTGTTCTCCTTCAGTTAACTCAATAGCACAGTCAGTGGGCCTTTGAGGGGAAAGTTCATCAGCCTCTTTAGCTTCGAACACATTTTTCAAGTCTTGATACACCAGGGGTATGGATTCCACCTCCTCCCAGGTCAAACATAGCCTTTTGAATGTCGGAGGTGGATCGGGTCCCCACCTGGGTTTCCAGACGTATGATTTGCACTTGTCATCCTTAAAGAAGATGGCATGCCCACTCCACCGAATGTTGGGGCCATGGTCAGCCAACCATCGTATGCCCAGCACTACTTCAAAGCTGGTCGAAGGGACAACTTCAAAAGGCCTTTCCTCCCAGTGTGCTCCCACCCCCAAAGCACATAAATATGTCTCTTGGGTGCATGGGTCACCTTTCATCAGCTCTTCATACATTTGTTCTAAAAGGAGGGATTCTGGGAGCTCCCGCCTTGCTAGCCCCAAAATGTCCACAATCCCTGGGGTCAGTAAGTCTCTTGTGCACCCTGAGTCTATTAAGGCCCATACATGTATAAAATGTTTTGCAGAGAGGTTCACTATTGTGATAGGGAGAAAATACAAAGTTCCAGTAACTTCCACCCATAGTGGCACAGCAGCGTCTGGTACCTGCTGGGTTGTGCCCATCATGGCAGGTCATTGGAGTTTCCCACTGGCTTGTCTTCTGTACTCTCTTCACTCAAAGAGGATTGTCTAGTGAGGCCGCTTCCCCTGAAAGGAAACTCAGCAGGGCCCTGCTCCCCTTCTCCTTCTTCAGGATGTGGGGCTTCTTCTTCTTGCTCTTTTTTGGAGCACAGGATGTGGCATCATGGGGTCCACTCAGACACTCACTGGCAATGTGATTCTCCCCTCCACACTTGAAGCAGAGGCAGTGTTTGAGCTTCCTCACCTTTTCCCTGGCTGGGGTGGAAGTTTCCTTGGGGCCCATCTTCGTTCCACTTTTGATGCCTTGAGGGTCCCTGATTTCTGTTGGTGATGGTGCAGATTCACTACCCTTTGTCGGTTCTCTATCTTGTAGGCTATCTGGATCCACCCCACTGGGGTATGGGGTAAGTTTCTCTCCCACACCCTCATGCAGCCCCAGGCTTGGACCAAGAAGTACCTGAGTTTTCCAGGATCCCCATCAAATTTCATATCAACTGCTTTAAGTCCGGGGGGGGGGGGCATGCTGCGCACCAGTACAGGTTGCCCCTGGCTTCACCCACCAGGACCACCAGCTAGCCCACTGGTTGCACTGGAAGTGCTTGCCTGGCGGCGACAACTGCAACTTGCTGCTGTTGCTGCTGTAGTTGAGGTGCCCCAGTGACCTGTCCAGCTATGCCTTGTAGCTGGCGGGCAAGAGTTTTCACCTCCTACAGGATGTATTCTCCCATTTTTAGCATGTCATCATGCACCTGCGTGTTCTGCGTGTGTATTTCCTCACGCATCACGAACAACTTGGCTTCCATAGTGTGATTCACATCTGGGGCAGCTCCTAGGTGGCCCTGTTGCTCCCATATCATCCTCTGACTCACTACTCAAACCCCAGGCATGATGCTCTACCGCCATCCCCGAGGAGTAAGGTCTCAAGGCCCTGGGGGCTGCCACTGGCCAGTCATCCCAGGCCGCTGTGGATTGACCCTCCCACTGTGTTGTGACAAAGTGGGAGTCTAGTGATGCTAGGTCTTTTGGATCCTCCTGTTTCTCTAGAGGGTCCATTTGAGTACCCTTCCTCACTGCACTCTCATCACCTGACATTGCAGCAGAGGATGAGCAGAGGTCAGGGTGATGAGGAGTTTTTGCAATATGTCAAGTCCCGCAGAGTTCCCAGTTACCAGTGCACTCCTACCTGGTTGAAAAGAGTTTTATTGAAATAGTGAGATACTTCAGGCAAGAGGCTTCTCGCGAAAACTAGGGTTGGCAGGCAAAAGCCCCTCTACATATACCTTATGATAACCATTACACATTTCAAAGCTAAAGTCGCCAAAGCTAGCGGTCCCTCCCCCCAAAGTCCATACCCAACAACCCCTGTAGCCAGGTGCAAGCATATCATTGAGAACCAGACGATTGACCTTGGTCCATCTGGTACTTGGGCAGAAGATACTTATGCATGTTACACAGGAAGATTGCCGGTGAAAGCAAGACATAAAGTTATTACAGGTCAAACAGGCAGTATAATGGCAATAGCCACTCTTGACATAAGGGAGCAGAAAGCAGGGGCTTAAACTTTAAATGGCTCACAGATTCATACAAACTGATCAGTTCATGAACTGGCATATTGGTTCATGGTTCTGTTTGTGGCTTAGCCACAAACCACACAAATATGGTTCTTGCCCATCTGTAGCTAGAGCAGAAGTTATACCAAGGCAAAAACTGTTCCTCAGCCTCCTTTGAACTGGAGGATTCTTTATCAATTCATACTAATTATTAGAGTTGGGCAACACAAGAGCTTTACATTTTAACACGTAGTTTGATGAGTTAGGAGGAGAGAGACAAGGCCAAAATAAAATGCAAATTGATGTAGTAAACTATGACTGCTGGCTTATTGGAGTAGATCACCAATTTCCACACTGCTTGTTTCATTTGCACCAAATGTGACTCTGGCCTATACATGGTCAGGGCCAGCGCTACCCAGTAGGCTAGGCTAGTGGCTGCTGAGAGTGCCACCTGGTCACAGAGGCAGGCAGTGGGTGCCCCTCCCCCGCCCTACGCATGCACCACTACCCCGGCGTCCCTTCCCCCCACCACCATGCCCACCTCTCCATCCCCTCCTCCACCTCGCTGTTCAGTCTAGTGGCCTGCCAGGAGTGCTGTGGATGGGCGGCAGTGGGGAGGGGGCACTGGGGCGGTGGGGTGGCAAGTGTACTACGAGGCACTTGGAGCCTGCCCTCCCTTCTATGGCAAGGGAGGGCAGACTCTGAGTACCTCCAAACACATGCACTGCCCCACCACCCCCACTCAGCCTTCCCGGCTCTGTGCTTACACCAGAAGCACAGACCCAGAAAGGCTGAGCAGGGGTGGTGGGGTACCGCACGTGCTTGGAAGTGCTCTGAGCCTGTCCTCCCTTGCCACACCACTGCCATGCTCACCCTCGCCACCGCCCAGGAAGGCTGAGCAGGGGTGGTGGAACAGCATATGTGCTTGGCTTCTGCAGCAAGGGAGGGCAGGCTCCAAGTGCATGCCGGGCTGGGCCAAGGCAAGACTGAAGGCTACCAGAGAAAGAGCCTTCTCAATTGCGGCCCCCCACTGGTGGAACCAACTTCCATAAGAAGAAAGGGTCTTGTGGGACATTGCTCAGTTCGGCAAGGCCTATAAAACAATCCTATTTTGATTTGCCTTTAGCTGAATTATAATATAAGTAAATGCCCAACATCACTGAACTTAATGAAATCAACACTAGCACCAAAATTGTTTTAAATCATTTTAAACTGTTTTAAAATTATCTAATTGGTATTAATTGTTAAAATTTCAATTGTTTATTTACTGTTTTATTGTTTTAGTTTGACTGTTTTGAGCCGCCCTGAGCCTGCTTCAGCGGGGAGGTCAGGATATAAATCTGAGAAATAAAAAAAAATGCACTGCCCCACCACCCCCACTCAGCCTTCCTGAATATGTGCACAGACCCAGGAAGGTTAAGCAGGGGCAGCGGGGTGGCACATGCTCTCAGAGCCTGCCCTTCCTTGCCGAGTCTAGGGTACCAAAAACCCTAGCATCAGCCCTGTACATTGTAAGAACAGAATTAATGTTTGGTAGGGATGGGCAGAGACCAGAAAATGCTGGTTCGGTTCATGAATAGAACCGGACCAGTTCCTGGACCAGTTCGCAAACCAAACCACAGCCTGGTTCATGAACCAGTTCACAAACTGGTCTGGTTTTTAAAAAGCCCCCCACAGGGCTTCGAGGCTCCAAAATGGCAGGTTGTCTCCAGATCACTCTCCTCAATGTACCCACCAAGTTTGGTCCACATTGAACTTCGGGGGGCTGAGTTACAAACCCCTAAAAAAGGTCATTCAGTGCAATGCTTTTCAATGGGATGTCGCCTCTGCTGGTTCAGGAGTGACAAAAACTGACCTGGGTGAGCGAGAGGCCTTCAACACACACGATTCCTCCCTGGGGTGACCCTCCACATGGCCCACCTGTTACATGCATGTCATATTTGGGGGGATCCAAGTAGCAGACCACCAAGCAAGGTGCCTCCAGGAAACTGTTTTTGGGGGAGTTGTCCAGCGCCAGTTTGAGACACTACAGTGTGGACCTGGTTAAGCTACAGGCATCAGACTCCCAGAGTACCACCCAAATGGCTGCAGGTGGCTGTGTCTTCCCAGGACCAGCCACCCAGCTCTGGTGACATGATGACTGATTGCAGCCAAGCCTTCCATCCTACCTGGGAAGGTAACAGGGACAACCAAGCCTGGCAACCAGGACTCACTGCACAGCTGTGGGAGGGGGCACTGATGGACTAGCTAAGGGAATGTGTGGGAATATGTGTCAGAGGAGAAAGGATTTTTTTTGGAGGAGCAGAAAGGGTACCCCACAGCCACAAATCAAATCAAAAAGTCTGATACCTGCCTCTAGCCCTAAGGAGCCTTTCCCTGATAAAAACGGCTCTTCCCCTAGACTTTCAGGCTGTGCTGGGGAAAAGGGGAGAACAGCATCATTCCTAGCCATTTGAAAAGATATTTCAGCTAAGTTCTTTAATATATCTATGCAAAATTGAAAGAAGAGGATTGATGAAGAAGACCAGCAGGCAGTCTACTCAAAGATCAGCTGTTCCTGTGAATATCTTGCAGACTGTAGATAAGAAGTGAAGTAATCGCAGCAGTATGCACTGCCCAATACCATTGGGGAAGAGTATGCAATCACTAAGAGAGCTGGCAAAAGAACAAGTGAGTGGGGGAAGTATTCATGGGTGGGCAGGGGCAGATGGGCAGGGGTCAATGAATGGAGAACAGAGCAGCAGGCAGAGAAGGGGGGCAAGGGCATTCTCTGCCCTCATAAAATAAACTCTGCATCTAGAAAATGGATGTTGGAAAAGCTGATCACACCTTCCTAAACGCAACCTCCATTTCCCCCCTGCCCACCCACCAAGAGGCTGATAATCATAGAGTCTTAGAAGTTCCTTTCACTCACAGCCTCAGTCTGTATGATAAAGGCAACTTGTGAACCCAGAAGCTGAGGCAACCATGCCTGGCCTTTGTCTGCCTTCTTCCTGGTCAGTGCTTTCACACACACTAAACAACACACTTTCAATCCATTTTCAATGCACTTTGCAACTGAATTTTACTGTGTGAAATGGCAAAATCAATTTGCAAACAGTTGCTGACATGGATTGTGTAATGCACTGAGTGATGAGACGCGTTGAAGGCAACATGCTTTATGAGCGAGTACATCACAAGGCGAGGCAACGCGGGCCGGGTCCCGATTATATACATACCCCGGAACAACCCTCAGCCTGGCCAGGTCCAATCCTGGCCAGTTAAACTTCCTGCCACAGATCTTGATTGGCGAAGCGTATTTTCGGAGCTACATCCGTGGACCAGTGGACCTCAACTGGTCACCTCTGTAGCGTCCGCTGTGTTGTAATTTCGGGACTGAAATGCAAGACACAACATTCCTCCCCCCCTAGTTCAAGACACAAAGTCTTTCAAGTAGGTGGGCACCCTGCGTTCCCAGGTCGACCTCCTCGGGGTTATTTGGGGAGTTGGAGCGGCCGCCGTGGCTGGTGGGGCGGCTGGTTCCTCATGGTGGGGTGACACTGGAAAAGGGCTGTCCGTCACCTGTTGCTGTTCCGGAATCTCCTCTCTGGGGGGGTGCTCCCTCTGCTGTAGTGCTCTTCCGCCCACCTAGTTGGTGCGGCCAGCATAGGCTGGGCAGCTTCTGGGGGTGTTGCTGTTAGTACTCCCCCGCTTCCCACTCCCTCGATCGCTGTCAGTTCTTCCAGCAATGTGCGACAGTGTAGCTGGGTCCATATGCCTCCTTAGGATCTGGCCCCCCTCCAACAAGACCTCGTAGGAGTGGGACCCTGTGACCCGCAGCACCCGGGTGGCTAACCACTCCGTCCCGCTTGCAAAGTTCTTGGCATATACTGGATCCCCTGGAAAGAATCCCCTAGTGGCTTCCCTGGTTTCGGGGGAACTGTGGAGGTCCGTAGCCCGGTCAGAATGCAACTTGTCTAGCCTTGTGATCAACTTCCTCCCCCTTAGTAACTCGGCAGGGCTTAACCCGGTGACGGGGTTGGGGGTGATTCTGTTATCAAATAGGAAGGCTGCCAAGAGGTGATCCCAATCTCCCTGTGCAATGCGACCCAGGGCCTCTTTAGTGGTGCACACCATATGCTCTGCTTGACCATTGGTGGCTGGATGGAAAGGGGCGGACCGAATGTGCTGGATGAGGTACCAATTGAAGAACTTCTGGAATTCCCGGGTGGTGAAAGCAGTCCCATTGTCCGTGATGAGGGTCTGGGGAATCCCATGAGTGCAAAAGACCCTTCGCAAGGCTCTGACCGCCGCCGCGGTGGAGGTTGAAGCTACAGGAATCACTTCCAACCACTTGGTGTATGCATCGACTAGGATAAAGAATATTTGGCCCTGGTATGGCCCCACAAAGTCTAGGTATAACCGGGACCACGGCCTCCTGTTGGACTCCCAGCAGTGGACAGGGGCACTGGGCGGATCAGGTCGGGACTCTTGGCAGGGTTGGCACCTTCGAACTCACCCTTCTATCTCCTCATCCATCCCCGGCCACCATACATAGCTACGTGCCAGGGCCTTCATGCGCACTATCCCTGGGTGTGTTTCATGTAGGGCTTCCAGCACTTGCTTCCGCAATGGGGGGGAACCACCACCCTGCTACCCCAGAGAAGCCACCGCTTGTGCATGGACAGTTCTTCTCTGCGTGATGCGAATGCCCTGAATTCTGCATCCAGTTTGCCCGCGGGCCACCCCCTTCCCACCCAGTCTAAAACGCGTGCGAGGATGCGGACTCTACCCGTGGCCCTAGCTACCTCAGCGGCATGGAGGGGCCTCTCTGGTAGAGTCTCTATAAGCATCACATGGTGGGCAGGGGTGGGATCCGGGTCCATAGAGGGCAGCGGCAGGCGGCTGAGGGGATCCGCACGTCCCATAGCTTTGCCGGGGCGGTGGACCAGGGCATGCATGTACGAGTTGAGGAACTGGTTCCACCGCAGGACGCGCTGTAACAGAATTTGTGGTGTCTGGCGGTCTGGGGCAAGGAGGCCCAGTAGCGGCTTATGGTCCATGGCGATCGTGAAACGCCTACCGTACAGGTAGTCATTGAATTTATGCACACTCGCCACTATTGCCAAGGCCTCCTTGTCTATCTGGGCATAGTTGCACTCTGTGGGGGTCAGGGTCCTCGAATAATAGGCCACGGGAACCTCCCTTCCATCCAGAAGTTGGTGCCCCAGAATGGCGCCCACCCCATACGGGGAAGCATCGCAAGCCAGAATCACTAGTATGGATTCATCAAAATGATGGAGCACATCATTGGAAACTAGGAGGTCCTTGACTGCCTGAAAAGCGGTGGCCTGCTTCTTTTCCCAGACCCACAGGGCATTTTTATCGAGGAGCCTATGAAGGGGTTCTGCGATGGTTGCTTTGTGGGGCAAAAATTAATGGCAAAAATTTAATAATCCCAAAAAACTTTGTAACTCTGTCTTGCACATGAAGGCTGGGGCGTGGACAATAGCCCTTGTCTTGTCGGCCGTCGAGTGGATTCCTGCGGCGTCTACTGCAAACCCCAAGAATTCTGCCCTCGACACCCTGAGGGAACACTTCTCACACTTTACTTTAAGTCCTGCCACCTGGAAACGGCGGAGTACCTCACGCAGATGGCTGCTGAACTCCTCAGCATCCGGGGCGGTGATCAAAACGTCATCAAAAAATGGTTGCACTCTGGGGATCCCTTTGAGAAGAGAATCCATAATGCTCTGAAAAATCCCCGGAGCCGTACTAACCCCAAATTGCAACCGCCGCACCCGAAAAGCTCCCCTGTGAGTCACAATGGTCTGGGCTTCTGCTGTTTTGGCGTCCACCGGGAGTTGCTGGTACGCCTGGGCCAAGTCCAGTTTCCCAAAAACCTTAGAGCCTGCTAGGGCTGCCAGTACGTGGCTGACCACCGGAACGGGGTATGGGTTGTCCTGAAGTGCTTTATTTATTGTGCACTTGTAATCAGCGCATATGCGCACATCTCCATTTGGCTTTACTGGAGTGACTATGGGTGTTTCCCTTGCAGCATAGGATACCGGTTCTAGCACTCCCTGGGCCGTGAGGCGGTCCAGCTCCGCTTCTACTTTTGGTTTAAGAGCGAACAGAACTTGTCTGGCCTTCAGCCTTATCGGTCTCACGTGGGGATCAAGGGGTAAGGTGATGGGAGGCCCCTTGTAGCACCCCAGGGACCCGTCAAATACTTCCGGGAATTCCCGGCACAGGTGCTCGAAATTTTGCGTTCGCATCTGCTGCACCCCCACTTTTTGAATACCCAGCGGTCGAAACCAGGCCAACCCCAGTAATGTGGTGAGCTGGCGTTTGACCATGATAATGTCCAGCTTGCCCTTAAAGTTCTTAAACTCTACCCTTACAGTGGCCCAACCCAAAATCTGTACAGGGTTTTTTTTGGAAGTCCCGCAGTATGAAGTCCGCCGGTCGCAGTCGGGGCCGGCCACAGGGACAAAGTTTTCTTAGAGACTCTTCCGAAATTATGGAGATGGAGGAACCCGAGTCCAGCTCCATTGGCATAGAACACCCTCTATTAGGATCGGCACCCTGACCTTATCTGGGGTGGTGAGAGGCAAGTTCATTACCTGCAGGCTAGTCGATGCGGTCGAGTCGTGGTTGGTGGACTGGCGTCTGTGGGTGGCTTTGGCCCGGCAAGCCCGTGCTATGTGGCCCACTCTTCCGCAGTTCCTGCAGTCCACGTTGCGATAGGGGCAGTCCCGGCACTCGTGTGGATCCCCACAGCTGGCGCACTTGGTGTTGGCTGGTCTCTCTGTCGCTCGTGGCCGAGTGGGTGCTCTTGGCCCCATTCCTGGTTGGCGACGTAGCTGGTTTGCCTTCTCCTGCTCTGGGTTGTCCAGTGCCATCTCTTCCTGGTGGATGGCTTCCGCTCATGGGTTGTTGTAAGCTTTGGTTGCTCTCTTGAACGCGGTGGCTTCATTGAAGGCAAGTTGGAGGGTGAGCTCTTCCTTTGCGAAGAGCTTCTGCTGCAGTCTTTCGTCTCGGAGGCCCCAGACGAAGTGATCCCTCAGGGCTTCATCCAGCTTGTCGAAGCTGCAGTTCCTCACGATTTGGCAGAGGGCGGCCAGGTAGATGGCGGCTGTCTCTCCCGCCCCTTGATCTTTCTTGTGGAAGAGGAATCGGTGGGCGATGATGGAAGGCTGGGGCAAGAAGTGCCCGGGTCAAGAGTCTGACTATCTCCTCGTACGTTTTCTCCATGATCTTCACGGGGGACAAGAGACCCTTTGCGATCTCGAATGTGGCCTCCCCGCAGACACTCAGGAGCACATCTCTCTTACGGCTGTCATCGATAATCATGTTTGCTCATAGGTAGCAGTCGACTCGCTCCGTGGAGGTCTCCCATCTATCAGGATTGGCAGGGTCAAACTCTGCAAGGTGGCCCGTCATCCCACTTGGGTTAGCCATGGTGGCAGGTGCTTCTGTCTCCCTCGAATGCATGCCTTCCTCGTCTCTGGCAAGGTCAGCGAAGTCATGCTTGGGGAGTTACCTCACTAAAATCCCACCTTCTTTGCCATTGTAATGTACTGAGTGACGAGACGTGTTGAAGGCAACATGCTTTATTAGCACGTACATCACAAGGTGAGGCAACGCGGGCCAGGTCCCGATTATATACATACCCCAGAACAACCTTCAATCTGGACAGGTCCAATCCTGGCCAGTTAAACTTTCTGCCACAGATCTTTATTGGCAGAGCATATTTTCGGAGCTACATCCGGGGACCAGTGGACTTCCACTGGTCACCTCCGTAGCATCCGCTGTGTTATAATTTCGGAACTGAAATGCAAGACACAACAGATTGAAACTGCATTATTTAGCATGTGTGAAGGTGCAGTAAGGTTTTCTCTATTGGAAATACTTATCCTCCTTGCTATGGGCCACACAAAACTAATGGACTGAAGAGACTCAGTGTGGCTGAACCTGTGTTTTGTGACTGTCACGTCTGGTCATGGCAGGTTTGGAGAAAGGTTAGAGTAAGAGAAATGTAAGAATTGCCAGATACCAACTCTTCTCTGAAACTAGATATTTCAAAGTGACAGTCAAATAAATTGAATAGCAAGTTAAACATAAACCTAGTTACACTTCACTGTTCCATGACTGTAAAATGTGCCACAAAAGTCAATGGATTCCTCATCCATTCAAAAAAATTTCTGCCATGATTTATACTGTGAATAGTTCTCTGTCGAATTGGAGATTCTTTTTTGGTGCATGGACTCCAAACATACAAAGTTGCTTAAGCTTACACAGTAGATATGTGGAAAAAAACAGGTGTTTTTTTTGCTTCAGGTATATTGGACCAGGGAAAAAAATCAGTATTCCAAATATTCTCAAATATAGAATACAGATATGGTATTCATATTCAGGGTTTTTTTCTTTTTCAAATTTATGGTTTTGGGGGGAAATTTTAAATTGTAAATTGATTTATGATGATTTTATTGCTATGTATGATTTTATTGTATTGCACTTATACGTTGTGAGCCGCCCTGAGCCTGCTTGTGCGGGGAGGGCGGGATATAAATAAAAAGTATTATTATATTATTATTATTAAAATTTTCTGGTGCCTTGGAGGGTTGTTTTTAAAGTTACAAGGACTGGTGCCTCTCCTCGATTATATGGGCTGCTAAATAGCATGTCCCCAGTCATCTTCCATTATTTTCCATGGGGGGGGGGACAAAAACCTCCAAGCTGCTTCCAGAGCAAAAACCATGCCTGCAAGGAGCAATCATTGATCATGTCTCCCATAGAAGAACCAACAACAAGCCAATAATCCCAATAGAACCACAAGCCAATGTGTCAAGCCAAAGGAACCAAAAACAAACCCTCTACAATTGAAACTCTAAGTGTATTGGGGGCACTTTTGCAAGCTCAGCAGAACCAATTGCAATGTACAGAAGCCCAGCAGAACCCAGGGCCACCATGGCATGCAAGCTCCACAGAAGTAATGCCAAACCAGAGAATCTCTGCAATGGAATCTGAAGATGGGAGGCACTTTTGCAAGCCCAGCAGAACAAATGGCAATGTATAGAATGCCCAGCATAACCCAGTGCCGTAGTGGCAGTGAAAGTTCAACAGTCCCAAAGAGAAACCACATCAGAACAAATGGGGGGGAGGGGACTTGCAAGCACTGAGCAACATTGTAAAAACTGCAAAGGAGACAAAGCAATTCAGCAAAGAAAAAGAATCTTGAAAATGATAAACACACTTGAAATTGGCACACGCAGATTGGCAACTCTAAAGAATCCCCTCAAGACACAAAAACAAAGGCAGAAAGGGAGGGAAGAAAAAACAGTCTCTGGGAGCCTGCAAATGCTGTCTTCTCTTCACCAAGTTGAAACCCAAGACAGATAACATTTAAAACACCATCTAACCCCCCTGCTTTAAAAAAAAATTAAAAGTCCCATGAACCACTTTCCAGTGGCTGGAAGTCAATTCTGTTTTACAGCATCTCTGGAAAGCCAGGAGAGCAGGAGCCCCCAGGCACCTTGGCTCCTTCCAGGAGGTTGTATATGAATTCTGCCTTTCAAAAATTCACTGTGTAAAACTTTAAGATATGTGGCCTGTTCTGTGAAACAGGTAGGTATCTTTTAAAAGGTTTTATTAAATGTATTGCTGATTTGATATCATATTCAGTAATAAAAATGATGTTTTTCTCCAAACAGGGCAAAAATAACTATTGAAAGAGGTGGTTTAGGCAAAGAACAAGGATTAAGCATATCTCCTTACAAAAGGGGGAATGAAAGAAAAGGTAATGGGACTTGTAATATGCAAATTTGAAGGTTTATTCAAATTTGAAGATTTTGCAAGCATAGTTTGCCTTTAACTTTTTTTGATGCAAGAAAATATGTTTTATAAGAATTTCTAAGATTTTGATCAACATGCCATGCCTAAGAGAACCCACAAAATACAATGGATGCTTGAGAATGAAAGTGCAGTCCCCAATACAAAGACATTTGACACCAACAGCAGCTATGTATCAAGATAGTAAGATAAGATTCTTCACTAAATGAAACTGCTCAGATTACCTTATGCACAATAGTGTGGAATTCTTTTGATTACATTATTAAAACTTCTAGATCCAATTCTAAAGAGTTATGTTAAAAATCTCTCAGTTCGGTAAGACAGAGGCTAAATCTGGATTCCTTTATATGTAGTCTAAAATCATGTAAGGTGAACATGAGGAAGGAGAATAGAATTCTATATACTCTACTTTCTCTACATGTTCATGTTCACTGAGATCAGATACAGACTGGGTATAGGAACTTGGGACATGGGCCTGTTCGCTGTTCATGCATTCAGTCTACACAATTTCTATGTCTGTGAAAAAGAGATATATTTTCCTTGTTATGAGTGCTTGCTCATTTCCTTCAGGGATAAAAGGTTCAACTAACAGAGCTGACTTCTGATATACACTGAAATTTACAAATTCCCCTCTGGTGACAGTGAATATTTTAACCATCATTTGCAGCACGACTTTTGCCACAGGGGTTCTGTGCCCCAGGTTTGATTTTGTTGGGAAGCAGTTTTTTCCCCCTGCTTCCCCACAGTATTGTGATGCATTCATTCATCTCTTGCTCTTCTCCATCTTTCCCCAACCTGCTTTGCTGATTTTTTTAAAAAAAGATTGCAGAAAAGCCTAGGTGACTGTGAAGTCATGATGATGATATTGGATTTATATCCCGCCCTCCACTCCGAAGAGTCTCAGAGCGGCTCACAATCTCCTTTACCTTCCTCTCCCACAACAGACACCCTGTGAGGTGGGTGGGGCTGGAGAGGGCTCTCACAGCAGCTGCCCTTTCAAGGACAACCTCTGCCAGAGCTATGGCTGACCCAAGGCCATGCTAGCAGGTGCAAGTGGAAGAGTGGGGAATCAAACCCGGTTCTCCCAGATAAGAGTTCGCACACTTAACCACTACACCAAACTGGCTCTCCTGTAGGAGTCATGTAGGAAAGTCCAAGTTTTCCTGATCTCACCCACACAGAAGCTATTTCCCCTGCTTTCTTGGGAGCTATAATGTCTCACAAATACCACTAATGCTCTCTGTCCCATTCCAGGAATCTCTTCAGCACTAAAATATAACATAGCATAAAGTATAGTACTGAATTAGCAAAAAAAAAATGAGAGGGCAGCAGATGGAAGTGAATGGCAGCAAAATTTAAGTAATACAACAAAATCAACATCCAACTATCATCAAGTCAGGTAAAATCAGGGGTTGAAATTACTAACAAAACTAGTACAAGCACAGACTTTTGTTCTTATGTATCAGGCTAATTAGAGGTTCTTAAATTATTCACAATTACTTAGATCTTTATATTGAGAAGCTTTAGCTCAAATGATTCCCAAACACTCTGGTACACTTTATTTGCACAATTACTCTCTTCTTTTGGTGCCTAGAATGCTGGTACCTTCCTTCCAGTACCCAAATCCATTCTCTTTAGAACACCAGGCAATATCTAATCACACCAGACCAGGGAATTCTGTACTACTCAGAGATAACTCTCTCTGTTTGACTGTGTAGGGAATCTCTTCTCTTCTAAAGATCTAGCCCCTTTCCTTTGGCCTGAATGGGAGTCTTCTCTACTACCCAAACTTCCTTTCCAAACTTTTCCCCAGATCTCTATCTGTGTTCAAACTGCTCTCAGTTAATACTGAATTCAGATTGCGTTCTGTCATAGCTCAAACCTGACTCTGTCAACACTAAACCCTTTTTCTGTCAGGGCCATATTCAGTTGGTCTCAGTATACATCTCTTTTCAGTTAATACAGGAAACTTATGAACTCTCTCCTCAGGATGCAGTTTTCTCAAGACTTTCTCTGCTCAGCTGATGCTAACCAATCAGATTGCTTAGAGCAGCCTGTCACTCTCTGGCTCTATGAAAAATTAACCCTTCATAGTCCTTTAGTTGTTGATACAACACTTCTAAGCCTCTTTCAAAGTGCAGTCCATTACAGATGGCTCCAGGTAAGCCCCTCAATAGCACAGCTGTGGTGCTGCTGTAGAAAAAGTCCTATCCTGTCATTTCATCAGTGGGAGTATTCAAAGAAAGGTCTGAAAATGAAATCTCAGGAGGTAGGTACCAGGTTAATATAGAAGCAGGAAATTATTTAAATAGTGAATTGTTTTGACATATAAATCCAAACCAGGATCTTGAATTATGCTGATAAACATTCTAGCAACCAATGGAGAAATTTCAATATAAACATAATATGGGTGTGCCTATCAGCATCCTATTTATAGGACTTGGACCAGATAAAGTTTTTGAAAAGAGGACATTCACCTAGAGTATGGGCATTTTCGCACAGAGCTTACCCCCAGAGTGACGTCCCTCTTCACGGCGCAGCGTCTGTATGGATTTCGCAACAGCTGCTCCGCAGAACCAGGAACAGCCGCGAAGTGCCGAGCCTTTTGCGTCGCAAATGTAAACCGCTAAAAACCAGTTTACATTAGCGACGCAAAAGCCGCGGCTCTTTGCGGCTCTTCCTGGTTCCGCGGAGCAGTTGGTGCGAAATCCGCGCAGAAGCTGCGCGGTGAAGAGGGACGTCACTCCGGGGTAAGCTCTGTGCGAAAACGCCCTATGTTACAGTAATCTAACCTTGGTGTGTGTCATCCAAAGCATGGATAACTGTAGCCAGATAATTTTTGTCCAGAAAAGGGTACCAATGACATATAAAACAACTTTGCAAGAAGCATTATATGTGATAGATGTCAACTGATCTAAAGCTGGATCTAGGAGCACCCAGAAGCTGATCCTTCAGATGATATTCTGCCTGTGCTGGATGGGCAAAGATCTTACCACTTTTCTATACATAACCCCTTTATGCCTGGATGGAGTAACAGGTAACAGCCAATCAGAGCCTATGGGACTTTGGAGAAACTATCTAGATGATGCTACGACAGTAAAGAATCTGTTGAACTGTCATTTCATAATCATTTTCAGTTAGACAATGATTAACATTCCAAAGTGCTGGTTTAGAAAATCTGATTCCTGAGAGTCTATATTCAAAGCAAACTAATGATGGGTGGTTGTTGGAAAAGGCTCACACTTAAAATTTCAATGTAAAAAAAAAGTAAAGGGTCAGATTATATGTTTCTTAAGAAGTCACTAGGACTCTTAACTAGTTGCAATGGAAAGTGCAGTAAAGTCACAGCTGACTTATAGTGACCCAGTAGGGTTTTCAAGGCAAGAGACACACAGGGATTGCCACTGTCCACCTCTGCATCATGACCCTGGAATTCCTTGGAAGTTTCCTGTCCAAATACTAGCCAGGGCTGACCCTGCTTAGCTTCTGAGATCTGTATATCTCCCGAAGAGTTATCAAAGAACTAACCATCTGTGAACTCCCCTCCCACTGGTCCCACCCCTTGGTGTGGCCGTGATGTGGAGGAGGAGGAGGGAGGAAAGAAGGAGTGCTTGTGGCCTCAGAATAGGAGGGGGTGGATGTTGCTTCACACCACCACCTCCTCCGTGGAGTCAGGCACTCTGCGTCTCTCTCTCTCTGAGTTTGCCTGTTTTCCCCATTTGTCTTCCTCCCCGGTCTTCAGCGCTCTTCCCCTTTATCCCTCTCACACTTCCATGCCAGCATCCTCCTTCCCTCTCCAACCCCCTGCGAGCCTGCCCATCACCAGTTTTCCCCAGCCATTGGTTGCCTCCCCACTGTGCCTTCCTTCCCACCCCGTCTCCCAAGACTCGTTGCGTACCCAACCCTCCAAGGCTGTTCTGTGGAGCGGGGCACCTGTTACGCCAGGCGAGATCTTCCCAGCGGCCTCCTCAATGCTGCCTGCCATCAGTTCCTTCTCCACCCAGGCCCTCCCGCCGGCTCGGGGCATCGTTGGCCATGCCCCTGCAAGAGGCCGAGGCATCATCGGGCTGTTGGTTCTCCGCCGGGCCTTCTGGCACCGGCCAACTCGCTCCCCCACCAAGGCCCCAGGACTCCCATTGCCAGGAGTTTTGGTAGGTGGACTCTGGGGCGTGGCAGGGGAAGGGGTCGGGCGTTGGGCTGCACTGGGGCCATTCCTGTCTTCCTCCGTGGGGGTAGTGGTCAACAGAGTCTGGAATGCTGCGGGGCCGGGAGGCAGCAGGGCGCAGCGGCCCAGACACACCTCCTTCCTGAGGGGTGGGCTGCAGATAGTGGCGTCGTAGGCTCAGGACAAGAAGTCAGCGTTGGTATGGTCCTTGCCAGCCCAATGGCATATGGTGAACCTGAAAGGCATCAGAGACAAATACCATCTCATTACATGAGTATTGTGATCTTTCATGTGACATAGCCATTGAAGGGGGGCATGATCCACCACCAAGATGAACGGGTTGTATGCCAACAAAAACTGAAGCGCCCCACTGCCCACTTGACTGCTAGTGCTTCCTTCTCTACGGTTGAAAATTGGAGTTTGGCCATTTCGAGTTTCCAACTTAGGAAGAAGACGGGTTGTTCCTGCCCTTCCTCCTCCTGTGCCAAGATGGCCCCAAGTCCAAGGCATTGGTGTAAAGCAGGAATGGTCAGGTAAAGTCAGAGTTGTGCAACACCAAAGGATGGGATAGGCTGGTGCGTAGAGTTTTGTAGGCCGCTTCCTTCACCAGGGTCCATTGCACATGGGCGGGGGGTGTCTGCCGGAGGCTGTCTGCCAGGGGGCTGGCGATGGTGGCATAGTGTGGGATAAATTTCTCATAGTATCCGACAAACCCCAAGAATTGGTGGAGTTCTCACTTGGTTTGAGGACACGGCAAGGCTTTCAGGGTAGCCACTTTCTTCGGCAGGGGTTGCACTAAACTGTTGCAGGTGCTGGAGGTGTGTAGGCCAGTCCAGGCTGCAAACTATTATGTCATCTATATACGCCCATGTGAAATGGGCACAGCCGGCTAGAGCTCAGTCGACCAAGCATTGGAAGGCGGTTGCCGCTCCATGCAGCCAAAAGGCCATGAGACGGAACTGGAAGAGTCCTTGGTGGGTGGCAAAAGTGGTCTTCCACCCAAACTGGAATTTGCCAATGCCCCTTAGTAAGATTGAGCGCTGATATACGAGGCCTTCCCTATTTAGTCAATCAGGTGTTCTGTGCGTAGCATGCGGTAGGCATCGAAGGTTGCCACTGCATTGACCTCTCGATAGTCTACACAAAACTGAATGCTCCCATTGGGTTTCAGGACCAGCACCAGCAGGCTCTGCCAGGCGCTCTGTGACGGCTTGATCACCCCTAGCCGCAACATGTCCTGTACCTCCTGTGCCATGGTGTCCCATTGCTTGCAGGGCACAGGCCACCATTGGGCTTGCACGACCATCCCCAGGGGTGTCAGGATGCTATGCTCCATCAGATGGGTATGGCCATGGAGAACACAGGGGGACTGCGGTGCAGGAGCTCTCGCAGATTGGCTTGCTGTGGATTGGAGAGTTCATTGTCGAACATGGGTTCGATTTCTAGAACTCGGGTCCGGGGCCATGACTGGTTTTGGTCATCTAAGTCCCCTGGGGATGGACAAGAGCACTGTCTTCAATTAGGTCCTCTCTGGTGTCTTCGGGTAGCACCCGGGGCCGCCAGGCTTTCAGATCGTTGATGTGCGGTGTCCCCGCCGCTGCCCACATTGGATTTCATATGTTACTGGCCCTAAGATTCAGACAATTGGGTAAGGCCCTTGCCAGGGGTCCCCAACCGGCACCTGGGCCACTCTGCGAGAGATCAGTACATGGTCCTCCTCTCAAAATGTTCATACCTGGGTTCCTCAGTCGTAGTGTTCTTTTTGTCATGCCTAGGTCTGTTGCAGGTGGATGTCTGCCACTCGGCGGGCCTCCAGCCACTCCTCCAGCCATTGGATGTACTCGCCTATGGGTTGCTCTTCGGGTGCCAAGCTGCCGACCCACTAGTCACTCAACACCCAGGATTCCGTGGGGTATCCGCCCATATAGTTCAAACAGGGCATGCCCAGTCGAGGCTTGTGGGGTCTCACACAATGCAAACAGAACCAGGTCAATGTATAGGTCCCAAGAGGTGGGGTGGTTGTGAGCTAGATGGTGTAGCATTTGCTTGATGGTCTGGTTGGCTCGCTCCAACTCGTCCATCTGTTGGTGATAGGTGACCATATATAGTTGACGGATGTGGAGGGCTGTGCAGTTGTCCTTCATCAACCGGGCGGAAAAGGGTGTCCCGCGGTCCATCAACAGCTCCCGAGGCAGATCCTGAGTCTCTTCCACTGCCGGGGCTGCCCACTTCTGCTCTCTCTCGCCAAAACATCGTAGGATGTCCTTGAAACATGGTGCGTCGTGGCCCACAAGAAAGGGTTAGGCAAGGAGCGGACTCGAGCAAGATCCATGTGATGTTGGCACCCATTATAGGTGACTGTCATGGGGACTACGAGGCACTGCTCGATATGCCCATGGAAGCAGGATATGGCCACCTGTCGAAGTGGGGCAGGCGAACTTTCCACCAAGTCCATCTGGATCATTGAGATGGAGCTGCTGCTGTCAATTGGAGCATCGTACCGCCGACCCTGAATTATGACCTCCAACAGGAGGGGCGGAGTGGATAGAACAGATGCCCTGGCATGGTACGTTGTCTCCCAGTCGATGTCACACTCCATCTGAGGGCAGTCCCGCCAGTAATGCCCATATTGGCCTAGGTCAGGGCTCTTCCTGACTCCAGACTCTTTGGGCATTGGGGTGGATTCCAGGGGTCGAGTCAGCCCAATATTGCTCTTTAGCCCCGGAGGTCCCACGGGGGCCCGCCATCGGGGCATCGTGGGGTCTAGTCCTATGCATGGGGGCCCCGGGGGACTGGCCTGCCCAAATTTCGGCCCCCCTTCAGGGCACGGCCTGCCTGGGAGGCTATTAGAGTGCCTCGGCTGGAGGGTGTTGGTCCAGGCCCAAGCATAAGTTTCCCGGCTTCTCGGGTCCCGGTAACCATGTCAGCCGCTAAGTAATTCTCCCACACCTCCAAGGCCTCCACCAGGGTGCAGGGCTGCCAGCATGCTATCCAGTGTCAGACTTTTGGTGGCACAATTTGTAAGGTCTGCTCGATTGCTACCTGTTCTACAACTCGCCTGCTGTTCTCTGTCATGGGTGGCAGCCACCGTGCAGCCGTATCCTTCAGGGTGGCCAGGATTGCTCGCAGGCGGTCGCCGGGATGCCACTGCACCGACCGAAATTTGAGGCGGGATGACTCAGGCGTTATAGTGTAGCGGTCGAGGATGGCCTTTCTCACCTTCTCATAATCGGCCGTCTCTTCTTTGGCCAGGGCCTTCACCACCAGTTGGGCGTCGCTGGTGGGGTAGGGTCCAAATATGAAAGGCCATTGGGCTCTGGGCCATTGAGCCGCCTCCGCTATCTGTTGAAAGGCCTCTAAGTAGGCTTCTATATCATCCTCTGGGGTGAGTTTTTTAAGTGGGATCCAGGATCCTCGAGTTGGCCAAGCTCCGTCAGCTTGGGGCGGCCCTTTTCCTCGATCATCCCCTCTGGTGGCCAAGATCTGCTGGAGCTCCTGCAGGAGCATGGCTTGTGATTCCTGCTGCTGCTGAGTGACATCGCGGACTAGCTGAGCGTTATGCTCGGAGAGCCATTGTCGGAATTGTGTGAGATCCACATTTCCCGGCCTGGTACAAACAGCCAGAGTACCCTTGAGGGGCCGTTCCCACACCGAAACCTGGCTGCTGTCGGAACTGGCGCTGTCGTCTATGGCGCCCTCACAGCAGTCCAGGGCAGCAGTACCTGGTGACCAGCTGCTCCGTCGGGTGTACCAGCCGGACAGGGTCGGTAGGCAGGGCCGTAGCCGTGTTAGCGCAGTACCCCTGCCAGCATTCTCCACCACTGTGTGAACTCCCCTCACACTGGCCCTGCCAGTGATACGGAGGAGGGAGGAAAGAAGGGGTGCTTATGGCCTCTGAATAGGAGGGGGGGTGGACGTTGCCTCATGCCACAACCTCCTCCATGGGGTCAGGCACTTTGTGTCTCTCTGAGTTTGCCTGTTTTCTTCATTTGTCTTCCTCCCCGCCGTCAGTGCTCTTCCCCCTTTTATCCCTCTCACACTTCCATGCCAGCATCCTCCTTCCCTCTCCATCCCCCTGCGAGCCTGCCCATCACCAGTTTTCCCCAGCCATTGGTTGCCTCCCCGCTGTGCCCTCCTTCTTCCCACCCCCTCTCCCAAGACTTGTTGTTTGCTCCACCCTCCAAGGCTGTTCTGTGGGGTGGGGTGCCTGTTGCGCCTGACAAGATCTTCCCAGCAGCCTCCTCAATGCCTCCCACCATTTGTTCCCTCCCAACCCGGGCCCTCCTGCCGGCTCTGGGCAGCATTGGCCACAGCCCTTCGAGGGGCTGAGACTTTGTCAGGCGGTCGGTTCTCTGCCGGGCCTTCCGGCACCGGCCAACTCATTACCCCACCGAGGCCCCAGGACGCCCAGCGCCAGGAGCGTCAGTAGGTGGGCTCCAGGGCATGGTGGGGGAAGGGGTCAGGCCGCACTGGGGTCATTCCTGTCTTCCCCCGTGGGGTAGGGGCCGGTGGAATCTGGGTTGCCACGGGGCCAAGAGGTGATGGGGCGCGGCGGCCCGGACACCATCCAAGAGATACAATATGAGTCCATAAGATATAACTGCTCTCTGTCTCTGAACTCATAAATTATAACATTTTTATAACATCTTTGAAAAATAATTTAACTTCTTCCAAGAGAGGAAATAAACTTAATTGTAAATTGTGCCAACCTTATCTATACTTTATTATGGTTGTGACCAAAGTTCCCTCTAAGCTGTGGAGTCTTGTGAGCAAAATTTCTTTGTGAGCTACCAGCTTTAAAGTTGTGAGCTACTTCATAAATTAATTTGCTCTAGGGCCATTTTTCCTGAGCTGAGACAAAAATGTGTGAACTGGAGGCTAAAAAATTGTGAGCTAGCTCACAATAACTCAGCTTAGAGGGAACACTGGTGTGACTATATAGTTCAAACTGATCAGCTCAGCAGATGTAGTACCACAGAATGGATTGCTGTTCTGAGAACTAACCAGTTACAGGCCAACTTATATGTGGACTTGGAAATGTGATTGTTTGGTTGAAATTCAAACCTCACAAAACTCATACAGTGGTGAATAGACTGAGAAGAGGACCCAGGATGTAAGGAATCCTAAGAGATGCAGAATTCAGAAGCTAAAAGAGGAGATCAGAGTAAGGACCGGTCTAAAAACAGGAACCTGAAGAAAGGGTAGATGCCTGGAAGAAACTGAAAAGAAACTAGATAAGTCAAAGCTAATAATATAGGATACTCTATGCTATGGACAGTGAGAAAAAGAGGGGAGTTTTAGACAGGCTAGTCACAAAAGAGGAAGTGGTTGCTTGATCTAGTCTAGTCGACAGTAAATTCTGTCACTTATATTTATTTGCAAAATTTGCATCCTATCTTTCTGCCCTTACAAAGGCCACCAAGGCAGCTAACAATTTAAAACATACATAATAAAAACATATTCGTGGCATGATGATGATGATTATATTCGATTTATATCGTGCCCTCCACTCCGAATCTCAGAGCAGCGTACTATCTCCTTTATCTCACCCCCCCCCCCCCCCCCGCAACAGACACCCTGTGAGGTGGATGGGGTTGAGAGGGCTTTCACAGCAGCTGTCCTTTCAAGGACAATGTCTGTGAGAGCTATGGTTGACCCAAGGCCATTCCAGCAGGTACAAGTGGAAGAGTGGGGAATCAAACCCAGTTCTCCCAGATAAGAGTTCTCACACTTAACCACTGCACCAACTGACTCTAATTGTCATGGGATAAATTTGTTTGACGTTTGTTTCATTGTCCAGCATTGTAACCCAACAATCCTGAGGTAACAAGGCTCAAAAAGTTTCTTTTTTAAAGTAACCATGTCAATTGGAGTTAACCACCCACTTATTTGGTGGTAACCTACCTCACAGAGTTCTTGGGAAGATAAAACAGAGGAGAGAAGAATAATGGAAACTTTTTGCTGGGAAAAAAGGTGGGGTACAAATGAAACAAACAAAATAAAATAGTTCTTTCTCCACAGTCCCTCATTCGCCTTTATGTGTTACCCTTGCCACCCTAGTGTTCAATCAACCTCTATTAAAAGTGTCCTTGACCAGTGCAAAATGTAACAGAATTCATATACTCAAAAGTTTAAAACTTTAAAAATTAACTCACATATAGGATCATAAAGTAGGAGGGGGTCTCCAATCCATTGCACAATGCAGAAAACTCACAAATACCTCCGCCTAAATTTACAGGATCGTCACTGCTGTCAGATGGTCATCTAGCCTCTGTTTAAAAACCTCCAAGGAGAGCCCACCACCTCCTGAGGAAGCCTGTTCTACTGAGAAACCACTCTAACAGTCAGGAAATTCTTTCTAATGTTGAGCCGGAAACTCTTTTGATTTAATTTCAACCCATTGGTTCTGGTCTTACCTTCTGGGGCCACGGAAAACAATTCCACACCATCCTCTATATGACAGCCCTTCAAGTACTTGAAGATGGTGATCATATCACCTCTCAGCCTCCTGCTCTCCAGGTTAAACAGGCCCAGCTCCTTCAACCTTTCTTCAAAAGACCTGATTGATTAGGAGTGGCTGTGTTCCTGGGGCATACTGAAGCCCCGCCCTCTTTGCATTCTTAAGCTGTGCCTTATCAAAGGCGCAAACCTTTGGCACAAGCCGAAGGGTGAGAGCTAAAAGGCTCTTGGGCTGTCGCTCTTGGCCTGGGGGCTGTGTAAGGACCAGGAACCCAGATCCCTATTTTCCTTGTGTTCCCAATAAGGGAAGTAGACCCTCCAGAAGGGGAGCCACATAAACAAACAGGATTTAAAAGGGGACTGTATATTTTTAAAAAGCTGTCATGAACGTAGAATGCCAGCAGGGGGGTGGTGGCTTTCCAGTGTTTTGCACTGAGTGTCATATGTATGACTATCTGCTCAAAAGGCAGAAGTCTTGGGTGTGTGCTCGATACAAGGAGCTCCTGGTACTCAGGGAACGAGTTTGTACCCTTGAGGCTGAGGTGACTGACCTGGAGAAGCAGAAACAGTCAGTTAGGCACTCAGAGAAGACTCTCAGGGATGTATTAGATGAGCCCCACTCTGAACATGGCAGCCCCGTTGCTGCCAGGGAGCATGAGGGTTGAGAGGGAACAGGGCACTGTGCTAAGGATAAGGGGAATGCACACTCAGAAAGGAACTCTTCTTCAGTTGGTGAGTGGGTATCCTTTCACGCCAAGGAACCATCCCTGGGCAGGGGGAGGGGGCGGGGGTCCTGGTAGTTGGTGATTCAATCCTTAGGCAAGTAGACAGCTGGGTGGCAAAACTGCATACTAACCGTATGGTGACTTGCCTGCTTGGTGCAAAGGTAGCGGACATTATGCGTGTTGTAGATAGGCTGATAGACAGTGCTGGGGAGGAGCCAGTAGTTGTGGTGCATGTTGGCACCAACGATGTAGGGAAATGCAGTCTTGAGGTCCTGGAGAAAAAATTTACGCTGCTAGGCAGGAGACTTAAGGCCAGGACCTCCAAGGTAGCCTTCTCAGAAGTGCTACATGTTCCACTTGCAGGGCTGGAGAGACAGGCACAAATAAGAAGTCGCAATGTGTGGATGAGAAGATGGTGTAGGGAGGAAGGGTTTAAGTTTGTTAGGCACTGGGATGCTTTCTGGAACAAGCGGGAGCGGTACTAAAGAGACGGTCTCCACTTGTCCCCAGATGGAACCAAGCTGCTGGCGCTTAAAATCAAAAAGGTGGCAGAGCAGTTTTTAAACTAAATCTTGGGGGAAAGCAGACAGGAGATTAAATGTCTCTGGTTCGGGAGGACTCATCTCAAAGAGATGAAGGGTTAGCTGTTATTTTTCTATTGGGTAATGGATCAGAATTGTCCACTGAGATGGTGACAAACAGTATGGAGTGTCTGCCAAAGTCTCTAGGCAGCAGGAGGAAGGTTGTGGGCCTAGCTTGCCTGGGAAATTATAGATGTTTGTATGCAAATGCTAGAAGTGTTCGAAGTAAAATTGGTGAGTTGGAATGTTTAGTGTTGGGGGAAAACATAGACATTATGGGAATTTCAGAAACGGTGGAATGAGGAGAATCAGTGGGACACGGTGATTCCTGGATATAAGTTATATCGGAAGCATAGGGAGGAAAGGGTTAGAGGTGGGGTGGCTCTGTATGTCAGAAGGGGTATATGGTCCACTATGACTGTCAAAGAATTAGATTCCCTTCTAGAAATGCTTTGGGTCAAAATAGATGGCCCAAAAGGAAATTTAACTATGGGAGTTTGTTATCGCCCACCAAATCAAAAGATAGGGGATGATTATAATATGATGGAAGGATTAAAGATAGCAGCTAAACATAAAAACTGTGTCATAATAGGTGATTTTAACTACCCACAGATTGATTGGGTCAATATGTGTTCAGGTTGAGAGAAAGAGATTGAGTTTCTCGATGCTTTCAATGACTGTGCTATGGAGCAGATAGTCACAGAACCTACCAGGGGTGGGGCGATCCTGGATTTGGTCCTAAGTAATGCCCAAGACTTGGTGAGAGATGTAAAAGTGATTGCACTGCTTGGGATCAGTAACCATAATGTTATTGATTTCACCATTTGTATAAATAGGGAGTTGTTCCAAAAGACCAGCACAACCACGTTTAACTTTAAAAGGGTTAAATTCTCTGAGATGAGGAGGCATGTGAAGAGGAAACTGAAAGGAAAGGAAAATGCAGTCAAAACCCTTGGGGAAGCTTGGAGGCTATTTAGAACTACAATCCTAGAAGCTCAGATAAAATATATACCACAAGTCAGGAAAGGCACAAACAGGTATAAGAAAAGGCCTGCATGGTTAACAAACAAAGTAATGGAAGCTGTAAAAGGTAAGATGGACTCCTTTAAGCGGTGGAAAGCTAGTCCAAGTGAGATTAATAAAAGGGAACACAGGCTGTGGCAAATCAAATGCAAGACTGTGATCAGGCAGCCAAAAAGGGTCTATGAGGAGCATATTGCAAAAAACATAAAGACTAACAATAAAAATTTCTTCAAATATATTAGAAGCAGGAAACCAGCCAGGGAGGCAATGGGGTCCTTGAATGACCAAGGGGTAAAAGGATTACTGAAGGAGGATAGGGAAACGGCTGAGAAGCTGAACGCATTTTTTGCCTCTGTCTTCACTGTGGAAGACGAGAAGTGTTTGCCCACTCCAGAACCACTAATTTTGGAAGGGGTGTTGAAAGACCTGAGTCAAATTGAGGTGACAATTGATGAATTAAAAACTAATAAGTCGCCAGGTCCAGATGGCCTACATCCAAGAGTTCTGAAGGAACTCAAAGATGAACTTGTGGATCTCCTGACAAAAATATGTAATCTTTCATTGAAATCTGCCTCCGTTCCTGAGAACTGGAAGGTAGTAAATCTCACCCCCATCTTTAAAAAGGGTTTCAAAGGAGACTTGGAAATTACAGGCCAATTACAGTCTGACTTCAATACTGGGAAAGTTGGTAGAAACCATTATCAAGGACAGAATGAGTAGGCACATTGATGAACACAAGTTATTGAGAAAGACTCAGCATGGGTTCTGTAAGGGAAGACCTTGCCTCACTAACCTGTTACAGTTCTTTGAGGGGGTGAACAAACATGTGGACAAAGGGGACCCAATAGATGCTGTTTACCTTGACTTCCAGAAAGCTTTTGCTAAAGTTCCTCATCAAAAGCTCCTTAGTAAGCTCGAGAGTTATGGAGTAAAAGGAAAGGTCCTCTTGTGGATCAAAAACTGGCTAATTAATAGGAACCAGAGAGTGAGTATAAATGGGCAGTCTTCGCAGTGGAAAACAGTAAGCAGTGGGGTGCCGCAGGGCTCAGCACTGGGTCCCATGCTCTTTAAGTTGTTCATTAATGATCTGAAGTTGGTAGTAAGCAGTGAAGTGGCCAATTTTGCAGATGACACTAAATTGCTCACAGTGGTGAGAACCAGAGAGGATTGTGAGGCACTCCAAAGGGATCTGTTGAGTCTGGGTAATTGGGCGTCAACGTGGCAGATGAGGTTCAATGTGGCCAAGTGCAAAGTAATGCACATTGGGGCCAAGAATCCCAGCTACATATACAAGTTGATGGGTTGTGAACTGGCAGAGACTGACCAAGAGAGAGATCTTGGGGTCGTGGTAGATAACTCACTGAAAGTATCAAGACAGTGTGCGATTGCAATAAAAAAGGCCAACACCATGCTGGAAATTATTAGGAAGGGAATCGAAAACAAATCAGTCAGTATCATTTGGAATACTGTGTACAATTCTGGTCAACGCACCTCAAAAAGGATATTATAGCATTGGAAAAAGTCCAGAAAAGGGCAACTAGAATGATTAAAGGTTTGGAATACTTTCCCTATGAAGAATGGTTAAAACGCTTGGGGCTCTTTAGCTTGGAGAAATGTCGACTGCGGGGTGACATGATAGAGGTTTACAAGATTATGTATGGGATGGAGAAAGTAGAGAAAGAAGTACTTTTCTCCCTTTCTCACAATACAAGAACTTGTGGGCATTCAATGAAATTGCTGAGCAGTCATGTTAAAACGGATGAAAGGAAGTACTTCTTCACCCAAAGGGTGATTAATGTGGAATTCACTGCCACAGGAGGTGGCGGTGGCAACAAGAATAGCCAGCTTTAAGAGGGGATTAGATAAAAATATGGAGCAGAGGTCCATCAGTGGCTATTAGCCACAGTATATATATGTGTGTGTGTGTGTGTGTATATATATATATATATATGTACACACACACACATATATTGGCCACTGTGTGACACAGAGTGTTGGACCGGATGGGCCATTGGCCTGATCCAACATGGCTTCTCTTATGTTCATCCAAATCGTTTATAAAGATGTTGAACAAAGCAGGTCCCAGGACAGATCCTTGAGGCACTCCACTTGTCACTCCTCTCCAAGAGGATGAGGAAACGTTCACAAGCACTTTGGGTGCAATCTGTCAACCAGTTACAGATCCATCAAATGGTAACAGGATCCAAACACATTTTACCAACTTGCCAACAAGGATAATGTGTGGAACCTTATCAAAAGCCTTAGTGAAATCAAGATAAACAATGTCTACAGCATTCCCCTGATGCAGTAAGGTAGTCACTTTCTCAAAAAAAGAGATCAGGTTAGTCTGACATGACTTGCTCTTGAGAAACCCATGCTGGCTCTTAGTAATCACAGCCATCCTTTCTAAATGTTCCAGGACCAACTGTTTGATGATTTGTTCTAAAACCTTTCCAGGTATAGATGTCAAACTGACGGGTTGGTAGTTACCCGGATCTTCCTTTTTCCCCTTCTTGAAGATGGGGACAATATTCGCCTGCCTCAAATCTTTCGGTATCTCTCCTGTTCCCCAAGAATTCTCACAAATAATAGCCAAAGGCTCAGAAATTACATCCACAAGCTCTTTTAGAACCCTTGGATGCAGTTCATCCGGCCCTGAGGACTTAGTTTCATTTAAAGAAACTACTTGTTTATGTGCTACCCCTATGCTGATCCTAGATTGGAACCCTCATTATATGTTCTTTTTTGCCTTGTTGAGCACTGTTTCCCTCAGAAGAGAAACTTGAGCAGTTCCGCCCTCTCTACATCAATGTTTCCTCTAAGCTGCAGAGTCTGGTGAGAAAAAATTCTACTTTGTGAGCTACTGGCATTAAAGCTGTGAGCTACTGCATAAATTAGTGTGCTCTGGGGTCATCCTTCCTGAGCTAAGACAAAAATGTCTGAGCTGGAGGCTAACTAACTGTGAGCTAGCTCACGCTAACTCAGCTTAGAGGGAACACTGCTCTTCATTACCTGTTACAATTTCACTATCCTGCCCTTGCAAGGGACCTACCATGTCCTTGCTCTTTTTCTTACTCTGAACATAAGAAAATAACCCTTTTTTGTTGTTTTTAGCATCTTTGGCCAGTCTAAGGTCATACTGAGCTTTAGCTTTCCTAACTTTCTCTACAAGCACTGGCGATTTGTTTATACTCATCCTTGGTTATAAGGCCCTCCTTCCAATTTCTAAAGGAGTCTTTTTTATTTCTTAAGTCTTTAGAGAGCTGTTTATGGAGCCACCTCAACTTCTTTAGACTTTTTCAATTTTTTCTTCTCATAGAAATTGTCTGTGATTGCACTTTCAACATTTCACTTTTAAGAAATTCCCACCCATCTTGAATCCCTTTCTTCCTAAGTAAGATATTGAAAAATAAAACTGTAACAGTATTTATTCAAAGTTTAAATCATGAACTGATGAATTTTACAAGCTATTGTGAAGAACTTTTCACTACCCACTGTAACGAGTGGGTTTTCATCTATTAACAACATTCTGGTATCTATATTGATTCTGAATAGCCAGGATATCTGTTAAGTAAAGACAAATTTAATGCGAATCTCCTGATAAAAAGGGCAATGACATAATACCGTGGGGAGGGACGGTGGCTCAGTGGTAGAGCATCTGCTTGGTAAGCAGAAGGTCCCAGGTTCAATCCCCGGCATCTCCAGCTAAAAAGGGTCCAGGCAAATAGGCGTGAAAAACCTCAGCTTGAGACCCTGGAGATCCGCTGCCAGTCTGAGTAGACAATACTGACTTTGATGGACCAAGGGTCTGATTCAGTATAAGGCAGCTTCATATGTTCATATGTTCAATACATGTTCTGTGATTGCAATCTCTCCTGTGCTACAAGGACATTGCCACCTTAATGAACTTTGCAGAAAAAACAACAACCACAAAACATTTGCAGAACTCTTAATACTTAATTTGGATTATTTGGGTCTAGATTATGAAGAAACCTAATTATTAGGATATAATAGAAGGCAGTTTTGAAAATTAATGGAAAGATGGATGGTTCAAAATCATTTTAATCTTCTACACGTCCGTTACAAGGTGCTGGTTATTACCTTTAAAGCCCTATATGGCCGAGGACCTGCCTACCTAAGAGACCGTCTCTCTCCATATGTTCCCCAGAGAGCACTGAGATCTAGTTCCCAAAACCTTCTGAAAATCCCTGGGCCAAGGGAGGCCAAGCTAAAAACAACAAGGGAGCAGGCCTTTTTGATAATGGCTCCCCAATGGTCGAACCAGCTGCCAGAGGACGTGCGGGCCCTGAAGGATCTTAATCAGTTCCGTAGGGCTTGTAAAACCGCCCTCTTCCAACTTGCTTTCTAAGGTGGAATATTGGCAATGATACCCAGCCATCTTTATATATGTACTGAAACTGTAGCACCATTAATTTATATCAGTTTTAAATTATTTATTTAACTTAAATCTACGAATCTGTATTTAACTGTATTTTATTGTATTAATTGTATTTTATTGTTATATCATGATATATGTATCATGTCTTGTAAGCCACCCTGAGCCTGCTTTGACGGCGAGGGCGAGATATAAATAAAAATTTATTATTATTATTATTATTATTATTATTATTATTATTATTATTATTATTATTATTATTATTATTATTATTATTAATTATTACAAGCACTGTTCCCAAAAAGCTGTATTTTATTCTGAAGGCTACATCATATTACTTTTTTTTTAAAAAAAAAAAATCACATTTGCCTTACAGGTGTAAGTGAAACCGAGTCATAGACTGAATAATGCAATTGTGTTTGAGGTAAGGATGTATAAGATGGAAATGAATGGAAAAAACATTCATGCTTCTGTGCCATCCTAGTATTTAACCTTGGAAAAACAAAAGCCCCAGTTTTATAAAAAAAAAAAAACATTAAATCTGAAGCGAAGGAATTGCTGATTCACTGATTGCTTCTCAATGGTGGATTTGGCTAATATGTACTTTTCTGACCTAATATTTACAGTCTATCTGGGAACACAAAGAGAAGGATGCTAGAAGAGCATGTGGGCAGGAATCTGAACAAAAACAGTCTTAAAAGCAAGATGAAAATGGAAGGTATAAAGTTGGCACTGATGCTTGTAACAAATGACATATATTTAGCTGTTGATGTTTCATGCAAATACAATTAAAGAAGTCATTGATGCACCTAAAGCAAAATCCTCAGTATCAACAGATCTGAATATTAGGAGTATGAGAAATCTGAGTCTGGCTCCAGGCTTCCATCAGCTCTTTCAGTAGCACTAGGAAAACATTGCTGAGTACCCAGTTTGCTGGGGGGAAAGTGTAGATGACTGGGGAAGGCAATGGCAAACCACCCCGTAAAAAGTCTGCCATGAAAATGTTGTGATGCGATGTCACCTCAGAGTCAGAAATGACTGGTGCTTGCACAGGGGACTACTTTTACCTTTTTACCTTTTATGGTTTGGGACCAACATACCTGAAGGACTGCCAACTCCCTTATGAACCTGCCTGACTACTATGGCCATCTCAGGAGGTTTGACACTCTCCTCGTCAAGGCCAGGTTGCCCTTGCTCTGCTGTGATTTTCCCTGCAGGTCCTCCACTGCAGGGAAAATCACAGCAGAGCAAGGGCAACCTGGCCTTGACAAGGAGAGTGTCAAACCTCCTGAGATGGCCATAGTAGTCAGGCAGGTTCATAAAGGAGTTGGCAGCCCTTCAGGTATGTTGGTCCCAAACCATAAAAAGTAAAAAGGTAAAAATAATCCCCTGTGTAAGCACCAGTCGTTTCCGACTCTAGGGTTGAAAAGGGGAAGAAAGCATCATCTTTTCCCTCCACCTTTCTACATGTTCTCTTCTTCCACACTGCCTTAGCTAGGATAATTCATCTTTCCGAGACTGCTGCAGATTGTTCTTAAATAAGCTATCCTTCCAATCCCCACCCCCACCCCGGCTTGCTCCTTTTCTCTCCCCTTTCACTCAGCCAAAAGTGTCCTGAAGCCCTATCTCAGCTGCTTTCCAGATTGCTTTCTTTTCGAGGTAGGGCTTGGGAGTATGACTAACTCCACCAGGTTCCCAAATTCTATTGCTGAGCTGGCAGTCTGCAACCCTGCTCTACCTGTGCTAGGTGTATTCTAGCCTAGTTGCCACAGTTGTCAGTTGTTTATGGCTTGTCTCAGCCAAGATAAGTTCACCTTGCAAGTGCAGGATGAGTCCCATGGCATGAAAGGGCCTTGCTTTGGATACCTCAGCTTTCTGAGGCTAGGTTGGTAGCAACCAGGGAGATGGCCTTCCAGTCATGGCACTAAAGGTCTGGAACTCTGTCCCCAGGGAGAATTCATCTGTTCCCTTCTGTTGCTGTCTTCCACCAGCAGATAAAGGTTTTGATAGTTTGGTTAGTTTGGCATTCCTTCAATGATCCCTCCTTTCTAACCAATGTTTTAATTTCTGTTGCTATGTTTTGTATGAATTTTAGCTGGTTTTAATTGTTTTAATGATGTTCATTGGAGGTTGATCTTAATGGTTTTTAAATGTGATTTTATCATATGTTTTAAATTATTAGCTACCTTGGTGGCCCTTGTGAGGGCAGAAAGGTGGGGTACAAATTTTATAAATAAAATGAATAAAATATCCTCTGGCAGTGAATTCCACATTTTATAAGACTATAAGAACATCTGCATGTGCATCAGATGCTTTCTAAGCACTCCCTTCACATCAGCTGCCTATTAAACTTTCAATTGACTTTAAAATTCCTAGGTTTAAAAAACAGTTAGAAGGCTTTTGTAAGGGCAGCAGAAAAAAAAATCACAGAAAATCAGTTTCCATATAAGTAGTTCACACCAGCCATCTCCTTTTAAAACCTGGGGGGAGGGGGGTTGCTGGAGGAAACAATTCCAGTATGCGTGCAGTTTGCACCTCGTTGGACTGTAGTCATAGAGATGGATGATCTAAATTATCTGGCATATATAAGCACTAAGGGCTGCAAGCTTTAATGAGCTTAATAGGTAGATTAATCAACTAAGGCTTTAGCTGATTAATTTGTGGGGGCCAATTTTAATCAGCAATACTGACAGTTAAGGGTACACTTGTTTTATTTTTTGAAGTTATTTTTGTTCTGGTGTGGTGCTATAATAAGAAATGAAAAAGAAAATATGGAAGATGGTGTTTCATTCTAGCAGTGATGCTAGCTTTATAAAAATTAAATTATAAGTTATAGTGTATTTTCTTCAATATATCAAAAAGTATCTATGCAGATAGTATTCAATTAATTAATTGGTTACAAGGCAGAGGACTAATCAACTGAAAATGTGACACTCAGCCCTACTATGCACTGAGTCATGCAAGTAACTTTGGGTAGATGGATTGTTTCATTAGGATTGTACTTACACTTACCAAAATTGATCAAAGGAAAACTTTGGAGAAAGGGCTAAATGTTGTTTCCTTCCTCTGAGCTGCACAGGATTAATCAGTAATGACTGAGTGAAAGAACACAGTGCAATTGGGGAAAAAAACACTGAAGCATTCTGGTAGAACTTTTCATCCACATTTTTAGTGACCTTATGGTAGAACTACCTTCTCGATTAGATATGAATACACTGCTGGAAATAGAACTCCCATCTCATTTCAGATTCTTCCCTATCTCCATTATGTATAGTATCCCTTACATCATGTTATGATGTCAGTGCATTGTGCATTTCTCTGGAGCATAGTGTGATGATACGAAATCAGGTACATTCTCCTTGCTTTACTGAACAGCTTTGGCTGATGAAGTGGTTGGACAGATTGTTAGCACACAAGTGGAGGAAAACTCAAAGGGAATGTGACTCAAGTGAGAGTGCATTATCATGGCTACTCCATGCCTGCTAGATTTTAGTCCAGTAGCACTCCATCACAATGTTGTTAGCAAAACAAGCTCACTTCTCCACTGTCATTTTGCCCATTCAATGTTATCCAGATGAGCTTTCCCATGCTTTGAGAGAGCTGCTATACCAGGCTTCTGAGTAGGTTGACCCAGAAAGGATGAAGGCCCTCTGTGATTCTTTTGTAATGCATTTTGCATGTAAAATTGCTTGCATCCACTGCAGCCTTTTTAAAAATAGAGTTTATTTAATACATGCTACATACATACACTCCACCCTGTGGCACAGAGTGGTAAGCTGCAGTACTGCAGTCCAAGCTCTGCTCACGACCTGAGTTCTATCCCAGCAGAAGCTGGGTTCAAGTAGCTGGCTCAAGGTTGACTCAACTCTCCATCCTTCCGAGGTCAGTAAAATGAGTACCCAGCTTGCTGGGGGTAAAGTGTAAATGACTGGGTAAGGCAATGGCAAACCACCCCATAAAATGTCTGCCATGAAAACGTCATGATGCGACATCACCCCAGAGTTGGAAACGACTGGTGCTTGCACAGGGGACTACCTTTACCTTTTACCTTTACGTACATATCACTCCACAAAAAAAGGAAGGGAGAAGGGAAAAATTGAAATATTCTGGGATGTGGAGTAAATTTTAACAGTAAAATTCATAAAAACAAAAACTTATACAAATTCAGGGAAGTATCAACAGAAAATCAAGGCAGAGAAGGTAACTTGAACATAATAATTGATTCAATTGAATCTCAGGCTTTGGAGTGTAGTTTGACCCTAGTTAAACTGATGAATTTGAGGTGGTGATAAAAGGATAACTGTTCACCACATCAAGTCCCAAACCTTGCCCTTCATGGCTGTTGGTATCAAGCTGGGCTAGTTGGGTTGAATGGGTCTGAGAGGTAATAAACACATCTCTGTTAGAAGGAATGGTTAATGGCAGCCTTGAAAAAAAGTCATTGGGAGACCTCTCTTAAAGAAGGCATCTATGAATGAATACTGACCAATGGCAATCTTGCCAGGCCCTGCTGAGGGTGGGGAATCCCTCACCCCCAGTGGGCACTTGCCAGCATCACTCAGTCGATTGGTGTATGCAGGGAGGACTGGCAGCAAATGGGCAAACAGTGGGAACACCAGCAGCATCCCAACATGCTGACATCACTCCTTTTTGCCTGGAAGTAATATCAGCACATTACCAGGTGATGCTGGGGATCCTCTGTCATTTGCCAAATGCCAGAGCATCCTTATTGTCAACCAGCACCATGCTGCCATCTGTTCCAGATGCAAGGAGTGATGTCAGTGTGTTGCTGATAACCTTATTACCTTGCTGATCAGATTCCCCTGCCAACAGTCAATGTTCCTGCTGGTTGCCTACCCAGTGCCAGCATTACTTTTTTGGAGCAAGGATGGCTACACAGCTTCAGGAAGCTTGGAGGAAATGGATTCCCTAGATCCAGTTCAATCCAGAAATGGGCTTATGTTGGGAGCAGAAATAGTCTTAGTCATCCTGCCCAGAGATTTTCACCAGGAGAGTGACAGGGGAAGAACATTCCTTTTGCTTATCCTGGACCTGTCTTTGGCTTTCAATACCAATAAGCCCGGATATCCTTTTGGACAGGGTGATTCTGTGAGAATAGGGTGTATTTATTCATTTATTATGTTTTATTTATAACCCACCCTCCCCAAGAATAGGCTCAGGGTGGGTAACAACATATAAAATTACAATCAAGAAATCATACAATATTAAAATATCAGATAAGATTAAATAAAATGCCAGGATGGTGACATAAAAACCTCCTATATGTGGCTCCATAACTAGGCTAAAATAAAGATGTTAATAATCCTATGGGCCAAAAGCTAAGGCCACCTGAAGCAGAGAGGCCATATGATGTTTTATTCACCACCTCAATCAAAAGCTTGGTGGAACAGCTCTGTTTTACAGGCCCTGTGGAAATGCCGGGGGAGTGCTACTTGGCTCTGTGATACTTATGCTATGGTGTCCTGCAGGGAACTATCTTGTCTCCTGTGCAATTTTAACATGTACATGAAACCACTGAGAGAGATTTCTGAGGATTTAGAGTGAGATGCTACCAAGGGAGCTTGTTCCACTAAATAGGGGCCAGGACAGAAAAGATGTTAGGCCTAGGCTAAGTGGACCTCTTTGGGGCCAGGGATAACTAGTAGATGTTGGTCACTGGAGTGCAAGGCTCTCTGGGGGGTATATAGGGAGAAGCTATCCCGTAGATATGCTGGTCCCAGGCTTTAAAGGTCTGTACCAGAACCTTGAACCAGATCTGGTACTCAATTGATAGCCAGTGCAGTTGGCAGAGAAGCAGCTGCATGCACACCTGCATAGGTGCTGCAGTCAAGAAGCGAGCTGCCACATTTTGCACCAGCTAGAGTTTCTGGGTCAGGTTCAAGCATAAGCCCACATACAGTGAGTTAAGTAGCCTAGTTTGGAAGTGACCATTGCATGGGTGATTGTAGCAAGGTCCTGAGCAGAGAGGTATGAAAGTAGCTTCCTGACCTGCCAAAGATGATAAAAAGCAGAACTGGCCACTGCTGTGACTTCAGCCTCCATAGAAAGACAGGCATTCAGAATCACTCCCCAAGCTTTTAACCCTTGCAATCATGCTTCAGTGATCCCACTCTTATTTGGCTGACCAATTCCAGAAGATTATGCCAGGGGAGTGCTACTTGGCTCTGTGATACTTATGCTATGGTGTCCTGCAGGGAAATATCTTGTCTCCTGTGCAATTTTAACATGTACATGAAACCACTTGGAGAGATTTCTGAGGATTTAGAGTGAGGTGCCACCAATATGCAGATGACACCCAGCTCTATTTTTCTTAACAGCTGAGTCAGGTGGGTATGTTAGGGTTGCCATGTCCCCCATGGCTGCCAGAAGGGGACTTTTTTTTTTGCCTGTGCATGGCATGATGATATCACCTGTTAATAAGGATCCGCCAATGCGGCTTAAAGATCTAGACCGCTGTGTATAAACTGGCAGAACTAGCGTCCAACATCACCAGCACTGTCAGACTAAACTATCTAATTGTATTAACTGGTTTTTAATGTGTTAAATAATGTTTTATATTGTTAAATTTAAAGGTTGTATTATTACTGTATGTTATTAAGAAATGTTGTTAGCCGCCCTGAGCCTGCCGAGGCGGGGAGGACGGGATACAAATAAAATTTATTATTATTATTATTATTATTATTATTATTATTATTATTATTATTATTATTATTATTATTATTATTATTATTATTATTACTACCTGGATGTGAAGTATCATGCCAGACATGTTGCATGGAGGTGCTCTAAGAATTCACTGGAAACTACATGGTTTTGCATGGGGATGCACTAACAATTTTGGGGAAAACTCTATGGTACCATAAAGTTTTCCCCCAATTGCTAGAGCATCCCTGCATGAAACCATAGAGTTTCCCACAAATTCCTACAGTACCTCCACATGATGTGCCCAGTGTGATAAGTCAATTCCAGGCACAACACATGCCACATGGTGACTGGGCTCTTTGGGGGATGGGGATCCCCCTGGCAGCCTCCTCCCTGCCAATGAGTTGGGGCCCACCAAATCGGGGGAAACCATGCCCCCAGTGGGAACTTGGCAGTCCTAGGATATGTGCAAGTTCTGAACTGAAACATACCCTGAGAAAGTAGTAGAATGGACAGGGGACAATAAATTGAAACTTAATCCAGACACTACTGAGGTACTGCTGAACAATGATAAAGTAAAAAACAAGAGACAATTAGTGCAGTAGAAAAATTAATTTTAATTCACTCTTGAGACCTCTACACATTTCACATACACTTCAGCAGATGGGTCTATAAAAATTATTATTATTATTATTATTATTATTATTATTATTATTATTATTATTATTATTATTATTATTATTATTATTATTATTATTATTATTTTCCACCCATTCTCCCATAGGGGCTCAGGGTAGAGTACACCAATATGTAATAATAAAATCACAGTAGAATCACAATAAAATCAATTACAATATTTAGGTGATGGTCCAGCAGGATGGTATAGCAAGATTGTACAGCAGGGGAGGCCTACCGATCTAACAGATAGATGCCTGCTGCCTCATCCAAAAGCCTGGCAGAACAGTTCTGTTTTACAGGCCCTACGAAAGGCGAACAAGCCAGGTAGGCCCTGGATCTCCATAGGGAGCTGATTTCACCAGGTTGGGGCCGGAACCGAAAACGTAAAGGCAAGATGGGCATCTCTTGGGCCAGGGACAGTGAAAAGATCTTGGGAGGCCAAATGAAGCAACCTCTGGGGCATATATGGAGAGAGACAGTCCCGCAGGTATGTTGGTCCCAGGTCGTGAAAGGCTTTAAAAGTCAAAACTAACACCTTAAAATGGACCTGGTACTCTATATAGACAGCCAATGGGTACTCTATATAGACAGCCAGTGGGGGAATAGATATGGTACTAGTTGCCTGATCTGCCGTAGATGGTAGAAGGCAGACCCAGCAACCGTCATGACCTGGGCCTCCATAGAAAGAGAGGCATCCAGAATCACTCCCAAACTCTTCACCTGTTGGGTCGGCACTAAAGAAGCACTGTCCAAGGCTGGGAGTTGGATGCATGAACCTACCCACCCCCCTCAACTCAAGCACAGGACTTCTGTCTTAGTTGGTTTTAACTTCAGTTGGCCCTGCTGTAGCCATTCAGATATGGCTCCTAACGCCTCAGACAGATGCTCAGGGGTGGAGAATGGTCTATCACCCATCAACAGGTAGAGCTGGGTGTCATCAGCAAACTGGTGACAACCCAGTCCCAAACCTCGGGCAATCTGGGCAAGGGGGCACATATAGATGTTAAATAATATTGACGAGAGGATAGCGCCCTGCGGCACTCCACATGTAAGTGGGTGCTGCAAGGAGGTCTGCTCGCCAAGCACCACCCTTGGTTGCCATCCCCAAAGGAAGGATGAAAACCATTGCAAGGCTACCCCCTGTACTCTGGAGATGGCAAGGCAGTGTGTCAAAAGGTCATAATTGATTGTGTCAAACACCGCTGACAGGTTGAGGAGAATCAGCAGCGTCATCCCACCTTGGTCTAGATGCCTTCTTAGGTCATCTGCGAGAGTGACTAATACTGTCTCCATCCCATAGCCCGGGGGGAAACCAGACTGGAATGGGTCCAGGGCGGATGTTTCATCCAGGAAAGTCTGCAGCTGCTCCGCCACTGCTTTCTCAACTACCTTTCTCAGGAACTGTAAATTCAAAACTGGGCGGTAATTAGCTAATACCCTAAGGGTCCAGTGATGTTTTTTTCAAAAGTGGCCAAATCACTGCCCCCTTTACTTTCTCTGGGAATGTCCCTGTTGCCAGGGACAAGTTGACAATGTCAACCAGAGAGTCCCTGATACCATCCTGGCAAGTCTTCACAAGCCAGGATGAGCAGGGATCCAGGGGGCAAGTGGTAGACTTCACTGCAGCCAGGATCCTGTCTACATCCTCCAATATGAATTGACTGAAGCAGTCCAATATAGAGCCAGACAAAGGCCAAAGGGCTTCCAGTTCACATACTGTATCAACCGTGGCTGGAAGGTCCTGGTGGAGAGTCGAGATTTTATCTGTGAAATAAGTCACAAAGACCTCATAACCAATATCCAATTCCCTATCTTTTTGGTTGCTTGGTGGCAGGGCTGTCAACGACCGAATCACTCTAAATAATTGAGCTGGGCGCAACTTCGCAGACTCTATGGAGGTCGCATAGAAATCTTTCTTAGCGGGCTTCATAGCCTTCTCATAGACTTTCATAAGAGTTCTATAAGAAGTTCTAGACTCTTCATCACGAGCACACCGCCACACTCGCTCTAACCATCTAAGCTGTCATTTCATCCTTATCAGGTCCAAGGAGTACCAAGACACTGCCTTGGTATGACAGCAAAGAGGGTGCCGGGGGGGGGGGGGGGGCAATGTCATTGATGGCAGTGGAGAGCCAAGAATACCAGTCCTCCACTAGCTCATCTAATGACCCACCAGGGGGCATCGGATCCCAGAGGGCCTCCTGAAGGCGCTCTGGGTTCATTTGACTCCATGGGCAAGCATAAATCTGCTTGCCGCCTAAACAGGATGGAAGTTGCAAGTCCAGATGGACTTTCAAGGCATGATGCTCTGACTATGCAACAGCATTTGCTGCCATCAGATCCACTGATATCCCTGCCCTGAAGATCAGATCCAGTGTGTACCTGGCCTGGTGTGTGAGAGCTGATACAAATTGGTTGAGTCCCAGTGGCTCCATGGATGACATCAGGTCCTGAGCCTGTGAGGATGCTGCGTCATCGACATGGACATTGAAATCCCCCAGAACTAAAAGTCTGGGGAAGTCCAATGCCTAGGTGGACCTCACATCCAGCAGGGCAGGTAGGCTCTCCGGTGGTGCATTAGGCGGTTGGTACACCATCCAGATCACCACATTCTCCTCAGCTTCCCACACCAGGCCAGTGCACTCTATGACAGCGATGTTCGGCTCAGGGAGCACCCTGAAAGAAAAAGAGTCTCGGATGAACACAGCAACTCCCCCCGCCTCCACCACCCATTTGTTCAAGACTGGTGAAGAACAGCAAACCCAGGCAGGGTAAGCTGGTTCAAGGTGAAAGTTTTGCCATCCCGTACCCAGGTCTCTGTCATACAGGCCAGGTCCACTTGCTGCTCCACGATGAAATCCCATAGTGTAGTGGTCTTATTGTTAATGGACCTGGCATTAATCAACACCAGTGAAGGAGATGGGTAATTCATTGTAGCCCCACAACCAACATGCCTCGGGATGGGACATAGGTGGAAGGGGGTCCAAGCATTTCCATATCTCCAGCCCCTCCCCTGTCTTTGCAACCTATGCCCACCATCATACCTTCCCTGCCCTATTATAACCGGGATCCCCAATCCTAACATGGCTTCCCCCACGCAGTGCTATTCGGCCAGAAAAGGCCCTGCTAGCATCTGCAGGCAGAGTCCAAAGTGGGTCTCCTATAAACTAACCTAAACCCTCCAATGACCGACACCCCTCCAACCGGCATGTGCAGCAATCCTGATCTTAATTCCAACTCCCACTAAAAAATTCTACTTATTTACCTAACTCCCTCTAAAAATCTACTTATTTACCATAGTCTGGATGATAGTCTGGACATTTCCCACAGCAACATAACTACAGGAAATATTCAGATTATGGTATTTTACAAATTCCCCAATGAATTGTATGTTAAATGTGCAAGGGGTCTCAGAGTGAATTAAAATTAATTTCCCCACAGCACCAATTTTCTCTTAAAGAGCTTTTTGCTCCATATTTGGTGTGGCCCTATTTTTCCTGTGGTCAAGGACAGAGCCACTCAAGGACACAGGAGTCAGCTTGTCCTGGAGGAGGTTGCAATCCCCCATTGGAGTAGGTTTAAAGCTAGAGAGTACTACTGAATCTTGACTTACGGTTGGAGGTTTAGATCTCCGCTGTAGAACTTAGTGCCTTTGGTTGATATACCTTTCCTTGAAAACCATATTCTGGCCATGGTGATCCATGCTCTGATCACGTCTGTGTTAGAGTATTTTGATGCATTCTGCATGGGGGTTGCCTTTGACAAATACTCAGAAACTCTAGTTAGTCCAGAATAGGGCAGCCAAGTTATTATCAGGGACTGAATACAAGGATTGTGTCACTTCTATGTTGAAAGGTCCTCAACAGCTGCCCATTTGTCTCTGGGCACAATGCAAAATACTCATTCTTACCTTTAAAGCCCCAAATGGCTTGGAGCCAGGACAACTGAAGTTCTGCCTCCTCCCAAATTGTGCAGCCCATCTGTTAAATACTGGGTTCAATGTATGAGGAGTCTCGTTGCATAGTGATCAAAGCTCTTTATTAGTGATACAGCATGTTACTGGTAAACTAACACTGGGGCAATGAGGCCAACTATATACAGTACTGATACCTGTACTTGAGCGTCATTGGAGCATTTGAAACAGCAGGGAGCTTGCTATTGGCCTGGGAAGGTGCAGAGTGGAATCCTGCTTCCCATTGTTTCAGAGTCCCCCAAGCTCAGTCCTTAAGACTCCAATGAGCCAGGCAGGAACTAACAATCTAACATCTCAGCAATGTATCACATACTTAACACCACCTATTAAAATCATCTTCACAAACCTTGTTCTCTGTGCCCCTGCCTTCATCAATAAGATGGGTGGCAAACAGACAATAGGCTTTTTCAGTAGTGGCCCCTCACTTTTGGAATGCCCTCCTTCTTGAGGTTCATCTGACACCTACTGTACTCTCATTTAGATGCCAGGCCAAAACTTTTTTTTTACCCAGGCTTTTAACTTTATAGATGTTTTATGGCCTGAGAACTGTTGTATCAATTTAATTTTCGATTGCTGTTTAATGTGCGGTTATCCCATGGAATGTGTTTAGTGTCTTTTTATTGGCTTTTAAAATTGATTTAGGTTGATTTATTGTGTTTTATTGGAATTACTTGTTTCATTGTTTTTAATGTGTTCAGTTTGTGAGCTGTCTATTGTGACATATACATTTTCTGTATAAATAATAAATAAACCCGGGGTCTAGAGAAAGAACTTGACATGGCTATACAAAGTTCTGAATTCCATGCAATACGCATTTCCATCACAGATATTAAGACATTATGGACATTGTAGAAAAGTATGCAATGTACTTTCATTATTGGGGCACATCTTGATAAAATGTTTCCTTATTTGCATCTTGAACATTCAAAAAAGGAATGACACCAATATAGGTTTAAAAAATAATTGGCAGACCTACTCTGGGAAGTTTTGACATAAACATTGAAATAAACTTTAATCCTAGCAACACCCCCCCCCCTTACTTATGACTTCCTGCACCTAGATTCTGAAATTTCCTATTTCTGTTCTCAGTTCTGACTGGCAGACTAGTATATCACTTAAGCGTGGTTTTGACTTCCAAAGATGGCTAACCTGGTGATTACTTTGAATAGAATACTTTGCTTACAAAATGCTTTTTGTAAGCTATGGCAAATTTTACTCGGACCAAACTTTTAGGTCAAACCAGAGAATGAAGGGTTCAAAAAGCTGTAATTAATAATGTGACTGAGTTTCTTTTTATCTTTTAGTGAAAATTTATTGGTGGGGAGCATAGCTAAAAATTGGCAGAGCAACAAGATTTCACTTTCCCAGCATGATTCCTTCAGTATTTTGAGATATTGGACAAAGTGACACAGATCAAGTGGGAGCCAAGCAAAACTATGAGAAAATATCCAAAAGATGAAAAATGCAAAAAGAAAGTGGGCTTGGAACATTCAATACCATACCCAACAGATCAAGTCCATGCTCAGAAGAATTAAACCCTGTTCTATGTATATTGTGAAATAGTGGTGTAGATGTAAGTGCAAATGATCTTCATCGACTGATATTATCTTTTCCACCTTGCACTCCCTATATATTTCTTTTGTGTATTTCTTTATTACAATACCTATATTATATTCAAATAGCAAAGTAGACCAAATTTGAGGGTCCTTAAATCTGGTAACTAGAACTGTGAGCAGGCAAGACAGCTCTTTCTACAAACCTGAAAAATGCCTCAGCTTTGCAGAAAAATCTGAAATCTTAAAAAAAAAAAAAATACATTGAAGGACTTTTTTAAAACCTGGAGGTTGGCAATCCTAGGCCTCTGGGAAACTTGATAACACCTGACTTGCATGACTCAATTAGGCCTGGCTGCTTGCTACTGTTCAACAGCAGCCACCATATAAAAGCAACTGTGGTGTAGGAATTAGAGCTTCAGAGTAGAATCTGGGAGAACTGTTTCTACGCTTGACAAAAGATCCTCTCTCGGTGCACATTTAAAATATTCATCTACATTGCATACCACCATCACTTCTGTCTTGCTTTGCATTACTTGTAGGGTGGCCAGACCGTCCCGGTCACCCGGGAAAGTCCCAGTTCTGGCCCCCAATTCCCGGCTCCCGGGCTGGCTATACTGGGACCATTAGAGGTCCCAGTTTAGCCAGCCAGAGAGCCGGTGGGCCGCGCGCGCGGGCGGGGAAGGCGGCGAGTGAGGGAGGGAGCATCCCTGCACGTGTGCAGGGCGATTGTGGCGGGCTCTGCGCATGCGCGGGGACGCTCCCTCCCTCCCTCACCGCCTTCCCCGCCCGCATGCGGGGCCCGGCGGCGGAGGCCAGGGAGGTGGCGGAGAGGCCGGTGCTGGTCGCTGGAGGACCTCCAGTGACCAGCGCCGGCCTCTCCGCCGCCTCCCCGGCCTCCGCCGCCACTGCCGGGCCCCGCGCGCGGGCCTCCACTGCAGGCGGAGGCCGGGGAGGCAGCGGAGAGGCCGGCGCTGGTCACTGGAGGCCCTCCAGCGACCAGCGCCGGCCTCTCCGCCGCCTCCCCGGCCTCCGCCGCCACCGCCGCCGGGCCCCGCGCGCGGGCCTCCACTGCAGGCAGAGGCCGGGGAAGCGGCGGAGAGGCCGGCGCTGGTCGCTGGAGGGCCTCCAGCGACCAGCGCCGGCCTCTCCGCCGCCTCCCCGGCCTCTCCGCCGCCTCCCCGGCCTCTCCGCCGCCTCCCCGGCCTCTCCGCCGCCTCCCCGCCTCCGCCGCCACCGCCGCCAAGCCCCGCGCACGGGCCTCCACCCGCTCTGGAAGCAGGTAAGCAGGGCAGGCAGGGAGGAAGGGGGCTGAAAGCGAGGGGGGGCGGCTGGCGGGAGGGGGCGGCCTTCCTTCCTTCCTTCCTTCCTTCCCTCCCTCCTCCCTTCCTTCCCTCCCTCCCTCCTTCCTTCCTCCCTCCTTCCCTCCCTCCCTCCCTCCTTCCTTCCTTTCTTCCTTCCCTCCTTCCCTCTCTCCCTCCTCCCTTCCTTCCCTCCCTCCCTCCTTCCTCCCTCCCTCCTTTCTTCCTTCCTTCCCTCCTTCCCTCCTCCCTTCCTTCCCTCCCTCCCTCCTTCCTTCCTTTCTTCCTTCCCTCCTTCCCTCTCTCCCTCCTCCCTTCCTTCCCTCCCTCCCTCCCTCCTTCCTCCCTCCCTCCTTCCTTCCTTTCTTCCCTCCTTCCCTCCTTCCTCCCTCCCTCCTTCTTCCTTCCTTCCTTTCTTCCTTCCCTCCTTCCCTCCCTCCTCCCTTCCTTCCCTCCCTCCTTCCTTCCTCCCTCCCTCCCTCCTTCCTTTCTTCCTTCCTTCCTCCCTCCCTCCTTCCTTTCTTCCTTCCTTCCCTCCTTCCTCCCTTCCTTCCCTCACTCTCTCCTTCCTCCCTCCCTCCTTTCTTCCTTCCTTCCCTCCTTCCCTCCCTCCCTCCTTCCTTCCTTCTTCCTTCCTTCCTTTCTTCCTTCCTTCCCTCCCTCCCTCCTCCCTTCCTTCCCTCCCTCCCTCCCTCCTTCCTTCCCTCCTTCCCTCCCTCCTTCCTTCCTTCCTTCCTTCCGTGGCTCTCAAATATCCGATGTTCATGTCTTGCGGCTCTCAAACATCTGTCCTTTATTCTGTGTTGCTCTTTTGTTAAGCAATTCTGGCCACCCCTGGAGTAGACAATACTGACTTTGGTGGACCCAAGCACTGATTCAGTGTAAGGGAGCTTTGTGTTTGTGTCTTCTGGTGCAATTTTGTTCTCAAATCCTGTATTTACTTCATCAGTATATGGGATAAGGCACTTTCTCAACTGTGCTGCATAATGCAGCCTATTTATTTTGTCCTGTTGGCTCTGTTGGCTCTATCTGCACCACCTTCATCACTTTCGGGGTGTGGATCCCCCAGTGGGGTGGTCTCCTGACTCCCTCCGCCGGCTGTTTCTGATAGCCCTGCGCCCCCTCTTTCATTTGATATGTGTCCCGTGCGGGTGCCACCCTCCCGCCGGGAGATGCTGCAAAATGAGCCCCCTTGAGGCTTATGGCGGCAGGGCTCGAGGGAAGCGAGCTAGACTGCTGTTCTTTTGAGGGGTTATAGAGTGTTTCGAGCCCGTCCTTGTGGCATCAGTCCCATCATTGTGGGGCTCAGGGGGCCGGCGCAGCGGCCCGCTGAAGCAGCCTGTCGGTCACTTCCGGGTTCCTGTCCTGCATCTCGACCAGTGTTATTAGTGACAGGCTGCTTCGGCGTGCCGCTGCGCCGGCCCCCTGGGTCCCACAATGATGGGACTGATGCCACAGGGACGGGCTCGAAACACTCTATAACCCCTCAAAAGAACAGCAGTCTAGCTCGCTTCCCCCGAGCCCTGCCACCATAAGCCTCAAGGGGGCTCATTTTGCGGCATCTCCCGGCGGGAGGGTGGCACCCGCACGGGACACATATCAAATAAAAGAGGGGGCGCAGGGCTATCAGAAACAGCTGGCGGAGGGAGTCGGGAGACCACCCCACTGGGGGATCCACACCCCAAAAGTGATGAAGGTGGCGCAGATAGAGCCAACAGAGCAAACAGGACAAAATAAATAGGCTGCATTATGCAGCACAGTCTCACTGGAATCTCACTGGAATCTGACTGGCTTCTCAGCGTGGAACCCGTTCTCTCTAGTCTTCTCACTTTGAAAAAAGTAAAAAAAGAGTTTTATTTAACTTTATTTCCCCCTTTCCCTCTCTATAAATAATCTTGGTGTTTCCGGCGGTGATATTTGGGGGATTTTTGGGGACGTCACAGGAAGTGCTGTGAAGTCACTTCCTGTTTCCGGCAGTGGCATTTGGGGGAAATGATGTCATTTGGGGGAAGTGATGTCACAGGAAGTGATGTCACTTCCTGCTTCCAACAGGTGGCGCGGGGGATGATGTCACAAGAAGTGATGTCACTTCCTGTTTCCGGCAGGTGGCACGGGAAAAAATGATGTCACAGGAAGTGATGTCACTTCCTGTTTCCGCCGGTGGCATGACATCACCGGAAGTGACGTCGCTTCCTGTTTCCGGCGCCGGCGCGCGCTCCGCACGCGCACACACATTCCTTCCCCCCTCAAGGTGTCCCTGGCTGGCCTGCAGAAATTATGGCCACCCTACTTGTAACAGCAAGGAGTTAACATAAGCAAGCTCTAATGTTTGCCATACAAAGACAAAAGCAGAGGTTACCAGTTATATCCACAAATGCTATGAACCAATTTTTCCATTCATCTCCATTGAATCCAGCAACTCAGTTCAGACAGCACATGAAACCAGGGTTTATTTTAACTATGGTTAAATGCTGGTTTCATTGGTCAGGGAGATAGACAGTGAAAAGTAGAGAAGGGTGAGAAAGATTTCTATTTTGATCTATTCTGGTCAGACATCTTGGGAGCTGGGGTGGACAAGGCATTATACCCAGTGGGATATTTCCCAGTGAGTCAGTGGCTTGTCCTCTCTTGGGCTGAACCAGCCCAGAGTAGAAGCACTGTGTGCAGTTCTGGGAAGCAGCGTCTGATCCAGGCATGCCCCACCTGGCTCAGGGAAGGCAGCTCTCAGCCTGCACAAATCCTGTCTGGCCTGAGCTGCACAAGCCACACCTGGCTTGAGAAAGATACCTTCTGACCAACACATGCCACTCCCAGCAAAAGAAAGGAAGCTTTCTTCCTTCCTGGGGATAGGGCTGCCAGGCCTCCTGCAAGCAGTGCAATTTGGAGCAGTAGTGGGACAATTTAAAAACAAAACACAGTGATATTGTGTATGTTGGGATTTTCCTCACTAGGAATCACCAGAAACACAATCACAGTTCCTAGAGGTACCCTCCATCATTTCTGTTTTTTTCCCTGGAAGTGACATAGCATTATAACCAACATTGCTTGCTCTTCCATTTCCCTGTCCCCCAATCCTCCTACCTGTCGCCAGCCTCAACTCCCTGTCCTTGGAAGGCAGCTCCCAGCCTTAGCAAGACACACCCAGCCCAGAGAAGTTAACTCCTTGCCCAGGCAAGCGCCATGCTAAAGTTAGAAATATGAATCTTATTGGTTTACTGGTTTTCCTCAAAAATAACAATGACTTTTTTTTAAAGTTTCCATCGTAAAATGAATGTTGCTAGGATGCATCCAAATACTTAGTTGGTTGGTTTAAAATATTCGTATCCTATCTCTCCACAATGTGCTTGAGGCAGCAAACAATAAAAATAAGCAATAAAATGCATAAAACAATCAATCCTGTAACAGTCTAAAGGGGAAAAAGAATTCTGAATCAGATGCTTGACCAGATAAGATGTGTCTTTAGCTGACACCATGGAAAAGAACATAAAACTTTTCAATAAAATATTTTTATATTACACTGAACCAGTTTTTAAAAATATGGTCAAGTGGCTAAAGCTGAACAAAATGAGGCTGAGTCTGGACAAGATAAAAGTAATGCTGGTTGGGAAGGCCAATACTGAAGCCACTTGTGGTGGATAGAGTGGAGTTTGCATTTGCAGAGCAGCTTAAGATCTTAGGGGGCTCATGGATCTAGCCTTGCTATTTGAAAAACAGGTTGGTATAGTGGCCAAAAGTGTATTCAGTCAGCTGCATTTAGTTTGTTAACTCCCTGAATTACCATAACACTTTCTACAGAGAGGGGGGAGGCAATCCAGAAATTGTAGGGTTTTTTCAGAATGCAGCAGTCTGATTATTATCAGGAGATAGGCTTACCAGCTCCTGGGGGTAGCGAAACCTGGGGGAATGGAATGAAAGGACCTTGGTGGAGTATAATGCCATAGACTCCACCCTTCAAAGCAGCTGTTTTCTCCTGATCTCTGTAACCAAGAGATCTGTTGTAATTCTGGGAGATCTCCAGGTCCCACCAGGGGGCTGGCAACCTTAACAGGAGTTAGTCAATGGGAACAGGTGGTGCATATAGAGCCCTTTAAAACCTTTTTTAAAAGGTGGAGTATTTTTATTTCAATAAATAAAATATTTAGTTTGGAGGTATGCTCCCTTCAGGAGTTAGAGGCACACTGTAAATAGAGCAGTCTAACTTGATTCCAAGGCCAATGGAACTGTTTTATTCAAACAGAACTTTATAGCAACTTCACTCCAACTTCAATAGTGGGTTCCCAATGTATTCTCTCCTGCCACTACTGCCCTACTCCCACCTTCCTCCTCCTTACCTCCTTCCACCTGTCACTATCTCTTCTTCAGACCTTCTCCATTTTCCTTGAAGCCAGCACTATGTTGCTTTCCCATCCTATCTTCTCTTCAGAAGAGCCAATGGACTCTGTCTCTTCCCTCTCTATCCATTAATCCAAACCTTATCCTCCTTCTTCACAACAGGCCCAAGGAGTTCTGATCTAAAAGTCAAACCAGGGGGCCAATTTCCCAATTGTGCATGGGTCAAATGAAGAGATAGCCCACAGCCAATAGTTCCTTCTTCTCATAGACAGAACCTAAAAACTCTTCTGAATCCTTGCCTTTCCAAACTCAAATTTGCTACAGCCCATCTGCCATATGTGATACCCTTCAGTGGAGAACCAGGTCAGACTCCCACCCTGAGAACAAGTACAAGGGTAGACCAAGACCCACTCACAGATTAAGAATAAATAATCTGAATGATAATATGGGCAAATTTTGTTGGGAATGTGTAGTCTATTACAAATGTTCTATCTACAATGAAGAAAGGCTGCACTACTGTTCAAAGAAAACAGTAGTCAAATTGCAAATAGTAACAAATTACTGCAGCCACGTTTCTTTTTTCCTCAGGTTCTGATTTCTCTCCCTATCTCTGGTTTTGTTCTAATAAGAGATACCTGAAGGCTCACTTTGCTGGGGTCACCAGGGAGAACTTCCATGAATGAAGAGTTTCCATTACATTTCTCACATCTTCTCTCAATTAAAGGAAGTACTATTTGCAGACAGTTACATGGTTCTTTAGTCTGTGGCAAATTGGGCTGGAATCTGGCAAGTCAGCTCAGATGCAGATGAATTCATTCAGTAAATTTAGAACCCAAATAGTACTCTGTGTTTTATAAAAGAAAAAAAATGTATATAACCCCATCTAAGATAGGGTTGCCAAGTCCAATTCAAGAAATATCTGGAGACTTTGGGGGTGGAGCCAGGAGACTTTGGGGGTGGAGCCAGGAAACATTGGGGGTGGAGCCAAGAGCAAGGTTGTGACAAGCATAATTGAACTCCAAAGGGAGTTCTGGCCATCACATTTAAAGGGACCGCATACCTTTTAAATGCCTTTCCACCACTGGAAATAATGGATATAGGCACTTTCTTTTGGGGCTCAGAACTGGACACACTGGCCCAATCTTTTTGAAACTTCTGAGGAGAAGCAATGGATGCTATTGAACAACATATTGAACAAATAGCAACCCACTGGGGCTTCATTCTAACAGAGGAGCATTAAAGAGGAAACTACAAATAGGCCTCCTTCCCAAGCTAAATGGCTGCCCTGTGCAATTATATTCAATGTTATGCTTCAGTCACCAACTCCCAGAACCCCCTGTGTGAATTTATCCCAAATTTTCATTTCCAACTGTATCCTTTTAGAAATTGATTACCTTTCCACTAATTAACTCCAAATTAATTTCCATTCAGATATCCAAATCACCTCCCCTTCAATTAACAACTGAGAACCAACATAATCTGCAATCTGAGTACTGAACTAGGGTATAGGAGACCCAGGTCTCTATTTCCATTCTGCCACAGAAGCTCACTGTGACTAGTTAGTTTCTCTCAGCCTAATCCACTTTACAAGGTTGTGGTGAGGATAAAACTGAAAAGGAATGAATGATGTAAGCTGTTTTCAGTCACCACTGAGGAGAAAAGCAGGGTACATATATCTAAATAAATAATTTCACACCCCAAAAAGTTAACCATTTGTTATTCCTCAACCATTGACATCCTTCTTTGCAGTCCTGCTCTTCCTTTTCACGATTACGGTATGAACCAAGAAGATGTGAAGCTTGAAACACACAGCTGTCATTTTTTGATTTTTTTTAAAAAAATTAAAACTGGAAATACCACAATGTCCCAATGTTGCATCAGTGGTGCTTAAAGGTTTGGAATTATTTTATGATAGAGAAGATTACTGATTGGATAGTATGTTTTGAAGGAAATCTCATATCTCAAAGTGTGAGGAATAAGTGGTCAGCATGAGTAGATGCTTTTTTGGATAAAGTAGGAGCTGCTTATAGAAGGCCTCACTTTGAGGATTTTAGGAATCAGGATATTTTTTTATTCCATTAAATAGCTTAGATATCATACTTATGTTGTTCTAGTTTACAAAATTTGCATAGAAGAATATCTATGATAGATTGTCACAGCAATTTCTTCCTTGCATGTTTTTGGCAGACTGTAACTGTAGCTTTTGCTGTGTCTTTGATGTACAGCCTGAATTCTTTTTAAAATAAAACAGTATGGTTTTTTTTAAAAAAAAAAAATTAAAAGAACTGGTCTCTCTCAACTGAATTCAGAAATCTGCTTCAAATTCACACCTTTGATTCACAAACTCTGCTCACCCAGAAGAACATTCCTGATCTCTCCAGTGGGTAAGGAAGTTTTGCATGTATGTGCCTTCAAAATGATTGAGAAAAATGTAAGGAGCAGAAGCTTTTTGCTTACTGGGATACTTACAAGTTACAAGACGGGTATAAAACAGATCTGATTTTGCTGACTGCTGTAGAACTCAGAATTCCAAAATGGGTTTTGCATTTCACCAAGGGTTGCCAGTCTCCAGGTGAGGCCTGGAATACCATTGATCTCCAGTCTAGAAATCTGTTCCCCTGGAGAATATGGCTGCTTTAAAGGGCAGACTCAGTCCTAAGTAGTACTAATTCACATATGTAGTAAAGAGCAACAGTCCATTCCAGTAGCACCTTAAAAACTAACAAAATTTGTGGTGGGGTATGAGCTATCCCATAGAACAGTGTTTCCCATTTGCAGGGTCATAACCCGGTACCGGGCCATGGAAGCCTCACTACCAGGTCACAATAAAAGCCAAAGCTAGCCCCACCTCCAGCAAAACTAGCCCCGTCCCATCTCTGTGTTGTGCAGAGAGGAGCTGGGCTGCCTCTCCTTCCTTCTCCCCCACTCCCAGTGTTTGAGAGAAAAGCTAGCATCCACTGGCACTTTAGACCCATGAAGTGTTATTCAAGGTATGAGCTTTCATGTGCCTTGCAGTATGTTCTTTTGGGGAGATTTCCCCAGGAGGCCTGGGCGGCAAAGAAGGTGTATGTGTGTGTTTTCAGCCGGGAGGGGCAGGGAGTGGGCGTTCTAGTAGATATTTTTTTACCGAACAACCCCTGGGCAGAATTTTTGCTGGCTGGGGTCATCTGATAGTGAGGAAGGGGGTTTTTTCTTTCTTTCTTTCTTTCTTTCTTTCTTTCTTTCTTTCTTTCTTTCTTTCTTTCTTTCTTTCTTTCTTTCTTTCTTTCTTTCTTTCTTTCTTTCTTTCTTTCTTTCTTTCTCTGCAAGTGATGCTCTGTCTGTATTCTTGGTGCTGGGGATGGGGAAGCAACAGTGGGAGGGCCTCTAGTGCCCTGGCCTCACTGGTGGACATTCTAGTGCTTTTGGGGCATTGTATGAGGGAATTTTGGACTGGATAGTCCACTGGCCTGATCCAACATGGCTCCTCTTATGTTTATGTTCTTTCTTTCCATGTCTTTCTTTTCTTTTCTTTTCCTTCCATTTCATTCTTTCCCTTTCTTTCCTTCCATGTTTACTGGATGAAACTTTTCTGTTCATCATACTGTTGTTGCAGACATAGGAGCTCTGCCAATGAAAAGCTGGCACCCCCAGTTGTAGCCAGGTGACCGTCTATGAGATTTCTCTGTGAGTGAGTGAGAGGAAGAGGTGTGGGGCAGAAAGAGATTATTGGAAATTACTGCAGTATATCTCAAAAGCACTGGAAGAGATGATACTATGAACTTGATACCATTTTACTGGTCCTGCTTTTAACAGCTGTCTGACACCAAAATTAAACTCTTCCTGTAGATATTAAAAAGGATGAAAGTAGTTTACTGGCTAAGTAGCTGCACAACAGGTTGCTTTTAAAGGCATGGGAAACACAGTCAGTAAAAAGCTGCAAGTCCTTCATAAATATCCTTTTTGGGATAACTGCAGAAAAGCTTGTATGAACTTCGTATAACTTGAAATTAATTCATTAATTACAGTACAATTCTCTGCTACCTTTCACAGCAATTTCCCCATGTTTCAACCAAATAAAAGTATGAAAAATAGCTGTCAAAAGATTTTCTTGAAACCAAGCAACCTTGGTTGTAGCTTGAGGCAGGGTTCCAGTAGTAGCAGCTGAAGGCAGGGCCTACTAAATGTGTCAGCATATTTTGAGGTAGAGCAGCTGCCAGGGCCCAGTGTGGGTGGTACATAGTGCTGGCATTCCTGATGGCAACGGCAACAGAATTCCCAACTGCATACACTGGCCAGTGCTGTCAAGGAAGGGATGTGTAGGTGGTGCAGGCAATTGAACATGGGCATTAGGAGTGCTTGCAAGCTGGAGAAAAATACACAAACAGATAGGTGCATGCAGGTGTAGCGGTGAAAAGATAGGACCACCCACTTTCCACCCCCATTTTGACACAGCAATAGTTTCAGAGAGATTTTTCTGAAAATGAATTTACTTCCGAATAAGAGGCAGGTTTGGGGGAGTGCCCTGGAAGTGACATCAAGGGAAAAGGTGAAATTTTGGTTCAGTGTGCCCCGGAAGTGACATCACTTGGTCCTTGACACCACAGGAAATGACTTAATTCCTGTCTCCCAGCTCCATCCCCAAATTTTAGTGGGCCACGAAGGAGAAGTGTAAAAATAACCGGACCACGGGAAAGAAAAAGTTTGGGAAACCCTGCCATAGAGCTTTATCATGTAACAGTAAATGGCCAGCATGGTTCTTCTTCCTAAATAGTGGCAGAACTGCCAAAACAGGGCAGTGAAGACCCTAAATTCTAGCATATGAAGTAGAAAATCTAAGTGGCACCTCTCCCTATCATGGTAAAAATATGACAAATGAATTAATTCAGGGGACTAGCCATGTTGGTCTGAAGCACTAGAACAAAGTTAGAGTCTAATGGCACCTTTAAAACCAACAAAGTTTTCTTCAAGGTGTGAGCTTCTATATGCATTCAAACTGGAATGAAATTTACCTGTCCATATATATAAGGCATAGGTTGAACAGAAAATTAGCATACAATATAATGAAATGTTTTAACAGATGCACACATGAATAGCAGTCTAAGTTTATAATGTCGTAATTGTTTAGATTTAATTCCAAGGAAAAACAGAGAGGCAAATAAGGATGTCAGAATTGGTGATAGATGTGTAAATGTATCCATCTTAATTATGGGGTGTTAATAGACAATTTGGAATCCTGTTATAGCATCTCAAAATATGGTAAATAATCAGTCCACCTCATGAAGTGTTGTAACAATTAAACTGGCCCTGCATAGACTTGTATCCCAATTTGATTGAATTCATTATAGGATTGCCATCCTCCAAGTGTGCCTGGAGTTCTTCCAGAATTACATCTGATCTCTGAATGCCAGTTTGGTGTAGTGGTTAAGTGTGTGGACTCTTATCTGCTGGGAGAACCGGGTTTGATTCTCCACTTCTCCACTTACAGCTGCTGGAATGGGTTAGCCATAACTATTGCAGGAGTTGCCCTTGAAAGGGCAGCTGCTGTGAGAGCCCTCTCAGCCCCACCTACCTCACAAAGTGTCTGCTGTGGGGGGAGAAGATATAGGAGACTGTAAGCCGCACTGCATCTCTGATTCAGAGAGAAGGGTGGGGTATAAATCTGCAGTCTTCATCTTCTTCTTCTAACTCTGTGTTGGGGAAGTTCCTGGAGATTTGGGGGTAAAGCCTGGGAAGGGCAGAGTCTGGGAAGGGAGGTACTTAAGGGAGCTATAATACCATAGAGTCCAACCTCTAAATCAGCTATTTCCTTCAGGAGAATGTATCCCAGTAGTCTGGAGAGCAGTTGTAATTCCAGGAGACTTTAGGCCCCACCTGAAAGTTGGCAACTGTAAACTGTAATCCAGGCATTCACACAAGCAATACTGAACAATTGGAAAGATAGTCCTATACGAGGAACCAAGGGATGGAAAATTCTCTTCTGGTAAAAATTCAGCATAGAAGTCAGAAACAAAAAGTTATCTTTTCTGCTTCTAGCTTAGCATATGGGAGGTACAGAAGGTGGATCTAGAGCACAACATCCTCAGTCCTGTAGAACAATCCTTTAGAAACTATTTCATCCTGCCACAGTTAGAGAAGTTCAAATGCTACTCTGGTCTGATGCCTGGACTGGTCTGGCCTGTGTCCAAAGCATTCTTGTATGGTTTATATTACAATATTAACTCCCCTTGATTTGAAAAGACTTTCTCTGGGAGGTTCATCTGAAGAACTACAAGAACAAGCACCAAAGTCTCACATTTGTGATGTCTGTCTAGTAACTGTACAGGTGAATTGTGTCTTTGAGTGATAATAAGTAATATGAGAGAACCCACCTTTTCTTCCAATTCTCATTTAAATGTGATTCAGTAGAAAGTTGTTCCTTGCTTGCCCCCAAGGTGTCAATGTAACAAGTGCAGTGCCTGAGGCTTGTTTAAGTCAGAATACTTCCTGATATTTCAAGGAGGCTGAAAGAAAAGAGGAGAAGAGGGGGGAAAAGATTCTGACGCTGTGCAGATGTACTACGCAGTGGTGGGAGGGGTGTTTATTATCTGAGTGGCATTGTGACTCAGTGGTTTTCATCTGCATGCTACAGGATGGAAGGAATATACATAATTAGGAATGGCTTTTAGACACAGAAAGCTGATACAGAAAGGGAAATGGCATCAAAGGGAGGAGGAAACAGCTCAGATTGCAAACTATTTATATGCTAGATAGGAAAAAAGATTAACATTGTGGGGCAGGGAGATGATGCGAAAAAGATGTAGCCTGCTCAATTAATAACCCAAGCAAGTCAAAATGTTTGCTTGTAGTTTCAGATTAGTTGGCTAAGAACAGCAATGGATGCACTTTTCCTAGGGCCCCAAGCCATTCTTATTGTGAGATAGGAAGCAACAGCCAGCTGTCTTTCCATCATGCTTCCAACATCATCAGTTGAGCATGCTTTCATCTAACAACCATCACTTCTGAAAGCAGTTGTAGTTGATTTCATTTCTTTATTTACAATATTTTGTCCCACTCTCTCAGTTTAAAAAACTCCCAAGATGGCTTACAAAAGTTCAACACATGAACAATAAAATTTAATATAAAACGCATGGGACTATATAACATTTGTAATAAAAGTTATAGCCTGAATCAGGGCAGTAAAACTATCATCAATTCAAAGGAGTATTTAAAAGGAGGATTAAAGCACAAAGAGTTGCAATGAAACAGCACAGGGCAAGCACATTCAATTCAAATATTTGCCTTTAATGCTGGTCAGTGCAGAGATCATGTTATGGTCTGGTCTATTATTTTGGACAGGCAGGGTACTGAATACATCCAGCTAGAAGCCCTGTACTGCTGCTAGTGAAACAAGTCAAGCTTCTCCAAGCTGGTTTGCAAGTTTGGAGATACAATGAAAAATTGCACATGAGCAAAAATAATCATGGCATATGTACCAACAAAGTTTTCAAGACACCTGAAAGTAATGCTGGTCACTCAGGAAAATTTGCACAGTCAGATGAGTGTTCATTGAATCACATATTGACAAGTGATTCACAAACCATTTGTGAATCTGGCCTAAATTTGTTCAAGGTAAATCAACATTTGTTCAAAAGTAAATCAACATTTACAGTCCTTTAGCAAATTGTTTGTAAATAAAATAGAGGTAGTGTTTTTTTGTAGATTGACTTGAATCCAAGTGTTTGCATTGGATTTAAATTAATTACATTAGATATGTCTGAAGATATATCTGTATTTGAATTGTTCTACTATATATCATTTTGGCCATCATGGCTTCTGGCAAGGAATTTGGGGATTGTAATTTGCTTGAACAGAGGTCCATCAATGGCTATTAGCAACAACGTGTAGATGAACCACTATATCTGGTGTAGTGAAGCTCTATATTCTTGATGGTTGGGGGACAAGAGGGGGCTTCTGGAGTCTGGTTCTGCTGGTGGACCTCCTCACGGCACCTGGGTTTTACCCACTTTGTGACACAAAGTGTTGGACTGGATAGACTATTGGCCTGATCCAACATGGATTCTCTTATGTTTAAAGTGATGATAATTCTGTTACAAGAGTTTGAGCCACCTTCACAAAACTACTAGTCTGGAGGTTTTCCAGGGTGTCAAGTGAACTGCTAGATCAATAGCTAGTTTATAACAGTAGATATCCCCTAAATCAGCTTCAATCCAGGTGAACTGAGCTGGGGATAGGGAGGGGGGAGTGTGAATCCAAATGTATCTCCCTTTTAAAAAGAAGTGCTCCAGGTAGCTATCTCAAGGATTCCTTCAATCCTTCTTGGTTGCAAGGAAAGCATGATATGTATATGAGAGAACACATGCAGAAGCCACACAACATGTTGTGATATGTGCACAGTGATGGTGTACTTGAACCAGTGATTTCATGACACATATGACATCTCTACTTGATCACTACTGTTTCTGGTTAAAAAAAATAGTTTCAACCTGCTTTTCAACCATAGTCATCAAATAAGATAGTTTAAAGACTGCAGAAGCTTACTGTTGCATTAAAAAAAACCCAGACTACAAGCTGACACAGCATGGCTGATTAAACTCCAGTTTAGTGTAATGTCTGAAAGCCAGCTACCCAACAGATTGTGGTTTGTCAATGGGTGCTAAGCTGCTCTTTAACTGTGGTTTGTTGTGATGTACAAATGGGGGGGGGGGGATCTCAGTCTGTTCAGCAGCACTGCCTCTTTTAGTGCTTCAGAGATATCAGCCTTTCTCTGAAGGGAAAATTTAGCAGCAAGAGAGAAAGGAAGTACAAGAGCAAGAAGCCTGCATGCATAATGAATGCAATAGAAGAACAGCCCTGCTCGATCAGACCAACAGTCCATCTAGAACAGCATCCTGTTTCCTTCAGCAGCCAGCCAAGAGCCCAAAAGGGCCTCAGAGATCAAAGTTTCTCCTTGCTGCTGCCGCCCTTCAGAAGAAGCCTGGAAACTGGCCTCCAGTTCAAGGGAGTTTGGGATTCTCTTTGGTGGTAGAAATGAGGCAAGCGGGGGTGGGGAGGAAATTATGAACAAACTTAGGTCTGGTAAACCGACCAGAGTTTATATAACAAACTGTGCTTTAAGGAAACAACAGTTTACTGTTTATTTATTTAAAATATTTTTATACTACCCTTCCACTCATTTTAAGGTCCCAAATGTAGTGAATGATCAAAAACATCAAAATCTTTTAAAATGCAAATTTCTAAAAGAATTAAATTAAAAACACATAAACAGCCAGGATTTTCAGTGAGGGAACACTAAATAAAACAGAAAAGTCTTCACCAAGTGGTGAAAGACAATGATAAAGGAGGACATACAAACCTTTGTGGGAGGGAAATTCCATAGTTTTGGTGCCGTACTTAAGAAGTCCCTTTTTGAATTGCCACTTGTATTGCTTAAAAATGCCTGTGATATCTGAAGACAACCCTAGATCTGCTAATCATGGGAAAAGTGCACAAATGAAACAATCTGAGGGATACAGTGTTAGAAACAGGCAATGAATCAAAATTTCAAATGAAACTAGTATGGACATGCTGAATGTTTAGTCAATGCTAGTTTGTTTATCATGGCAAGACCAAAGACATATTTGTATTTTTCAGAAAGCCAAGCCTCTGTAGAATAGAAATACTAGGTAATTTATTTATTTAGGTTGTTTGTATCCTGCCTCTTGGTATACATATTCAGCTTCCAAACATTACTTAAATAGAACTGTAAAATAATGTGTAATACAAGCAGGTCTCATTTTGAGCAGGAGCTCACAGGAACGGAGCTCCAGAACCTTTAAATTTTATTGCGCTCTTTCTTTCTTACCCCTTCCCCCAAAAAATATTTGCTGCTGGGCATTGTTCAAACCCCCTGTGAGAATTTTGCTGAACACTTGACTTTCTGATATTTCCCCCCACAAAAAATGTAGAAATAACCAAAACATATAAAGCAGACAGATGGACATCTTCCTCAATTTACTGTGGCCACATAGAAGAAAGTAATTTAAAAAGTATGATGGTAGTAAGGTTTTATTATGGCAATTATAATTCAAAAAGCATTTTAAGGAAGATGCTGAACTGATATAATTTAGTACATCTAGTGATGTCAGGGGTGTATGGCATATGTAAATAAGTTATGCAAATGTGCTAATAAGCTTTGGCACCTCTTTTTCTATGAAATGATCTCTGAAGATCTTCCAGAATAACATTAAATGCTGGCCAGCAGCAAACCTAATAAAAGTAAAATTTAAAGCAGGGTAACAAACTGATGTTATGGCATCTATACTGGACTAGCAGCGCAATCCTAATCAGAGCTATAACTTTCTAAGTCTACTGATGTTGACAGACTCAGAAGGATATAACTCTGTTTGGGATGGTACTATAGGATTAGGTAAAACTGTACATTCATTCCAGAAGAGATCCATCTCCTTTGTCAAATGTTTAATGTTAGTGGGAAAGGAAGGAGAGGATGTCAGAACAATTCACAAAAGAGAGATCCATGGTAGCATTCATGTGTAATTCTTTTTTTCTGGTTGAGGTTGAAAAGGTGAGGAAATCTGGATGAGAAAGTTTTCACCTATTTGCCAAATAAGAAATGCTGTATGAACAACTGTAATCTTATATACCATATTATAAAAAAAATGTAAGCTGCAATTTACTGAAGTTAGGGTATGTATAATGTAGTATTTATTGGTCATACCTGTCATGTCAATAATATGTTTATTATTTAATACATTGTGGTAAAGTTATGGGGGAAAGTTGAATATGGGACTATTTATTTAATTAGGAATTATTGCTTCTGCCAATTCATTCTTGTAATATGACCACTAATATACATGTAGTTTTACGGAACTCTACACCATTCCCTAATCCATCAGTTTGAATTGCTTCAATTACAAACAATGATCTCTTGTCACTTTGATCACGTTTCCTTTCCTCTCCTCTTAAGTCCCTTTTCTCTGTCTTTCCTTGTTTGTTTTTTAAATGAATGCTTTTATTTTAGCACTCTCCCCTACTCTGTCCAAGCCACATTTCTTTCTTCAGCTTAAGCTATTATCCTCCTTTATCTCTTATACCCTCCTCAGATTTGTCTTTATCTCCTCTTTGTCTTCTCTTGATTTTAATGCTTCCTATTTCATGGCCTTTCCCCCCTACTATCTTCTTATCCATGGGAAAATCTGCCCCTTGTTGTCCATCAGATCCCTTCAGTCCTCTTTTGAACTGGTCAACTGGGGAGGGAACAACATTAATGGAATATTTATTTTTCTTCATTGTTTGTGAATCTGTCTTTAGAGTTAAAGCCTAGTGTCATGCTCAGCTGTAAGATTAGTTACCACCAATAGGCTAGAGTTAACAGTAATGAGACCCACTGGTCATAAACACGATATAAGGGGCTGCTCCATTACCACCAAGGGAACCTGACTCTCCAATATTCCACTAGATTGACATCAGTTAATCTGGTGATTTATGATGTTGTATGTTCCAGTGGGAGAACAACACTGATGGTATGCTACTAGTAATATAATCTGTCATGGGAAAAGAATGTTTGCATATGAATCTTAGAACACCCTTCTAGAAAACCAAAAATCATAAGTAGGTTCATTTGCTATTATTAGCCCTTTTCCAACCAGGTTTCCTGACATTTCTGTTTGTTGGGGATATTCTATCTGCATTGTCTGAGCTTTATGAAGAGGTCTTTCAGTTGTAGAATGCATTTTATATCATTTGTTAAACTAATGTGGTGGCAACTAAAGGATTAGCTAATCATTACATTGCTGTCATTCTATAACCCATGTAAGACATAATTGTTTAGAAGGGCATTTTTACAAAGGAAATAGGGCTATAGTATAACAGAATGGTTCAGGTAGGTTTATTGCCAGCTCTGGTACTAGTGTCCATGTTTGTTTGTTTGTTTGTTTACTTTGAATTTATATCCTGCCCTTTCCGTGAATGTTTGTTTGTTTGTTTGTTTACTTTGAATTTATATCCTGCCCTTTCCGTGAATGGATTCAGGACAGCTGAGTTCAAATTAGATGTTGTTTGGGGGCAAACTTTCTTGCACACAGACAACATCTGAGTCTCAAAATACTCTTCAGTCACAATAATTCAACATCTTAATTGAACATGGGCACTGGTACCAGAGTTTGGGATAAATCCAGATGCCAGCTTTGATGCCACATCTCTCTCTCTCTCGGCTTGACTTCGCAAACGAAGATTTAAGAAGGGTGCAGTAGCCCACATCTGCTGCAGGCTCGCTGGTGGCTGACAAGACCAATGTGGGACAGGCAGATCCGGCCACAGTGGCTGCAGGGAAAAGTCTGATTTGGGGTTGGTGCTGTAGCAGTGCGATTCTTCCTCAATCTCCTTTTGTCCTCAAGACCAGCTATGCGTGCGTTCTCAAAGGAAGAGACAGCCTGGTGGATGGTATGCCTCCATGCTTTGCGATCTGAGGGTAGGTCAGACCACTGGTGATGGTTGATGCGACAGGTGCCAAGGGATTTCTTCAAGGAGTCCTTGTACCTCTTCTTTGGTGCCCCTCTATTTCGATGGCCGGTGGAAAGTTCGCCATACAGAGCAATCTTGGGAAGGCGGTGGTTTTCCATCCTAGAAATATGCCCTGCCCAGCGCAGTGCCTCGATGCTTGTAACCTCCGCCCTCTTGAGGACTTCAGTGTTGGTCACAAAGTCACTCCAGTGGATGTTGAGGATGGTGCGAAGGCAGCGCTGATGAAAGCGCTCAAGGAGTCGCAGGTGATGACGGTATAAAACCCACGATTCGGAGCCGTAGATGAGGGTTGTCATCACAACCGCTTTGTAAACATTGATCTTTGTGCCTTTTTTCAGATGCTTGTTGCTCCACACTCTTTTGTGCAGTCGGCCAAATGCACGGTTTGCCTTTGCCAGCCTGTTGTCAATCTCCTTGTCGATCTTGGCATCTGAGGAGATGATGCACCCCAGGTAGCTGAACTGCTGGACTGTCTTCAGAACTGATTCACCCACAGTGAGGCAGGGAGGGTGATAATCTTCCTGGGGTGCAGGCTGGTGGAGAACTTCTGTCTTCTTCAGACTAACTTCTAGGCCAAATAGCTTTGCAGCCTCTGCAAAGCTGGACATCATATGCTGCAGAGCTGATACCGAGTGGGAGACGAGTGCAGCAGCATCAGCAAACAGTAGCTCTCGGATAAGTTTTTCCATTGTCTTGGAGTGAGCCTTTAGTTGCCGCAGGTTGAACAGGCTGCCATCAGTGCGATAACGGATGTAGACACCATCGTCATCATCTAGATCTACTGCGGCTCTTTGAAGCATCATGCTAAAGAAGATCGTAAAGAGAGTTGGCGCGAGAACGCAGCCTTGCTTTACACCTGTGCCTATTGGGAAGGGCTCCGAGAGGTCGTTGCAGTGTCTGACTTGGCCTCGCTGGTCTTCATGTAGCTGGATGATCATGCTGAGGAACCTTGGGGGACATCCTAAACGTTCCAAGATTTGCCACAGGCCTTTCCTGCTAACGGTATCGAAAGCTTTGGTAAGGTCGACAAAAGTCACATATAGACCCTTGTTCTGTTCCCTGCATTTCTCTTGGAGCTGCCTGAGAACAAATACCATGTCAGTGGTGCTCCTGTTAGCTCTGAAGCCGCACTGGCTCTCTGGGAGGAGTTCTTCTGCAGTGGTGGGCACCAGTCTGTTTAGGAGTATTCTGGCAAGGATTTTGCCTGCGATGGAGAGCAGGGTTATCCCCCGGTAGTTGGAGCAGTCTGACTTTTCCCCTTTGTTCTTATGTAGAGTGATGATGATTGCATCGTGAAAGTCCTGTGGTAGTTTGCCTTGTTCCCAGCAGGTGACAAGTACTTTGTGAAGTGTGCTATGTAGTACTGTGCCCCCATGCTTCCAGATCTCTGGTGGGATTCCATCAACTCCCGCTGCCTTGCCACTTTTCAGTTGCTTGATGGCTTTAACAGTCTCTTCTAGGGTGGGAATCCCATCCAACTCTGTTTTCACTGGTTGAAGTGGGGTGAGGTGGGTTGCTGAATCTTGAACTACGCGGTTGGCACTGAAGAGAACCTGAAAATACTCCGACCACCGGTTCAGTATGGATGCCTTGTCTGTGAGGAGCACTTGGCCATCTGCACTACGCAAGGGACTCTGAGCCTGATATGATGGGCCATATACTGCCTTCAGGGCTTCGTAGAACCCTCTTAAATCACCAGTGTCTGCACACAGCTGGGTTCTCTCTGCAAGCTTGGTCCACCACTCGTTCTGAATGTCTCGAAGCTTGCGCTGGAGGTTGCTACATGCAGCGCGAAAGATTGCTTTTTTCCCGGGACAGGAGGGCTGATCAAGATGTGCTTGGTAGGCAGGTCTCTTTTTTGCTAGTAATTATTGGATCTCTTTATTGTTCTCGTCAAACCAGTCCTTGTTCTTCCTTGTGGAGAACCCGAGGACTTCTTCAGAGATCAATAGGATGGTAGTTTTTAGGTGTTCCCAGAGTGCTTCTGGAGAAGGGTCTGTGGGGCAACTGGGGTCCTCAATTCCTGACTGGAGTTTTGCCTGGAAGGCAGCTTTAACTTCGGCTGACTGAAGGCTGCCAACCTGAAGCTTCCTCTGAGGGATACCTCCTCTCCTGGGTGTGGGTTTAAAGTGAAGACGGAGATTGCAGCATACAAGACGATGATCCGTATGACATTCCTCACTGGGCATTACTCGGGTGTGTAAGACATCTCGAAGGTCTCTCTGGTGCACCAGAATGTAGTCGATAAGGTGCCAGTGCTTGGACCGTGGGTGCATCCAGGTTGTCTTCAGGCTGTTCTTCTGCTGAAAGATAGTGTTGGTGATGGTGAGCTGGTGCTCCGTGCAGAATTCTAGCAGGAGGCGCCCGTTATCATTGCAATTGCCAATGCCGTGTTTGCCAAGTACTCCTTTCCAGGCTTCCGAGTCTTTACCTACTCTGGCATTGAAGTCGCCAAGGATGATCACCTTGTCCTCTGTAGGGGTGTTCCGTACGAGGTTGCGTAGATCAGCATAGAACTTGTTCTTTTCTGCAGGATCTGCTTGAAGGGTTGGGGCATACACACTGAAGAGTGTTGCATGCTGCTTGTTTTGAAGTGGGAGGCGCATGGACATGATGCGATCTGAGTGACCTGTTGGCAGGTTTTCGAGTTTGGAGGCAATGGAGTTCCTGACCATGAAGCCAACGCCAGAAAGGCGGCTCTCAGCCTTTGACTTACCCGACCAGTAGAGGGTATAGCCAGCACCATGTTCTTGAAGACTGCCTTCCTCAGGGAAATGGACCTCACTGAGAGCTGCTATGTCAATATTCAACCTGAGAAGTTCGTGGGCAACTAGAGCAGAGAGTCGTTCAGGGCGACCACTGTCTACTGTGTCAAGCATGGTTCTGATGTTCCAACACGCAAGCTTAAGTCTTTGCACACTTTGTGAGGCAGGTGCATGCCTTTTCTTTGTTGTTATTTTTTGACCGCAAGTAAGGATGCCCGTTGACCGGGACTAGCCAACTGGGGTGGGGGAGACGAGCTTTATTTAGGCCACCTTTTCTAGGCCCCTCTCCGTGTGGAGCAAGCAGTGCTGTCCCTAGATAAGGCTGCTTGGTCATTCAGGGTGCTGCCGAAAAATGCTTTCATCTCTGGGTCAGCATCAGGCAACCAATACCCTGAACCGCCTACATGCAGGATCGGGACTGCGGCTTCCAGTGGCATCTTCCACCTGCCGTTTCGCCCCTTGCCCATCGCTGCAGGACTTGGTGTGTTGTGGGTTGTGGATGTGGATATGCCCTTCAGGCCTGCGCAGAGGAATTTTTAGGTGAAGCACAGTGTGTGCGGTACTGGCTCCACCCTTTCACCTTGGGATCATCTGCCATGGCCCAGTAAGCCGGGACGCCGGCAGCGAGTTCTCCAGGTGGTAGGTGTTACATTAACAAGCTCTATCTGCCCGGGTTTGATGTTAGAGTTTTCCTTCTCTTGGCTGGCGAGGTTGGTGAGCCCAGCCTGCCCATCCGGTTATACCGGCAGACATTCGGTCGCACCATGACGTGGCAAACTCTGTGAGAAACGGGGGGGACCAGCGGGAAGGTGTTGCCACGGATGCAGTAATGCAGGAGAGGCCATTGCCGTGACCATCTGCCAGGCATAGCTGGACAGTGACCACGCGGCGTTCACTACACCAGGAAAGGAGAGGCTATGTATTGTGCATACACTTTCCCTGGGGGGGGCAGGATACCCAAGAGGCAGCCCACCCCTCCCCCTGCTTCCACATACACCCAAGTGAAACATGTAAACTGTGCAGTTGTGGAATTATCAATAATTCCACAAAAAATAAAGATGATTGTTTAGAGACAGTGCTAAATCTATATCATTTCCAAACAATAAAGATAATTATTCAAATACAATGTTGAGTCTAAAACCTTTTCCAAAGGTATATAGTTCCAACAGCACACACACAATGGGAAATTTAGTTCAAAAATTCCTTGTAAATTTCTTCTCTTCTGACAATCACAGGAAAAACCTAAACAAAGGGGGAACTGGTTTTGGTAACAAGACTTTCTTGTTACTGCATCTCCTACGTCAGAATGTCATTGGGTTCATACCCTTAGAACAATGATGCCACTGGGACTGAATCAAAATTGGAACTTAGCAGCATTCCAGTAAGGGTTAGAGTTTCCCTTTAAGATGGAGCAGAGAATCGAACAGCTGAATTCAATTCTATTGGAAGTGTATTTGTGTCAGTACTTTGGTATGCTTGTCAGGAGAAGCAATACCAACAAGAAAGTGTTGGAACTTTTATCCAGAAAGCTGCTCAGACTGGTGCTTCAACTAACAAGTAATTAGAGGAACTGGTGAGTGTGTTTATCATGTACTCTTTATGGCATAACCTTATTTTTCAGGATTGTAATTTTGTTTCTTGTGAGTGCTTTTGCAACTTTTAGTCTTCTGCTTGTACCAGTAAATGAAGCCCTCCTAAGAGCAAATGAAGCTGTGGGCTGAAGGCCTTGTTACCCAAAGTGGTTCCTCCTTTACTTCAGTTTTTCCTGTGATTGTCAGAAAAGAAACAAGGAATTTTTGGACTGAATTTCCCATTATGCATGTGCTGTTTAATATATGATTGGATCTATATACCTTTGGACAAGGTTTTAGACTCAACATTGTATTTGAATAATCTTTATTGTATGGATATGATATAGATTCAATGCTGTCTGAACAATCATCTTTATTATTTGTGAAACTGTTGATATTTGAGAGGTGCTGCACAGTTTACATGTTTCACTTGTGTTGCTCAAACTATGGTTCTATTTTTTGGAAACACCCAGGGGTGGAATTCTAGCAGGAGCTCCTTTGCATATTAAGCCACATACCCCTGATGTAACCAATCCTCCAAGAGCTTACAAAAAAGAGCCTTAGAGGATTGGCTACATCAGGGGTGTGTGGCCTAATATGCAAAGGAGCTCCCACTAGAATTCCACCCCTGGATATGCCACATACACCCAGACTGGACCTAAGAACATCAACTACACCATCTCAGTCTTATTCACTAGTTAATTTTCTAACATTATATATGCCATTAAATGCCAACAATGCCCTTCAGTTCTCTACATATGGCAAACAGGACAACCCTACACCAAAAGATAAATGAACACAAATATGACATTAGGAATTGCAAGACTGAGAAACCTGGAGAACACTTTAATCTTCCAGAACATTCAGTGGATGACCTCAACATAGCTGTTTTATTTCAAAGGAACTTCAGAAACAGAATGGAAGGGAAATTGCTGAATTACAAATTATTTCAACACTTAGAACAAACACCTCTCCCAGGACTTAACAGGGATATTGGTTTCATATCTTACATATGCTAAACTCATGCTCACCAAGGAAGACTATACATCTTCTGTATTTTATGTATTCCCCCCTCATGAATAATATAATGGAATTAGCAGTAAAGCCCATTGTAGGAAGACATACACGGGCCCTAGAAAATATTGGGGGAGGGGGGTGATGAATGTGTAAGTGGCAGGAAGGAAGGAAGGAAGACAAACAGAATGAAAGAAAGAGACAGGGGAAGAATGAGAGAAACAATTGTAGGAAAAAGATCAGGAGAAAGGAGTGCAATAAAGAAAAAGGAATGGAAGGAAGGTAGACAGACAAAATGAAATAAAAAGACAGAAAGACAGAGATACAGAGAAAGAATAGGAGAAAGATCAGAAGGGAGAGGTAAAAAAGGGGGAGAGAGGAGTGAGAGAAAGAAAAATGAGAAGGAAGATAGAATGAAAGAAAAAGACAGAAATACAGAGAAAGAAAAATGAGAGGAAGGAAGAGAGAGTCATGGAAAAGTTGGGGAGAAAGGAGTGAAAGAAAGATAAATTTAAGGAAGGAAGGGAGACAGAAAAATGACAGGCAGGCAGGCAGCCATTAGAAGCCTCCCTTTCACCTCCTCCCATATACAGGTTGGGGGATGGGAAAGGGAGTCTTCTAGTGGCTGCCCACCTCTAAAAGCAAGCAGCTGACAGGTGGACCCACTCCACTGGTGGCTGTAAGAGGTTGGGAGTCATTGCAAGCCTCTCTTTTGCTCCCTCTCACTTGCAGGTGGCGGGAAAGTGAAAGGGAGTCCATTCCATGGGGCCATAGGACAGAGTGGACTCCATTGTATCTTATGGGCCAATAGTACAGAATGGACTCCATTCTATGCTATCAGCCCATTCTATGCTATCAGCTCCATTCTATGCTATCAGTCCAAACTGGAGAGCCGGTTTGGTGTAGTGGTTAAGTGTGCGGACTCTTATGATTCCCCACTCCTCCACTTGCACCTGCTAGCATGGCCTTGGGTCAGCCATAGCTCTGGCAGAGGTTGTCCTTGAAAGGGCAGCTGCTGGAAGAGCCCTCTCCAGCCCCACCTACCTCACAGGGTATCTGTTGTGGGGGAGGAAGGTAAAGGAGATTGTGAGCCTCTCTGAGACTCTTCGGAGTGGAGGGCGGGATATAAATCCAATATTTTCTTTATCTTCTTATCCTGTCCAATGGGCCCATAGTATAGAATGGACTCCATTCTATCCAATGGACCTATAGGACAGAATGGAGTTCATTCTATCTTATGGGCTGATATGATAGAATGGACTCCTCACCCAATTTGAACAGAAAGAGTGAAGACTATTTGCAGGTGAAAAGGGGACTTGATATATTGTATAGTCTGTTTATCTGCTGCTGTTGAACTGGCCTTCCCCTGCTGTGAATGAACATTCCTTTTGTGTCAGTTGAAGAGAAGTAACTGATACTGTTTGCCTATGAGCATGTCTCTCACAGTTTACTGTTTGCTTCATTGTTTGCTTTGTGGCAGTGTTGTTTGCTTTGTGGCAGTGTGGCAGGGGGGGCGGGGAGAGATGGACTGTCCCAGACTTCCTACAACAGGCCCTGAAGAGAGGCAGTAGTGATCAGTAAGCCCCCAGGAGAACCTGTCAACAGAGAACTGTCTCCCTCAGAGGTCAGTGGCTTTCTGGTGGGGTTCTCACCTGACGAGGCCAGTGGTGGGCAGGGGAGAGCAGAATCAGCCAATGGCACACCAGAGACAGAGTGCAAGCCAATCCTGTGTAGTCTACATCCAACCAATAAAAATTCTCAGATTTGTCACCATGGTAGGGCTTCTGTTATCTAAAGAATACTGTTTGTAAGACAATGCATATAGCAGGGGTGGCCAACGGTAGCTCTCCAGATGTTTTTCCCTACAACTCCCATCAGCCCCAGCAATCATGGCCAATGGCTGGGGCTGATGAGAGTTGTAAGCAAAAAAAAATCTGGAGAGCAACCATTGGCCACCCCTGGCATATAAGAATAATTTCTTTTATGACATAACACTCCAAAGAACAATATATTGGTATAATATTTAGAAGAATATACTGTATAGTGATTGTAATGTAATGCAATGAAACTTGAAATATACTGCATTCCACCTCAACTAAAAGAACAAAAAAAGCTGTTCATTACCTTCACACTTGAGGGGAGATGGATGGGGCATCATAAAGGAATCTCATTTAACTTCCCACAATTAGAAAAGATTATCTTACACACTTATCTCTCGTTTCAACATATTTATTGCTTCAACCATTCTTCCCCCTTAATTGGACTCATATAGCTGTTGAACCTGTACACTTGGCTTGTTGTTCTTGTTTTATTTCAAAATGTCCTCATGCTTATTTGCTGTTTCGCTTTTCAGTCCTGTCCTGACTTTTGAAAGGTTTTCTTCCACTGGATTTTACCTGAAGATCCAAGTGTGCAGACTAGATAGATCTAGATTCAGATTGCCATGAACAGATTACTTCTTCCATGAATGCATATGTCTGTTGTGATAATTTCTTAATTAACGTATTGTAGATAGCACTTTTAAAGAAATGCCGCATGGCATGAAAATGGTACAAAATGATAACCATGACCAGTGACTCTTGTCAGGCATGCAACCTCTTAACCCTGGAAATGAGCAAGAAAGGGCTCTTTGCCGCAAGGCCCCTTTGTGGGAGCAGTCATTTGGGGGCATAAAAATGGTGAATTCCCCTCAAAAGAGAGCCAGGGCCCCCTCAGTGATCTCTGTGCCAGACTTGCAATCAAAGCCTGATGCCAGAGGGACAACTCAGGCCCCAAGAGCAACTTCTGAACCACCTATAAATAAGGCTAAAAAGGAGTCAAAACACTCAACTTTATTGACTGCTTGACCCCAACATACTGGCTCCAACATGATGTCAAAACTGCTGATCTAGGACCTGGCACAATGCCAATGATTCAATTCCCCTTGAGGTCAGTCACAAATCCCCTCAATGTCACCACAATATCAGAATGACTCACCTTGCCATTGATCATCCTCATCGACTTGAACGCAGCCTTTGGAGTCCCCCACTGTTTGACACTGAAATCTCCTCTAAACCAAAGTGTTCAGTCCCTTCAACACTGAATTCCCAACAGTCAACAGCATTGCCACTCCTTGGATGAAAGCACAGCACATTTGTGAAAGTCCCTTACTCCTTCCCTCTCCATGGCTTTGAAGGAATACCAACCTTCAGATGAGGACATGTTTGAATTAATCACCCTTGGATGGAAGGCTTCAACAAACAAGCCAACTTCAGTTTCCAGTGTCAACACTTTGCAGGCATCAGAATGGAGCTCTCAGCCACAACTGGTCAGTTCTCCCGGTGGTTCATACCCACGTGGAACCACTGGGATCTTTCCTCCTTCCCTCATTGGCAACCACCTAACTTTCAAACCAACCCTGCCATGGGATCACAATAGTCAGACAGCCATAGATCAACCTGGAACACTGTATGTTCCTATGCAGACCCTGAGATACAACCAGACCAAGAACTGGAAAATGGCTCAGAATGCACATCTGTAACCTCACCTGATGATCCCCTGGGAGACCCCATGCCTGAACGAATTATATGAACAGTTAAGGCATTAGAAACTGAATATGCACCACCGGAGCCAAAAGTTGAAGACCCAATTATGAATGTGTTGTATTCCACTCACCCAGGCCCTGCAGTCCTACTGATGGTGAAAGGCATTTTAGAGATCACAAAAAACATACAGGCTAAACCAGCCTCTAGTTAAGCCTCCATTAAGAAAGTGGGAAACCTATATAAGATTAGAGAGGAAGAATGGAAATTCCTATTTCAGCATTCCCAGTAAACTCTTTAGTGGCTGAAGTGCTCCCATCCAAACAAAACGTAGGAATGCATTCAGCCCCTCTTGATAAAGAGGACCATAAATTAGACATTCTATGATGCAAAGACTACACATCAGGAGCCTTAGGCCTCCACATTGTGACAGAGAGCCCCCTATTTTTCATTTATACGGACATCATAATCTCCCGTTTGATTGCCAAGGTGCCTGGAGTTCCAACTCACACACACCTGCTATGAAACATGAAACATTTTCTAAGAGACTTATGTGAATACTAACAGTCTCAGCATTACAACAGCACTCTATATCTCTGGAAGAGTGCTAGTCAGAAGTACAGATGGGTTTCCAGCCGCTCCATGCGTGCACCATCTCAGCCATTGCAGTGGAAGAAGTCATGCCGCCAGAAACTGTCTGGGCAAGCGGTTTCCAGCCTTGTCCAGAAAAGCCATGTTGGTAGGCTAACATCATCAGCGACCATCTTCCTGCAGTGCCAGACTCCATGACAGAGAAGCGAGAGGCTCATGTACTCAACAGCTGTTTCAAACATCTACATAAGGCAATCAAGCTTAGCTTAGGCGTGGATCCTGCCAGACCGCCCAAGTCTTTGTCAAATGGAATTTTAGACAATGGACAGTACTAACCAGAAGAGCAAGAAGAGAAAGACCAGCTTCATCCAGAGCCGGAGTTCTTTGTGTAAATCAGGTGTCACCTTAGGTACCAATTTGACACTCTATTGTCACTTTTAGATAAGTTTGGATAGCTTGTTTAATCACCTCCACCCAGACCTCCACCCATGCCTTGCCCTAACTGTCATTCTGGAACCTCCCCTTTTCCTGAGGTAATACACCATGTGACACCGCATCATGCCCCATCTGACCCCGTGTCATAATCCTCTGTCCTCCTACCCCCTAAGGGCTTAAGGAAGACCTTATAAACTCTTACCCTACACCCCACATGTGTGCATCTGACAGTACCCAATACCCCGCTGCAATGCTTGACAGAATTCGTAAGGTGACAGCCAAGTGTCTGGATAACATTTCAGGGAACTTCAAACCCAGGTACTTCCCAAGATACACTCAATAACCTCAGTTCTGAAAGACATACAGATTCCAACCCACCCAGAATTACTAACACTATCCTACCCCCTTTCAAAACCCTATCCCAACCTAGCTGCCAACAACCTAGGCAGAAAAGCTGACAGGGACGATCTCCTAGGGACCCCTCCTCTAAAGGTAAGGCACCCCAATGGCTGGATCGTTTCCCACAAGATGTTTGGGTTTTGAGTGTAATAAAGTTTGGATATGTTCTGGAATTTAAATCCACTCCTTATTGTATTAACTTTAACCTCAGGAGGTCACCCTCCAACTTGGTACTACAGCAAGAAATTCAGCTTCTTCCCTAAAATTGAGCTGTGCAGATCATTCACCCCTCAGAAGAACAGATGAGTTTTTATTCCAACTACTTTCTGATAGCCTAGATCCAAGTGTTGGTCTGAAACAATAGAACAAAGCAGGAGACAAGTGCACCTTTAAGACCTGGGCTAACTATAATGATGTTATAACCTCTTGAGATACTAATGCCCTTCATTTAAAACCACAACTAAGAAACCAGAATGACACCCAGATTTATGGCACTTCACACCTATGACATGTTTTTTATCACCCTCCACTGCTGTTACAGCCCAGTTAACAATACCAAACAAACAAACACAGACCCCAATTTGTGATCCTTTTAATCTGCTAAAAACATTCCCATGACTCTACTGCTCACTTTTTCTACTCACTGCTCACTTTCTCTATATTTAAAGATGGCTTGCCATTCCAGTATTGTCTGATGAAGTCTGCTTAAGAGCATACAAAAGCTTACATTCTGAATAAAATTTGGTCTTAAAGGTGAAACTTGTCTACTGCTTTGTTCTATTTCTGATAGCCTGTTGTAGATTTTCTGGGCTGTGTGGCTGTGGTCTTGGCATTGTGAGACCTGACGTTTCACCAGCAACTGTGACTGACATCCTCAGAGGCATAACCCAGAAAACTGGAGTTCTCTCTGGGTTTATCTTAGACCTGAGGGAACTCAACAAACATTTGAACATCTGCAAGTTTTGCATGCTAGCCCTAGAGGATATCTTCCCTTTATCAACAAAGGATGCTGGTTTACATTCCTAAATTTCAAAGATGCATATTTCTACATAACTATTCACGAAGCTTGCAGGAAATTAGTGAGATTTAGGTATCAGTATGGAGTGTTGCCATTTGGATTAGCCACAGTCCCAAAGGTCTTCATGAAATGCTTCTCAGTGATTGTAGCTTACATGCACTTGGGAGAGCTGCTTGATTTATCCTTTCTTGGATGACAAAATCAAAATCACAATTAGAAGCACATATATCTTTGGCAATAAACATGTTAGAATGGTTGGGTGTCTTCATAAACTTCACAAAATCCAATTTAGAATGTGGAGTTCATCAGAGCTAGACTCAGTTCCATATCCCATAAAGCATACTTCCCGGTGAGTACAGCCATAACAATACAGAAATAGGTATCAAGATGTTCTCACTCAAGATTTCAAAAAGCAATCCTCATTCAGAAGCTTTTAGGCCTGGTGGCTTCCACAACAGCTACAATTCAACATACAAGGCTTCATGTGTCCCCTACAGAACTGGTTTCTGAGAAAGTTCAAAATGATAATTGATTCACAATGGCAGAAGCCTTCTACACACAGATGGATCATTAGATCCCTATCCTAGTGGTCTTTAGATTCAAACTTATTACAAGGGGTATCTGTAGCAGCTCCATCCCCTGTTCTCCATCTGTTCACAGATGCTTCAATGATAGAGTGGGGAGCTCACTGTGGTTCAGTTTGCATTAATGGTCACTGGAGTCCAGATGAGAAGACTCCATAGAACTTAGAATATCATAGAACTTAGAGCCACTAGAAATGCCCTTGCTTCTCTTTCAGACATCATCCAGAGAAAGACTCTCTTGCTGTACACAGACAATCTAGAAACAAAATACTGCAAGGAAGCACCACTTCTTTAGAATTAGGCCACTTAGTACAGAATAGAGTTGATAGCCATATATGTAGCAAGGCAAGACAACACTGCAGCAGATTGCCTGAGCAGGGACCCACTTTCAACACATGAGTAGTTGGTAAATAGGAAATAAATGTTCGCAGGGTGGGCGGGATACAAATAAATAAATATTATAAATAAATATTAGCTGTCAATTTGTGAAGCTTGGGGTTACCCTCTAGTAGACCAGTTTGTTTTAGCAGACATCACAAAATGCCAAACAAAATGTACGATAGAGTTATTCCACCAGGCATTTGGTTGAGGCAGCAGGCATCCTATGGCAGTGGAAAGAGGACTAAGGGAAGAGTGCTCCCTCTGCCCCTTGTCACATGATCATTTGAGTGGCAACAGAACTTATAGCTCTGCTATGCTGAGGGGAAGAGGAAAACTCAGCTGTAAATTCTAGAAGCTTGTAGAAAGCTCCTCTGTTGCAGGCCTGCTCCAAAGCAGTCCCCATGTGTGCCTGCACAGAAGACACTTGATCAGGGCTTTTTTTTAGCAGGAACGCTGGCTTTGTGTCAGGGGGTGTGGCCTAATATGCAAATGAGTCCCTGCTGGATTTTTTTTTCCCTACAAAAAATGAACTTGATGAACATTAATACATTTTTCTACAAAGTGAACTTGATGAACATTAGTTACAGGTAAATGCAGCCATGTTTTCCCATTCAGTCACCCTGATTACAATTTATGTAAATATGATGAAGAAAAACAATGTTGAGCAAGAGTTGTTTATTTTTAGTTACAAAGGGTTAGTTTACTAATATCCTTCTTTTGTGATAAATCTTTTTCTGCTGGTTATTCATTTTTTGTAGTAAATCAAGGAATGTTCAGGTCATGTTCATTTTCAGGAGTATGATAAAAGGTAATTGTTCTGTGTTTGTTTTTAAAGAATAAATGCCCTATCATCTTTCATGTTTGAAAACTTACCATCTTTGTATAAGCTAGCCAAATAGAATAGATTCATAATAGCCATCTACATATGTCAGTTCTGAAAACAAGAATGGACAGAACTAATTCAGGTGGCCATAACCAGAAAAAGATTAAATTATGAGGAACTACTGGTGAATGTAAAAATAACAGAGTTGTGTCACTTAAAAGATGAAGAGATTTATTGTGGCACTATTTTTCATGAGCCAAAGTGAACTTCATTCAGCTCCCCTCAATGGAGTCAAAGAGAAACTACAAAAAGTAGTCTTATTTGATCACAGCTCAAATAAATATGATGTGGTATCCTTTCTGCCAGACAAAACGATGTCAACTTCCAAACATAATACTGGCTTAAGACCCCAACTACAGAACATGGGGCACAAATCTGTAGACTTAGTCAAATGTTCCCAGTTGGCCCTTGCATACCTGAACAACAACATCAAAGCAAATACTTTTATTCAATTGTAGAAATTGAATAATAAGGTTCAAACTGCCTTCCTTTGTTAAACATAGTGATATGATTTCTGTTAGGTGTTCATTCAGTAGACCAAAAGAACTTTCCTTAGGTATTCAGGTAAAACTAGGTTTCTTTGATTTCTTCATCCTACTCACTGTTCCTTGCAGGTGTACAGCTGAACAAAATGCCCAATGCCTCCTTTTGTGTTCAGGGAGAGTAGTGACTTGGGAGGACAGGAGAACATTTAGCAGGAAATGAATTTTTCCTCAGATAAAAACTGATGTCTGCAGGCCAGTCCTAGCAATAATGGGGAGGGGCCATTGCTCATTCGTAGAGCTCTACTTTACATACAGAATGTCTCAGGTTCAGTTCCCAGCACCTCCATTAGGAGGTACTATGGAAAACATGAGACCATGGGGAGCCTCTGCCAATCAGAGTAGACAATACTGACCTTGATACACTGATTCAATATAAGGCAACTTCATGTGTTCAGTGATTTGTGTGAGAATTAAAGAAACAGGGGCCCATACTATATTGAGTTAGCGTGTCACTTCTGTGACAAGATTTCAGCCCACACAACAATGATGTCAGGTGTCTCCTGAAGAGTACTTCTTCAGTTTACCTTCAGTAGCTTTATTTCCAGTAGGCTTTTCAGAAGCAAACAAGGCCTTGTTATGTAAACCTCTGAATAAAATAACCATCGGTACTCTTGTAGCATAATAGGAATTCCAAGTAATTATAGCAACATGCAAGCTAGGCTGAATAATATACAGTTAAGATTATTGAAGTAAATTATATTTATGTAATAAATTATGTATATTTATGTAATAAATTCCTTTTGGTATTATTTCTTATATTGCTATATAATTTTATGGATTCTATAGATTTAGACTTATTGATAGGGTTATGTTAATCTGTATTATCATTTTACTGATTAATTTCTGTGATAGTTTGTATTGACATTGTAATTTGGTATTAATAATTATTTGTATTTTCCTTCTTTGTGTTTTGTTGATTGCTATGACTGAGCTGAAGTAATAGAGTTCTTTAGAAAGAATGAATGAATGTCAGCAAACTGTCCTCACTGTCATCCTCTGACAGATGAAACAAGAGCAACAGGGTTTTGCCATCTGTTCTTATGCTACTAATCTACATCTTCAACTGATTTTGTAAATGACAACTGCTATGGAGCAAAAATTAAGAAATTGTACAAATTGTAAAATTTGTGAAACAGTATGAATTAAGGAATTTTACAAACTATAACTCTAAAGGAGTGATATATGTTACTAATGCCCATGCAATAAACTATAAATAGGAAAAACCTTAAGGATCTTAAAAACATGTATTTGTGAACACAACAGCAACATCTGTCTTGGAAGAACAGGAGCATCTCTAGTTTCACATTTTATTGAATATAATCATACCACCACAGACATTGTCTTTTGGACTATCCAAAAAGTACGAAGCTAGAATGACAAGCTGTTGATGAGAAAGGAGGATGAATTGATACTTAGATTATCCTTGGCCCCCTATGGGCTAACTGGGAATCTGGACCTTCTATATTTACCTGGTCTTGGTGACTAAGCATTTGGAGATCATCAGTCCTTTAAGGGTTAAACGGTGTCCAGATATCTTGCCATCTTACCTGGTTATAAAATACAGTGAGCTCTACCCTACTCAGCCAAGTGTTCAATGTGGAAACCAGAAAAGTTTTTATATAAGGGATGCCACAATGTCTGTTTTTCTACCTTTCTATTATGGACCTTGCAGAGAATGTTTTGAGTTCTTTTTCAGCATTAAAAGATTTTTTTTTGTTATAATGTAATTTTGATATCACACTACAAAATTAAAGAACACCCGTACACGAGCCTTCTCCATTGCAGCTCCGCACCTATGGAACCAGCTCTCGGAAGAAGTGCGGGCCCTGCGGAGCCTCGAACAATTCCGCAGGGCCTGCAAGACCTTCCTTTTTGAGATGGCCTTTATCTGACTGAACGATTAATGATTCGCCTTAAGTGATTCCGCCATAGTATATACACCTAATAGAATAGCACTAGGAATGTTAATTTTAATTGGAATGTTTTTAAGTGAATGCGATTTTAAAACCTGTTGTATAATTTATTGTATGGATCGATGTTGTTAGCCGCCCTGAGCCTGCTTTGGCGGGGAGGGCGGGATATAAATAAAATATTATTATTATTATTATTATTATTATTTGCAAAGTTACCTTATACCATGCTCAGACTGTGCCTTAACTCATTTTACTGGTAATTGTAATTTTAAGGAATAATTAATTATTATTCTGTATGTACATTTTAATTAAATTCATGATTTTTTTTTACTTTGTATTAGATCCTCTGATAAAGCATTTGGTGAAATGCATAGGGATCTAGAAAATCTAATAAAACTCAACTTTGCACTTTGTTCTCTTTTTGATTCTACCTACTGGTGCAGCCTTATCTTCTTCCTGCAAGCAAAAGATAGATCATGATTTACCATGGTACATCTTGGAAACCTCCTGATTCTGGAGCTGCAATGAGTTCTCATTGTCCAATGCTAAACAGGTTAAACTTATCTCTCAGGATAAACCCAGTCTTCTCCCCATCCTAATTTCCAGGGAATTCCTATTTCCTCAAGAATTTCCCTACCCTATTGCTAAGGCAATCTCTCTTCCATCCCTTGGCTGCTCTGCTGTGTTTATCTAATAAAGAATGCTGACACAGATTAAAATGATGAAAAAATACTTCTCATACTCAGTGTTCCCCATCTATATTATTGTTGAATGTCACCAGATTTTTATGTATAGTATTATATTAATCTCAGATCTGTTGTAACTCAGATGAGAATTTGCACTTGTACAGAGAGATTATCTAACCTTTATCTCAGGCAATACAATAGGTAATTGTGGCATCACTGACCTCTTTTGCTGATGAACCCCCAGTGAAGACACTGACAAACAAACGAGATCCTTCAAGTTTGAATTCTGCCCACTCCTGAGAGCCTTATGTTCAGCTTGGAAGGTATTCATTTGCCTTAGATTGAGTTAAACCCTTGCTCTTTCTGTTCCTTTATTGTCTATTCTGACCAGCAGTTGCTCTCCAAAGCATTCATCAGAGAACTTTCCCTGCTGAGAATAAACAATTATTCTGATCCTTGGCATTTTGAGCAACCACAAGAAAGCTCCTCTCAGGCATTCAGTAGTTTCAGAACCCTTTGAAAAGCACCATAAGACTGAGAAATGGTTGGCTTTTTCTTTTGAGAATGAACAACCCACCTTACCTAGTCTTCCATCCTCCATGAACTACACAGTGTCCAGTTATAAGGAATCAAAACATTTGATTAAAGTGTGAAATATACACAATGACATGAAATGTGTGGTCCAGTTGAAAGGCTGAAATGCTGCAATGGCTACCTATCAGAGGAGATGTAGGAAATAAAGCTATTCCTTGATATCCTTTGGTGAAGAGGAAGACAAATAAATAGTGGTCTAGAAATGTAGCCTGTGACAACCAAAGCCACAGCAGTGCACAGTAAAGTTGATCTTTCGCCTTCTTGGAAAGTTATAGATATAACTAAAGAAATAAGCAAAACAATGTTTAGGAGAAAATCTTGAGCTTTCTTCCTCAGTGGGTGATCTGACTGGGAAAAGTTTCTAGGGGGGGGTTGGGGGGGGTAAAAAAGCTGCGATCAACTATGGTGGCAAGATGGTTTTGTTGCTAGACTTCTAATATGTATGTTTCTTTTGACAGAAGACAGGGAATCTAAGCTAGAAGTCTATTCTGACCAAGAAACTTGCTTCTACATATGATGGGGGGGGGGCAGTTTCAAAATAAATGACTCAAAAATGAAAGCCGGCATGGTATAGCTCAGGTTCATTAGATCTCAGAAGCTAAGCAGGAAAGGACGGAAGCCACCAAAGAAGACTCTGAAGAGAAAGGCAATGGCAAACTGCCGCTGCTTCTCACTTGCCCTTGCTGGGGTCACTGAAGTTGGCGGCAATTTGACAGCACTTTAGAGACACATAAATGTCTCAACATATATTAATTAAAGCTCCATGCACAGACAGCTATACCTTAATTAAGGTTCTGATCCTACAGAACTGAATGCAGACACCATCTCCAATACAAAACGTGTCTGGTGGAGGAAACAGTGGGATTCTCACACATTGAAATGCGTTTATGCATCTCCACCAGCATTAAAATTACCCAACCGGTCTGAGAGTGTAACTGACAGCCTGAAAGTGATAACTATTGCAGAAGCATTTGTGTAGTGCTAATGAAAAATTTTTCAACTGGCCGTGATTTTTTTTGCTTATATTGCAGCCATATCTGTACGTTACTGAATCCTGCAGTATTCTTGACTGGACCTTTTAAAAGTAATTCAGCAAGATGAAAACAGATTCCAGTTTGTGCTACTGGTACAACCTATTTTAAGTTAAGTCAAGATCCATTTGGGGTCATAGTCCATTACTTTCATTAATAAATTAGTCTTTCCACTTTTTAAAAGCAAAGTCTTGACACCTTTTAGCTCTACTGATTTCAGAAATACAGTGTTTGTTTGTGTGTATTTATTTATTCATTAATTAAATAAAATTAACATTTGGGAAAAATTTCAAACCAATTTTTAAAAGATTACCAATTTTTTATTTTCATCTCCTGGATCTTTGAAGAATAGCATCATCTTATTCAATGGTAATGCAAACTAGCCATTTAATAAGGCAATTTGGAGAACCAAGAAATGAGCAGCTTTACTGATGAGTTATCAGCTGGTTTCTGAGGGAGGATTTTCACATAGTACTTTCCAGTGCCAGAAGATCGTGCTATCCACAAGGTACCAGTCCTAGGGCAGCATCTACTGGTGGTTTCTCCATTACTTTAGAAAGTATTTTCTTGGAAATGTGTTGTTTGCTTTGTCCTCCAAATAAAGATATTTCTTGCATCAACTGTTCCAGAGATTGGTGTGGGGTCAACACACTCACAATGCAATCCTACATAGAGTTATACCATTCTAGCTCAATTGACTTCAATGGACTGGAGTAACTGTCCTTGGATTGCACTGTCAGTCTTGTATGCACAACTGCATGAATGAGTTTTAGATCAAATAGATATATGCATGTTTTTCAGCACATGGAATTACCTCTAAAAATAAATGTGTTGGATCCTTAGCATATCTTCGCATATCTTTATCTCAGGATATTTGAAAGCAATACTATAGGAAGGGCTAGATAGATCTCATCTCTTGATTAGGAACTTTCAGTTTGACTACAGTGAATTTATCTTTATAATTTTCCCCCCTAATACTACTAAATTCCTTTCAAATAAAATCATATTTGATCAAGTTTCCTTTTCATCAGCAAGGGTGGGGTGGGGTGTTTTTTTTTATGTAAGTTAAAAATACTAAACAAGGAAATGAGCTGCTATTACTGTTAAACTTAAAACTGGTGAGTCTTTCCCATAAATGATAGCTTGGGATTGACAATTCACTCTCTCTTTCTTTCAGTCTTGATCTCTTGGTGAGAAATGGCAGTTTGATCAAGCTGCTAGAGAATGATTCATAGCTTGATATTTTGTTATGATCAAATACGTAACAAGGTTTCTGTTCCTAATATAAATAAATATTTGTGCTATCTGCATTGAAAGGGTTTAATGCAACAGGTTTAATACTCTGTTTGTGCCTCTACATCCACTGCTGTGAATGTACGGCAAGTAAAGAATAATTAGGTGATTTTTTTCACCAAACTGGAGAGATAACAACTGGCATGAGCAATGGACACTAATTTGACATAACAAATATCAAGTCCTTCTCAACAGAAGTAGCAGCTGTAAGAACAATAAGGCAGATGTTTCAATAGGAGCCAAAAAACCATACTAACTATGAAACAAACAGAATACATAGTAGATAAGGGCCTGTAAGACATGGGTTGATTTCAATGGTTTTCCCAGCTCTTCTCTATGATCCTAGAACTGCCTGGTCATGTCAGTTTGCAATCATCCAGAAAATAATCTCCCCAATACCTCAACCAGTACTTCTGGCTTTGACGTGATACCCCCTGGCAACTTTGTCCAAGTTAGCCTATTGTAGATGTATTGATGATGCAAAATAATAACAAGAAAGCACTGATAGTCCCCCACCCACTCACTGAGATGTCCACACCAAATCATTCACTCTGGATATTTTGGTTTTGCAATTGTTTTACAGGCAGTTTTGTTGCCTTGAATCCAAATGTGAATGTGAGGGTGTTCCTCCCAAATCCCTGCTGTTCTCTCCCCACCCCACCCCACCCCACCTAACATGAATTCAGAGGCTGCAACTCAGCATTTCTAAAAAGGCTTAAGAACCATTGCTTTTAATGAGACTTGAAAGTGCTTAATGATGATGCTCTGTATTGTGGTTAGAGTTCTTGGTCACTTATCACAGATCTGGCTTCCACAGCTCAGTTGCGAAGACCCTTTAAGGAGCCCCCACCCCCAGGGACCCTGTGCTGAGCAACTCACCGGGGATCAGTAATCTTCAGATTCAAACCATCTTCATAATTGGATCCCATAATTGGATTAACTCAATTGTTGCTAATCAATTTACTGGAAGAGAAGAGACTGGGAGTGATGGAAAAATGTTTCTCTGGGTAATTCAAGGGAGCTAGCACAGGCTCTCTCTCCCACAGCCCCAGACGCCAAGCTGGCTACACCAAGTGCCGTTACTCAGGGCTAAGAGGCAGCGAAGCCATTAAAGCATTCTGCAGGCAACTTCATGCAAACTTTAGACTGAACCTCTGAATGGCTCTCTTGGTTTAATTGCATTGCACCCGAAGTATCTCTTTGGATTAAGAGGAATGGCAAAGGAAAGGTAATCTCATTTGGTGTGTGTGGGGGAGGGACCCTTCCCATCATTTTTTTGCAAGAGGGGGTTTCCAGTCTTGTTCGGGCTATAGCATAGCCCCAGTGGCTGGAAAATTGCAACCAATTCCTTTCTAGAAATTTCACTTTGTGATGCATAAGGAGAGGGAAAACTGATAGCCAAAAGGTGGATGGAAATTTTTCTAGCTAAGCAGAGGAAGGATAATATTTTGAATGTCCATAACTTTCCAAGGTGTACACTGCTTTGTAATGACCTAGCTGGTAGGTTGCTAAAATATCAATTTTCAAAATGGGCAGTTGAGTCTAGTGACACCCCCAAGGCCACCCACTGAATGCAAGGCAGACCCAGGACATTCAGAACCAGAGCCAACAGCATCCTCCCTCAGGTGGAAAATGGACTCATAAAAGATAATGGGAGGAGGGGCAGATGGTCATGATAGGTAGATCAATATAAACAGGTAATGGATACACAGGGAAAGATGGATAGGGTAGAATATAGTATGTAATATATAGATAACTGGAATTGGATAATGGATTCAACCATATGCATGCTTACTATGGAATCCCACTGAGCTCATCAGACTTTACTTCTATGTAAACATGGCTAAAATCGGACTGAAAGGCTGAAATGGTAAGAACACTTACTTGGGGGGGGGGGGTCTCTTGAACAAAGTGAGACTTGCTTCCAAGTTAAAGACTCATGGGATCGAGGTGCGAGATCCCGATCCTAAGAACTTCGACTTGGAAGAAGGCTCCGTTAAGGTCATGAGTATCCAGGTACACTACTGAAGCATGGGCACAGGGACGATAAACACGTGTCTGTTCGTCCACCCAATCGCCAGCGGTCCGCGAGTGCGTACCTGTCCGTATCCCTCAGTGCTGTGCCCGGCTCCAAAACTCATGTGTACAGAAGAACTGTGTTTCCTGTTTTTTCTGATACACGCGTACAATCCTTTCATTAACAGCCATGTATAGATGTGTGTGCAGGTGTATCTAAACACACCGCCCGTTGTGCGTGTGTGTGCGCGCGCGTGTGTGTGCACATAACGCATCTGTCTCTCCGTCTCTATCCACCATCTGCCGGTCTCCCTCCCTATCTCCCTCCTTTAGCCGTGCCACCTGCATAGTTCCGCCTGTTTGCCTCCACTCTGCTCGGATGCAACAAGTCCCTGGAGTGCCGTCCGTGTGTTCAGCTAGAGTGAAAGTGACATGGAAAAAAAGCCGGCTGCTTCCTTACCTGCCAGCACCACATGCAAATCTCCAGCTGGCTCGTCTTGCTCGCAAGCACACCAGGCGGATTAGAGAGGCCGAGTGAGTTGGACTTTTCTCATGCTAGAGAGGGAGGGTGTGTGCGTGTGTGTCTGGAGAGAGAGGGGTGTCCTGAAAAGACTTTCGCGGAGAACTTTGTAGCCCACTCCCAACGTGTCAGGAGGGAGGCGGCGAGAGAGAGAGAGGCACGTTTTCTCTCCTGGATTGTGCCGGCTGGGTCTGGTTGCCAACCCCTTCTCGTTCATTAAGATCACGTAAGAAGAAGAATCCAAAGGGGAAACGTGTCTGTGAGCTAAGGCGTTTGCGTAAATCTAGATAGGGCTTTAAAGAACTCCCTGCCAGCCACTCGCTTTCTGTCTTCCTGTAGTCACCAAGGTGGTGGAGAGTTGAGGCTTGCGGATATTGCAAAGGGTTGTTATTAGATTCATAAGTCACACCAAGTGGTGGGCGATCCACTGAGCAAAGCAGAACTTCTCACATGATGACTTCAAACGAGACACATTACCTCCCAGCATCTGTTGGAGAGACTGGATTTTAAGGCACTTCTGTCTCCAGGACAGCAAAGAAACAATGGTGAGTACCCAAAACAGGTATTGGGGGAGGGGGTTTCCGCCTAGTGCTTTAAAATATTTCCCCTCCTTTAAAAATCACTAAAGCTTGGTGAAAAGCTTGAGTCTGTTGCCTGACAACAGTAGTTCAGAGCTCAGCTTTTCCTTTTTCCAGCCTGCCCCACTCCCTACACCTCCTTTCCCGATAGCACTTTAATTTCCCCGAGCATAATACGAGCCTCTGAGGCCAGATGGATGTGTGCGTGCGTTTAAAAAAAAAAAAGATTCGCCAACTTTAATTGCGAGGCGCTTTTGATTTAAGGCTGCGTATAAGAAACTTGGAGCGGAGCTTCTCCTCCTAGGGATCTTGGGATGCGGTGTCGCTTTAGACTTCCACCCTGTGCGGCGATGAAGACTGTTGATGGTCTTGGTGATGGATGATAGTTCTTCTGGTTGTTTCTGCTGTCGGATATGGGCATTTCCCTAATACCTGGATTGGGGAGAGCGGGGGTGTTGAATCGGGATGTTTGGGGGCAGAAAGAAGAAGAAGAAGAAGAGAGTTGTGGAGAGGAGAGGGAGAGAGACTTACAAGTCCACCAGCTCTCCTCAAGGAAATGGGTGATCCCCTGGCTAAGCCAAAGGTCCACTCAACATGTGATCATCTATTTACAGGGCTCTTTTGGCAAAGCCATTCTCACGTGACGAAGTCCGGGGCAAGGACAAGACTAGGCGCAACCCGTATCGAGTGTCACTTCATTAAAGTATAAATTCTTGACTCCCCCTCCCCACCTTTCCTGGAGCGTTGAGAAGGGGAGGGTGGCTGGCTGGCTGGGGAAGAGGGGGGGGAGGGGTTCGATCAGTACCTTGGATAGAGGCAATGGGTTTGGCTGAGGTGGAGGCACCCCAGGTATCCGTCTCCCCTCCGGATTAGTTCCCGGAGGGAGCCCTTAAAAGGCAGCCAGCTTCGACCTGGCCTCACACTGATAACATCGGGCTGGGCGAGAAGAACGCTCCCCTCGCAGTTGCGTCCCAGTTGTGGCGGAGTCGCTGGCCGCGGGGGCTGGAGTAGGGGGCAAGAGTCCTGCAGACGCTCCGCCGCGGTCTTGGCATCGACGGGTCAGGGGAAGTTTGGGAAATGCGAGTACTTCTCGGCAAGATCTAGCCACCGGTTGTGGGTTAGCCGTGACTAAGGTAAGGCAGAAGCCCGGCTCGCCCCCTTCTCCCTGGGTGCGTGTGCCTGTGTGCGCGTTTCCTTCTCCATCTCGGGGTGGGGGGCTGTTGGCTGCTCTTTGCGGAGTTTTTGTTATCTTGGTGGCTGATCTGGGCGCTCTCAGGAAGAGAGGCAAAGGTAGGAGAGAGACGCGACCTCACTCCTAGGAGTCGGGTTAACTGTTCTCGGGTTGGATCCCCCAATCGCCTCCTGTCTGTCTCTGGGTGCTCTGGGAATGTGTGCCCCTATTTGCTTGTGTGTCTGTGTGTGCGTGTCTTTTGCCTTCGCAAGAAAGAGTTAACCTGCGGGAGGCCGCTGCAGTTTAGACTGATCGATGGCCAGAAGTGATACGTAGCTAGCTAGGCTCCAGTCATTGAGATGGAGATAGTAGGCTCACGCCGACCAGTCATTTCCTCAATGATCTCCTTTTGGTGTTGAGATGTCTCACTTTGGGATTGCATTCACGTGTTGTGCTTTGTTCAAACGAATAATGTCTTGCTTCGGAGTTAATGTCTTCTCTTTCTTTTTTTTAAAGAGCGGGGCGTTTCTAATCCCTGCAACGGATAAGCCCCTTGGAAACTCCATTCTTTCCGCCCCAGTCTTCCTGCTTCTGCTCCTCGAGGTCCCCCCGCCCCTTTCCTCTTTCGATTCTTCCTACGTAGAAATGTAGCTAATAATATTTAGTCTCCGGGCTAAAAATAAGCTCCGGAAAGTCAGCAGTTTGGAGCAGCGGGAGCCGCTGCTGGCAGGTAGAGCTGCCTGGGTTTTTTTGGTGCGGGGTCCCCCCTCTGGTTCCTCCCTGACTGCTCTCTTCCCCCGTCTGCTTGGCTCTCCCCTCCCCTCCCCTCCCCTCGGAGTGCCCTGGCAAGGACCCAGGTAGCGGCTCCCCTGGAGCGCTTTTGGGGTCGAGCCGCGCAGCCTGCAGCCCGCTCGGATGGCCGGAGCCAGCTGGGTGGGGGGCTCCCAAGGAGCTTCCTGCGGGCGCGGAGACGCAGGAGGGGTGGCGTAGCGCCAGCCGGCCAGCCAGCCTTGACAAGCGGAGGAGGAGGAGGCTGGCACAGCCAAGCAGGCAGGCGGTCGGCAACCCCGACGAAGCTGCTGCCTCCTCCTCCTCCTCCTCCACCCACCCCCAGCTTCGGCGGGCTGGCGAGCAGCAGCGGAGGCAGGAGGTGTTACAAATCGAGGAGGCGGGTATGGGGGCGGGGGGGGGGGGAGCCTTCCTGGGAACCTCTTGGCTGAGCCCGGAGCCCATCCGCTTCCTTCCTTCCCGCAAGCCGCAGCTGCCGGGATCAGCAATTAGCCGGCGGGGAAATTGACAGGAGAAGAGGAGGAGGAGGAGGAGGAGGAGAGCGCCCTTCCTTCCCGGGAGACTCCGCTGCCTCGGCCGGTCCCTTCCCCTCCCCTCCCCTCCCCTCCCCTCCCGGCTCCGAGTCCCAGGCCAGGTCCGGGCGGGGGGAGGGAGGTGATTTCTCCTTGCCGGCCTCGCTCTTTGTTCCAGGCTCAACTCGGGCGATGTGGGGCGAAATCCCTCTTCCCTTCCTCCTCCTCCTGCTGCTGCTGCTGCTCTTCCCTTCCCTCCCCTCCCCTCTCCCCCTCCCTCCGCCTCCTCCTCCCCCAGTTACCACCGCAGCTGCTTGGGCCGTGAGCGTCTCCACCGGTGCGATTGCGATCACGTAGCTAAGGGAAGAAGGGAGAATCCCAAGCAGGCAGACTTGCGGGGGGAGGGGAGGGGAGGGGAGGGGCGGGGGGAGTTTCGCAGCAGGGTGTGGTCGGCGGCCGAAAGAGCGCCTACGCACTGGGCGGAAAGGGTATCGGGTGGGACCCCACTGCCAACCAGCCGGGGAGAATTAGGCAGCAATTACGAGGACCCGGGAGGCGCCTCCTGCCGATCCCGCAGGGACTAGAGCACCTCGTCAGGATGGGGAGGGGGGCGGAGAAGAAGCCGGAGGGGGGATTTCTGTTCCATCTGATGCAATCCCAAACGTGCTGCAAAGGAACTCCGAGGCAGCAGCATCACCAGCACCTCCCACCTGCCCAGATGGTGCTCCTTTAAATACGGATCTGCGGGGCTGAAAGCTTTAAACAGAAGATTCACGGCGCACCCGGAGACAACCGGTGGTGGAGACCAATTAAAGGCGCCGCGCGCGATTTTGCTTTTCCCCAGCTCAGATTTCTAATTCGCGGCTGTAGGAAAAGTAAATATTGTGACACTCGCGACTGGCTTGATTGATTGGGGGGCGGGGGGCGGGGCGGGGATGGAGTGCGAGAAATCCGCCGTCGAGTCTTAACTGCAGGATTCACTTTGCTTCTGCGCGTGTGTTGCAAAGCCGTGCCTCAGTTGCTAAGCTTCCCGTTGACTGCACCAGTGAGGGAGATATTACCCTTTTAGTGGAGTTACCAATTTAGCTGACAACCGAACCGCGAAAATTGTAAGTCTGTGGAGCTCTGAGGAAGGATTCCCTCCTCCCCCTTTTACCCTAACAGAAAACTCAAGTTCAGGCAGGGGCAATCTCGGCTGTAAAAGCTGAAGCTCAGGCACAGCAGTTGCTAACTGAGTGGCTCTGGATCAGCGGACCCTCTTGGTCTCGAAATATACATTTTATTCCAAAGCAGCCCTGTCCAGAAACTTGGAGATAATTATGGCTAGAAGATATTCAGAGCTGCAGAATAAATGCCTGGCTCATGGATCTAGTAGCTTTCCCTAAGAAAAGTCATCATCATCATATCCATTATACAGATGGGAAAGTGACATGTTTCAAGTCCCCAACCAGTGCTTCTTTTCTAAAATTGGGGGGAGGGGTGTGAGTTACTGATCATTAAACATGCAGGAAGGATGCCCTGAAAATATTTAATACTAATTCAAAATGTGGGGAGCTTGGTAGTAGTGATGGAAATCATTCTGCAGGTGTTCAGAGGCATGTTGTTGTTGCTTCACCTGTTGTATGGTAGAAATTGCCATATATGTTACGCAGCTAAGCTGTGTAAAGGCCCAGTATTGTGTTGCCAACTGAAGGATGTCATTTGTTGAGAACATGTTTGTGCATAGATGGGGGGGTGGTTTAGTTACTCTGGTCAAATGCACTGCATTACCTATCTATAGTGAATGATTTTTACATATACATGCTGCATTTTGCATTATTTTCTATACATACAGCATTCAAATCCAGCATTCTTTTTGCATTCCATTAAAATCATCAGTCAGTTATATTCAGCATGTGACTGCCAAAAATGAGAGGTATGAGCTTCCCTTGTATCACTTAGGACATAATGCTAACACTATCAGCTGAAGGTGCTGTAAGGCCTCCTTTCCCTACCTGAACTACCATATGGTCCCTGGACTCTGTCCATTCAAAGCTCCCCTACCTATTTCACCCCAGTTCTCCAATGAAAATCCCTCCTCTTGGTCATCAATGGAACCTCAAGTCAGAGACAATATGCCCCTGAATACTAGATTCTGGGAAGAAACAACTATGAAAGGCACTCAAACCTTAATTGCAAGCTTCCCAGAGGCATGTAGTGAGTCACTGTTAAAAGCCAAATGGTGGACTCAGTGAAGATGAGAGACTTTCACAAGGCCACAGGTTGAAAATAAAATAGATGGGATCTGAGTCCCAAACCCCACAAATAATATCCCCTTCCAAAAAAATTGCTAGTCCTCTGACCCAGCATTTACAGTCATGACATTTATACCCATTTTGTTCACTAAAAAGCTCTAGGGAAGTCTCCCATCCAGACATTGACTAGACCCAGATATGCCTAACTTCAAGGGAGGATCATATGCCCTCCAACTATACCAGGCTGTGATTTACTTGATAGTCCTGTCCCCTTCTCCCTCTCTCTTTGCCTCAATTTCTCCTATGCACAGAGCCAATTCTAATCAAAGGCAAAACTTTCCATGTATGACATAAAATTAGGCAGAAATCATGAAGGTGGCACATCTTATAACCAATGTGATATCAGATATGTGACATGTACTTGACCTATGTGCTCTCTTTGAACAGGGATGTCCACCTTTTGCATTCTTGGGAGAGAGCAATAGCTCTTCTGTTTCCTACTTTGTCTGCTGAGTATCAGCTGTGGGACCCCTATGAAGACTGTTGGCATAATCTATCTATGGCATAAACTTAGTTTGACTAGGATGCTGGCCACATCTGTTAGATATCACCATTGCCAAGCATAGACCTCTTCTTTAGCTTGGAAACTAGAAGTATGTTTTGTCACTCACAAACTGACAAAACCTCTTATTTAGCTTGGAACTAGAAGTATCTGCTGTCACTAACAAACTGACACCCTCATCCATGGGCAGGTTCCATAATGAAGTCTGTTCTATCTAGTAGTAAGTGCTTTGTAGCTATGTATTTAAATACAGCATTACATGACAGAAGTTGCATACATGTTACATACAGATTCCAAAGAGAGATATAACATTAAGCAGTGTCCTTGCATCTGAAACTCCAGGCAACCTTTCTTTTTAGAGCTTCATTAAGTATTAATAGTGTAGTAGGTGAAAACTACAGTAGCTTCATGGGCAATAGCTTTCAAATGACCATCAGTGTCTTAAAAGAAGACATTCAGGATATGACACTAATCAAAAGAACTAAAATTGTTTTCAGTATGGAAATATGCTTTCTACAACAAAATAGAATCAACAATATAATAATGTAGATTAAGTTTTATTCACATTTTATGTCCCATGGGAAAATATGCTGTTTTTCAACATTTGACTTACGCATTACATGAAATCTGTTTTTTTTTGAATAACCAGAATCACATGGATGGCCTTAGAACAATTTATGTTAAGGTCATCCTATGGACCTTAGGACATCTAAATAATTCCCAAGTTGTTTGCAAATGCATCTCACTGGTTATTTTAAAGTAATGGTCTTAAGCTACCTATCACACATTTATTGCTTCAAGAAGCTCAGTGTTATATATGTGGGGGGGTCTCCTTTCATTTACAACCCTCTCTTTATATCACAGGAGCCCATTTAGATAGATTAGGCTGTGAATGAATGACTGTCTCTGGCAGAACTTTGAAACTGGGTCTCTAGGTTTGCCAGGTGGGGTCTGGCAAACTCCCAGAATTACAAATGATCTCCAGACAACCAAGACCTGGTTCCCTGGAGGATGGTGCTGCTTTGGAGGATAGACTCAATACCACACCTTTCTCAGGTTCCAGGAATTTCCCATCCCAGAGTAGGTAACCCTAAGTCTGAGCAGTGCAGGAACATTGCTTCAGTATTGCAGGCAGTCTACAGACACAGTTGTTCAGGTTTGGGCTTCAGGTTTGGGGCTCAGTAACAAGGAATTGCTAGGAGGGAGCATTCACCAAGTGTTAATTTGCCACAGTATGCTATTGGGCAGCCATATCTTGCTGACTACTAGGAATTTTTTTATCATACTTCCATATCCAAAAATGTAGAAATCTGAGGAAGTAAAAAAGTAGCAAATCTCATCACTTTATTGGATAAACAACTAGTTTACTGAGTGCTTATATACACATCACACTAAATGAAATGCTACTGGGTAAATTGCCTAGCAGTTCCTACCCATATACTGTAAAATGAAGATTAGATGGATCACAGAGGGATGTACATAAGTTGATTTCTCAATAGTTGTTTACAGAAATTATTATAAACCGAAGACACTGTGGTTTTTATCCTGCTACAAATTGAACTTGGATTCTCTCCAGTTCCACTTCTCAAATGATACATGTATTTGCTCCTAATCTAAGGCTAATTTCTTCTTTCCTTCTACTGCTCATCTCCTTCATGCAGGCATTCTCCCCCCCCCCCCCGCCGCCCCAAGTGCTTGCTATGTTTTTCTGAATATTTGTTTGAAACTGTAAAAAAAAACTTTGTAGTCCCTTTGGCTACACATAAGGAAAATATCTTTCACCTGAACTCACTGTGGGAGAAGACTGTACAACTGGCTGAATGTGAGTATGCTTCCACAACTCACCAGATTAAGTACATTTGAATACTTCCTTGATCAGGGGTGCCAAATTCATTTGTTACAAGGGCTGGATCTGACATAAATAGGACTTTGTGGGGCTGGGCCAGGCGTGTCATAAAATGTAATGCCAGGTAGCAGAGATATAAACTTTATAAAAAACACAGGAGAACACAAAGGTGTTTTTTTTCTTAAAATACAAAATGCTTAAAATTCTTGCAATATTTTGTTTAAAACGGAAAGGTGGGAGAATATTGGGATTTGGCAATGCAATTTTTAAAACAAAACATCAAGAAAAAGAACAAGGATCACAGCAGAAACTAAAAATATAAAATACTCTGAGCCTAGGAAAACATGAAATGTCTGGGTATTGCAATCTTCTCCCCTCTACCCCAGATCTACTCAGATTGGCAATGACTCTTCAGTGTAGTATCCCCCTTTGGCTGTAGGTTCCCAGGTCAGAGTACTCACTAGACACCAGTTATCAGGTCCATTCAGCAAAGACAAGCTGGCTCAAAACATCAACCCTTTATTTGCAAGGACATAATTCCAGGAAGCAACAGCTTCAGCTGGCCATAAGAAGGCTGGAAAGTGAAACTGACCTCCACTCCGTTGAAACACATTGCAGCACAGACAAAGTTGTAAGGAAAACATGGAATGGATTTTCCATTAAGGTCTCTGGGCACAGACAGACTATCTATCTGGGCACAGAGACCTTAATGAAAAATTCATTCAGCATTTTCTTTGCAGCTTTGCAAGGCCCAAAGAGTTTCATGCTGCAGCCAGCAAAGACAAGGCAGAAAGAGTTGGGAACATCAGGAGCCTTGGAGCTTCAAAGAGTGAGGACAGGAGGGGGATGAGGGGAGAGAAAAGAGCCACATGCCTGATTAAAGTCCGGGGTGGGGTGGGGTGGTTCTGGCCTGTGGGCCAAACATTTGTTTATGGTCCATTTACGCCTTGTTCAGATACATAAGCTCATCACAAGGACTGAAACATCAGTTGTTTACTTGAATGTGTGAGCAGGCCCTTCATAAGTGGACCCCAATTTTGTATGGCCTTAGCACAATGACTTTCAACAAAGTTCATATCTTTCTATTCTCAAAGCCCTTTTAGACAATTCTTACATGATTACTGAACATGAATGTTTGGGAGAAGGGAGTAGAATCCCAGTAGCAGGTCCTGCTGTCATTCACTTGGTAAGCAAGCTATAAGCCCTATTCACATGTTACAGTAAATGCACATACAGTCCATGTATAGTGTACACTTGAGTTTTTCTTAAATACATGTGTTGAGTAATTCTCATGTTATATTCAACACATGTGTGACACAAACCCCACATTTAACCACATACTGGTCTTTGGTTTCAATTGAAAAGTGAAAGTGTATTGACTCTTTCTTGAAAGCAGATGTACATACATCCCATATGTATGTACATTTCTATGTACATTTGCTAGAACATGTGAATAGGGCTAGTGTGAGCAACTGTGCATGCAATTGTGCATGCATACAAACTGTTTGTGCACATGATTGGTGATACAACTCTACATGCATAGTCAGAATTCCTGCATAAAGCAATGTTCATACAGTTAACATGTGCCTAGAGTCTGTTTACAGTCTATTAATCACAACTGATATTGCAGTCCTATTGCCCTCTCATCCGCAACCATGTTTTGTACTACATATTTATTGTTTGAAAAGAACCTAAGTGTACATGAATCAAATTATGAACATGCATGTGTGAACCAACCCATAATTAATTGTAGCTGATTATATTGACTCCCCACTGAGGAGAAAGGCAGATTATATATGAAAAAAAAAAATAAATTCTACTGAAAAGCTTAAGCATGAATCAAAAAAGTCACTGGGACCTATGTAAAGCCCTATAGATTTATGGCATTTTCTATTTTGAACCTCATGCCCTGTCATATTCCACTTTTGAAAGTTTGAAATTGCTCTCTGTTTCAAAAACTGTTTGCCATGTGGTAAGGATGAGTTCTGTTGAGAAGACAAATCTAAAATCTTCAGTTATTTGAATCTTGGCCATTGCAGTGCAGGTGATACAAGGTTCTTCCTGCATGAGTGCTTATGCAAATCATTACTTGGTGTGCAGTCATCATAGATTAATACACCTGTGTCAGTCAGCCCAGAAGCAATCTGATAAATGAAAAAAATATGTATGCATGTAGCAACTCCATTAAGATTAAATATGTGGACTGACTTTGATTTATTTCCTACTGTGGGTCATAGCCTTGATACCCAAAAGCAACATCAGTGCTTCTCTTAGTACTAACATCTAAGGAAACAACTTAAACCCATATGGCTTTGTCCGTATCACCCATGAGAAACTTCTTCTTAACCTGACAGAATTCCAAGTATTGAACAGCTTCCAGTGGATATATACATATACACATGTACAGCTGAATGTGTGATACAAACCCATTTAACCACATACTGGTCACTGGTTTCACCTAAAAAGTAAAAGTGTATTGGCTCTTTCTTTTTATGTATATGTCCTCCACCCAGAAACCTTACTCTGGCTGCTCTGCATAACCGAAAATATCTGTGAGAAGAAATAAGCATGTTCCCCCTCAGTTCTCTAGCAGATTCTGGAGTCAGAAAAACACAACGGGCAGTGTGGAGTTAGCATAACAACTGCCCACCCATTTTCATTATTTCACAAATGTGTGATGCATGCTCGTGAGCTGTCATCATTGGCAGCGCTAACATTTCCATCTGCTTACATATTGTTTCTATTCTTATGCTGCAATCCTTCTAGCTGCTTACTCTGGAGTAGTCCCATTGATGTCATATAGCTGCAGTCCACAGGCTGTTTATTCCAGGACAGCTGTAACTGAGCTATTTTGGGACTGATACTTCGTATATTGTCATCCTTAATTTTAAGTGCATAATTAGCACTTTTGATTACTCCTAAGAATAGGTTTCATGCTACTATATAATTAAAGATAGTCAATGTCTGCTTGAGTTAGTGTCTGGAAACCAATGAAAAACTATGAGAGCAATCACATAAGAGATTTAGCCTGACGTAGCCATGCCTCCCCTCCTGATCTAGTGTGTGCAATGTCATGTTCTCGGGATGCAGGCAGGCAGGAGTCCAAAGCCAGTCCAAGGTCAAAGTCCAGGATGTCAAGCAGGAGCCAAGTCACCAATGCAGAATCACAAACCAGAATCAGAAGTCAATGTCCAAAAGCCAAAAGGTCAGGGTGCCAAGGAAATCAAACAGGTCAGGATCAGGAAGGAGCATGGATGCAAGCTAGAGAAAAGACTTGTTGCTTCCACAAGGTTACCAGGTTCTGAGTGGGAGCTATATGGGAGTCTCAATCAGCCTGCTCCCTGGGTGGCAGTGACTTTGCTAGAACTCAGGGCTGAGAGATCTGAAGCATCGGCATGCCTCATGTCTTCGCTCTGAAAGTTCTTTCCGGAGCCTATTCAAACTCTTGAGATGGGAGGAAGAGAGCTTGGAGGAGATTGATTGTCAACAGCTGACACTGGTGCCTGGAGAGTGATTGATGGGACAGCTGCTGTTTGTTCAGCTGAGGAACTGGCTGGCAACTCTTCCAGGTCTGTTAACCCTTCCAGCTCCTCCTCGTCAGGGCTCATGATATGCAATCACACGTGCATACCTGCCCCCTGAATCCTACCCATACCTACCTTGTCTGAGGATGGGCTGGGGCTGGATTAAATAGCTACCAGGAACTTTCTGGTAGCAAATCTCTAAAACATATGCATGGTACATTTCCCAGCTGTCTGAATGGCTGGGTGTGTGCTGCACCTGCCCAGCACCCAGACAGCATGCGCATGAGCAGTCTGAATGTTCCTCTTGCACATATGTGGCCCATGCTTCTCTCAGCAACAAGGCAGGGGCTGTGTCATTGATGTGGCATGGATCAAAGAGAACTGGCTTTTTCAGAGCCAGGATACTGCTGTGCCAAATCTCTTGTATGATTTCACCCTATGTGGTGTCCTGAAGTAACAGTAGCATATAAGGACCATCTCATTGTTATAATACACTAAACCTGAGTTTGCCACCAACTGTACTCTCAACAAGGAATTACAGACTGTCCCAGGTCTCTGACAAATGTATCTGTTTTCAATCACTTGTTTGTCATATTCTCACATTACTTGTAAGATATAGCATGAGAAGCGGCTCTACCTGTAATAGGTACCATTTATTGAAACACTGTGGATCTCACAAACACATGTGGTTGAAAACAATGAGACCCAGCTCTGTCTTTTCCAACTTAGGGCACATGCCAATGAAGAATCAGAAGGAAGTTGAATGCCAAAAGAAATTCTTCAAAGAACTTTGGCAGGGCCATATGGTATGTAAAAGAATGTGTACAAATATATGGAATAAACTGTGGCCTGTGGTGGGAATAGGCAAATATCTCAAAGGCTGAGCCTTCCAATACTGCTCAAAAGTTGCTAGTTGCCATTTAATAATACAAAGAGTTATTGCAAATACCATTTCTGTCATCACCACAATGGAACATTTTGTCAGTACTGTTTTGGACTTCTTGATTTATACTTTCAGGCTTTGGTCTATTCACAGTTGTAAGAGTCATCACAAATTGATGGCAGCTTTTTCAAATAAAAGTCCTCTTTATCAATATAGGTGAAAGAACTGCTGTAGCTGTTAGAAAGGGATGCTATGATACATATTGTATCTTAAATGTGTTGGCAAGTGCAAACAGCATGTGGCAAATTTAGCTTTGTACTGCTTCTAGGCAAAGTAATTTCCTAGGGAGCTGTCTGCGTGTTTCAGCTCCTTGCTTAAAAACATAATCTGGATTCTCTCCTTTTTCTGCACCTAGCCACACTGAAAGCTAGAGAGTGACCCTGTATCATTTTGCAGGCTATTAGTGAGTGGTTGTTCTAGGCCTGAGTTTCTGACCCAATGACAGAACCGTTGGGTCCTGCCACAGGATTGGCCACTTCGGCCTTCTACGTGTAGAAATGCTGGTTTTCCTGGTATTAGGCCAATTTATGCAACCATTTTTAGGTACTGAGCTGTTAATGAAATTAATTAGCTTCAGGGCTTTTTTGAGCAGGAACACACAGGAACGTAGTTCCGGCTGGCTTGGTATCAGGGGGTGTGGTCTAATATGCAAAAAAAAATTCTGCTGGGTTTTCTCTACAAAAAGCCCTGCACAAAACAATGATGATGTCAGGGGGTGTGGCCTAATATGCAAATGAGTTCCTGCTGGGCTTTCTCTTTAAAAAAGCCCTGATTTGCATTGAGTTGTGGTGAACCAGTGAGTCATGTGATCATTTACTAGATGCTTGGATTTGATTTCCTATGCTGCTTTATAGCTTTGAAATGCAGCATAAGCAGGGACAACAACATGTACCTGTGGAATGAAATCCTGGGTGTCAGGAACCACTGTATGAGCTATTAGGGTGCTTGTCCTCTAGATTTCATTTCTTTATTTTTTAAAATTATTTTAAACAACTGCATGCAGCTTTCAATATAATACAAAAAAGTTAAGAACATGATGCCAAGTACTATTAAATACTATGAAAGAGGTATCAAAAATGCCTTGGCAAATTTCTGAAAGTTTGAGGGGGTGGTGCCTAGGGAGGGTAAAGTTTGAGGAAGATGTGATATCACTTCTGGGTGATGGTCTAGGCTGCCTCTGCTAATTTCTAGGGGAAATTCCTAGAGCATTGTTATGAGGAGGCCATTTTTATTTCTGCTCTTTAATTCCTCTAGAGTGGAAAATTTGGGCTTGGGGATGGTAATTCTCTGCCACAGGTGGGTAAATGGGAAGCCTGGGGGAAATGTATATAATTATTTGCATGGAACAAGGATGGAGTAGATATTTCAGACACACAGGAAAATATAAAATAAGGCTAAAATAACACAGTAAACAAACACAACCTGACTAAACTAGTTTCTAGCTTAATGGCTTACATTTCTTCAGAATTCCTGAGTTATGGCAGCTTGACATGAGCCTATCCTGCAAGGGACTTCTCTTCTCTTCCTTGCTCCTGGAAAAGTCAAGTACAATTCTCCCCTCAGAGTTTTATTAGAATCACACCCCCTTCCATGGATAGGTACTCTTTTCCTACTCTGACTGGTGCTAAGCCTATCATTAGTGGAGAAACTCCGTCTTTCTCTCTGAAGCTTTATGATTTGATATCCTGTTCCTGCTCTGATTAGAGATGCTGCCTGCAGCCCCAGCCTGATCCTGGATTTTAATTAGAGACCAGAAAAGCATGGGGACCAGGATGGGACTCCTGGCATAAACATTTGATTAAATCTAATTGAAATCAATATATTGCTCATGTTTGATTGGATTTTGCCTTAACAGAAAATAGACAATGACAATAATGCAAGAGCATAAAAATACAAATAAGAAAGACGCATCCTATGAAATAAAAGCCAGTATCCTGTTTAGTATAGAGATGTGTGACCTTTCTGGTACCCAAAGCATTTCCTGTTCAAAATGCAAAGTCCAAAAGCATTCCCTTCTAGTACAGTTATGGGCAGTTGGAGAGTTTGACTCTCTTTTTGCATTGCACTCAGGGCACAGTTTCTCCAGCTGGGTTCTTAAGCTATATCCTATGGTGTCCAATTTATTCTGACATTCAAGCAGAATGATTAAGTAACATGGTCATTAAGTTGCAACTTTTTTGCTAGCTTGCCTTTTCAGATCTTTCCCTCATGTCACATGTGGAAACAATGAATTCTGCCTCAGAACAGAAACAGGACATTATAAACCACTGGAGTGTGTACCTTGGTCTAGAATCCAGGGGAGGCTTTTAAAGACTTAAGCATCATTATAAACAGTAATTGATCATTTCTCAGTCATCAACTGAAAAAAGCTTCTTTCTTTCTTTCTTTCTTTCTTTCTTTCTTTCTTTCTTTCTTTCTTTCTTTCTTTCTTTCTTTCTTTCTTTCTTTCTTTCTTTCTCACTTGCAGTGGAAAGGGAAGAAGAGCATGCAATGGTAATTAGACATGTTGCTTGCCTTTTAAATCAGAAGCTATTTACACCTTGAAATTCATGAATAATGTATGATATACAGGCATGATAACAGATAATTAGATGGACCAGCTAAGAGGAAAGTGAAAGAGGGCTGGGAACCCAAGGATTGCATAAGGTGTGTGGGCATTTTGACATCTAAGAAGTGCTATAGATCTGGCACTAACTACCTCAGCCTCATGAAGATAATTAAGAAGAAATGTGGGTGTCAAAAAAACCTAGCAAACTATTCCCATAGATTGGTTAGCTTCTTGCAGCAGTTCAAAACACAATTGGCAGCCGCCAACGTCAGACATGATTGCCCTTTGATGAGGCTGTTACTGACTTTATAAAAGATGCCTGAGTTAAAATGTTGTCTTAAGCTCATTGGATGACAAGTTCCTGTCTAGGATTCTGTCACTGTAATAAATGTCAGCCTGCCCAGTGAAGTTCTAATATTCCATTGTGTCCAGGAAGAGTCAAATAGCAAATTACTCATATATTCAGTTTTATTTGAAGATGTACTGTATTGTTAGTAGCCTTTTGTTGAGTTAGAAAATGTACAATGACAGGCAGGTCCTCAGTTTTCTTTCCATTCTGTTTATCCCTGTTTCTCACTTTTATTCTGTTGTGTGTGTGGGGGGGATGTCAGGATAAAAATGAAAATTAAAAGAAGTTGGCTGAAGAGCTACCTTGCAATCCTAAACAGGGCTACAACCTTCTAAATCCATTGACATCAATGGTCTGAGAAGGGTGAAACTCAGCTTAGGATGACACTTGTTAAATTCTCGATGGAAAATGAAAAACTTTTTAGAATGAAACATATAGGCTATATTGTGTTGTCAGTCAGGCCAGGATGAAAAATAATTTTGCTTCATCTTCATCTTATGGACAATTCACATATGCATTGGCTTTAGCATTGGATGTTGTTTCCATAGGTGAATAAGCAGTTACAGTTTGTTAATCGCCTTAGAAATATTTTAATATCACTCAATGCTCATTCCAGAGCAATATTTTTAAACATTCAACTGGTAACCATTAAGGCTTGGTTTCCATATGTTATTTGTATCTTTGGCGCTTGATCACTATACATTTGGAGACTGGAGCCAAATGTGTGAACTAACTCCACCAAGAAGCACTGCATCTGAAGAGAATCGAACAATATGTGAAAGTTTTATATCTGTGATGGATCAGTAATCCATGCTAATCATTATGTGATGTTACAGTAATCAACTGAGGAACATTCATTGTTAATCACCCTCAATTGTAAAGTAATCCACTGCTGAGAAAAGTAATGTGTATGAATTTGTGAACTGAACCTTAGCCTATTAGGCCTGTCTTTAGTCACTAAAGTAGATTATCTGATGTGTCAATGACTTCTGAGTTGCAGTTTGTGCTTCTTCCTTACTACAAACATGTTGAATTCTTGTCAAACAAAATTAGTTGTATCAAGAGTTAAAGCACATCAAGTCTCTCTTTCAGTTTCAAATAATTATCTTGGGCTGAATATTGTTATCAGCTTCTCCATGGGAGTCTTCTTTAACTTGTTTTAAAGTTTCCAATTAATAATTATTAGTTGGGTTTGAAGAAAAGACTACAGTTGCCTACCAAACTCAATCAGATTGAATTTTAAAAAAAGGTAAAGGTAGTTCCCTGTGCAAGTACCAAGTCATTACCAACCCATGGGGTGACATCACATCATGACATTTTCTTGACAGACTTTTTATGAGGTGGTTTGCCGTTGCCTTCCCCAGTCATCTACACTTCACCCCCAAGCAAGCTGGGTACTCATTTTACCAACCTCAGAAGGATGGAAGGCTGAGTCATCCTTGAGCTAGCTACCTGAACACAGCTTCCTCTGGGAGTGAACTCAGGTCGTGAGCAGAGCTTGGACTGCAATACTTCATCTTACCACTCTGCGCCACTGGGGGTGGGGGGCCCTACCAGATTGGTTACTGCACGGAAATTTGTTTCAGTATTAAACAGTAAACTGAAAATCTCCTTATCTCCTTATCAGAAGGGACTGAAAGACCATTTATTCCCATCCCCTGCCCAAAGGCAAGACAGTCTACCTTTCAGTCCCATCGGCAATCAAGTGTTCCACAAGCAGATAATATATGTATTGCAAGACATGCCTAGAGAGCAATAGCTTTGGATGACTCATGCAAATGAGCTGATCTATACATGATAGGGGAAATACAAAGGAAACATATGAATTACTAACCACTATAATATGGGAACAAATTTCTTTCCTAACCCCATCACTACAATTAGACAGATTTTCAGTTATTCACTTATCCCAAGGAAATGTCAATCTACATGTTTTTTGAGGGGGAGCAAAATTTTTAAAAATGACACCCCCTTTTGGGCCATTCTATATTATGGTCCCATAGAATACAATGGACTCCATACCCAATTTGGCACACACCCCCTGTCAGCGCCTGGGGCAAACACCCCCCTCTGCCCCCCCCCCATCCAGCCCTGATTGTAAATGGCAATATGAATGGTGTGGTATAAATGATATTTTAAAAAACCATTTCCATTGCAGTGTGTTTTCCCCTTCCCTCTCTCATAGTCTCAAAGACTTCATATCCCATGAGTCATTGCTAACTTTCTAAAATAATTTTTTATATGAATAAATGTGTCACCTGAAAATTGAAAATATTCTGAGGTGAATATGTTCTGTAAAACTGACTTTGAACAAGGCAGCTGAAGAACAAAGTTTGAGTTCAGTAGCACCTTTAAGACCAACAATGTTTTCTTCACTGTATTAGTCAGTTTGGTGTAGTGGTTAAGTGTGCGGACTCTTATCTGGGAGAACTGGGTTTGATTCCTCACTCCTCCATTTGCACCTGCTAGCATGGCCTTGGGTCAGCCATAGCTCTGGCAGAGGTTGTCCTTGAAAGGGCAGCTGCTGTGAGAGCCCTCTCCAGCCCCACCTGCCTCACAGAGTGTCTGTTGTGGGGGAGGAAGGTAAAGGAGATTGTGAGCCGCTCTGAGACTCTTCGGAGTGGAGGGCGGGATATAAATCCAATATCTTCTTCTTCTTCTTGTGCATGCACATGTGCTTGCATACGATAGCTTTTACCTAGAATTAAACTTCATGGGTCTTAAAGGTGCCACTGGAGTCAAACTTTGCTCTGCTGCTTCAGACCAACACAGCTACGCACCTGTAGCTGAAGAAGTACAGCTTAAGTGTATTAGACATTTTTTCTTGGTTTTCAAAATCTGCAGTTGTGCCAGGCCAGTGGCTGACAATAAAAACAACAATCAAGTGTGACAGACAGCAGTTACAGCAAGGCTGAGAATTCATGTTGATACGGCTTCCATAAAGAACCTTCCCAAACATCCATTTCCCTGGGAACAGCTGCTGTGTGATAAACATAGTGCATTTAAAAGCTACATCCAAACTTTTGTTTTCCTCTGTAAACAGTACTCTCAGGAAACTACTAGGAAGCCACAGTCTCTTGTTATCATTCTTTATCTGTTAATAACTCCAAAAGATAGCATATCCACTCTGCAAACTTATACTGGTTGTATAGGCATGAGGAGCTCTAGGAATTGTAGCTGTGAAGTGAAAGCTTGGTTCTAAAAGAGTTTCTTCACCACAACAAAAGTTCCAAGTTTTAAACTGTTGATTTAAATAAAAGTTAAATAGCTATTACAGGGGGGGAAATTGGGAAAGATCCAGGCATCAAAAGAAGCAAGGATATTTTTTCAATTGGTATAAGATAGCCACCTTGTGTATTACTAACTGAAAATTATTACAAGGTTATGTCTTAATGATACTTTATGCCATGGAGAACTAACATTACTCAAATGTATCTCCTAACTGTTCATTTTATGAACATCTGAAAACTATCTTTGCCTGATTTGGTGGACATGTCAAAGAATTAAGCTACTAACAGGAGTTGTTTTGATGGGCCCAATAGTGATTCTTCTAGAATATCTAAACATCTTAGGATCAAAACAGGAGACTGAGGGCATTTTTTATTTACAGCTAGAACTTTAAAAATTTCTACATTGGGAAGAGAGAACTTAAAACATCTGGACTTCTCCCCAAATACTGCAAAAGGTCAAAGAATAAAAGTAACTACCTTCCCCAAAAAAATGACAAGTCACAAATGAGGATTGCACAACCACACATAGCAAGGATTGGTATGGGAAAAGCAAGGTATTGGGGGTGGGGGGATTGTGGCATAGGATTGTGGAAGCATACCTGGAGGAAGTTTTCACACAAAATACTCTCAAAGAAAACACTTTTTACATGATCTTTGTAATGGTGGTTCAGTGGTAGAGCATCTGCTTGGGAAGCAGAAGGTCCCAGGTTCAATCCCTGGCATCTCCAAAAAAGGGTCCAGGCAAATAGGTGTGAAAAACCTCAGCTTGAGACCATGGAGAGCCGCTGCCAGTCTGAGAAGACAATACTGACTTTGATAGACCAAGGTTCTGATTCAGTTAAAGGCAGCTTCATATGTTCATGTGTACACACAGATATGATAGAAGAAAGGAATTGAATGCAGGGCCTTATAAAAATGTGTGTGTGTATGAAAAGCCAATTTAAGTGTCATGTACTGAAAAATCCTTAGAGTTGATTCACACAATATTTTGGTGAGTTAGTGCATGTTCTTTTTTTTTTTTTTTTTTTTTAAAGCACCACTGTATAATGTTTCCTTGAAAGCATTCAAAATGTATGATCAGCCAGGATGTAATGATGAGCTGCAATCATTAACAGGTAACCTGTTAACAATTCATCCCATCTCATGGGAACTTTCTTCTGCTCTCAAGAGATGAAAAAAGTATCTCACTATGAGTCACCATGTAACATAAGATGAACTGGCTATGATGTGATAACTATCATGGGGCAGTTGCTCCTTGTGCAGATTGACAGCACATGTGCATCAGAAAGAATGCTTGTGTGCAGGTTGGAGACACTAGACTGGAGTAACTATAAGACGTCAGATGAGATCCACTTACCTCCTCTTGGAAACAAAGGGCCCTTTTTAAATCCATGTGTACTGCAAACTTTATGGCAAACATGTACACTAAGTGAACATACATTGTCCAGCCACCGTGACCTGTTAACAAGTAAAGCCTTGGATCAGTTCCTCTTGCCCTCACTGTTTGCTTCTTGACTAGGACACTGAATCAGGCAGCTTTTCAGCCCTATTGCAGCTGTAGTAGATAAATTTTGTGTTTTTCTGTCTTTATGCAACAAACACATGGGTGGTTCAGGACATTAAAGACAGATCACTCCATTTGTCCTTCGTTTGCCTCTGTGCAGTATGAAACATAATTGAAATCATCTGCATTGAACCCACTGCCTATTATTGGCAAGGCATTATCTTATTTTTTCTAGTTAAAATATTAAAAGCCATTTATTTAAGTGGCACAAGTGGAATAAACTGCAGCTTCCAATGTTAACATTTAAACAATTATTGGCAGGTCACAGTAGCGGCAGTCGGGAAAGTTAATGGCACTTCTAAGCATGCACAACACTAGCATTCCTATGGTAGACAGGTTTGAGCAGTTTGAGGATGGGCTGAAAAGGCATACAGGCATAACATATGCTGATCCAGAGGTGCCCGAGCATGTCTAACTGAATGCTAAATGCATTCTTTGGAAATCACATACCTTTTTGGAAGTCAAACCAAAGGAAATTATACAACAAATCTGATTTTCATTATTTCCTCAGAACAAAACTCCATATATTCACCAACCTACCCATAAATTTTTTTGTTCCCAAAGCCCAAACATGAGAACTGCTCAAATTGAATTGAAACAAGCTGAAAGAAGTAAAACATTTACAAGTTGTTTTATGTGAATAGCTTATATCCCAGTGCATATCATCAGAAAAAGCTTTGGTATTTTAAAAATAAGAGCTTAATTAAATACACCTGGTTCTTTTTGCAACCTGTTTGGGGAAATGTTTTTCAGATTAAAACCACAAACTCTAAAATAATTCCAATATTTTACCTCCCTCATACAGCTCATTAAGATAACAGCAAGTGTACAAAATGCTTGCCATGTTTATACAAATGTTTGCTTCGCTCTGATTGCTCATGACACCTTAACTGTAGCTTTGTAAAAGAACTGTAGCAGATCATAACAATGGGCGACTGGCAACATGAAAACATTAGTCAAAATCCAAAACTCTGTAGAGCTATACAGTCAGAAGAAGTCCCATCTTTGTCAGGGGAACTCTTCAGAAAAGCAGAGCTCTCCTTGACATTAAAACATATGAAGATGTCTCACAGCTAGATCCACCTAATTCAGTAGTGTCGAATAGTTTGACAGGCAATGGCTCCCCAGGGTCTCAGGCAGAGAAGGGTCTTTCCCAGCGCTTGCTGACTATGAACTGGACATACCCGAGACTGAATCGGAAACCTTATGCATGCAAAGATATGTGCTCTGCTTGTGAGACTCCCAAGGGACAAATGAAACTCTCTTATAATGAATCAGATCATTGGTGTGTCTAGCCTACTGCTGTTGCCTCTGAGTGGCTGCAGCACTAGAAGGCCTCAGGCAAGGGGGTTCCTCAGCACTACTTACTGAGATCCTTTTCACTGGAAATAACAAGGACTGAATCTAAAACCTACTGTGCAAGACATGTAGACACTCTCACTGAGTTGTGGCCGCTCCTCCAAACAAACAGAGAAGTCTCAGCTTGTGCAATAGAAACTCTGAGTACCCATCAGATCTTGTGGAGCAGATTTTCCTGAAAGTAAATCACCTAAAATAGAAATAGTAATGATTTGACACCAATTTTAGTTCTATGAATTTCCCATAAACCCTCAAAGCAGAAACTGTGCAGGATATTCCTGCCTGAAGCCAATAATCTACATGGCACCTTCCCCTAGGGGAAAAAACTGATCAAAATTCAAAATGTTATGGACACCCTTCCCATCTGTACCTGAGAAAAATTCACCCTGCCTAATATATAGGCCAGCCCTGCCTCCAAAGTTATTTTAATAAAAAATGCTTACTAGCAGGGGAGAGGTCACAGTTAACGGTACAGTGTGTGCTTCATATGCAGGAAATCTCTAAAAATCACCATCTTAAAGGATACTGGACAGCAAGTGCTACAGAACATCCTTTTCTGCCTGGGATGCTGGGAAGCTGCAGTCAGTCAGTGCAGACAATAATGGACCAGTGTTCAAACTTAGTATAAAATAACTCCATATATTTGCAAAGAGGAAATGGAAAATTTAAAAGACAGCATTTTGGGCGATCTGATCTTTGATGATTGATGAGTTTCCAGGTATTGGAATATCAAATGACTTGATAAGAGTGGCTGTCTGAATTTTTACGACTCAGAACTGCTCACTAGCTGTCAATAAATATGAGTAGTTATCCAATAACCAATTGTCTGGGTTCAGATAACAATGCTGCTGGTGAGGGGGATGTTTTAACCACTTTCTCACAAGTAAAAATCACACCTGTTAGAGCTTTTGCTCAGCCTGCTTTTAACTACACTCTTCATTACATATTAATTTTGACTCCAATAAGTTCCTTTTCTCAAAAATAATTGCCAGGTGACCTCTTCTGACCACTGGTGGAGTTTATCCCACTCTATGAAAGACAGGCAGCAGGTAATTCAAATGGAGGGGGTCAAATGAAACAGCTGTCTGGCAACAGACCAACAATCAAGTGGTAGGCAGGAAAGCACCTGCCTAAAGGGATAACCTGGGGGTTGCAGTCTTTGACAGGCTGCCAATGTGTTTTAATAGTTATAGTCCTGGACTCAGAGACCCAGGTTTGAATTCTCACTCTTTTAAGGAAGTTTGCTGGGTGACCATGGGCCAGACACAAACTCTCAGCCCAACATACATCACCAGGGTTTTTTTTGTAGCAGGAACTCCTTTGTATATTAGGCCACACAGCCCTGATGTAGCCAATCCTGTGTGGCCTAAAATGCAAAGGAGTTCCTGCTACAAAAAAGCCCATACATCACAGGGTTGCTGTGAAGATAAAATGGAAGAGAGGCAAACTTTGAGTCCCCGTTGGGAAGACAGGCAAAGTATAAATGAAATAAATAAATACATACTGAGGGATCCAGTAGATTTTGGAGCTTATATAGAAAGAACTGGTCTGGTTCTCTGGGATCACCTGATTGCCTGGACTAGGACAATGTTTGCTTGTCATCATAAAGTCATGGCTTGAATGGTCAACAATTGCCTCCTCCAGTTAGTGATATAGACAGAAAGCTAGGCAAACAGTTCTTGGTTGGCTGGCCAACTGGCTGCACCAGTTTTTTCAGGATGTGTGTATGTATACAGCTTCTATCACTTTCCCATCATCTGTGCCCTATATAAGTCCTGTAATGGGGTCTGGAGTCCATAGTATTCCTTAACTGAGCAACAGTCTGACAAAACTATTGTAATGCGCTGAATAAATAAAAGACTTGAGGAAGCCCTGAATAGAATGATAGAACTATTTTGGCACTCAAAGAGTGTCAATGTGTTTCTAAAAATGAAATACCCTACTGGAAACTAATCCAAACCACACTGCTCTATTCAGTCACTTCATATGGCTTTGTGGTCAGAGACTAGATGTATATTGAATTACATATGTATCTAGTCAAATGGTTCCTTATTAAAATGTCTTGCTTGTGTGCTGTCATTCATTTCACTGAATGCCTGAGGCAATGAATCTAAAGTTAATTGCCAATCCAGATCCTGCTGGTCATCCTATAAACTTTAGGAGATCACCAAACACCCAGTCTCTTAACCCCTGCCTCTGGAATCTATGCTAAATCCTGTGTGGCCCCGTGATCTGTAAATGGGCAGATGTGTTTGCCTCTGTGGGCAAATCCACCATTAGTTGCTATTAGCGAAACAGCTTCCATTGAGATAGATCCAGGTGGACAGCTGTTGAGATCATCCATGTTGCTCAATCATTTTACACTGGTGTATTTTACAAGAAGTGCTTCCTGTGTGAACAATGCATTCAAAAGTTCAGGGCACATTCTGCAAAAGATATAAATAAAAAAAATTATTATTAAAAAATATTCTTACCTATGCCAGGCCTATTGAAACTACAGGAAGCTGCAAAAGAATGTGACTACTCTCCCATTCATTTCAATGGAGCTCGCTCAGGACTTGGAGCACTTGTGATATAAGTCTGTACAATGTGGAAAAGAATGGATTATAAGAGTATAATACTGGAAGCAAATGGGACACAATGAATAGGAAATTATTGCACAACACTAGAGCTAAAGGGCATCCACTAGCTTTGAATCTGAATGGATAGCAGTATGGATTGGACCCAGTGGAGAGAGCAAATTAGTAGGCATGGCAAGATGTTGGTAGGCTTCCCAATCCCCAGGTCCCAGTGGGGGATCCCCCGGTTTTACAGGCTTCCCCTCGCCCCCACAGTCACCATGTACCTCTAGAGCTCTGGCAAGTTTAGAAACCTGCAAACAGGTCCCATTTCAAAATGTGTGCCTTTAAATTTGAGCAGGAAAAAGGAAGTGCTTCATGGGGAAGGGTCAGCAGCAGTTTTGTCAGAGCACAGACCCTCCAATTCTTTTGCTTTCATTTTCAGAGCAAGTAAAGATGTGGAGGAATCAGACCCAGTAGGTGTGTGTGTGAGAGAGAGAGAGAGAGAGAGGGAGGGAGGGGGCAGGGGATTCCCCAGTTTGGAGGCCCTCCCCCCACTTTAGAAAGCATTAGAAAGCGGGGGAGGGAGGGAAATGTCTACTGGACACTCTATTATTCCCTATGGAGAATGATTCCCATAGGGAATAATGGGGAATTGATCCGTGGGTATCTAGGGCTCTGGTGGGATGTTCTTTGAGGTAGAGGCACCAGATTTGCAGCATAGCATCTGATGCCTTTCCTGAAAACACCCTCCAAGTTTCAAAAGGATTGGACCAGGGGGGCCAATTCTATGAGCCCCCAAAGAAGGTGCCCCTATCCTTCATTATTTCTAATAGAGGTAAGGCATTGAAAAGGTGTGCAGTCCCTTTCAATGTGATGGCCAGAACTCCCTTTGGAGGTCAATTGTACTTGTTCCAACCTTACTCATGACTCTGCCCCTGATGTCTCCTGGCCCCACCCACAAAGTCCTCAGATATTTCTTGAATTGGACTTGGCAACCCTAGATGTTGGACCTCATCAAGGGGTGGAGGCCACTGTGAACATCTTGCCCAAGAAACCCCCAGACTTCAACCTGACATGTAGGATTAAAGTTTACTTGAAAAGTCAGTTTGTATGGGGAAGAGGGGCTATATGAAGATGGAGGTGGCCACTGTGTGTGTGTGATATAGTGCAAGCAAATCACAAGTATAGCAAATAGCCCAGAATATCAAGAATCATTCCTCTGTTAGTGAACAGTTACAAGGTAAAGACTGCTCATTCCCAGCTCCTTTTGCTTCACAGTGCGGGAAGAGTTTCTTGAACTTGCTCAATCATAGAGATCCAATGAGAGGATTAATCACAGAAATACATCATCTGGCCAGATTATCTGGTTGTAGCTCAAGTTCACAGAGAAATTTTCTCCATCTGCAGCTCCATCTTCAGTTATGTTTTTATCTTCCCTCCTGTTGCTTTGCTGGTCCTTCTTCCCTGCCAACTGCCGCCATCGTAAAGATATGCACTTGAGGTCTCTCATGTTTTTAGCTGAGAAAATCAAGAAGAGAGAGGCAGAAATATACTCAAGTTCTGGACACTGGACACCAGATACCCAGATACTTTGCTCTCTACTGAGACACTAACTTTTTAATGCCTGCCAGAGCACATGAGAGTAATCCAGTAACACCAGTGAAATTAATTCCCAGTTCCTCTGAGCTCTGAGTCAAGAGTGCAGAAACACAGGGTGTAACTCTGCCATTATTGAAGAAGCTGAGAGGATCTCTAACATCACCAGAGCCAGTTTCACCAGCAAGTTAAACCTAGCCCCAGTCTTATTCTCAAGGCTTTCTCAGGATTTGGTAGTTTATGTGTGCTGTTGTTTTGCTGAATTTTAAGCCTTTGGTCTTGAAGTTTGGGGTTAAGGTGTTGTATCCTCTCTTACATTGCATTTTTGTGATACTGGAATCTTTAAACGGTTGCCCTATTATACAGTCAGAATGGAGCAACTGCACAGAGGCAGGGAAAGGCAGAAATGAGGGTATCAAGTGCAAAATCCTGATAATTGCAACTTCCACTTCAAAGCCAAGTTTCTAGCTGACAAGACTGCAAGTAGACGTTGATAACGTGTGGGCATTGCCTGCTGATCTATCAGAAACCTGCAAGGTAACAGAAGTAAGATTTCTAGTGTTAAGAGCCAGGGCTTAAAAAAAGGCTTCTCATTTTTTAAAAAAATAAGAAGGAGAAGGAGGTCATTGCAAAAGAAAGAGCTGGTTCAACTTGGTCTGTTTTCAATACCTTTTCTTGCTGCTGTTCAATGAACATTGTGTTGGGTATTCAGCTTCACTTTGGCCAGATAAGTTACATGGCATGGCTCCCAATTTCCTGATTACATAAAATGTTTGACCTTATTTGATATGCACACTCTAATACACACATTTAGAATTCAGTTTCTGTGAAAATGGGAAGATGAAATTGGTAACAACTTCCTGGAAAGAAAATAAGATGCATGAGTGCGGAAAGACAGCAGAAAAGAGGCTTCAGGGAAGCAATTACTCATGTGATTATGCCCATCTACAGAGTACATGCGGCATGCTTTTGTCTTCTTCAGAAAGCAATGGTTTAAATAACACTAGAAGAATACTAGTAGAAGAATACTACGAGCAGTGGCTGGTGTCTGTGTAAACTAGAATGTAGACACTAAAATGGGAGTGGCTATAGAAAAGTACCTTGTGATATATATTTTATGGGGAAAATTAATCTGATAGTTGAAAGAAATAGCAAAATGCCCATTTTGATTACTGGGAAATGTTTAACTGAAAAAAAAAAGGTAAAGATAGTCCCCTGTACAAGCACCAGTCGTTTCCAACTCTGTGGTGACATTGCTTTCACAATGTTTTCACAGCAGACTTTTTACGGGGTGGTTTGCCATTGCCTTTCCCAGTCATCTACACTTTCCCCCCAGCAAGCTGGGTACCCATTTTATCGACCTCGGAAGGATAGCAGGCTGAGTCAACCTCTATTTAAACAAGTCCTTCATCCCACATTGGGATGGCCCCAGATAGGTGTTTCCTGTAAACAAACCAATAAGCTCCTTGGATTTTAGGCTGAGACAAAATGGAGACAAATAGGGAGGATGAAAATGACCATTTGCCCACCTGCCAGGAAGGAGTAGGACATATTGCTGTCTGCATATCCTGGGTTAGTACCATAAAAGTTGAGGAGGTGAGCCTTGTTCTAATTAGCTGAAGGTGGCATGTGTGAAAACTCAAACCCAATTCTAGGATAGGCCAGGAAAAAACCTCACAACTGGGGCAGAAAAGTTAAAAGGTTTTAACACATTTTGTGAAAGGTATGCAAACCAAGGACCAGAAAAAATGGAACAAATTGAGTGAAATCTGTGTCAACTAGCTCCTATTTATAAGTTCCAGTTTGGCTTGAGTCCATTCCTCAGAAAGAAATGTCAAGGTAAACCCAGTGACTTGTACAACTTAGTTAGCCCTTGGTTTTGTTTCTTTTATATTAACTTCAGTAATATTCCTGCTAATGTTCTGAGACTAGGTCCCTATGCTTTTGGCTCTTAAAACATAGATTTGTATGGTAGTGAACAAAAATCCTTTTTCCTTTACAGATCTCAGACTGTGACCAAAATGTTTTCATCCGAGCACCTGGCCCTTGATCTTCACATAGATCAAACACCTGACTGGGCAAGAGAGCCAGTAGGACAGGAAAAGGGCAGTGTGCAGCAGCAAGCACTTGCACACCTAGGGTACTGCTGTTGCCACCAGTGTCTCAAACAGCTGATAGCAAGGGGAAGACATAAGTTTCAGTAGTGGCAGAGACTCACCCCATGCAATAGAAGGGAAGGGAGCAAGTGGACAGCTCCCTTGCACACAGATACTTCAACCACCTCTTGGATAACAGACAAGGGAAGGGGGGCAGGGCAGATTTCCACACTCAGCTCGTTCCAGTGCTGGGTTTTGTGCAACAGCTGTCCATATATCCAATGAACAGGAATGGTTTGCAACAAAGCACACCAGTCTGCTGTGTCAAGATCAAATGGGGCATTTAGCTAGATTTGCTTAGTAGTAGAGGCTTCTAGACTTGACCCAACTGTCTCAAGCACTTCTTGGTCTGTTGTTGAGTGGTGCATCATCTTGCCACTTGATACAGCAGGCAGGAGTTGTTAACACATAGGAAGGTCTAATCATTTGCATATGCTCCAGCATGAAATACCTTTGAAATGACTCTGTTTGTTGCACAGTCTGGATATAGATTGCAGAGATCCACAGAAACCATGGTCTTCTTGTTCACTTCAGTGGCTGGCAAGGCTTTTTTTGAGCAGGAATGCACAGGAACGCAGTTCTGGCTGGCTTGATGTCAGGGGGTGTGGCCTAATATTCAAATGAGCCCCTGCTGGACTTTTTCTACAAAAAGCCCTATGTAAAACAATGGTGATATCAGGGGGTGTGGCCTAATGTGCAAATGAGTTCCTGCTGGGCTTGTTCTACAAACAAAGCCCTGGTGGCTGGTATGGTTCTACAAACACTATGGGGATGTGTATGCAGACAGCCCTAACAAAGGAGAGAATTAGAAAGCAGTTGCTCATGCAGACCCCAGTGTCTGCATCAGAACCTCACAGCTGGATCCCAGGGATGGCCTTTATCATTTCTGAAGTTTATGTTCAGGCTGTTGCACTGTTTGATCCAATGCTATTTTCACTGGCAGTGCTGTGAATGACACCTCTGAGCGACACCAAATAGGTGAATATATTTTATTTAACCTCCATATGGTTGTTTTTGAAGCCCAGATGCCCAGGCATTACTTCACAAATATGACAAGCCTGTTGCATGGCCAGGGTGAAATCTCACTAACACATTGTCATTCAAGGGAGCTGAGATTACACAAATTCTGCACTAGGCCTGCAGACTCCATTTTGTGCTGACTATCAGTTTTTGCTCCCCCCCCCCCCCCCATGTGCCTTGAGCTCGGTGATTTCAAGCAACTTTTGGTTTCAAAGATGTGGATGTAGGTAACTAGGAGACAGGTATAAACATAATTAAACATAAGATGCTTGTAGTAATATTAGAACTGACCTCAGGCAATTAAAAATATTAACAGATAAATACTCTTAAGTCAAAACCTTAAATTCATTTACATCACTCTGGTTCGTATAATCAGGATTAATTTAGATTTCCTGACAAGCAAAAGAAATCCAAGCTTAATTTTTCCCCCTTGACCTTTTCTTCTCAGAAAATCAGGCTGGGACCAGATGACATTAATCAAACAGATGGTACAAAAATATTGGGGAAAAAACTTTATTAGTTTGTCTATTTAAAAAAAGAGAGACAAAGAAATTCTGATAGTCTGTTTATACATAGGTTAATGGCTGTTTTAATGGGGAATGTGTTTAACTAATGAAGTTTTGGCTTTCTCATAGATTGCTAAAAATATAAAATAATTTCCTACATCGCATAATGATAAGGAAAGACCCAATTCTCAACAGCAGATCTCCTGCTGTGTGTGCATAAGGCATGTATTCAGCCTCTGATATCTCCTTCATTCAGTACTCCACATGGCCACATCCAGTCCCCAAACTGCAGCTAACAAGCTAAGAAAGACCCCAGGGATGAGCTGCCAAACAGACTAGACAATACTGGACTAAATTGACCATTTGGTTTTACTCAATATGAAGCACTTCTTTATTTTGTTATTAAGAGTCTGATGATGCCCTTTACTTTAATTTGTAGTCCCAGCTTCCACTTCTTTTCATATAAACTGTCTTATTAGTCTTATAGTTATACCTCCCATGTAATTCATCCAGAAAACAAATCCCCTCCCCCCACATGCCCTCTTTGGATTAAATGGGGATTGGTCTCCACATTGCTGTTGAATGATGGGGACCTAGCTTTGTGCCATTCTCTCTGCCTCTCATCTTTGTCCTGCACTGAGACATTTCTTTTATTTGCTTCAAGATTTGAAACTATTGGGTTCAGTTGGTGATTGTGCTTCAGCAATAGCTCCTAACAGGGATGGCCAAGGTTTTTTATTGGGAGGGGGGGCTGGGCAGAGAATTCCCAGAGCTCCCCTATCCTTTATCAGCTACCAAACCCCTGCTTGTGCCTTCCTTTGCTTCCTCCCACCCATCACATGACTCCCACCTGCTTGTGTGTTCTTCCTTTGTCTGTTCAAAAATCCTCCCATTGCCCTTGCTCACAGTTGCCTGCCGCCCTTCCCCGCAGTGGCGACAGGCAGGAAGCATGGGTAGTGGAGAGTCCACTATTAAGTGAGTGTGCAAAGGACATCAGATGCAGTGGGCCCTGTTTGAAACCTTGGGCTTTGGCAGCTGCCCCACCTCAAAGTATGCTGACACCTGCTCTGACTCCCTGCCCCCTCTTCATACAATGGGTAAGGTGAACTGAGGAGGGAAGCTGAGAAGGCATTTGTAAGAGGAAAGCAGCAACATCAGAGGGGTTCTCTCTGTACCTCCCAATTCTCCCCCTACAAGTACTCCCCCTGGCTATTTTTTTTTTCTTCCCCCAAATTTCACAAAAGCCTGCAGCGGTCAGGGAAATTTACATGAGAGAATCAGGGAAAGGATTAAGCACTTCCTTCTTGTGTGCTTATTACAAATCATTCTTGTTCTTCCTCTGTAATTTTAACTGACAAACACTAGGGAATGGCATTTTTCTATATAAGGTGTAGTTCAGCCCTTGGAGTATGTCCTCCCCCCACCCCTTCAGCTTTTGGAATGTTGAACACCACTGGAAATACAGGATGTATCACCCCCCCAGTGGTAAGTCAGCAACTGAGAATCTGCACAGTACTGACCCAGACAATTCTACTTCCATCACCACCAGATAAGGATGTGAGGCTATGGCGATCTCACTTTGTGCCCTCCCTCAGGCATAGGATTTTCCCTTGGTTTCTTCTTTCTTTCCTGCTGAGCAGCCCCTACATCTACTTTCTTCTTATTTGTTGGTCTATGGCTGTTCTACCCTGTCACATTATATATTTTGATGCTGGCCCAGCTCAGAGACTTGTGAGAAGAGATAAAATCATGTGCTTATATTCTACTCCTGTACTGGCATATGAAAGGCTTTTGAAAGCTCAGAAATAAACAAAATATTTTATTTAACTTGGAAGAGAAAAGGTCAGGTGGAATCAGGGATAGGATGTATGAGATGAATCAATAATAAAACTGAAGCAATCTTGTAATCATGCTAAATTCAGATATTACATTGCCAATTTTTATTTTATTTTTTTTGCTTTTCCACAACATCTTTTTTGAGGAGGAAGGCTATCTTTTCAGTTTCTGCTTTAACTCACAAGCATAGGTTTCTGAGTTTTACTAACAATTCCAGTTTAGAAGACAGGAACATACAACAGATTTCCCAAAATCCTTCTCTCTACACAGAGCAGGGATCACTCCTCTTTCCACTGGGCAGGGATTACTTCTCTTGATTATAAGCTCTGTCCCTTTTTGGCTTGAATGGGGATCTTCCATGAGCCTCTCACTCCTCTTTTCCTCCTTCCCTGTCCTCAGTCAGTGCTAAACTATCTCTTCTTCAACTGTCAGTTCCAAACAGTCATTTCTTAAATGATGTTCTCCACATAATTTCCTTTGAACGCAAAAGCTCTCAGACTCTGTGAGGCATTAACCCTTGCCTAGTTTGCCTCACCTAGTTTGCCTAGTGGCAGAGCTGGCCCTGCCCATCCCTGTACTGGTTTACTGGATGATGGGCCAATAATAAATACCATCCAGTATAGAATGGTCATTTGAAAATGCTCACCCTTTTTGAGGAAGACTTTCATGGTAGCACGGGCAGCCATTTCAATATAAGCAATTGTGTTACCACTATGCTGATACTGCAGGTACTTTTTACCACATATGCCCAGATTTACACCTCCAGTTTGCTGAATATCTTGAAGCCATAAAGTACAATTGGTTATCATAAATTGGCACCAAACAGACAAACAGTGAAATGTGTGCAGAATCCACACCATTGCCAGCACTGAAGAGATTTTCATGTAGACTTGGATCCTGCAGTAAATCTCTGCTGAGAGAAGTTATTTTGATCAGCAGAATAGGCATTTGTTGTCCCCCTCCAGCTGCACCCCCAAAATGCTGCTCTTGGGAAACCAAATACACCCCCCCCCAAAAAAGAAAACCCAGAATGTTAGGATTTGAAGGTCTGCAGCAGGAACCAGATTCAGCAAAAATCTCTCACTTCCCTCAGGGATCCCCCCCTCCCACAGGACCCTGAATTGTAGGGAACAGCTCTTAATTATGATTCCTTTCTTCAGGGTTTGTAGATGTTAATAAATAAATAATTATCATATATGTATCTTCTCCCATGGGTTTATGGTAGAGTTGTCAACACTGTTTTTTGGAAATTCCTGGAGATTGGGAACTGCAGAATTTGGGGAGGAGAGAGATCAGCATGAATGGGATGCCATACAGGCCACCCTCCAAAGCTGTCATTTCCTTCAGGAGAATTGATCTTTGTGATCTGGAGATCAGCTATAATTCCAGGGAATGCCATTATTACTTCCACCATGCAATTCATTTATTACTTGCGTACCTCCAGGTCTGTAGCCCTAGTTTATGGGCAGTTCAGCTATTGACGGACCATGCTGCATGTGTGTGATAAGGCCTTAGGAGCATGTGTTCCCAACCCTTCATATGGGCAGTAACATCTGAGTGAAAGCCACAAACTAACGTACCCATTGCCCATGATTTCTAGCCTCTCTAGAAGAAGAAGATGAATGAGATATATGGGAATGCATGTGCCTTCCCAAGGCTTTGAATCATGAATCATGCTTTGAACCATGAGTTTGGCTCATGTGCTCTTTGTTAGTTGCAATCAGGCAACCATTTTTTCAGTGGACCATTCATCTGTTGATGAGTTCATGGCTGTTCAGCAAGTTGCTTCACTGAAAAGTATAATAGTCTGCAGTGTGTTTTTTGTACATGTACATTCTCACACAGACTGATGGAGCTCAACTCCCCTTCTCTTGCTGTTCTACCACTCTGCTTGGCAAGCAATTGTTTAATAGACAAATTTAATCAGTCACAAATCATATAATTCACTCATAAATAAATGCTATGAGTTAAAAAAAACCCCCTACAGTGCAGTGTATGCCCAAGCAACCCTTAGAAACATAAGTGGCTGCCTATCAGTTTGGATCAGTGTCATTTTCATGCATACACATTTTTTAAAACCCCAACTCAATCCTATTTGAAAAGCATTTGAGTTGTTTTGTGCTGAAAACACACCAGTGATCAGCACACATTTGATTTAGTTCAACACTGGATCTTCAAATGCATTTGCCATGAGATTTGCAGCACTGCTAATGCCATGCCCTGCTGCACCTGAGCTTTTACTGGCCTGCTGGTGTTTGAAGCAGCCTTCCATCATGTAATGTCTCATAAGTAATTACTGTAAATCTGGACATGGCATTCTGTACTCAGGCACTTCATATCATTTATTACTTGTGTACCCCATTTATCTTGTATCATGGAACTCAAGGCTCTGCTCATAGACTTCTTAGGAGACGTCCCATCCAGGAAAGTACAGACCAGACCTATGCCTGCTTAGCTTCAGCAAGGTTGGTGCCTTCAGACTCTTCTGAGGCTGTAAGGATACATTGATCCCACCTCTGATCCTTTAAACAGAAAGTTCAGAAGTACCCAGATGTCAAGATGTAATTCAGAAGACTCTTGTACTGACATCTCACTTTAATTGGTGCTGATGGCATTTCCTGCACTGGCACTCCTAGATGTCAAGCATGCAGTTTCAATGATGAGTCAAGTTTGATACAAAACTAGGTTTATTGATAGACTGAAACTTTCAGTGTAACAGATTCTTGAGAGTGATGCTAAAGATACATTGATACAATACTTTTAAGGCTTACTTCAAAAGGATTCCAAAAGGTGGGGGTGAGGGATGCGCTCTCACACATAAACTATCATAAATGTCTATATTCTCGTGGTGTTATCAGGACTCTGTCCTTGCTTTCCCCAGATGTGTCACACTCCCTAACAGGAATGTATGGGAAGGTACTGATTACTCTTTCTCAAGTTAGTTTCGTTTCTCTCTACTTCTACTTTGCAAGCAATAAAGTAAGAAGGGGGAGGGGGAAAGAATAACAAAGCTAACAGACCTTGGTCCTCCATGATATTTCAAAGACCAGCTTTATGGAGGACCCTAAACCAATCAATTACCAATGGAATTTTAACATGCTTGACACTAGACAGATCAGTAGAGAGGGGATAGTGACAAATAATGAGGTTTCAAAGAGGCTTGAGCTGAGCCAGGCTACAGCCCTGAAACTTGTATAGTAAAAGAAATAATGGAGGTCTTTCAGCAAGTTCAGAGCTCCATTTTCTCCTGAGTGAGTAATCAAAATCAATCATCTGTGAAGACTGGCTACCAGGTCAGATAGGACAACTATATGCAAACTTCAAGATTTCTAACTCTCCCTCAGGCACAGTTCCTATGTCTTTAATCAGCTGTACAACTGGCAATGCATTCTGCACCTTGATACTAGACAAGACTGCACCTGTTGAATTTCTTCCTGCAATGCCATTGATAAAAATCATTGATTAAAAACAAGCAAAAAGAAATCCCTAGTGTCCTGCTGGTGCTTATTTAAGCAGCAGTACTCACAAACTAAGCACTTCTTTGGTGCAACTGAAGTACAGCAGGGGTGGTCAACGGTAGCTCTTCAGGTGTTTTTTGCCTACAACTCCCATCAGCCCCAGCCATTGGCCACCCCTGGAGTACAGTATTCTCTAAGCATCTGTATTCCTCATTTGGCTGTAAACATGGTTTCTTTAAAATAATTGACTAAGGAGGAGGGGAAACCGTTCCCCTTAAAACTTGTTCTCCTTAAATCTAAAAATTAGATCATTTGATGAGGACTAGGGGAAATAGTGAAGGGAACTTGCCTCCTTGTATCCAGGGGACTTTAGAATCCCGCCCCCCCCCCCCATTGTGTTCTTCTAGGATATGTTACCTTCCTTGCCCAAATACAAGTAGGCATTTGAAATCACTACAAGGCCAGAATGAGTTTAGCACAATTTCCAGTTTGCTAACCCAAAGCAGAAGCTTAAAAGCACAACCTCAGGAGAAAAATCTCAGAAATCACACTCCGGCCTTGATAGTAGGAAAGAAGCCCTCCCTCCAAAACACATTTCAGCAGATCTACAGCTTCCAAATGCCTGTGAGAAAACTGGGAAACCCTCGCCTGATGTTTAGGGAGAAACCGAAAGAACTGAAGCGAGAACATGGTAAACACGTGCAAGGGGCGGCAACCTCAGGCTGCTAGCTAATAAGAAAGAAGGGAGGGGAGACAGAGAGGCATCATTCGCGTGTATGGGATTGTGATTCCTCGTAATCCATGCAGTGGTGTTTCTATTAGAGGCAGGCAGGGTATCATATGACATACACGTCAAGAGTGTAGAGCTTAGCACTCGTGTGGATTCCCGTCCACACTCCATTCACGGCGCTAGAGAGAGTTTGATGAATCGTCGGCTAACCCTAGCGAGCTAGCATGAAATCTCTCGGTCCTGACCAAGATCAAATGGAGCTACTCAATCAGGGGATGCCATTATTACTTCCGTCATGCAATTTCCACTATCAATAATTTAATCTATTTGCGACATAACAGAGGCGGTAAGGGGAGGGGGGCGAGAGGACGACTTTGTAAAACCGTCTAGGACGAGAAGGTGGCGGGGGGCTTTTCCCTGAAAGCCTCCCTCCCCAAGAGCCAGGAGGACTCCGGAGGCCACAGGGGTGGGCGTTCCGTCCAGACCTCTCTCATGCGACGCGCTTGGGGCTGACTGTGGCCAGGAGGCGCTTCCCAAGGCATCCGGTGAGTTTGGGCTTTGGGGCTGTCTTGCTATGTCTGCTCTGCGAGGAAGTCCGCCGGCTGACGGGATTGGGCGCGCTTGCCCGCTGCGTGTTCTCTTCGAAAGTGACTAGTTGAAACGTTATCCAGTCCCTTCATTAATAAACAATGCTTGTTATTATCTTGATTGCATTCTTAATAGGCAGACTATGAAGAGGTCAGTGAGGGAGCTATATTTAAATGGATCTGGTTTGTTTAATGCACTAACAAGTAAACTAATATTCTCGAGCTTTTAAGAGATTTCTAGCTTTCAGGGGCAGGCTCCGACGCTCGTCCCAGTCGCGTTGAAAAAGAAACTTTCGCCCCCGAGTGCTTTCATTCTTCTCGTTCCGGTTTCATCCTCCCCCCCCCCCCCCCATCCTTTCTCTGAAAACGATCCTTTTTCGACTGCGAAACAGGGATCTGCAATCCCTGTCCGCTTACTCTGGAGTAGTCGTATTGAATGCTCATTCTTTTCTGTCTCCTGTGCTTGTTTGAACCTTATCTCTTCCCTCCAATAGTAATACAAATGGGGGGGGGGAGGGGACTGAGCGGAATTTAGGCTAAACCCCCCTCAGTAGCCAGAATGTAGTGTGCGAGTTCAAACGAATAGCAATTTTTACTTGATTTATTTCTTCAGGGTCATCCTGAAGAGAGGGCGATGGTGGTAAGCAAAGGTAATCAGGGTCTATGTAAGTAATCTGCTGTGTCTTCCCCGGGGAGGCTCTGAAGATGTTTGATAGATCGAGCCTATTCGGGGTTGGAACAAAAAGTTTGCAGGAAGAGGAGAAAGGGAGAACAGACCGTGTTTGGCAGTGAGGAAGGGCGTTGGGTCACGGGGGGGGGGGGGGGGAGTGCGGTTCCTTTAAACTTGGTGACCCAGTGCTGGTGTTCCTACTTGGAGCAGTTTAACCAATCGAAGCCCAAACGGAGCTCTAAATAATTCCTGAGTGAGAAGTCAAACGGGGGGGGGGGGGGGGGCGATAGGGGCATATCCCGGCTGGTGCGAGAGGCCCCTACGCCAGCCCGGGGAGACGACGACGACGAGAGATCAGAGGCTCCCAACAACTCCGTCGCCCTCCCACCTTTCATAAAGCTTTGATGAGACATTTGAGCCGCCTGTCTCCTCCTGTGTTGCTGGAGCTGCAGGAGGCGGCTGGAGGGACTGGACGGCCGGGAGACGATGTGACTCTCCGGAGGGGATCCGAGCAGACTTTGTGTGGACTGCAAGGTAGGGTTAGAGAGCGAAGGGGCGCAGCCGCCGAAAAGTTGAAGCCAGCGGCGGGCGCCCGGGAAGCGCGGCTCCCAGAACAGGAGCAGCCAGCTAACACCCACCCCCCTCCCGGCAGCACCGCCGGACGAGCGGGGGGCCTAAGGGAGTAGGACAGGGTAGAGGGCAGGGCTGGGGAGAAGAAGACTGGTGCTAGGAGGGAGCGCGGATGGAGGCGCGACATTATACACCTTTACTCGGAAGTAAGTCCCGCGGGATGCAGTGGCCCTTACACCCCGGCAAGTGTGCCTGGGATCGCAGCCCCGAGGGGGCGGGCAGCCAGAGGACTCTGGATTTCGCGCCCCTCCCGCCAGCTACGCACCGGTCCCGGAGCGGTGCCAAACACCTGCTCGGCTCCTGGGTTGCGTCGGCCTGTCCGAAGGTCTGGGCAGTCAGCCTCCAGCCAGTTCTGCCCTTCTCCCCGCCTCTCCCGCTCACACCGGATTTCCCAGCAAAGGGGGGCTTGTCGACCTTTCTCTGCGAGGAAAAGCCGCGGGCTACTGCTAGGCGTAGTGGAGGCGCGGACGAACGAAAAGGATGCAGGCGGGGAGGGCTTCCCCCAGCGTGTTGGTCCAACGGCTGGTGTGAAGGCGAAGAACCCGCAGGAGTTGAATCTTAGCTGTCTTCTGGGTGGCTGTTTTAGAATGGGACTTTCCCGCTTATACTTGGAATAGGGGGGAGGGGGGACACCACTGGGCTCATGCAACTGCAGGGTTGGAAGAGCGGAGACCGACGTATGTGGGATGGGACAGAGCGGCGACCGTGTGCAAACTGTGATCCCCCGACAAGCACCGAAACCTTTGCTCTTGCAGTGCGTGATGCGTTATGTGAAGCGTGGGCTTTTTTTGCGGGAAAGGGGGCCCTCTACAGGCCAAAACCGGATGCATAACAGCTAAAAGCCAGACGAAGAGGCCGGGTTAGAGGGCCGTCTTGGCGCCCCCTCACTTTCTTCCGGACGGCTAGAAAGGCCTTTCACAGATGTCAGGGCAGGTTAGTAACCGCTTCAGGCTTGACACTTGCTTACACGTTTAGATTGACCTCCAGTTCAAAGGGGACTTCATTGTACAATTTGTCCGTGTTCTTAAGCTTAGTTCAATAGGTTTAAGGAATCTTCTCCCACACTAAACATCAGCTGATGCCTGGTAAAAACTTTTGGATGGTAGCAGAGACACGTTAGAAATGAAAAAACCGACGTTATAGCAGAACACAGTGGGTGTAGCAGGAGTAAAATTGCCCCTTGTTTATAAATACCTCTTTGAATATTATTGGATAGTGTCATTTTTCATCCTTGTTTATCTAAACGACTGCTGCTTCAAAAAGAGGTTTCAAAATATTTGTATGCTGAAAAGTCTAGATAAGCAAAGAGTGCTCTTTACAGCATGAGTGGAGAGAGGTACATGTAGATACAGCCAAATACAAATAATCAGGAAATTGTTTCATCACCCAGCACGCTATTAACTTACAAAACTCTTCACCACTAGTTTGTTTTTTAAAAAGTAAACATTAGGACTTTATGGGCTGTACAAGCCGCATGGAACCTCTGTGCTCTGTCCCTCTGAGACCACTAAACAACTGATGTGGGCAAACAGCAGATGCCTTTGCCTTCACCCATCTGGATTTCCAGGGGTGTAGGGGGTGTCACTTTGTAAACAAAATGGGCTAGACAGAGATTGGTCCCCAGCAGCAAGGCAATTCTTATGCTTTTTTTGAAAAAATGGGAGTTTAGTTACTTCACTGTTCAAAAAGCCAAGCACATAGGTTCATATGGGGCAAGTGGCTGCAGCATCCTACTTTTTTGGATGAGATTTCTTTTTTGTTGCTTCTAACACTGTGATTAAAACTTCAGAGTCTGCTAAGCTCCACAAAACAAAAAGTTGTCCTTGCAATGCAGTAGTTTTCTGACCTGAGCAAATTCAAAGCTCTCCTAGCGGGAAAGAGAATGAGGATGTGTAATAGCCACATAGAGAGCTGCGTAGGTATGACACTCTGCCAGAGGTTATAAATGGAATGTTTGAGTGAGTGAAACGGGAAGCAAGTCCTTGGCTGCAGCTCAGGGTTCTGCATCTCTGCTAGCCAGCAAGGCTCAGTAAGTGAACGGAAAGATACACTTGTTGAAACATAACCTTTACTGGAATTTCAAACATGAGGGTTACCATAACTGGAATTCCTGGGCCATACAGTTTATTTATCCATTTTGTCTACTTTAATAGACTGAATATATGTGAACACCTACAGTGAATTAGTAAGCTACTTATATGTGTGTTCAATCTATGGAGGAAAAGAAAAAACATTTAAAAAGCAACATTTCTACCATGTATTCTTTCGCTCATAACAATGATAAAAACTCTGTGTTTATTTTCATTGTCTTACTATTGCTTTATTAGTGTCAACATATTTTTTCAACTGATGGGAAAGTCTCACTAGAAGGAGACTGGCATCTTAGCAAGTTCCAAAGAGTTCTAGAAGCACATGCATAGATTGGTTCTGAGTGACCACTAGAGCTTCTTAAATTTTCACATGCAGATGTGGCCCCTTATGTGTCATTCTGTGCTGTTCCAGAGGGCCCCTTACTTTTCAGGTGCAGCTTCTAAGCGTTAGGGGCTCATGTATACCAGGAGCATTTTATGTTTAGGATTTCCATGGGAACATTGGGTGGCAAATACCCCAGTACAAAGGCAGCCTTTGGATCCCACCTGTCCTCTAGAAGTAAATCCTCTCCATTTAGATGGAATTGGTTATGTATAAAGCCAATGTGGTGTAGTGGCTAGACTGTCAAATTAGAACCCTCAGATCCTTGCTCAGTCATGTAGGTTGCTTGGTAACTTTGGGCCAGTCACTGTCTCTGAGCCTATCCTACCTCACAGTGTTGTGAAAATAAAATGGCATAGGGGAAACCATGTTTACTGATCCAAGCTGCTTGGAAGAAAGGCGGGGGGGTAAAAATGCAATAACAGTCATGTAAAATATAATAGTCAAACGAGTTTACTCTAGACTTGTCTGCTAGTGCAGCAGCATACAGGCTTGGATACACTGTCCCTTTGGATACCACAGCTAGTAGAAGTCATACCTGCATCTCAGACAGGGATAACAACAGCAAGAATTGCACAGTGCCCTAATGTGACACAGACAAGAGATGGATGGGAAGGATGTGGCACCTCAACAGAGCCTCATTTATGCATGACAACAGAAGTGCTGGGAGAGCAAGACAGCTTGGTCAAAAGTAATGCCGACCAAGAATGTGCCTTTTGCAATAATATCTTAAGCCACAGACCTAAAGGATGTAAACATGGAACAGAGTATTGAAGCACACAGCCCTGAAATAAAGTGAGTGCTTAAACATTTATTTAACTCTTTGTTCAAAGCTCTTTACATACGGTGCTGTTGTAACCAGGACTTTTTTTGTAGCAGGAACTCCTTTGCATATTAGGCCATACACCCCTGATCCTACAATTCTTCAAGAGCTTGCAGGGCTCTTAGTACAGGGCTTACTGTAAACTCCAGGAGGATTGGCTACATCAAGGGGGTGTGGCCTAATATGCAAAGGAGTTCCTACTACAAAAAAACCTCTGGTTGTAACAATTATTAAAATAATTTACATTAGGTTGGTAGGTATGATTAATCTGACCTGACTAATCCGGTTCCACACTACCTGTTACATCTGCCACATTGCCACAGGGACTTGCAGCAAGACACTAGCTGAAAGTTCCCTATTGGAACTCAGAAGTGATGCACGGGCCCAGTTCACATATGCAGCTCCCCACTGAGCAAATAATGCCCCCAGGGTCATTTTGGGTCCCTTCTACTACACAGGGTGTGGGTTACACCACAGCCCCAATCTGAATTGGACCCCTGCGGTGCTTCTACATTAAGTTCCCACACACAGGGAACTCACAACTGGTGTCCTGCTGCAAGTTCCTGTTGTGACCATGTGGTAGGTGTAACATGTGGGCCTCAATGACTTCATGGATAAGGTGAGATTTGATTTGTGGACCCCAATTCTCTAAGCACATGTACTCATAAATCTGAGTTCAAAGAGTTTTGCTCCATGAAACACGATACTTGGACTTTTATGTAACTTAATGGAAGCTGGCATAGTAGACAGTGATTGACTGCAATTAGTATGTTTGAATTGGCATCTTTAAGCAGAACAAAGTTTTTGAGTCCAGTGGCACCTTTACGACCAACAAAGTTTTATTCTGGGTATAAGGTTTCATGTGCATGCACACTTCTAAGTATGCATACACACAAAAGCGTATACCCAGAATAAAATTTTGTTAGTCTTAAAGGTGCCACTGGACTCAAACTTTGTTCTGCTGCTTCAGACCAACATGGCTGCCCCCTTGAACATGCTTACTGTTACTTCCAAATTAGCATGTGTAGGATTGCAGCCAGTTCCTGCAGCCAGTTATGCCAATTATTTTTGTCAAAGGGACTTACTTTCTATTAATAATTGTGTTTTGCTCATGGTACAAGTCACCAGAGTATGATACTTTTTGAAAATGTTACCTAGTAATTATTACCGGATATCCAAACTCCGAATGAAGTATTTGGCAGCTTTGTGCTGCACTATTGATTGCTCTGTTTCTTCCATTTTTTATAAGATTAAAAGAGCAATGTGTTACAACCATGTACATTCTTTTTTCCCAGAATAGCCATTAGCATCTTGCCTTGAACATTATTTTTTTTTCAAAAGTGCATTTTTTAGTTTGTTTGTTGTATGTTTTTTGAGGTTATTACCATTTTGAGATCAATAATCATTACTTATTTATGCTTTTAGTAACTGAGTTTTAATGTATGCAAAGAAGCTATCCTTATAGTATACAGCAAGTACCTGTGTTATCTTTAATTCATGGATTGATAAAAATACTTAGGAATGAAACTGATGTGATATTTATAAATGCACACATACAAAGAGGCAATGCTGTGTGGCATGAATGAAAAAAGTAATGATTGCTCTCAAATATTGTCTAAATATATTGTCATTGTGACTTCTCGCCAACATGAATGAAATTTACAATTTGACCATTCAAGTGTATGTGTCATCTGTCTTTAGTCTTGAAGCAATAATTTCTGTTACAAGAACCTTGTTAATAATTGTAAATGTCACAGGAATTGCTTTGCCCAGGCACTCAAAGATATGACAACAGGAATTTGAAATGCTAAATTTAAATAATCAAATATTTCAGTTTTAAAACCTACAAAACCAAAGAAGGCTCCCAAAAACTCAAAATATTTTTCCAGCCCTTAACTCTGTTCCTCATTAGCATAAACTACATTTAATTCTGCAGTCTTGATGTTGATTCTCCAACAACTCCTTCTGGATGCTTGCCTGAGGGCAAAAATGGTATGGCACCAGGTGTGCTTGCAGTTGATTATTTGTTCCTAGAGACTAAGAAAGTTGTACCCTGGCAGATCTCCATGGAATCCCTGTTGAGTGGTTCATTTCAGTCTTGGTAAAGAGGTCTCAGAGACCTGTAGGTCATTGCTCAGCATCAGCTTACTGAGGCCCTGCAACTTCTGTCATTTTCTATTCCAACATGTTTATGAGTTTCTTGTTGAGTTTGTTTACTGGTCTACCAAGAGGTTTTCTTAATAGCAATACTGAAGATTTGACAGTCAGACAATTCTATAGCTTGAAGGGGGAGGACAAGAAAATGACTGTTCAGTTCTGTCTTAGATTGGTCTTGGAAAGCCATATTGGTCACAGGATCAGGAACACTGTTCATCAGTTCCTCTTGCTGGAATTCTGATTTCAGATCAGGTTACCATTATTCATGGATTTGATTTGAAGGTGGTGAAATTTGGATCCTCAAGACATAAGAATATAAGAAAGCCATGCTGGATCAGACCAGTGGTCCATCTAGTCCAGCATCTTTTCCCACACAGTGGACAACTAGTTGCTCTGGAAGACCAAAGAGGGCATAGAGGCCTAGACACTTCCCTGCTGCTGCACTGGTAAGTTTAATGCCTCTCAATGCGGAAGTTCCCTTTAATCACGCACCATGGTTAGTGGCCATGATGGACCTCTCCTCCATGAATTTATCTGATCCCTCTTTAAAGCTATTTATTGCTTTTCTGAGTATTAAAGATTCCTGAGTGTTCCTGAGTATTAAAGATGCTTGGATTGCACTGAAAATGATCACTGATTAATTTCAATTAGTGAAGTGAGACTTCCCACTCCCTCTAATGCTCATTGAGAATGGGATACCCACAAGAATGAAGGGGGAGTTGCAACAACATAAATGTTTGGTGGGATCCAACTCATTCTCGGATAAGAGAAAATTTGTAGAACTCCTGAACTTGTATAACACCAATCTATAGATAATATACTCAATAGCTAATTTGATTAATATCTTTACATTTGTGTGGTGTACTGTAAGATGATGGTGATGGACAAAAGTGCTTAGGGTGCCGTATACAAGAAAGTCAGTTGATGCTAGTCAGGTAGAGTGGGGAAAATCATGTTTGGATGCCTGGAAGTGAGGTTATTTGCCACACCATGCTGAGCATCACTGCCGTGGATAGTTACCATGTCATTGATCTCTCCCACGTGATTGTTATTGTTTTGATGTTATATAATAGTATAGAGTCATAGAGTTGAAGAGACCCCCAGGGTCATCTAGTCCAACCCTCTGCACAATGAAGGAAAGTCACAAATACCTCCTCCTAAATTCACAGGATCAACATTGCTGTCAGATGGCCATCTAGCCTCTGTTTAAAAACCTCCAAAGAAGGAGAGCCCACCACCTTCTGAGGAAGCCTGTTCCACTGAGGAACTGTTCTGTCAGGAAGTTCTTCCTAGTGTTGGGCTGGAAACTCTTCTGATTTAATTTCAACCCATTGGTTCTGGTCCTACTACCTTCTGGGGCAGCAGAAAACAATTCTGCACCATTCTCTATATGACAGCCCTTCAAATACTTGAAGATGGTGATTATATCACCTCTCAGCCACCTACTCTCCAGGCTAAACATACCCAGCTCCTTCAACCTTTCTTCATAGGACTTGGTCTTCAGACCCCTCACCATCTTTGTCACTCCCCTCTGGACCCATTTCAGCTTGTCTATATCCTTCTTAAAATGTGGAGCCCAAAACTGAACACAGTACTCCAGGTGAGGTCTTATCGGTGTGGAGTAAAGTGATACCATCACTTCATGTGATCTGGACACTACACTTTTGTTGATACAGCCCAAAATTGCATTTGCCTTTTTAGCCACTGCATCACACTGTTGACTCTTGTTCAGGATATGGTCCACTAAGACCCCTAGGTCCTTTTCACACATACTACTGCTAAGACAAGTCTCCCCCATCCTATAACTATGCATTGAATTTTTCCTACCTAAATGCAGAACTTCACATTTATTCCTGTTAAAATTCATTTTATTAGTTTAGCCCAGTTTTCTAGCCTGTCAAGATCATCCTGTATCCTGACTCTGTCTTCTACTGTATTTGCAACCCCTCCCAATTTAGTAACATCTGCAAATTTAATAAGCATTCCCTCTATTCCTTCATCCAAATCATTTATAAAGATGTTGAACAAAACAGGTCCCAAGACAGATCCTTGAGGCACCCCACTTGTCACTCCTCTCCAAGAGGATGAGGAACCATCCTCTATATAGGATGAAGCCACCCGCATATACCACATATAGTATAGGATGAAGTCACCCACAGAAATGCAGCAGCAACTGAGTTCCTGTGGTGTAAGAACAAGTCATAATTTTCTTTCCCTTTCTTTTGTTGTACAACAGCTGCTTTTGATTTATCTGTCAAGAAGCAATATATTGTCTTCTGTGCTGCCATTGACATTTTCAAATGTGGAAGGGATGGCTATTTGCACCTCTTTCCCCATAACCAGTTCCTCTGATGATGCTGGTGGGTCAGGAAACAGCCTATATTAATTTGAAGAGGAACCCTTGAAGGTTGGATATTTGAGATCTTGTCTACTAAGCTGCTCAGTGAGCTTAAATTAAAATATGTAGGACTGCTCATCCACCCTGTTCAAAGGAGGGCAGATTTCCTGTGATTGGATAGTCTGTGAGAAAGAAACGATGGTTTGTACAACTTCTCATGTAGTGTTTGGAAAGCTGCTCCTGGTGAAATTTCCTCCTCTGAGTAAACTATTGAGGGTCCAAGACTTCGGTCATCTACCCATTCATTGGTCACCTCTGCCCTAAGCCTGGCTGTGCCTGGTGTTGTTTGTTACTGCCTCTGATAAAGATGAGAGGCCTACTCAGAAGGAACAGGGAAAATATGACTGTCTTTCAAGCCAGTCTATCTTACTCAATGCTCATGATAAAACCACTACTTAACTCCCAATATGAAGCAACTGAAAAAGAGCTGTTCACAATTGTTTATGTAATGAAAAGAGATAAAAGGAGGGCCTTTCTTTGAGACTCAACAACACAGAACAATTTCCCTCTATAGTACTGCCACTTAGTGTTCAACCTCACTGAATCACAGCTGGAAAACCCATTTTAAAAAATTGCACTCTCTTTGAGAGTCCCATTTTTCTTGCTGCAGGGAGGATGTCATCATTCAAAACCTGTAAATTGTGGTTGGCATAACAAGCCCAAAGACTCAAACAGTTTATTCACAGCCAAATTACTGGATTGAAAGAGAAAGGGTAGGGTACAGAAGACAGCAAAATCTCATTTAAATGTGCATGTATACAAAAATCTAGGGGTTGTATGTGTGTGACAAAGAGAGAACTAGTGCACCGAGAACATTTATGGTCTCAGAACAAACACACAGATCAGCATCTCCAGTTCTGAAATGGGCCAGGTGGTCTCTTATTAAGCAATCTGCCTTTTCTGTTGACAGTAAAATTCCACACCTTGTTACAATATGCTGTTGTTTCTCCTACACACCAGCACACTCCTGAGTAAGAGAACTGTGACAAAAATAACACTTAAAATCTTTCAGAAAAGAGATTAAAATAATAAATTTGTTGATGCTCTGTTCCCATAATTGTCTATATACTTACCTCAGAGCTCAAACAGTACCACTGACCAATGTTCCCTCTAAGTTGTGGAATCTTGTGAGCAAAAATTCTACTTTGTGGGCTACTGGCATTAAACTTGTGAGTTACTGATATTAAAGTTGTGAGTTACTGCATAAATTAGTTTGCTCTGGGGCCATTTTTCCTGAGCTAAGACAAAAATGTGTGAGCCAAAGGATAAAAAACTGTGAGCTAACTCACACTAACTCAGCTTAGAGGGAACACTGCCACTGACCTCAAGTTAGAGCAGGAGATGAGAAATGTAAAGTGACAAAAATAAGGTCAAGCTATTTTCTTGGAAAAAGAGGTCAACAATATGCTAGTGAAGCAGTGAGCAAAGGCTATCTTTAGTCCTGGAGGTAGTGCTTCTTTTCATTTTAAGTGGCTACCTCTTTAATATCTACAGATGTTGTTTCCAGCCTTTGATTTACAACTACACTGAAAAAATTGCTCTGTGTGTACTGTGGAGCATGACCGAGGCTCTTGTGTGAGAGGATATAGCCCATTTAATAGGTTAATTACTAACCTGCATTTACTTGTTTTTGCATAATTGTTATAAGCACTTAGTACCATCCCCCACTGCAAAATCGCAGCTTAATTGAACTGCCCTCAGTCATCTCTCAGAGAAGTTCAGATGCTGGCATTCTCCATCCTACCAAAATCTGAACTGTATCTTGGAACGTTCTTGTTTTGAACATTAACTGAAACTGAGCTCTGTCATCTTCTTCTTTTTTCCTTTTTAAAGAAAATAACTCTTTTGCATATTAGTGGCAAAAAGGATATGAAAATAGGATGCCCTTTGTTTTTCACTCTTAGGGAAAACCACATGGTACATGCAAATGTGGGTAATGTAGGCCCTTGTGAGGCTGCAAGTTTGAGTGGCAATGTAGTTTGTCTCTAAGCCCTGCTTCCAATCAAAATCCATTAATAATGTTCATTGAAGAGTTTTCTTATGCTAATAGACTGGAAACACTTGCATTTAAGGTATACCAGCTGAAGTTCATGGTTCTCTTTAAATTTAGTTTATTGGCCTGGTCCTTTCCCGCTGTGCTATAATAATGCAGTGGGGAGTGATTTGATTAACAGCTGGCTCTCAGGTTTTCAATGGGAGAGTGGACATTCCCTTCTCCCCCCCCCCCTCCTCCTCCTCATCCTCTGATGCATCTTGAGATCTGTTCTGGTCGTCATGTCATCCAATTTAGTTCTGTTTGCAACATCTTCTCAATTTAATTTGAAAAAGCTGTAGACATAATTTCCATCATGCCCTGCCTGATGATGAATTCTAGGGAACTTGAAAGCTTACTTCCTAACTATGTGACAATTTGGTTAGTCCTAATAAAAAGGTACTGCACTGTTGCTATTTTTAAAAATTGTTCTAAGTGACCAACACAGCTACTTCAATCCTTTCTTTGCTGCAATGTCATCCTTTCCAGACAAGGACAGAACTGAACTGATCTGTAACAATGCCTACTAGAATCTTCTTCAGATTGCTCCTATGATATGCTACCATAGAGTTGAGCCATCTTGTGGGGATGGATGGATTCATCCCCCCAGTTTAAGTCCCTCTTCCGCTAGCTTTATTGCAGAATTTATACCCTGCCTTTCTGCCCTCTTCAAGGCTACCAAGTTAAAAGCATATATAATAAAAACACATCTTACAAACCATTAAAACTAAACAAAAACATATCATTCAAACTATTAAAACCAACTGAAAATTCCTGAAAATTGATAAAAACCTATCTAAGACAGCTTCATTAAGAATATCAGCTATTTTTTGAGCCAGTTTATTAGAAGAAATTATAGGCAATCTAGTAGTCAGATTTGGGGACATAATTCTTAGCTGATCTAGGCTCTCAGCAGGGAGAAGAGACTTAATAACAAAGGAAAGGGGAAAATGGTCACTAGCTATACAATCCCTAATAGAGAATGCTCTCACCTGTTTCCATGAGACTGGTGACATTAAAAAGTAATCAATCACACTACATCCTCGACTCGAGGCATAGGTGAATTTGCCAGGATAATCATAGGGAAGGGCACCATTCAAAATAGATTAAACCCAATACATAGCTGGGCAAGACAAATCCCTGCCTTATTAATACAAGGTCCTTAGAAAGTCTAAGGCTGAACATACTGTCAAGCAGTGATTATCAGACTGAAGACTAGCCCCTCAGCAAGGACAGGGCCGTCCTGTCCAAATCTGGAATTACAATCATTAGCCATAATTATACCTTTTAGTGGGAATTTTAGTTCTAGAACTTCAAGTAGTAGTTCTACATCCTCCCAGTAGAGAGACAGTGAATCTTTGTTCAAACATGGAGGGATGTAGACATTTATTAATATAGCAACATACTTTTACTTCCTTAGTGATCCATGTACCCACAGAGCTTATATGTTAGCATGTTTCAATGTGCTGCCCTCTGCAGTACTTCATGAGAGGTTTCTGAAGAACCCTTACATGCAGAGGGCATGTGATTGTGAAAGAAAGAAAGTATTGAGCATGTTCTTCTGTATTGTGATTATGACTCTGACATTTGTGTTAAGTATTTAGATCGGTTGTTAGTGGATTTAATAGGCCAATCTGATAACTATAAATCCCTTTTTTCTTTCCTCAAAAAACACTGTAACTATTGAAATGGTGGCAGGTTTTTTTTGTAATCTGGCTTCAAACAGGCGTGATTTGCTTTAATTGTATTAAGTACTCCTTATCTCCTGTATAATGCCATTAAAGGTGGTGGTGGTTGTAAAACCAAGCTAAAATCCCTGCACAATGCAATAAAATACTCATGCATAAATGGAAGGATTACTGAGGGAACATCAGATGAAACAAAAAAGTTTCCCCCCATCTGCTGAAGATGGAGACGGAAAGGGACAGACAAATCTCCCTGGAATTCCAGAGTTTTGGTGCCAGGACTGAGAAGGTCCTCTCCCAGGTAGCTACTTGCCTAATTTTAATTACCCCTTTGCACTCCACTAATATGTTCCCTTGAGGCTCTTTACTATAGCCAGGAGGGTGGAGTTAGCTAGTAGTGCAATGGGCAGAATCCAAGATTGCCCCCCAAGTCGGAATGAAGAGTCAGACACAAATGCTTTGGTATAAATAATGGGCCACTTTATTAATCATCATAATAAACGGCAAGGGCACCCAACTGCAGTCTGGTCAGGGCTAGTGGTCTCAACAGACCGCTCCCCTGCCATTCGCGGGTGAGAGACACAGCTCCCGCCAGGCCGGCCCAGCAGGGAGGCACGCCCCAGAGGGTCCAACCACCAGACGCACGTCTCAATGGAAGGCACCCTCTAGTCGAGCCTTCAGGACAGTATGCATTCTCCCCACCCTGGGTCATCAAACCCCAAGGTTGATCATGCCAGACCCCTAATTCCCCAAAAGGGGGATGCTTCATGGTCCTCCCCTAGCTGCATAGTACCATAAACCCAAGAAAACCTGCCACCGCTAAGGCCAAGTCTCTATTTAGGGTTTAGCACCCACCAGGAGGCCCAAGGCCACCCGCAACCCTTGCCGGAGATCTCTCAAGAAAAGCATATTACCCTTTTCTGAGAGATGTACCCCATCCCCTCTGTAGAGGTCAGGAAATTCCATAGAAATGTCCGGATGGGGCAGATAGTGGCCCAACCCCCTTTCCAAAGCCCTCCTAATTTCCTTATTAGCTTTGTAGCATGCCCTCTCAATAGCCGCAGGGTCCCACGCACTGCGCCAAACAAGGCGAGGAAGCATGGCTGACCAAATTATAGTGGTCCCAGGCCATCGCTCCCTAATGTACTGTAAATCCTCCCAGGCCTGCCAGACAAAAGCCTTGCCTTTTACTAGCCCAAGATCATTCCCTCCCAGATGAACAATTAAAACCTGAGGAGGAAGGCCCATACTCCCTTGAAATAACAAAGGCAGCAGACCCGGCCATTGAAGGCCCCAGCGCCCCTGCCACTCGATACAAACATATTGGCTGAGTCCCAGCTGAGAGCCGACCGAAGTTCTCCGCACCTGATGAGCAGCCCAAAACATGTGGTTATGGCCACAGACGAGAACTCTGCTCCTCTGGCCAGGAACAACAGCATCTAAAAGAAAAAACAGTTAAACAAGAATACAAACCAGTAACACTTAAGCCAAACAAGCAAAACTAGGGACTGAGCAAAGGTCACACATAAGATTTGTAAGCTGATGAGCTCCAATGGCCCAAGCGATGGATGGAGAAGGAAGGATACCCCATGGCGGCCACTGTTGACGCTGCCTCAATTCTAAAGGAATGGGTCCCAAACCGCACCCCAGACAAACCCAGCTCCCTTAAAGCCCATGATGTCACAGCCCAAAACTGATGCTTCGTCAGCGGGCTACCATTAATGTGACTGAACAAAACCCCCTCCTTGGGCCCCCGAACTGCCAGATAAGCAGCCAACGCAGTAATGGGGCACAGCTCAAGGTCAGAACAGTTGTCCAGCTCAAGCACGGTACCTTTTTGATATTGATCCATTTTAGAGCGACGGACAGTAATCACCACTGTACCCTCTGATAGCCTAACATCCTGTAGCAACAGAGCCTTTCCAGAAACATCGATTCTGGACTGTGCCACTAGCTCACTGACTCTAAGGGCCCCGAAAAAAGCTACTAAAGACGCAGCATGAAACAAAGATGCCTCAAATAAGAAGCACACACCATGCCCCAAACCCCCTTCAGGTCCCTAAGAATCAGAGGGGACATAGGTTTCTGAGTGTCCATCTTAGGTCCAGCCTCTCTGGCCCACCCCTCCAGCATTTTTCAAAGACGAAAATGAGCTATTTCTTCCTTATGACCCAGCGTCTTACTGGCAAAAGCCAATGCAGACAGGCGCCCCCTAATGGATTGCACGGCCAGTCTCTTACCTCAAAGCGAAACACAGTAGTGGAGCAACTGCTCCACCGGGAGGGGCCAAAAAATGCGATACCCTACCTCAGCCCTAAAGTCTTCAAACTGCCGCACAGCCCGTTCGTAAGACTTCCTGGTGCTAGGCGCAATGGCTAGGCCTATTGCTCTGTAGGCCTCAGCTCTCTAATCAGCCATAGCTCCTGGGGCATTGGCACCGCCTCTCGATCGGCATCTGGAGCCAGCTGACGAAACCTCTCCGTCTGTTTACAAGAGAGAGTGTCAGCCACTCTGCTACTCACCCCAGGGACATGCTTGGCTAAAAACAATATGTTAAGCTGCAGACAACGCAGAGTGAAGGCCCTCACCAACCTCATAACCCGCCGGGATTTGGATGAAAGGGAATTAATGACATGGACTACCTCCATATTATCACACCAAAAATGAACAATTCTATTGGCCATAACCTTCCCATACAGCCAAACCGCGACTAGAATGGGAAAGAACTCGAGAAACATAAGATCTCAGTTCACTCCTACCTGTCTCCAGGAGTCTGGCCAACTATCAGCACCATTGTCCATGAAAATAGACTCCAAAACCCAAAGACCCAGCAGCATCAGACATGACCTGGAGCTCAGCCTCAAGCCTCATGTCCTCTCTCCAAAAAGAGACTCCATTAAAGGACTCCAAAAATTCCTGCCAAACCCTCAAATCTTCCCTCATGCTGCTGGTAACCTGTGTTCTATGCTGAGGCAAGTGTAGTCCTGCCATAGCATCACAAAGCCTACGGAGAAATGCTCGCCCCGGGGCAACCACTTTGCAAGCAAAGTTAAGGTGCCCAACCAGGTGCTGCAACTCAATCAAGGTGATCTTTCGCTTAAGAAGAAAGGAATGAATCCAGTTCCTTAAATCTACAATTTTTGGGAAAGGTATCCTGGACAGCTGTGCCACAGTGTCTATTTCAATCCCCCAAAAGTCAGCTTCTGGGCCAGACCCTCCGTTTTTTCCTGAGCCAAAGGAACCCCAAGTTCAGCAGCCAGCTCTATAAGGCCAGACAGCAGCTGAGCACAATGCCCAGTCCCTACGGGACCCACAAAAATGAAGTCATCAAAGTAATGAATGACGTCCTGCAAACCCACTTTCTCACGAACAGCCCATTCCAAGAATGTGCTGAAGCACTCAAAAGCTGAACACGATACAGAGCAGCCCATTGGCAATGCTCTGTCCATGTAAAATTGGCCCTCAAAAGAAAAACCCAAGAGTTCAAAATCAGCAGGATGTACTGGTAGAAGGCAAAATGCAGATTTAATATCACACTTACTCAACTCAGCACCCTCCCCGCAGCGCCTCACCACAGCCACGGCCTGATCAAAACTAGTATACCTAACAGAGCATAAATGATCAGGAATCCCATCATTAACAGACTTCCTTTTGGGGAAGGAAAGATGGTGAATCAAACGAAATTCCCCAGGCGCCTTTTTAGGCACAACGCCCAAGGGGAAAACCCTAAGGTTATACACAGGGGGATGGGGGAAAGGGCCCAAAATCCTGCCCTCAGCCAACTCCTTGGCAATCTTATCTTTAACAACCTGCTCCAAACCCTTAACAGAACTAAGATTTTCAGACATAAAAGGAGTCCGGGGCCCATGAAAAGGAATCCTAAAACCAAATTTAAAACTTTTTAGCAGGTAAACGCTATCAGCCCTTTGCGGGTACTCAAACAGCCAGCGCTCAAGCGGACCCACCTTTATCAGACTGGGCCCCTTTTCCAGGCTGATAAGATCCTCCCCCCCCCCCGGGCTTCTTTTGATTCTTCTGTCCCCAGGCTTTCGGGCAGTTATTGAAGGAGTGGGACCCACCACACATGGGGCATTCGTGCTTGAACTGGAAAGCCTTTCTGCTACACACTCCCTGAGAACCGAACTCCCAACAAAGCAGGCAGGGTTGAACCGCCTGCCCCGTAGAACTGCGGGAAGAGGCTGACGATGCTGAGGAGTTCGCACCTGACCTGGCCACCAAATGACCGCTCTCAGAGCGGTCACCTAAATTTGGCTGAGCCGGGGACCTGACCTGCAGCCACAGCTGCTGATGAATGCGGTCCCACTGAAGGGAAGGATACAAGGCTGCTCTCATCCTAAACTCCTCTTCATACTGCATCCAAGCAGGCCCGCTAAACGCCGTGTACCCTTTGTAAATTATGTCCATGTATTGGATAAGGGAAGCCGCCCTCCACGGCTGAGCCTGAGCAATCACCCCAGCGTAGATAAAAATCCCAGGCAGCCAATTAGCCCAAGTCCGCTCCACTTTACGTTTCTTCAAGTTTTCTTTGTCTTTTTCATCTAACTCCTCTTTGTCCTTTTTCTCCAACTCGCGAAAAAGGAGGGAGAAAATATCCACGTACTCACCCTTTAAGATTTTTTCCCTAGTTGCAGGTAACAAATGGTCCTCCAAAGGCAATGCTACATTTCCAAAGGGTAATGAAGTAAAAGGAACCATCCCATAAAGAGAAGGGGTGCCCCAATTCCCCATAAAAGAGCCTGCAACACCCCGCTGCCCCACACCTGGCCAAGCTCCACTAGGGCCACACTGACCAGTTGGCCTAGCCCAATTTGATAACGAGCCCATACCTGAATGGGAAGCAAACCCTGTACTCACAGCAGGGATGCCCTGCCCAGCAGGCGCAGCAGAACCCCAAGGCCCCCACGGCCAATCCAGCCCAGCATACGCCTGCGAAATGTCCCCAGCCTTACCCACATATCCAGCAGGCATCAGCGTTGACCCAACTCCAGCAGTTCCTGATGACCCTGCTGCTGCATCTTGACCGCTGAGACCCATGGCACCAGATCTGCCCTCAAGAATAGACAACCTGGTTGACACATGCGCTTGGAGCCCCCTTTTAGAAGCCTTTACCCTTTCCCTCCCCTCAGCAGGAGAAATACCAGACACCTGCTCCAGCGCCCGTAGCCTCTGCATAATGTTAACACTAACTGCCTCATCACCTTCATCATCAGATGACGACAACAGGGGTGGAGGCCTCTTAGCAGGTGCCTTAGGGGCCTTGGACGCTGGCTTTTTTCCTTTCAGCCTACCAGACCCTTTTCTCCCTGACATCCTTATAAGTTAAAGATGACCCTCAAAATGGCCACCAAACAAGAGCCTTCTAAAATGGTCGCCCTGCACTAAGGAAGAAAGGGAGCCCAAAATAGCTGACACCCCACTCCAATAAGAGGGAGCAAAATGGTTGACCCAGCTAAGTCACCACTCTCCCACAACTCCCACCGAGAGACCGAGCCCAAAGAAAAAAACCCTTCCCTGCCCAAGGAGGGAGAGGGCAAGCCACACAGCTGATGACAATAAAAGTAACACTGCTGCCTTAAATGAAACTCCCTCGAGCAGCCACCGCAGACCCAAGGACCACCAACAAGCCAAGGAGCCCCCTAGCCCCTACACAATAGGAGCCTAAACCACCAAAGCGGCCTCCACTGCACTCAGAGACACGTGGCTCGTGTCTCTCACCACCCAACGCCGATGAAGCACAGGGCCTCCGACCCCCCATGAAAAGCACGCTCCTTGCCCGAGCATGCTCGTTGCTCGAGCTGATCTTCATGAGGACTGCATCAGGGAGCGGAGGACTGGCCATTACGACGGCCTGGCCCCGCCCCCTAATTTGCGCGCCCAAATGGACTGTGTCTCCTCCCTTCCCTCCCAGGGAGACAAAGCCTGCCTTTGCAACCTAGCAGCTTTGCTGCAGGCTGCAAGCATCTAAAAGGGAAGAGTGTTAGCGACCTCATCTATGAGTCATGTTTTTGGTGCAGTGCAGTGGAACTTCAAAACAATAGTTTTGCTTATCAGACTCAACATTGCCATGCATTGGTGCTCAGCTAGGACTTGGGAGGCTTGGACTCAAAACTCCAATCAACTGTGAAGCTGAATGACCTTAAGTGAGTTGCTGTCTTTCACCACAAGCTACCACACTGTCATAAAATGGAAGATGAGGGGACCACATCTGTTGATCTGAGTTCCATAAAGGAAATGTAATAGATCTTTTAAAAATTGGGTGCATTTCAGTGGCTATATAAGTGAAAGTAAAAAAGATTAATGTGTGTTGGTTACAGCAGCTATAACTGAAAATGGTTTGTCTTTCAGAAAATGTAAGCTATGAACTACAAATCATTTTAAGCTTCCCAAATACAAACATAAGGCTTGAGCTGTGTGTCACTATGCTTAATTGTCCTGAACAGGCTAGAACAACAAAGCCTGGTATTGGTGTTAGGTGCAGTGTTTGAAATTTCTAGACTATTTATTAAACTCTAAGCAAGTTTTGGGACCTATTAGTCTTTCATTTCTGGGAAATTATTGTGATCTCACGGGGCATTCAGTAAGAATTAGTTGCAGTTGGTATTCTACACAGTTGAGAAGACACAAGATTGATTTCAAAATAGGCTAAAAAATAAAAAGTAATTTAGAAAAACAGAAGTAGGTAAAAATCTGCATTATCTCATTAAAATAAAGTATATGTACCAGTAGCACCAGCTAGAAACAGTTCTCACAAATTTCTCCATGGCTGTCAGATGGTGATGTCCAACACTTTCCATGTTTAGTTTGAATTCTCAAGCTGGGTTCAGACCACCTCATTTATCAGTGGATGCTGAAAATCTATGTGGAATTCAGACATATGAAAGGTTCTAATGAGCAACTGGTTCCACCAATGTTTCAGAAAAAGTTGGTGCTCTCCCACTTTCCTTGGGGCTGATTTCCACATTATGGACTGTGACTATAGATCATGAGGAGAAAAGTCTTTCAGCCTTCTTCTTCATTATATTTTCCTGAAATGATCCCATGGTGCTATCTGGTCCATTGGTGAAATGCATGTGAAAATACATTCATAATCTGAATTAGGCACCATGGTTGTTATACAGGCCACAGAATGGAGACCCCAAGACACAATCTATGTACTCCATAATGTAGAAATCACACTATCCACATTACAATTTAAATCATGGGAATGATTCTGGGAGTAACTCCCACAGCTGAAAATATGAGAAAATTTCATAAGCCTCTTTGCACATCAGAAGGACATGAACATGAGGAACTGCTCCTGGATCCATCTTTTAGCAGTCCACCATTGCAAAAAATCTCTTGCTTTCTCTCTTCATAACCATGGCAGCGTTCCTTCGCCTTCATTATTAAGAGGCTCAGGGCTTTTTTTGTAGCAGCAACTCCTTTGCATATTAGGCCACACACCCCTGATGTAGCCAATCCTCCTGGAGTTTACAGTAGGCCTTGTACTAAGAGCCCTGCAAACTCTTGGAAGATTGGCTATATCAGGGTGGTGTGGCCTAATATGCAAATGAGTTCCTGCTACAAAACAAAAAAAGCCCTGAAGAGGCTTTAAAAAAAATCACAGTAATTTGTAACATTGGTCCTGTATATCTAGTTATCATTTAACATTATCCATTTCTTTCAGTGTCTTTTAGCTAAAGTTAAACCAGGCTATTTTATGATCACAGGGCAAAGTTATTTCACAATTCCCCTTCTTAATTTCAGCAAACAGCACATCTTTCCTGGAATGGGTGTGACTACATTGTTGTAAATTGTGTTTCTTTCCCCCTAAATAAGCAAAAACTGTGCAATTATAAATCTGGGAGAAAGTGTGCACAGCATTGGGACAGTAAGGATTAAAACAAAAATAAAATGCTACAAATGTGCTCATCTGGACACATCCCTGCTATCATTCTGATGCAGACTTCTTAATAGACTTCCATTGGAAGTTGTATATGTTTCCATGTTTGACTTCATTTTTAGTGGGGTGGGATTCCTCTCCAAATCACAAAATAGAGCAAGTTTTAGATTTCACCTTTTAAAAGAGGGGTATGCAGGTGTGTGAGAGAGAACCAGGCACACTGCCAGAACTTTGTTTTGGATTTTTTTTCTTCCTGCAGCTGTTCTCACTACTGAACCCTTTAGCAAGAGGAACTACTCTGGTAAAACAGTCAGCAAAGCACTGGTTGCATGCAGTTGTTTCCTACATGAGGACATGCCTTCTTTGGCCTTAATCAATGCAAACATCCCAAATAGATCTTAGAACAAGAGCCACCACTGAAATAATTAAGAGACTCAATTTTTCATATATTCCTTTCCATCTTCTTTCTTCTTGAATGCAAACATCATTAGTCAATTTTATTATTACTGGCACATAATCTGCACACACCCCACAGTTAATGTTGACAGTTCCCTTCCCCACCAATTCTAATTACTTCCATGTTTGCTGTCAATAATAAATGTAAAACTAGAACCTGATTACATCTTTAAACTTGCGTCATAAAGTAGTTTAGTCAAGGAAGTACTGCATCATTTGTCAGAACAAGGGCAATCACACACCATGATGTTACTAATATGTTCCCTTAAATTAGTCAATAAAGCAAGCTTTGATTCCTTTTCATGTATTTGATGGAGTCAGTTGTTAAATGTCAAAGATCAGGATCTACAACAATGTGCTTGTTTGCCTGTTTTCCCCAAGCAACTATTTGCAAATTAAATTTCTGGGTCTTGTTACAGGTGTCACAAGTTCCATGCTGAAAACATGCACCATCTATGCAGGATGCAAAACCTCTTAAAGGATTTGTTTTCAGTTTAAATAAAAAAAATTCAGTAGATAGAAAACAATTTAGCAGGAAGGCTCATGAGGATGTTGAAAACTGATTCCACTGTGTTGACAGTTGGTTACATATGCCTTTCTTCTAAGGCACCACACCTTATCCCTAGTGTTTTACATGCCTCAGTGGAAAGTGCACTGTTTGTATTCTTTGTGACCCAAATCCTGTAAATTGGGCTTGCCACTCTGACTGGTTTTAAATGCTTTATATCCCAGAACTGTAGCATATTCAGAGCTTCATTACTGCAAGTTACATCCAATCCAATACATGGTTAGAACTAAATCCACTGTGCTGAGTGGGGCTTATTCCCATGTAAGTGTGAATAGGACTGCCACCTTGCTAGGTAAAGGAATGACAGTGAAGAAGAACGATGGCCTCACCACTGAAATTGGGGGAGGGGGTATAGATTGTCTCTCCGGTGTCTCGGTTTTGAATTTTTCTTGAGTGACAATGGTCTATTTTTGAAACCTAAATTTTTGACCGTTTCATGCACACATGAAGCTGCCTTATACTGAACCAGACCCTTGATCCATCAATGCCTGTATTGTCTTCTCATCCTGGTAGCAGCTCTCCAGATAGGGTTGTCAGGTCTGGACTGGAAAATACCTGGAGACTTTGGGGGTGGTGCTGGAAGAGGGTGGGGTTTAGGGAGGGAAGGGGCCTCAGCATGGTACAATGCCATAAAAGTGCACCCTTCAAAGCAACCATTTTCTCCAGGGGATCTCTGGAGATCAGTTGTAAAAGTGGGAGATCTCCAGGCCCCACCTGGAGGCGGGCGATCCTATCTCCAGAGTCTCAGATTGGTATATTTCATATCACTTGCTACCTAGTCCTTTTAAATGAAGATGCTGGGGACTGAATGTGAGACCTCCTTGCAGTTGCTCTACCACTGAGCCACAGCCCCTCATATGATAACCATTTATTCAGTCACATAGATCCCACTTTTTGGGGTCTTTAAAACAAATAATCAACAATGTGTTTTGCTGTATACAGTTTTAAATCCAAATACGTTTTTCCCCAGTTTGGTGTAGTGGTTAAGTGTGTGGACTCTTATGTGGGAGAACTGGGTTTGATTCCCCACTCCTCCACTTGCACCTGCTGGAATGGCCTTGGGTCAGCCATAGCTCTGGCAAAGGCTGTCCCTGAAAGGGCAGCTGCTGTGAGAGTTCTCTCAGCCCTACCCACCTCACAGGGTGTCTGTTGTGGGGAAGGAAGATAAAGAAGAAGACTGTAGATTTATACCCTGCCCTTCTCTCTGAATCAGAGACTCAGAGCGGCTTACAATCTCTTATATCTTCTCCTCCCACAACAGACACCCTGTGAGGTGGGTGGGACTGAGAGAGCTCTCACAGCAGCTGCCCTTTCAAGGACAACTCCTGGGATAGCTATGGCTAACCCAAGGCCATTCCAGCAGGTGCAAGTGGAGGAATGTGGAATCAAACCCGGTTCTCCCAGATAAAAGTCCACACACTTAACCACTACACCAAACTGGAGATTGTGAGCCACTTTGAGATTCGGAGTGGAGGGCAGGATATAAATCCAATATCTTCTTCATCTTCTTCTTCGTTCTTCCTCCCCAGATTAGGCCAATATTAGACTTGTATCATAAGCAAATATGTACTTACGATGTGACATAAGAAGTCTTCTGATGAGTTCACAAACAATGACATTGCATTGTTATGGCAGGGAAGTTACTCAAACCAGCATCCCACACATGGATAACTCTGTGTGTGTGTTGTTGCTGCTGCTGCTTTTTTTAAAAAATGAAGTATTACAGATCTTTGTAATATATATCATGGAACATGTCTAACCTGCAGAACTAATTATAAATGCACATGGCTGACCTGCATGTCAAGACATTTCTGTGTTTTTAAAGAGCAGGATTCCTAGTTGAACAGGAATTTAAATATATATATCTCCTGACTTTAAATATATCATATCAGCGCTCTGGGCCTGGTCTAAAGAGCACAAAAGAAGGAAAGTGAACAGTGTTGGGGGTGGTATTTAAAGGGACGGTCAAGCACAGGGGTCTCAAACTGGGCATTTTGTTAGTATTGGATTTCTTGAAGAACACATAAAAGCAATTTATTATAATACTTTCATCCAAGGGCAAGATTACAATAAATGCTTTTTAAAAAAATGCCAGTATGTTTACAAGTTAGAGCCAACAGAATATGATCTCCTTGTCTTTTCTCTTCCCCATCTCTACCACCTCCTTTCTGTATCCATCTCCTGAGGTATTCCAGGACACAAAGGAAACTGAGTGAGAAGAGTGCTAATGTGCACACATGTGGTCTCTGGAGAGAAACCAAGGGGCTAGGTGGACATATCTCTGAGCCTGACATAAGCACATCAACATGAAAAGTGGGGCCACACAAAGAGCTTGAGTTTACTGCCAAACCCAGGCTTGTCTCTTGCAGCTGATACACACTCCCGGTGACCCAGCAGTTCATCTAAGCTATGCATATAACTTCAAGCTGTGAACACATCCATTATTATGCAATTGTTTTACCAGCCCAGAGGACAGGACTATTTAATTACCCTGCTAAGTATAATTGTGTCAAAGGGTACCATGGCAGCACAGCATCTCCACAGTATTGGGTGAAGCCCTTTGTAAAGAAAGAGGGGGAAAGCCATGCATACCTTTTATTAAAACTGACCAAAATAATGTAACATAGTGTGCAAGACTGTATGCTTTGCAAAGGACTACCCCAGCACAAAGAAACAGGTGGATGCAAGCCAGGGTCATGGGGAAGGGGGACATGCCCACCCAACCCACTCTCGCTGCAGGTCAGGGCCTAGTCTAAAGAGCATAAAAGGAGGAAAGTGAGCAGTGTTGGGGGTGGTATTTAAAGGGACGAGTCAGAGCTACCCTGATGGCACTTGGTTTTTTTGGCCACTATGTGACACAGAATGTTGAACTGGATGGGCTATTGGCCTGATCCAACATGGCTTCTCTTATGTTCTTATGTACCCGTCCTCATCTTGCCTGGTGAGGGACAGGCCCATCCAGCCCCACCCTGCTCAACCACCCAACTTGGTCACCTCCTGCTTGGAGTTCGCTGGGAAGGCACTCCCTCCTTCCTTTTCCAGGGCAGTCCCCCCCCCCCCCCCACAATTCCTCCCAGTTGGTATGATGCTCAACTGACTTCATGAGCGCAGATGCAGCTATTAGGATTCATATTCTGCCCCCTGGCAGAAATTCAACTGGTGAAGCTTTCTTCCATGTCGGGAAGAACTGTGTTGCTAGGCCCACAGCAGAAATGAGGAGGTAGTGGTTAAGGTAACTAGGAAGAAACAAAACTGGACACCATCCATTGGGAAATATTACAACCAGTAGTTGATCTATGTCTCTCTTTTACCATATGAAACTCACAGCTCCCTTGAAAAGTAAGAACAAAGATAAAACAGTAGTCTACACAATAGTCCTTATATTAACAGTACTGAAGAATAATTTTTAGTTGGTGTACTAAGTAAAGAATCGATATAAGCTGATTGTGATATTGCCTTAAGAGATTTCCCAAATTCTTCTCCCTCCAGTGGATATGTCCTTTCCTTCAGCTTCATCCTGATCGCCCCTTTTTTCTGGCAAGGAATTGTGTCTTGTACAGTTTGTATAGTGGAAAGCATTCTAATAGCTAGAAAGCATTTCAGTAGTGTGCCACGCCGGGGCAAGAAAGCTGCACCCATTGAAATTCTGTCCTTTACATGAACTATCCTGGTTAGATCTAGTTACCTTAACCACTACCTCCTCATTTCTGCTGTGGGCTTAGCAACACAGTTCTTCCCGACATGGAAGAAAGCTTCACCAGCTGAATTTCTGCCCATCAGAGAGCTATAACAAGCAGAAGAGCCCTTCCAGAAAAAAAGGACTGCAAGAACAGTAATGTTGTGTGTAGGCTTCCCAACCCTCCTGCTCTGGCGGGAGTCCCCTGGGTTTGCAGCCTCATCTCCCGGTCTTCAAGAAGTGGGAAGCGGGGGGGTGGGCGGTGGAGGGGGGGGGAGAACATACCTGTAGGCTTCATTATAGAGCTCCTGAGCCGTTTGTAAAATGTCTGCTCCTTTAAGGCTGGGCAGGGAGCAGGAAGGGCTTGGGAGAACAGCCCCGCCCTTTCTTTTGCTTTCGCTTTCACAGCAAGAGTTCTCCGGAAGAAGATCTTGTGAGTGTGTGTGTGTGTGTGAGAGAGAGAGGGAGGGGGCAGGGGATTCCCTGGTTTGGAGGCCCTCCCCCCTTTTAGAAAGCGTGGGGGGGGAGGGAAATGTCTACTGGGCATTCTGTTATTCCCTATGGAGAACGATTCCCATAGGGAATAATAGGGAATTCATCCATTGGTATTGGGGGCTCTGGGGGGGGCTATTTTTTGAGGTAGAGGCACCAAATTTTTAGTATAACATCTAGTGCCTCTCCCCAAAATACCCCCCAAGTTTCAAAACGATTGGACCAGAGGGTCCAATTCTATGAGCCCCAAAAGATGGTGCCCCTATACTTCATTATTTCCTATGGAAGAAAGGAATTTTAAAAGGTGTGCTGTCCCTTTAAATGTGATGGCCAGAACTCCCTTGGAGTTCAATTATGCTTGTCACATCCTTGTTCTTGGCTCCACCCCCAATGTCTCCTGGCTCCACCCCCAAAGTCTCCTGGCTCCACCCCCAAAGTCCCCAGATTTTTCTTTAATTGGACTTGGCAACCCTAGTTGTGTGTTTGGTTTTGCATTGGATGGGTCATTTCTTTCCCCCAGAAGACCATAGGGCGACCTGATACTAGCCATACCTTACACTCACTGGAGTCAACAGAATATCTATACAGGATGCCGACCAGGGCCTTAAGACCATAGCCTAAAAGATCTCCCCCCCACCCTCGCCTATTTATTTAGTCTTTGAACATCCAGTCTGATGAAGAATTCAGGAAAACATGACAATTTATACACAAGATGTGCTATATAGAGTGATTGCATAAAAGGTATACGGCTTTTATTTTTTGGATTTTGCTATGGACAGATGTGTCTGCATTTTTTTATTATGTCCTTAAAGACAGAATGAACTCATGGCAGAAATGGGAATAGAAAACACTTTGGCCATGTACCCAAACTAATTACTCTGGAGTATAGGCATGACTTTATGATCCACCAATACTGGATTTCATTGTCCAGTATTGATTGAATAGTTGATTGCCTGCATGGAGCTAAGAAAGCATTAAAATCTCTAATATCTGGGGAGTTGGTGATGGGTTAATAATGGAAACGTTAGCTAGAAGGTAAAGAAAGAATGACTAGTGTGATAAAACCTTATTAGTGACAGGCCATGCTGTGGGCTAAAGTCTGACCATTTTTCTTGCCAAACAATCACATGTTAATAGGGAACTGCAGGAATTTGGCAAAACGCCTTTGTTTCAATTCTGGAATCCAAGTTCAGGGCCTTCTCAAAGAATCTGACCTATGACCTTCTTATATGTAATGAAATTCTTATATCTAATGAAGTTCTGACGCTTTGACTCAGACCAAAACCAACATACATTCTGGGATTTCCCCTTTCTTTCCCCTCCTCCCAGTGCAACATCATACATTCCCTTTCTTGTCCAGATGTTGGTGTTACCAGTGAGAATTGTTCCACTGCTCTCCATTTTAAGTTAATTGTGGGTGACCCTCAAGTTCTTGTCAAGCTGCCGGTGCAGCTGTCATAGAGGATTTTTTGGGACTCATGGAAACACCTATTTGTGTAGTAGTTTCTCCCTGTGCAGATAGTTATTTCCTGCCTTTCATAATGATTTTTCTCTGTGTGATGGGGGTGGGTGAGGCAGAGAGAGAGAGAGAAGCTGTGTGTCTTAAATCAGTACTGCTGGAGGGAAAATCTGCTTTCACAAAGAGCATGTTTCCGCTTAGCATTGCAAATGAACTTGCACAAACACACGCACACCCTTTATTTTCTTTACATGCCCACAAGTCAGAAGCCTGTATGGAAACAGAAGAGTTAAAAATCAGCCATATGGCAATAGCAGGAGGTCTGGCCACCCCACTTTAGGCTCGTGACAACATGCCCTACATTTAACCTACAGTCAGGAACTAATTAACAACACAGATGGGAGTGAGCTAGCATATGCAATAAGAAAAAAAAATTAATACCCTAAAGGTTTTAATCAGAAGCCTTGCCTCTTTCTGGGTTAGACGCCCAAGTGTTACCATGGAGAACTCTGCAAAATGTATAGATGATGCCTTTGGAAAGGCCATGTGTTGCAGTGGTTAGAAAGGGGGGGAGCTTCATGAGTGGCACTGATGTGCTGCATGGCTGTAGGTAAGTAACTAAAAACTTCCTATCTGCTTCAGTCTGCTAAGGAAAAAGATGTGAATATATAAAGATCACAGGTGCTACCTTAGGTCAAGCATTGAAGTCTGAAAAATATAGGATGGTTAAAAGGTTTCAAGGCCAGTGAAAATGGTTTTGAAGGGATCACTACTGTATGGGTCCAGAGAATCCTACCAGTTATTTTAGTTTTAGAAGACCCTATCCAGCATGAATGAAATGACAACATTTTTATTTCAATAGGTGGAACTTTCCTCCCTGTTTCTGATAGGTGATTGAATGCTGGGTATAATCCACATTTCATTTGTGTGCAGTTTTTGATTCTGAACTTTGTGTCCCTCTGACTTTTCATGTTTTGCTAACTCCTTCCTTTCAGCTTTCTGAAAGATGCCTTTCTTCTTCAGCATGTTTTCAGAATCTGCACTATAGCTGCTTTTGTAGATAACTGCTGTAGTGATGTGGAAGGCTTTCCTCCCTTTGGAGTCTTAAATAGACTGTGAAAGAGAGCTGTTTCTTGGCCTCCCTCTCTGAATGTGAATGAAATGTTAATGAAAACAAAAATAGTCCTAAATTGACAGTGAACCCAGGAATGTTAGCTTGAGGAAGGTGAGGCTTGGGCCTTGTTTCTTGCAATGATACTGGCACATCATGGATCTGTACCTGTATCTGTTTAAGAACTGCACAAGGGAGAAATTTCTGTGAATGCAGCTTCTCCAGTCATCAAGTTGCTGTTAACAACTTGGCAAAATTGCACCTTCTAAAGCAGGGGTAGGGAACAGTGGCTCTCCAGATGTTTTTTTGCCTACAACTCCCATCAGCCCCAGCCATTGGCCATGCTGCCTGGGGCTGATGGGAGTTGTAGGCAAAAAACATCTGGAGAGCCACTGTTCCCTACCCCTGTTCTAAAGTCACAAAATACCTATCCATAATTTAATTTAGCAGTTTTAATGACAAGAAGTAGCTTATGAGGGGTGGTGACCCTTTAGGAACTCTTCAAGGTTAAAAGAACACATGAAGCTGAGTCAAACCATTGGTCTACCAAGGTCAATACTGTCTACTCCAACTGGCAGTGGCTCTCCAGGGTGCCAGAAGAAGTCTTTCTTCATTATCTACTTTGTGATCCTGGATATGCTAGAGTTTGAACTGGGGCCTTGTGCATTTAAAGCAGAGGTTCTATGATTTCTGCTACAGCACACCCTTGTTTTAATGTGGTTGTAAAGACTTGGAAGGAATTTATTAGGTAAAAACCCACCAAGGAAAATGCCATTTCGCAAAAAAAGTTATTTATTTATTTTATTTATCTGAGATTTATATCCCGCCCTTCCCACTAGGTGGCTCAGGGTGGCTTACAACATGTAAAACTAACATAAAATATAAAATTAAGCATTAAAATTAACATTACATAATTTATAGTTAAAAATCTAAACATTTGTTATATACATAAAACATTAAAATCATTCAGCGGTCTTAAGTTACGCAGAATTCAAATTCGCTGTTCAGTGTTCAGTACTCAGTGCCGGTCAGCTGTGGGCCAGCCGGAAGAGGGCTGTCTTACAGGCCCTGCGGAATTGGGTAAGGTCCCGCAGGGCCCTTACCTCTTCCGGCAGCTGGTTCCACCAAGATGGAGCCATTATGGAGAAGGCCCTGTCCCTTGTAGCTTTCAAACGGGCTTCTTTTGGCCCGGGGACAACCAGGAGATTTTGAGTTCCCGATCTCAGTGCTCGCTGGGGAACGTGTGGGAAGAGACGGTCCCTGAGGTAGGCAGGTCCTAGGCCATATAGGGCTTTAAAGGTAATAACCAGCACCTTGTACCGAACTCGGTAGGATATTGGCAGCCAGTGCAGAGCCCGAAATCCCGGCTGGATGTGCTCCCATCTTGGGAGCCCCAATAACAACCGGGCGGCGGCGTTCTGCACCAGCTGCAATTTCTGGGTTCGGCACAGGGGCAGCCCCATGTAGAGGGCATTGCAGTAGTCCAACCTCGAGGTGACCGTAGCATGGATCACTGTTGCTAGATCGTCGCGCTCCAGGAAGGGAGCCAGCTGCCTTGCCCGCCTAAGATGGAAGAATGCGGACTTGGCAGTGGCTGCTATCTGGGCCTCCATTGTTAAGGAAGGCTCCAGAAGTACCCCAGGCTCCTGACTCTATGCGTCGCAATCAGCGGTGCACCGTCAAAAACCGGAAGGGGTATTTCCCTTCCCGGACCCCGACGGCCCAAGCAAAGGACCTCTGTCTTCACTGGATTTAGCCTCAGCCCGCTCTGCTTGAGCCACCCAGCCACAGCCTGTAGTGCCCGGTCCAGATTTTGTGGGGCGCAGACCAGCTGGCCGTCCATAAGCAGATAAAGCTGGGTGTCATCAGCATACTGGTGACAACCCAGCCCGTACCTTCGGGCAATCTGGGCGAGGGGATGCATATAGATGTTAAATAACATCGGGGAAAGAACCGCACCCTGAGGCACCCCGCAATCAAGCGTGTGCCTGCGGGACAGCTCATCCCCAATAGCGACCCTCTGTCCCCGACCTTCAAGGAAAGAGGAAAGCCATTGCAAGGCTAACCCCTGAATCCCCGCGTTGGCGAGACGGCGGGCCAGCAGCCGATGGTCGACCGTACCGAATGCCGCCGATAGGTCCAACAGCATCAGTACCGCTGAGCCGCCCTGATCCAGATGCCATTGCAGGTCATCTACTAGGGCAACCAGCACTGTCTCCGTCCCATGGCCCGGGCGGAAGCCGGACTGAAGGGTATCAAGGACGGAAGCGTCATCCAGGAAAGTCTGTAGCTGCATCGCCACTGCCCTCTCGATAAGTTTGCCCAAAAAGGGCAAATTCGAGACCGGCCGAGTTAGAGAAATATAGGATGGTTCTGAAAGGAAAGTTTTTAGCAATATTTGAATTTGCCCAAGTAAAAAGAATTCTGTAGCAGATAATGAATTTTCTTTCAAAGCCAGCAGTAATTTTGTTGAGAAACAAAGAATGATTAAGAAAAAAATTGTCTGATCTAGGTGCCTTTCAGTGATCGTGTTCAGCTGAAAAATGAGATGCCTATAGGACTTGATCAATTTTATCATTTCCGCATGGAAGCTTTTGTGTGTGTGTGTAATTGGTTCCTGCACATCTAGAGCACCCTTCCAATGATCTGACTCATTGCATGGTTCCTGAGTATAGAATCAGCATGCCATCATGAGAAAGACCATGTAATGGCCCAGGTGGTTGGGGGTCATTAAAACTTTACCCCAGACACATGGGAATGTTTCACAGAAAAGCTGCTCAAGCAGCCTTGTGTTTTAAAGGACACTGGGATATAAGGTTGATGTTTTTCATTTGCGTATTATAGTTTCATTATATATAATCATAAGAATTTTTAAATACTGCTTACTATTTCCTGAAAGTGACAGCAGTTCAAGGGCATGTGTATAGGGAAATTATTCTTGCAAAAAGGAGAGCCAGTATGACCTAGAAGCTATACAGTCATGTAGTCGCCCCCATAGTTGGAAATCAAGAGACAGACACCATTGCTGGATTGAACTATGGGCAACCTTATGTACACTCAACAAGAACATAATTGGCAAGGGCTCAAATACAGGGCCAGCAAAGGGACGCCTCCCAGTCCCCTTCTGCCACTTAAGGATAGCATTGGCCCAAGGCAAAACCCCCTTGCAAAGCTGTTGCCTGCAGCCAAGCATATAAGAATCCCCCTGGTCAGTCTCCCATTCAAGCTGTAAAACCTGAATAGAGGACAGACCCAGGAGGCCTCACCAACCAGATGGCTTCTGCAGGTCAGCCTACCCCTCATTCAAGGGGGGTGGGGTCTGCAAATTGATGCTTTCCCAATGAATTCTGCCTGCCACCTGCCAGGATACCTATTTAAACTGCACTACCTGAGCCAGTTTGCCCAAACCTCTGCTCTAAGAATGAGGTAGGCAAAAACACCCCCACCCACAGCCAATCAAGATGAGGGTGAAAAATTCCTACCTGGCTCCAAATATGATGACCAGCCAAAGCTCATTGTAACACAGGGTGGGTGGGTGGCCCAAACAATGAACAAGAAATGTTCCAACTCAACAATGGGTGTACATAACAGCTCCGCCCCCAAAATACCCCTAGTTCAAATCCATTGGTCTCCTTCCTTCCATGAGGGCAAATTGGGCCCTCCTTCCTTTACAGGCTTTGTCAGGTAGGGCTGTGTTCTCACTGTGTGGATTGCACAGTACATGTGCAGCTTTCAGTCCTCACATTTGCCCTATGTTCTATGAATCAGTCAAACATGTTGTGGGCTCTCCACAGTTCCCATGTGTGCAGTGCCTGATCCAAATGCTCAGTATGACATATGTGGACCAGGGGCTTTAGCCTTTTCCCTCCACTGGTTTCCTGATCTGAAATGGTCCAAGGGCTTTATTTCAACCATTAAGGAAATCCACAAGGGTACACTTGTGGATTTCCCCAATGGACCAAAGACCATTTCAACACACACTGGGCGGTTAATCTGTGTACACCAAAATGTGTAAACTGGTTCATTATATTGTAAGAGTGTAACATCATGGCCAGTATCCAAAGATAGTGTTACTCTTGCATAAGGCATCTCTGGCCAGATTGGCCAAATTATTTTTGTCATGGGTGCATTGAAAATGCAGTTGTTTTCAAATTTATTTTCCATGATACCTCTCTGGATCCTTCACAAGATTTGTCAGTTGAAAAACCATGTGGCAGTTTCCCACCTAATTTGTATCAGATGTGTTGCTGCCACACACAACTTTTTTGGCATTTACCACAGTAACACAATATTACTTTTGATGGAAAGAATGCCAGGAGGCACCAAAAACCTGTTCCTAAAACCTAAGACAACCCTGAAATAAACCAGGTTTCCCCTTTTGCTGAATTGTTTAAAATGGAAAGTTGGAAATACATAAATTAGGATTGAAAGCTTCAAACGCTTTCTCCAGCAAGGGGGCAAAACCTTTTCCTATCTGCAGAGAAATAAATTCTAAAGCCCCATTTAGCTTTGTATAAATAATTTATATAAATGCATATGTGTGTGTACAGTTACAATTCTGATAAATGTGTGAATCAATTTATATTATTTTTGCAGGAGTTTTATTTATATTCATTTAAGGGTATGTAAAGGTTGAGACAAATTATTTAATTGGGTTCTTGTTCAATGATTATAAACACCTAGTACATAGAGTACTTTAATTAATTAGTGTTTGATAACAGGCTGCTATTTGTTATTAACATGACAGCATGGTGCATGTATATATTCATAACTGCAGAATAAATCTTTTCATTTCAAGGGCCAATTCGGTGCCCCCACCTCCCAACACCTTAGGCAACTGCCTAGTTTACGTAGTGGGCAAGCCAGCCCTGTCAATTAGATTGGCTTTAGTGTGTACCTCTGGCCCCAGTAGGGTTGCCAATCCCCGGATGGGGCCAGGGGATCCCCCAGTTTGGAGGCCCTCCCCCCACTTCAGGATCATCAGAAAGTGGGGGGGAGGGAAATGTCTGCTGGGCACTCCATTATTCCCTATGGAGACCGATTCCCATAAGGTATAATGTAGAATTGATTCATGGGTATCTGGGGCTCCAGGGGACTGTTTTTTGAGGCAGAAACACCAAATTTACAGCATAGCATTCAGTGCCTCTCCTCAAAGCACCCCTTCAATTTGGACTGGGGGTCAATTTTAAGAGCCCCAAAAGAAGGTGCCCCTATCCATTATTTTCAGTGGAGGGAAGGCATGTAAAAGGTGTGTGATTTCTTTAAACGTGATGGCCAGAACTCACTTTGAAGTTCAATTATGCTTGTCACAACCTTGCTCCTGGCTCCACCCCCAATGTCTCCTGGCTTCACCCCCGAAGTCCCTAAATATTCCTTTAATTGGACCTAGCAACCCTAGGCCCCAGAACTACTTTACTCAGAAGGCTGATTTTGTTTATGAGATTTTTCGTCACTCACAGGAGGTATCCACATTTGACAGCAAGAGATTAATTGGCTTTCAAGATATTAGCTGGCTTAACTTTTCCCAATCATATTTAAGGACTGAAGTTGAGAAGTGTATTCTTATTACAAAGATGATGGCACGGGTTTGTGCGAAAAGGGTGAGGAGGGAATTGGTAGTGGAGAGCTCTGGATGGAATTTTGCTGAAAGCCCTCTAAAATTTAGAATTGGTCCTGCATTGGCTGCTTAACTGTATTTCAAAAAACAATTAACAATAATAAGAAATTTGTCAGGAAAACATAGCTGGTAGTAGAAACCAATTGCTTTAGTTGAAATTGTTGTATGTAGGTTTACTAAACAGTTCTGAAATTAAAGGAACATTCCTTTGTCATAATTAAACTTTATTCCTTAATGTACTGTCTTTTATATAAAACACTTCTGCTATAGTCTATCTTTATTGCCTAGTCAGAGTTTTCCAATATTTAGTGCAATGTAATTATTATGAGTAACACTGGGAGACTACATTAGTCAAACAGCCAAGAAAAGCAAAATTGTTGTTAATTGGCATAGTAGTGCTATCCCTGTTCATTGACAACAGCACACTCCAGATCCACACAAGGTAACAATAAACCAATTCATTTAAAGAGGTGTGATTCATTTAATTGATTGCAAATGCTTCAGGTAGCTACCAATGCAAAGCATGGGAATGATAATTCCACTTTCATATGACAAGCAGTTTATGAATGATTTCTCTTGGCTAGAAAACCTTTCCAGGAACCTCATTTGTAAGCAATACATCAAAATAAAATTATGGGCAATTTGTGCATGTGCCTTTTATAATTATTTTCCATTGTTTGCATAATCTAGTCAATAATCTGTTTATAATTACTAATTATTGTTTCCATTATCCTAGAGGCACAATGGACCAAAATAATTAGGATGCTTTCTCTCTCTAACACACACACACAAAATGAGCTAAAATAATCCATGCTTTAATCTAACACCAGTATACTATAATGGGTATATAGAGAGAGGAAGGTTCTCTTATGCCATTTTGAGGTATATTAACAAGCATGTCAGATTTGTATTGGAATGGGAAATTTTTTTTATCAAAGTAATTATCATTTTAATGGAGGAGAAGAGAATGATAATTATTTCCTAATGCAGACCAGATCCATTGCTCAGAATACCGAGTTCGTTACAAGGTGCTGGTTATTACCTTTAAAGCCCTATATGGCCGAGGACCTGTTTACCTTAGGGACCGCCTCTCTCCATATGTTCCCCAGAGAGCACTGCGATCCAGCTCACAAAACCTTCTGGAAGTACCTGGGCCAAAGGAGGCCAAACTAAAAATAACTAGAGAACAGGCCTTCTCTATAAAAGCACCCCAATGGTGGAACCAGCTGCCGGAAGAGGTGCGGGCCCTACATAACATTAGCCAATTCCGTAGGGCGTGCAAAACTGCCCTCTTCCGGCTAGCCTTCCAAGATGGAACCTGAAATGAACACCATGCCATCACTAACATCAACAATTGAGATAGCAATAAGATGAGATTATTTTAGATTGATTTTAGACTTTTATATTATGTAAACTTAATGGTAAATTTTGAATGGTATAGAAATGTATAATTGTTTTATTGTTTGGCATGGCTTTTGCCACACCCTGTAAGCCGCCCTGAGCCTGCCCCGGCAGGGAGGGCGGGATATAAATAAAATATTATTATTATTATTATTATTATTATTATTATTATTATTATTATTATTATTATTATTTTATTATATTACACATTACCGTAGTTGAGGGAATGGTGTGGCATGGCATGTCTGAATCTGGTTATGCAGGGCAGGTTATTTTAAATAGATCTATGCCATTCCCACTTCCTGATGGAACCTCAGAGACTGTAGTTCTTGAAAAGGCCATGGATCTCTTAATTCTTGGCACCCTCTCCAAACTACAGTTCATAGGATTCTTAGAGGAGGGAAGAGATGTGACTGATAAACCATTATAAAAGTGATGGATTTTGTAGGGCATCTGTCTGTTAGATCCATTGTATGAAATCCCAACAGATGTGAGGAAGACTAGCTGGTGGTACTATTATCTGTGTATTTGAGCAGGACTTTCTTCCATTGACTACACTTTGAAAGTGGAATGTGTTTCCATTCATTTTGAGAACTGGAAGAAAAGGGGTAATGAAAGCAAGAACTATAGATCTCTCTCTCTCCCCTCCCGCTGGTTGTTTTTATCCTTGTACACTTTTGCATTGATGAGTGATTACTTTTCTGATCAACTGTAAAAAAATAAAACTGTAGTTCTATGTATCACTTCATGTCACACTATATTTCCCTGTAAACATGCAGCAATGATATTACATATACTTAACCCATTTTCACTATATTTTATTGTATTCTTTTTTTCTAATGGCAAACTAGAATGATGTTTACATGTTAAAAAGTAAAGTAGGTGGACAAGAACATCACTATCCAATGTATTTCTCTTTTAGCTGTATCGACATACTCAGGGATATTAGCTGTTTATCTCATTACATATACTAAATTATCTCTTTACATATACTAAATATACTAAATACTCATTACATATACATCTTACACTATATTTTAATGTATTTTTCTTCTAATAGCAAACTATTTGTATGTTACATGTTAAAAGGTAAATTAGTTGGATGGGAAAAACTTCTGAGAAAAAGAAATACCCTTGTTTTGGCCCAGGCTTATAACAACAGAGTGATTAACAGACGTTCTCGCATGGTTTGCTCAATTTGTTAATTTTATTATTCTGTCATTGGATCTTAAATTTGCACCATTTTGCATTCTAAACCACTGCCTACCAGCTATGTGTAGCTCTGTTCACTGTACCTGATTCCTCGTCTGATGAAGTGTGCTTACAGCACATGAAAGCTTACATTCTGAATAAAACTTTGTTGGTCTTAAAGATGCAACTTGACTCCTACTTTGTTCTACTCCCATATACAAGATGCTAATATGCTTACTTGCAAACAGATCTCATTCAGCAAAGGTTCTGCTTCTCTCTACTTCTGTCCCTTTAACTTTTGCTGCTTTGCTTTATAATCTGTTCAGTAATGGAGGCTGCAATGTTTCTGAATCAGTTCTTGAATAATTTTCCTAATCCTACCTTGGAGCAAACATGCACAAAATTATTCTTTTCCAGTACTGAATAATAGAATGGGTTAATCCTTTCCAGTACTGAATAATAGAATGGAGAAGCCCTTATTCGTATGTAAACAGTAGAAAAGTGCAAGAGTCCAGCAGCTCTAACACCACACATTCAACCTTTAATTTATTTATTTATTTATTTCATTTTATTTTATTAGATTTATATCCCACCCTCCCCTAATGGGCTCAGGGCAGCTAACAATTTACATAAAACCATTTTTTTGTTTCCCAAAACGCTGTCCACATGGTAGACCTCATCCCTAAGGTCTGTTCCAGAGGTTGACTTACTCACTCAATGCAACGGAACCCTGGGCTCACCAAAACACAAACTGACATTTGCTACCTATACAGAGGTTTTATACAATACCAATTCTGCCATAAGGTATGAACTTACAAAATTTGATGATGGGTACAAGACAGATGCATTCTTGAACAAGATAATGGATTTCTCAGTTTTAAAGTTTTACACTTATTTTCCACTTCATCGCCTCCCTTGTCCTACTTTATGACAAAATCTCCAAAAGCTTGTTTTCACATTGATTACAGCTATCTGTTGCAATAGTGCTGGCTGGTTGACTTTATTATTTCAGCAAAAGTATAAACCACTAGTAGATGAAAAAACAAGACAGTTTCTTTCACTGGCAGTTTAGGACACTTAGATCAATTAGTTTGTGTATTTGCATGTTTTCAGCAATTAAAAAATAATTGCAAACTTTGAATGAATAAATAATCTGAAGGATACCTTGCTTGTGTTCAGCTGCCAGTGGCGCATGCATATGACTGCTAATCCAGCTTGCTCTTAGTCTTTGCAAATCAAGTACTGACATGCGCTGCCTTTTGGTTAAGTATCTGTTCACACACCTATAAAAATACATTAAGCAAGAATCTTTTGCAAGCACCAGTCAGTAAAACTGAGTCAATGGCAACCTTGTATGAAGGAATACAGAGAGAAAATGCTAGTGTTCTCATTTTGTTATGCCCTCTTGGGATGAAATCCTATCCACATTTACTTGGCAGTAAATCCCACTGGATTCAGTTTTGCAGTTTAATGTTGTAAATATTTACTCAAAAGTAATACCCTCTGAGTTAAACTGGATTTAGTCCCAGATAAGTCTGCACAGGAGTGTTACTACCTAATATAAAATGTAAGCTTACTTATTTACTTAAAACATTTATAAGCCTTTATTCTCTTTTACTTTAACAATTTTAGTGAGTTGATTTAGTGATTTAACTTTGGATGTGGAGAGAAGATCCGTGACTTCTAGTCTTCTGCATACTATAATATTTCACCTCCCACTGAAGTCAATGGCAAAGTGCCCAGTGATTTTAACAAAGCTGGATTGCACCCAAAACATCTAGGTGTGCACAACATTCCGCATTTCATTGAAAGCCACATTAAATGTAAATATTTATTTTACTGGAAAGGTAATGCGGATATGCAATTAACTTTACATGGCATTTCTTTAGTATTTCCTGAAACAGCCTAATAATCAATACTGTATTCTTGATATAGTTGTAGGGTATTACTCTGATAATATCAGTGTCTGTGCAGCTCAGAGTATAGACTTTATTGCTTCATTTATATCCTGAAAGGTTTGAGCTAAACATGGAAATGTAGCACATCTTGGCCCATATCTTAAAGAAAGACAGGTATTTCTTTCACTTGACTACACAATGTGTGTAGGGAGATATATTGTGCATGCTTTCTCTGATTGGGATCTCCATACATTAATTTGAAAGTTGAAATAGACTCTATGTGAGGACAGTTGCATCCAAATAGGAAATTTTCTATGGATAGCCTGGGGTGTGTGTAGGCTGTATATAGGCTATACACACACATGCACAGAATGTTTTCAGACTTTCAGTCAACATGTGGAGGTTAGAAAGGCAAACAGTACATGCTCTTGCACACCCAAACAATAATATGTTAAGGTCCCTTCACTGATACCCAGAAAATGTCCAGCAGGATCTAATTTGCATATTAGGCCATACCCCCTGATGTCAAGCCAGCCAGAACTGCATTCCAGATTTAAAAAAAGTCCTGCTGATAATTTAAGACTAATTACAGTCACTGTTGCTCTGCCCCCAGGCTTATGCTGTCATCAGAGCAAGCAATTAATTCTCTACCAGTTGCTGTGCAGGCATGTTTTGACTCGTGGCTCCCTCCAATTCTCCCAGCACTTTCCCCATCTTGTTTTTTAGAGATCAAAAAGGTGCAGGGAGAATTGGAGGCAGTCTTGGGTCACAATGCGCCTGCACATAGGGTTGCCAATCCCCAGGTGGGGGCAGGGTATCCCCCGGTTTGGAGGCCCTCCCCCCACTTCAGGGTTGTCAGAAAGCGGGGGAAGGGGAGGGAAATGTCTTCTGGAAACTCTATTATTCCCTATGGAGATTTATTCCCATAGAAAATCATGGAGAATTGATCCATGGGTATCTGGGGCTCTGGGGGGGGCTGTTTTTTGGGGTAGAGGCACCACATTTTCAGTATAGCATCTAGTGCCTCTCCCCAAAATACCCCACAAGTTTCAAAAAGATTGGACCAGGGGGTCCAATTCTATGAGCCCCAAAAGAAGGTGCCTCTATCCTTCATTGTTTCCTATGGAAGGAAGGAATTGAAAAGGTGTGCTATCCCTTTAAATGTGATGGCCAGAACTCCCTTTGGAGTTCAATTATGCTTGTCACAGCCTTGATCTTGACTCCACCCCTAATGTCTCTTGGCTTCACCCCCAAAGCCCCCAGATATTTCTTGAATTGGACTTGGCAATCCTACCTGCACAGCACTGGTAGGGAACTGGTCACTTGATCTTATGAAAGCAGAAGCCCAGGGGTGGAGCAACAGTGACTGAAGAATTGGTCTTTGTGTGTATATGTTTCTGTGGGTAATATATAGTAGAGTATCTTCTAAAGAGACATATGCTGTGGTTCAGGTCTATTGAATTTGTAAACTCTGCCCACCCACTCTCAAATGAGTGGATTGTGGCTGCTATGGTAAGGGAAAGGCATTCTGCACATACTCGTTTTTTTTAAACTGTGAAGTGTGCCCCACTTTCCCAAGTGGTAGATGTTCCACAAGTAGATCTTACCTGGGTAATTTCCCTTTTAATGAGTCATCTCTGAAGATCTAAATTAATCTTATCCAGGTTTGCAATATTTATGTGCAAATATATAAGCAGAGCACAGGTGGAGGCACAGAGGTATTCCTAGGGGGCAGCAGATCTTCTACCCCACATAAGAGCTCCAAGAGAGAGAGAAAATTTGCCCTAACAGGGCCAACTCTCTGTAGTGTCTGTCGGCTTCTCTCCTTACTTTTCCAGCATCTGAAAATGCATTTACTCTTCTGCCAGACACCTGTCTGCCTCCTCCATTTAGTTAAAGGGGGCTCCCCTCTTCCAAGCTTTTATGGACACAGCCTTCAATGTGATGCTTAAGGTCCACTGAGGAGATCTCTACAATTGTTAAGAAGACATCACCCTCCTTTTGTCATATAGGATAGGCTGATTCACAGTAACAAGAATGCAAGCTTATACATTCAAACTTAAAGTCCTACAGTAGGGGAAAGGATCTTTGTTGAACTTTGTCTCAAGTCCTTTCACAGGCCTAACCTCAGAAGCTAGCACTTTGCTGCTGAGTCCCACTATTAATAGAGCCAATACATGATACGTGGAACCCCACCTGCCTTTTCTCTGTGAGTAGCAGTAAGGAATGGACTCCTGCTCTCTTTTCCCCATATTACTCCCTTTCATCCCCTGCCTCCCAGACAGAAATTATTGCTCTTTGCTGCTACTGTTCACCTATGCATTAGTGGCAATGATGACTAAGATGAGGGGCTTTTTTTGAGCAGGTAGGCACAGGAACGCACTTCTGACTGACTTGACATCAGGGGTGTGGCCTAATATGCAAATGAGTTCCATCTGGTTTTTTTCTACACACATCCCCCCCCCAAAAAAAATCCCTGCTACGAGGTACTGCAGCTGCTCATTCATCTCCATGACAGATGGGGAGGAGAATGCACCTCCATTGTCTCCTCTCCCTCACTACTTATTGCAGAAAACCAGACAGTAGGCCATGACTACTTGCTTGTTTCTTCACTGGAGGAAATGAGCAGTAGGAAGCAACAAGTGCATATTATTTGCCTCTGTATGGAAGATATGAAGGGAGAGACAATGTGGCTACTGGGAAGCACCAGAGCACCTATTTTTCATTATATAAGGAGAAAGGGCAAAGTGCAGTAATGCACTGGGACACAATCTGAAAAAAAGCTGCTACATTAATAGTCAGGAATAGATGGATACAAGAGGAGAACTTCTGGTTCCTTCAGTGTGGCAAAATGCTTTTGCCTCAGTTGTTTTGTGGGGAGAAGGAGTTCTTCCTTTCCCTTCATGTTTAGGACATTACTGTGGAACACAATTTTAAGTAAAACACTTCCTTCATCACATCATTCTATAGTCATACATCTGCTGGGGAACAAAGCGTGAAAGGATTAAACTTGGGGCTAGAAATCTGTATACATTACATGGGCATTAATAATCTAGAAGCAGTAGAGGAGGAAAAAGTGAGTAAGATACTAGTGCAACATATAGCTAGGATAACAAATGTGATTTTTGGCTTCCTCAAGCCTGGTGTTTCTTCTAAAAATGGAAGTCGGTAAACGCTAACCAGAAGCTCCTCAGTAAAATCAGTGATTGAGGACCGGCGTCCATAAAAGATTGCATATACTTACCAATGTGTTTCTGCATTATGCAAGATTGTATTGGATATGTTCTAGGTCACATTCGCAAGGCAAGATGAGACCCAACAGGTCTTGGAAGCGCCTGCATGAACTGAGTGTGGTTTGAACCAAACTGCTCTCTACATGATGTTTGCAAGCCAAACAACCCCCTGCAAGCCAAACAACCCTGTACTCCAGGCACCCACCAGGAAGGGAGGCCAGGCAGCAGTCAATTTGGGAGTCCTACAGCGACCAGCCAGCCACAGACCAGCCATAGAGGAGGCAAGCCGTGCCACAGCTCCAGGCCTGGAACTGCACCAAAGAGTCACTGGGCTTGGCCCCTGGCACAGGTGGAGTGATTCTCAGTATAATATAGTGGGTTCAATGCAAGGAGACAAGATTGCAGCGATTATGGCTCTCTTTATTAGTTACAGCATGTTAACGGTTGAACTAGAAGACTGCTTTACTGGGCCAGCTATATACAGATCAAGGTTCCCCTGCTAGGGTGCCATTGGATCATTCAAACCAGCAGGGAGTTCGTGATTGAAGCAGGACAGCAGGGATTTGAATCCTACTGCCCAGTGTTCCTAAGTCCCCTAGCTCAGTCCTCAAGGCTCCAATGAGCCAGGCAGGAACACTACTGATCACATACACAACATCCCTCCCCCGCCTAGTTCGCAAGCCTTAGCAGACATAGTCCTTTAGGTAGGCAGGCTTGTGGTGCTCCCGTGTAGACCGCCTTAGTGCCGGAGTGGGTGGAGGAGCCAGAGTGGGTGGAGGACTGGTTGCCACTTCTGGTGTGGCGTGCAGAGGTGCTGGTGATGTTGGCAATTCAGTCGGTGTCACTGGGTCCTCGTGGCCACTGGCTCAGCCCTGGGGGCAGAAGTCGGGGCCTCTGGTTCTGCCAGCTCAGTCAGTGAAGATGGCAAAATGGCAGGCTGGTTGTAGGGACTGTAGGCCCCTACCTCATCATCTGGGGCCACACGGGACTTTAGCTGATAGATGTGCCGCCTCAGCGTGAACCCGCCCTCTGTGGTCACCTCATATGAGACCGACTCTAAAACCTGGGTGACCTTGGTCGGCTTCCATGCTGGCCCGCCTCCAAAGTTCATTGTGTACACCAAGTCCCCTGTATCAAACCCGTGGGGCACCTGGAGTGCCTCCGGCAGCTCCTGTAAGTCCAGGGCTCAGTCCGGGTGCAACTGGTCCAAAAGGTTGGACACCTGCCAGCCCATTAAGAATTCCATCAGGCTACGGCTGATGGCAATGCAGGTGATAGCATGCTGGGCCAAGATTTATGTGGGCCCCCCAGACCCCCCACAGGACACTTTGGGGCTTTCGGCCACCCACAGCTACCTGGAAGAACCAGCGTGGGCTTCGCTTCCGAGCCAGGCGCCCCCTCGGGTCAGCCCTTCCCGCGGCGCGCACCTGCCTTCGCCGTCCCTCACCTGTTCCGAGGAGGTGCCGCCTGCGCCAGCGGAGGGCTCTTCGAGTGCTGCGCGCCCGGGCCGCCTACAGCTGCTGCGCCGAAGGCGCCATGGGGCACTCCCAAGTCAGCGGCTGCCTTCGCTCCGGCGCCCGAGAAGCCTCGGCTTTGGTCGAACGCGAGGAGAGGGGAAGGCGAGGCGCTTCGAGCGGGACGAGGGGCAAAAAGCACCAGCCGCTGCCTCCCGCCGCCTCAGAGACCCGCTCCTCCGCTGCCAGTCAGCGCCTGCTCAGCCGGGCCAATGGGGAGTGGAGGGAGTTGGCTGCAGCCAACTTCAGAGTTCGCGAGCAGAAAGGCGGGCCCGCCGAGGAGCAAGGAATGCCGCCTGGGGCTCCCGCTTGCTTGGGAAACAGGTGCCCACCGCCCAAGGTCACGGAGCCAAGGGGAAATTTCCTGCCCCGCACCAGACACGCTCAGCTTGTCACACGCGCTCGCGCACACCCAGGAAGGGGGGACTTGGGGACTCCCCGCTGCAACACGCCCTCAGCCTGCACACGAAGAAACTCTGTGAGAGTTAGCAGCTTTCTGCAGGGAGAGAAGGGGAGGCAGGTGCTGGTTTTGTACATCCCAGGCAGCCGGCTTCTGAGGGGCCCCTTGGCATTGCCAAGGGGCCCCCCAGGCCCCCCAGACCTGGGGCGACCCGCCCCCCCTCCCTACGCCATTGGGGCCAGCCATAGAGGTAATCTCTGTGAACCCATTCTTGTGTATGAAAGAACAATTGCATCGTCGGCATACAATAATAATGGAATTTGGAGATTGTTTAGCTTGGGTGGATGCCTATTTATGGATTTAAAGAATTGTGGTAAGTCGTTTAAGAAAAAATTTAAAAGAATATGCCGCTAGCACACAGCCCTGCTTAACTCCTTTAAAAAATAGATATTTTCCTAGTTAAATGGCCTTTTGATGAGTATTTAACCTGACAAGTTTTGACAAGTATTTAACCTGACAAGTTGCGCTCTGATTTCTACAAAGTCCTCAAGTAATAAGCTACCAGGACCTCTTGGCCGTCCGGCAGCACATGGGCAAACATGGCGCCCACCCCATAGGGAGAGTCATCGCAGGCCAATACAATGGGCAGTCGCTCATTGAAGTGCACCAGCAAGCTATTTGAGGTTGCCAGTCCTTTACCGCCTGGAAGGCAGCAGCTTGCTGGCAACCCCAAACCCAGGGAGTCCTCTTGTCCAACAGTCTGTGGAGAGGCATGGCCATAGCCGCCTTGTGGGGAAGGAAGGCATGGTAAAAGTTCAGGAGGCCAAGAAATGCCTATAGGTCTGCCTGTAGCTCTGGAGAGCCAGTTTGGTGTAGTGGTTAAGTGCGCAGACTCTTATCTGGGAGAACCGGGTTTGATTCTCCACTCTTTCACTTGCACCTGCTAGCATGGCCTTGGGTCAGCCATAGTTCTGGCAGAGGTTGTCCTTGAAAGGGCAGATGCTGGGAGAGCCCTCTCCAGCCCCACCCACCTCACAGGGTGTCTGTTGTGGGGGAGGAAGGTAAAGGAGATTGTGAGCCGCTCTGAGACTCTTCAGAGTGGAGGGCGGGGTATAAATCCAATATCTTATTATTATTATTATTATTATTATTATTATTATTATTATTATTATTATTATTATTATTATTATTATTATTGGTGGGGGCCAGGGCGTCACAGATGGCCCTGAACTTGTCCTGCGCTGGGTGGATCTTGCTGGCATCCACTGTGCAGCCCAAAAAGTCTATATGCAGAACCCCAAGGAGGCACTTTTCCCACTTTACCTTCAATCAGGCTGGATTGAAGTGTTGAAGCATGGCGCAGAGGTGGAAGGTGAACTCTTCTTCGGTGGCAGCGGTTATCAGCACATCATCAAAGAGTGGATGGACCCTGGGGATGCCTTTTAAGAGAGAGTCCATAAGGTTCTGAAAAATCCCCAGGGCTACGCTGACCCCAAACTGTAGGCACTTAACCCTGAAAGCACCCCCATGCATGATAATAGTTTGTGCTTCCTCCCTGTGTCATCTCTCATCTTGAGAGATGAGCTGTTTCAAATTCAGGCAGTGTTCCTAAAGTGGTAGCCATGTCATCTGGCGGAGGCGAGGCAATGCACGGAGCTGGATGTGGGGCACAGCAATGCACGGACGATGCCGGTTGCTGAGGCTCCTTGCTCATCAGGATCCCATCCTCATCACCACTATAATATAGTGGGTTCAGTGCAAGGAGGAGATGATGTTGCAGTGATCATAGCTCTCTTTATTAGTTAGTGGCAGCACCGATGCTATGGAATGTTCTCCCAGAGACTATTTTTGTATCTGTGCAATAAGTGAAACCTCTGAGGAACATGAGTGGTTGGCCCAAATAATTCAATGATGCAGCTTATATTTATTTATAAAATTTGTATCCTACCTTTCTGCCCTTACAAAAGCCACCAAGGCAGCTAACAATTTAAAACATACATAATAAAATCATATTCATGGCTTGATGATGATGATGATGATATTGGATTTATATTGTGCATGTTGATTTTCTCACAGTCTTATGGGAGTCACACCACATCGGCATCATTGAATTACCTGGGATAAGTGAAACCACTGTGGAACATGAGTGGTTGACCCAGGTAATTCAATGATGCAGAGGTGGTGTGACTCCCATAAGGCTGTGAGAAAATTGACATGCACAATATAATGTTGGTAATACTATTACTAAGTACCTAATAGTGAGACTTATGAAAATGCAGTTGTCACTGGCTAATCAATTAATTTACTGTTTATTTACATAATTGGATGCTGCATGGCAGGCAGAAATTAGAGGCTTCTGAAGGAAGGGGGAAAGTAGGACTCCTATAACACATGCATGAAATATTGCTGGTTATACGTGCTTGCCTGTACTGTACTGTTTGAATTTTGAATATTAATCTGCCAAAAAGGCTCAAATTGTTCACATTAACAGCAGAACTGATTGATGAAAAATTGGCTTCCTGTTCATAACAGGCAAACAGAACATGAGGTATTTGAACACCCCTAATCCTAGTATCAATTAATGTGCTTTCTGAAAGAAGACCCATTTTCCCTAGGAACAAACATTTTGAATATGGCGGTGGGGTGGGGGGAAAAGACTCCAGCAACAACTACAGTGCTTTGAGGAAAGATAGGTGAATAGTATACTACAAATAAGAAACAAGTTCTCATTTACTGCACAATGATAGAGTGTGACTCAAATCATATTTAGCAAGCATGAGAGATATTTATTTATACCTGCCATTATGGTTTTGTATCACAGGATTATGTTATGTGTGTCTGAGTTTCCATGATGAGCTCACTGTTGCTTGTAAGAGTAATATGGAGATTGATTTACTCTGCCATTGTTTCTCAGAATATGTGCCAGTGCCACTGTTCATAAAAAGCATAGAAATATAAAGCCACTGAACTGAATGAGACAAAAAAGTCCATAAAGACAAGCTCCTTGGCACAAGACAGAGCATTCAAAAGCCACATCCCTCCTGATACAATCCAGACCACACTATGCCCCAAAGAAAATAGATATGCTACAAAATGTTTGTAAACAAGCAACATATAGTGGGGATAATCTTTTGGATTATTTGTTCTGTTATTAGAGTTGCCCACCTCCAGGCAGGCCTGAATATCTCCCACTATTCTAGTTGATATCCAGATGACAGAAATCAGTTCCCCTGGAGAAAATGGCTGCTTTGGAGATGAACCCTGTGACATTATACACCATTGAGGTCCTTCTCTTCACAAACCCCACCCACCCCAGACTGCACCCCATCATCTCCAGGTATTTCCCCACCCAGAGCTGGCAACTCTATCCATTGTTGACTTGAAAATAAGAATAGTTGTCATTTAGGTTGAAGGTTTCCTGATGAGACAACATGCTTTAAGAAACAGATCCCTCTCCTATTTAATTTCAACTGATATACAATATGGTATATTTACTAGTAAAAATAGAAAGGCAAAGCAGAGTAATGGTCATGAACGCTTCTATTATGTACCTTGGGCAGAGTTGTAGACTACAGATGTTTGTGCAGTATTAAGGTTGCCAGCCTCCAGGTGGGGCCTGGAAATCTCTGACTTTTACAACTGATCTCCAGCTGGCAGAGATCCACTCTCCTGGAGAAAATGGCTGCTTGGAAGGGTGAACTCTATGGCATCGTACCATGCTGAGGCTCCTCCCCTCTCCAAACCATGCCTTCTCCTGGATCCACCCCCAGAGTCTTTACAAACCAGGTGTTTACCAACACAGACTTGGAAACCCTAGTGCAGTTTCTTGTTGATATAGACAAGTATCTTGGTCCTTTGCCTCTGAAACTTCAGTTTATGAAAACATTGTATATTTTCAGTAGGGTTGCCAATCTCCAGGTGGGGGCAGGGGATCCCCTGGTTTGGAGACCCTCCCCCCGCTTCAGGGTTGTCACAAAGTCCTGCTGATAATTTAAAAAAAAAGTCCTGCTGATAATTTAAAACTAATTACAGTCACTGTTGCTCTGCCCCCAGGCTTATGCTGTCATCAGAGCAAGCAATTAATTCTCTACCAGTTGCTGTGCAGGCATGTTTTGACTCGTGGCTCCCTCCAATTCTCCCAGCACTTTCCCCATCTTGTTTTTTAGAGATCAAAAAGGTGCAGGGAGAATTGGAGGCAGTCTTGGGTCACAATGCGCCTGCACATAGGGTTGCCAATCCCCAGGTGGGGGCAGGGTATCCCCCGGTTTGGAGGCCCTCCCCCCACTTCAGGGTTGTCAGAAAGCGGGGGGAGGGGAGGGAAATGTCTTCTGGGAACTCTATTATTCCCTATGGAGATTTATTCCCATAGAAAATCATGGAGAATTGATCCACGAGTATCTGGGGCTCTGGGGGGGTTGTTTTTTGGGGTAGAGGCACCAAATTTTCAGTATAGCATCTAGTGCCTCTCCCCAAAATACCCCCCAAGTTTCAAAATGATTGGAACAGGGGGACCAATTCTATGAGCCCCAAAAGAAGGTGCCCCTATCCTTCATTATTCCCTATGGAAGGAAGGAATTGAAAAGGTGTGCCGTCCCTTTAAATGTGATGGCCAGAACTCCCTTTGGAATTCAATTATGCTTGTCACAGCCTTGATCTTGGCTCCACCCCTAATGTCTCCTGGCTCCACCCCCAAAGTCCCCAGATATTTCTTGAATTGGACTTGGCAACCCTACTTTTCAGTGCTGAAAGGCATTTGATCTGTATCTTTAGATGGTTTTTAAAAGACGCATGTGCACTTGAAAGCAGTACTATGTTTAAATGTGTGTTGCAGGCAATTGTGGAAAGATCCAGACACTTAAATAGATGTGGATGCACCAGTACACAACATAGTAGTTGAATGTCAGACTAGGATCTGGAAGACTCCAGGTTGAATCCCCGCTGTGCCATGGAAACCCACAGGGTAACCCTGAGCTAGTCACACCCTCTCAAGTAACTTTACAGGAATATTGTAAGAATAAAATGGAGGAGAAGAAAACAATGTAAGTCACTTTTAGTCCCCATTAGGAAGAAAGACAGGGTATAAATGATGTATGTACATGTATACACATTTCTTTAACCTGCAATGATCTTTGTGGAAGAAATTTACCCCATGTTTTTAAAATAGCCTGAACTCAATAAAACAAACACACCACCCATGCCCAGTCACTGCTTCTAAGTGGTTAACAGTGAACCCTTGACCATGTAAACTTGTAATTAGGTTTTTACTGAACATGCACCTAGAGCGCCATTCTCAATGACCACCTGACAGTTGTGCAACATTTTCTCCCCGATACTCACCAAAACTCAGAAGCACTTTAATATATTTTCATTTGGGTTGAGTAGTTGTTCCCAAGGCTAATTTGGGATCAACTGTATTTTATCCTGTATTTTATTGCCATGTTTTGTTTTATTTTATGCAGTTTTGATTTGAAGGATTATGAATCATGAAAGCTCTCCCAAAAGCAATCCAAATAAGCAAAATGAATACATTAAACTCTTGAGATCCTTCTGAAGACAGTGAGAACCTACACTCCTTGCTGTGTTATTGCTGTTAGCTGTCTTTTGAAAGTGGCTTTTGCTATAAATATTTTTGCTGTAATTACTAAAGAGTATACAGTATCAACCCTTGAGAACAGTGAACACTATTACCAGTGTTCCCTCTAAGCTGAATTAGTGTGAGCTAGCTCATAGTTTTTCTAGCCTCTGGCTCACACATTTTTGTCTTAGCTCAGGAAAAATGACCCCAGAGCAAACTGATTTGTGCAGTAGCTCACAACTTCAATGCCAATAGCTCACAAAGTAGAATTTTTGCTCACAAGGCTCCACAGTTTAGAGGGAGTAGTGACTATTACATAGTTACTTTTGTTAAATAAATACCTATAAGATTAAAGCAAATTTAGAATGTTTTAGAAAAACAAGCACTTGTCTGTGTTTTGATTTTGGTCCTAGCTCTTCCTCTCTCTTAGTTTCTCAGACAAATTGTATTTAAAAAGAAAGTAATCTGCCTGCTGTCATAGTTGTGCAAGTGTTGAAATTACAGCAAAGAATCATGTACAGCATATCCATATGGCATAAAACTGGGTCCTGAATTAGTTGAGTGCAGGTCTGTGCATGCCTACTCTGAAGTAAGTCCCACTTAATTCACTGGGGCTTGTTCCCAAGTAAATGTATAGAGGATTGTGACCATAATATCCTAATGCTTATTCTCTGATATATAAATTTAGTAAACAGAGGGCAGGCTGATAATCCAGGTGGTAAGTGGGTGGTGAAGATAGTCTGGGGGGGGGGGAGGAAATTGGAGTGAACTTTACCATCCTTCTTTTGCTCAGTTATCTTGCCATGTATTTGTTGAATTTGCATGCCAAAAGCTGGGCTTGTATGCCACCATATTGAATCAATTATCATAAAGATTAATGAAAAATTAAAATAATCTTTTCAGAGTTAAATAGCAAATGTATATGAATGCTTGGAAACATTGCAGAAACAAGACAGCCAGTCAATTATGACCTGTAGAAGCTGAGTAAATTACTAATATTTATATACTTATGACAACACAATATATATATGAATAGAAAGAATGACTTGGATCTGAGAGGCAAGTTCAAATTATTGTACACAGAATTCCTCACAGCCTAATATTTCCTTTTATAAATGTCAGGGCCTTAAAAGTTGGGCAATTCCTGCCTTAGTACGTAAACCTACTTTGTTTTGCTTATCCTTTGACAAGTGTTAAGATTCCTTGTTTCCCACAGAATATTAGTAGGATATGAAGTAAGGCTTTTTACATAGCACTGTGTTGGCAAACAGAAACTGTGTTTACTACAGTATGTGCTGCCAAGTATGAGGTACTTCCGGCTGAACTTCAAAAACACTGAAATGAACATTAGCTGCTTCTTCAGAAATGTGAATAATGCTGTTGCTTTCTAGCAAGCAAAGCATGGTCAGAACAACAGCTAGTTCAGTTGCAGGACTACTTCCAGTTATTTTCTCTGTCTCATAAAAAAAATTTTTCCTCCAGTAAGGAGGATAATCCAGGCTAGCCAGATCTTGTCAGATCTCAGAACCTAAGCAGGATTGGCCCTGGCTAGTTTTTGGATGAGAGACCTCCAAGGAATACCAGGGTCATGATGTAGAAGTGGGCAATGGGAAACCACCTCTAAATGTCTCTTGCCTTGAAAACCTTATGGGGTCACCATAAGTCAGCTGTGATGATGGCAGAAAAAATGAGACATAAGTTTCCTGGGAAATAAGCTCCACTAAATAAACTGTGACTTACTTCTGTGCTTGCCATTGCACTGCTAATATGATTCAGGTCCCTTTCAAATGTACAGTCATAACAAGGTTTCAGAAAACTCTGTGGGACCTGATGCCCCCTGGTGACTCATTGGATGAGCTTGTGGAAGACTGGCATAGCCATCTTTCTGAGGCCACTTATGAGATTGCTCCCTGACATTCTCTGCACTCTCGTACCAAACTGGCTCCATGGTACAACCCAGAGCTATGGAGGATGAAATGAGAGCTGAGACAACTAGACCGAATGTGGAGTATGCTTGGGTTGAAGCCTCAAGAACATCTTATAGGATGCTTATGAAAGCTATGAGATGGTGGTGAAGGCCACTAAGAAAACTTTCTGTGCAGCCTCCATTGCATCTACTAGCTCTTGACTGGCCCAGTTATTTAGAATGATTTGATCTCTGACTTCATTGCCTGAAGGCAAACCTGACGGCAAAGCTAAGGAATTGGCTATCAGCTGTGAGGCATTTGTGAGCTTTGCACATAAAGTCTTGTGGGTCCACCAAGACCTCCCAGCCACATTTGATATAATAACAGAACTGGAAGCCCTTTGTCCATCTTCTGGTCCAATATTGGACTATTTCAGTTACCTCTCAGGAAGAAGTTGACAAGATTCTGGTAGCTGTGAAGCTCACCACTTGCCCCCTTGATCCATGTCCTTCCAGGCTGGTTGAAGCCTGCTAGGAGAGCATTTGGACCCCTGTGGGTGACATTATCAACTTATCCCTGTTATCGGGGATCTTCCCAGCAGGTTTAAAGGAGGCAGTAACATGTCCACTCTTAAAAAAGCTGTCATTGGACCCTACAGTTCTTTCTAACTAATGCCCAGTTTCAAAGTTAGTGTTTCTGGGCAAGGTGGTAGAGAGAGCAATGGTGGAATAGCTCCAGGCTTTCTTCAGTGATGCTGCAATCCTGAATCCAGTCCAGTCCAGCTTTTGCCCTGACCATGGGATGGGGACCACACTGGTCACCCTCATGGATGATCTCCAGAGACATCTCGATCAAGGTGGGTTGGCACTGCTGTTGCTTCTTGATCTAATGGCAGCATTAAACATGATCAACTATAATCTTCTGACCCATCACCTCACTGACGTTGGATATGCGGGTCTGCTTTACAAGGCTTTCCTTCACAGCTGGGGACAGAGGGTGAAGCTTGGGTGAGAGGATTGTCCCAGCAACACCTACTAGAACGTGGGGTGCTACAGGGGGCTTTTCCCTCCTCAATGCTGTTTAACATCTATATGTATCCCCTTGCCCAGTTGGTCCAGAGGTATGGGCTGGGTTGTCATCAGTATGCTGATGACACCCAGCTCCATCTGTTTATGGGCAGCTGGCCGCACAGAGCTGATTGAAATTAAATCCAGCAAAAATGGAGGTCTTATACCTGAGTTGTGGAGTCCTGCGAACAAGAATCCAATTCTCAACCCTTGACGGGATACTGCTAAAGCTGGAGCCATGGGTGAAGAGATTGGGAGTGTTCCTGGATGCCTCTCTTACAATGGAGGCCCAGGTTGCCACCATTGCTCCATTGGCTTTTTACCATCTGCAGCTGGTCAGGCAACTGGTCCTATCCAGGACTTCTCAATAGTGAGCCTTCATTGGCATCTATCAAGCAATAAATAAAACAGTGACAAATATGAAAAAAAAATGATATTGCAGTCATATACATCTAACCATTAAACAGTCGAACCTTAATTACCAAACTTAAAAATAACACTAATTTTTTAGTTATTTCGGGTGATGAATTGTTCAGGAGACGGCATTCTATCACGGAACACGGCTGTCCAGGACTTAGCTACCATGATCCATGCAATGGTCACTTCCAGGATGGATTATTGTAATTTTCCCTACAAGTGGCTGCCCTTGAACCTGACCCAGAAATACAGCTAGTGCAAAATGTGGCGGAACATGTGCTCATGGCGATGATTATGCCAGCTGGTACTTAATGGTACTTTCTACCTCTCAACAACATAAGTAGGCTTCAACTTTAAGATCACTCCGTAAGAGTAAATTGGTATCTGTACCAAAATATATCCCCCTCCTTCTTGGTTCATTCCCTTTCCAACTAAGCTTGCAAGGATTAATCATTATGATTAACTGAGATGTTCCCTATGAATTTTAAGTGGAAATGCAGTGGCATAATAACATATATACCTCATGATCCAGAGAGTGCAATCTACATAAAGAAAGGAATTCAGCACAGAGTTATTCTTCTAACAGCTTAAAACAGACTGTGCATATGAGATGTTCCTGCATCATGTGCTACTAGTCAGGATGATCCATTTGAATCCATTTTCTGGATCTAAGTGTACAAATGTTGGTCATCTGTTAGATGTGTGTATATGGAGGGGGAAATGCCCAGATTAAGAAACTTCCCTTTCTCCCTTCTCTTGCTGCCCTCTAACAGATGATTTGACACCTTCATGCCCTAGAGCAGGAATGTCAAATGTGCGACTTGGGGCCAAATCAGGCCCCCAGAGGGCTCCTATCAGGCCCACAAGCAATTCTACTTCCTTCTCCTTCAGTTATCAGAGACTGTTATATAAAATATTGCAAGAATGCTAATCTTTTAAGCAAGTTTAATTTTATTTTTAAAAATCTTTGTGTTTATCTGTGTCCTTTATAAAGTTTATTTCTCTGCTACCTGGCATTACATTTTATGACACACATGGCCTGGCCCAACAAGGTCCCATTTATATCAGATCCAGCCCTCATGAATTCAACACCCCTGTTCTAGGGGTTTTTGCTGCAATCAGCAATGTGTTTGTAGACTTCTGGTGCATTGGTGAGTAATGGTTCAGCATTTTCTAAATAATGTTCTAAACCGGGGTGTCAAACATGTGGCCCGGGAGCCAATTCAGGCCCTTGGAAGACTTCTATCAGGCCCTGAGCAACTGGCTGTTATCTACTTCCTTCTCCCTCTCTCTTGCTTCCTTCTGCATAACATCTTGCTTTGCCAGGCTTGCTCAATCACACGAGCTACAGAACAAAGCCTCTATTTTCTCCATTGGCTGAGGCTCCTCCCTTGGGGAGGAAGGGGGGAGGGAAAGCTTGCTTTGCCAGGCTCTCTTAATTGCACAGCAGAGCTACTGAGTCAAGCCTCTCTTCCTTCTATTGGCTGAGGCTCCTCTCCTCCTGGGCTCCTTGGGAAGGAAGGAAAGAGTCAGAGCTTCCTTTGCCCAGTTCCCTGGATCCCATGGGAGGAATACAAAGAAAGCACCTTTAAGACCAATGAGTGTTAATGTTTTAAGTTAAAAAAATAAAATAAAAATCTTTAATTGTGTTTACCTGTGTCCTTTATAAAGTTTATATCTCTTCTGCCTAATCTTAAATAGGTACACATATGGCCTGGGCCAGCATGGCTCAGCCCAGCAAGGTCTCATTTATGTCAGATCCAGCCCTCATAACAAATGAGTTTGACACCCCTGTTCTAAATAATCCATTGTATGGCTTGTTTTATCATCACTGAAAATGCTTCAGATCAGTGGCCCTTCTATTGCAACGTATTTTTAATCTGTTGACAAATCAGTTGATCAGTTTCAAAGAAACAGTCTGAAAACAGAATTCTTAATAGGTTTACATCTTCACTCCCCCACCCCATGCTTAGTATTGCTTCTATCTCTATGGTAGACTATGATGATAAGTGCTAACATGATTTGAACAATGCATTATTCTTAGGGGGAGGGGGTTTGCGGGGGTCTATGGATACAATGATAGTTGAATAGCATGTCTCAAGATTCTCATCTCAGCTATTGGAGCCTTCTCTAAAGATGGAGGCTCAGATAGCAGCTGCTGCCAAGTCCGCGTTCTTTCACCTTAGACGGGCAAGGCAGTTGGCCCCTTTCCTGGAGCGCGATGACCTAGCAACAGTGATCCATGCTACGGTCACCTCGAGGTTGGACTACTGCAATGCCCTCTACATGGGGCTGCCCCTGTCCCGAACTCGGAAATTGCAGTTGGTGCAGAATGCCGCGGCCCAGCTGTTATTGGGTCTCCCAAAATGGGGACACATTCGGCCGGGTCTTCGGACCTTGCACTGGCTTCCAGTGATATACCGCGTTCGGTACAAGGTGCTGGTCATTACCTTTAAAGCCCTATATGGCCTGGGACCTGCCTACCTGAAGGACCGTCTCTCCCCACATGTTCCCCAGAGAGTACTGAGGTCGGGAACCCAAAATCTTCTCACTATCCCTGGGCCAAAAGAAGCCCGCTTAAAATCCACTAGAGATAGGGCTTTCTCTGTTATGGCCCCTACATGGTGGAATCAGCTGCCGGAGGAGGTGAGGGCCCTGTGGGACCTTGTTCAGTTCCACAGGGCCTGTAAGACGACCCTCTTCTGGCTAGCCTACACCTAGCTGAGATGAGAAACTCAATGTAGCTTGCCAGACTCCTGTTATATATATATATATTTGGAATGTTTACTGGTTTTTAAGGTTTTAACTGTTTTAAATGTTTAACTGTTTATATATTTAAATATTGTTTAATTTTATGTTTGACTAATTGTTGGGAGCCGCCCTGAGCCACTTGTGGGAAGGGCAGGATACAAATCATAAATAAATAAATAAATATTCCAAATAAAACTAAAATGCATGAAATCTTGTGTTGTACATTATTGTTTCTCATTCAAAATATTGTGGTTCTAAAAGCAGACTAGATACTATAGCTACATAGGCTCCCCTTAGATACAGCTACAATGATAACAAGCTTTTTTATTGTATGTAATTATAGTGAATATGGTTCCAACTTTCATGCTGTGATCTCTTTCTGTAAAAGACAATAAACTTTCTGAATTTTTTCCAGTTACTCCAGGCATACCACAGAAGCTTAGTAACCTTTCCAAACATGCTGTTACACTTGTCATGCAAATGGAAGATAATTAATTCTCATTCTGAAAGTGTGACATTTGCTGCACAAGGGCCTTGAGACTGCCAGGCCAATTTTTTTAACTTGTTCCTAGCAGCAGAGTCTAATCACTGGCTTTTGCTGCAGCTAGCTTTCTAAATAAATGCCTTGATGGCATCAACGACAGAACAATGGAAGGCTGCATGAATGGCCACATACTTGTGATTTCTGCTGTTCAAGGAGCTATGTAGGGTGATACATCCACATGCATTATCCCATTGCTGGATGTCATCTTTTCTCTGTGTGACTGCCTGTTACAAACCATCTGATCTATGCAAAGAAATGTGTTTCCAGGTGTGGGTTTCTTGCTCACTCAAGCAACCTGAATGAAGTGGTGTGGGTATTATAGACAATTAATGTATACATTTCTCAACTGCTATCAGATACAAAATGCTGTATGTTTTGAACCCAGCATGTTTTGAGCCCTATATGATTGGACTTTTTTGTCTTTTTTTATTTAACAGTTCCACCAAGTGAAAAGAGTGATGACCATCCTTTTCCTTAGTATGGTTATTTCATACTTCAGTTGCATGAAAGCTGCCCCAATGAAAGAAGTTAGTATCAGAGGACAAGGCAGCTTGGCTTATCCTGGTCTTCGGACACAGGGAACTCTGGAGAAACTAGGTGGGCCCAATGATGCCTCAAGAGGATTGACATCTTTGGCAGACACTTTTGAACATGTCATAGAGGAGCTCTTGGATGAGCAGCAGGACATCCAGCCCAGCAAGGAGAATAAAGATGCAGACTTGTATTCATCTCGGGTTATGCTTAGCAGTCAAGTGCCTTTGGAGCCTCCACTGCTCTTTCTGCTTGAGGAGTATAAAAACTACTTGGATGCTGCAAACATGTCCATGAGGGTTCGGCGTCACTCTGATCCTGCTCGCCGTGGGGAGCTGAGTGTGTGTGACAGTACTAGTGAGTGGGTAACAGCGGCTGAAAAAAAGACTGCAGTGGACATGTCAGGGGCAACGGTTACAGTTCTGGAAAAAGTCCCAGTACCCAAAGGCCAACTGAAGCAATATTTTTATGAGACCAAATGTAACTCCAAGGGTTATACAAAAGAAGGCTGCAGGGGCATAGACAAGAGGTACTGGAATTCCCAGTGCCGAACTACCCAGTCTTACGTGCGAGCTCTCACTATGGATAACAAAAAAAGAGTTGGATGGCGTTTTATAAGAATAGACACTTCCTGTGTTTGTACACTGACCATAAAAAGAGGAAGATAGTGGGTTCAAGTTGTATAGATTATATTGAGACAAATTTATCTATTTGTATATATACATAACAGGGTAAATTATTCAGTAAGAAAGAAAATAATTTTATGGACTGCATGTATAAATGAAGTTTATACAGTTCAGTGGTTCCACAATCTATTTATTGAACATATCCATGACCTAACAGGGAGCAAAAGAGAGAAAAAGATATTCATTTGCGCACAACTTTGAGAAGAAGAAGAAGAAAAAGAATTTGCATTACATTCCTCTAACATTGTGGTTTGTTGCCGTTGCCAAGAATTGAAAATGTTTTTAAAAGTTTTAAAAAAATAAAATTGCATGCTGCTTCAATTGTGAATTGATGATGATAAACTGTCCTCTTTCAGAAAAAAATTGAACCAAAACATTCCGTTTACATTTTAGACAGTAAGTATCTTTATTCCTGTTAGTATTATATCTGTTTACTGCTTTTAAATTCTTCGGTAGCGTTGGAATTAAAACAATGTCAAGGTGCTGTTGTCATAGTTTTACTGTTAATTTTTTTATTTTAAAAACTTCCCACATGATTTTAAAAGGAGAGAAGACTCCCTGTCATCACCATATGTGTTCTGGATAAAACTAATTTGGTTTTTTTTTGTATGTTGTGAAGGTGTTTGCAATATCAAGTCAGACTACTGAAAAAAAAACTAATAAAAAAAGAGGCAACTGAAAAAGACAATGCTGATGGTCCTCCCAGTGCTCTTTTCTAGTCTTCAAGCAGCACTTCCATATTGGTCTAGGCATATGCTATTCTATTATTGTTGCTGAAAAAACCACCATTTTGCTTGTATTACATTTGGTTGTGTATGGGTTCTGCCACTACATCCTTCCTCTCTTTTAGGAAGGCAGCAAACTACAATCACTTTCAATATATTTTTCTACTCTTTTAAGGTGTTGAGATCAAAGACTGAGTCAGTCACCCAATCTAGCAAGGCCGTGTCTCATGCACAGGTGATATGGGCCACTCTGAGCTGGATTGGCACATTGTTGATGAAGGTAGGAATGGTCACACTCATTTAGGGTCAGTCATTGTACAAGCAAAGCTGGATCAGGGACAAACAAGATTTCTTTCCAGATTAAACATCTTGTTAAAGTACGAATCTCAGCAAGAAGATAAAATCAAATGAATACTAGACTGCACTTTAGAAAATACATTTCAAATGTTACTAAATCAAACATTAAGGATCTTCCCTGGATGGTCAGCAACTAATTGGCTTACAGCAATGGAAGAAGTAGCAGTCACTACCAAACTTGGCCGTATGATGAAAGAGCAATTGCTTTCCTGTGACTAAATATATGCAGTATACTGCCTGATTCTCTTGATGCAAAAATAATGTCTATTATGCCTAGTTCTCAGGTGCCTGCTACTTGAGACAGTATGAAAGAATCCAGGCTTGAAGGAGTGGCTCTGGAATCAGGTAGACAGAGCCTTCTACCTCAAAACTCAACTACCTGTTGAATCTAAATATGCCTGCAAGGGTCTATTGCTTTGTAAGGGGTAGTACATAAAAGCCTTAACTCCTACTGGAATATAATCCTGTATAACCACAGCTCCAGTTTTAAAATTAAATCCTAAAATGCAATCCTGGCATCAGTTGCATGCACTTTAATTACAGTTGACTTCAATTGGATGAATATATGAGTAACTGAGCACAAGATTCAAGCCTTAGGCCTTGGATAAATATCTACAAATCCAGCACAATCTGCTACACAAACTGCAATATGTTAGAAATTCCATGGTAAGAATTTAGCTTTTTTTAAAAAACTAAAACATTGTAAAACCTTTCACTTATGACACACACGATATATATTTAGCTGGGAGTATCTATATATACTCGTTTCACAGCAAAGATTCATGTTCTCCTAGACAGACTTGGGAGTTCTGCTAAAAACAACTATTTACTGCATAAACCTATTTCTCACAAACGGCGTTAGTTCTCACAGATAAGCCTGTGGTTGGGCTGTACTATTCCAGAATGGGGATACAGTGCTCCCTGCCACTGCCAGGAAAAAAACCCCCTACATATTCCAAACTAGCATGTTCGGGGAAAAACCAGCCTAGAACCCTTAATCTTGACATCGGATTTCTATTCATTCATTTATGGCATGGATAAGCTTTCAGCCATATGATCCCCACTTGCTGCCTGAAGGAGTATAGTCTAGATCTAACACTTCATTGCTAGTTTATGTGAACCAGGCTGGAAGACGAATATAGCACTTCCAAGGTGACATGTATATACATACAAAGGCTCAGGTCCCAAGTTCTTCAAACATTCACACTCCAGAGACAAAATAATTCCAACCACTGGAGTAAATGTAGCATTGGGAAGGAGCCCCTCTACTGTCATTAACACTGTTATGAAATCTGAAATTTAGACATAAAGAAAAATAAGGATATAAACAGCATCACAACTTTTTCCATACTTCTAAAGCAAGACTGATTCTGGTTTATTACTATATATACTCACTATCATTGGACATATGTTCATTGTTAAAAACCACTACCTTAATTGATCAAAGACAGCATGCAGATAGATAACATTCCATAAATCAATTTTATCTGGCTAAGGTTTTATCAATTTTATCTGGTAATTGTTACCATAAATGAAAATAGATGCTGGCATTGTCCATTTTTAGTGAGAGACCCCAATAGGACTGAACCATCCTTTTAGCCTGATGTCAATTATTTCCTTTAACTTTAACCTGTTTCCCATGGTATCATCACTATAATACCCTAGCAGACATTTATTATTGCCACTATTTATAGGCAGAAAATAACCCACACATTTTGAATTAAAAAATGTCACAAGATGATGTTTCAAGCTAGAAGGCACTGTTCACATATTACAAAGAGAAAAAGGGGGTAGAAGCATTGTAATCCCTCAGAGATGTGTTCTTGTGCAAGGAGAAAATATAATCCTAATTTCCTTCAAAACAGTAATCCCAGTTTAATTTGGTGATTAATATTACAGAATCCTAATTTTATGTAGCAAAGCAACAGAGGATGTATTCTTATTCCACTTCCATCAATATAAATGGATTTAATCTTACTTTGCATATAATGAGGTTAACTTGTTTTCACCAAGGGATAACTAAAGTCAGCTACAGTACCTTAATTCCCACTAATAAAGCTGTAATATGTCGTTTTCTAGTCTCCAGTCAAGATAAAGGGAAAATGTGAAAGTAAAATAACCATTTCCTTATCAAATATGCTTAACTAGTTTGACTTGTATGGAAGATTCCTGAAGCATGATTGTAAATTGAATTGAAAATATTGCTACTTGACTTTATTTCTAACAATGGAAGTTATTCTTGCAGAAATATAATCCATAATCATCAGAACAGAAAGCATCTTTCTATATATGATACTTAAAGGCTTTACGGAAAGTTCTTTCTGATGCACATAATATATCATAAATATTTCTAAAGGTAATTATAACCAGATTTAGCCAGACCTCTTCCTCATAATAGGACAGTCCACTGCATTGGTCCATTACATTGGTAGAATCTTCACTCAATGGCAGATAGAGCCCTTAACTTTTCAACGTCTGAGTAGTACAACTTAAGGCTTGAGTATGCCAAGCAGTACTTTTCTAAGTAGCATTACTTAATTTAATGGGATTACTGTGAATGAACTGTTTTGAGGCTTAAAGCTAAAAGTTGTGTATAACTAATATCTAGCGGTGTTAAAGTTGGGATAATAGTGTACATCGTAAGAATGCAAACAGTTAAAAACAATTCCATATTGGTGTCCCAAACTGCAAATAAATATGCTATGCAATGAATCAGTGTATCTTGAATGAATCCCTAAAGTATTCCTAAAGCATTTTGTAGGCTGAAAGAAGCACTATTCTTTAAACCCATGGCTGTTCTATGCCTGACCTACTACTACAAAATACATGATCACAGGCTTGGCAGTTTTAGTTGATCTGAGGTTTCAAAAATGTTATTCAATTGAAGTTTTTGCTGTGATCTGTTTGTGGCAACGCTATTTCATGCATGTTGTTGGCCCTTTTATTTTGTTAAAAACTCTTGAAATTGTAAGTGAATGTATGTGGCCTTGTTCTCTCTTATTCACCATGTGTAACAAATATTTATTGTATATTTATATAATTTTATGGGATTTTTGGAAAAAATGAAATCTGGCATTAAATCTTACGTCACATTGTAAATATAATTAAGCTATATTTAAGTGTACTAATTAACATATAATATATGTTTAAATATAGATTTTTATGTTTTTAAAATATATTTTCAAAAAAAGAATATCTATCTATCTATCTATCTATCTATCTATCTATCTATCTATCTATCTATCTATCTATCTATCTAAAACAAAAAAAAAACCTTGGGGCTTTTTGGGACCATGTGTCTTTTCTCTAATTGTAAACCAAACATGAGTTTTACAATGAAAATGTGTGTTCTTTTTTTCCCCAAACCAAATTCTACTTTTTATTTTAACAATAAAATCTTCTTGGTAAGGCAGCTAAGCAGCTGTTTCATATTTGCATAGTTAGCAGGGGGGAGTTTCAAGAAGCCCTTAGTCTACACACAAAATATGTGGGTAGTATCCAGAATCCAGAATGATAACTTCTACATTTAATTTAAGATTCTGGCTGTATTCAAACATCACAGACAAACTCCAATCTGAACTCAATTGGAATAAGTTAGGAAATCCTTAGATTTACCCATTCCCTCAAATTTTATTCCGCCATGTTTAACCCTAAAATTGAGCGCTTCCTGGCTTGAAAGAAACTAAATTTTCATACAGAGAGACCAGGTCTTCAGCAGGAGGTCACCTTCTCTCCCTCTTCATTGTTTGATGAGGGCCACCAGGGAAAAAAGTGTTCAATAGGAGGTGTTGTGTCACTGGTGCAACATCACTTTCAGTAAATACCCAGAAGTGATGTCACAGTGATGTCACAGTGGTGTGGTGCTGACAAGATGCTAAAAAATTCCAACAAATGCTAGAACATCACATGAGCCACATGCTGGCAACATGGCATCACTTACAGCTATTCAGCCAGAAGTCATGTTGCACCATTGGTGTGGCATCATTCCTCCCCATCCCTCTTTTGCTGGTTACTAGCTGATGGTTGGCAACCCTATCTTTGTGTGATATCTGATTTAGGCATGCAAACCAACTGTAATTCATTTTTAGCCCACAAACCAAGATTAAACCATAATTAGGCAAAAAAACAGACTGCAGTTTGTTTAAACACTTCAATTCAGACATCACAACAGAGTTTATTTCAAACTAGGAAATTCAATTTTGGCTGTACATACTAGATTGTGTTGTAAGCCGCCCTGAGACACCTAGGTGAGAAGGGCGGGGTATAAATCTTAATATAAATAAATAAATAAATAAATAAATAAATAAAAATAGATAATGTGAGATGGAGAGGGAAATATGAGCCTGGAGGGTTTCCTGACTTGTTTTCTTAATGAAAAACAAAACAACAACCAGATTTCTGTTTCGTGCTATCTGAATGCAGCTAGTGAACTCCAAGCAGAACTTGTACCCATGCATGAAGCACAGTGACTTGTTCTCAGCTACAAAATAAGGCCAAAGCAGAGGTTGTACTTTACATATTGAATCATATATGAACGATCATCAAACTAATTCAGTACAGAAGACCTGACATCATTGTTCACAGCATATGCAGGGGCTCCTGCACACCTGTTGCTCTGTGAAAGGACAGGCTTCCATTGTTTTAGTCTTAGATCCTGTTCTGCACCAAATAAAGTACATTCTGCTTGCACAGCTATCTTCATTTGTACCCTTCAGAAATCTGGACCAGTATTTGTAGACAAGTCATGGACTGAAGTTTTTGGAAACAACACTGCCTTCATATCCATTTTTGCAATGTCTAAGAGTCAAACTAGATGTATAAAAATATGGAACAGTACAGTACGAGACTGTAACACTTAAGAATACAGGACACTTCATGATTAAATACCTCCACACCATCAAAAATTCTGTTTATAGAAAGCTAGGGAAAAGGCCACAGCCTACTTTTCTCCCATATGTGCTATTGTTCTGTGTACATATATAGTTAGTAGGGACACACAATCCACCAGAAGCCTAAAATGCTATAATCTCAGGAAAACTGTACATTATCATGCAGTGTACTCTACTGAATGTGTAGGAGGTTCAGAAGATCCATTCATGACATGCTGTCATGATGATACAGCATGCATCACAATGAGGCCCAATGCATTGCTGAACATTTCAGACACACAAGACCATTATTGTTGCTCTCTGAAAAAAAAATGATTATGTATATCTAATCTGAGACTGGATTCTGCTTTACCTAACATTCTCTTAAGTAGGATGTACCTCTACTATAACTGCCAAGCCTTTGTACACTTCAAACCATGGTCCTATAATGATTAAATCTTGATAAATGCAACTGAAACTAAACAAAGCAAATTCTGAACCACCACTTTCTCCCCAGAGAGATGAGTAGCAATAATTCCTCGGAAGACTTACGAAACTGTGATTATTAAATGCACACTTAATATTCTTCATTTCATGTTTCACTTGAAAAGATAAAAGCTAAAAAGGGCACACAGGCTTAGCAAGCAGTATAATATATGGAAAGATATAATTCCTCAGCTTGTACCTGGAAAGAAATTCTATGGCAGAACCTTCGTTTTAGAATGAAAATTCCTATCCATTCTTTCACATTGGCCTTAAAATATATAACAAGAATATGGAAAAACTTTAAAATATGTTTTCTTTCAAGGTGCACGATTTCACTGAGCAGCATACACCCTAAAATACTTTTATGTGTACTTTACAGCTGTAATTCCAAGGACAAGCATTAGATATATACATCACAGATAGCCAGAGTTAAATTCTACCTGGAATTCTCTCTAAGGGCAGCTGCTGTGGGAGCCCTCTCCAGCCCCACCCACCTCACAGGGTGTCTGTTGTGGGGGAGAAAGGTAAAGGAGATTGTGAGCTGCTCTGAGACTCTTCGGAGTGGAGGGCGGGATATAAATCCAATATCTTCTTCTTTTTCTTCTACAAGAAGGGGGAAGGGAAGCAGAGCAAGGAGCCCATGCAAATCTGGCAGAAAGGTGGGTTTTTGCACATCCCAGTTTAATCTTGGCTTGATGTGATATTGACTGTAGCCTAAATGGTAGGGTTTAGATACTGAGATCTGATTCAAAATAATGTTCATGATGTGATGGTTGTTATCAAGGCAAATTGCATGATGCCAAGCTGACTAGTTTGCTGCTTCTGTGAAACAGCACCAATGTAATTTGTCCTGCTCAGACCCATGCTTGAAGAACTCTAATGGGTTTAAACAGGGCAGGAACTCATTTGAATATTAGGCTACACACACCCTGATGTCACCATTGTTTCAAACAGGGCCTTTTTTACAGAAAAAAAAAACAGCAGGAACTTATTTGCATATTAGGCCACACCCCCTGATGCCAAGCCAGCTGGAACTGTGTTTCTGTGCGTTCCTGCTGGAAAAAAAAGCCCTGGGTTTAGAATCAACCCAAGCCAAACCCTGTATCACATAAGTAGCAAACTACAATTTTACATTCATGCCAGTTGTCAGTGAGTAGGAAACTGAATAGATGTCAAAAAAACAGTTGCTGCCTGTTTGGTTTGAGCCATTTTGAAAACTACATGGAGAACTCCCACAGACACCACATGAGAGATTTTCTACACATGCATCAAACCTTAAGATTTATTGTGCATATTGTTGATGTTCTCATTGGCCACTGCACTATGAATGTTATTTTGCCTGACAGAGATACTCAGGAGCTGAATGGCTGACCCAGATGGATGCTCCAGAAAGGGAGCTACTGCATTTGAGGCAGAACTGAACTTCTCTGGCCCACTTGCCAAGATCAGAATACTGCTGTAGTTGGTGTAATGCAAAGCACTGCTCAGGCCATAACATCAAAACCAGTCTACACAACTTTGTGTCTCACCAAACCAAACACAATAGCTCTAGTCACATTAAAGTTAGTTACTAAGTTCCACTGAAAGCAACCATCTGCATGCTAGGCTGTAGCAGTGTAGCCTTAAACCAGATTTTCAGCTGCAAAATGACAGAAATGCAACAAACAGTTCTATGATTCTTTTTACAGAATTTTATACAGTACAATTTAAAGAGAAAGTCCAACATGGAGAGATGACTATTTAACTTTTCATCATTTTCCTGATTAAAATTGTCACTCCCAAACTGCTTTTATTTATAGAAGCTCATGGAAATACTCATGCCAAATACTCCTATAATCTTATGCCCATACGAGAATAGAACACATGCACCTTAGACAGTGTCCATGTAAATGGTCCCACTTGCAAATTTGGTCCTAACTTTACATTAGGCAAAAGTTGGTTAAAAGTGGTAAGAAAGAGGTGTCATTACTCTCAGAGCACTTATTTTTCTTTTGTTGAACTATTACCTCTGGTAAACATGTTTTGCAGCTTTTTGAAACATTATGAAAGCCAGCCAGCAATACCTGTTTACTAAAGGCAATAATGGATGCCCCGTAGTTTATGCACCACAGGAAAAAATACCTCTCTTGTATATTTGATATATGTATTGGCTGTGATGCATTAGCAACTGGAAACTCCCAGCACATGTAGCCCAATACATGTGACAGCGTATACATGGCAGCTAGATCTACAGTATGAAGGTTTCACTTCCATACGAAGCTTTCATGTAACAACAACAAAAAAAACCCCTTCTTAATTATCTTATTTGTATACCAGCTTTGGACAACAAGAATTTCAGGTGAGTGGAATGAATTTAGTTTCAGAGTTCCCTTCTCACTAAAGACTAAATCCAAGCCTCCAGGGCTGGATGGGTCCGAAAGATTTTGCTGATATAAGCCAGCTGCTAGTGGCAACACCCTCCCCCACACACACATTGCAGCCCAGATGCACATGGATCACTATACCCTAATATTGAAGGAGGGACCCCTGAATAATTAATGAATACCCCTATAATAATAATAAATGAAAATATGCTCTTGCCTTTAGAAGCAAAAAGGGTGTCTGGTGCAATGTGATAGAAGCAGATATCCTCCAATGGGTGTGAGTTGCAGATGTATATTGGATAACAAAGAAGGCCTAGCTGGGAAGCTCCTTGCTGAAAGCTGATGAGGCAGAAGGGAAGAGGGAAATGGAAAAGTACTAGAAGAGGGGGCGGAAGAATGTTGAATCAAATAACTTGGGAGGGCCTGCTTGCTGAGCTTGCTTTATGCTTAAAAAGGATGGTCTGAGAAGTGTGGGGGGGTCAGTATTTTGGGAGCCTTGCTGCTCAATTGGAACATGCTATTGGTGCCAATAGTAAAACCTCATTTCAATCAGTAAGTGTGTGGCCTTGTTGTTTTCCTGCTACAGTATCACTCTGTGCCTTGAGCTGCCACCTGCTCTCCCTCCTGAACAAGCAGATGAAGCCAGGTGGGGTGCCACTTGAAACTGCTACTTACCCCAGAAAGCATCTTTTAGTGTCCCTGTTGCGCCTCACCCTCTGGCACCCTAAGCCAGAGTGGGTGGGGAACATCTAGGGCCTTCTAGTGGATAGCAGCCTCATTCAAACAGGGTACAATGTCTTTCTTTTTCAGATGAATTTCATCAGAGTTGAATGTAAATTAAAAGTTTTTTTAAAAAAAAGATTACTTTATTCTAATCATCTAGAACAGGGGACCCCAACCCCCCAGTTCCAGTCCATGGCCTGTTAGCAACCAGGCCGTGAGTTGTATAATTATTTCATTATATATTACAATGTAGTAATAACAATAAGACATTGGATTTATATCCTGCCCTCAACTCCAAATTTCAGAGTCTCAGAGTGGCTCACAATCTGCTTTACCTTCCTCCCCCACAACAGCCTGTGAGGTGGGTGGGGCTGAGAGAGCTCTCCCAGAAGCTGCCCTTTCAAGGACAACTGTGCAAGAGCTATGGCTGACCCAAGGACATTCCAGCAGCTACAAGTGGAGGAGTGGGAAATCAAACCCAATTCTCTCAGATAAGAGTCTGCGCACTTAACTACTACACCAAACTAATAGAAATAAAGTGCACAATTGTATCATCCCGAAACCTGGATCCTGTTTCTGTATTTGCAACCCCTCCCAATTTAGTATGATCTGCAAATTTAATAAGCATTCCCTCTATTCCTTTATCCAAATCATTTATAAAGATGTTGAACAAAACAGGTCTCAGGACAGATCCTTGAGGCACTCCACTTGTCACTCCTCTCCAAGAGGATGAGGAACCATTCACAAGCACTCTTTGGGTGCGATCTGTCAACCAACTACAGAGCCACCTACCAGGATCCAAACCACATTTTACCAACTTGTCTGTGTATGTGGAACCTTATCAAAAGTCTTACTGAAATCATGTCTACAGCATTCCCTTGATCCAGCAAGGAAATCACTTTCTCAAAAAAAAAAGATCAGGTTAGTCTGGCAAGACTTGTTCTTGAAAAAACCATGCTGGCTTTTAGTAATCACAGCCATCCTTTCTAAATGTTCCAGGACTGACTGATGATTTGTTCTAAAACTTTTCCAGGTATAGACGTCAAGCTGATGGGTCGGTAGTTACCCGGATCCTCCTTTTCCCCCTTCTTGAAGATGAGGACAACATTTGCCCACCTCCAATCTTCCGGCACCTCTCCCATTCTCCAAAAATTCTCAAAAATAATAGCCAGAGGCTCAGAAATTATATCCGCAAGCTCTTCATCTGGCCCTAAAGACTTAGTTTCATTTAAAGAACCTAGGTGTTTATGTACTACCCGTATGCTGATCCTAGTTTGGAACTCCATACCCTCATTATATGTTCTTTTTTTGCCATGTTGAGCACTGTTTCATTTAGAAGAGAAGACTTAGGAATTGAGTAGTTCTGCCCTCTCTTCGTTACCCAGTAGGCATACCTTGTACAACTGGAAAAATCTCCATCATAGCGGAATGCCTGGCTTAGAACGTCAACATTTTGTGACTGCCACACACCCCATGGTGGTCATTTTAAGACTTGCCTTACCCTCAATGGCAGCCATTTTGTGGTGGCACCCATGTGCTTCTCAAAATCCTAGAAGGGCCAGCATGCTCAACAAGGCTGGGAGCCCTAGCCTAGGTATATACAGGCCTCATAAACTTTTCCATCACGTAGATGTTTGATACAGAATTTATTTGGCTTTAATCCCATGATCTACTGATGCCAGGAGAAGCCTTTTGGCTTCCTCACTATATATTTGTCACCCAAAAGCCCAGAGTATTTGAATTAAACCTTCTCATTCAAGACACACACACTTCCTGCTGCCTGATCATGCATGCATGTTCATAATTAAACTAGACATAATGGACAAAACAGATTCCCATTTGCCTTTTAAAGTCAACTTAAAGACACATGTCATTCCTGGTTGGATTGTGATTATAGGGGGAGAAAAAAGGAAGTTTAACCCCTCTCCCCCACAAGTTGCTGTTATCCCTTATAAGAAAAAATGACAGGCATCCTTTATTCCTCTTTTTTTTCTGTTAAGAGAGTGAGGATTGCCAACTATCTGTAAAAATGTCCCTTTAGACTCTATATGTTATTTGCCAGTTACCTTAGAGTTGCCCCTCCCTCTGCCCATGGAGGCTATACAAAGCTTCAGCTGCCCATTTCCACTCTTGAGGTTAAGACATTTTTTTCCCAGGCCTGTTGGCAATCCTGGCCCTGGTTTTGATTTGTAACAGCATTTGAGTGAGGACAACCCCCTTCTCCTCCCAGCATGAATTTATCTGAACTGGAGTTGTTCTGCAGCTGCAATTTAACTTTAAACTATGATGAAAAGATCCAAACATGAATTTCCCAGTGCTTTGTGTGTTCAGAGCCTCAAAACTCAGGTTATCTCTTCAGAAATGTAAAAGTGTGTTGAAGCTACAGCAGAGTGGACTGCTAGTGGTAATTTTCTTTGCCAGAGAGAGAGAAAAATCTTGGAGAGCCAAAGTAGGGTGGGCAAAACTTTGACACTTGCTTAATTTAGCAGAATTCATTATTTTGTCTTTCATCTGAGGGCAAGGAGCCTAGCCTTTTACAGCTTAGTGTGCTGAGAAGTCACCTTTTTCCTTCACTTTAAGAGGAGCCTAGCTGCACCTTTTTAATTATTATTATTTTACAGAGATGTGAAAAAGTGGTGGAATGGGAAGACAACTTCCAGAGGTGCTCGGACCTAGGTTAGGCAAGGCACTGCTGGCGGGCAGTTGTAAACTGAGCAGATTGTTTACTGACAAAGAGGGAAGTGGTAGTGTGACCCTAGCCCAGGTCACTGTCTGTCAGCTCAAACTACTTGACAAGATTCTTGTGAAGGTAAAGTAGGTGGGGAACAACTAAGCATGCTGCTCTGGGCGTTTTGGAGGAAGGAAGGGATAGAAATGTGAGCACAGAATGGGGGGAAATATGTTACATCCAGAGGTAACAAATGTTCCCTCTAAGCTGAGTTAGTGTGAGCTAGCTCACAGTTTTTTAGCCTCCTGCTCACGCATTTTTGTCTTAGCTCAGGAAAAAAGGCCCCAGGGCAAACACAGGAACTCACAACTTTAATGCCAGTAGCTCACGAAGTAGAATTTTTACTCACAAGACTCCACAGCTTAGAGGGAGTAACTGATCTTTGCCTATTCTTGCTCATCAACAAGTCATGTGATTTGTTTCATATGATGTTTAAATTGGCTGTATATGGTGTGAGATGGAACCAAGAAGTAATCATCTAGTGCACTGGTTTTCAAATGTGATGTGCATTTTCTTCTTCTGCAAAGCAGTTCTTTCCTGGTGTTACAACTGATCTCCAGACTACAGAAATGGCTGCTTTGGAGGATGGACCCTATGGCATTGTACTCCACTGAAGTCCCTCCCCTCTCCAAACTTCATCTTTCCCAGACTTCACCCCTCAAATCTCTAGGAATTTCCTATCCCATAGCTGGCCACTCTAGGTGGAAAAAAATTGCATTGTTCTCAAAATTTCCGAAGTTCTCACAGGTTCAATAAAGTTAGGGACCTCTGGTCTCCTTTCATGTATAGTGTTGCCTTGAAGCATTGTGTTGCTATGAAATGAGAAAATAAGTTGTTCAATTTTAGCATTTCTCATTCTCTATGAAAGTCATGTTTCTTTTCTAATTACTCTCACAGATACTGACAGATTGTGGAATTGAGGCAGGCACTGCTACGATTCTTTAATAGGTAAAGGCCAGGTAAATTAAGATGCTTGCTTATATTTTGGGATTTAAAAAAAGTAAAGGTAGTCCCCTGTGCAAGTACCAGTTGATACCTGAAGTTAAAACCCCGTATACCCAGATAAAGGCCAGGAAAAGCTTGGTCATACTACTTTAGGGAACAGTTGGATTCACCTGGGCTTAGAATAGACATAATTTATCTTGATTTCAGTATGGTTTTTGAAAAAGTTCCACATACTATTTTTGTTGACAAGTTGGTAAAATGTTGTTTGGATCCTGTTACTGCTAGGTGGATCTGTAACTGGTTGTCAGATCATACCCAAAGAGTGCTTGTGAATGGTTCCTCGTCTCTTGGAGAGAAGTGACAAGTGGAGTGCCTCAAGGATCTGTCCTGGGACCTGTTTTGTTCAACATCTTTATAAATGATTTGGATGAACGTTGGAATGAACCACACAACACGCATGTTGAGGAGAAAATGCTTAGCTTGCAAAGCAAGCGGCCTTTATTATATAGGGTTCAGGTCTCAGCTTAAGATATAGCAACACAAAGATTCTCACAGGAAGCTCAATGTGACTGATGTGAGAGAGGGTCTGGGTAACTGGGCTCATGACACTCCCACGCCTTTAGGGGTCACAGTAACAAGCAGACACCATTTCAGCTATATGGTCCTTCATTCCAATCCTTTCTCTATTATATGGCTGCTTGCAAAGGGTAGCAAGATAACAATTTGATTTTGACATTCCTAGGAAGGAAGGAATTCACATTACAATGGGGTAACAAAAAGGGTGTACTAATAAAGATGGGGTAAAGATAAGACACAGGTGGGAAACAAACAATGATGGATTTATGCATTCACACTGACACATCTTAGTATTTAATTTTTGTCCGTCCAGAAAAGATGCATGTGTAGGGGGAGAAGGGTTATTCAGAGGCATATTTTGTCTAGGTAGCCCAGCCATCCACTATAGAGCTGTTCAGGTCTCCATCATGGGGCTGGGCATGCAGGCTAGCGTGAGAGGGCCCACCATGTCTTTTGAGGCTAGGCTACCCTCTCTATGGCATGAGAGGGCCCACCAGGTCTTTTGAGACTAGGCTGCCTTCCCTATGGGGTGAGAGGGCCCACCAGGTCTCTTTTGAAACTAGGCTACCCTCTTTATACAATAGTACTCTGGTGTCAGTTTTCCCCCCTCCTGCACTGTACAATTCTTGGAGAGTGTATGCCAAATTGCATGATGTGCTCTCATTTAAGTTTCAAACAACCAAGGTTAAAACAAAGTTGAGACAAGAGGGGGATGGGAATGTCAATTACCAAAAAGTAAGCTCTGTATGTATGAGGGAAAGCTATGTGTCTTGGTATTAACAATTATTTATCATTAGGGTTTGTAGAGTCTTTCGGGATCAAGTGCCGTGTTCTACTGGAGAAAGTTTTCCTTCCAGACGTTTCGTTCTCAGCTGCGGAGAACATCCTCAGTGGCGTTGCAGCCGGAGCAGGCGCTCAGACCTTCTTGGCTGCTGTGCATTGAGTGGGGCCAGGGCTGCTGGAGAGCTGCTATTTCTAGGCTGGAGGGGGTGTGATGAAAGGGCAATTGGTTTGTGGATGTGCCCATTGTTTGGTGAGGCTTCCTGGAAGGGCACATCCACAAACCAATTGCCCTTTCATCACACCCCCTCCAGCCTAGAAATAGCAGCTCTCCAGCAGCCCTGGCCTCACTCAATGCACAGCAGCCAAGAAGGTCTGAGCGCCTGCTCCGGCTGCAACGCCACTGAGGATGTTCTCCGCAGCTGAGAACGAAACGTCTGGAAGGAAAACTTTCTCCAGTAGAACACGGCACTTGATCCCGAAAGACTCTACAAACCCTAATGATGTTACCAGCCGTGAAAACCTGAAATCTTTGATAATTATTTATCAATAAACATTACTAGTTATGATGCAAAAATACAAAAACTTATCTCAATTTTTTAAAACACATAAGAGACATATGCAAGTGACATGTTATAAACTGAATCAATTCATGTGCCTTTATGGCAAGCAACATATTGCAGCCTAGGTGATCAAGATACACACATTCAGACATAGGTGAGAGCATGGCCAGAAATGGGCAGTCCATACTGGCCATATTAACATAGGTGAAAGCAGTGCCAGAAATGGGCAGTCCATACTGGCACATTATTACAATATAAAAACCATTTCCTGGTTCCTCTCCTCCCTTAGTCTGAGTTCATGGAAAGTTTGCTTGCTTTATGCATGACAATCTTTTCACAGGGAAATGTGTTTCTATTGCAGCCAAAAGGAATTCTTTTTATTTGGAAGTACAACTTGGAAGTGGCAGTGAGACTGCTGTTGTGATCTCGCTGGGGCCTCTAGCCTTTTGCTAGGCAGAGGAATTTTCCTGGAAATAAGTTTTCTCCATAACTCAGTTTGGATGGGGTTTTGGGGGAGGCCTTCCTTCCAACATCAATGAGGCATGACCATGCAAATTTCAGGACCTCTGGATAGATATGGAAGAGCCTGGAAAACATACTTCGAGAAACAAACAAACAAAACAACAATAATAGGTGTTTTTTTCCCTTTTAAAGCTTTTCTTGGCTGCCCACAAATTGCCATAACTTGAGCTCAACCCTGTTGAGATAGGGTTGCATACATTAGATAAATTACCGCACTTGTTTTGGACTGGAAACTTTCTTCTCACATGGAGTTTCAGTTTGACAAGGTCTCTACCCTTCCAATGTTTTTTCCCCCCAGAAAAATAAGTTGTTTTATTATATTATACATATAACATATAACATAGCCAAACATACATAGAGAATTCAACATACCCACCACCATTTACAAAGGAACGTATAGATAACTTTCTAACACTTATATCTTATTCTATCTATTCAAATCTTAAATGTTCCACCCATCCGTACACCGATTTCCAAGTATCATTACATTCTCTCAACCTCGTGGTTAAGAGATCCATTTCTACAGTCTCCATTAATTTAACTATAAACTCATTCCTATTTGGAATATTATAGGTCTTCCAATATCTGGCGTACAGAATTCTGGCAATAGTTAATATATGGAGCAGAACTTTTTTTTCCGATTTGGACACATCAATTTTACAGACATTTAATAAGAAAAGTTCGGGTAGATGGGGGATTTGTTTTTTAATATCTTTTGAATCCATATGGACACCTGAATCCAATATTTCTTTGCCCTATCACAGAGCCACCATATGTGGAATAGAGAACCTTTAGTTTTGTTACACTTCCAACATTTATTTGAAACCTCTGGATATGCTCTGGACAGTTTATCTGGGGTATAATACCAGCGATAAATCAATTTGTACAAATTTTCTTTAAATAAAGCAGATTTCGTCAATTTCAAATTTTCTTTCCAAATCTTTTCCCATTTGGTAATTTCAATACTGTATCCGAAATCTTTCATCCATTGCACCCAGGCTTTTCATCCATTGCACCCAGGCTTCTTTTACCACTTCATCCTGCATTTTATATTCTAGTAACCAGTTATAAATTCTAGAGACTAATTTCCGATCTGACTCAAAAATAATTGCATCAAATTCATTTACCCTGTTCAAGAAGCCTTTTTCTTTATCGGATTTATACCTGGATCTTATTTGTATCTTTAACCACTAGTCTAATTTAGAATATTCCTCAATTTTTAATTCTCCTTTTGAGTCTAATAAATTTCATGTCTGAGAAATTTGCTATCCTTTGCTGGAGGGCTATACCAAATGTAAGAGTGCCATCCTCTTGTCAAGTCAGCACCTTCCAAAATTAACACTCTTTTTTTTAATAGTAGCCAATCTCTCACCCAAGTCACAGCACAAGCTTTGCAATACATCTGCCAGTTCAGAAGCACAAATCCTCCTCTTAGCTTAGAATCTTGCATAACCTTTAATTTGATCCTTGTTTTTTTATTCTGCCAAATGAATTTTGTCACTAATTTGTTAAGTTGTTGGAAAAAGCTCTGGGGAATTGAGATTGGAATCATTTGAAACAGAAATAATACCCTAGGTAGGATGTTCATTTTTACCGAGGCAACTCTTCCTAATAACGAGATTTGCATATCGCACCACCTTTCTAAATCAGCTCTTATATCTTTTAATATTTTTTCATAGTTATCTCTTAATAAAGTTTTCAAATCCGCAGTTAGGTGAATGCCAAGATATCTAACTGTCTTCTCGTAGGAAAATCCTGATTTTCTTCCCAGTTCCGCAATCTGATCTTTTGTCATATTTTTAGTAATAAATTTAGTTTTCTGGTAATTTACTTTAAACCCGGCCACTTCCCTGTATTGTTTTAATCTTCTTTTAAAATTTTCAATCGAATTGTTAGGATCTTCAAGGGTAAGCAATACATCATCTGCGAACGCTTGTGTTTTATAAATTTCTTTTTTCACTTTAACTCCCTTGATCTCCTGATCTTCTCTTATCACATTTAAGAAAGGTTCTAATGATAATACGAAGAGCAAAGGAGAAAGCAGACAGCCTTGCCTCGTGCCTTGTTCTATTCTTATCTGTTTTGAAACGGATCCATTAATATTAATCCTTGCTTTTTGGTTAGTATATATAGTCTTTATTACTTTCATAAATCCATCTCCACATCCAATTGACTTTAAGGTCTTTAAGATAAATTTCCAATTTACATTATCAAATGCTTTTTCAGCATCCAAAGTAAACGCTGCAAATTGTTTTTCTGGATGCTCTTTATAGTATTCCAACACATTCAGTATAATTCTTAAATTTTGTCTCATCACTCTTCCGGGGATGAAGGGCAAATTTTATACACCATACATTATGTAGAATACAAATCCACAATATAAACCTATGCATCACTTCTCATGATTCAGGCTAGTGTACACCCATATAGAAAGCATGTACCTAGAGATTCATGAGAGGCTTTTTACTTTGTTGCAACAGCTATGAATTTTAAAAAAGAAAACATGAAATTGTGCACAAGATTGGAGCTCTAAAAAGAAATTACCAGAGTTGGAATTACCCCTGGATTCTGAAAATGGTCACAAAAAGGGGGGGGGACTTTTGCTATAGCTTTGGAACATATGAAATTGTCAAAAATAAGAAAAAACTTCAAAAACAAACAAAACAAAACTGAGGCCTCAATAGAACAATGCCAGCTTTAACATACATGTATATGAGGAATCAGACTCAAAATGATTAGAGAACTGGATCAGAGAATTTAAACCATTGGAAATCAGTGAGGTGATCAAGTTCTACTGAACCCCATTTTTCTCTGTGCCAGCTCATTCCAATCTGTTCTGTGGGTCTCACATAGGTGTGAGAGAGGGTTTCAATAAACTTTAACAACAAAATCCTAAAAGCAAATAATAATTAATATTTAAACAAACACAGACATACCAGCAATTCTTAAAACTATCATAATGAACATGCATTTAAACTTGACTTGCAGGTCCAGATTTCCTGCACAGAATATTGAAAGAAAAGATGAGCAAACTTAATAAAACAATGAGAAAATCCTAGAAATCAAATTATGGTTAATACCTGGTCAAAAACACAAAACAATTCTTAAATCTATTTATAATAAGCATGATATATATATTATATAGCTTGTTTTAAGTTTTAGCCTCTCCATTATTTCAACCTTCTTCATCAAGGTGCATGCTTTAGCACCCTGCTTTATGCATCAGTTCTAAATTCTATCTTTGCACTGCCTGGCTGTGCAAGCTTCTTACTAGGTTTTCTCCTAAGTTTTATATATATAAGTTTATATATATAAACTTAGGAGAAAACCTTGATGAAGAAGGTTGAAATAATGGAGAAGCTAAAACTTAAAACAAGCAAATGGAAATGTGTTATCCAGTAGCAAGCCTGGTCAGGACTGTAGACTGGATCGAAACACAAAATCAAGCAGAACTGGAGTCATACCATGATAAGAACATGAAATATCAGAAAAGGTCAAACTCTAACAAGATACTCTAGAGGCATAAGATAAAATAGATAAGCATGTAGATGCCTCTTTTCACAGGTAAGAGGTTCACCAAATAGCTAAATAGGAATATTTATATGTACAGTTCATAGATGGTTAAACTTGACTATAAATGACATTAAGAGAGCAAATGAAGATATACATTTGAGGAATACAGAACATTATTAAAGTCCAGATTTTTAATGAAGACCAAGAGTTTTCAGGAATTCTGCCTAGTGAATTACCAATAAATCTAGAAAAGGTATTGCTATGAGAAACATGACATTGAGAATAATTGGGTCACTGGTAAAACAAGGTATTAGTTTTCAAGACTTAAGAGAGAAGATGCACAGTGAGAGGGTAGTTTTATCCAAGGAAGGGTACAGATGTTCTTCTATAACACATGCTATAACTTCAAATGAAAAGAGGTCTTGTAGGAACCAAAATTTGTGAGGTAGAATTTTAAAACACTGATCTTTTCAGAAAATAAAGATTTAGTACCAACAACAAAAAGGAATTTTCAGATTAAAATGAATAAAAATTGTGAAGCAATTCAAAATAAGATGAAAAATTGTGATAAATGTAAAACTAATAGCCTTAACAGGAGACAAAATACATAAATACAAACAATAGAAACTAGTCATGGATTTCATTGTGAGATGCAAAAACAGCAGCCACCAAATTCTCTGGAGAAGGCTCTTGCCCAGCCTCTTCCAGTGTTTGAGGCTGAGATTGAAATTGGGAATCAGATTTGGGAGACCCTGATGCCATGCCATCTTTAGCCAGGCGAATACAATGTGCCAGAACCCACAAAAGACCTGCAAGAGAAAACACAGCAGCATGCCTGCACCCCCCGGTAGGGGGAGCTGAACCATGCCAAGTTAATAAGCCCAAAGACCAAATTCAATTTGAACCTACATTTGGATAGAAACCCTCATTTTCACTCCTTTTAATTGTTTTTAAAGAGTGGTTTTCAATGTCTGATTAGCATGTTCCACAATAGCTTGACCCGTGGAATTATATGAAATGCCATGCTGGAATTAAATGTTCCATTGTGTACAAAAATCAACAAATGCAGAAAAATATGTAAAATAAAATGGGATTCAGCAAAAGAAATACAGAAATATAGACAGAGGCCTTGTCTAACATGTACAAAACTAACAGGCACATAGTAAAATCTGTTATCATCCTCCCTGGTGTTCTTGCAGCAGGGAGGATGAATGTCTGGAACCATCGTTTGTTGCTGCTGTTTCCAGATAAGACAGATTTTCAGATGCACACTTGTATGGACAATTTGAAGTCACCAGGGGGGAAGGAGCAACTTTTGTAAAAAAAAATCTGGCTGCGGTTTGTGAAGTAATACTATCTGTCTGTCTGCCGCTCCTCTATTGGCAGTAAGACTTTGTGGGCTATTTTTCTGTCTTCATTGAACAAGCCTGTTGTTTGTACTTGGCCCACCTTGCAGGGCTGGCGTGCAAGTTCAGAACAGAGTTGTTAGTGATGAAAAAAATGGGTAAGTGTGCCAATGGCTTTTGGTTCTTACTAAGCATTCAATGAAATTGTTAAGCAGTCAGGCTAAAATAGATAAAAGGAAGTATTTCTTCACCCGAAGGGTGCTTAACATGTGGAATTCACTGCTACAGGAGGTGATGGCAGCTACAAGCATAGCCAGCCCCAAGAGTGGACTAGATAAAAATATAGAGCAGAGGTCCATCAGTTGCTATTAGCCACAGTATAGATATACATATATATGTGCATGTGTGTATGCATAGAAGAAGACATTGGATCTATATTCTGCCCTCCCTCACAACAGACACCCTGTAAAGTGGGTGGGGCCGAGAGAGCACTGACAGAAACTGCTCTTAACCAGAACAACCTCTGAGAGGGCTATGACCGCTCAAGATCACTCCAGCAGTTGTAAGTAGAGGAGTGGGGAATCAAACCTGGCTCTTTAGATAAAAGTCCACACACTTAATCACTACACCAAACTGACACATATATTTGTTGCTGAATGACACAGAGTGCTGGACTGGATGGGCTGTTGGTCTGATCCAATACAGCTTCTCTTATGTTAGTTTGCAAACCACACAGGTTAACAGCAGAATCAGGAATATGATTATTAGCACAATGTGCTGAGTCTGATCAAAAGCAACAAAAACCGTTTGTCCAGTGCATCAGTGAACATCCTGAGTGGCCACCTGTGTCCCCGGAGAACATCATTACCCTGATTTCGCAACTTAAGCCCAAAAAGGCCCCCGGCCCTGACGCAGTCATCCCAGAGCTATTGAAGTTCCACCCAGAATGGTGGGCTCCACCCCTGGCTGCCCTGTTTACTATGATAAATAGTACTGGAATAATGCCCAGGACATGGACCAATGCAATCATTGTCCCTATCCATAAAAAGGACAATCCTTCATTACCTGAGAACTATCGGCCAATTAGCCTCCTATCAGTTGTCGGCAAGCTTTATGCCAAACACCTCCTAGTGAAACTAGAAAGCTGGCTGACAACAAACAACATACTAGGCCCAGAACAAATAGGGTTTCGCCATGGTATATCCACCCTTGACCACTGTGTCATTTTATCACATCTAGTTTCTAAATACAGTGGGAAATCTGGCAACAAACTCTTCTCTGCCTTTTTAGACCTCAAGGCGGCGTTTGACTCAGTTCCCAGAGAGTTGCTTTGGGTTAAGTTGGCCAGGATGAACATGGATCCCAGATTGCTTACCTTGATTAAAAAACTGTATACACGTACCAGCTGTCAAGTTAAGTACAACCTTCAGGGAAATCTAACTTCGGAAATTCCAATTTGTAAGGGTGTGAAACAGGGCTGTATCCTTGCCCCAGCACTTTTAAATCTTTTTTAAAATGATCTTGCCCCTGTTTTATATGCAATCGATGGGCATGCCCCTAAAATTGCTCACCGTCACGTTCCCATCCTTTTATATGCGGATGATGCCATCTTACTGTCATGTTTCCAAATTGGATTGAGGCGTCTATTACACCAAGTTATGACCTATCTCAATAACAACGAGTTAACCCTGAATTATGGGAAAACAAAGATTTTAGTTTTCTCTAAATCTTGGAAGCAACAATTAGTCCAGGGAAACCCTATTGAACAGGTCAAAACTACCAAATATTTGGGGATTAATTTTTCCTACAATGGGAGCTGGGCAACCCATCACATGTGCGCTCTAACAGTGGCAAGAACTAGTGCCTTGGCTATTGCCCGTTTTCTTTATCTGAAAGGGAACCGATATGTCCCTATGGCCCTAAGAGCTTTCAATGCGAAATCTAGCCCCCAACTCTTATATGGTGCCCCCATATGGATCAGTGCCTTCGACTACACCACTGAAGGCCTACAATCCTTCTTTTTGAGGAAAATACTGGGATTACCCAACTGTGTTCCTTATGCTGCAATTTGCATGGAAACTGGACTGTTGCTGCTGGAAACTCGCGCCTGGCTTTTGACTTTTAAGTTTTGGCTGTGCCTTTTATTTAACTCTGATCAGAATTCTTTCACCTTTTTGATGCTGATGGACCATCATGCATCCAAATGGTTGACCCTGATCCAAAAGAAAATCACATCCATAGGAATTTCCTTAGATGCATTTTATCTATCCTCTTCTCCTGCGGTATTTCAATCCATCAAACGCAGACTACTAGCTATCCAGTTGCAACGTCTAACTGAGGCAGCTCGGAAATTTGCTCCCTAAGCTATCTGGGTTTATCCCAGACTCCTGGGCTTTTAGCTCCCTATTTCCTCTTTTTAACTGATCCTCACCAAAGAAGAGCACTTATGCTGGCTAGATTTAATGCATTACCATCGGCCATCCTCTCCGGAAGATACCACAGAATCCCCCGCAATCTTAGACGATGCCCTTGTAACCAAGGAATCATCAAAATGGTCCCTCATTTTCTTCTGGACTGCCCTTTCTATAGCAGTCCACGAGCAAGATACCTAAATGCTCTGCTCTCTGACCATCAAGGCCTTTCTGACAATGCCAAGGTTCGCTTTTTACTCCATGGAAAACACAACTTTGTCACTACTCACGTTGCTTGCTTTTTACAGGTTGTAATCCAAATCAGAGAGGCTTTTACTCATGCATAGCCCACAGCTGTTTTATGTCATTTAACTTTTGCTGGGTTTTTTTATTAGGTTTTATTATATTCTATAGTGTTACTGTTGGTTTTAAAGTATACTGTATTCTTATATCAATGCCAATAAAGGTCTATTGTATGGTATGGTAAAAATAGCTATGACTGAGAAAAAAAAATAAATAGGGAAGTAACACTTTTAAAAATCTTATCAGCATGTATATTGCCCTGAGCAATCACACCAGGAAGATTAAAATGACTTTAAATAGTGAACAATGAGGAAAGTAACAACAAGAAATTAAAACCTGCAAGATTAAAAATATAGCCAATCAAATCAAGGTCAATTTGGAAAGATACATGCATCAAGAAGTTGATGAATCAAATTAAGTGCATATAAGGTGTCCTATTAAGTTGAGAGCCTGTGTGAATAGTAACAATTTCAGCCTGCTGCACTGAGCATTGCCACAAAGCAAAGTGCGTCTTTTACACTTCCCCCCCAGCAAATTGGGTACTCATTTGACTAATCTCAGAAAAATGGAAGGCTGAGTAACCTTGAGGCAGCTACCTGAATCCAGCTTCCACCAGGATCAAACTCAGGCTGTAAGCAGAGCTCAAGACTGCAGTACTGCAGCTTGAACACTCTGCACCATGGGGCTCTTTTTGAATCCAAATTAGCATTTTCCTTGGCCAATTTTATCATCAATTTTCCTGCTGCATCAGGATTATCAACCTGTCTTCTGATTGCTGCCTGAAGACAATTGATAAAGACTAAACAGGGCTCTTGTGGCTTTTGACAGACAGTTGCAAAACTATGGGCTGGTTTCCCTATGCCCATATCTCTGATAGCCTTAACCGATAAAAGGTCAGGAAACTCTTTGCCTGTTCCAGGCGTTTGATAAGTAGGAGCTGAGCTGCTGGGCTGTGCCAGGCGATACCTGAAAGCAGGAGCTCTCCCTTGTCCTGGGAGCTGAGCTGTGCCTCCTTCGGTGAGCTGTCCCTGCTTCGGTGAGCTGTCCCTGCTTTGGGCACCACTTGTTGGAATGAACCACACAACACGCGTGTTGAGGAGAAAATGCTTAGCTTGCAAAGCAAGAGGCTAGGGTTGCCAAGTCCAACCCCAGAAATATCTGGGGACTTTGGGGGTGGAGCCAGGAGACTTTGGGGGTGAAGCCAGGAGACACTGGGGTGGAGATGGCGGAGGGGGGGGGGAAACGGCAAGCCGCCCCATCTTGGAGCGGGCGATGCCGCTGTGCAGCTGACGCCTCTTCTCCGCTCACCGTGGCTGCTCCTCCGAGATGGGCTCAGCCTGAGCCCATCTCAGAGGAGCAGCCACGGCAAGCGGAGAAGAGGTGGCAGCGGCGCGGTGGCCTTGCCCGCTCCGCTTCGCCTCTGGGGTGGAATTGGAGGGGGGTGGAGGCGGGCCGGGGGCATGGCGAGCCGCAATTCCGGGTCCTAGAAGGGCCCGGATTCGCGGCTCGCCATGCTCCTGGCCTGCCTCGCCCTCCCCTGCGCTGCTGCCGCCTCTTGGCTGCTCCTCCGAGATGGGCTCAGCCTGGGCCCATCTCGGAGAAGCAGCTGCGGTGGGTGGGGAGGGGGGGCAGCGGTGCAGTGGCCTCGCCCGCTCCAGGATTGGGCGGCTCGCCATGCTCCCCAGCGCCGTTTCCCCCTCCCCCCGCTTCCGTTTTTCTGGGGAGCGGGGGAAGAGGGTGGAAATCCTAGGGTCCCCTGCCAGGGTGGGAGGGTTGGGAAGCCTACAAGCAGCCTTTATTATATAGGGTTCAGGTCTCAGCTTAAGACATAGCAACACAAAGATTCTCATAGGAAGCATGTAAAATATTCTGCTTAGCATGCGAAAAATCCACAGTAGCTTAGCAAATTCCCGAAATATCTTGTCTCAATGTGACTGATGTGAGAGCGTCTATCTTTTCCAGACATTACAGGGTCTGGGTAACTGGGCTCGTGACACTCCCATGCCTTTAGGGGTCACAGTAAAAAGCAGACACCATTTCAGCTATATGGTCCTTCAGATGAAATAATAGAGGGAATGCTTATTACATTTACATATGATACTAAATTGAGAAGAGTAGCAAATATGGTAAAAGACAGAGTCAGAATACAGGGTATAGTATGATCATGACAGGCTGGAAAACTGGGCTCTAAAACAAAATGAATTTTAATGGAGATAAATGTAAAGTTCTGCATTTAGGTTAGGGTTGCCAATCCCCAGGTGGGGGCAGGGGATCCCCCGGTTTGGAGGCCCTCTGATTCAGGGTAATCAGAAAGCGGGGGGGGGGGGGGGATGTCTGCTGGGAACTCATGATTCCCTATGGAGGCTTATTCCCATAGAAAATAATAGATAATTGATCTGTGGGTATCTGGGGCTCTGGGGCCCCTGTTTTTTGAGGTAGAGGCACCAGATTTTCAGTATAGCATCCAGTGGCTCTCCCCAATATACTCCCTAAGTTTCAAAAAGATTGGACCAAGGGGTCCAATTCTATGAGCCCCCAAAGAAGGTGCCCCTATCCTTCATTATTTCCTGTGGAATGAAGGCATTTAAAAGGTGTGTGGTCCCTTGAAATGTGGTGGCCAGGACTCCCTTTGGAGTTCAATTATGCTTATCACACCCTTGTTCCTGACTCCGCCCCCAATGTCTCCTGGCTCCACCCCCAAAGTCTCCTGGCTCCACCCTGTCAACCGGTTTTTGGGGCAATGCCCCTTCTTCCAGATACCAATTACAGGCGGAGACATGTTGTTCAGAGAAAAGCAGTTTTATTTTCACCTTTGCAAAAGTGGAGAGAGAGACAAAGGGCAGAGTCATCTCTCTGTCTGTTTTGGCCAAGCCATCGCCTTTTATAGGGTCCCCGAAGCGTCATCCCTCTCTTGCTCTGTGGCAACCTGCCATTGGACGCAGAGCGCACATTCTGGTTTCCACGACCGATTAGGCTGAGGCTATGACCATATAAGGTAAAGGTCACAAATATCTCCGCCCAGCAACACTTCCTCTTGTCAGAACTTGCAACTTTATCTATATGCTTAGCTAGAATGGTACTCAGTTAGCACAACTGACTCCATATTGTGAATTTTACTAACCCTGTGATTCTGCATTTCAAACAACCACTAACCATCTCTTCTATGCAGTAACAGTACATATGACTCAACTGAGTATACAACTCTAAAACTAATTTTGCCCTAGTAGCTAATTATTTGTCTCATATTTTACCCTACTCTTCATGCTAAATATCATAGATTTATAACAGTTTGGCTTGCTTAGTTCATGAAAAACATTTCCCCAGAAATAGGTAACTTATGCTGGCTAGAGAGATATGAAGAGCAGGAAACAAGGGAGGGTTCTAACTCTAAACTTCTGAGAAACTGCAATAACCACCAAGCCACATCGAGGGAGGCAGGAAGCCAGTAGCAGAAAAAAAAACCCACAGAGCTTCAACTGCCAAAAACTGGGGAAGGGTGGGGGCTTTTTTTTATATCTCCTTCTTCATTGAATTAATGAATCTTATATTTATTCTATCAACCCCAAAGCCCCCAGATATTTCATGAACTGGACTTGGCAGCCCTAATTTAGGTAGGAAAAATCCAGTGCATAATTATAGGATGGGGGAGACTTGTCATGGCAGTAGTTGGTACAAAAAAGGACCTAAGGGTCTTAATGGACTGTACACTGAACATGAGTCAGGATTGTGAAGGGATGGCTAAAAAGGCCAATGCAATTTTGGGCTGTTTCAATAGAAGTATAGTGTCCAGATCAGGGTTTTTTTGTAGAAAAAGCCCAGCAGGAACTCATTAGCATATCAGGCCACACCTCCTGACATCACCAGACACACTCACCTCATAGAGTTTCTGGTGATTGATGCTGGAAGTTCTAGACTGAGTAAAGACACTACAGTCACTCCAGCAGACAAACACCAGAAGAACCTTAGCTTTAAAGCAGTTTCCAGCACAGTTACCAGAGGTTGCCATGTTGCTGATTTTTAAAAAAGAGGAAACACAGAGTTGCCACTAAAAAATTATTTTTCATTTCCCTTACTTTCCCTGACCAACATTCGTCAATTTCCCTGACCACCATTCAAATATAACCACAAGTTAAAAAATGAATAGGTCGTGTTGCATTAATGCAAGGCTTAATGAAATGTTCCACTCTACAACTACACAAGTCTCAACTGCAAAAATGTTTGTCAAAGTAAGAGATTTAATATCAGCTTCTTTCAACATTAACTGCAGCAACCTCTGTTTTGCAATTGCACCAAAAATTACACCAAGATACAAACTTCAATTCAAGTAAACGCTGAATGATAACAAGCAGGAACTTTCCAAAGAGCAGATCAGCAGCAAGAAAGGAGGTAGAGTTTCTGCAATCTAGAGAAGCAGACAATCCTCATTTGCAATCTTTATGCATGAGAGCAGTCAGAAAAGTATGAGAAAACTGATACTCTGTAAACTCCAGCAGGAACAAGCAATCACATTTGCAAAATTTACTTTGCATGGTGCAGCACAAAAAGTACTAGCTGCCTGTAAAATCCAACAGTGGCAAAACTCATTTGCAACTCTGTGCTGGGTTTAGCAGGAGACAAAACGTCCATTCCATACACAAGCATGACCCAAAAACATGCTTATCTTTATATGTAAGTTAAATGCAATACTAGCAGGTAGGAATTAAAACAGTTAGATGTTTAAAGTTTGTATAGTGCTAAATGTTTAAAATAGACTTGCTTTGCAAATGCTACAGGCAGACCTTGGAAATCACACAGGGACAGAGCTCAACAAACACATTAGGCTGGTTGCTGGGGGCGGAGCTGAGAAAAAGGCAGAGCTGGGAAAGAGCATAATTAAGATTTTCCCTGACTTTCCAGAAAATGGCAACCCTGAAACAGATCACTGAGAAACTCAGGACTGTGTGGGTTTAAATTTCTGAACATGTTCTGAGGAATAAAGGAAGCTGTCAAATAAAAAAAAAATAGAAGGGTTTTTCATATATCTTTAAAAGGCAGGAAATTAATTATAAAGCAAAATTATTAAAAAGGAAAAACATGTTTCATTTAAAATTATAAGCCCCCCTCCCAATACTCCAGAAAACCTGGCTCTTTGGCTCAGCAATAAAGATCCTAAGAACACTCTAGCAATTGTGGGATTTGTCTCAGTCCTTTTAGCACTTGCATTCAAAAAAATGAAATAAGCGTCTTTTGCTGCTCAAAATTCTGGAATCAGTGATCTGCTGAGAGTAAAAAAGGAAAGGAAATCATAAAGTACTAATACTGGTGGAAAACACAAATGTATATAAAAATGAAACCTGGGAGAAATGAATATTTCTAAAATAGTTATTTGAATTTATGAAACTGTTTTCAAAGCCTGAATACCAATAGGAAGCTCAGCAAGTAAAGGGATACCTGAAGGAGATATCTGAATATAACATTTAAAAAGAGAAAGCATTCACAAGCAGACTACAAATAATCCAAATAGTTGTTCAACTCCCCCCTCCCACAAGCAAAAGGAAGAAACATAGAGTAATGACTATGACAAAGTTGGAAATAATTACCATGTTCAATTTAGAAAGAAGTCACCTCAGGTATTAAGCACCATTTAAAGCAGAGTGACACAAAGGTCTGTAGAAAGAACACTGAAGAGGGAAGACAACAACAACAACAACAACAACAATAATAATAATATTAAGAAATAATGCATAAGAAATTCTGAGGATAGCTCAAGGAATTAAGACACACACACACACAAAGCAGCCAAAATAAACACAGCACACGCTCAGGAGAGTTGCTGAATGTAACCACAATTCAACCAAGTTCTCCAGACCAACACAAGGAAACCACAGGTTCTAGCTTATTCTTTTCTGTCTGTTTTAACTGTGCAAACCACTTCTAAAGGAATGCAAGAAGAAGAAGATTGGGCTAGTTTCTCTTTCTTACTCATAGCACTGGGAGAATCCTTTGTTCTTCAAGCTTCCCCCCACTCAGACTGGCACACACACCTTCCAAAAAGGAAGCAGTTCCAAAGCTGCTTCTAGCTTCAACTTGGAAAGGCTGTACATGGTGGCTGTTGGAGCTGGGGCTTCCCTCTGCTGGCCAGCTGGCTGGTGGGGGAGAAGCCTGCAAAACTGGGACCTGGGGTCCTGGCAAACCTAGGAGGCAGGCATTTAGCAGCTTTTCCAAGTGCCTTGTAAATGTCTACTTTCTCCAAGATAAATGTTTGGCGAAAGCAGGCTTGGAGAGGGCAGGCACTTCAAGAGACAGTCCCTTAAGTGCCTGCCAGAACGCTTTGCAAGCCAGCCAGAAGGCTCTGAAAGGTAGCAGGAACCCTGTTCCTGTGAGTTCTGGTTCAAAAAAAGCCCTGGCCCAGATCACGTGAAGCAATGGTCAGAGCCAGCACGTGGGAGTAGTCCAAGCAGGCAGCTGCTTAGGGCGCCACTTGGCCTAGGGTACCATTAGGCGCCCCCTCTCCCCACACCCTGCGGCCACACCGCTACTGTCCTGACTTTGTCAAAGTCTCCTGAGGCTCGAGAGGCCACAGCAAAACGGGGGGGGCATGGCAGGGCAGCGAGCGTGCTCTAGGCGTGCTCACTGCCCTTCTGAACTTTGCCGAGGTCTCCCAAGACTCGGGAGGCCGTGGCAAAATGAGGGGGTGTGGCAGGGCAGCGAGCGTGCTCTAGGCATGCTCGCTGCCCTTCTGAACTTTGCCAAGGTCTCCCAAGGCTCGGGAGGCCATGGCAAAGTGGGAGGGCGTGGCAGGGCAGCGAGCGTGCTCTAGGCACGCCCACTACCCTTCCAAACTTTTCTGACGTCTCCCAAAGCTTGGGAGGCCAATGCAAAGTGGGAGGGCGTGGCAGGGCAGTGAGCGTGCTCTAGGTGCACCCACTGTCCTTCCGAACGTTGCAGAGGTCTCCCGAGGCTTGGGAGGCCATGGCAAAGTAGGGGGCGTGGCAGGGCAGCGAGTGTGCTCTAGGTGTGCCCAAGGCTTGGGAGGCCGTGGCAAAGTTGGGGGGGAGTGGCAGGGCAACAAGTGGCAAAGGCGCATGTGTGAGTGATGTTGTTGTTATGTCATCGGTGCATGCTGTGCACGCAAAAAAAAGAACAATGGGGGGGCAGAGAAGCATGGTTCGGCCTAGGGCGCAGACACCCCTAGTGCTGGGCCTGGTGATGGTATCAATTTATTCTGCTCTGGTTAGACCTCACATAGAGTTTTATGTTCATTTCTAGCCACCACAATTTAAGAAGGCTATAGACATGCTGGAAGTGTCCAGAGGAGGGCAATAAAGATGGCGAGGGGTCTGGAGTCCTACAAGGAAAGGTTGAAGGAGCTGGGTATGTTTAAACTGGAGAGGAGATGACTGAGAGGTGATATGATTACCATCTTCATGTTTTCTGTTGCCCCAGAAGGTCAGACCGGAACCAATGGATTGAAATTAAATCAAAAGAGTTTTCAGCTAAACATTAAGAACTTCCTGACAGAGTGGTTTCTCAGTGAAACAGGCTTCTTTGGGAGGTGGTGGGTGCTCCTTCCTTGGAGGTTTTTAAACAGAGGCTAGATGGCCATCTGACAGCAATGCTGAATCTGTGAATTAGGCAGATCTTGAGAAGGAGGGCAGGAAGAGTTGCATCAGTGCTTAATTCTTGTGGCCCCTTATTATGCGCCTGGGGAAATGCTGATTGACACTTTGGGGTCAGTCAGCAATTTTTCTCCAGGCCAGTTTGGCAAGGGATTGTGGAGGTTTTTGCTATCTTCTGGGCATGGAGCAGGGTCATTGAGGATGTATGTGTGGGGGGAGGGAGGTATTTGTAAAGTTTCTGCATTGTGCAGAGGGTTGGACTAGATGACCCTGGAGGTTCCTTCCAACTCTATGTGTAACAGTTGTGTAACAAATGCCCCAAACCAGTTCTTCATGGCTGTGTTAAGTCTGTCAACATAATCTATGAAAAAATGAGACAATGGGTGGGCCATTTAAGTTTCTTCATCCAATGGGAGTAGTTTTCTAGACTATATCAAGGCTTTAGAAATAATTGAGAATTGTTAATACATATAATCATCATAGCTACATATTATGGAAATATCACTTTACACAATGTGAGCTTTGTTTACTGAAAATGTTGTGTAGTTTCATCTATCCAGTCCATTTGCCTTCAAGCAAACTGGAGCTCTTTTGTAGAGCCTAGTATCTGCAAAACAGCTGCCTGGCACTGCAATTCAGAACCAAATGCTTTCTTGATCTATTAAAAATAAATAACACTAATTTTTTTTCCACCAAAAGGCTATGAGAAACTGAGTTAGATATTATGCCTTACATATTTTGTCTAAAACAGCAATGCAGGATAGTATGAATTTCAAGGTCCAATTCAGCCAATTAAACTCTATTATTATAAACAGTGGCCAAGTGTGTGTACTGCCTAAGAGACTCTGAAAAGCCCTTTACATTTAGCAGAGATTCTCAATCTTTGTCAAAAGGTAGGGCTCACATACTCATCTTTATGTCTCCAATCCATCCCATAAATAAACAGCTACTTTCAAGCCACTTCAAACCATCAGGATCTTCCTGGACACAGATTAGTATACACATGCTAGCTATGAAGCATATTTGTAGCAGGATGTCTTTGTAGGAGCAGGATGCAGGAGAAAGTCAAAGAGAGAGAAAGATAAATCACAATTCTAATCAGCTCTGGAATCTCATGGGCACGAGAGGTCATATGGCATTGGGAAGCTGGATGTCCAGGATATCAACTGAAGGGAAAGGCTACCTGAAGCACCAGGTACTGCTGCTATTACTAAAGTCACTCAGCCCTATGTTCTCTCAGTACCAGGCACCCTGAGAGCAGCAACAGCATCAATTGTTGGGTCCTTCTGCAAACTGATGATGAAATCTAATCAAACACCATATTTTAAGCCAAAACCTAAATTTTACAGCTCTAAAAGCACCCTGTCTTCTATGAGTGCATGGTTTCTGCTCTGATTGCATAGAAATGCTTTGACCTTTTTAAAAAAGTATCTCTTTACACCCATTTTAAAACTCCTTATATAACCCTTTTATACCCAAAGCTATTTACTGTCATTCTTTCTAACAATATAACAGGACATCAGGTTACAGGATGTGATGGTTACTGCTAACCCAAGCTTTAATCTTGCTTGGTAGGCCTCTCGTTTTGGAATACACTAATGTGCTAATCTCACTGCTCAGCTGTTTGGGCGCAGATTGACAAGCATCTGACTTCATCCATTTGCCCTGCATTGAAGATCCATATAAAGCAGACAAGTCTGGTGCCTGGATCACAAATCAGGTGCAAGAGAGACAGAGTTTTGGCATGGGACTAATGGCAAAGGAAATCTTTCCATGCTCCAAGCCTGATTACAAAGGAAAAGTTTTGAATAGTTAGCCTCTAATCTAATATGTTAGAAGCTTATTGTGTTTCAGAAAACAGGATCAGCAGTAACATACCTCTGATAATAAATTTGTTTGTAAAACAACTGTAGAATTAATGTTATTGCTTTATCAGCCTTTAGTGTGATAAATCTGGAAAAACAGTTTCTTCTAGGTTGCTAATCCCCAGTTGAGGTAAATACCAAAATTAAGAATCCACAGTTAACCAGTACAATGTTATCAACAAAAGAACTGTGTAGCACTGAAATGTTTTATTAAAAATATTGTATGCAAAAATGTAATATTATTCATGAGAGACAATGCCAATACTTATGACACAATACATACAACAACATTCCATTTTCAAAAACAGAATTCCCTGACTTATTAAATCGAAATGTTCATGGGCTAAATACAACTGTGTCCTCTCAATGGCCTGATAATTAATGTTCACAAGTCAATGGAAAAATTGTAGGTTCTTTCACGGAAATCCTCCAATGAGTGTACTGAGATGCCGCTGATATGACAAGAAAACCGGTTTCAATCAGAAGACTTTCTTCAGCTTAAAGTTTCATGTGCCTAAATTCAGCACAATTACTTTACTTCAGAGCACCAGTCCATACAGAAGTCAACCAAAATTCACAAAGTTCCAAGGCTGGTGAAAGCTTCTTGAAGAGAAACTAGGACTTGGCAACCATAGTTTTTTCTAATGCAGTTTTCTTCAGACTTTCTGTCTCTGAAACTAGTCTGCCAAGGAATCCCTAAGATGACTGCAAAAGATACTGGCACATATTAGGGCACTAATTCAGCATTACTCTATTTTAGAGAGTCAGGTGATTAAAGGGCCTGTAAAACTTCCACAAGGCCTTTAGCTGAGGCAGCGGGCATCTCCTTATGTTAGGCCTTCCGCTCCCAGCGACCTCAGGGATCTGAGTCCTGGGGTTGCCATCCTCCAGGTGGGGCCTGGAGATCTCCTGCTTTTACAACTGATCTCCAGCTAGCAGAGATCAGCTCCCCTGGAGAAAATGGTAAATATCAACAGGTTCCAATGTAAGTGAATAATAAGTGAAAAAACACCAGAATAACAATAACACTTTTACACAATATAGTGTATATGCAACCTACATTTATCAAAATACACGCATAGCATTAGTCATCATTAGTAATTTATAAACCACTCCTGATACTAAATTCACAAATGCTCATAATACAAACGCAGCTGGAAAAAGAGTTCTTTTCACTCCCCCACACTGTCTGCTGTTTGAAGATAAAAAGGTACAGTTGCTCAGAGGCAATTGCCTTTCTGCTGTTCTCCCTTATGTTCAGCAACTTGGGTGGAGTTCTCAGATCTCCAGCACAGCTTGTCTCCGAGAGAGTAAGGGACCGCATCCCGGGATTCCTCATGGTTTCAGACCTTCATCAGCCTTTATCTCTCAGTGTTTTCTCCTGGAGCTATTTGTTACACAAAAAATATATTAGACTAATAACAATTCACCATGCTTATAATATACACATTTTATATGACAATGCACACTCACCCTCAGTACAACATTCAACAACTTGGATCAACGCATGTTAATTGCTCTTTCTGTTTCCGGCTCTCGCTGTTTCTCTTCCGGTGAGAGCCGGAAACAGAAAGAGCAATTAACATGCATTGATCCAAGTTGTTGAATGTTGTACTGAGGGTGAGTGTGCACTGCCATATAAAATGTGTATATTATAAGCATGGTTAATTGTTATTAGTCTGATATATTTTTTGTGTAACAAATAGCTCCAGGAGAAAACACTGAGAGATAAAGGCTGATGAAGGTCTGAAACCATGAGGAATCCCGGGATGCGGTCCCTTACTCTCTCGGAGACAAGCTGTGCTGGAGATCTGAGAACTCCACCCAAGTTGCTGAACATAAGGGAGAACAGCAGAAAGGCAATTGCCTCTGAGCAACTGTACCTTTTTATCTTCAAACAGCAAGACAGTGTGGGGGAGTGAAAAGAACTCTTTTTCCAGCTGCGTTTGTATTATGAGCATTTGTGAATTTAGTATCAGGAGTGGTTTATAAATTACTAATGATGACTACTGCTATGCATATATTTTGATAAATGTAGGTTGCATATACACTATATTGTGTAAAAGTGTTATTGTTATTCTGGTGTTTTTTCACTTATTATTCCCTGGAGAAAATGGCTGCTTTGAAGGGTGGACTCTATGGCATTATACCATGCTGAGGCCCCTCCCCTCCCCAGACCCCACCCTCTCCTGTCTCTGCCTCCAAAGTCTCCAGGTATTTTCCAACACAGACCTGGCAACCCTAGATCTGACTGACCAACTGGACCGAATTGGTCATAACAGTTGAGGCAGTGTTTTGCTGAATATTGCTGACCGTATATTATAGATGTTTTGTACTGGAAATTTTATTGTTGTTTTAATATTTGAAATTGTGTTGGAACCCACCCTGAGTCTACTTTGCAGGAAGGGTGGGATACAAATTCAATAAAATAAATAAATAGAGGACTCTTTTGGAAGACATTAAGTTCTTTCTTTTGTGTGCATGAACTCCTACATGACCTCTCATGCCTCTAGGCCCTGAAGCCTCAATCCTTTGCCTATGCAGCCATTAGTAAAATCTAGGGTTGCCAATTCCCAGTTAGGAGAATCATACTGCTGGAAAAACAGAGAAGATTAGTGCTTGCAGCAATCATTGAGCAGTGGTTCTGGTGGAAACAAGGTGGCCAGAAGAAGGGTTATTCTCTTGAAACATGTGGATGAATTAACCTACGAAGCATGTTACCACATTATTGCCACAGTCACAAAGGCCTGTACTGTATTCAGCATTGATTCACCACGTCCCTTGGAGCAAAGCAACTGTGAATAACTACAAACTCCAGTGGATGTTACAGCTGTAGTAAGAATTAGAGACTGTATCAATTGTCATATTGAAACACTCAGATAATTTCATTTATTGGTTTGTGCATACATAAAGCATTATTGCTCAAAGCAGTGCTTAGTTCCTTAGCATGGTGTTGTCTGTGCTTTGCTTAATCCTCAGTTGGGGGCAGGGGATCCTCTGATTTGGAGGCCCTTCCCCCTGCTTCCCAGAAAGCGGGGAGGGGGGTGAATGTTCACTGGGCACTTCATTGTACCTTATGGAGACCAGTCATCATAGAGTACAATGGAGAATTGATCTGTGGATATCTGGGGCTCGGGGGGGGGCTGTTTTTTGAGGCAGAGGCACCAAATTTTCAGCATAGTATCTGTTGCCTCTCCTCAACCCCTCCAAGTTTCAAAAAGATTGGACCAGGTGGTCCAGGCTCCCCCTGAAGGTGCCCCTATCCACAATTATTTCCAATAGTGGGAAGGCATTTAAAAAGAGCGTGGTCCCTTTAAATATGATGGCCAGAACTTCCTTTGGAGTTCAATCATTCTTGTCACAACCTTGCTCCTGGTTCCACCCCCAAAATCTCCTTGCTTCTCTTCCAAAGATATTTCCTGAATGTGACCTGGCAACCCTAGTAAAATCCAGAACATAAAAAGGAAAGAATGTTTCAACTATTTTAAAATGTACAGCATTCCACTTTGGTAACAAGAGCATACCTACAGGCTCCTGAGCAAATTAGAGCTTGGCAAGTCTAGAATAACATCATGAACCTGATTGAAATAAATACACTCTGCTACTTGTGGTTTAACTCTCTCGGCGTGACTTCACGAACGAAGATTTAAGAAGGGTGCAGTAATCCACGTCTGCTGCAGGCTCGTTGGTGGCTGACAAGACCAATGGGGGACAGGCAGATCCGGCCACAGTGGCTGCAGGGAAAAGTCTGATTTGGGGTTGGTGCTGTAGCAGTGCGATTCTTCCTCAATCTCCTTTTGTCCTCAAGACCAGCTATGCGTGCGTTCTCAAAGGAAGAGACAGCCTGGTGGATGGTGTGCCTCCATGCTTTGCGATCTGAGGCTAGGTCAGACCACTGGTGATGGTTGATGCGACAGGTGCCAAGGGATTTCTTCAAGGAGTCCTTGTACCTCTTCTTTGGTGCCCCTCTATTTCGATGGCCGGTGGAAAGTTCGCCATACAGAGCAATCTTGGGAAGGCGGTGGTTTTCCATCCTAGAAATATGCCCTGCCCAGCGCAGCTGCATCTTCAACAGCAGTGCTTCGATGCTTGTAACCTCTGCCCTCTTGAGGACTTCAGTGTTGGTCACAAAGTCACTCCAGTGGATGCTGAGGATGGTGCGAAGGCAGCGCTGATGAAAGCGCTCAAGGAGTCGCAGGTGATGACGGTATAAAACCCACGATTCGGAGCCGTAGATGAGGGTTGTCATCACAACCGCTTTGTAAACATTGATCTTTGTGCCTTTTTTCAGATGCTTGTTGCTCCACACTCTTTTGTGCAGTCGGCCAAATGCACGGTTTGCCTTTGCCAGCCTGTTGTCCATCTCCTTGTCGATCTTGGCATCTGAGGAGATGATGCAACCTAGGTAGCTGAACTCCTGGACTGTCTTCAGAACTGATTCACCCACAGTGATGCAGGAAGGGTGATAATCTTCCTGGGGTGCAGGCTGGTGGAGAACTTCTGTCTTCTTCAGACTAACTTCTAGGCCAAATAGCTTGGCAGCCTCTGCTAAGCAGGACGTCATATGCTGCAGAGCTGATACCGAGTGGGAGACGAGTGCAGCATCATCAGCAAATAGTAGCTCTCAGATGAGTTTTTCCATTGTCTTGGAGTGAGCCTTTAGTCGCCTCAGGTTGAACAGGCTGCCATCAGTGCGATAGCAGATGTAGACACCATCGTCATCATCTAGATCTACTGCGGCTCTTTGAAGCATCATGCTAAAGAAGATCGTAAAGAGAGTTGGCGCGAGAACGCAGCCTTGCTTTACACCTGTGCCTATTGGGAAGGGCTCCGAGAGGTCGTTGCAGTGTCTGACTTGGCCTCGCTGGTCTTCATGTAGCTGGATGATCATGCTGAGGAACCTTGGGGGACATCCTAAACGTTCCAAGATTTGCCACAGGCCTTTCCTGCTAACAGTATCGAAAGCTTTGGTAAGGTCGACAAAAGTCACATATAGACCCTTGTTCTGTTCCCTGCATTTCTCTTGGAGCTGCCTGAGAACAAATACCATGTCGGTGGTGCTCCTGTTAGCTCTGAAGCCGCACTGGCTCTCTGGGAGGAGTTCTTCTGCAATGGTGGGCACCAGTCTGTTCAGGAGTATTCTGGCAAGGATTTTGCCTGCGATGGAGAGCAAAGTTATCCCCCGGTAGTTGGAGCAGTCTGACTTTTCCCCTTTGTTCTTGTGTAGAGTGATGATGATTGCATCGCGATCCTGTGGTAGTTTGCCTTGTTCCCAGCAAGTGACAAGTACTTTGTGAAGTGTGCTATGTAGTACTGTGCCCCCATGCTTCCAGATCTCTGGTGGGATTCCATCAACTCCCGCTGCCTTGCCACTTTTCAGTTGCTTGATGGCTTTAACAGTCTCTTCTAGGGTGGGGATCTCATCCAACTCTGTTTTCACTGGTTGAAGTGGGGTGAGGTGGATTGCTGAATCTTGAACTACGCGGTTGGCACTGAAGAGAGCCTGAAAATACTCCGACCACCGATTCAGTATGGATGCCTTGTCTGTGAGGAGTACTTGGCCGTCTGCACTACGCAAGGGACTCTGAGCCTGATATGATGGGCCATATACTGCCTTCAGGGCTTCGTAGAACCCTCTTAAATCACCAGTGTCTGCACACAGCTGGGTTCTCTCTGCAAGCTTGGTCCACCACTCGTTCTGAATGTCTCGAAGCTTGCGCTGGAGGATGCTACATGCAGCGCGAAAGATTGCTTTTTTCCCAGGACAGGAGGGCTGAGCAAGATGTGCTTGGTAGGTAGATCTCTTTTTCGCTAGTAATTCTTGGATCTCTTGATTGTTCTCGTCAAACCAGTCCTTGTTTTTCCTTGTGGAGAACCCGAGGACTTCTTCAGAGATCGACAGGATGGTAGTTTTTAAATGTTCCCAGAGTGCTTCTGGAGAAGGGTCTGTGGGGCAACTGGGGTCCTCAATTCTTGACTGGAGTTTTGCCTGGAAGGCAGCTTTAACTTCGGCTGACTTAAGGCTGCCAACCTGAAGCTTCCTCCGAGGGACACCTCCTCTCCTGGGTGTGGGTTAAAGTGAAGACGGAGATTGCAGCGTACAAGACGATGATCCGTATGACATTCCGCACTGGGCATTACTCGGATGTGTAAGACGTCTCGAAGGTCTCTCTGGCGCACCAGAATGTAGTCGATAAGGTGCCAGTGCTTGGACCGTGGGTGCATCCAGGTTGTCTTCAGGCTGTTCTTCTGCTGAAAGATAGTGTTGGTGATGGTGAGCTGGTGCTCCGTGCAGAATTCCAGCAGGAGGCGCCCGTTATCATTGCAGTTGCCAATGCCGTGTTTGCCAAGTACTCCTTTCCAGGCTTCCGAGTCTTTACCTACTCTGGCATTGAAGTCGCCAAGGATGATCACCTTGTCCTCTGTAGGGGTCTTCCATACGAGGTTGCGTAGATCAGCATAGAACTTGTTCTTTTCTGCAGGATCTGCTTGAAGGGTTGGGGCATACACACTGAAGAGTGTTGCATGCTGCTTGTTTTGAAGTGGGAGGCGCATGGACATGATGCGATCTGAGTGACCTGTTGGCAGGTTTTCGAGTTTGGAGGCAATGGAGTTCCTGACCATGAAGCCAACGCCAGAAAGGCGGCTCTCAGACTTTGACTTACCCGACCAGTAGAGGGTATAGCCAGCACCATGTTCTTGAAGACTACCTTCCTCAGGGAAACGGACCTCACTGAGAGCTGCTATGTCAATATTCAACCTGAGAAGTTCGTGGGCAACTAGAGCAGAGCGTCGTTCAGGGCGACCACTGTCTACTGTGTCAAGCATGGTTCTGATGTTCCAACACGCAAGCTTAAGTCTTTGCACACTTTGTGAGGCAGGTGCATGCCTTTTCTTTGTTGTTATTTTTTGACCGCAAGTAAGGATGCCTGTTGACCGCGGCTAGCCAACTGGGGTGGGGGAGACGAGCTTTGTTTAGGACACCTTTTCTAGGCCCCTCTCCGTGTGGAGCAAGCAGTGCTGTCCCTAGATAAGGCTGCTTGGTCGTTCAGGGTGCTGCTGAAAGATGCTTTCGTCTCCGGGTCAGCATCAGGCGACCAATACCCTGAACCGCCTACATGCAGGATCGGGACTGCGGCTTCCAGTGGCATCTTCCACCTGCCGTTTCGCCCCTTGCCCATCGCTGCAGGACTTGGTGTGTTGTGGGTTGTGGATGTGGATATGCCCTTCAGGCCTGCGCAGAGGAATTTTTAGGTGAAGCACAGTGTGCGCAGTACTGGCTCCACCCTTTCACCTTGGGGTCATCTGCCATGGCCCAGTAAGCCGGGACGCCGGCAGCGAGTTCTCCAGGTGGTAGGTGTTACATTAACAAGCTCTATCTGCCCGGGTTTGATGTCAGAGTTTTCCTTCTCTTGGCTGGCGAGGTTGGTGAGCCCAGCCTGCCCATCCGGTTATACTGCCGGACATTCGGTCGCACCATGACGTGGCAAACTCTGTGAGAAACGGGGGGGGGGACCAGCGGGAAGGTGTTGCCACGGATGCAGTAATGCAGGAGAGGCCATTGCAGTGACCATCTGCCAGGCATAGCCGGACAGTGACCACGCGGCGTTCACTACACCGGGAAGGAGAGGCTATGTATTGCGCATACACTTTCCCTGGGGAGGCAGGATACCCAAGAGGGAGCCCACCCCTCCCCCCCACCCTTTAACTAATTAACATTTAAAATCACAATCTGAGGGACAACAAGTGGACTAGACAGAATCTGCACATTAACCTTGTATTGCAGTCAGAGGCAATTAAACACAAGGAAGTAAATATAAACCTACCAATGAGGATGGGATATTCCCAAAACAGAAATTGGGCATTGTCAAATGGCAGTAGTGATGTCAAGCAAATTGAAGATTAGAACTTCTATACTTTTTAATGCTCTGTGAAGCTGGAAAGGAATGCCTCCCCACCCTTGCCTTCCATCTCACCTCCTGGGAAAGGCAAGGGAATTAATAGAGCAACATGATAGGAGTTACAATGACTCCTTGTGCTGTTAAATACACAAGAATATATGAACATATGAAGCTGCCTTCTACTGAAATCAGACCCTTGGTCCATCAAAGTCAGTATTGTCTACTCAGACTGGCAACAGCTCTCCAGAGTCTCAAGGTGAGGTTTTTCATGCCTATTTGCCTGGACCCTTTTTAGTTGGAGATGCTGGGGACTGAACCTGGGACCTTCTGCCTACCAAGCAGATGCTCTGCCACTGAGCCATAGACTCTAGATAGGGGCCTAGCAAATCTACAGGTTATTTATTGCCTGTATCATGCCAAGCTGCTATTGTTGAACATGCTCTTATCCCTGTGACCCCTCACAACTGCAAGACATGGGGAGAGGCTGCATATGCTCGTGGCACAGCTACAATTTTGCTTAAGGATGTAAATGCTGGAGCTCTGCCAAAGTCACACAAACCATGGACACCTTAACTACACCCATTCTAAGATCACCCATTCTAAGATCTAAGAGAAACAATGATCTATAAGTCAGAGAGAAGGAATGGGCAATATAGCTAACAGATGAATACACATGTGGAATGCATGTTGTTATAAACATTCACATAGATGCTAAGACTCCTTAGGTTTAGAGCCAAAAAATGTTTGAATCAGTAGGAACATTTAGTCACAGCTACCTTATCACCTGTTGATTTCAATAGGATTAAAGCATATCAATAGGATTAAAGTATTACTTACTTTCTCTCCATCATGCTTGGCCTACTCCTTTGCCTTTACTAGCAGCTTCATGTGCAGAAATTAAGCTATCTCTGATAGGGAAATAAAGTAAGCACCTTTGTTTTTATTAACTATTTGTTCCTAAAAAGAAGAAAGTTGGGGAAGTTTGATGTGTCTGAGCCAAATTTCAATATTTCTAATACTTAATTTTGAGATTTCAAAATTTCAAACTTTACATAATTTCCATTAGGTAGATGATTTCTAATTAGGAGGATAAATATTTATGGTAATGCAATCTTCAAAATGATATTTTTAAAAATTCCATACTATCAAATAAGGTTTCAGAGTTTGTTCCAAGTTCTACTGTTCACACAAGCTCAGTTTTAAAACCTGTTTTCCTATTATAAAGCCAAAAAACATTTGTCTCAATATATTTTCTAGGAATAGGAATTCTTCCCATTTCTAAGAAGATAAGAGGAACGATAACAAATGCCAATCAAGAATAACTGGAATGAAGTTAAATTCACACACATACTTCATCTTGCAAATGAATATGTATTAAGTCTTCAAAGATATTCATTGCAAAGGCCTGGACTCCTCAATCATCAGTATACATTTTTAGTCTTCTACCCAACTGTCTGATCTGCTCCCCCCACAGACACACACACTTGTCATTGTAGAAGGGCCTAGTAGGTCATTCTTTGTTTATAGAACAAAGTTAGAGTCCAGTGGCACCTTTAAAACTAATGACGTTTTATTCAGGGTGTGAGCTTTCATGTGCATGCCATACTGTAATGAGCCCTGAGGAGGGGGAGCTGGAAGTGTTAACAGACCAGAAAGAAGCAACAGCTGGGCCGTCAATCACACCCTCCAGCTGTTGACAATCAGTCTCCTCCAGACTCTCCCCCTCCCATCTCAAGAATGCTTGTGCGTCTTCGACAGACACTGACAGAGAACAGACGTGCCATACCAATGCTTCAGATCTCTTAGTCCTGATTACTAGAGGAACTACGGCCACCCAGGAAGTAGGCTGATTGATGTGCCCATATAATTCACGCCTGGGACTTGGCAACCTCATGGAAGCAACAAGTCAATTCCCTGGCTTGCATCCACGCTCCTTCCTGATTCCAGTTCCTGACCGGTTTGAATTCCTTGGCACCCTGACCCTTTGGCTTTGGACACTGACTTCTTCTGGCTTGCGATTTTGCTGTGGTGACTCGGCTCTTGACTGACTCCTTGAACTTTTTATTCAGGGTGTGAGTTTTCATGTGCATGCCATACTGTAATGAGCCCTGAGGAGGGGGAGCTGGAAGGGTTAACAGACCTGGAAAAACCAACAGCTGGGCCATCAATCACACCCTCCGGCTGTTGACAATCGGTCTCCTCCAAACTCTCCCCCTCCCATCTCAAAATTGCGCCCGCATCTTCGACAGACACTGACAGAGAACAGATGCGTCACACCAATGCTTCAGATTTCTTAGCCCTGATTACTAGAGGAACTTCGGCTACCCAGGAAGTAGGCTGATTGATGTGCCCATATAACTCATGCCCGGGACACATACTTCCTCAGAGAGAATTCTTTCTGAGGAATTCACACAGAATTCAAACCCCGAATAAAACATTGTCGGTCTGAAAGGTGCCACTGGACTCTAACTTTGTTCTATTGCTTCAGACCAACATGGCTACCCACCTGATTCTTTGTTTATGTCTGTCTAAATTAGCAAAGCACAGTAAAGATGAGAGACATGCCACCCACTCATAGGGTTGCCAGGTCTTACCCAGCTGCCAACAGGGGATCTTCTTTGTCATCTGGTAGTGATGCCATTGCACTGGGCATGTTGCAGGGCAGGGGACACTCTAGCGCTTGGGGGGACTCTATGGTTATAATAAGAGTTTTTTTTCCAAATGCTAGAGCACCCCCATGATGTACCCGTTGTGATGACATCACTTCCAAGTGACATCATTGGAGCACATAGCATGCCAGCACTCTTCAGGTGTGGGGCTCCTCCCACAGGCCAGTTCTGTGGTGGTGGGTTGGAGACTCCATAATAAAAAGAACTCCCACCCCTAGCATGGGAATCCTACCCACTCACTGAGGACTCTCAAGTCTGGTGAAGCTGGCTCTTCATCACTAAACTTCAGACAGTGTGCAAAAATAGGGAAGTGGCCAGCCTCTGGAGGATTCTAGAGGACTGATGAGAGGATCTCAGCTGTTCTCATTTTACTGCCCTGGCAGAAAAAAGTATCTACTGCTCCTCATTCTTTTGCAGAAAAAAAAAAAGAATACTTCCACACAACTTTGATAATTCTCAAAAACCAGCAGAGTAGTAGAGTGGATATCTTTGAGTCTCAGCAGTTAAACAATAATAAAAAAAAAGAAGAAATCTAGCATACAAAATATATATTTACATTGGTGAGTTAGTTCTCATGCCGATACATGCTTGTCTACATGGTTTTTGTACAATAGGATGGGGTGAATTGGGTGATTCTGTTGAGAAGAACAAGAAGAGATTGAATTTACACTCCACCCTTCACTTGAAGTTTCAGAGCAGCTTACAATCTCCTTTCCCTTCCCTTTCCCACACAACAGACAACCTGTGAGGTAGGTGGGGCTGAGAGAGCTCTGACAGAAACTGCTCTTGAGAGGAACAGTTCTGCGAGAGTTATGACTGACTCAAGGTTATACCAACAGGTGCAGGAGGAAGAGTGGGGAATCAAACTCGGTCCTCCCAGATAAGAGTCTGCACACTTAACCACTACACCAAACTGGCTCTCAAGTTAAGTGTGTATGACTAGCTAGGTGTGTATGTGCACTATAAGACAAATCTGTCTCACATTTGCCTGACATAAGGATTTACAAGTTCTTTTCCCTAGGTCATCTCTGTTCCTGCCCATCACTGCCACACTTTAAAGATAAATGAAGTTATGCATAATAGCCCCAATGTGCTCCTAGGAAAATAAGTAGCAAAGTAAAACTATAAATTATTATACCCATACCCTCAGCTTTAGAGATTTAGTGGCTCTTTAAGGCCAGCTCTGGTTGGGTCACTCATAATTTATGTTCAGATCCTGGAACATTAGGATGACACTGCTTGATCTTCTGTTAGTTTCCAAAAGGGATCTCTAGAATATGGCCAGATTGAAAATAAACACTTGAGAAGACCTCAAAATTACAAGTCTTCTTAGGGTTGCCAGATCCAATTCAATAAATATCTGGGGACTTTGGGGGTGGAGCCAGGAGACATTGGGGTGGAGCCAGGAGCAAAGTTGTGAGAAGCATAATTGAACTCCAAAGAGAGTTCTGGCCATCACATTTAAAGGGACTGCACACCTTTTAAATGCCTTCCCTCCATTGGAAATAATGAAGGATAGGGGCACCTTCTTTTGTGGTTCATAGCATTGTATCCCCTTGTCCAATCTTTTCAAAACTTGGGGAATGGTTTGAGGAGAGGCACAGGATGCTATGCTGAAATTTTGGTGCATCTATCTTACAAAACAGCTCCCCCCCCCAAGAGCCCCATATACCCGCAGATCAATTCTCCATTATACCCTATGGAAATTGTTCTCCATAGGGAATAATGGAGTGCCCAGCAGACATTTCCCTCCCTCCTCCTCCCCACTTTCTGATGACCCTGAAGTGGGGGGAGGGCCTCCAAACCTGCCCCCACCTGGGAATCTCCTGCCCCTACCTGAGGATTGTCAAGATAGAGAGCTCACAGGTATAAATAGGCAAATAAATATAGAACACTCTGTTTTATACTAAACAATGTTCAGTGGTATTCCAAAAATTTCCTTCTACAAAAGTTGTACAAGGGCCAGTTTCAAGAGAAGCCCAGGGCAAATAGAAATATTGAGCCAGATCCATTGGAGACAAGAGCACAGCCAATTGAAATAATTTACCCCTATGGTGAGCTGCCTGAAGAAGGAAACTTCGAAAAGAGGACAGAAGTGCAGTCACACCTTTTTTGGGAAGCAGTCATATCCATTTTGGAATTTCTTGTACTTTGTGTAGCTCTGCAAAAAAAGAGAGAACATTGTACAATTTTTTATAGAACGGAATTTTGGGAATACCACTGAATATTGTTTAGTATAAAAGTGTTTTGGTATTATATGCATTAGTAAAAAACCCTCACAGAGTGCTCTATATTTATTTGCCCACCTGGGGATTGGCAACTCTAAGTCTTCTATTACAATTTAACCCTTGCACACAGTTAGTCATCAAGGCAGATTCATACACAGTGTTTTAGTAAAGTCTAATCTAGAAGTTATAAATATTTGACTGGTAGTAGGATTTAAATTTCATATCCATTATATAGGCATATACAATTTGTTTCTGGTTGGTAGCCATGTTGCTCTGAAGTAGAAGAGCACAATTTAAGTCCAGTAGCAGCTTAAAGACCAACATGATTTCCAGGGTGGTTGCCAGAGAAATTGTCTAGAATGTACAACGGTACTTTTAGTTTATGTTGGAAATATAATCATCATGAAGGGACATTTTACCACATGTGGTGGCCTTGTAAGAAAGCCCCCCCCCCGCCCCCCGCTACTAGTTGGATGGCTACTAATTGGACACGAATACAAATATTAATGCAGAAGATTTTTAAAGACTAATATGCAATTGAAGCCAACAATTGTTAGGATGAAAGGACAATCAGCTGGAAAGAAGCCATGGAAAGACAGGTTGCTTCCTGTAACTGATGATCTTCGAGTGGTCATCTGTGCAGTCACACTGTTGGGATAAATGGTGCCTGCGCTGACTCCAACGGTGTTTCTAAAGCTCCAATAAGGATTTCTTGTGCTTAGCACAGGGCATGCTCCAGGGTTGCTCAGCACTGGGCATGCTCCACCACGCATGCTCCAGGGCTGGCACCAGAATCCCGCCAGTTCCTTCTGACCGCCAAGACCCAGAGAGAGAAAGACTGCAACTAGGTCAACAGCAGAGGGGAAGGAAGGGCAGGTAGTGTGACTGAACAGATGTCCACTCAAAGATCATCAGTTACAGGTAAGCAACCTGTCTATCTTCTTCGTGGTCTCTATGCATCACACTGTTGGGAGAATAGCAAGCTGAATCCTACCTGGAGGTGGGAGCTGCCAGGAACTAGGTGCAGCTGGACTGGAGGATAGTACGATCCATGCTGGTTTGCTGATACTGCTAAACATTGTGTAGAAATGGCATTTTAGGACTATATTTAACTGGAGGCAGGCTTTGGGCCTAGTCTCTTCCTCCTCCTTCCTCCTCCCCTCCTGTCTGGAAACAGCAATTCTGAGGAGGCCTCCTAGAGAGACAGGAAGTCTTTCAGGCTAGTCTCCCAGAAGGCTGCAGGAGGGTAAACCAGTTCCTGGGTGGGAACTGCAATTTATATTGGAGATTTTAGGTGGGAAACCTAGAGTTGGCAATCAGTTAGTATGGAAACAGTCTGAGGAAGGTCTGGTTGGAGCTTGCAACAGTCTAACTGAGGTGCCTGCCCTGCATGTCATCCAGTTAGGGCAAGTATTAGGGCAGGGAGAGAAGGAACATTTTTTCCCTACTTTGATCTATTTCTTCTGTTCACTCTTCTTTGAAATGCCTGTAGAAGAAGAAGATATTGGATTTATATCCCGCCCTCCACTCCGAAGAGTCTCAGAGCGGCTCACAATCTCCTTTACCTTCCTCCCCCACAACAGACACTCTGTGAGGTGGGTGGGGCTGGAGAGGGCTCTCACAGCAGCTGACCTTTCAAGGACAACCTCTGCCAGAGCTATGGCTGACCCAAGGCCATGCTAGCAGGTGTAAGTGTACATAGTTAATTACTGTAAATAAATAATTAATTAAAGTAAATAAATACTTTCTTTGTTTAAAGTGGAGTCCCTCTGTACCACATAGTTCCCCCAACTGCTTGGAACGCTAGGAATGGGTTGGGGAATCCCTAGGGTGGAGAAGCGGCACAGCAGCTGGTTGCCAACTCTCCAGGGGAAGCCCCAATAAGGGTTCTTGGCGAGTCCAGAGGGAGGTTAGGAGGCTGTCCCACCTAACCAGTGCCCAGAGTGAGTATAAGAGTCAATAGTGCACAGCATGGATACAGCATGGATACAGCATGGTGCATCTATTATGACAGCTTCTGACAGATCAGGCTGGAGCAACCTTGGAAGAAGGCCGGTTGAAGCTGGATTGTACCTGGGGAAAGCACCTGCTGTGAGTCAGCATGTTTGTGGACTAATATGATTGGCTGACCAATATATATATGCAGTGCAGTGACAGACAATCTCTCTCTCTTGTTTGAATGAGTTCCTGGCGAAGCACTTTGATCCTCAGAATTGTATATTGGAATCACTGCACCACGTCTGTTGTATATAGTTGTATAATACACTATTTAACACAACGTGCTGGTGTGTGGCTCATATTTTTCCTCGCGTCGACCTGGTGGTTGTTCCCTGTTCCTGCACTCTGCCCATGCTCTACGGACAGGATTATGGGCCCAGTCGGGTTCCGCTGCACAGGGACTGCCCGAGGTCTGTCCGAGATGCTGAGGTGGAGCCGGAGGTGAAAGCCGAGGAGGATAGTGCTGCAGAGCTCCAGTTATCTCTGTTGGAGAGCGACAAGGGGGAGGACAACAGCCAGCTGTCCGTTGAGGCCGGAGGTATGGCTCAACAACTTGCCGTGCTGGTGGATAAGCTCACATCCACGAACTATGCTGTGTGGAGTCTTCGCATGGAATTCTTCCTGAAGCGAGAAGGTCTGTGGGCATATGTGAGTAACCCCCCCACTGTGTTAACTGCTAATGAGACTGTCCAGGCAGAAAAGGCTCTTGCCAACATTGTGCTGAGCGTCGGAGACGACCAGTTGATTTATGTTCGGGGCAAGGACTCTGCCAAGGATGTGTGGGATGTTCTGAGAGGAGTCTATGTGCAGACCACTGCGGGCTCGTTAATGGCTCTGACCCGCAGAATGTATCACACTCTTATGCCTGCCGGTGGATGTGTGCGGAAACACATTAAAGAGCTGACTGACTGCTTTGTGGAGCTGGAGACTCGAGGCAAGGTGGTCGCTGAGGACGACAGGGTGTTTATCCTGCTATCATCGCTCCCTGCTGAATTTTCCCCGCTTATCACTGCCCTGGAGACTGTGGATACAGCTGTGCTAACGATGGAGTATGTCTGCGCTCATCTGTATGATTTTCAGGCGAGAGCAGAGGCTGTTTCATGTCCAGGAACGTCTGCTAAGGAGTGTCCGTCTGGAAAAGTGCCTGTTCGAGCAGCCGTTGCCAAGCAACCGAAAGCGGAGGCTGAGCCAAGGGCTCTGTTGGTGAGGAGGTGTTATCGGTGTGGGTCTACGTCCCATCTCCTGTGTTCCTGCACTGAGGTTGGACGACAGAGGAAGCAGGGAAAGAGGACTCGGCAGCCCAGGGGTAGCTATGAAGAGCAGGCTCAGCTAGTGTCATCTGTAGCCTGTGCTGAGTCTCCATGGTTACTCGACTCTGGGTCGACTAGCCATATCTGTAATTCAAGAGGCTTGCTGCTGAATTCCCAGGACTCTAATCTCTCCCACATGAGGCTGGCCGACAGTTCGACGGCTGCAGTGGAATGTGAAGGAACTGTTAACTTTCCCTCTCTCGGGTGTCAGTTGAAAAATGTACTGTGTGTACCGTCTGTGAAGTCAAATCTGCTAAGTGTCAGTGCACTGGACGATCAGGGGTTTGATGTGCTATTCACCTGTAGAATGTGCAAAGTGTTGAAAGGGAATAAGGTGCTTGCCAATGGCAACAGAATGGATAAGATGTATATGTTGGGAAGTGAATCTGTGGGGGTTGGTCATGTGTCCAATGTGCCTGATCATGATCAATGTTTACATTTGTTGCACCGCAGATTAGGGCATTGTGGTTTTCATGCATTGAACAAAACTTTGTCCCTTATACCTGACCTGAAAGTTAAACCTTGCAAGAGATTCCTTGATTGCCAAGTGTGCAAAAAGGTAAAAAGCAAGGCTTGCACAGTGGCCAAACAGAGTTTGAGAGTTTCCAAACAAGCTCTGGAACTGTTGCACTTAGACATCATCGGGCCATTCCCAAAGAGCCATTCAGGTAACAGGTTTGCCTTAACCGTGACCAATGACTACTCTAGGTTTTGCTGGGTGTTTAATATGAAACATAAAGCAGACGCTTTCCAGTGTTTCATCCAGTGGGCAAAGACCATAGAGAAGCAACTGGGTTTGCAGATCAAAGCTCTGCAATCTGACAGAGGAGGGGAGTTTACCTCCAAGAGTTTTGAAGTCTGGGCAAAAGACCGTGGTATTGTGCATAGGTTGACAAATCCTGCTACTCCCTCGGAGAACGGGGTGGCCGAGCGTAAAGGGGCGATCCTACAGGGCATGATGTAAGCAATGATTGAGGATGCAGCTCTCCCTTTTTCCTTTTGGGCAGAGGCAATCCAGTCAGCAGCATATCAGTGTAATAGGCTGTGGATGAAGACAACAAACGACATCCCCTATAAGGTTCTGTTTGGGAAGTTGCCAAACCTAAGATTTCTCAAAGTTTTTGGCACAAAAGCCTGGGTGAATGTGCCATTAAAACTGCGTAGGAAAGGAGGTGACCGGGCAAAGAATCTGACTTTTCCGGGCTATGAGCCAAATACAAAGTCTTATCGGTTCTGTAACAAGGAGGCTAAGCTGATTTACAGCCACTCTGCTAGCTTCAGCGAGCACAGTAACTAGGAAAGACTGCATGGCACTGAGAGTAGAGATACAGTGCTACTGCCATTCTCAGAGAGAAGCTCTGAAACTGAGCAAGATGTGGTTAATCAGGAGGGCGAATCGCCCGGTCAGGAGGTGTCTCAGGATGAGAGTGAACCCAGTACCAGCCAAGGGCCATGTGTGTCCTCTAGGGTGACAAAGGGTGTTCCACCAGAGAGATATGGTTTCCCCTAATGTAAACCATGTGTTTGTGCCCGAGCCTGATTCTTACCAAGAGGTCCTAGCGCTGGAAAGCGATGAGAAACAAGCTTGGTTTACAGCTATGGAACGGGAGTACAACTCTCTGATTAAGAACAGAGTGTTCACCAAGGTACAGAGACCAGCAGATAAGAATGTTATTTCATGCAGGTGGACCTACAAGGTCAAACGGGCCGCTGACCGTGCAGTACAGAGGAAGGCTCGGCTGGTTGCCAGAGGTTTTTCCCAGAGAAAGGGTTCGGATTATAACCAGGTGTATGCACCGACCCTCAAGGCTGAAACATTGAGAGCTGCTTTATGCAGGGCTGGGTGCTCAAAGAAAAGGGCACACCACATAGACTTTGAAACAGCATACCTGAATTCTCCACTAGATCAGGATCTGTATATGGAGCAGATTCCTGGATTCAAAGAGGGAAATGAGGTCTTGAAGCTGCACAAAGCGTTGTACGGGCTCAAACAGGCTGGACACGCCTGGTATAAGTGTTTAAATACAGCTTTGGTGGAAGAGGGATTCAAGCAACAGTTAGCTGACCCCTGTATGTTTTCCAGAGTGGTAGAAGGGTCCAAAATCGTCATCCTTATCTTTGTGGACGATTTGATTGTGCTGTTTGACACTGATAAACAGTTACAATGGTTTCTGGACACAGCCAGAAAGCTGTTCACCATTAAGCATCTTGGCCTGGTGAGCTATTATCTCGGGATCGAGATAACCAGGGACTCAAATGGGTGTTTTGAGCTGTGTCAGAAAAACAAGATAAAAGCATTGCTGGCTCAATATGGTATGGAGGGAGCAAAGAGTGTATCCACACCTATGACAACTGGTTACAGCAGGGAACCAGAAGGTGATCTGTTCCCCAATGTGCAACTGTATCAGTCTTTGGTGGGGTCACTATTGCATCTGGCTTGTTGGTCTAGACCAGACATAAGTTATGCCGTGCACATACTTTGCCAAAAGAATGCAGAGCCTCACACTAAAGATTGGGTGGCCGCAAAGAGGGTGCTGCACTACCTGAGTGGCACTGTAGATCAGAGACTGTCACTCAGGGTGGGGGAAAAGCCCACGTTATATGCCTACTCAGATGCCAGCTGGGGTGATCGACCCAAGGCCAAATCAACAACAGGAGTGGGAGTATTCCTGGGTAACGCTTTATTGCTATGGAAAGCTGTAAAGCAGACATTGGTGGCATGTAGCACATGCGAGGCTGAATATGGTTCACTAAACGAGTGTGTAATGAATCTTGAGTGGATGGTACAACTCATGAAAGATCTGGAGTTACCTGTTAACCTACCCATTACAGTCTATAGTGAAAACTCAGCTGCGAAAGAATTGGCTGAGAATCAATGTGTGAAAGGGAGGAGTAAACATATCCTCATCAGGTATCAAAATGTAAAAGAGGCCATTGCCAGCAACTTGATAAGGCTAGAGAAATGTATGTCAAAGGAGAATGCTGCAGACATTTTTAGAAAATGTTTAACCACTGATGAGCATGTTAGAATTGTGAAGCTATTGGGCATGCTGTCATCTATGGACTAGGAGGTGTGTTAGTATAAGAGTCCATAGTGCACAGCATGGATACAGCATGGTTAGAGCAGGTGCATCTATTATGACAGCTTCTGACAGATCAGGCTGGAGCAAACTTGGAAGAAGGCTGGCTGAAGCTGGATTGTACCTGGGGAAAGCACCTGCTGTGAGTCAGCATATTTGTGGACTAATATGATTGGCTGACCAATGTATATATACAGTGCAGTGCCAGACAATCTCTCTCTCTTGTTTGAATGAGTTCCTGGCGAAGCACTTTGATCCTCAGAATTGTATATTGGAATCACCGCACCACGTCTGTTGTATATAGTTGTATAATACACTATTTAACATGCTGGTGTGTGGCTCATATTTTTCCTTGCATCGACCTGGTGGTTGTTCCCTGTTCCTGCACTCTGCCCATGCTCTACTGACACAGAGAGGGACAGTGGTGGCAGCAAATACCCTGAGACAGCAAAACGGAACAGTCCTTTCAGGTCAGTATACCAGGAAGGGGTGGGCAGGGCCAGAGTCAACTAGGCGACGCGGGACCGGTCCTCCACAAACATCAAGGGCATAGTATGACGTATGAAGGTATGCAGCAATGCCCAGATAGCTGCTTTGCAGATCTCATGGAGGGGAGTGCTCTCAGAAATGCAGTAGACATGGCCATGGATGACAAAGTCGACATGGCCATAGAGTGAGCCCTCAGTGAGCACGGAAGAGGCTTTTTGGCTAGTAGATAATAGAGTTTAATTGTCTCTATGATCCATTTGGATAGTCACTGTGAGGACAGTGTTTTGCCTTGACATCCCATATAAGAGATGAAGAGATGGGGAGACTTCCAAAATGGTTTAGTGCACTGGAGATAAAAGAACAGTGCCCTGTGCACATCCAATGATGTGCCTCCTCTAGGATGGGTTAGAGAAAAATGTTGGAAGGATCCCTTTTGATCTAGGATGAAACTATGAAACCACTTTAGGTAAGAATCACACGTCAGCTGATAGTGATACATTTTCTGGTGTGAAGCATATATATGGGGGGTCAGCCCTTAGATCCCACAGTTCTCCAACTCGTTTAGCTGATGTGATGGCCACAAGAAATGCCGTTTTCCAAGAGAGGAGGTGGAGAGAACATATGACCATTGGCTCAAAGGGCTTCCTGGTGAGTACATTCAGTACTAACGCTAGATCCCAAGCTGGAGTGGGAAGACGTGTAGAAGGGTAAAGGCGGAACAGACCTTTAAGGAAATATTTTGAGTCTGGGTGGGAGAAAACGGAAACTCCAGCAATAAGATCATGGTGTGCCAAAATGGTGGCCATATACACTTTTAAGGAGGAGTACATCAGTCCTTTATCTGCCAAGGACAGGAGGAAGGTGAATATGTCTGTTAAGGGAGACTGGTGAGGAGGTATGTTAGACTTCAACAGGAAAGCACAAAATTTGCCCCACTTTGAAAGGTAGGATCGTCTGGTAGAGTCCTTCTTGGAGTTTTCTGTAACCATCGACACCCTGGCTGAAAAACAACCTACAAGATCAGCCATGCCGTCAGCTTGAAGTGTGGCATGTCGTGGTGAAGAATAGATCCCTCGTGGTTGAGAAGGAGATCTGGGACTGGTGAAAATCTGTGGTGGCAATGCTGGCTGAGCTGCAGTAGGGTTGAGCACCATGGCTGGCGAGGCTGCTATGGAGTTACTAGTATGCACCACAGGCGCTCCCTTTGGATCTTGTGGAGGGTCCCAGCTAAAACTGCAATGGGAGGGAACAGATAAAGAAATCAGCCCTTCCAGCCCATCCTTGAGGGAGTCCTGGTCCATCCCCAACCCACCCCGAGAACAGAACTGGGGCACTTCTTGTTCTGTCTGGTGGCAAAGATGTCTATCAGTGGGAGTCCCCACTTGCAAAAGACTCTGTCCAGATATTTGTCGTTGAGTTCCCATTCATTTAGGGTCCCCCGCCGCCGCATGTCAAGAAGTCTGCTAGATTGCTCAGAGTCCCCAGGAGGTGGATGGCTACTAAGGTGATGTTCTGAGCGATGCACCATTCCCAGAAATTGATTGCTAGATGACAAGCTCCGAGACACGGCTTGTTGATATAGCTTGTTGATATAGCTTGTGGATGTGGTGTTGTCCGTGAGGACCATAACAACCTGGTTCTGGACCAGAGGGAGAATGGAGTAGAGAGCTAGAAGTTCCGGGAGATTGATGTGCCAACCTTGTTGTCTGGCATCCCACATTGCACCTACTGATTTGTTCTGGAGGACCCCATTCCCACAAAGATGCATCTGTTGTGAGTGTCAAGGCAGGGGTGGGGGGTTGAAATGGTGTCCCTTCCAATAGATAGCAGTCTACAGTCCAGCAAGAGAGGGAGTGGAGGAACAGGTCAGGTAAAGATAGAAGTATGTGCTGGAGTTGCTTCATGGGCCGGAAGTCAGCAAGGAACCACAACTGTAGGGGTCTCATGCATAGCTTGGCAAACTTGACTGTCATTGTTGCTGCCATGAGGCATAAAAGGCACTGAATGCAGTGTGCCAAGGCGACCCAGTCTGTTTGTATTTGATGAATTAGAAGTTGAATGGTGAGAGCTCTTGGAAGGTGGAAGAAAGGCTCTCGCAACAGTAGAGTCCAAAATTGCCCAAATGAATTGGACCTTCTGGGACGGAGTAAGATGAGATTTCTTGATGTTCACCTGTAATCCCAGATTTGATAGGACAGAGAGAGTCAGTTGTATGTCCTTGAGCAGTTGTGTTTCCAAGCTGGCCACCAGAAGCCAGTCGTCTATGTAGGGAAAAATTGTTACTGCCTGAAGATAGGCTGCCACTGCTACCATCATTCTGGTAAACACTCATGGTGCTGTGGAAATTCCAAATGGAAGGGCAGTGTATTGATAATGGTAGGGTCCAATGGCGAACAAGTATGGCCTGTGATCTGGGCAGATGCTGATGTGGAAGTATGCTTCTTTGAGATCTATCATTGCCATCCAGCATCCTTCGGACAGAAGAGGTAGGATTTGTGTCAAGGTGGTTATCCAGAACCTTTTTAGTGGAATGAATTCGTTGAGAGCTCGGAGGCCCATGATGGGTCTGAGTCCTCCATCCTTTTTGGGAACCATAAAATAACGGGAGTAGAATCCTTGGCCTTTCTCTTTTTCGGGTATGGGTTCTATCGCTCTCTTGGTCAAGGGTGATTGTACTTCATCTCTGAGAGTTTGGGAAGTGTGGGTGATGACTACATGAGGTAGGGGAGGCAACGGCTGGAATTCGATCGCATACCCCTTGGCAGCAATAGATAGCACCCATTTGTCTGAAGTTATGGTTTGCCAGGATGACAGGTAGGTGTACAGATGATGACAGAAGACTGGTGGTGTGGTGGGCCAACTCAGAGCCAAACACTCTATTTGACTCCCTTGATAGACTTCTGCCTGGGTTGTTGTTGCAAACCCAAAAATTTGGGTCTGGTTGTGTAGGTAGACCTCTGGTTACAAGTGTATGATTTGGTGCACCAGGGCTGGTCAGGAGAGCTTCTGGAGGAGAATTGTCAGGACCAGGATCTGTTTTTGTATTGTTTGGAGGATTCAGCCATGCTGAGGTTCCTTGAAGCTTTGAGGCTTTTGTCTGTGTCCTGGACGACAGTGTTGGTGGTGGCATGGAAGAGCCCCACACCATTGAATGGGAGGTCTTTGATAGTAGTCCTGGTGCCATGGGTGAGGGTAGTGGACCGGAGCCATGAGTGCCTGCGGAGTGCTACCGCTGTGGCGAGCAATTTGGCAAAGGTGTTAAGGTTGTGTTTCACTGAGTTGACTTGTTGTTTAGATACTGCCATAGCCTCACACTGGATCTTTTTTATTTTAGACTGGTGTCCTCTGGAAACATGGGGAGAATTTCCATTAGCTGTTCCCATAGAATGTATTGGTAGCAGGCAAAACACACCAAATAATTGGCATTTTTTTATGCCCAAGGTGGCAGTAGAATATTTATTTATTTATTTATTCGAGATTTATATCCCGCCCTTCCCACGAATGGCTCAGGGCGGCTGAGAACTTCCGTCCAATAGACGGAAGAACTTCCGTCCAAAAGTGTCAAGCTTCTTTCCTTCCTTGCCTGGAGGGGTGGAGGAGGAATGACGTCCTTTGGATGAGGAGGTCACTGCCAAGGAGTTGGGTTTGGGGTGGTTGAATAAAAATTCTGCACCTACTTCCTTCACCTTGTACATGTGCTCCAACCTGCAGGAAGAAACCACCGTCGATACTGGTTTGTCCCAGTGGGTTTTGGCTGCTTGCAGAAAGACTATTGTCACAGGCAGGGTAATGGCTGTGGAGATGTCTTTTTGCACTATGTCTTAGACCAAGTCTGTAACTTCAGGTTGAGGCTGTGTTATAGATAGGCCAAGAGTGTTAGCCATCCTTTTGACCAGATCTCCGTAGAACTTCAGGTCCTCCGACGGGGAGATGGGAAAGCCTTCATCTATCCATGTGGAAGGTCCTGGAGTGTTGGGTTCTGTATTGGACGAGGTAGAGGCATCATCCTCTACCAAGGAGGCATCTGATTCCTGGGGATTGGAACGGCCGGATCCGGATGGTGGTAGTGGAGAGGTTGGGGCCAATGGTTTGGTTTTCGGCTTGGTTGGTTGTGGAGGTTTCTTAGATGGATGCTTTGGTTCCCTTGGAATCAATCTTGTGGAAAGGGTGGAATATTGGTCCCAATCCAGATTCCGATGGTGCCAGTATGGGGGCTGGTAGCAAGGGCAGTAAAGGTACTGGTACTGTCATTGATCCCAGGGATGTAGCCTTGGTGGGAATGGCCATCGAGGTGGATACCAGTAGTCAGAAACCTCAGGATATTGAGGTTAGTACTGTGGAGTTGGAGGATGTTCTGGATGGGTTTTTGGGTTGCCCAGGGGCGGATTCTCCTCCACTGCTTCATCTTGTCCATCCGAATCCGATTCTGAAGATCGAGGTGTGTGTTGTGTGAGGTCGATTTCGTCAATATCCATGGAATCTTCTGTCTGTTTCTGCACTGGGGAGTTCACTTGCCACATCGGCGTTTGAAGTATTTTTGAGGGTACCAACGTTGAAAAGGTCAGGTCCAGTGTGTGTGTTGCCATGAGGCAGATTGCAGACCCTTCCACAGGGTGTAACCAGCGTTTTTTTGCTGTGGGGTCCTTGCACCCTCCTGGGTTTTATGATGGTTGTCCTTCTTCCGTTTCTTAAAGGAAGAAGCTGAGGAGTCCAATGCTGACATCCCTTGGGTCAATATGGATGCTCCGACTTCGACTGGTAAGTTCAGGTGCATCGACTTGGAAGGCGTTTGGAGGCGAGGAGAAGCTACCACTGATGATGAAGCTCCCTCTGCACCTGATTTTTTGGCCATTTTTTTGAGGGCCAAATCTGATTCCAGCAGTAATCTGATCACCAAATCACCAAATCTGATTCCAGCAAGCCGCTCGGTTTTTCCTCATTTGTTTTCAAAACTTGAGGCAATGTGGGCACGTATCATTGCTATGGCCCTCTCCTAGGCAGAAGAGGCAGAGGGAGTGAAGAGGTATTTGGGAATGGGAAGGGGCACAAAAGTAAACTAGGTATTCAGCCAGGGGTACAAAAGAATGGTAGTTTTCGATCTAAATATGGATAAAACATTAAGGATGCTGACACTGAATGTCAATGGCTTGGGATCAGACTTAAAGAGATACAAGCTCTCTAGATTCCTTAAACAACAAAATATAGACATAGTTTGGCTCCAGGAAACTCATAAATCTAAAAGAGATAAAAGACCCTTGATTAGTGACCCAAATTGGGAAATTTTGGCAGAGGCACGGGGATCAAATAAAGCAAGGGGGGTAGCAATCCTAACTCATAAAAGGTATGATATAAGAACAATAGAGGTGATAAGAGATGCTGAAGGGAGATTTGTCATGGTTAAGTGTTTGATTGAAAATAGGTTAACATCATTGATAAATATATATGCTCCAAATACAGGACAGAAAACCTTTTTATTAAAAGTTCTAAAAAAAGCTAGTAAATTTATTGAAGGGGAGGTGATATTAGCGGGTGACTTTAATAAGGATGTTAATAAGGATAAAATAATAAATTGGAGACAATGGAACTTTATTGAAGTATATAAAGCTCTTAAATTGGTACCTGAACCCACATACTTCTCAGGGAGATATAAAACGACTTCATGTTTAGATTATGTATTAATTAATAGAACATGCAACTGGGAAATTAAAAAAGTTATTACCCACCCAATATGGATATCGGACCATGCCCCGATAAGTGTAGAATTTAAAACAACATATAAGCAACCAAAAGAATATGGAGATACAATAATATGGTTATGGTTAAGGATAAGGATAAAAAACATATTATGGAACAAACGAAGCTATTCTTTCAAGAGAATAGAGGTACAGTGGGAACAAATATCTTATGGGACGCAGCTAAGGCGGTGATCAGAGGACAATGTATTATGAAAGAAAAGGAGATAAAGAAAAAATGGTATGCAGACAGAGAAGGCAGGCTTCAAGAATTAGGTAAACTGCAAAAAGACCAAGTTCAGAAGTTTTGCCCCATTAGACACAAGTTAATTAGGGATTTACAGAAAAAACTAGATGATCTAGACTCTATGGCATTATGGAGGAAACAGGTCATGGTAAAAAATGAATACCAGAGGAATACTCTTAACTCAGCTAAGAGACTAGCAAATTTTCTAAAAAATAAGAAACAAAGGCAAAGTGTGAGAAGTATCAGAGTGGATAAAAAGCTAACACAGAATTCAGAGGAAATAAAAGCAGCATTTGAGACTTTTTATAAAGACTTATATGGAGAAAAAGGAGTGAAGGATTTTCAAGAAGAGATAGGAGTAAGGTTGACAGATATAGAGCAGAGAGGATTAGAGGACAATATAACAAGACAAGAGATTGAAAGAGTGATAGATAGTTTAAAGGTAGGAAAATCTCCTGGACTGGATGGATTCTCAGCAGAATTTTATAAGGAAATGAGAGAAATATTAGTACCAGAATTGCAAGAAGTATTTAATAATATACTTAAAGGGGGCATAGCTCCAGACACATGGAGAAAGGCAGAAATCACAGTGATTTTAAAACCCCAAAAGGATCCTCAAGAAGTAGGATCATACAGACCAATTAGCCTATTGAATCAGGATTATAAAATTTTTGCCAAAGTAATGGCCAATAGGCTTAAAAATATTATACAAAAAGTTATAAAAGAAGATCAATATGGTTTTGTAGAAGGTAGGAACATTGCACATCCAATCCGAAACATAATAAATGTCTTGAGCCATAACAAGTCCGGGAAATTGGCGTTATTGAAGTTAGATGTTTATAAAGCCTTTGATACATTGTCACATAATTTTTTGTGGACAGTTATGGATAAATATGGGATAAGTCAATCAACAATAAGGGCATTTAAGGAGATATATAGAGAAGGTACAGCTGTAGTTAGACTTAATGGAGAACACACAGCACAATTTGCAATCCAGAGGGGAGTTAGGCAGGGATGCCCGATCTCCCCCTTTTTCTTCATAATGGCAATGGAACAGTTAGCCCAACGTCTTAGAAACTCGGGGAGAATTGAAGGATGTCATTTAGGCAAGGAAGAAATTAAGTTGAACTTGTTTGCAGACGATCTGATTATAGTCATGGTTAATCCAAAAGAAGCAGTAAAGGAGATACAGATTATATTAGAGGACTTTGAATCAAACTCGGGACTAAAAATCAATATGGCAAAATCAGAAATAATGTACATTAATGTAAAAAAAGAGGAAAGGAAAGAGATTCATGAACGAACGGGGATAGGACTAGGGGTCAAGAAAATCAGATATTTAGGAATAGACTTAGTCAAAAATGTTAAAAAGTTGGTAGAAAAGAATTATAACAGAATATGGAGTACGATAGTAAAAGATATGAAGAGATGGGGCAAGAAGATGTCAAACATAACAACCAAGATTAATACAGCGAAAATGTTTTGGACTTCGAAACTATTGTACTTATTCCAAACGATACCTTTAGAAATTAAAAAACAAAAACTCGATAGTTGGAACGTGAAAATAAAAGAATGGATATTCGGTAGCAAAAAAAGTAGAGTTTCAAGGCATTTCATATATGCGCATAATACAAACATGGGTTGGGGGGCCCCAGATCTGAGGAGTTACTATGAGTCATTTCAATTAAAAGCATTAATGGAAATAGGAGAGGAAAGGGAGAGGAAGTGGGTAAGAGTAGAGAATGAGGCAAATAATGGAATAGGGAATTTAGGGGTTTTCACTGGACGCAAGATCAAAGTTAACATATTAGAAACAGGACCGAGGAAAACAGCACTAATGATTTGGAGAAAATGGCAATTAAAATGGTTAAAGGGAACATCTAAACAAACCCCATTAGAGGCCTTGGATGAAAAGAATGACGATAAAGGATGGTGGAGATTACTCAGTAAAAAAGGGTATAACAAGCTACAAGATATGTTAGTTGGGCAGACACTCAAACCATTGCAAACGCTATACGATGAAATAGGTAGGAAATATTGGCTGAAAATAACAGGATTATATAACAGAATTAGGAAGACAATAGAAGACAGATTGGTGACTGAAGGAGAACCAATGGAGGAGTTGTTAAAAGGGATGATAAAAACAAAGAAAGGGACAGTAGGAAGGATATATAGGAAAATGACGACGGATAAGGAGGAGATAAAAAATTTAGTTAAAAAAAATGGAGCTCTGAAACCAACTTAGCAGATAATGTATTTGACAGTCTCAAGAAAGGTATACATCAGCTCAAAATGCATAAATTTAGAGAACTGGAGTTAAAGTTCCTCACAAAATGGTACAGAACACCAGCAACATTAGCCAATATGTTCCAGGGTTTGAATTCTAACTGTTGGCACTGTGGAAAGAAAAAAGGATGGTATTCCCACATGTGGTGGGAATGCTCAGAAGTTAAACCCTTTTGGGAAAAGGTAATAGAGCATATCCATAACTTTTTTGCTATAAGACCAACGATAGATCTAGATTTAATGTTCGGGAGCATATTAAATAAATACGGAATCAATAAAGAAGGGCTGGATCTATTCAAAGCAATGGTGCTAGCTGGCAAGGCTGTAATAGCCTTTGGCTGGAAGGATAAAACCAAATGGACGGAGCAAAACTGGCATAATTATTTATTTGAATATGTTCAGTCGGACATTATAGCTATGCTTAATCGTGATGAACAATGGGGGTCAAAAACAAAAAGGAGAAAGGAGAAATGGTATCCATATTTAAAGTGGTCACTAGAAGGTCAACGGCGGGACATTCGGTGGAAGCTTCTTAATTTGTGCCCCTGGCTAGAAAGTTGAGCACGCAAGGGAGGGAGGGAGGGATTAGGGAAGAGAAAAATAGATTGATGAATGTGATAGGAAATCAAATCCTATGTATTAAAACATTCTCATCCCTATCGTCAGGGCAGGAAAAGCTCGGAAGTGACAAGAATATGAAGGTGAAAGAGAAAATGGACTTAATAAGGCCTAGAAGGAGAAGACTAAAGAACGACGGTACTACTTGGAAGCAAGAAGACCTCAATATGGACTGATATAAGAACATTTAAACTAAAAGGACCGAGCAAGAATACTTTGTAAAGGGAGATAGAGATTCAGATGTATACTCTGTATGAGAAAAAGGATAAGCTTAATGTAAATGACTAAAACAATAAACATATTCATATATAAAAAAAAAGAGGCAGAGGGAGTGACTGCAGATAGGGGTGAGCTTGCTCCTGCAATGGGAACAGCGTTTGAAGCATCCCCACATAGGCCAGAGACCCGCATGGGGAAGAATCAGGTAAACAACTTGGAGAGAAAAACTACAACTAACTAATTAACTACAAAACTTTAAACTATTAACTTCTATTTATCTATTTATTATTTAGGAACTATGTAAGAAAGGGAAGAATACACCAACCAGAGCAGGAGTGAACGTACTTTCACGCGCGCGGTCAGAAGAGAACTGGCGGGATTCTGGCACCAGCCCTGGAGCATGAGCGGTGGGGTTCCTGGGCATGCCCAATGCTGAGACAATAAAACTCTATCAGAGCTTCAGAAACACCATCAGTCAGCGCAGGCACCGTCGATCCCAACAGTGTGATGCACAGAGACCATGAAGAAAATCTATATTTTTATATATAATCATAGTGGCAAGAATGTTATATGCACAGGAATGGAGGTTTCTGACAATACCTACAATAGAAGAATGGTTGGAGAGAATGTTGGACCTTGCAGCAATGGCTAAACTCATTGCGTTGGTTAGGGAAAAGACCATTTATTATAGACTGGACACTCTTATAGACTTTTTGCAGGAAAAAAGAAAACAGTAATTTGATTATTTGTGGTTTTGATGATTAAGGTATTGGGATACAAAAAAGAGAGTTCATTATTCTTCAAATATAGCAAGGGGAAATTTTGTAATAAAACTTATAATTAATGTAGAGAAAACCAGAAGTATTTTTCTATTTTATATATGGAGGGGTGGTTGTTTCTCATTTTTTTTAAACCCCCACCCTTTAAAAAAATCTTTTTAGTATTTTGTAGATGGAGTGTGTGTGAGTGAGTGAGTGTGTGTTCTAGCATGCCAGGAAGTCCCTTACTGGGACCCTTACTGGGACCTGGGTCTCTTTCAGAGAGGTGGCGTGATCTGTGTCCTGGCCCTAGTATTCCTTTGGAGGTCTCCTTTGCAAGTTCTCGCCAGGGTCAGCCCTGCTTAACTTCAAAATCTGAAAAGATTAGGCTTGCCTGGGCTATCCAGGTCAGGGTGTCTTTTTAAAAATCTTACCAATAAAAACTAGAAATTTTAAATTGGGGCTGGAAGAGATTTCCAGGGTGTAAGCTTTTGGGAGTCAAAGTTCCAGATCTGATGAAGGGAGCTTTGACACTCAGAAGCTTATATCCTGGAGTTTTGTTAATGTTTAAGGTGCTGTATACTCTTTTACAATTTGTGACTCTTCAAATCCAGATCAACCCCAGTTGTCCATAGCCTGCCAAGTGGCTGACAAAACATCTCTCTGTTTTTGCAGTCCCAGACATATGGCAAAACCAGACTAATTTTCAAATACTTGATGCGCTACCATTGCAGGGCTAATGCACTACGTTTGGTTTGTCAGAATGCAAGTTCTGCAGGGCTGTCTTAAACTGTACAAATCTACTTCACTTTTGTGTAATATGTGGCTTAGGAATTAGTTCAAAGATGAGACTAAATATAGCACAAGTTAATTGGACTACTGTGGGTTTGGGGTATATTTTTCATATAACCTAGGTTACTATTTGCATGAAAGATAAGGACCAGTGGTACATGCTGCTTCTTTCCCATTTTTGACTACATATCTTTTTACTGCATGTTGTTCACAGTCAGTGACTGCTTTATTTCATGGTCTGTATTTTGCAAGACTCCTGGGATGATAACGGATTAGGCTTCCCAAATCCCCTGCCTGGGCGGGGGACCCCCGATTTGGAGCCTCCTCCCCCCGCTTGCCAAAAATCTGGAAAGCGGGGGGGAATGGCGGCCCTTCCCACCTGCCGGAGACAAGAGGAGTTGAGTGCAAGTGGGCCTCTGGCTGGGTTGGCTGCACGCCGGCGAGGTGAGCTGGAGCTGGGCGCTCCTTCTCGGAGCCCTTTTCTTTCTGGTGGTGGCCGCGCAGCTTCCCCTCCCGCGAGTCCCGCCTCATCCCAGCTGGCTGGGGGCTCTTCTGTGCCCTGTTGATGGAGCGCCGGCTGTCCCCGAAGGGAGGGAGGGAAGCGCGCATGTCTTGCCCCTTCACTAAAACTGTTCTTCATCGGCTGGATGTCGCAGAAGACTACAAGTCCCATGCCGCTTTGTGCTCTCTCTCTGCGGCCGGCGGGAACCCTTCAGAACAAAGCCTGGGGGGGGTGGGACCTGAAACAGTCGCCACACAGTGATGATCTCACTCAATTCGTTCAAGCGACATAGAAGGAAGAACGTTCCTCCAATCGCTTCCGCTTTAGTCATGCGCGCTGACTGCCTGTGCAAAGGTGAACTCCCCCCCTCCTCTTTAGAAGTCTTCCTTAGACAGAACACTGTCATTCCCCCCCGAGTAGTGTCTCCATCGCTGATGATCCTCAAGCCTTCCTATCCCCTGTATGACAAATACATCAGACTTGGAGCGAGTCTTGGGGGCGTCGTGTTGGCTTTTGGCGCAAGAGGCACGGGACTTGTAAGAGGTAGCGAGCGTTGGGTCGCTGTGACACCCGAGCTCCCCCCATCTTCGCCTCTTCCCTTTCGTGCACCCCTCAGGTGCCTCTTCTCTGACAGTTCTCCAGCCAAAGGTGATGAGGCAGGGGTGGGCGGGCATCGGCAATGGCTGAGACTGTGGCGGACACCAGGCGCTTTATCACCAGCCGCAGAACCTGAACGAAATGGCATTTTAAAAGGTATGCTGTCCCTTTAAATGTGATGACCAGAACTCCCTTGGAGTTCAATTATGTTTGTCACACCCTTGTTCCTGGCTCCGCCCCAATGTCTCCTGGCTCCACCCCCAAAGTCTCCTGGCTCCATCCTCAAAGTCCCCAGATATTTCTTGAATTGGATTTGGCAACCCTATAACGGATGGACATTTGGGGGTGAATGGGAGGCGTCCCAAATCAGGACGGCTCAAAAAGAGCCATCCTGAAGCCTCCACACGCTCCCCCGCAAGCCATCCCCATCCCGTCCATGGTGAAATGGGCGTGTTCAGACGGCTGTTGCACACCATTCCCATCACTCAGCTTGGGTTTTTCCCCATACATTTTCAGCAGTAATGCGCATGTGTGCACGTGTGCACACAGGCACACTGAACAGTTTTGTTTTTTAAAAAAACTGGATGCAACTTGGGACGGCTTGGCAGTTTCACACCACCAAGGCACCTCGCTTGCACCTTTCTGCTTCAAGAGGCCAAGGAGGCAACTGGTGTGAGGCTCAGATATTTGCTATCACTCCAGAAGTGGTAGCTTTTTGAGTCGCACTGCAGAGGCTAGAGGACAGGGTGAGGATGTCAATATTAGACCCCAAATATTTGTTAGGGCAGGGATAATGCTTATGATGTTGAGTGAATTTCTTTGGCCCTTTTGTACGTATATATGAACTCTTTAATATTTCAGCATGATTGAAAATATTTCTGTTATGTTTATATATTGGGCTGTTCTGTTGGTCTTTAAGGTGCTGCTTGACTCAGATCTTACTCTTTTACCATTTGTGACTCTTCAAACCCAGATCAGTCCCATCAAACCCATCAGCCACAATTAAACAGTCAGGTTTTTTAATAGATTGACTGTTCATCAACCCATTAGTGGCTGTTCAGATTGTTTTACTGTATTTTCTCCAGAGGACAGATTCAAGTGGGTAGCTGTGTTGGTCTGTAGCAGCAAAACAAAGTCTGAGTCCAGTAGGACATGCTCATCTTCTAACATTGTATATGCCATCAAATGCCAACAATGTCCTTCCATTCCCTATGCAAAAGGATAAATGGACACAAATCTGGCATAAAGAATCAGAAGACTGAGAAACCTGTAGAACACTTCAACCTTCCAGGACATTCAGTGGGTGACCTCAAAGTAGTGTTTTATTGCAAAGAAACTACAGGAACAGACAAGAAAGGAAAATTGCTGAGTTGCAAGTTATTACAACATTCAGAACAATCGAATACCCAGGATTTAACAGGGATTTTATTTTTATTTTTTTTAAAATCACTACACATGCTAACCCATTCAGCCTTTACATCTGTATTCTCACCAATTCCCCAGAAGGTCCTCTTTATTTTATTTCTTATTTGGAATAATAGAGTAGCATAACATGTAATGAACAGTAGAATATAATGTTTGGTCCTTGAATCTGTTAAACATCTTCATTATATTGTATGCTAATTGACTGTTTACCCTCTACCTATATATATGGACTGGTAATTTCTATTTAATTGTATCTAAAGAAGTGTGCATACACACACACGTTTACACCTTAAATAAAACTTAAATGTGTCACTGGACTCAAATTTTGTATTCCTCCCAAACAATGCTGTATAGTACAATAGAGTTTTCTGCATGTTGATATAGCACTGATGACTTCTGTTCCACCATAATCCCTGCTCCAGTGCTCAACTTGACAGGCAATTGTTTAAATGGCAGTCAAATCAGTCATAAATAAATGCTGTCTTTCAAAGGCTACTATTCAGTAGTTCTTCACAAGATTAAAGCTTAGGCCTTAACACTCTTAGAGCACAGAGACAGAACAATCATGCACCTAGAGCTGACCAATAGAACTTGAGACTTATCAAACAGAATTCAGCCCTCAGCCATTTTTGTGGACTATTGAATACGTAAGTGCTCTTGGTTTGTGATCTCAGGCACAGCTTACACATTACAAAGTCCCTATGGTGGATACGTGGCCTCAGTTAGGATTTTGGATCAGACCTGTGCCTGAGTTCTGTGGTGGGGCCCAGTTCAGAACTGGACCTATGGTGCACGCAGCAAAGGGGCTTTCAGTGTTGCCAGTTCCAGGTTGCTAACTTTCAGGAGATTTGGGGGTTGAGCACAGAAGGGTAGATTGGAGATCTTAGTAAGACATAATTCCATAGAGTTCACCCTCCAAAGTAGCAACTGTTGCCTGGAAATCAGTTGTGATTCTAGGAGATCTCTAGGTCCCACCTGTAGGTTGGCAGCCCTATGCATCACCATTCTCTTCCCTCCTCCACCCCTCTTCATATTGTTTTCTTTACTTGAAACAGCTCCTAGGAGCTGCTGTTTGTTGGGAGCTGTGAGGAAAAGCCCCCTACTTTTCATACATGTGAACATCATGATCACCAGCATGGTTGCCAGGGTGCCTGGAGATTTGACTCTCACACCTCTGCTCTAAGAAGTGGACTTTGCTTGCAGTTTCTAAGGCTTATGTGGATACCATAAGCCTCAGCTTTGCATCTACGTCTCTGAAGAGTGTTAGCCAGAACTACAGACATGCTCCAGCTGCTCCTTGTGTGCCCAGTCTTGGCCACTGCAGTGGAAGAAGCCAGGCCACCATGTTTCCAGCCTGGCTCCATGGACCTAAAGCTAACAACAGCAGAAATCCATCTTGCTTTCCTGACCCAAGCATACCCCACCAGGCTGAACTCATTCCTTCTTAGTGGGAAAGTCACACGTACACACCCTGAGCCTGCAAGCAACCCATTTACCTCATGAATGGATTAATAGCTCCACTGTTGATCCTAATTGCTCAGCAATACCAGAACAATAAATCTTGCCCAGCAGAAGATGAGAAAGAGGAAGGACATCTCCTGTCTCCATCAAGTCTTTTGTCTACACCGGGTGGTACCTAGGCCAGCATTTGATTCCCTATTGTCACCTTCCCAGCTAATCCCATTTAATCTTAAGTATCCAGCCATTTCCATTCTCACCCTAGTCTAATACCTTGGAGCCGCCCCAGGCAGCATCGCAGCTTGGAAATTTCCAGCTTCACCAGACTAAGGTGAAGTTCATTGGTCAAAACTGGCATCCAATTAGGTGTCAGCAAGGGATGTCCAGCCTTCTTGGTCATCGCAGAACCTCCCATCTCTCCTCCCTTGGACCTCCCAGTCCCTAAGGGTCTGAGGAAGCCTATTTAACCTCTGACCCAACTCCACTCATGTGTGCTTCTATTCAGCAACCCACCTTCCGCTGTCTAGATCCATCCCCAATTCTGGCCACAGTTTTGGGTCCATTTCCCCTGTCCTCTCATGTCGCCATTGGAACCTTCCTGGAAGAACTACGATGGTAAATATCGCCCTGTATGTCTACCCTGATATGTGTCCCTATCAATCTATCTATTTTTCCTAGACCTGTATGAATGTGTGAATGTTTTGTATTTTACCTTGTGTGAAAGAACTACTATTCTAAATAAATTACAATTGGTTTTTATTAAATTAGAGTCCTTTATTGAGCATTGACTCTCTGATCGGTTGAGCCTCGTATACACAGATAACAAAGATTCCTTTTTGGGGCTAGCTGTCTCTCAGTCTAATTCCCCAAGTTATTTTGAGAGCAGTTTCCCTAACAGAGCAACTTTCATATACTGATAGCTATATGCACATTTCCCTAGTCATGGAAATAGCAGCTCACTGGAGCCATTTCATGTCAAGAAAATAGAGTATAGAGAAAGCTTAAGAACCCTCTCCCTCATTCCGAGTTCATATCAAGTCCTGCATGTCTGAGAAATAGGTTCCCAGCACAAAACTCCAGGTGCATGGCTACTGACAGTCCATATGTCTGCCACATTAATTTTGTAACATGTGAATCAGCTCTCAGGCAAGCAGCAAAATTTATTTTTTTAATACAAACTTTATTGTTTTTCGTTAGAAGATGCAATTACATGTAAAGATAAATTGCTCATTAAGAACCCATCAAAATAATAACAACCATTAAACTCAGAATTCAAAAGAAAATCAAGTTTTGATGCATTGCATTTCTAAGAATAATATTTTGCTCACTCAGGTGAGTTACCACTGGGTACCATAATTCTATAACCTTTTCATACAAAGTTGGGGGCATATCTTTATTTGAATGAGTCAATTTATTAAGAATAAAATAATCTCAGATCTCCATGTAGTTAGAGCTGGTGTGCAATTAGATTCCCAGTTAAACGCCAGGAGTGTTTTTGCTATTGCTAATAAGATTGAAGTAATTTCCCATTTTCTTTTAGGTACTACCGATTGAGACGAGTTCTCCAGAAGAAGCACCTCAGGATTATAAGCTAAGTGAACCTTTAATATAGCGTTAACATCTGCTACTATCATTTTCCAATAGTTTTGTATGCTTGGACAATTCCACCATAGAGGAAATAGTTAGCTATTTGCCCGCATTGTTTGGGGCAGTTAGGGTTATTCCCAGCTTTAAATCTACATATCACAGAAGGAGGAAAGTACCATCACTCTATGATTTTATATGTTTGAAATCTTACTGTAAAGATCTTAGAAGTATTGCCCAGTGACAACCAGATGCAAAGTTTTTTCAAGCCCCTAGTGGACTACCATACATGGGTGGTGGGTTGAGTTTGGTCACAGGCCTAATGCAGATTCTATTTCATGCCATGCAAATATAAGCAGATCCAACTAACAACAGTCCTCTAGTGGGCAACTGACATTTGGCTGTTGCTCCTCTTTTAGTTCTTGCACACATTGCAGCTGTCAGATTACAGAGGAGACAAATGGCAGCACAGGATCCATACTGTGGAATGCTTTTGTTTGTCACCTCCTTCTTGGTGCTGCATCAAGGTTCCCACGCAGAATGTGCAGCAGAGACGATCTTTTATGCAAAGCATAACGCAAAGCTTGTTTCTGCCCTGATTGCTTTTGACATTATCTTGCAGGCAACTAAAGTTCAAATGAAAAACAAATTGGCTTGGGAATCTGGAGAGGGCAGGAATACAGATTAGAGAGACAACCATAAACAAATGTTGATTAGCAAGAGGATGGGATGGAGCCTTCACATCGCAACAAGGTTATGGCCTCACTCAAAATGTTTGGATTAAAAGGCTATCAACTGCATAAATAAAATGATTGCTATGAAACTAAGCCTTGTTCAGAGGCAGTTGACAGCTTATATTACTATACCTACTGCTCCTGTTTTTAACCACATATTTTGCAGTTATAAGCAGAGTCAACACTGAACAATTTCAATACTTTAAAAAGAGAAAGCATGGGTCAGAGTCTGAGACCCTCCAAAAAAAGGAAGCAAGGTGGCAAATGCCTGTTCTCAAAACTGCCAGTACACCTATCCACCCAAATCACAGGTAGGATGAACGGTGCCTGAGAGCTGCCGACTCCAGTTGAGAAATTCCTAGAGATTTGAGGGTAGAGTCAGGGTAAGGAAGGGTTTGGGGAGGGCAGGGATCTCAGCCGCCCTGAGCCTGCTCCGGCGGGGAGGGCGGGATATAAATAAAATTTTGTTGTTGTTGTTGTTGTTGATATGTTTTCCTGGTAATTTACCCATCAATGCTTTTTGCCTTCAATAGCCTTATAACATCTGGGTTTTCAAATAAAGACAAAATATACCTCCTACTTCCATATCAAGACTTAAATACATCTTGCTGCTGCAGGCATTCAACTATTTTTTTAAAAAAACAGAATGTGCTACAGGAAATATTTAGACTTTTATATTCCAGAAAGATATCTTAAGGGCTCAATTTGAAGACAACACGACTACTCGGCAAGTAGAATTCAGATATCATATATACTGTGGTTGCCAAACTGCGGGGTGGGGGTCATTATTTTGATTTCTGATGACTTTGCAGGTGTTAAGGATGTCCTTTGTCCTCTTCTTTAAAAAGCCGTTTTTATTAGGGCTCTTCTTTTAGTGTATTTACTTTGATCAGGAGCCAAAGCTTTTGACTGGTAGACAAATTTCTGCCTAAATCAATGTGATTTCAGACATGCCTTAATGAAAGAAATAGTGTTAGGTGGGGTGAATAGTAAAGAATACAGACTACTGAGCCTTTCTTTGTCAAACTCAGGGCAAGTTTCTGATGGTAATTGTTCTTTTTTCTGAGCAATTATTGGCCATATTTTATTTGGCAGACCAAGCCCTCAGGTACTCACAGTATGCATGCTTTCAAGGTGAAGGTGTACACAGTGTGAGTACAGAAAAAAATAAAAAAAACCTTTGGCAAAGACCCCATCCCTTTCTTCTTGGCATGGCCAGACTTGCCTCAAGCATAAGAAGTCTGTTTTGTGCATCTTCTAATAGCCAGCAGGTGTTCCATTGCTTACAGAACACAAAGTAATAGGTGAAATGCTTCCAATAAAGGATACCATCTGAATTCATGGAATTATACTTCATGGAATTATCTGTCTGACAAGAATATGTATTAAGATTAAACAGCCTTTGTTTAGAGATACCATTTGTGTTTGCTGCCTCCTGGATTTCAATACAAGCATGAACCTTGTAGCATTTTTGTTCCTAAAAAAGATACGTTTCAAAGCCAGTTTAAGTGAATTTATCAATAGAATAATGTATGAACAGCACAGCTTTATAGCAGAACAAAATCTATTGCCTACTGGCAAGAAAAATGTAAACACTCAACAACAACCTTGCACATTATGAAATATCTAAGAAAATGCAAGTACCTTATTAAGGCTCAGTTGCAGAGTGTTGTTTCATGTATCAATCCTTTCACGTACCCTCAAGAGACATTTTTTCTTTGATCCTTCTCCTTCCATTCATCTCATAAACTGCTTTTAAAAGTCCCTCAATCTAGATACAAACATAATTTTAGTAGTGAGTTGTAACAGCATACTCACTGCATTTTGTTATACACACAATGTCCTTCACACTGAGCCTAGGATGGCAGGAGGTCTCAATGAACTTCTTAATCATGGCATTTTATACAGTGAGATAAGGTAACAATACTGATTTAATATATGCTCTTACAAATTTGTGTCTACTGCTTATTTCCCCCCTCCCTCCCCTAGCAGGAGGCAGGTTCACAGGTTGCCATCCTCCAGTTCCCAACCTCCAGAGCTGTACTCTGTCAACCCTGGTAGGGTGACGGGTTTGGATGGGCAGCAGGAGATTTCTCAGAATCACCAGGTTGCCAACCACCAGATGGTAGCTAAAGCTCCTCCAGCATTACTACTAAGCAGATTCAAATGTTGCCAACCTTTGGGTGGCTGTGTTTCTTCCAGAACTGGTAGGAAGCAGATTCAAATGTTTCCAGTCTCCAGGTGGTGGCTGGGGATTGCCCAACCATAGTATAAAATGGAGACAGAGGTGCTAGTCTCCAGGGGCTGCCTTGATATTTCCCAGAATTAGTGCTATGCAGAATTATAGTTTGCCAATGTCTAGGTGGTGGACAATACTCCCTCTAAGCTATGGAGTCTTGTGAGCAAAATTCTAATTTGTGAGCTACTGGCATTAAAGTTGTGAGCTATTGCATAATTGAGTTGCTCTGGGGCCATTTTTCCCAAACAAAGACAAAAATGTGTGAGCCAGAGGCTAAAATAAATAAACAACAAACTGAGCTAGCTCACACTAGCTCAGCTTAGAGATAGATAGTGAATAGTGAAGACAGTAGTTAGATGCTCTTGTTAGGGGTAGGTAGATAGGAATGGCAGTAGATAGAAGATAGGGGTAGGCAGACAGATATGTAGTTAGATAGCTAGAATATAGATCATTAACTGGCCAGCTCAGGCAAGGTCAAACTTATCAGATGTTGCAGGCTGAGCATAAATAGCCTGGGGTAGGACATTGAGGGAAAATCCAAAGGAGCTACACAGAGGCAGGTGATGGCAAGCTGCCTTCATTCATCTCCTTAACCTTCAAGTTGCACTGATGTTTGGCATTTCACATCCAAACTATACAATTCAGGATGAGGGCAGTCCCTATTTAGATGACTTGTACCTCTACCTGTGGTTGAATTATGGAAATAAACGCAGCCTGGAACCATTATTGCGCACCTTCACTTAAGAGTCAGTCTAGGCAATCCAAATAATTTAAAATAGAATAACAACAACAACAACAATGGTAATTATAATAATATGCAGAGCTGGAGGGTTGGTTAGGCACCAGAAGGCCCAGTTTCAGCACAAATTACTCCAGTGATGGAAAACGCCTCCCCTGGAAGAACAGTGGCTCAGTAGCAGATCACATTTTAGTCAGGGGGTGCATGTTTATGAACTGAGCATGCTAACATGTAGCAGTAGATGGGGGGGGAGGAGGGGCTCACGCTCACTAAATTATTTCTATTTGAGTCTAGTGCAGCATGCTTCCAGGTAGGCTCACCTGTCAGCTTAAGGTGCCCCCATCACCATTTGGCCAAGTTGACCTTCTCTACACTTGGATGGGAGCTAGCAGCAGAGACACAGCAACAGTACCGGTCCTCTTCATCAGATACAGGGACCTCTAGTGGCTCTGGAAGATCCATATTGGTGGCTGTAAGTTGAGTGCTTGGTGGCAGGAGAGGAGCAAGAGGAGGGGGCGGTATGCCACTTGTGGTTATTGCCTACCAGAAGGCATCTTTGCTCACCCTGGCAAATATACCCAGGGATTTCTGGATGTTGGGATATGATGTGGTTTTCCAAAAGTGCACCTCTGACAGGGCAAGGTCAGAGGATTTGCTGTATTATGAACATTGCCAAATGGATTGGCTCAGACATTAAGGGTTATCAAGTAGAAGCAAGGCCATGAGGTGGATTCAGTCACAATTACGGTCTCTGATCCATAGAATATGCTTCTTTCAGGCATGCTGTGGGATGGACAGGGCCTGCAATTCGGGTATGTAGAAGGGCAGATGCAATTTACAATCAGCTGGCATGCATGGCTTTTGAGGCCTACATTACACATATCATTCATCATCTCAATTTTCCTTCATTGGTCCAGTGGGTAGCCTGCAGGGCATGCCTTGACATGCTGTGCCACTTTGATTGGAACATACCACTAGCACAGAATGCTGGAATGGGGTGACAGCATCCAGATACAGTTGGTTGTAATGGGAAGTGTGAGTTGCCTGTGGGGTCAGCTGAGGCAATAAGGGTTATTAAGCGGGATTCCTTAGGATCAGGCCAGTGGCCCTATCACCACAAACAGCCTCACAGGTGTTGTGGGGAGCTCAATCAGGGCCATTGGGGGATGAAGTCACAATTGCAGTCACTGATCCATAGAATACGCTTCTTTCAAGCATGCAGTGGGCTGAGCAGGGCTTACAATTCAGATGCCCAGAAGGACACATATAGTCTACAATCAGGTGGCATGCACAGGCTTTTGAGGCATGTATCTGATTGCCAGGGCCTAGATTACACATAACCTGCACTATCTTGGTTTTTCCTTTATTGGCCCAGCCAGTAGTCTGCAGGGCATGAGTCACTGTGCAGTGCCACATTGATTGGGACACACCGCTGGAACAGAATGCTGGACTGGGGTGACAGCTTCCAAATATAGTTGAATGTAATGGGAAGGGCAGCAGCAGTTCCATGGGGAAGGTTGCCAGAACAAGATCTCTAGGTACCAGGCCTGACTAGAAGTAGCCTCATGGGAATGTGGCAAGCACTGCAGCCAGGCTGCACTGGGCTGCTGCTTGTTAATGCCTGTGCAGTTCCAGGGATGCTGTGCCATGAAGTATGGGGTTGCAGGCACAGCCATGAGGACCAACGGTCATCTTTAACATAACCAGAGACGCCTGACTGCACCTATTTAGTTCAGGGTGGTGACACACAGGGAGTGGCATGGTGCATGGTTAGCTGAACCTGAGTGGCCTATGGATGCAGTGAGGCCTTCGGCCAGTTGCACCAGGAGGCTGATTGTTTACAATTATTCAGTTCCAGAGACCCAGAGTAAGGAGTGTGGAGTTGCGGGCACACTCTTGTGCACAGGCTGTTGACTATTTAGTCTATTTACAATGTCTTTTCAGTTCCAGATACCCAGCATAAGGAGTGCGGGGTTGCATGCACACTTGTGCACTGACTGCTGACTATTTAGTCTATTTACAATGTCTGTTCAGTTCCAGAGACCCAGCATAAGGAGCATGGAGTTGCATGCACACTCTTGTGCACAGGCTGCTGACAATTTCGTCTATTTACAATGCCTATTCAGTTCCAGAGACCCAGTGTAAGGAGCGCGGAATTGCAGGCACACTCTTGTGCACAGGCCGTTGACTATTTAGTCTATTTACAATGTCTATTCAGTTCCAGAGACCCAGCGTAAGGAGTGTGGAGTTGCATGTACACTTTTGTGCAGTCTACTGACAATTTAGTTTATTTACAATGTCTTTTCAGTTCTAGAGACCCAGTGTAAAGATTGCAGAGTTATGGTCACACTCTTGTGCACGGACTGCAGACAATTTACCGGTAGTCTACTTATAATGGCTATTCAGTTCCAGGTAGGCAGTGTAATGAGTTGCGGGCACACTGCACAGGCTACTGACTATTAACTATGGCTTATTCAGTCGCAGGGAGACAACGGTCGTGGGCAATGACACAAAGACAGGTAGGGCACAGCATTGTACATGGGACGAATCCAAGCTACCTTGTACAAGTAGGCTGTGTGACCTCAGTCAAGTGGTGCTAGGCAAAATACAATGTGATCGAGGATGGCTTGCTGCCTTCAAGTGTAGGGGCCATGGAGATGGCACTGAAGTGACCAGATGTACATTAATCTGCAACTGGCTTTAGATGCATAACAGTGATTTATTCCATTTCAGGGGAACAGCTGAGGCCTAACATCAATTCATTCATTTCCAAGGAGCTGGCAGGAGTCCATTTGGATCTGTGGGCACAACATTGAAAATCTGTGGGGCATGGCATTGTGCATTGGTCAAGCATCTATGTGGACTTAGGTGGGAGTCAATTGATATAGAGGGAAATGAAATGGAATGCCCCTGGTTTTGCCAAGTTATCATTGACTCAGAGGCTTACAAGACTTATTTAGGCTGCATTGGGTTCCTGCTGTGTATTGTTGCTCTTTACAGTTGGCTCCTTCAGTTTCAGGGGGTCATGGCCAGTCGGCCTGGATTGGCAGACACAGCATTGTCTGACTTCTAGTAGACCGCATCTGGTTCCTGCCATGTTATTTTGACTCTTTACCATTGACTCCTTTACCATTAACTCCTTTAGTTTCAAGGGAAATAGCACCAGTCAGCCTGGATTTGCAGATACAGCACTGTCTGGCTAGGGATGGAATGCTGACCTGCAGGACTAGCTGGGACTCACTAGGTGAGGTGAGTGAGAGGTGAAGTGGAAGGACCTCTCCCTCAGAGTGTGGTCTCATTTGGTCACCAATGCCCCCCCCCCCCTCAGCACATTGTTGATACAACTTGGTGAGAACTACTCGGGGCCACTCCGGCAGAGTGCTGGTACACAGGGCTATTGAAGACATTGTGGGAGATACTTCGGGCGATGATGATCTTCTGGTTGGAACTGGCTGCAGAGCCAAAGTTGGTGTGGGGCATGCCCTGTGGATAAGAGGGAATTGGCAAAGCAAAAGCCAACTATGAGGTTGCAGAGGGTCATGGACGCTATGGAGGGTCGCTGGATTTAGCACCCTGGCATTTCAACATGGCTGGAAGTCCTGCTTTGTCCTGAGGAGGTTCATTTGTTGTGTGGATATCTGGCTACACAGAATTGGATATTCCTTATGCTCTTGGCTACAGCTGTAGGAGCTTTGGCGGGAGCCGGCTGAGTCTCGGCTCTTGTGGCGGTATCAGCATGGGGCTGGATCCATTCTCTGGAAAATCGGCCTGCGTGCCCACTTCCAGAGTGTGGTGATCCTCTTAAGGGATCTTGGCGTGAGGTGCCCAGCCCGGGGGCATGTAAACCGGGGGATTACCCTCACGCTCAGGTGGCAGGGGAGACCACCCCTGGGCTTCTGCCCTAGTAGAATCCCTAACCTGCTATCCCAAGGTGACAAGCAGAGCATCGACTAGCAGGCGGGTCAGTCGATGAGTGGGATCCTTACCCCATGCTGTGCCAAGGCTTACTACAGCTGTAACCAATAAAGTTGTGGCCAATTTTATTCCACTTTTTTCTGAAAATGGCGTACTTGTGTGTTGTTTCCATTGAAACTGTAAATTAAACTAGAATGTGTTGGTAGGGAGAAATTTTTGCCTGGGGTGCCTGCCTTGGCCCCCTCCCCTTGACGCTGGAGCCACAAATAAACATTTTAAATATCCTCATCTTGAACCCAAGCTTGTAATATTGAAACCAATGTTCAGCCAAAATCAGCTCCCTTTCTGGCTAATATTTTTTTTTAGATATCTAGTCCCCTCTTTTCTCCCCAATGAGAACCAAAGGAACTTAAACATCATTCTCCCATCCTCCCAGAAATTTGTACTTTGCTGGCAATTGCAGAAGGCTGGTAATTAGAAAGAGCTGGTTCCTTAAATTATATACCTATTTTCTTGTTTCCAACCCTCTGCAGCATAGAGATTTTCAAGACAACAGGTAGGCATCTCTCTATGTTTACAGAAGACCTTAAGTTGGGAGGCATACTGTAGAATGGAAGCAGTTCCACAGGGCCTGTAAGACCGAATTGTTTAAGCAGGCCTTCGATGTTTAACTGAAAGAGGGCTGCCACCGGACATCACATAGAATGCTGGTGATCACTGTTCAAAAATTCAAAGCCACCTATATTGTACTGATGCAGCACCACAGAATGATTTTTAAAAATTGAAATATGTAAATTATGGTTTTATTGGTTTAATTGTATTGACATGATGTTGTGAGCCACCCTGAGTCCACTTGCGAAAAGGGCGGGATATAAGTCGAATGTAATAAATAAATAAATAAGTTGAGAAAGGTTAGAGTAGCTTTTGGCAAATGATTCAGCAAGAGATTTCGAACATTTTGGGATACAATATTAAGAAGGCACCAGACATTTTTCTGTTGGGATTACAAATGGAAAACTTTCCAAAACAAGATAGAACGATACTTTAGTATATGCTTTCAGCTGCTCGGACATTATATGCGCAGATGTGGAAGCAAGACAAAATACCGGAAAAATGGGAATGGAGTCTAAAGGTTATGCACTGGAGTGAAATGGACAAGTTTACAAGAATCTTAAAAGAACATGATTTAGAGAAATTCAAAAATGAGTGGCGAAAATTTCAAAAATATGTTGAGAAACAATGGCATGTTAAGGGATATTTGATGATCTTTGACAATGATTAAATTTTAAAGGAACGTTAAATGGATTACAGTAAAAAAAGCAAGACTATTGGAATATATCTTTTTTTGTTCTTTTGATAATGACTAAAGGATTACGAGGAAGATGGAATATAATTATAACATATGGGTTTTTTTTCCTTTTCTCTTTTTGCTTTATGATGCTTTCTTTTTTATGAAGATTCTTAAATAGACTAAATTACCTTTTTTTTCAGCAATTCAATTAAAATACATTGCCAGGGGTCAAAAAAAGGGGGGACAGTGGAGAAAACGTAATGTATATGTATTAATTTTTAATAACAAATGATAAGTGTTATTACATTATATTACAGTACAATAAATTGTTTTAACCGAGAAAGGTTAGAGTAGCATATTGTTGTTGTTGTTGTTGTTCAGTCGCACAGTTGAGTCCACGGGCCAAGTCACACCAGGCCCTCCTGTCTTCCACTATTCTCCGGTCTGCTCAGATCTGTGTTAGTTACATCGGTAACTCTGTCTAGCCATCTCATCTTTTGCTGTCCCCTTCTTTTGCCTTCAGGAGCCCCGTGGCGCAGAGTGGTAAAGCTGCAGTACTGCAGTAGGAGCCCTCTGCTCACGACCTGAGTTCGATTTCAGCAGATGCTGGTTCAGGTAGCCGGCTCAAGGTTGACTCAGCCTTCCATCCTTCTGAGGTCAGTAACATGAGTACCCAGCTTGCTGGGGGGGAAGTGTAACGACTGGGGAAGGCAATGGCAAATCACTCCGTAAACAGGTCTGCCGTGAAAATGTTGTGAAATCAGCGTCACCCCAGAGTCAGAAACGACTCGTGTTTGCACAGGGGACCTTTCCTTTTCCTTTTTCCTCTTTTGCCTTCTGTCTTATAGAATTGCCAATTTATTTCACAGGCTTTATTTCTGGCTTTAGCATAATCTGATGGATAAATGCTATTTGTGGAACATGCCATCAAGCCACAACTGACTTATGATGACCCTGTAGGGCAAGGATGTTAAACATGAGGCTTGGGGAATGGATCAGGCCCCTGGAGGGATCCCGTCATGCCCCTGAGCAACTGGCTGTCATTTGCTTCCTTCTCCCTCTCTCTTCCTTCTGCATTCACAGCTTGCTTTGCCAATTGCACAAGAATTATGGAGCAAAGCCTCTATTTTCTCTATCGACTGATGCCCCTCCCTTGGGGAAGGAGAGGGAGAGAGAGCTTGCTTTGCCAGGTTCTCTCAGCTGTACAGCAGAACTACTGAGCCCAGCCTCTCCATTGACTGTGGCTTCTTCCCCTCCTCATCCCCTGAGTTGGGAGGCAAAGAGTGAAAACTTGCTTTGCCCAGTTCCCTCCATCAAAAGAGAGAGAGATACAAAGAAAGCATCTTTAAGACCAACCAAGTTTTATTCATGATATGAGCTTTTTGCCTTGTACAGAAAGCAAGAGAGTGTGTTTTTTGTTGGGCTCGTTATGCTAGGGCTCTGGGTCTCCCTCTTCTTTTTCACTGTATTCATACCCTCATGATCCAGTTTTTTCACTGTATTCATACCCTCATGATCCAGTTTTTCACAGTAGGAAAGCAATGTGAACTGTTTAGATGAGGAATAACAACAAGCCAGTAAGGTGGATTAGGTTGAGAGTGTGTGTCTAGACCAAGTTCACCTAACACATTTCCTTTGTAAGAACATAAGAGAAGCCATGTTAGATAAGGCCAATGGCCCATCCAGTCCAACACTCTGTGTCACACAGTGGCAAAAAATTTATAGATAGATGATAGATGATAGATAGATAGATAGATAGATAGATAGATAGATAGATAGATAGATAGATAGATAGATAGATAGATAGATAGACAGACAGACAGACAGACAGACAGACAGACAGACAGACAGGCAGGCAGGCAGGCAGGCAGGCAGGCAGGCAGGCAGGCAGACAGACAGGCAGACAGACAGACAGACAGACAGACAGGCACGCACGCACGCACGCACACACACACACTGTGGCTAATAGCCACTGATGGACCTGTGCTCCATATTTTTATCTAAACCCCTCTTGAAGGTGGCTATGCTTGTGGCCGCCACCACCTCCTGTGGCAGTGAATTCCACATGTTAATCACCCTTTGGGTGAAGAATTACTTCCTTTTATCTGTTTTAACCTGTCTGTTCAGCAATTTCATCGAATGCCCACGAGTTCGTGTATTGTGAGAAAGGGAGAAAAGTACTTCTTTCTCTACTTTCTCCATCCCATGCATTATCTTGCAAACCTCTATCATGTCACCCCGCAGTCGACGTTTCTCCAAGCTAAAGAGTCCCAAGCGTTTCAACCTTTCTTCATAGGGAAAGTGTTCCAGCCCTTTAATCATTCTAGTTGCCCTTTTCTGGACTTTCTCCAATGCTATAATATCCTTTTTGAGGTGCGGCAACCAGAACTGCACACAGTACTCCAAATGAGACCGCACCATCGATTTATACAGGGGCATTATGATACTGGCTGATTTGTTTTCAATTCCCTTCCTAATAATTCCCAGCATGGCGTTGGCCTTTTTTATTGCAAACGCACACTGTCTTGACATTTTCAGTGAGTTATCTACCACGACCCAAAGATCTCTCTCTTGGTCAGTCTCTGCCAGTTCACACCCCATCAACTTGTATTGTAGCTGGGATTCTTGGCCCCAATGTGCATTACTTTGCACTTGGCCACATTGAACCGCATCTGCCACGTTGACGCCCACTCACCCAGCCTCAACAGATCCCTTTGGAGTTCCTCACAATCCTCTCTGGTTCTCACCACCCATTATAGAATGGGGATTTTCAACTTAGACTTCCCAGCTTGTGGGCTGCTATTGACCACTATAAATTGTTGTCTCTCTATTCTTGCACTGCTACATAGAAGTTGTACTTATTTCTCTGAGGAATATAGTTTTGTAGACAAACACATAGCCCTCAGTCTGTGTCATGGTGCCTTCACATGTTCCTGACCAGTACATCAAGCAACTTATGTACAAAAGCTCTCAGTGCCCAGCCATTTCATATTTTCCTCCAAGTCTTGGACTCAAAGCATGAGACTTCTGTAATGAATGTCAATAAATCACAAGCAGCTTACAGGGCTCTTAGCATAGGGTCTATTGTAAGCTCCAGGAGGATTGGCTATATCAGGAGGGTGTGGCCTAATATGCAAATGAGTTCCTGCTACCAAAAAGCCGTTTCCAACATACAGATACACACCTGAACAATACCTGAACAGCATACTCAAGATTGCTACAGCACTGACATTGTCTCCAGATTTTGATGCAATAATTCAGAGCAAGAGGTGTCAATTATCAGAGACTGTTAAACAAAATATTGCAAGAGTGCTAATGTTTTAAACATGTTTTAAGTTTTAAAAAAATCTTTGTGTCTGTCTGTGTCCTTTATAAAGTTTATATCTCTGCTACCTGGATTTCATTTTATGACACACATAGCCTGGCCTGACAATGTCTCATTTCAGTCAGATCTGGCCCTCATAACAAATGAGTTTGACACCCCTGCTGGGGTTTTAATGGCAAGAGTTGAACAGAGGAGGTTTCCTATTGCAGGTCTCATACGCCATATTCAGACCTATTTTAGGGACTTTAGGGTACTTTCAGGTCAGAAAAAGGGACCAAAATAGGGACCTAGTAAAAACTATGGGAACAACAAAACCATCACTCAAAAGAATCACCATCCTCTATATGACAGCCCTTCAACTACTTTGAAGATTGTTATAATATCACCTCTGTCATCTCCTCTCCAGGCTAAACATATCCAGCTCCTTCAGCCTTTTCTTGTAGAACCTGGTCTCCAGACCCCTCACCATGTTTGTTGCCTTCCTCTGGACACATACCAGTTTGTCTATATCCCTTTTTATGCCCTTAAAATGAGTACCCAGATTGCTGAGGGGGGAAATGTAGATGACTGGGGAAGGCAATGGCAAACCACCCCATAAAACATCTGCTGTGAAAACGTTGTGAAAGCATAAGAGAAGCCATGTTGGATCAGGCCAATGGCCCATCCAGTCCAACACTGTGTCACACAGTGGCAAAAAAAAATTATATATATACACACACACACACATACACACACTGTGGCTAATAGCCACTGATGGACCTCTCCTCCATATTTTTATCCAATCCCCTCTTGAAGCTGGCTATGTTTGTAGCCGTCACCCCAGAGTCGGAAACAACTGGTGCTTGCACAAGGGCCTTTACCTTTTTAAGAAGCCCTACTGAAATCAAGATAAATGATGTCTACAGCATTCCTCTGATACAGCAATGTAGTAAATTTATCAAAAAAGGAGATAAGATTAGTCCAACATGACTTATTCTTCAAGAAACCCAAGCTGGCTCTTACTGCCCTGAGTCTGCTTAGAGAGAGGGAAATAAACAAACAAATATCACAGCCATCTTTTGTAAATGCTCAAGGACTGATTGTTGATGATTTGTTCTAAAACTTTTCCAGGTATAGACATAAAACTGATGGGTCAGTAGTTACCTGCATCCTCCTTTCCCCCTTCCTGAAGATGAGGACAACATCTGCCCACCTCCAATCTTCCAGCACCTTCCCTCTTCTCCAATAATTCTCAAAAATAATGGCCAAAGACTCAGAAATTCATCTGCAAGTTATTTTAGGGCAGGGACGGTGGCTCAGTGCTAGAGCATCTGCTTGGGAAGCAGAAGGTCCCAGGTTCAATCCCTGGCATCTCCAACTAAAAAGGGTCCAGGCAAATAGGTGTGAAAAACCTCAGCCTGAGACCCTGGAGAGCCGCTACCAGTCTGAGAAGACAATACTGACTTTGATGGACCGAGGGTCTGATTCAGTATAAGGCAGCTTCATATGAAGACATTGGCCTAAATTTCATTGCATTTCATTAGTACCCTTGGATGCAGTTCATCTGGTCCCAAGGATTTTCATTTAAATTAGATGTTTATGTACTTACCCCTATGCTGATCCTACACTGCAAGTCCCCTCATCATGTGTTCTATTTTTGCCATATTGAGTACATAAGAAATAAGAGAAGCCATGTTGGATCAGGCCAATGGCCCATTCAGTCCAACACTCTGTCACACAGTGGCTAAAAAACCCAAGCACCATCAGGAGGTCCATCAATGGGGCCAGGACACTAGAAGCCCTTCCGCTGTGCCCCCACCCCCAAGCACCAAGAATATAGAGCATCGCTGCCCCAGACAGAGAGTTCCAACAATATGCTGTGGCTAATAGCCACTGGTGGACCTCTGCTCCTTTCCCCTCAAAACAGAAAAATGAGGAAAAGAAGGAATTGAGCAATTCTGCTCTCTCTTCACCCATTACAATTTCACTTTCCTGTCCCTGCAATGGGCCCACTATGTCCTTGCTCTTTTTCTTACTTTGACTACTTTTTTGTTAGCATCTTTCACTACCCTAAGCTCATACTGAGCTTTAGCTTTCCTAATTTTCTCTCTGTGAGCACTGGTTATTTGTTTATATTCATCCTTGGTTATAAGGCCCTTCTTCCATTTCCTAAATGAGTCTTTTCTATTTCTCAAGTGCTTAGGAAGCTGTTTATGGAGCTACCTTGGCTTCTTTAGGCTCCTCCCATTTTTCCTTCTCACAGGAGTCATTTGTGATTGTGCTTTTGCTTTTAAGCAAGGATTTTGCTTTTAAGCAATTCTCACCCCTCTTGAACTCCCTTCTTAAGTATTTCTGACCATGGGATTCTACCCAGCATAATTTTAGGTTTGTTAAAATTTGCTTTCCAGAAGTCCAACCTATATGTCTGCGTATAGCTTTTCCCTTCCCCAAGACCGTAAATTCCAAAATTACATGGTCACAACTACCCACTATTTTCACCAGTTCATCCTTATTTATTTATTTATTTATTTATTTATTTATTTATTTATTTAATGGACTTATATCCCGCCCTTCTCACCGAAGTGTCTCAGGGCGGCTCACAACACAATAATTCACATAATTCAGTTTACAACATTTACAAGTACAGTTAAAACCACAATTGATAAAACAAGATAAAATAAAACCAGCGGTCTATAAAAGCATTTTGTTCCATCCAAGATGTTCTCCTCTTCAGTTAGGTGTTGTAGGCCTGCCGGAAGAGGGCTGTCTTACAGGCCCTGCGGAACTGCCCTAGGTCCCGCAGGGCCCGCACCTCCTCCGGCAGCTGGTTCCACCAGTAAGGTGCCGCTATTGAGAAGGCCCGATCCCTGGTGGATTTTAGACGGGCCTCCTTTGGCCCGGGGACTACCAACAGGTTTTGTGAACCCGAGCGTAGTACTCTCTGGGGAACGTGTGGGGAGAGACGGTCCCTAAGGTAGGCAGGTCCTAGGCCATATAGGGCTTTAAAGGTAATGACCAACACCTTGTACTGGACTCGGAATATTACTGGCAGCCAGTGCAGATCCCGGAGCCCCGGCCGAATGTGCTCCCATCTTGGGAGCCCTAATAACAGCCGGGCAGCAGCATTCTGCACCAACTGCAGCTTCCGGGTCCGGCACAAGGGTAGCCCCATGTAGAGGGCATTACAGTAGTCCAACCTCGAGGTGACCGTAGCATGAATCACTGTTGCTAGGTTGTCACGTTCCAGGAAGGGGGCCAACTGCCTCGCCCGCCTAAGGTGAAAGAAAGCGGACTTGGCAGTGGCTGCTATCTGAGCCTCCATCGTCAGAGAAGGCTCCAATAGCACCCCCAGGCTCTTGACCCTGCCCGACGCTGTCAGCGGCGCGCCGTCAAAAACTGGCAGGGGGATTTCCCTTCCCGGGCCGCAGCGACCCAAGCAAAGGACCTCTGTCTTCGCCGGATTCAGCTTCAGCCCGCTCAGCCTAAGCCACCTAGCCACTGCCCGTAACGCTCGGTCCAGATTTTCTTGTTGGTGAGAATCAAGTCCAAGATAGCAGATCCCCTTGTTTCCTTCTACTTTCTGGAAAGTTCAACTTTTAGCTTGTCTTTTAGCTTCAACTCAACTTTTACTGATTATTTTAGCCATATTAAATGACAAAAATTAACACTTTTATTTGACCCTAGATGGGGTATGGCTAATTTTTATTTATTTACTTACTTACTTTATACAAATGGAAGAAATGCCAACTAAAGAAGAAAGATTCCAAGCACAAAAATAAAAAACTTAACAAGGAGAAAGGGCCCTGAAGAGGCAGTTTAGCATTTGTACTTGGGATGAAATGCTGAAACTTACCCAGTTTTTAAACTGGACCTGAATTGCTGCAACTTGCCTAAAAATTATACTGAAAATCATAAAAATGTCCATAAATTATTTTTTAAAATGTCATATTCCCATTTTAGGGACTTTAGGGACATACTAGTTTTAAAAAGGGACTTTATTTCAGTTTAGGGACTTAAGGGACCAAGTATGAGCCCTGCCATTAATTCCCCATGTGTTGAGCTCCTGGACTTTTGGAGGTCTGCCATCCAAACACTTCATCAGTCTTGAACCAATGAGTGGGAGGAGGTAGCAGTGCTCATCTGGGAACCTTTCTCCTTCAAAGGGCTCCATGCACTAAAAAAAGCAGGCATTGAATGTGTTGGTCTGGTATGAGAAGCTGAGGAGTGTTTGGCTATCTGGCTGGTGTACTGACCACCTAACGTACCAGCAGATACCCTGCCAAGTCTGTTCGACGCAGTATCTGGCAGGGCATTAAGAGTTTCCCAGACTGTTGGTTCTGGGGGACTTCAATGTCCATGCTGGTGATGTGGCATCCACTCGGGCTCAGGACCTAATGTTGTCCATGACAGCACTGGGACTCTCCCAGTTTGTGCCAGCTCCTACACACCAAGCAGGCTACATGCTGGATTTGATTTTGGGGATGGGGATAAATGTGGGTCTGCAAACTGTGGATGTAGTTCCTTGGTCAGACCACTTTGCTCTAATAACCCAGCTGACAAACCTGCCCTGTTTAAGTGGTGAGTGGATTTATGCTCATGCATTGTGTTTAACTGACCCAAGTCAGTTGCAAGATGCTCTGAAGGATCCAATGCCCCAGGCCCATAGCTACGGGGGGCAGGGGGCCCAGGCCCCATGAATCTTCCCCGTTTTACCTTTTTGGCCCCTCCATCATCACTTGCTGCCATAGCTCGTGTGCTGCCTTCCCCACTCTCCTGCCACCACAGTGCCTTCCCCACTCTGCTGCTGCCTTCTCCATTCTCATGCTGCCTTCCCTGCTTGCCTGTCACTTCCCCACTCTCATGCTGGCTTCCCCACTCTTGTGCTGGCTTCCCCACTCATCTGCTACTTTCTTGCTCTCATGCTGCCTTCCCCACTCTCCTGCCACCATCCCCATTCTACTGCCACCTTCTCCACTCACCTGCCGCTTTCCCCGCTCACCTGTCACTTTCCCTGGTCTCCTGTGGCTTTCTTGCTCATAAACACACTATGGGCTGCCCCTGGTCTAAAATTTTCTGGCTACAATCCTGCAGTGTTCTCTCTCTGAAGCCATCAACCAGATCATTCCCTGGCACCCTTTTCACCCTCACACCAAAGTAGCCTGTGGTATACCTCAGAGCTCAGTGTGTAAAACAAGAGCTGAGATGGTTAGAGTGCAGGTGGTGGTGAACTTCTGATGAAGCAGCTAGAACTTCTCATAGGATGTTTATGAAAGCCTATGAGATGGCAGTGAAGACTGCTAAGGAAAATTTCTATGCAGCCTCCATTGTGTCTGTAAGCTCTCACCCAGCCGAATTATTTAGGACAATTTAGTCATTAATTTCATTACCTTATGACAAACAAAACGATAAGGAGTTGGCTATTGGTTGTGAGGCATTTGTGAGCCATTTTGCAAATAAAGCCTTGTTACTTCTGTAAGACCTACCAAACACAATTGATACAGTAAAGGAACTGGAAGCTCCTTGGCCATCTTTGGTTCTAGGTTTGGACTAGTTCACCTGACTCTCCCAGGAGGAAGTTGACAAGATCCTGGTGGCTGTAAGGTCCATCATTTGCATCCTTGATCCGTGCCCAACTTGACCAGTTAAAGCCTGTGGAGATGGTGTGTGGCCCTCCCCCTGGGTGACACAGTCAACCAATCCCTATCCTCTGGGATTTTCCCAGTGAGGCTTAAGGAGGCAATGGTGCAACCACTCTTGAAAAAGCTATCATTTGACCTAATCAACTGCTAACCAATGTCAAACTTACCATTCCTGGGTAAGGTGGTTGAGAGGGTTGTGGCCGAGCAGCTCCAGGTTTTCTTGGATGACACCTCCATCCTGGATCCATTCCAGTCTGGCTTCTGCCCTGGTCATGGGGCAGAGACCATACTGGCCACCCTCACAGATGACCTCTGGAGACACCTGGATTGAGGTGGGTCAGTGCTGCTGTTGCTCTTGAATCTAGCAGCAGCATTCAGCATGGTTGACTACAATTTCCTGACCCACTGCCTCACCAATGTAGGAATGAGGGAAGTGCCATGGAGTGGTTTTCCTCCTTCCTTCATGGTTGGGGACAGAGGGTGGGGTTAGGGAAGAGAAGGCGATCTTCTCACCAATGTTATTTAACATCTACATGCACCCCCTCACCCGGGTTCAGGCTGGGTTGTCACCAGTACGCTGATGATACTCAGCTCTATCTGTTGATGGACAGATGGATCTAATTTAATATAATTTTTAGATTTATATCCCTCCCTTTTGTCACACGCAGGTTCAGGGCGGCTTACAGCAGAAGTTTAACATACTTACAGATTAAAATATAAAACATAAAAGCATACAGCATAAAAATCTGAGGGCAGTACAACATATCAACCAACAGGCATAAGAAGGCATGTCTACACAGCAACATATAGGCCAATTTCTGGCAACATAGCAGTCACAGTAATGGTAAAAAATACTGGGAAGCAGCTGGTAACGAGGACACCTGCTGGATCAATTAAAAGCCTGATGGAAGAGCTCCATCTTACAGGCTCTGCAAAACTTTAATAAGTCCCACAGGGCCTGGATCTCCAGCTGGAGCTTGTTCCCCCCAGGTAGGGACTCAGACCAAGTAGGTCCTAGCCCTTGTTGAAGCCAGCCGGACATCCTTAGGACCAGGGAACTCACAAAGATGTTGCATAGCAGATCTCAGAACCTGGGTGGGGGCTTATATGGGGAGAGGCGGTCCTGAAGATATGCAGGTCTCTGGTCGTATAGGGCCTTAAAAGTGAGAACCAACACCTTGAAATGGATCCAGTACTCAGGGGGTAGCCAGTGCAGCACTGGGTGGATCCACACCCACATAGGTGTCAAAGTCAACAACTGTGCAGCTGTGTTCTGCACCCACTGGAGTTTCTGGAGCAGGGTAGCCCCATGTAGAGAAAGTTACAATAGTCTAATCTGGAAGTGACCGTTGCATGAATAACTGTGACTAGATCATGGGAGGTGAGATAAAGGACCAACTGCCAAGCCTGCCTCAGATGGAAAAAGGTGATCTCTGCAGTGGCAGCAATCTGGGCCTCCAACCTTTGACAGTGTTCCTCTGTTGCCAGCACCATGAGTGAAGAGCCTGGGGGTGGCCTTGGATTTCAATGGAGCCCAGGTTACCATGGCTGCCAAATTGGCCTCTTATTATCTTCGGCTGGTCAGGCAGTTGGTTCCTTATCTCTCCTCCTGGGATTTGGCTACAGTGATTCATGCAATGATCACTTCTAGGCTGCATTACTGTATTGTGCTCTATGCAGAATTGCCCTTAAATCTGACCCAGAAATTCAACTAGTGCAAAATATGGCAGCCCACCTGCTGACTGCAACTTCTAACAGGCTACGCCAATTACACTGGCTGCCAATCAAGTACCAGATCCAGTTCAAGATTTTGGTTCTAACCTTCAAAGCCCTATGGAGGGACTGCCTCTTCTCCAATGTGCCTCAAAGAGCTCTGAACTGGTCTGAATATCTGCTAGTAGTCCCCGGCCTAAAAGACATGCATTTAGTCTCAATAGGGTTGCCAAGTCCAAGTCCAGAAATATCTGGGGACTTTGGGGGTGGAGCCAGGAGACTTTGGGGGTGGAGCCAGGAGACACTGGGGTGGAGCTAGGGGGGAGGGGGGGAACGGCGCCAAGGGGGAAATATAAATCTGTAACCAGCAAACTATAACATAAAAATCCCAGGTCCCTGACTCCATTTAGTCACATCCAAGGCACCAGAACAAAAATGGCACTACACCAGCATGTAACTTTGGAAGGATAATCAAAAATCCAGCAAAGCAGTGGTGTGATTTAGTGAACAGAGTGCAGGCTACGTAAGGCCCAGGTTCAAATCTCCCATGGAAGCTCATTGAGTGATCTTGGGGCAGTCACTCTGTCTCTCAGCTAAAACTACCTCAGAGGCTTGTCATGAGGACAAAATGATAAGTCATATGTTAATCACAGTTGGATGAAACCTCCAGTGCAGGGGTGGCCAAACTGTGGCTCTTTCACACATATTGTGTGGCTCTCAAAGCCCGCACTGCCCTGTCGGCTGGCTTGGAGAAAGTATTTAAAGTTAAAGTTGCTTTCTTTCCACCCCTCCTCCCCCACCTATTTTTCTTCCTTGCCTTGCACCTCTCAAACATCTAATGTTCATGTCTTGTGGCTCTCAGACATCTGATGTTTATTCGATGTCGCTCTTACATTAAGCAAGTTTGGCCACCCCTGCACTAGAGAAATACACCGTATATGTATGATCTGTTTCCCAAGTAGTTTCATGCATTACATATACACACACCACATCTAATCTATATATAGTGGTGGAAGTTACAACTCTGCTTCTTCCCAGGATTCATGAGTGCAGCAAGATCCCCACCACAGCTTGGCAGGCAAATACAGACGCCCAGTTTACCAAGCACTGACACAGACACCATGACAAGCTCCCTCGTGGCAAAGTGTCATATTTATTCAGCCACGCATGCAGGGTCATTCATTTCTACCACAGTCAACTCAAACTACCAGTGTACCCAGCTGGCTTTAGCCTCCCCCCCACCCCCGGCAATTCGGCACCCGGATTACACTAGTATGCTTTGTAAGGAATAGCGACACACACACTCATATCACACCCCCTTGGCATGAACCACACTCCCAGCATCCTCTGCAACTATGGCCCTAATGCAGAAGCTTATAGAAGAAGCTTATAGAAGAAGCTGAGAAAGTATTTAAAGTTAAAGAAAGTATTTAAAGTTAAAGCAACTTTAAGAAAGTATTTAAAGTTAAAGAAAGCAACTTTAACTTTAAATACTTTCTCCAAGCCAGCCGACAGGGCAGTGTGGGCTTATAGAAGAAGCTGAGAATCGCTTTTATTTTGAAGGGCTGGGCAAGAATTTCAAAGTTTACTTTAGCAGAACTTCTTGCATTCTTTCATTCATTCTTCTCCCCCCAACACAACCACACCCCACTTCCCAGCCCTACCTGTCTCCTAGCAGCCTTTCCTCCACCGGCTGCTGCAATGCTGCCACCGTGCACCCAAACCTGCTACGGAATTGTCCCGCCTATCGCGTCATCACCAGTTCTCAGTTTGGGCTTATTACTGGACGAAAGCCCTACCTGTCATCGTCCCGCCTCCCATGATTCGTAAAATTGTAACCGTCATCGTGAAACAGGGATTTAGAGCGGCTGATGCAACTACTTTGAAAAGGTAGTCACGTGGCCTTTGAAAGGGCTGAGGGCGAGATGGGGGCCGCCAGTGTGGGAAAATTTGTTCTCTGAGGAGAATTGGCTTTTTATTTTATTTTTAACATCGCCACGCTCCTTGGTGCCGTTTCCCCCCCTCCCCCCGCTTCCGTTTTTTTGGGGAGCGGGGGAAGAGGCTGGAAATCCTGGGGTCCCCCGCCAGGGCGGGAGGGTTGGGAAGCCTAAGTCTCAACCAGGGCCAGCGTGTTTTCTGCCTTAGCCCTGACCAGATGGAACATGCTCCCACTTGAGATCAGGGCCCTGTGGAATGTGCTGAAATTCTGCAGGGTCTGTAAAACAGAGCTGTTCTGCCAAGCCTTCGGTTGAGGCAGACACCTGAAGATCTCAGCCTCTCCCATCTAAAATGCCCAGGTGACCTGCCCTCTTTAAAGAGATTTTTCTGGAATCCACTGGAATCATCATACACCCTGCACTTGTGGGAGGCATTTGTGGATGCTGGAAATTGAGTTTTCTGATGTTGGGTTTAAATTCTTTAACCTGTATGATTTTAACCTTATATTACATTTTAATTGCTGTAACCCATACTGAGCCCACTTGTGGGGAGGGTGGATATAACTTGAATAAATAAATTAAAAAATAATAACCTGGACCAGCCCTGCTTAGGTTTCTGAGATCTGATGAAATCAAGCTGACCTGCCCCATCCAAGCTGCTTGTAAATGAAAGGGAACTTGAGCAAAGCTAACTTTTTCTCCTTGACTAAATGGCAACCCTAGCAACAGAACTTCTCTGTCCGTGACTGTCTCATAAGAACATAAGAGAAGCCATGTTGGATCAGGCCAATGGCCCATCCAGTCCAACACTTTGTGTCATACAGTGGACAAAAAAATTATATATAAACACACACACACATATATATATATACACACTGTGGCTAATAACCACTGATGGACCTCTGCTCCATATTTTTACCTAACCCCCTCTTGAAGCTGGCTATGCTTGTAGCCGCCGCCACCTCCTGTGGCAGTGAATTCCACATGTTAATCACCCTTTGGGTGAAGAACTACTTCCTTTTATCCGTTTAAACCCGACTGCTCAGCAATTTCATCAAATGCCTACGAGTTCTTGTATTCTGAGAAAGGGAGAAAAGTACTTCTTTCTCTACTTTCTCCATCCCATGCATTATCTTGTAAACCTCTATCATGTCACCCCGCAGTTAACGTTTCTCCAAGCTAACGAGCCCCAAGCGTTTTAACCTTTCTTCATAGGGAAAGTGCTCCAACCATTTAATAATAATAATAATAATAAATTTATTTTTGTAACCTGCCCTCCCCCGCCAAAGGCAGGCTCAAAGCGGCTCACAGACATGGAACAACCATGATTCCAATAAAATACAATCAATACAATAAGACAAATTAAAATACAAATTAAAATACAATTAAATTACAGTTATAAATTAGGTTAAAATTAAATAAAACAGCTGTTATGTGTTAATAATTAAGGTGCTACAATTCACAGTATATATATAAGATGGCTAGAAGTCAATTTAGCTGGGTTCTATCTTGAAAGCGAGCTGAAAAAGGGTGGTTTTGCAAGCCCTGCGAAACTGATTCAGGTCCCGCAGGGCTCGCACCACCTCTGGAAGTTGATTCCACCATCGGGGGGCCATTGCTGAGAAGGCTTGCTCCCTCGTTTTTAATCTAGCTTCTCTTGGTCCAGGGATTTTTAAAAGGTTTTGGGAACTAGATCTCAGTGCTCTCTGGGGAACATTTAATCATTGTAGTTGCACTTTTCTGGACTTTTTCCAATGCTATAATATCCTTTTTGAGGTGCGGTGTCCAGAATTGCACACAGTATTCCAAATGAGACTGCACCATCGATTTATACATTATACAGGAGCATTATGATACTGGCTGATTTGTTTTCAATTCCCTTCCTAATAATTCCCAGCATGGCGTTGGTCTTTTTTATTAAAATCGCACACTGTCTTGACATTTTCAGTGAGTTATCTACCACGACCCCAAGATCTCTCTCTTGGTCAGTCTCTGCCAGTTCACATCCCATCAACTTGTATTTGTAGCTGGGATTCTTGGCCCCAATGTGCATTACTTTGCACTTGGCCACACTGAACCGCATCTGCCACATTGACGCCCACTCAGCCAGCCTCAACAGATCCCTTTGGAGTGCCTCACAATCCTCTCTGGTTCTCACCACCCTGAACAATTTAGTGTCATCTGCAAACTTGGCCACTTCACTGCTCACTCCCAACTCCAAATCATTTATGAACAAGTTAAAGAGCATGGGACCCAGTACTGAGCCCTGCAGCACCCCACTGCTTACCGTCCTCCACTGTAAAGACTGCCCATTTATACCCACTCTCTGCTTCCTATTAATTAGCCAGTTTTTGATCCACAAGAGGACCTGTCCTTTTACTCCATGGCTCTCGAGCTTTCTAAAGAGCCTTTGATGAGGAACTTTATCAAAAGCTTTCTGGAAGTCAAGGTAAACAACATCTATTGGGTCCCCTTTGTCCACATGTTTGTTCACCCCCTCAAAGAAATGTAACAGGTTAGTGAGGCAAGATCTTCCCTTACAGAACCCATGCTGAGTTTTCATCAATAACCCGTGTTCATCAATGTGCCTACTCATTCTGTCCTTGATAATGGTTTCTACCAACTTTCCTGGTATCGAAGTCAGACTGACTGGCCTGTAATTTCCCGGATCTCCTCTGGAACCCTTTTTAAAGATGGGGGTGACATTTGCTACCTTCCAGTCCTCAGGAACGGAGGCAGATATCAATGAAAGATTACATATTTTTGTCAGAAGATCCACAAGTTCAGCTTTGAGTTCTTTCAGAACTCTCCGATGTATGCCATCCGGACCTGGTGACTTATTAGTTTTTAATTCGTCTATCAGTTGTAGGACCTCCTCTCTTGTCACCTCAATCTGACTCAGGTCATTCAACACCCCTTCCAAAATTGCCATTTCCCTATCCTCCTTCAGTAATCCTTTTACCCCTTAGTCATTCAAGGGCCCCACTACCTCCCTGGCTGGTTTCCTACTTCTAATATATTTGAAGAAATTTTTATTGTTTGTCTTTATGTTTTTTGCAATATGCTCCTCATAGTCCCTTTTTGCCTGCCTGATCACAGTCTTGCATTTGATTTGCCACAGCCTGTGTTCCCTTTTATTAATCTCACTCAGACTAGCTTTCCACCGCTTAAAGGAGTCCTTTTTACCTTTTACAGCTTCCATTACTTTGTTTGTTAACCATGTAGGCCTTTTCTTATACCTGTTTGTGCCTTTCCTAACTTGTGGTATATATTTTATCTGAGCTTCTAGGACTGAAGTTTTAAATAGCCTCCAAGCTTCCCCAAGGGTTTCGACTGTATTTACCTTTCCTTTCAGTTTCCTCTTCACATGCCTCCTCATCTCAGAGAATTTACCCCTTTTAAAGTTAAACGTGGTTGTACTGGTCTTTTGGGGCAACTCTCTATTTATACAAATGGTGAAATCAATAACATTATGGTCACTGATCCCAAGCAGTGCAATCACTTTTACATCTCTCACCAAGTCTTGGGCATTACTTAGGACTAAATCCAGGATCACCCCACCCCTGGTAGGTTCTGAGACCATCTGCTCCATAGCACAGTCATTGAGAGCATCAAGAAACTCAATCTCTTTCTCTCGACCAGAACACATATTGACCCAATCACCTATTACGACACAGTTTTTACGTTTAGCCACTATCTTTAATCCTTCCATCATATTATAATCGTCCTCTATCTTTTGATTTGGTGGGCGATAACAAACTCCCATAGTTAAATTTCTTTTTGGGCCCTCTATTTCAACCCAAAGCATTTCTAGAAGGGAATCTAATCCTCTGACCTCAGTCTTACTGGACTGTATACCCTCTCTGACATACAGAGCCACCCCACCTCCATCCCTTCCCTCCCTATCTTTCCAATATAACTCATATCCAGGAATCACCGTGTCCCACTGATTCTCCTCATTCCACCAAGTTTCTGAAATTCCCACAATGTCTACGTTTTTTCCCAACACTAAACATTCCAACTCACCAATTTTACTTCGAACACTTCTAGCATTTGCATACAAACATCTATAATTTTCCAGGCAAGCTAGGCCCGCAACCTTCCTCCTGCCGCCTTGAGACTTTGGCAGACAGTCCATACTCTTTGTCACCATTTCAGTGGACAACTCTGATCCATTACCCGGTAGAAAACTAACAGCTAACCCTTCATCTCTTTGAGATGAGTCCTCCCGAACCAGAGACATCTAATCTCCTGTCTGCTTTCCCCCAAGATTTAGTTTAAAAACTTCTCTGCCACCTTTTTGATTTTAAGCACCAGCAGCCTGGTTCCATCTGGGGACAAGTGGAGACCATCTCTTTTGTACAGCTTCCGCTTGTTCCAGAAAGCATCCCAGTGCCTACCAAACTTAAACCCTTCCTCCTTACACCATCGTCTCATCCACACATTGAGACTTCTAAGTTGTGCCTGTCTCTCCTGCCCTGCACGTGGAACAGGTAGCACTTCTGAGAAGGCTACCTTGGAGGTCCTGGCCTCAAGTCTCCCGCCTAGCAGCCTAAATTTTTCCTCCAGGACCTCACGACTGCATTTCCCCACATCGTTGGTGCCAACATGCACCACGTCCACTGGCTCCTCCCCAACACTGTCTATCAGCCTAGCCACTACACAAGTAATTTCTGCTACCTTCGCACCAGGCAGGCAAGTCACCATACGGTCAGTACACGGTTTTGCCACCCAGCTGTCTACTTGCCTAAGGATCGAATCACCAACTACCCCCTCTCTCCCTGCCCAGGGATGGTTCCTTGGTGCGAAAGGATTCCCACTCAGCAACTGAAGAAGAGGTCCCTTCTGAGGGCGCATTCCCCTTATCCTCAGCATGATGCCCTGTTTCCTCTCGATCCTCATGCTCCCTGGCAGCGACAGGGCTGCCACATTCAGAGCGGGGCTAATCTAATACGCCCCCGAGAGTCTTCCCCGAGTGCCTAACTGACTGTCTCTGCTACTCCAGGTCAGTCACCTCGGCCTCAAGGGTACGAACTCATTCCCTGAGGACCAGGAGCTCCTTGCATCAAGCACACACCCAAGACTTCTGTGACACTCGGTTTAAACATCAAAGGGAAGAAAGTAACACCTCATCTCTGTATCTTCCTTAAGATTGGTGTCTTACTACCTCCACAAATAAATGTTTAACGTTGATCAAGCAAAAAAACCCCATAGTTAGGATGGGTTCACGGTGGAGTGTATTTAGAAGGTTACTCTTTGAAGTTCCAATGGAGGAAGAAGGTGCATGGAACCTACCCCTCTATCAATGACTCCTACTTAGCTAATAACTAAAAGCAGATTACTTGACAGATAATTTAATAGTAATCTTAAAAGATAACTCAGATCTTTAAAAAAAGTTTCTATCATATTACTGGAGGCCTAGTGTTGCATAGTGGATAGAGTCCTAGACTGCAACCAGGAAGACCTTGGGCTTGTCATTGTCTCTCTTCCTAGCCCACCCCACAGGGTTAGGGAGGGACACATATGCTGCCCTGAGCTTCTTGGAGAAACAGCAAGGTAAGAATTTAAGAACAGAAGTCCTACTGACAAGTGCCGAAAGATGCCTTAACAGTATTCCTTCTCTTCTTTTCTAGGAATTCCTTGCTAAAGTGGACACGAGGAGTAATTTAAAATTGCATGATCCTTGATTATACAAGTAACACATTTTTAGTGAAAAGTAATCTAGGCTTTCCTCTCAAATACTGAGCTGTAAAAATTAAAAATTAAATGCACAGACATCATTTCATGGTGCAACCATTTACAAGATTATTTCCCTTTTCTTTTTAATGGTTGAGGCTTTCAATCTAAAAAACCAAAAATTTATCCAGTACTTTCTGTGAAACTTCAGTTCCTGTCACAGCCATTAGGGTTATTGCAATGTGATCTTATACAGTGGAGCTGTTTGGATGCATGGAAGTTTTAGGCATTGTAATAACAATTAGGTTTTGTATAGCACTTTCAGTGTTGGAAGTTTTTGTGTTTAAACCAGTGTTTGAAGTTTTTCACCTATATGATCTTGTTATTATAGCCTTAAAAGATGATGATGATGATGATGATGATGATGATGATGATGATAATAATAATAATAATAATAATAATAATAATAATAAATTTATTCTTATATCCCGCCCTCCCCCACCAAAGCAGGCTCAGTACCATTACCCCCATATAGCATATGGAGAGCCAAACCTGAGAGGGTAGTTTGCCTAAAGCTGTCTGGTGGCAAGTTCACAGCAGGGATAAAATTGGAGCCAGGGACCTCATTATTTTCTTGTTACACCATATGAGGCCCAACTCTCCATTTCTTAAGAAGGGTCAATGATTTTTTTTTTATTTGGAGAAAGATTAATGATTAAGTGGAGTCAAGAGTCACCACACTGGAACTTGCTTTAAAAATCAGGGAACTGTTGCCTGATACCATGCACTAGATGGATTTCTACCCACACAAGCTGTCTGATGGGAAGTCTATTTCTATCCATGTGCAAAGTTGCTGTTTTTCCTAAGCCTATTTCCAGACACATCTCAGGGCTGCTTCGTGCATTATAAAATCCTTCTATGTAATTTCATCCAAGTTCTTCTCCTTCCAGTTAAAATAGGCTGTGTTCCAAAACAGACAAAGCTGACAATCCTGTCATTTCATTTTAGATGCAATATTTAAATCCAACTTTTATCTTGTTCTTTAAAAATAAACACATTGTCATGATTCACCCCATGTCCTGCCCACTTGGGACTCTCACTGATGCTGCCCCGGGCCCCCAGGCCACTCCCTGATTTGGGTGATGGCCTCCCAGCCCGCGCAAAGAGAGCCATGGAGAAGACTGACCGGGGGCCCGCACAGAAGCAGATCCAGCTAGAGAAGTGGCGGGGCCCAGTGAAGTGACCGGGGCCAAAGCTACCCCACTGAAAGCCCTCACCTGGCCCCAGGAATGCACAAAATGACCCCTGACTCCCCAGCAATGCGAGGGGGTGGGGAAGTGACGTCAGACCCCGGAAGGCTGGCAAGGCATGCCACCACTCTAGGGCTGCACCAACAAGGACTTCCCAGCCCATGGCTGGGGGGAGGGAGGGCTCAAGCCACAGGAAGTCCGGGCGCCGAGGCTTATCAAGGGGGGAGGGGTTACAATGGCTGACGAATGGGGGAGTGGGGCTGAGAATAAAAGGAGGTAGCCCAGGCTAGATAGGGCTGATGATGAAGAGAGGTGGAGCTGGTTCCTGGTCTGAGGCTGAACCCCAGAGACAGCAAGAAAGGAGAGGCCAACCAAAGGACCAAATGAACATGAGGCGGCAGCCTTCCCACCATATCTGAGGCCCCCGGCCACCTCTTCCCTGAAGACAGCTGGAAGGGGGCAACAGCCAGCCCCGAGGCAGGGCTGAGCGAGGAAGCAGGGCATCACACCCCAGCACCCCCCTTTGTTTATTCACTCTAACAAGGTTGTCTTTAAGATTTAGGCACCTTCGTGCTGGGAAGTCATGAGGGGTCCTTATCTGTTTCCTAGCTTCCTCTGCCCTAGACCTTCAACATTCAGCCCAGTCAAGGTGCTATTTAGGGAAACACAGGCTGGTATAACACACAGCCTTTTGGTAGTCTGCCACCATCCCTTCAAAATTAACACCCAGGAGGGGGGAAAGGAGAGCCCCCCCCCCCGCTTCACTAGGGACAAAACCAACGGCCCTCCAAGGAAGACCTGTTGCAGGCTGCAACCACACCCAATCCTGGTTGGACAGAAATGTAGCCATGGTCTTAGGTCACTGAATCCCTAGAGAGCTCTAATTCACAGCACACAGGAATTACTACTAACAAAAGTTAAGGCTTTTTATTGAAGAAATTAAAAGCAGTCAAAGGTTTAAAAATCACCATTAAAGTAGTGCAGTACAGACAATAAAAACATCACATAGATAACTAACCAAACAATAATTGGACAGGCAGAAATTACGATGTGAAACGATAGCCTTATCTCTTCAGCCGACAGCAATTTGTCATCCTAGAAGAATAGCCAGAGGGAGTGGCAGGGCAGCATGCCTAGAGCATTCCACTCCCCTCCACACACAAACCTTCTGCTGGTACATTGTTATAGTACTCCCGGCCCCCCCAAGGTATTCCAGACTACCAATGGCAATTGAGATCTAATTACAAGATGACTCAACAGATCTTAGGTTTTGACAGCTCCATTATACTATTAGCTGTCAAAGCTATTAAGGCCAGCTGTAACATTTTTACCAATTCCACATAGGCCCAGTCAGTATATCTCTGCAGGTGAAAGGAGTCAAGGCACTTTGCCTAGCAACCTGGATCTTAAAGGGACCCTCCCCACCTGCTAATGATTTACACACCCTAAATGATTTATGGCTCGTGAAAAGGCCAAGGCCAGAAGGCCTTTTCATGACTCACATAATTATGTTAATTTTATAACCTGATAGGAAATCCAAATTCTTCAATATGTTCAATTACATATTGCAGCAATTTCTGGGGATCCAAGACTGTTAGAACCACATTATCTGCATAACTTTTCATTTTGAACTCTACATCATCCACTTTTATTCCCTTTCTGTTGTCTTGTCTAATCTTTATAGCTAAAATCTCTATTGCTAGCATAAATAATAAAGAGGATAAAGGCTATCCTGACATGTTCCCTTTTCAATTGGAATTGCTTTTGTTAGTTTGCCATTAATTAAAATGTTTTGCTTGTTGGTTCAAGTATATTCCATGCATCCACCTCCAGAATGTATGACCACAGCCCATATTAAATTGTCAGAAGCTCACAAATTTGATTGCATCTGTTATAAATTGTTAATGTTGCCAGTCCTAGCAACACTAACCACAATAGGTTCCTGTGACCAAAATTACTATGATCAGGGGGTTTTTTGAGCAGGAACACAGTTCTGGCTTGTTTGGTGTCAGGGTGTGTGGCTTAATATTTAAATGAGTTCCTGCCGAGCTTTTTTCTACAAAAAAGCCCTCTGTGAAACAATGGTGATATCAGGGTGTGTGGCCTAATAGGCAAATGAGTTCCTGCTGGGCTTTTTCTATTAAAAAAGGCCCTATGATGATAAACATACATTTATTACAACAAGACGGGCAAAAAATAACCATCAGTACACATAGATAACAATTTCAATACATAAAAACTCAGTCCAGTCCTTGAAACTCAGTTCATAGTAATGATGTAGATCTCAGTTGAAACAAAATATACAGTAATAGTTCCAATTTCATAAAATCCCATGAAAATATGCACCAGGACTGCCAGTATTCTACTTTCTGTTTCAGAAATTTCCTCAGGCACTGGATTATAAAACACTGAAATTAATATTACCATACATTCCTTAATCAACATCCTACATTCACAAACCACACAAATATCCAATTACTCACGTTTCATGATATCACTGAAGACATAATACATAAGTTTATGAAGGACAAACCATCTCCATATTTTTCTTCTCACATGCTAATGCTCAAATAGTTCAAGGCAAAAAACAGTTATCTCTGTCTGACTTTTAAAGAATGTAATTAATAACACCTGTTATAATCCCCTGCCTGAGGAAATTTCTGAAACAGGAAGTGGAATACTGGCTGTCCTGTTGCATATTTTCATCTTTATAAATGATTTGGAGGAAGCAACAGGGGGGATGCTTATTACATTTGCAGATGATACTAAATTGGAAGGGGTAGCAAATATCATAGAAGACAGAGTCAGGATACAGGATGATGACAGGCTGGAAAACTGGGCTAAAACAAAATGAATTTTAATGGGAATAAATGTAAAGTTCTGCATTTAGGTTGAAAAATCCAATGCTTCATTATAGGATGGGAGAGACTTGTCTTCCCAGTAATTGGTGCAAAAAGGATCATGGGGCCCAGCCTTCTTTTGGGTTTTACAGGCCCCCTCCCTAGGGTTGCCAAGTCCAATTAAAGAAAAATCTGGGGACTTTGGGGGTGGAGCCAGGAGACTTTGGGGGTGGAGCCAGGAGACTTTGGGGGTGGAGCCAAGAACAAGGATGTGACAAGCATAATTGAACTCCAAGGGAGTTCTTGCCATCACATTTAAAGAGACAGCACACCTTTTAAAATGCCTTTCTTCCATAGGAAATAATTAAGGATAGGGGCACCATATTTGGGGGCTCATAGAATTGGACCCTCTGGTCCAATCGTTTTGAAACTTGGGGGGTATTTTGGGGAGAGGCACTAGATGCTATACTAAAAATTTGGTGCCTCTACCTCAAAAAATAGCCCCCCCAGAGCCCCCAATACCCACGGATCAATTTCCTATTATTCCCTATGGGAATCGTTCTCCATAGGGAATAATAGAGTGCCTAGTAGACATTTCCCTCCCACCCCCACGCTTTCTAAAGGGGGGGAGGGCCTCCAAACTAGGGAATCCCCTGCCCCCTCCCTCTCACACACACACACTTACCAGATCTTCCTCCGGACAACTCTACTTCCTGTGAAAACGAAAGCAAAGAAAGGGAGGGGCCGTTCTCAGAAGCCCTTCCTGCCCAGCCTTAAAGGGGCAGACATTTTGCAAACGGCTCAGGAGCTCTACAACATGTAGCCTAAAGGTATGTTCTCCCCCCCTCCACCCCCACCCCCGCTTCCAGAGTTTTGAAGAGCGGGAGATGAGGCTGCGAACCCAGAAGTCTCCCACCAGAGCGGGAAGTTTGGGAAGCCTACCCCTCCCCAAGCCTTGGTTTCCCCCTCCCCCTCAGGACCCCTCACACGGATCGCCTCAGCACATGAAGTAGGTAGCAGCACTGGCAAGCTCTCCCCTGAAGCACTCTGAGCAGCGTTGGGTGTGTGGGCAAATTTCAAAAGTTGGGTGGAGGGGACAGGGAATTGGGAAGCGGCATGGCAGATGCCTAATCTTTCGGCTTCCAGCCCAATCTTCCTCTGTCTGTCCAAAACAACAGCGAATCTCAGTGAAAACCCTTTAAAATGATTTTAAAAAGAATGGAGGAACTCAAACCCCTCAAAACTCACCAAAGCGACATAGCATCCGATATCAAACAGCGCAGCAGGACCCTGAGGGGGGAGAGACCGGCAGTGGTGCAAAAACAGCGACGCTAAAGAAAATTGTGGCAGAAACACTTGGCAAAAAGAAAGACTCACAAGATGAACTGGTAACCTCTAAAGTATTGCAAAAAATTCTAAAAGACTCTTTACATGATTTGGAAAGCTCTATTCTGAATAAGTTTGACTCGACTCTCAATGAAAAAATCCAACCAATAACGGACCAATTAAATGATGTAACCATCAAAATTTAACCATCAAAAGACAGAAGCTTAAGTAGAAACTGTGTCAACATTAGGAATGACTCTGCAAACAGAAACCAGATATTACAAAAAGAAACGCAGGAACTAAAAGAGAGAGTACTTATGTTAGAAACACAAGCCTGTTTCCACCAGCTGAAGTTCAGAGGATTTAGAGAAAACCCAGAAGAGACAGTGTCTTTACTGCAAGATATGTCCATATGGCTTGCACAAATCCTGCATATGGAGAAAGATATACATCCCATACTGCTGAAAGTACATCACATAGGAACCCTTAGTCCACAAAGAAAGCTTCCTAGGGATATACTGGTGGCATTTGCAGATGTCAGGCACAAAACATCAATCCTCAATAAAGCAAGAGAGATGGGTTATCTACTCTTCCAGAACATAAGAATACAGGTATTTCCAGATCTACCAAATGAAGTACTGTCTACAAGGAAAAAACTAAAAAATGTCACTACAAAGCTAAGAAAAGCATATATTGACTACAGATGGATTACGCCTGCAAAATTGATGGTGTACAGAAATGGGAAACAATATTTTGCTTTGGATGAAGACTCTGGGACTGGACTCTTGCAAGCACTGAAGCTGGAAAAAAATCCAGACCAAAAGAGAAAATCAGCAAAGAGAAAACTCTCACTGACTGAAACTCCAGAAAAAGAACACACCTTTAATAAACTGAGGGTGGACTTTAATAAACTGAGGGTGGATTATGTTGATCAGCATGATAACCATAGCAAGACTGAGATTTTGAAAAAACAACAAAAATAAAATAATGTAATAGATGGGCAGGGGGGAAAGGGGGTCTGAAAAGAGACAAAGCTCCTATTTCAAAAGAAGTTAATTATATAAATTCATTGGTTAATAGTTTTTTAAATGGTCACATTAAAGACTTGTACACTTCTAAAAATATACCACAGGAAAAGATCGAAGCATTTTTTCAAAAACATAAGGTAGTAAGGGACATCTCAGCAGCACACAGGGAACTATTAGAGAAACCTATAAAAGCAAAGGAAATCCTAGAGGCCATCTCACAATTTAAAAATAACAGCCCTGGGAACAGATGGCCTTCCACCAGAATTTTTTTAAATACTTAAAACTGAATTGGCTGGCCCATTTGAAATTTTGTGCAAAAATACTTTTGAATCTGGTCAACTCACAAAAACATGATCACAATCTGAAACCATCCTGATTGCTAAATCAGACAAGGACCCTCATTTACCTGCATCATACAGACCCATAATATTACTTAATGCGGATGGTAAACTATTCACAAAAATCTTGGCCTACTGTTTGAAACTAACCTTATCTGAATACATCAACCCAGACCAAACAGGTTTTTTACCCCAAAGAAATCTAATAGATAACACCAGACAAGTAATTAGTCTAATTATGCATTGCGAAGCAACAAAAAAGTAAGCAGCTATTCTATCATTAGATGTCAACAAAGCATTTGACAGTAGAGACATCACATACTTAAAAACAGTCCTGAAATTGATGGGCTTTGGAAACAATTTTTTAAAATCCATTAATGCCCTATATGAAAAGCCAGCAACAAAACTAAACATTAACAATACCTATTCTGACTATCATTACAACAGGGTACAAGACAGGGGTGCCCCCTCTCACCTCTACTTTTTATCACAGCCCTAGAACCCCTGGCTGAATTAATAAGATCACAGGATAATATACAGGGAATACAGGCAGGTCACACAAATCACAAAATTGCTTTATAAGCCGATGACATAGTCCTGTTTATAAGTGAACCCCAGAAAACATTACAGGCTTTACAAGGCTGGTTTCAACAATTCACAAAAAAATTCAGAATTATCATTTAATAATCAAAAATCAATATTACACACAATAAAATTAGGAGAAGGAAGCAATAACATCACAGTTCCCTTATAGGGAAGCCAAGACCCATTGGAGATATCTAGTGATTCATATCCCACTTAAATCAAATGACTTATTTGCAGTTAATTATGCACCTTTACAAAAAACACTGGAAAAACAGTTAAATACATGAAATGCCAGGGTAAATCCTTGGCTAGAATGGATCCATATTATTAAAGCTTTTATTTTGCCTACATATGTATTTTTATTTCGTGAATTACCAATCTATATTAAACCTGGAATCCTGCGAAAGTGGCAAAGCAAACTAAACCAATTTTTCTGGCAGTATAAAAAAGCCAGGATAAACTTTAAAACACTTACCAGATCCTCAAAAAAGGCAGTATGGACCTGCCAAATATAAAAATATATTATGAGGCAGTAATATTAGGTAATATCCTAAGAGCAGCAACAGCAGAAACCCCACCCAAATGGTAGGAATGGAAATGGACCCATTATCAGAGAAACAGGCATATGACCTATTATGGAGCATGGATTTGCTCAAAAAAATAACAAATAGACAACACAACCTTTTGGAACACTCTATTCAAGTATGGAAACATATCAGACCAAAACTAGCCCCAGACATCTCAAGTCAGACCTCCTTTATAAATCAAAAATGATTCCCACCAGGGCACAGCTCTAATGAATTTTACAAATGGAAAGCCACAGGCATTACATCACAACTATGGGAAAAAGGGAAAATCCTGGAAAAATCCAAATTAGAACAAAAGACAAATTTAAAAATACAATGGTTTACTTACCTGCAGATCCATCATTGTCTCAACTCAGAACAATTCAAAAGCAGAAAAATGTGGGACATGACCTCATTTGAACTGCTGTTACATCACAATAAAATGCAACAACCAAGTCTGATTACAATGCTACATAACATCTTAAAAGAGCTGGAGGAGAGGGAAATATTGCATTACCAAAAGCAAAAGAACTTGGACTTAAAAAATCAATTGACAGAATCAGATTGGGCCAATATATGGGCTTCACCCAGCTTTACCTCTAAAATCACTAAAGTACAATTGCAATCAATGACACTATTAACTCGCTGGTACTTAATACCGGCAATGCAGTATCGCTTTAACTCGTCCAGCTCCACAGAATGTTCAAAACAATGTGGTCAGCCCGCCACTTATCTACACATTTGGTGGTCTTGCCCAAGTTCTCAACAATTCTGGAAACAAATTACCAAAGAGATAAATGCCATGTTGCAAGTGCAGATTCCATTAGACCCCAGTGTAATTCTATTAGATAACTGGAACTCTGGAAACATAACAAAAAAATAAAAGAGCCATAGTATCTATATTATTATCCATTGCCAAATCTATGGTAGCCATCAGATGGAAAGATAAAAGACTACCCGCTGTGAAAGAAAAAATCTGGGAATATTTTATACTAATGAAAATAGTTTATGGAAACCTAAATGTCTCACCCAAAACGTATAAAAACAAGGTGGTTAATCAATGACATGCGGTGGTCTCACATTTATCTGAAGAAAATATTTTACCAAAAAATGTTGTATATGAAAGAATTATCTATTTTAATAATAAGGTTGCCTAATGATAAGACTATGACAAATATATTATGAGAACCAATAGTTATAGTTGTTAAGTTAAAGATTTTATTTTATTTTGTATGAATATCCTGATACTTATTCATTGTAACAGATACTGGAATATCTGTGAATAACTGTATGTATACATAACAAGTTGTGATTTTAAGTTCAATAAAAAGTTAAAAGTTTTTTTAAAAAGTTGGATGGGTAGGAGGGCAGCCATCCCCACCCCCTGCTCCCAGCAGCCCTTAGTCCGGCCATGAAGAGCTGGGGGCTCCATGTGCTGCCTTGTTTTCCACCGCCATGAGCCTGAATGGTAAGTTCTTGGATGGGTGGAAGGAGAAGCCCCTAGATTGCACAGGCTATAAGGACAGCTAGAGTCCTTTTGGGGTGGGAAGGGAGGAATGGAGGGCGGCCAGGACATGTCTCCCCAGACAACATGTATAAGTCATGTGTGTTCCCTGCTGCTCCCGGTTGGGGAAGGGCCTAGGAAAGCAGGGAAATGGGGAGGGAGCACAGAGATACAAATCAGCCTTCTTTTGAATTTCAGAATTGGAAGCTGATCACTGCAGGCTGAGCTCCAGGAAAGGTAGAAGGGGAATCAGAGCTTGGTTGCAATTTAAATCACATTGGAGGGGGGTGGTCCCCAGTCTCTCTAGCTTTTTGCTCTCATCCCCATAGCCCCCTTCTATGGCCCCCCTGTGATTCCCTCATCCTGTGACTCTTAGGCTTATGAAGAACAAACGTCTCCATATTTTTCTTCTCACAGGCTAATCTTCAGATAGCTCAAGGCAAAAAACAATTATCTCTGACTTTTAAAGAACGTAATTAATAACACCTGTTATATCCCCTGCCTGAGGAAATTTCTGAAACAGGAAGTGGAATGCCGGCTGTCCTGTTGCATATTTTCATCTTTATAAATGATTTGGAGGAAGCAACAAAGAGAATGCTTATTTCATTTGCAGATCATATTAATTTAAAGGGGTAGCAAATATAGCAGAAGACAGAAACAGGCTACAGGATAATTTTGATGGGCTAAAACAAAATGAATTTTAATGGGAATAAATATAAAGTTCTGCATAAATGTAAAGTCCAATGGGAGAGACTTGTCTTCATAGTAGTTGGTGCAAAAAGGAACTGGGGTTTTAGTGGACTGTACACTGAACATGAGTCAGCAGTGTGACGAGGTGGGTAAAAAGGCTGTATCAATAGACATTCACTTATATGTGGTGTGCCACAGGGTGTGGTTCTGTCCCCGATGTTATTTAACATCTATATGCGCCCCCTTGCCCAGATTGACAGGAGGTATGGGCTGGGATGTCACCAATATGCGGATGACACCCAGTTCTAACTATTGATGCGTGGCCAGTCCAACTGTACCCCGGAAAATCTAAACTTGGCTCTTCAAGCCATAGCATCTTGGTTCAGGCTGAGTTGGTTGAAGTTGAATCCGACAAAGACGGAGGTTCTCTATCTGAGCTGGGGTGGCCCGGGAAGGGAGATCCCTTTACTGGCTCTTGTCAGGGTGTCACTAATACCAGCCTCTAAAGTCAAGAGCTTGGGTGTGCTCCTGGAATCCTCTCTGACAATGGAGGCCCAGGTAGCAGCCACTACCAGATCCGCCTTTTTCCATCTCCGGTGGGTACGGCAGTTGGTCCCCTTTCTGGAGCATGATGACTTAGCAGTGGTGATCCATACTACGATCACCTTGAAAATAGACCACTGTAATGCTCACTACATGGGGCTACCCTTGACCCTGATCCGGAAACTACAGCTAGTGCAGAACGCTGTTGTACAGCTGTTAATGGGGCTTTCTCGATGGGAGCACATTCAGCCAGTGCTGAGAGAGCTGCACTGGCTACCTATTGTGTTCCAAGTCCGTTTCAAGTTGGTCGAGGGCCCTTTATGGTCGAGGGCCTGTCTACTGCAGGGGTGGCCAACGGTAGCTCTGCAGATGTTTTTTGCCTACAACTCCCATCAGCCCCAGCCAGCATGGCCAATGGCTGGGGATGATGGGAGTTGTAGGCAAAACACATCTGCAGAGCTACCGTTGGCCACTCCTGATCTATGGGACTGCCTTTCCCCGCACATTCCCCAGAGAGCACTGTGTTCTGGGATGCAAAACCTTCTGTCCCTCCCCGGGCCAAAGGAGGCCAGGTTATGCTCCACATAGGCTCGGGCCTTCTTAATGGCAGCACCAGAAATGTGAAATGCCCTCCCAGAGGCCATAAGGGCCCTGCGGGATCTTTCTACCTTCTGCAGGGGCCTGTAAAACTGAACTGTTTTGGCAGGCCTTTGACAGCTAAAGTGGGAGAGGACTGCCACCCCACATCTCCAAAGAGCTACTGTTTACTAGAAGATCACCATCAGGATAGAAGAGCCTGCCTATATTGATATGTACAGCACCACAGAATGTTTTAAATTGTAATTTTAATTTAAATTGTATTTTATTGATTTTAAATTGTAATTTATAATTGTTTTGAATTGAATTGATTGTTAGCCGCCCTGAGTCCGCTCACAGAGAGGGCGGGTTAGAAATTGAAAGTAATAATAAATAAACAAGTATAGTGTCCAGATCATTCAAAGTGATGGTATCACTTTACTCTGCTCTGGTTAGACCTCACCTAGAGTACTGTGTTCAATTCTGGGCACCACAATTTAAGAAGCACACAGACAAGCTGTAATGTGTCCAGAGGAGAGCAAGAAAGATGGTGAGGGGTCTGGAGACCAAGTCCTACAAGGAAAGGCTGAAGGAGCTGAGTATGTTAGCCTGGAGAGGAGATGACTGAGAGGTGCTGCTGGTTATGGTGATCCACGCAACGGTCACCTCAAGACTAGACTACTGTAACGCCCTCTACTTGGGGCTACCTCTGTGCCGGACCCGGAAATTGCAGCTAGTGCAGAACGCGGCGGCCAGGCTGTTGTTGGGACTCCCGAAACGGGAGCATATATGGCCGGGACTACGTGAACTGCACTGGCTGCCGATTATATACCGGGTCCAGTACAAAGTGTTGGTCGTTACCTTTAAAGCCTTATATGGCCGAGGACCTGCCTACCTGAGGGACCGTCTTTCCCCATATGAACCTCAGAGAGCACTGAGGTCAACGGGGAAAAACTTAATGACTATCCCTGGGCCGAAGGAAGTTAAATATCAGAGCACCAGAACACGGGCCTTTTCGATCGCGGCCCCTACCCTATGGAACGGACTCCCCGAGGAGGTGCGGGCCCTGCGGAGCCTTGAACAGTTCCGCAGGGCCTGCAAGACCATCCTTTTTAAATCAGCATATTCGGACTGCTAAGAAAAATGGTAATTAAAGATCCGCCAATGCGGTCCAAAGATCTATACCGCAGTATAATTGTATCTACTAGACTGGTTTTTAATTTAATGTTTTAATGTTTTATTGTTCTATAATGTAATTCTAATGTTTTATTTATTATGGTGTGTTTTTATGGATTGCTGTTAGCCGCCCTGAGCCTGCCAAGGTGGGGGAGGGCGGGATATAAATGAAATAAATAAATAAATAAATAAATAAATATTAGATTTATCAGTTGCCCCATCCTGACTTATCCCAGGGTCTAGCGATGTACAATACAGCATAAACTGTAGGAACAAATATATAAACATTACAATATAGTAGAGTTAATAAAGTTAAAACTGAAATTAAAGTTTAAATAGATTCAAATATGTTCCAGATGGCATCTCTAACATTTACAGTGTTACAAATCTGGAATTCTGGACCACTTGGTCACTATCTGGGTAGGGGGAGAGGAAACATAGATTAAAACTGATATTTTCTGTTGCCCCAGAAGGTCCAAACAGAATCAATGGGTTGAAATTATAGCAAAAGAGTTTTTGACTAAATATTAAAAAGAACTTCCTGACAGAGTGGTTCCTCAGTGGAACAGGCTTCCTCGGGAGCTGGTGGGCTCTCCTTCTTTAGAGGTTTTTAAGCAGAGGCTAGATGGCCATCTGACAGCAATGCTGATTCTGTAAATTAGGCAGATCATGAGGAGGGCAAGAAGGGTTACATCAGCGCTTAGTTCTTGTGGCCCTTTCTTATGTGCCTAGGTAGATGCTGATTGGCACTTTAGGGGTCAGTCAGCAATTTTTCTCCACGTCAGTTTTGCAGGGATCCTAGAGGGCTTTTTTGTTGTTATTCGTTTGTTTTGCTGTCTTCTGGGTGTAGAACAGGGGTCACTGCGGGTGGGGGGGGGAGGTATTTGTGAGTTTCCTGCATTGTGCAGGGGGTTGGACAAGATGACCCTGGAGGCCCCTTCCAACTCTATGATTCTATGAATCGGTGAATTCACTCAAAAAGTAAGTCTCAGTGAGTTAAACTGAACAAAATAGGAGTGAAATTAATTGCAATCTTAAAGAAAAATACTACAAAATTGTAATGGAGTGGATGTAACTTAATTTTGCAATACATACCCCTGCCCAACTTATAATACTGATATAGATGTTTGTTTAAAAAATAGCTACATTGGCAAAGCTCCTGAATGATGGTGCCATCCAATGATGTTGTACTATTTACACCCATTAGTTATTTATTGTTCATTACTTTCTAAGCATAAAAATGTAGTTATTTGAATCAGCTTGTTGCTTCTGCACAACATTCCATTTTATTTCACTGCATCAGTGATCTATAAGAAGGTCCCTGATGGGTGAAAGTGAAATCTGTCTCTTGCATAAGTATCAGTAAATCATTTGAACTATATGCAAAATAAGTATGGTTGGTATGTATTAATATGTTATTATCTTTGATTTCCTCCATTATTTACCTGACATCAGACTCAAACATTACTTTATTCATTATATTACATCTTAAATGTTATTCTAAGTTGTTGGGGTTCTTTTTTACTATGCCAATAAAAGTACTGTCTGTCTGTCATTACATGATTTATCATTTATTGGGAAACCTATTCAGGTGTTTTGCAATATTATGGCAAACACAAATTAATCTATAGTCTTATACTTTAGCTATTCAAAGTCCTTATTTTAGAGGCAGCAAATCACTTGGAAATCAAGAGGAACTGAGCAGATGGAGCTACAGAAGCATAACCTTTTCTTTCTTTTTCTTTTTTTTAAGGAAAATAAAAATTAGCAACCACCAAAATGTCAGGTCAGACCTCTCTCTGACGTGAGTTAATACTTCTAATATTCTACTCAAAATGGGATCGTGCATTTTCATTGCATCTTGGAATGAATACAAATTAGAGCAGGTTTCACAATAGATAAGTCAGAACACATGTGAGTGGGCTATGAGAAACAGCACTTCACTCTTGAGAGTGTTAAGCAAGGCTGAACACTGAAAAAGATAAACAAGAGCTTATACATTTGGGGCTGCAGCTCCCAGTAAGCATGATCAGGCAAATACTTTCAGTAGTGAGAGTTCTTCAGTGCAATATATATGAGCGATTTCCCTAAGGTGCGACAACTGGTTTTGTTCAATTAGGCTATAAAGTTCATCTCTGTTCATGGCTGTAATTTACATCCCAAGGTCACTTTTCAGTTCTTCGTTATCCCTTGAGTTTAGTAAGAGGTCCTCTTCCTGTACTGCTTGGAACAAAACTGGATGTATGAGCAATTCCTGAACATTGTTTCATATACACATTTTCCTCTAATTAGTTGCATAGTTTTTATTAAGCAAATACAATTAATTTTTTCTTAATTTTTATCATTTCAAAACAGTTTGTTGGGCCAGTCACTCACTCCCAGTCTAACCTCTGTTGCAGGGTTATGACAATAAAATGCAGGATAAGCTGCTTTGGGAACAAGGCCAGGCATAACTGAAGTAAATAAATAATAATAAATTGATATATTTCTGAAGGGTAAACACTCAGGCTAACCTCTTCATCCATGCCTAGTATGAGATATCTGCCTTTTTGTCACTCAGATAAGCTTGCCAGCAAAAATCTGGCCAATTGGTCCAGTAATCCTTACCATGCTTGTCAAGAAAGTATCTACAGTGCTGTATTGTAGCGCTCTACCATAAAGCAAATTGCTGAAAGCTATAGTAAGACTAGAGCTAGTAACTTTTAAAAACTGAAATTCTCAAGATTTTAAATAGATACATGCATTTAGGGTCAGCTCTCCCCTTTTAGGTGAACCAAAATGCACTCATTCTCAACAAATTATACAGTTTAACTTTATTGTATATACTTTTTTGTTAAAAAGTTGTATAAATGGAAACAGTATTGAATTGAGAAACTAAGAATTCATTAGTCAAACACATACTGGAAAGAAATTAAACTTATGTGCTATAATTGCTTTTGGCATTTAGGAAGGGAAAACTAAATGTCATATTGGTCATCAGGCAATGTAGCATTTACACACGTGATGCTTCTGCTACCAAATTACTGAACATCTTAAGCAATGGAAACTGGGTATCCTGTAGTGTAAATGTGAGGCACATTGAAATGCTAGGGCGGAATGGGCAAAAGATAAATGAGCCATCATAGGTTTTTTTTAAAACATCCTAAATGCAGATTTGTGAATAAATATCTGCCTCGTATGCTATAAATATATGAACACAGATTTCCATCAGATAAGACTCTGCAAAAGACATGGTTTGACTAACTTTGTACAAGCATTCAATCCTGTCAAATGAATCTTTTTATTTATATGTTGCATCCATCTTAAATCTTATGCACCAAGTAATGGCAAATAAATCACACAGCACTCCAGGGCTGGAGAACAGCATTATATCCCATTGGTTCTGAAATTGGTTTAAAAAAAAGAGAGGTTACATGAACCAGTGGAAGTTGCAGACATCACCCGTGCAGACCTACCCTCTACCTCTCTTAAGAACATAAGAGAAGCCATGTTGGATCAGGCCAATGACCCATCCAGTCCAACATTCTGTGTCACACAGTGGCCAAAAACCCCAAGTCTTCACAATAAGCAACATAACTGCCCTTGCAAAGCTTAGGAAAGAAGCACCAGGTCAGCACCAGCTAAAGGTACTTGAGCTGTTCTGCGACATTTCAGACACCTTTGCCAGGTTTCAAGCTGCTGCTTCAGCTTGGCTCATAGATTCATGCCATAAAATATTAAGTGCTTCAGTTCAGTTCATTCTTGATTCTTTTGAAATCTGATCAGTGCCACTCAAAAGTCAAGGCCCAATCAGTTTGTTTAAGGTTAATTTTTCTCCTTAGTAAAACATGGAATGTGAAGGGCCCTCTCCTCTAAGAATACTAGAAGAGATTTTTTTCAAGAAAACTGAAGCATCACTTAGATATTACATTAGCACTTACTCCATTTTATAACAGTAGTCTGTTGAGAAAATGTTATTCATGCATATGGGCAGGGGGTGTTGCCAGAAGCTCTGAGAGATTAGGTTCCAATGGATCCTGAAATACATTGCTCATCATAAACTGATTTGTTTTTTAATTTTTAACCCCAAAGGTAGGGTTTTGATTATCTCCAGCACAGGTGCTTCAGTCTTTGGAATGTTTTTGTAGAACAAGATTAAATCCTCATATTATATCTCTTGGAAAGTAAAAGTATTTTTATTTGAGAGAGCTGAATTTGAATGCATTTTTGTTTCTGTATTAAAAAAAAAACCTGAAGTCATATCAGAAGCTGCTTCTTTTTGCTGGAGGAATGCAGAAAAACCAGCACTTGCAATATGTCTTCTGGTTCAGTTCTGGATCACTTTGACACACTTAGCCTGGGGGAAGTTGACAGAATTCTCTCTACATCTATATTCTCTCTCTCTATATCCAACAACTTGTGATCTGGACCCATGCTCCTCTTGGCTGATTAAATCTTGCCAGAGGGAGCTTACATGTCCTTTACAGGACATTGTAAATAGATCCCTCTCAGAGGGGCGATTTCCAACGCCTCTGAAAGAGGCTATGGCTCTTCCTCTCTTGAAAAAGTGCACAGCAGACCCGACTGAATTAGCAAACTACCGGCTGGTCTCAAATTTACCATTTTTAGGTAAAATTATCGAGAGGGCAGTAGCACTACAATTGCAGGGTTTTCTGGATGACGCTTCCATTTTAGATCCTTACCGGTCTGGCTTCCGGCCAGGCCATGGGACGGAGACAGTGCTGGTCACCTTGGTGGATGATCTCCAGCGGCATCTGGATCGAGGCGGCGTGACAGTGCTGATGTTGTTAGACCTGTCGGCTGCGTTCGACACGGTCGACCATCGGTTACTGACCCGTCGGCTCGCCAACGCAGGGATTAGGGGGTTGGCCTTACAATGGTTTTCCTCCTTCCTTGATGGATGGGGACAAAGGGTGGCAATTGGGGGAGAGCTGTCCCAGAGGCACTCACTAGATTGTGGGGTGCCGCAGGGAGCAGTTCTCTCTCCGATGTTATTTAACATCTACATGTGCCCCGTTGCCCAGATTGCCCGGAGGTATGGGCTAGGGTGTCATCAATATGCGGATGACACCCAGATCTATCTACTAATGGATGGCCGGCCTGACTGCGTCCCAAAAAATCTGGACCTGGCACTGCAAGCCGTGGCAGGTTGGCTCAGGCTGAGTGGGTTGAAGCTGAATCCAATGAAGACGGAGCTCCTTTGCTTGGGTCGTGGCGCTCTGGGTGTCAGCTTGTGTTCAAATTGATACTAACCAGAATGCCTAAACTGTTGTATTGCTTACTAACCCTGTGAACTGTAACTATAATTTAGCTGTGAGAGCAGGAGGAGTGGGGGGGGGGGAAGAGGAGCTTGGCGCCAAGAGCTGTAAAGGTGTTTGAAGTGCAAACTATGTGGCCGGCTCTCAGCCGCTGCAAGGCCGCCTGTGGGGGAGAGAGAACGGACGCGGCTAGCTATGCAAGATATCAGTGTGTGAACCTCGCACCTCTTAGAAGTAGAATGCAACTGTATTGTGAGAATGATTTAAACCCCCTAGCTTTGATCTTGGGCCATAAAGGCCAGCTAGTTTGTGTGTACCTTATCACTTTCAAAGAACTCTCGTAGCAGTAACATGTATGTATCCAATAAATGAAACTTATTTTCAAATGAAAAGCGTCTGTCCATTGTTGGAGCGTCCATGAACCCTACGCTGACATTTTGAAAGTGAACCCTATTTAACGGGACTCATCAGCGAGGGTTACTTCTGGCGGATGGCCGAAGCACCGGATAACCGAGAGCCCTGCATACCCGGCCTGCCTGGGTCACCGGCGTGGTACATCACCGAAAAGAGGAGACCTCAGAGAGTGAGCAGCCAAACTCTCTTCCTCACCCCGAAGGCACCGTGCAAGCCCCGGGCCTCCACCAAGCTGATGGGCGAGACGGCGCAAAGGCATGCGAATATCCTCCGCAACCCCGGAGGACCGGAGGACCCGGAAGGCGGCGGCAACCCGGGCGAGCTGGAGAAAGGCGAGAGGGGAGTACCCGACGACGCCGGAGCCGGCGGAGGTGACGGCGGCGGCGACAATGGGGAAGACTCCCAGGGCAAGGGCGACTCGCGAGCGTCCTCCCCGAAAACCAACCCCCTGGAAGAAATCAGGCGGGAGATGGAGATTCTAGGGTGTGATCTCCGCCGAGAGATGCATAGCAACATGAATCTAACCCTGAACGAAGTGGCGAAGCAAGTGGATCGGGTCCTGGTGACAATGGAGAGAAAACTGGCCGCACCCCCCGCGGGGCCGCTGCCGAGAAGCCCGACCCCGCCGCTCCCCATCCAACCATCACCGGCCCCAGGGCCGGCGGGGCCACCACCCGGACCCCCAGGGCCTCCACCCCCGGGATCAAAAGTCAAAACCCGGGAGCTGCACGCCACCTTTGACGGGAGCGCAGATAAGGTGGAATACTTCGTGATCCAAGCCAACAGCTACATGCGCTACTGGGGAACGTCCTTCCCCGACGAGCACAGCTGAGTGGCGTACCTCGGTTCTCGGCTGGAGGGCGAGGCGCAGATGTGGTACGTAACCCTGTTCGAGACCCGGGGCCCAGAGGTAACTACGGTGGCCGGATTCCTACAGGCGCTGTTATCCCAGTTCGAAGACCCCCTGCGGGAGACCCTGGCCATCGCCGCGATCGAAGGGCTCCGCCAGGGGAGCAAATCCATCCGAGAATACTCCCTGGAGTTCAGGAACCACAGCCGCAAAATCAAAGGCTGGAGCGAGGCGATGAAAATCAGGGCATATCGAAAGGGGCTGAACCCCGGGATCCTCAACCAGGCCCTGCAACAGGTCCGTCCGGACACCCTGGTCGAGTGGATCCAACTGGCGGGAGAGATCGAAACCAACATGAAAGAGGTGGCGATCCAGTGCCAAGAACTACAGGGGAAGCCCAGCCGAGAGACCAAGAGTGCAGCCAAGCCGGACGCGAAGAAGACGGGGGGAGCAACCCCAAAGCCCCCCTCCGGGGCGCGGAAGTGCTACCAATGTGAGGACCCCAACCACCTGGCTTCCACCTGCCCGGAGAGGGCCCGGGCCCCCGTGCCCACTGCGAAGGGTCCCCCACCCAAAACCCAGCGGGCAGGGAAACTGAAAGAGTCGGGTCGAAGCAGCACCGCGCTGTTGGCGGTGCTAGACGAGGATAATACAACACTGGAGGAGCTCGGGGAGGAGGCTTGGGACCTGGAGCCAGCAGGAAACGAGACCGACCTGCGCTAGACGGTGCCCCGCGGCAGGTCCGAAAGAAGCCGGCACCACTGAGGGTGAGAATAGCAGGGGAACTAATGTATGTCCCATTGACTTTGTTGAACGTTGGGGAAAAAAGGTTTATCCACGCCCGGGGCTTAATAGACTCGGGGTGCACGCGGGAACTAATCACCCCACGACTGGTGGACCTAATGGGGATAGGGCGAGAGAAACTGCCCCGGCCCCTTGAGTTCGAACAGATGGATGGGACTAGGATGAGGGGAGAACCTTGCACGGAGCAGTCCCGGGAGATACTAATGGGGGTGGAGGATCACTGGGACATGGAAGTATTTGTAATAGCTCCCTCCTGCTCCTTCGACATAGTGTTAGGGGTGGGCTGGCTGGCCCGACACCAACCCGATATCCAGTGGGGCGAGCACACCATAGACTTTACGGATTGGAGGTGCGTCACGCACCTCTGGAAGGAGATCTGGGGCCCCCGACCTCCCCCCAAGAATGAGAAACTTTGTGTGATAATAGAGGAGGTGAAAACCGTCCCTAGGGAGTACCAAGACCTGAAGGGGGTGTTCAGCGAACGGGAGGCGGACGAGTTGCCCCCCCATCGGGCCACTGACTGTGCAATAGAGCTCCTGCCCGACCAGCCACTGCCAAAAGCTAAACTGTACTCGATGGGGTGGGTGGAAAAGGCTGAATTGAGAAAATTTCTGGACAAAAACCTCCAGCAGGGGTTTATCCGACCCGCGACGGCCCCCCACGCCACCCCGGTACTGTTTCAAAAGAAAAAGGATGGAAGTCTTAGACTTTGCACAGATTTTCGCGGGATAAACGGGATTTCCATGTCAAACGCCTACCCCATCCCCCTAATCAAAGACTTGCTAAGCGCAGTATCAGAGGGGTCCATTTTTACCAAACTGGACCTGTGCGATGCCTATTTCCGAGTCAGGATAAGAGAAGGGGACGAGTGGAAAACGACATTCAACACTCCTCTGGGGCAGTTTGAGTATCCAGTGATGCCGTTCGGCCTTCAAGGAGCCCCGGGAGTGTTCATGAACTTTTTCAATGAGGTCCTTCGAAAATTTTTGTATAAGGGGGTGGTGGTTTACCTGGGTGACATCATTATTTACTCGAAGGACCTACCCGCCCACATGAAACTGGTCCGAGAGGTGCTGAGCACCTTACTTCAAAACAAACTGTATGCCAAACTTTCAAAATGTGAATTTCACAAAGAGGAGCTTGACCACCTAGGGTTCCGAGTCTCGGGGAAGGGGTTGGCCATGGATCCGGCTAAGGTCCAGGCAGTGTTAGAATGGGAACCCCCGAGGACACGTAGACAGCTCCAATCTTTCATCGGATTCTCCAATTTTTATAGAACCTTCATACAGGGATTTGCTAAGGTGGCCCTTCCCCTCACCGACCTGCTGCAGACGAAAGGAAAGGGTCCAGAGGCAAAAAAGCCAAACGCCAAACTTAATTGGACCAGCCAGTGTCAAGAGGCGTTTGACAAACTAAAGCGCCTCTTCACGAGCGAACCCGTGTTAGTGCACCCTAACGAACTCAAAACCTTCGTGGTGCAATGTGATGCTTCCGACACGGCCATCGGAGCCATACTCATGCAGAGAGACGAGGAGGGGCACCTAAGACCGTGCGCCTACATCTCGCGGAAATTCTCCGGCGAACAGAGAAATTGGTTGGTCTGGGACAAGGAAGCCTACGCAGTCACGTTTGCACTAAAAACATGGCGCTCCTGGTTAGAGGGAGCCCGAGTCCCATTCGAGATCTGGACAGACCACAAGAACCTAGAAGCCCTAACCGGGCGGCGGAAACTGACAGGGAAACAAATCCGGTGGGCCGGGTTTTTCGCCAAATTTGATTTCACCCTCCGCCATATCCCCGGAGCCAAAAACTTTTTAGCTGACGCTCTGTCCCGGCAGCCCCAACACGAAAGCAAGAAGGAGGAGGTTATAGACTCACTGATCTCCCCGCAGGCAGTGGCGGGGGCAGTGCAGACTCGATCGAAGTCCAAAACCCCAGCTGCGGGCCCGTGGGGGGGAAGCAGGCTGATTGCTGAGACTGAAGCGGAGGGGGAAGGGCGACCAGAGGGACTGGCCAAGGGAGAAGGGGGGTTCTGGTACCACGAGGGGAAACTCTACGTCCCCGAATCCCTCCGGGCGGAAGCGCTACATCACTGCCACACTAGTAGACTGGCTGGACACTTTGGCTACATAAAAACTTTGCACATGGCCCACAGACAGTTCTGGTGGCCACAGATGAAGAGAGACATTTCCCATTTTGTGCAAACATGCCCAACCTGCCTCATGGCAAAGCGAAGGGGGGGGAAGGTTCCGGGATTACTGCAACCCCTCCCCACCGCGACACGGCCGTGGTCGGTCATCTCCATGGACTTTGTAGTGGAACTACCCCCGTCAAGGGGGAGAACCGTAATTTGGGTGGTGGTTGACACATTCTCCAAACAGGCTCACTTCATCCCTTGCCGAAAGCTCCCCACCGCAAAAGAGCTAGCCCATCTATTTTTCGTCCATGTGGCCCGCCTACACTCGATCCCTGACAAAGTCATTAGTGACCGCGGGCCACAGTTCGTTGCCAACTTCTGGTGGGAGTTTTGTAAACTAATGGGCATGGAGCAGGGCTTGAGCTCAGCTTATCACCCCCAGACGGACGGCCAAAGCGAGAGGGTTAATGGGCTTTTAGAACAATACTTAAGGTGCTATGTAAATTTCCAACAAAGCAACTGGGTGGACTTACTTCCTTTTGCGGAGTACAGTTACAACAACAGCCTCCATGCCTCCATCAAGGTTTCCCCGTTTCAAGCAGTCCACGGGTACGAGGGGAAGCCCCTACCTACCCTACCAGGGGGCAGTGAACCCTCACTCTCCCCCGAGTGCCATCAGTGGTGGAAAACATTAGAAAACTCTTGGAAGAGCATACAGGAGAACCTAGAAGAGGCAAAGAGGGACTACAAAGCCCAATTCGACAAAAAACACAGCCCGGGGTGGGACTTTAAGGTAGGGGAGACGGTCTTCCTGTCCACAAAGAACTTACCGCTCCCCCAAACCTCCCGGAAATTAGCCTATAAGTTCCTGGGGCCATTTCGGATAAAACGGGTGATTAACAAGGTGACCGTGGAACTAGACATTTGAATTAGGACCAGACTAACTTGATAAAATCATTCTAACTCTAGCCATCTTATGTTGTAACTGAAGCTGATAATATGTAATTGTGACACCAGAAATTATAGCACCTATTTTTATGTATTTAATCTATATATGTAATTGTATTGTATTCATAATGTTTATCTGCTTTTAATTGAATCATGACGTAGTCATGTCTGTGAGCCGCCCTGAGCCCGCCTTTTGGTGGGGGAGGGCGGGATATAAAAATAAAATTTATTTATTTATTTATTATTATTTTAGACTTGCCCAAGCTGTTTAGTAAGGTGCACCCTGTCTTTCATTGCAGTCTGATTCGTCAAGACCCGGGGGGTCGAAATGGCATCCTCAGGGCCCCGAGCCGACCCCCATCAAGGTGCGGGGCCAACAACACCACGAAGTAAAGGAGATTCTCGATGCCAGACTGCACCGGGGTGCGCTGCAGTATTTAGTGAGGTGGCGATACTTCCCCCCTAGTTGTGATGAATGGGTGAAAGCCACGGATCTGAACGCCCCGCTGCTCCTTAAGCAATTTTACCTACTGCACCCAGACAAACCCCGAGCATGAGCTTAGGGGGGGCAGTATGTCAGCTTGTGTTCAAATTGATACTAACCAGAATGCCTAAACTGTTGTATTGCTTACTAACCCTGTGAACTGTAACTATAATTTAGCTGTGAGAGCAGGAGGAGTGGGGGGGGGGGGGGAAGAGGAGCTTGGCGCCAAGAGCTGTAAAGGTGTTTGAAGTGCAAACTATGTGGCCAGCTCTCAGCCGCTGCAAGGCTGCCTGTGGGGGAGAGAGAACGGACGCGGCTAGCTATGCAAGATATCAGTGTGTGAACCTCGCACCTCTTAGAAGTAGAATGCAACTGTATTGTGAGAATGATTTAAACCCCCTAGCTTTGATCTTGGGCCATAAAGGCCAGCTAGTTTGTGTGTACCTTATCACTTTCAAAGAACTCTCGTAGCAGTAACATGTATGTATCCAATAAATGAAACTTATTTTCAAATGAAAAGCGTCTGTCCATTGTTGGAGCGTCCATGAACCCTACGCTGACACTGGGAAGGGAAATTCCTCTCCCGGTTTTTGACAGTGTCTCGCTGAAAGCGATGCACCGAGTCAAGAGCTTGGGGGTTCTACTGAAACCTTTATTGTCAATGGAGGCCCAGATAGCAGCCACTGCCAAGTCCGCATTTTTTCATCTTAGATGGGCGAAGCAGTTGGCCCCCTTCTTCAAGGGCCAGGACCTAGCAACAGTGATCCATGCAACGGTCATCTCAAGACTGGATTACTGTAATGCCCTCTACATGGGGCTGCCTTTGTGCCAAACCCGGAAGCTGCAGCTGGTGCAGAACGCAGCGGCTAGGCTATTGTTAGGGCTCCTGAAGTGGGAGCACATACAACCGAGGCTGCGTGGGCTGCACTGGCTGCCAGTTGCATACCGGGTTCGGTACAAAGTGCTGGTTATTACCTTTAAAGCCCTATATGGTTAAGGGCCTGCCTACCTGAGGGACCGTCTCTCTCCATACAAACCCCAGAGAGCACTGAGGTCAGTGGGAAAGAACCAGCTGAATATCCCTGGGCCGAGGGAGGCCAAATTGAAGAACACAAGGGAACGGGCCTTCTCTATCGCAGCTCCACACCTGTGGAATCAACTTCCAGACGAAGTGAGGGCGCTGCAGAGTCTTGACCAATTTCGCAGGGCCTGCAAGACTATTCTTTTTAAGATGGCCTTTGCTGAATGCTGAGCAAATGATAGATTCGTTGCTGTTGTATTCTGCCATCAATTTATTAAAAACCTGTAATTTAGCACCATAACTGTTAATTTTAATTGAAATGTCGATTTAAATGATGGTTTTATAATGTAGTATTTATTGAATTATATGATTGTATTGTATTGTATTGTATTGTATTGTATTGTATTGAACTAATATGTTGTGAGCTGCCCTGAGCCTGCTTCGGCGGGGAGGGCGGGATATAAATAAAAAGTATTATTATTATAGAATGAAGATATCTGTCACCATGCCTCCAGACCAATTTTGAGAATATTGGAGGCTCTCATCTCAGTTTTGTAGTCCCTCTTCCTTTGTCCCCCTTCTTCATCTTGATCTGAATTTTCTCATTTTTGTTTGGCTTGTATTACCATGCTTGTAAATAGTGCTGCTTTTCTGTTCTGGGTTCTCCCACCATTGTTGAGATGGGGAGTGAGAGAAGTACACTGGGTTAGAAAGTAGACCCAAAAAGACGTGCAAAAAAGTTTCTCCTTCCCCTCTATTACTACAGTTGATAGATTATTTAGCCCAATTTATTTGTTATGAGGGCCGGATTTGACATAACTGAGACCTTGTTGGGCCAGACCATGTGTGTCATAACATACTATGTCAGGTTGCAGAGATATAAATTTTATAAAGGACACAGACAAATACAAAGGTTTTTTTTTAAAACTTAAAATAAAACATGCTTATAACATGAGAACTTTTTGCCTTAATGGTGCTTTCTTTGTATCTTTCCCATGCAATCTATGCTCTCTCAGTTGCACAGCAGAGCTACTGAGCCAAGTCTCTCTTCCTTTTATTGGCTGAGACTCCTCTCCCTCCTGGTCCCCTGGGGAAGGAAGGAAAGAGCCAGAGCTTTCTTTGAAGCAAGCTCTCCCTCCCCCAGGAGGAACCTCAGCCAATGGAGAAAACTGAGGCTTTGTTCTGTAGCTCCTGTGCAATTGAGCAAGCCTTGCAAAGCTGTGATGCAGAAGGAAGCAAGAGAGAGGCAGAAGGAAGCAGATGACAGCCAGTTGCTAAGGGGGCTGATAGGAGGCCTCTGGGGGCCTGATTCAGCCTCCAGGCCACATGTTTGATACCCCTGATCTAGCCACTTTACTCTTGTTATGAAAAGAAACATGTTGTTTATACAAAGCTCAAACAACCCCAAGCCTCAAATGAGTTAGGGCATAGTATTCTGTGATTTTCCTTCTGTAGAACTACACTGGTCTAAACTGACATCAGCCTCGGGAATGCTGGAGATAACAAATGTTTAGCAACCTCTGCAAGTAGTTCCTGTGGGGCAGACACACATTCTTCATCTGAAGAAGCTGGGTTTGGTCCACAAAAATGTATCCTGACTAAAGTTTTATTAATCTTTGCCACCCACGACTCTTTGTTTATTTTAATCTCTGCAGGGTCATGTCATACTTCACTTTGCCAAGTAAACATTTCATCCCTGTATACTTTAACACAGTGCAACAATAATAATTAATACTCATTGTATGACATGGTGTGTAGTGTAGCCAGGAGATCCTAAGATAGCAACACTCTCTGCAGCACTGCAGCAATTTCACAATACACACACAATGCACAATTTCTACAAACAGAAAGAATGAATTCTAACAGAATGTGACTCTGGACTAATGCAGGAAAACAGAACTTGACTGAAGGCACAAAACCAGTAGTAAAACAATTTGGAAATGTTTAGTGCAAAGAAGCTGCCTGCTTTTGTGTTCTTCCTGAATCATAGGTCATACAACAGTAGTTTAATTTACAAATTAGCTCTGAGATAGCCAACTTTTCAAAGTAAGCAACCATTAAAACATTAGCATGTCTTTAGAACATCATATGCAAAGCCTACACCTTGATCCAAATTAAGAAGGTCTGCCAAAGGCCGGGGTGGATATGGCCCATGGACTACCAGCTGGCCATCCCTTCTTGATTCAAAATGATCTGCATAAACTGAAGAGCTCAGCATACAGTAACAAAATATAAACTATGAAAGAAAAATGCAGAGTGTTAAGCCTAGGAAACAAGACTACATATAAATGTCAATATGATATTATGTTGTTCTGAGGGCCAAACTTCATGTGACATAGGAATTTCTTGACTGAAATGTCACCAATATTACTTGTTTCTGAAAAGCAGTCCCAGGGAAGCCTAATTTGAATCATGGCCACAGCACTGAGAATGATTGCCATCTGATGCCATTTCCTTGACCAAAAATGGCCACCATTGCTTTGATCCCTGTGGTGGAGCAGAACCTGTATTGCACCTTCCTTTCCACACTAAGACTTAAAGCAGCCCACGTGCTTTATTGATCAGAAAAAAGGTGCCAGGGAGAAGAGTCACAACTCCACCCTGCCTTCCTCAATGTGCAGACCCTTGATTTCTTTTTAAAACCAAGTAATATGTTGTTCTGTGGCACATGTAGTCAAACTACATCTGTTCTGTGGCACATATAGTCTGTCCTGAGATGAGAACACAAGTCAAAATGCAATACTGCAATTTAAACAGTCAGTGACATTTCATGTTCTGTTACCAGAAGCACAGTTCTGCTGGCTATTCAGCACTGGAGAAACCTCATTTTGAACACATTGTTTAAATCTTGTCACCACAGTTCCAAAATGAGGCAGAGAATTGGAAATCATAGGATTCAACTGGATATGTGAACCTAGAAAAATTAGATTTACAGGGGGAGGAGGTAGGTTAACAATTTTTAAATATTGAATAGGTTCTTACATGAGGAAGGGTACACCCTTGTCAGTGAGAACAAGACTAGAAATATATACTTACACAGCTATGCAGTGAAGAAATCCCATACATCTGTTCTGAATGTCTGAAAAGTGCCCATGTGGTGGGGCTGTTGTTTCTAACCATCATGTGAGAAAAGCTCAAATGATCAAGTCAACCAATGTGATTTTATTTACTTCATTTATATTCTCCATTCCCTCCAATGGGGACCCAAAGAGGCTTACATGCCCCCCCTTTTATCCTCACAAAACCTCTGTGAGGTATGTGACTGAGAGTAAATTGACCCAAGGTCACCCAGCAAACTTCCATGGCAGATAGATATTCCAAGTAGCCTCACACTCTAACCTCTATACAATACTGGCTTATACTATGTGGCTGCCTTCAGAGAAAGTACAACCAGAAAACAGCTCCAATGTGGCAGTGAATGATGGGAACAAAGTATTAACAACATGCTGAAATTTCCTCCCTCAGAGGTTCTTAAGAAAAGGTAGGGTCTAGAAATTTTAATTTTAAGATATCTTGCTTTAGCATGAGTGAGAAGGGGGACCAGCTTAAATTATCTATTGGCATACACACAACTCTAAGGCTATAAATAAGAAGTTAACTACACGGTTGAAAGTGAAGGTTAATTGGTATTACCATCTAAACTCCTTTTGGAACCTTCTCCAAGGAATAAGCAAGCTCTTCTGTGTCAGTAGTTTCATACCAGTCACATTTATCATATCAATCACATTTTTATGCGCACAGAAGGGAGAAAAGCATCATAATGACATAGATTCCAAAAGCTGAAGCACAAAAAGGTCCTTCCATATGTCCGCTGTGCACTCCCACACTTGCCAGAAGTGAATGTGAAAATTCTTTAAATGAGCTTGTGCCAGTCATTCTCTGTGTGCAAAATTAATCAAGAAAAGCATTCTGTGACATATAACAAAATGCTGGGTTCTTCTTATGTGAAAACCAGTCTTCGAATGGGATTCATCATGAGGCTGTTTCTGTGATGCATATTAGTACAGTAATTTGCCATGTGGCAGAAAGCCAAGCTGCCTTATAAACAAAAATTCTAGAACACTTTTCAAAGCAAGTGCAAACTCTGGCCTCTGCCAAAGTGTGTCAATAATCTTGCACAACATACAAGCAAGATAAATGCTGATTCGAAGCTTTGGTAACAGGTAAGGATGTAAACAAAAACTAAAGACAATTTTTCACAACTATTTTTTTAACATTCTATAGCCATTACAACCCCCCCCCCCTTGGATGCACTGGTCTTGTGAATTATGTTCAGCATATACACAATATATATTGGAAAAAAATATTGAAATAGGGCATTGTATTGAAATCTGAGCAAATATTGAACCAAGAGCACACATATTGGAAAAAGTGTGCTGATTTCAGCCTACAAAAGATGCTTATGAAACAACTTGTTCAGATTTTCACTCCCCTGTAACAACAAGCAGGTGGCTGCATTCTGGTAAATCCGAGTACAGTGTAAAAAAAATTCTACGACTGTTTCTCCATCAGTGGGAGCTGTTGATGGAAGCAGGAGATTCATCCGTTATGCCAGTGGAAACCTTTTAAACTTTTAAATAACATTTTTGGAGGCCCAACAGTAGCTTTGAAGAGAATTACTTGCTTCAGCCAAGTGGTTCGTAGTCTCTTTTTTCCACAAAATGAACAAACTGCACATGGGCAAGATTTCACTGAATATTTTATTTATTTTATAGTCCAACTTCCTTACTGGGATCCAAGGTAGATTACAGAAAAGAAATATAATATAGTGGGTTCTAGGCATTGAAGAGGTGAGGTGGAAGTGATAACAAGCTCTTTATTAAGTACAGCATGGTGGTGGCTGCACTAACTGAACTGGCTAACGGGGCCCGCTGGGCCAACTATACAACAATGAGTTCCCATGCTAGCACGTAATTGGGTCATTCAAACCAGCCAGGGGGCTGTGATTGGAGCAGGGCAATTGGGATTTGACTCCCACTGCCCATTGTTCCTAAGTCCCAAGCTCAGTCCTTCAGGCTCCAATGAGCCAGGCAGGAAACCCATTTGTTAACACATAGACTCACATATATAACATCCCTCCCCCCCCCCCCTAGTTCACAAACCTTCGCAATCATAGTCCTGTAGATAGGCAGCCTTGCGGCACTCTCATGTCGACCTCTGGAGCTCAGGAGTGGGTGGTGGGTCTGTTGCAGCTTCTGGCGCTGCCGGCTGCAGTTCTGGTGATGCTGGCACTTTGGCGGGTAGTTCCGGGACATCAGAGTTCTCAGCCGTATATGGCAGCTCCGGTATCCCAGAGGTCTCTGATGCTGATGGGGACACGGGAACTGGGGCCTCGGCTTCAGTAGGTTCTGGGTTGCTTGGCACTGGTGCGGTCGGTGAGTCACTTCTGTCCATTGGCCCTTCACGTGCTCGCAATTGATCTATGTGCCGCCTCCATGTAAACTCATCCTCCATGATGACCTCGTACATGACTGCTGCTAGCACCCTGGAAACTCGGGCTCCCCCCCCCCGAAGTTCTTAGTGAATACCAAGTCTTCTGTGTTGAACCCTCAGGGAGCCCGGACTGCCTGTAGGTCTGGGGCATGGTCCGGGTGCATGCGGTCTAGCAAGGTTGTCAGCCACTAGCCCATGAGGAGCTCAGCCAGGCTACGGCCGTTAACTGTACTGGGAATAGAATGCTGTGCCAGTACTCTGCAAGGCTGGCCTCCCAGTTCCCATAGATGATGCGGCGGAGCATTTCCTTAGTCGCCCACACCATCCGCTCAGCTTGGTGGTTGGTGGCTGGGTGGAAAGGGGCTGACCTCATGTGTTTAATTAGATTTTGACCGCAGAAATCCTGGAACTCGGCCGAGGTGAAGGCCGTTCCATTATCAGATACCAAGGTGTCAGGCAGGCTGTGGGTGGCGAAAACCTTATGGAGGGCCCCTAACACAGCCCAGGAGGATGTGGATGCTATGGATATGAACTCAAGCCACTTTGAGTAGGAGTCCACTATGAGAAAAAATATTTGTCCCTGGAAGGGCCCCACAAAGTCAAGGTGCAGGTGGGACCAGGGGTTGTGTGTGGACTCGCACTTTTGGGCTGGTGCTCAAGGTGGAGCTGGATGGGTCTCCTGGCATGGTTGGCTTTGGACAACCCAGGACTCAATAGTATCATCTATTTCCAGCCACTATACATAGCTACAGGCCAGCGCCTTCATGTGCACAATCCCCGGATGGGGTTTGTGCAGCGCTGTGAGAACTCGCTGTCACAGACCAAGGGCACCACCACCCTGTTCCCCCACAACAGACACCCTTTATGAACAGATAATTCTTCCCCGCAGGACGCAAAAGCAACAAATTCCAACCCCACCCGGCCCATGGGCCATCCCCTCTACACCCAGTCCAAAAGATGGGAGAGGATTTTGTCCTTCTTGGAGCAATGAGCAATGTCCTTGGCATGGACCAGGCGGTCTGGCAAGGAGTCCAATGCCATGATCTGCTGTGCAGGGGTCAGTTCGGGGTGTCGACGTGGCCCATGGCCTTCCCCGGGTGGTATTGGTGGTCATACTGGTACTCCGTGAGGAAAATGGACCACCGTAAGACCCGCAGGGAGAGTATTTGCGGAATTTGGCGGTTGGGAGCAAACAGGCCTAGAAGGGGTGTGTGGTCCGTCTGGATGGTGAAGGGTTGGCTATACAGATAGTCATGAAATTTTTTGATCCCCACCACAATGGCCAGGCTCTTCTTATCAATCTGCACGTAACTGTGCTCCGGTTTTTGCAATGTCTGTGAATAGTAAGCTACCGGAACCTCCCTGCCATCCAGTAGCACGTGGCCCAAGACATGGCCCACCCCGGTACGGGGCAGCGTCGCAGGCCAGAATGGTGGGTAACCGCTCGTCGAAGTGCACCAGCAAGCTGTTTGATGTCAATATGTCCTTTACCACCTGAAAAGCGGCAGCTTGCCGGTGACCCCAAACCCACTGACGCCTTTTGTCTAGAAGCCTGTGAAGGGGCTCCACTACTGTTAATTATTTAATCTTTGTCCAATTGCATTGTTCATTGTTTTAATCCCTTTTAAAAAATGCCCTCCTGAACATTTGTTTAGCAGACAGAATTTTAGCCTAACCTCACAACAACCACAGTGCATGCAAGCAGATACTAAATCTCATCCATGCCAGCCTGAAAAGCAGCGGTCAAGTGGATCAACTTATTACATCTCAGGACACATGTAGCTTCACATCATCTATGTGCAAAGTGGCATTTCATAAAAACCTGTTCAGTCCACGTAGGTGTTGTAAAAGGCAATCTCTGGTGTATTAAGAAGAAGACAAAAAGACCCTGCAGCGGGCAGCAAGAAGACAATTAGATAAGATAGTGAGGTTAGCACCTTCTCTCCTATTGTGTCATTCCTTGCCTGTCTCCAGATTGTTACTCTTAGGGCAATTTCCCCTTTCTTCTGGGAAGTGCCACACTCAGTCCTTCCCTCTCTCTTAGCTAAAGATGTAGTTATTAACCCACCTCTCTCTTTCCTCTTTCCTATCAAGTATATCAATTCCCTTAAAAAAATCTATCCACTCTTTAATCAAATTGTGGGCCATTGCTGTTAATTACTCTGCCAACAGTACGAAGACACACTTGCCTTGCCGGGGCTGATGCACTGGAGGTCAGAATGCTGAGGTGCTCATGAGCACAGATTCTTAGTTCAACTGTGTATGCAGGCAACAAGAAAAAATTTAGGCTTCGGTGGTTTGCGGACTAGACCAGGCATTATAGGATATGTATTGCCAGCCTAATAGTATGTACTGAAGCATCAGCTGCAGGTTGCTTAAAATGACATTACTATTATCAAAAGAAGCCAGTAGTTCATTCATGCAACACTATGAATTATAAACATCTGGATTCTATTATTGAAACATTCTATAGTGCTTTCTGACTAAAAATGTGTTTGTGATTTGACTTTGTTCACTGACACAAATTCCTTAACTTCTGAATGTCTCATTGAAATGCACACAGATGAATCCCTCATTACACAAGAGAGAATGAGAAAATGAATCCCAGAACCAGGGAATCCCTCTGCGTAAAATGGCTACTTTGGGGCATCTTGGTTGTGTCCTTTATTAAACTGAACCATTTGCTTTCAAAGCAGAGTTCAAATAGTTTTATATGAAATTAACAACACACATGTACGTGCCCTGCAGACAGACCCCACTCCACACCCATTTCTGTAAAAAGCAATGGCATGCAGTGGGTTTGTCCTGCTTGCACCCAATGCTTTGATCACTTTAACAACACAGAATGGACTCACCCCACACTTAGATTAAATTGATGACAGATGAAGTACACACAAACAGCACATCACGCATGCAGCCAGCAGGCACACAGGGAAAGCCATATGTGACAGTGATACAGGCATTATGTACATCCTGCAGCATGTCTAGATGGGATGGATTCAGTATTGGTAGAAGACATCTTTATACATATTTCAGAAGTGTATCACAATTATATATATTTGTAGCCATAGATAGTTATTTCTTTTTTAAAAATGACAGGTTTGCCGGGTTTCCTATTCTTTCTTTATAGTGCTAGAGACTGCAGACACAGAAAGCCAGTGGAAACTGGTTTTGACAATTGTTTAACAGTTTACCACACTAACATCTGTTTTGGAGAACTCCGAAGTACTTGCACACATTGCACAGAACCCCAGTCTCCTTATGGGAAGATAGTTAATTTCATGCAGTAAAAGAAAAATTTTCATCTCTAGAACTTTATCTGGTTTGTAAGAAGTAGTATAGAAAGGCTGGCAACCCTCAAAACTACAGAAGTAAGGCACTTGTTCTTGAAAAATCCCTAAAAATGTCAACAGTATATTTATGTCAGCACAACCTGGTGTATAGATAAAGAGAACTTTTCCTTCTCCCACAACACAGGAATTCAAGGCAGTCCACTGAAACTGATCAATAGGAGATTTAGGAGAGAGAAAAATACACAATAAATGTATGAAATTTGCTAGCACCACATACAGTTGTTTAAAAAGACAAATTAATAAAGTGTTTATGATTGCTAAGGGGTGCCTGCACTTGTAGCAAAGGCCTGTTGCCTTTTTATTGGGTTTCTGGACTTCCCAAGAGGCCTCCAGTTAGCCCTTATGGGAAACAGAATGATAAAGAAGACACACCTTTGGTTTAAGCCAGTGTGGCTTCTTACATTTGTATGTGGCATCTGAATAAGATCATCCTCCTAAAAGAAACTTTATGGAGGCAGGTTTCTCCCTTTTTAGCAATCCTATCTGATCCTGATACAGCAAAATCCTGTTTGAGATTACAACAATCTCTTCCATGCCACTGTAATATACAAGATACACCAGCAAAACATCACTGTGATTCCAGAGTGATGTCACACCACTGTAATTTCAATGTCAGTGTACTATCAATGCAATGATACTAGGTAGCACTGGACACAAAGTGAGAGTGGAGCAGAATTTAGGGTAGTAAGCATTTTCAACCCAGGTTCCTCTTCCTGAAATGAGCACAATATTACACCAGCAAAAGATATGAAGCCAACCTGTCCCCTTCCACTGCTTCCCCCACACCAGATTCCATGCTTCTGTCATCCAGAAAGAGGATCCAAGCAGATTGTCCGTAAGCACCACAGGACATGAAAGATGTAGGTCTATTAAATGAAATACACCTTCAAACTGAAATACTTTCTTATTTTTACATTTGTTTCTTATCATCCCTCTAAGAGATTTGGTCTCTCTGCTACCGTATGATATATATATCCTGCATGTATAGAACCAGTCATTTCAGTCTTTTCCATCTGATCAATATCCCACTGGAGGAGTCTCAGTTTTGTGGCAAAGACTGAAATGTGGTTGTTTAAATCACAGACCGTATTCTCCACTGTGGGATCATACAGGAGGAGCCAGATTCCACAATGTTCTGATACAGCATTCTGCCTGTTTGAAATGGGGATCTGAAACACAAGTTGTTTCATTCACTGGGTAAAATGACACTGAGAAATGCCTTCCACGCAGCATTTACATAGGTACTTCACCCCCACTGTCAGCCAGTGCTGATATTACTTTCCTAAAGATTGCCTGGGTGTGCAGCAGCCAGCTTTCATGAACAGAAAAACTGCATATTTTCTAAGTATGAAGTTGGCTCTTGTGAACTGCTGTGATTCCTTGTTTCTGCTCAACTAGCCTGTGGTTGGAGACTTGCAGCCAGTTGTGTAACATCAGCACTATCGTTTATAAACTTAATAATGAAACTACATGTGACTTCAGGCTATACTTTGTCAAGCAAGCTTACCAGTAGACAGATTACTCTTGTTTTAAATTGGCTCCTGTATGTAACTATCACCACCTCACCCACCTTTCTGTTTGTGATTTCTGTGATCTGATAATGAAATCGGATTTATGCTGGAACCAGGGTTTTTTTTTTTACAGGAACGCAGTCCCAGCCGGCTTGGCATCAGGGTGTGTGGCATAATATGCAAATGAATTCCTGCTGGGCTTTTTTTAGAAAAAAGTCCTATGGGAAACAATGGTGACATCATGGGATGTGGCCTAATATGCAAATGAGTTCCAGCTGAGCTTTTTCTACCAAAAAAGCCCTGTCTTAATTTTTAAGGTGCCACCAGCCTCCTCTTTCAATTCAGGCAAGCATATGTAGGGCCAACTTCAACTGTCTATTACTGTCGACGCTTGCGTGTTACCAGAGCTTACTGAGACTGAATCTTCCAAGTAAACATTCCCAGAAGCGGACTATACGACGACAGGAGGAAAACGGGCGCTTCCCCACATGAAAGGTAACAGACCCCCCAGGGCGGACAAACACCGCCAAAAGCGGACTACGCCATTGCTTCCACTTCCTTATCGTGGCTCCGCCTCTGTAAGCGTCACTTCCCTGAGAGCAGCTGAGCGGAAGGAAAGATGGCGGCGCTGGGAGAGCCTGTGCGGTTGGAAAGAGGTGAAGGCGAGGCGAATGCTGGGCAGTGGAGAAGTCAGTCACGCTGCAGAGAAACAACGGATGACCGGGGGGGGGGGGTGCGCGCAGCAAGTGGACATGGTGGCTTAGGGTGGGGCGGGAGGGTCCCACAACCGACCTGGCACCCCCAAAGGGGTGGGGCGGGGGGGGGGGAGGGAGCGCCTGTCCGGCTAGCCCAGAATAAGAGGTGCCTGATCGGCGTGGCGGGGTAAGTCACATTCCAGCGCTCGCAGAGCGAGGTGAGGTGGGGGGTGGGCTCCGCATAGCTACACCGCCCGCCCCTCTTCTTGGCCGTGGTCTTCCCGGCGTCCCTCATGTACAGTCAGCTGGCATTGGAGAAGCCTCATGCTTGAAGGAAGGAGTCCTTGCTAGTAGTAGCATCACTGTAAAAACATGCTGAGGGACTTCCCGAACATAATTTGCGCGCGGCTTCCCTGTGCGCCGTTTCTAATCTTTACTCCTTCGTGCCTCGCTGTTCTGCATTTCTTTGAAAACAACCCCTTCCTTCTTCCCTGGTTGCCTTGCCAGGGCTTGAAGCCATCCGTTGTCAAGAGTGGGTGTGCATAAGAAGGTAAAAGAACCGCACTAAGCCTTTCAAATCAGTTGAAAAGTGTCCAGCAGTACCTTAAAGACTAACAAAATCTGTGGTAGAGTCTGAGCCGTTCCTGGGTCACTGCTTACTTCAGATCAGTTGTCCATCTTCAAAACCAATTAACTGCCTATTAATTCCTTTGAATACCGAACTCCAAATTTGGATTTAAAACAGCGAACTTTGCGAGTGCTCTTGGGCTCTGTGATAAATACTATGGGAGTCAAAGCACAAATTGGTGGAGTTTATTTATAGGGATGGAGAAGCCAATTTGTAGTGGATATATGTAGCATTTTTAATTTTAGCACTATGCAGATTTTTGAACTTACACTTTTTAAGTACAAACTATATTAGTTTGAACATGTGAAACTACTTAAAACTGGATCAGATCATTGGGCTGTCCAGTCCACAGCTGCATATTCTGACTGGTGAGAGCTCTCCAGAAACTAAGGTAGAAGTCTTTCCCATGGGAAAGTGTGACCACTCACCTGTGGGTGCTTTTCTCTTGAGTTTACATTTATGTAATGAAAGCATATACTTTTCTCAGACTTCAGTTCAATGAGTGAGACAATGCATTCATGTTCAGTACTATGACCCGCCCTCCTCCCCAGAATTTAACTTTTCACTGCTGAGTTATAAACCAAGGTGCACTTGGTCAGGCACTAACAGTACTGATTTTACTGGGGAAATATTTCTCATGATGCCTTAAAGTCATTGAACTTGCTGGAAGCAGTTAAGCCTCTACATTGATTCCTCTGCTTTATTGTAAAATGGGAATAACAAAAACATGCTTCATGTTGTTACAGATATTTAGAAATTTATACTCTGGGTTTTTTTCTCTAATGGGAACCCAAAGCATCTTACAACTTTGTCCCCCCCTCTTCCATGTTATCTGACAACAACACTGAGAGGTAGGCTAGGTTGAGAGAGAATGACTGTACCAGCCTCACCCAGTGAACTTCTGTAACTGGAGATTTATGCCTGTATCTTCCAGATCCTACTCTGACATTCTAACTGCTAACATCACAAACAGGTAGTACTTATAAAAATTCTAAGTACTTTAGTCTGAAGCCATTGAAATCAGTGTGAGTAGACTGGAGTAACTCTGCTCAGGATCGTACTGTTAGTGGGTTAGGCTCAATTTAAATATCAAGTTGTCAAAGCAGAATAACTTCATTGTGCATTTTTCACAGGCTTGGAGTCTTATTTACATTGTATTGCTAGTTGTACAAACAGCTACATGTGCTTAGTGAGCATGCCATAAATCTGAAGCCCTTGCAGATGTGCTGGTGTATTAATAAAGAGCATACAGCTGCTTTGCCCAGGTTGTGACACAGTTTCAGTGAGCTCTGGAGCCTATGCAGAGAGGAAGCGCTTTGCTTTGCCAGCCTGACATTTAATCTACCCATTATTAATATATAAACCCAAGGGGGACATCATTTTCTAAATGATTTTGTTTTCAAAATTACTCTCTTTTGCAGCTTATTTTATTCAAATGATAAATATGCCAGTTCTGATCCTGGTGTGACTCTTTATAGTGTCTTGCTCCCTCCCCCCCCTCCCCAAAAGGATACTCCTTTTGAAAGAACAGAATCCCAAATCATGGTATTTGTATCCTAAATGGAAGCTAGTCTGCAACACAGTTACGTTTTAGTGTTGGATTTAATAATGCTTATTGTGCAATTCTATGCAGGTTATTCATTAATTTCAGTGTGGGCGTTTTCGCACTTACCTTAAGCCGGAGCGACATCCCTCTTCACCGCGCAGCGTCTGCACGGTTTTCGCACTAATTGCTGCGGAGCACCTGGAAGAGCCGCAAAGTCCCGCGGCTTTTGCGGCGCAAATGTAAACCGGTTTTTGGCGGTTTACATTTGCGCCGCAAAAGCCGCGGGACTTTGCGGCTCTTCCAGGTGCTCCGCAGCAATTAGTGCGAAAACCGTGCAGACGCTGCGCGGTGAAGAGGGACGTCGCTCCGGCTTAAGGTAAGTGCGAAAACGCCCTGTGTTTCAAATATAATCTGCAAAGGAGTATGTTATTAGTTCTGCGAAAGGCTGAATACAATAGAATAGGCTTAAATTCAAGCCATTAGCAAAACACTGAATTCAGTCATGTTGCACAAGGCAAGTGTTTAAGAGACTAGGAAGCCAAGTAGAGACTAGGAGGAGGTTTTGGATGTTTTCTGTTACAATTTTGCATTTTTTCAAAGTTTCAGTTGACAAGACTGTCATAGGTTCTGGTTTGGAAAATAAGCCTTGTGTCCTGATTACTTCTTTGTAATTCAGATCTCATATTTTGGTTTGTACTAAGTTTAAACAAAGCATTTTGCAGTGAGGATGATGCTGCCTAAGTAGAAATGTGCCTCAGGGTCTTGATGTTTGCCCTTTGTGTTCTTTACCCCAAAATTTGTTCATTACTGCTGCTGTTTTTCACAGTAGATTAGCTACATTAGGTGGCATTCTACGGTAAATCACTGTTAGCATGATTCTCTGCTTAGCATAATTTTCTTTTTAAGTATTGCTAATTAGATTCATGGACAAAGGGCAATACATTAATCAATGGCTACTTGCTGTGGTGACTAAAGGGATTTAGGAACAGTAAACTGTTGAATACTAGTGCTAAGAGACACTCTTCTGTGGTCAAAAGAATTCTGTCAAAATAATTTGGTCCTTTGGGAAAAGATATTTCCCCAAAATGCAGTAGGGAAAACCCTATAGTTCATGTAGAGAATTCTTTCTCTCCCTCTCTTTTTTTTAAACCTTAAACTAGCACTTTAAAAATTCTTGGCTAAGGCTTCTGGGGTGTTTCCATTGCAGAATTGCTGCTGCACATACATGGGCAGTTCCTTTATCGTATTAACTTTTTACAGTATTCTTCTGGGGGGCGAATCTGAGGTTAGTATAAGTTTGCGTTGGAAAGCTGTCTCTCAGCCTCCTCTATATAGCCCAGCTTGTTTGCGATGACTGATGCCCCTCCTTTTCTCCTCTTTGACATGATATCAGAATGGGTTTGAGGCTGTTTATTGTATCCCTTTTTGCATGGTTGAGATTGAAGTGATGCTGCTAGCTGATTATTTCAGCCTGGTTATGGCAGTGAGAACATTCTGTGTAAAAATTCAAGATGGCATTATTTGGACCATTATTCACAATGGCTGCTATTGGTGGTAGCACAGACTAGCAAGCTATGTTAAACAGTAGATGGAACATTTAACTTACTTCCTTTGAACATGCATCAAAGTGGTGGGTGTAGCCTTGGAATCTCTTGTATGTGAAACATCAAGCCTTAGCCATACACTGAATGAGGTGAAAATGAAATCAGACTAAAATAAGACTTAATGGGGCTGTTCAGATGCACAGTATAATCAGTTGTCGCTGCTGTTTCATACCGGATTTAAAGTGGCTGATCAGGCAGCAACATCTGCCTCCCAGTATTAACTCGTAGTAGCCCCACACCCACCCCAATCCTTCTTGGAACTGCTGGAGTATTTTGTTACCTGCTCCTTTGCAGTGTTTCTTGAGTTCTCCGGTTTCACCTTGTAGGGTTTTTTTTTTTAATTTTATTTGTATCCCGCCCTCCCCCGCCGAAGCAGGCTCAGGGTGGCTAACAACACAATGACCAATGGTACATTAATAAATAGACTATATAGTTTATAGTCTATTATATAATAGACTATATAGTTTATAAATAAACTATCCCATCTGGATAGTTCTCAACCAACTTCTGGATGTCTGAAGGCTGTCCCGGAGCAAATGGAGCCTCAGACATCTGGTTTACGGTTGCCATTTTTTTTATTACTTAGCAATATGTACGTAACTGCATAACCACATAATGTTTTAACCTATGTGCACACGCATGTGTGCATAATTCACATAAAAGTGGAGAAAAAAAAGAACTGCATGGTGTGGACGGCAGGAGACGTGGAGTGATTCAAATTGCAGTATGGCAGTCTGATCGATAATATCCGGAACAAAGATATTCGGAACAAAACCGGGTCAGTTTAACACACTCAACATGCTGTGTGAACAGGGCCAATGTGTTCTTGAAGCCTGGGGCTGTTCTTGATGATTTCTCAGGAGCTTCAGCTAATATAAAACACATCAGTTAGTCTTACTGGATCCTGGTGTTTTGCTGTATTACTGGAGGCTTGCTGTATATTGACCTGAATAACTGGTGAATATACAACACCTTTTATACTTCATTGGCTTCTAGTTTGGTTCTAGACTCTGCTAAAGGTGCTGGATTTGGCCTTTAGCTCCCAAAACAGCTTGGGTGAAAAGTATCTGAAGCAGCAGTTTGTTTGGGCCCTGAGATTAACATGTGAGGAATCCTTGTTTCCTGAGGAGACATTAGTGATTTGGACATGTAATGAATTGCCTTTCAATTTCTATCCGTAGATTTGGAACTTGTGCCCTAGGAATAGGAGCTGCAGCAATTGCTTCAGGCCTTTTGCAGAAAACTCAAGACACTTCTCTTCTGGAAGAGCAATGATCTGACTTAGGACGGGGCAGGGGCGGGGTTCCTTTTCCTTTATGAAACCTACAATAAAATGAGATTTGAATATTTTATTACTGTAGTTAACCCCTTTGGGGCTCCAGATAGGACCAAAAGGTGGCATGCAAATCCCTAAATAATTAAAAATACTATGGCAGATGGTTCCCCTGAAGATTTAAATGGCCTCTGAGAAGCTTTACTGATCTCAAACCCAACCTTATTTTTTTGTGCAATGAAGCATTTGTAAATTTGCCTCAACATTATGTAGTAGGCAGAGTTCAATGACAATGCTAAATGACAGCTGCTTCCCCCCCCCCCCACACACACAATGTTTAGCTCTGCAGAATACTCACAGTGTAGTTGAGATGACATAGTAGCTTAAATCCTGATTTTTTTTTTTTTAAAAATGAAAGTACTTTTGTTTATGGCTGGTAGAAAGTTCTATAATGTAGTTTTAAAGTCTTAATCAGCTACCAGTATTTGCATTGCTTAAGATCAAGATGGGTAGCAGTGTCTGTCTGTCTGCAGCAGTAGAAAAGAGCAAGCGTCCAGTAGCACATTAAAGACTAACAAAATTTGTGGCAGGGCATGAGCTTTAGTGAGTCACTGCTATTTCAGATACTGCTAGATCTGGGATGGCCAAACTTTTTAAACGTAAGAGCCACATAGAATAAACGTCAGATGTTTGAGAGCCACAAGGTATGAACAAATATACCCATTTCTTTATTAAAACTCCTAATAATTTCTTTGCACAAAAAGATAAAATATATCTGTATGCACTTTACAACATGACCATGCTAGAAGGAGACTTTAAAAAAAAAAGCTGGAAATAACAGTTCCCATACGACCAGCATAGTAATAATAATAATCATCATCATCTTTAATTTATATCCCGCTCTCCCCGCCGAAGCAGGCTCAGGGCGGCTCACAACATAGACACATCAACAGTTAAAAATACATATTATAAGTACATACATATTATAAATCATACTGCTATAAAATTCATCAGTTTATAATTAAAAAGCTTATATTATAAGTACATACATATTATAAATCATACTACTATAAAATTCATCAGTTTATAATTAAAAAGCTTCTAAAATCATACAGTTTTTCCGAGCCAGTTGGAAAAGAGCAGTCTTGCAGGCCCTGCGGAACTGGGCAAGGCTCCGCAAGGCTCGCACCTCTTCTGGCAGTTGGTTCCACCAGTGGGGGGCTGAAATCGAGAAGGCCCTTTCTCTGGTGAGTTTCAGTTTGGCCTCCTTTGGCCCAGGGATTGTCAATAGATTTGAGAACCAGATCACAGTACCCTCTGGGGAATATATGGGGAGAGGTAGGCAGGTCCTTGGCCATATAGGGCTTTAAAGGTAATAACCAGCAGCTTGTAATGAATCCGGTACACTATTGGCAGCCAGTGCAGCTCCCGCAGCCCCAGCTGTATGTGCTCTCATGTAGGGAGCCCGAATAACAGCCTGGCCGCTGCATTCTGCACTAGCTGTAGTTTCCAGGATCGGCACAGGGGCAGCCCCATGTAGAGGGCATTGCAGTAGTCCAACCTTGAGGTGACCGTCGTATGGATCACTGTTGCTAGGTTGCTGTGCTCCAGGAAGGGGACCAACTGCCTCACCCGCCTAAGATGGAAAAAAGCGGATTTAACAGTGGCTGCTATCTGGGCCTCCATTGACAAGACAGGCTCCAGCAGCACCCCCAAGCTCTTGACCTTGCACGCCATTTGCAATGGCACACCATCAAATGCTGGTATTGTGAGTCCATAGGGAAAGGTTAGGGAATTATTTTTTTACACCAGTGGGAGAAGGAAATGGGAATGTACCATATAAATCACGGTGGGAATGTACCATATAAATCACTGACTACCATTTTTATCAGTATATATCTCTCTTTGCTTTGACACCAAGGTTTTTAAATACAATCTCTAAAAGAGCTACGAACCTAAGAGGGAACTTTGTGCCACTCTAATTCCATCCCTCCTTCCAATTACTCCTTCAGCTCTTGTGCTCTCTGGCTGAATTCAGACAGCCAATTTGGGCCAACACAGGAACAGCCCACATCCGGATTTAAATGGCGCCCTTACCTTGTCCTCCGCCATCACTCTGTGGCTTCTAAAAGCTACTAGGTTGTAAATGGTAGCAGATCGTTGATGCACTTCCGGGGTGCCTTTCCTGACTGAGCACCACGGAGTCCCAGGGAAGTGTCACTCGTGTTTGAGTGGTGGAACTACTCTGAGGGCGCACAGCCCATCCCTGTTCTGACAGTGGGTCACATGCTGTCTGACCACCCCTGGAATGTTTTCCACTAAACCAGCTTTCTTCTGAGATGGAAAGCTGCTGCCCCAAGCTGCCCATCTGTATTCAGCCTTTCTCTGCTCTAGATCTCTGGGTGAACTGTGTGGTACAGGAGAAGAGTTTGCAAGCCTGCCTATCTTCCCCTCCTTCTCTGCTTCATGCAGGGTGGAAATAGTTGCCTACCTATGGGTCAATGCTCAGAGGCCGATTGAGGTCCTGATGCTAAACATGCTTTCTTGAGAGTAAGCTTGCATTAAGTTCCTCCTCAACCTCTGGGAGCATGCGTGTGGCTCCGGAGCCACAGTTTAGCCACCCCTGACCTAAATTGTGAGTCCATCTGTCCTATATATTGGAGAGTGATTTCAGATGCCAAATGATATTAGCAGGCAAATGACAATAGAAAGTGTGATTGGATTAGGTGTGATATGCAGAAAGGCAGTAGGCATGGAGAAATCAGCATCAGTTAATGAGACAGGAAACCTAGGTCTTGATGCAGTCCAAGTAAATGCATTGTCTTGAACTTCCTTATCAGTTGCAATTCAGCAGTCTCTCATCTTTTGAAATTCCTTTGTAAGGTAACTGCTACTTTTAGATCATTAACTGAATGTCCTGGAAGGTTAAAATGTTCCCCCACTGGTTTTTGAATGTTGTGGTTTCTGATATCAGAGTTACATCCATTAATTCCTTGCCTGTTTGCTTGATGTAGAGGGTGGAAGGGCATTGCTGACACTTGATGACATAAATCACATTAGAGGATGAGCAGGAATATAAACCTGAGATGGTATGGCTGATGTTGCTAGGTCCACTGATGATGTTGCTAGGATCTGTATGAAAGCAAAGTTGGCATCTCAGTTTGTTGCTGGCCTTGGTATCAGAGTCCATGTTACTGTTAAGTAGTTTATCATTGCGAGTGAAAAGTTGTTTTAGATTATTATGCTGTCTGTAAGCAAGAAAAGTCAGTGCCTCAGTACCTGTGTGAAGAACATAAGAGAAGCCATGTTGGATCAGGCCAATGTCCCATCCAGTCCAACACTCTGTGTCACACAGTGGCCAAACCCCCCCCAAACCCAAGTGCCATCAGGAGGTTCACAATTGGAGCTAGAAGCCCTTCCATTTTGCCCCCCTCCCCCACCCAAGCACCAAGAATACAGAGCATCACTGCCCCAGACAGTTCCAACAATACGCTGTGGCTAATAGCCACTGATGGACCTCTGCTCCATATTTTTATCCAATCCCCTCCTGAAGCTGGCTATGCTTGTAGCTGCCACCACCTGCGGCAGTGAGTTCCACATGTTAATCACCCTTTGAGTGAAGAAGTACTTCCTTTTATCCATTCTAACCCGGCTGCTCAGCAATTTCATTGAATGGCCACGGGTTCTTGTATTGTGAGAAAGGGAGAAAAGTACTTCTTTCTCACTTTCTCCATCCCATGCATAATCTTGAAAACCTTTATCATGTCACCCCACAGTCGATGTTTCTCCAAGCTAAAGAGCCCCAAGTGTTTTAACCTTTCTTCATAGGGAAAGTGTTCCAAACCTTTAATCATTGTAGTTGCCCTTTTCTGGACTTTTTCCAGTGCTATAATATCCTTTTTGAGGTGCGGTGACCAGAATTGTACACAGTATTCCAAATGAGACCACACCATCGATTTATACAGGGGCATTATGATACTGGCTGATTTGTTTTCACATCCCTTCCTAATAATTCCCAGCATAGTGTTGGCCTTTTTTATTGCAGAATTGTACACAGTATTCCACATGAGACCACACCATCGATTTATACAGGGGCATTATGATACTGGCTGATTTGTTTTTAGATCCCTTCCTAATAATTCCCAGCATGGTGTTGGCCTTTTTATTTTTAATCGCATACTGTTTTGACATTTTCAGTGAGTTATCTACCATGATCCCAAGATCTATCCCTCTCTCTTGGTCAGTCTCTGCCAGTTCACACCCCATCACCTTGTATTTGTAGCTGAGATTTTTGGCCCCAATGTGCATTACTTTGCACTTGGCCACATTGAACCTCATCTGCCATGTTGATGCCCACTCACCCATCCTCAACAGATCCCTTTGGAGTGTCTCACAATCCTCTCTGGTTCTCACCACCCTGAACAATTTAGTGTCATCTGCAAACTTAGCCACTTCACTGCTTACTCCCAACTCCAAATCATTAATTAACAAGTTAAAGAGCATGGGACCCAGTACTGAGCCTTGTCACTATCCAGCATGAATTGTAGGTAATTAATAATGCTTTGAACTGGCTTAAGTTGTAGGTGGCCATCAATGGTGTTCTGTTGTTATTTGGGGGGGGGGGGGCTTGTCTAGTAGCAGGCTGTCTCTGCTTATCATTCTGGCCTTTTCAATCATCTTTCTCACCGTATCAGGAGGATAGTGTAGTTGCAAAAATGCCTGTTGCTTAATATGTCTTGCTTAACATTTCCAAGGATACATGTTTCTCCCATCCTCTGTGAAAATAGTATTCAGAGTAGTTTATAAAGTGAAAGAATTAAGTGAAGAATAAAACATAAAAACAGCAATAAAAAGTAATGGCAACAGAAAATGTCAACAGGATGCCATGTGGATTCATCTTCCACAAAAGGCCCTCCATAAAAGTAAACTCTTTACAGATCTCAAGAAGGCCAAGAGTGAAAGGGCCAGACAGGTTTCTGGGACAGGAAGTTTTAAAACGGGGCAGGGGGAGAGACTACTGAAAAAGTTGTTATTATAATTAGTTTTATTATTATTAGTTTATTTATATTCTGTCCATTCCTCCATGGGGGCTCAGAGCAGAGTACATCATAAGTAATAAAATCACAATAAAAACCAGTTACAATATTTAGTAAAAGTACAACAGGATGGTCCAGCAAGATGGTATAGCAGGACAGCACAGTAGAATAGTACAGTAGGGGAGGCCAACTGATCTAATAGGTAGATACTCGCCGCCTCATCCAAAAGCCTGGCAGAACAGCTCCGTTTTATAGGCCCTACGGAAGGCTAACAAGCCAGGTAGGGCCTTGATCTCCTTAGGGAGCTGATTCCACCGAGAAGGTCCTGGCCCTGGTAGAGGCAAGACAGGCTTCTCTTGGGCCAGGGATGGTCAGCAGATCTTGGAAGTCCGAACGAAGTAACATCTGGGGCATATATGAAAAGAGACGGTCCCGCAGGTATGTTGGTCCCAGGCCGCATAGGGCTTTAAGAGTCAAAACGAACACCTTGAAACTGATCTGTTACTCTATAGGTAGTCAGTGCAGGCCATAGAGTGCCGGCTGTATGCTCACCCATATAGGTGATGCAGTCAGCAGGCGAGCTGCCGCATTCTGCACCCACTGCAGTTTCTGGATCAGTTTCAAGGGCAAGCCAGTGTAGAGCAAGTTACAGTAATCCAGCCTGGAAATAACCATTGCATGGGTCACTGTGGCCAGGTTTTGGGGGAATAGATATGGTGCTAGTTGCCTGATCTGCCGTAGGTGGTAAAAGGCAGACCCAGCAGCCACTGTGACCTGGGCCTCCATAGAGAGAGAGAGGCATCCAGGATCACTCCCAAACTCTTCACCTGTTGGACCGGCACTAAAGCGGCATTGTCCAAGGCTGGGAGTTGGGTGCACAAATTCCCACCCTCGACTCAGGCACAGGACCTCCGTCTTAGTTGGATTTAACTTCAATAGGCTCTGCTATAGCCATCCAGCCACGGCTCCTAACGCCTTGGACAGATGTTCAGGGGCAGAAGATGGTCTGCCATCCATCAACAGATAGAGCTGGGTGTCATCAGCATACTGGTGACAACCCAGTCTAAAACCTTGGGCAAGGGGGCGCATAGAGATGTTAAATAATACAGGCGAGAGAATAGCTTCCTGTAGCACTCCACATATAAGTGGGTGTGGCAGGGAGGTCTGCTCGCCAAGCATCATGCTTTGTCCCCGTCCCCAGAGAAAGGAGGAAAACCATTACAAGGCTACCCCCCATAAGAACATAAGAGAAGCCATGTTGGATCAGGCCAATGGCCCATCCAGTCCAACACTCTGTGTCACACAGTGGCAAAAAAATTTATATATATACACACACACTGTGGCTAATAGCCACTGATGGACCTCTGCTCCATATTTTTATCTAAACCCCTCTTGAAAGTGGCTATGCTTGTGGCCGCCACCACCTCCTGTGGCAGTGAATTCCACATGTTAATTACCCTTTGGGTGAAGAAGTACTTCCTTTTATCCGTTTTAACCTGGCTGCTCAGCAATTTCATCGAATGCCCACGAGTTCTTGTATTGTGAGAAAGGGAGAAAAGAACTTCTTTCTCTACTTTCTCCATCCCATGCATTATCTTGTAAACCTCTATCATGTCACCCCGCAGTCGACGTTTCTCCAAGCTAAAGAGTCCCAAGCGTTTCAACCTTTCTTCATAGGGAAAGTGTTCCAGCCCTTTAATCATTCTAGTTGCCCTTTTCTGGACTTTCTCCAATGCTATAATATCCTTTTTGAGGTGCGGTGATCAGAACTGCACACAGTACTCCAAATGAGACCGCACCATCGATTTATACAGGGGCATTATGATACTGGCTGATTTGTTTTCAATTCCCTTCCTAATAATTCCCAGCATGGCGTTGGCCTTTTTTATTGCAAATGCACACTGTCTTGACATTTTCAGTGAGTTATCTACCATGACCCCGAGATCTCTCTCTTGGTCAGTCTCTGCCAGTTCACACCCCATCAACTTGTATTGGTAGCTGGGATTCTTGGCCCCAATGTGCATTACTTTGCATTTGGCCACATTGAACCGCATCTGCCACATTGACGCCCACTCACCCAGCCTCAACAGATCCCTTTGGAGTTCCTCACAATCCTCTCTGGTTCTCACCACCCTGAACAATGGCGAGGCGGTGGGTCAGTAGGTCATAATCAGCTGTCAAACGCTGCTGACAGGTCAGCAGCATCGACCCACCTTTGTCCAGATTCCTTCTTAGGTCGTGTGTGAGGGTGACAAATACTGTCAACGTCCCATGGCCCAGGCTGAAACCGGATTGGAATGGGTCCAGGGTGGATGTTTCATCCAGGAAAACCTGTAGCTGCTCCACCACTGCTTTCTCAACTACATTTCCCAATTCTGTCTTGCATGCTCGTCAATCTAATTTCATTTAATGCAGGTACACAGAATAGGTCACCAGTGGATCTCACAAATCTGCCAATAATTTATGTGGCCATTTAGGGTCAAAATCTTTATTGTGTATTATTTTCTGACCTGGTTGTCATTATAATAACTTACAGCAACTTCCATATTTATTTTGGACAGCATCTTATTCTTTCTTCCACAGTCACTCAAGGAGAATTAAACAGTACTTGCAAGAGTATGACAGGCAAACACTTGGACTCAGCTGCTGGCTCTGCTCCTTGTCATGCAAAGCTTGTGTTTTGATTTCTAATCTTCAAAGCTTAAGCATTGGGATACATTATTTTTTGCTCAGTTCTTTTGATGGATAACAGAAGCAACAACAGAAGACTTAATGATTTCCATGCCCAGTGGTAAAGCTTTTGACAGTTGCTTGCTAACTAGATGCTAGATCCTTGGGATGGGCATGAACCTAAAAATTCCTGTTCAATTCAGGGTGGTTCCCAAGCTGAACCCTGAATCGAAAAAAATGCCTGAACTGAACTTACCAGTTCAGATCTCTCTTCCTCGTAGCCATGGCAAGCCGTAGCTGGGAGAAAGGGAAAGATTGCCCAGGAATGGTTAACCGATTGGTTTCATTTCCCCTGCTTCAAAGTGAGGGGGGAAACAAAATTGATGGGTTTAATGGCTTGCAACCATTTAATCTTAACAGCCGACAGATGGACCTACCCCGCTGTTAGGTTCAAAGCAGGGGAAGCAAAATTGACTAGCGAAATGGCTCACAGCCATTTAAACAAAGCAGTAGACAAGTGCACCTTTAAGACCAACTTAAGTTTTATTCAGAATGTAAGCTTACGTATGCTCTTAAGCAGACTTCATCAGACAAAATGGGAATGGCAAGCAGCAATTCTTAATATGCCCACTTATATTAAGAATTGCTGCTTGCCATTCCCATTTTGTCTGATGAAGTCTGCTTAAGAGCATACGAAAGCTTACATTCTGAATAAAACTTAGTTGGTCTTAAAGGTGCACTTGTCTACTTGTTCTATTGCTTCAGAGCAACATGGCTGCCTACTGGGATATAGTCATTTAAACCTAACAGGTGAGCTGTGGACTCATACCACTCAGCTGTTGTTTAGATGGCCCAAACAACTGAACCAGACAAAAGTCTCGTAAATGTTCGGGGAAGGTTCCTGTCCTGAACTGTTCAAGCATTCTGAACCAGGCTAAGTTCATGCTGAATTTTGGCTCGTGAACTGGTACGTACCCATCCCTACTAGTTCCTATGATCGATCCTAACTGTGGAATGCAACAGAAGAAATCCAAGTTGAGTTGTGTAAGACCTCTCACCAAGCCATTTTCCTAATCATTAGCCTGTTTCCAGCTCTGGAAGATCAGAGCAGTGGCAAATTGCAGCAAATACTATGATAACTCTTTGATTGAAAGTCTTAGTTACTAACATCTTAATTACCTACATTATGGTAACTAATCTCACTTTATGTAATGTAGGCACACAGAGTGGGACACCAGTGACTGATCTTATGACACTTCCTACCATTTAATGGATGCCTGTTTTTACTAAATATTAATGTAGGATAGGTATCATCAGTTGCTACCCAGTGATATTCTAAAACCTATGGAATGGAAAGATATCCAGTCCAAAAATATTGTTCAGGAGCTTGAAACCTGATAGCAGAATATACTTAAATGATTTCTTTTGCTCTTTGAACCATTACTTAGATTGGATCCACCAATAGAAGATAGTGGTAGTTGTGTATTTTCCAAACATTTTCCTCCTTGTAGAAGTCCTTCCCAGCATTGGGAAGTAGCCATTTGCAGTAGCTTGAATGCTTTGGGGAAGTAGGTTTCCCCCTCTCTTTTCCAAAGCGGTGCTTTTATTCATCTCATGAGTTTTGCAATCTTTCCTGCAATCTTTTCCACACCATTTTTGTGCAGTGTTTTAGGAAGAATCACAGCAAAGTCAACATGGCATCCATGTGGATGGGAAAGTTCAGATCTTCTAGGTCCCACTCATATTTGCACCATTTTTCCAGCTCCAGTCTCCCATGGCCATGTTTCCTTCTATGACTGGAGGAATCTGCAGTTGACAGTGTTACACAGCATTCTGTGTGTCAGGTTTTCTGAATCTTCAGCTTTCATTTGAAAGAAAGTCTCAATGCCCTTTTTTTGCAGAGATATGCCATTGCTGTTACATCTTTAATATATAGAAACTTCATTAAGAAAACAAAAGCTGGGAATTCTGGAAACTTGGTAGCAAGAATGTTTTAATGTTATAATAATCAATTGCTGATTTACAAAAAAAAAAAAAAATCCCCAGTGTTGGGGAGGGCTGCCTGGGGTGGGGAATATGAAGAACCCTGCCATGCGAAAGCCCCATTTTTGCTGCACTGTATTGGCAAGCCTGTTCCTGTATGGAAAATGTGTTTATTCTTGGGATTACTGGACATGAGTGAACTAATAGCTGCACAAGTCTGGAGGCTTTGGTGAAGAAATGGAGAGGAATAAAATAGTCCTTTTTTCCCTTTTCCATCACTGCAGCTGATGTGTTCCTTTTTTCCTGTGGGAATTTGGATTTATAAGAAATAAAAATGGTTGTAAAACTTGTAGAAAACTTAAACTGAGTGTCTGGCTTGGAAAAAAACTTAATTAACATGGTGAGGAACGTTACACAAGGGTTGCTGGTTTCCCCAATTGATGATCATCTTTGAAAAACTAACAAGTATGCTAGCCAATCCCTTCTATGTTTTTAGCTTTCAAATTGTGTCAACTTTCAAATGTGCTTCTAAAGAAAATAATAAAAGGAACAGAATGATGGGAATATATGAGATCTGAACCACTTAAATGGAGTACAGATGTGAGACAGAGTGCAAATTATTAGAGCTGGGTAATGAACTGACTACACCCTAATTCAAGGAAAATTGTACTTAAGGCTTAGAAAAGCCACTGGTGATCTGTTCAGGCCTCACTGAAATAAATAAAATCGAGGGAGACAAAAGATATTGGAGTGTTCTGTGAAAGGAAAGTCTGGATGCAGTTCTGTTTATAGTCCTTGGAATAGTAAAGATCCTTCAAGGCTACCAAAGAAACTAATAATGGCCATTGAGCAGTAAAATGTAATCATTCATATTATGTCCTCTTATCTTTCTCCAGACATTTGTCGGGCTATTGAGTTGCTGGAAAAGTTGCAAAGGAGTGGAGAAGTACCACCACAAAAACTGCAAGCTTTGCAAAGAGTTCTTCAAAGTGAGTTCTGTAATGCGGTGAGGGAGGTAAGTTTTATTTCAGAACACATAGTGAATAGCACAAGATGTTTCCTGACTTAAAATAACACAAGCAGGTTATATGCATTTATTTATTTAGATATTAGTACCCCATTTTTTTCCTTGAAGGGGAGGGACATACTGCAGACATGGTATAGCTACTGAGCAGAAAGAAGTTCAGCAGCTGCAGAAGTTCAGTTACGATCCCGATTGGCTGATCTCAAAATTATGGTCAATCAGCAGTTTATTTAGAAATGTTCTTTGACAGCTTTACAGTGGCATCCTAAGCTGAGTTACCCCTTTCTAAATCTGTTGGAGTCAGTGGGCTCAGAACAGTGTAACTCTGCTGAGTATTTAATTTTTAGTCACAGATATCCTTGAACTCAAAGCACTTTTGTTTTCTGAAGGTATATGAGCATGTGTATGAAACTGTGGACATCAGCAGTAGCCCGGAAGTACGAGCTAATGCAACGGCCAAGGTAAGAACCTTGTTCAAGCTAATGAGAGGACGCTTATATAGTCAGGGTAGTTTTATGAAAATACTGTGGCCTGTGGTAGCTTCAAATCAGGACTGATGTTACTGTGCTTAACAGGTACATCAGAACTGATGTGTTATTTAGAAAAAACCATGGAGGCAGATCAGAATCCTGGGATTAATACAGAACAAAGAATGAAAAGAATTATAAACTTCTAAATGGAGAACAGAAGAGGATCTCTTAGCCAAAGACAAAGTTCTCCCAATGGATCTTACTTGTAATTTATGCACTGCAGCAGCTGATCTTTGCAAATGCATTCACATAGCAGCAATACATTTTCAGCTAGCTCCCTGTCCTGTTTGCACAGGATACTAACATGGCATTCTTGCCTGGGCTTGGGACCAAGCTAGGCATTGTAGTAGCTGTGGGAGTGAAGGATATGGTAAGGGGTGTACTGCTAGTCTTTAGCAGTGATTTCACAGAGATAGCTATGTTAGCCTATTGCAGCACAATAAAAAAGCCCAGTGACACCTTATAGACTAATGAAATTTAATCCAACATATGTTTTCTGAGTCAGAGCAAACATTGTTAGATGGAAGATCCAAGAATCCTTAGTATGTTCTGTTGTTTAGTATTACAGTAATCCACAGTACCATTCAGAGCACTCCCATTTAGCACTCCCATTTAGGGCTGCTTTCTATAAAACATTTTGTACTTGGTTTCTCGTGCCAAAGTTAAAAATATATGGTATTGTGTTTTATGAAGAGCACATGTTTGTGTTAATTGTAGTCTTGCTTTCAAACTGTATACTAGTGGGAACAATCACTCCCCTCCATGCACACATCTTGAAAGAGAATACATTTATAATATGTGTGTGTGGTTTTGACTGGATAATTGAGTCACAGTACAAAACATCTCCTAAAAAGCAACCATAAGATTAACATAAATCCTGCCAAAGCAATTTTGAAATGTTTGGAGATAAAATTAACAATGTGAAGTGCTGGAAAAAAATTAAGGATTTCTATTTTTCAGGCCACTGTAGCAGCCTTTGCTGCTAGTGAAGGTCATTCCCATCCCAGAGTTGTTGAGCTACCAAAAACGGAAGAAGGGCTTGGATTCAACATTATGGGAGGCAAAGAGCAAAATTCTCCAATCTATATATCCCGAATTATCCCAGGTGGTATTGCTGATAGACACGGGGGATTGAAGCGTGGAGACCAGCTTCTTTCTGTAAACGGAGTGGTAGGGATGGAATTTAACTTCCACTTGTAGTAGCTACTTCTGACCACTTGGAGGCATTGTTTGTTTGGTTTGGAGCTGGAAAATGAGGTTCAATTCTTTGAAAGGGAAACAGGCTGAAAGATTATTTTGGAATGTATTTTTAGATATGCATGTATACACTAATTTGCTAGTGCTAATAGCACATTTGTATTTCATGATGAAATATGCTGAATTATTAAGGCTTTTACATTCTGAGGAGAATTAGATTTAAGTTAGTAGACCTAATACTAGCAATTAGATTTAATTTTGTAGCCTTAATACAATACTAGATTCAGTAGACTTAATACTAGCAAAAACCTCTGTAGGGCTGTATGCAGATGCCGTCAACAGACAGATTTTTGTTCACAACTGATACAAAGCTTTTTCTGCTAGCATTCTCCCTCTTTTCCTGTGTTTAGATTCCCCACATTTAACTCCAGCTTGCTGTGGCATCCAAATGCAGGTGTCTGATCAAATGAGTTTAAGTTGAAGCTTCCAAAATCAGGAAGGCTTCAGTTGCACTCTATGCCTGAGGAGGAGAGGGAGGAACACGACAACCAGCAGAGTTTGTGCTCGTTATTATGCCAGCTGTGAACAAATTCATGTGCTACACAACTTTAAATGAAAGCACTGCAGTGGTTCATGTCCCCATATTTCCTCAAGTTCTTCCCTCTGAGCCATTCTCCCCATCCCCCTAATCTACCTTGCTGAGTTGATGTGAGAATGAAATGGGTTGGCCTCACATATGCCACTCTGTCTGTGAAGTTTTGTTTATTCACCACATCTGTGGTTTAACTTATCAAGGCTGAAACTATAGAGAAGGTTTTTTGAAAGGCTGGTTTAAATTGTGTGTCCTTGAATGCTGTATGTGATGTTATTTATGCATAATAGCTTCCAACTGAAGTGGTTCTTCTCCTATGATACCATTTACCTATTTATCTCCTTATTTCTTAAATGCACCTGCTCCTGTCTTTGGTCTCCCACTGGCATTTGGAAAAGCTCAGTCACAACGTCTCAAAGCCTTTCTGTGTGATCTGTTTATGCTCACCAAAGCCATATCTCCTATAAGACTCAGCTGATCATGGCGGCAGCTGGTGGGAGGGATTTCCCCAACTCCCACCCTTCTTTAGGTTCATCCATCTGTGCTGGTTACTGTTTTCCATTGTGGGCATTAAGTTACTGGACAAACTGTCAAGAGACAGAAATTTATTGAAGATTTATATCCTAATGAAATATTCATAAAAATACAATGCAAAATTATCAGTGTTAAAATGGGCTTGTTTTAATATTGATAATCTTGTGTTTTTATGACTATTGTATGTTTTTCTATTTTGTGAGTGACCTTGATCAGGCCTATGGAGAGGCTATATGGAGAGCCAGTTTGGTGTAGTGGTTAAGTGTGTGGACTCTTATCTGGGAGAACTGGGTTTGATTCCCCACTCCTCCACTTGCACCTTCTGGAATGGCCTTGGGTCAGCCATAGCTCTGGCAGAAGTTGTCCTTGAAAGGGCAGCTGCTGGGAGAGCCCTCTCCAGCCCCACCCACCTCACAGGGTGTTTGTTGTGGGGGAGGAAGGTAAAGGAGATTGTGAGCCGCTCTGAGACTCTTCGGAGTGGAGGGCGGGATATAAATCCAATATCTTATATGTACATTTTTGAAGTAAAATTTCAGCAGGATCCCAACCCACAACTGGAGCAATGAGGAGGCAGGCTTGTTTAAATATAACAGGGAAGCAGGCGGACAGACTCCAGTATGCCAGATGGACAAAGAGTTAAACGTTCGAGAGGCAATGAAGGGAACACAAGGTTTGGACTGAGGAAATAAAGCAAAATATTGTAAGAGAAGAGCAGTCTGCAACTAATGAGTCTTTTCTGAATAGGACCTATCAGTACAATATAATGGTCTCCCCCCCCCCTCCTTCCTATGTGTTAATACTGTAGAGGAGGACGGGGAAAATGATGCAGCACAGAGCCTCATGCCCTCTGTCCAAATTGGGATATGATTACAGAATTAATCAGCTGATCAGAGGTCATTCATGTTCCTCCATAACATTTGTGCCCTTCCTTTCTTCCAGGGAGGTCAAGGCAGAATACATAGTAATAGTAATTATTTATTTAATGGCCATAGACCAGTTCTTAGGAATCCAGATAACAACAAGTAAAAGGCAATACAATTATATTATGAAAGAAAAAGCCAACTAAAGTTATATGTAAACACTTAAGATCCTGAACATCTAAATTTAGTATAGCAACAAGTAAAGTAAAGACCTGTTTGCTTAAAGTTTGAGCAATGGAAATGTTATTTTCCAACATTGCTGTGAATTCTCAACCTCGGTTAGTGCCAGTATTGGGGAAGGGGGAGGTAGACTGAAAGGTATAAGGTGGGATGGGATAGGATTTTCTCATTTTATCCTTGTAACCATCCTGTAAAGTAGGTTAGGCCAAGAGTGTGGTTGGTATGAGCTCAGGTTCTTTACAGCCACATTGATTCAAAAGAAATATCCAAAAGCTAAGAATACAATTCTTGTAATCTGTCTTTCTTAGGACAAACTCAGTGACAAATTAATAGTGTGTAAGCTCAGTGACTAATGTGTGAGTTCAGCCAGGTCTTTGCAGGCCTCATTCTGTGTGTACAACAGTGGGTTTGTTGTTCAGTGACCTTTTTAACTGCCCATGGAGGCCTGTTTCCTAAATTATGAAGTCACAGTATTGATCAAAACAGAGGCTAATTGCAGTTTTACTTTAATTATACTTTTTTAATTGTAAGAATTGTTGATTACTTGGTAGTGATATGATAAAGCAAAAAGAAAAGTTGGCTTAGTAACGTATTTGGTACCTATTCTGCATTAACTATTTAAAATCTGCTTTAAGGTCATTGTTATGAATAATAGAGGTACTAGAACATGAGAAGCCTTTGTTATTTACTAATCAGATTATCTTTGTGTGTGTATGTGTTCATTCCAGAGTGTTGAAGGGGAACATCATGAGAAAGCTGTAGAACTCCTGAAAGCAGCGCAAGGAAAAGTTAAGCTGGTTGTACGATACACACCCAAAGTCTTGGAAGAGATGGAGTCACGATTTGAAAAAATGAGATCAGCAAAACGCAGACAACAGAATTAATATAGTGCATATAACAAGGAGAACCGTGACCTTTGCTTGTCTGATGTACCCATAGAAATGTCATCTGGTACTAAAAAAATGCTTTGTTAATACTTCCATCTTTTACAGATCTCTTTTTGTAGCACACTCTAATGCTTCCTGAGAAGAAAAGTTTACACAGGCATTTTTACTTATGTGGTCTGACAGATCTTTTTAAAATTCAACTGTAACCGTCAAAACAAAATTTGTAGACTTTTAAAAGTACATTTTATAAGCTATTTTCAGCATTAGTGACATCTGTTTTTATTTGGCATTATTTAAAACATAAAATCTTTATTTTTGGATACAGATTTACAGTCTGTCTTAATCTTTTTGGCACTAAATGAGTGTCATTTACATACAGCAATTAAGTATGTGATTTATACTTTTGATGAACAAATTTCTATGCATGTGCTAGATCATAATTTTGTAAGATTAATAGCATCTTGGACACTTTTTTTGTAAATAATCTGTAACATGCAGTCTCTTTTAGCAGTGCTTTAATTGACCTGCTAAAATCCAGCTGTGAATCATTCTTATAATTTATATACTTTTGTACTACTCGCAGAGCACCTGGTAAAATTGGAAGGCATACCTGTATTCAGGGCTCTTTTTCTACCAGGAGCTCCTCTGTGTATTAGGCTACGCCCCCCTGATGTAACCAATCCTCCTGGAGCTTACAGTAGACCCTGTACCAAGAACCCTCTAAGCTCTTGGAGGATTGGCCACATCAGGGGAGCGTGGCCTAATATGCAGAGGAGCTCCAGCTGGAAAAAGAGCCCTGCCTGTATTTATATTCAGTAAGGTAAACCATGCAGGCAGTGCAGAGAGAAAAAATCTATATGTCCTTCTGTAAATTAACTATTTTTGGATGTGTTTCCTTGTAGGACTCTATCAAACAGGTTTGTCTGTGGTTTGCTATTCCTTCCCCAATTATAAAAATTGTCTGCTTGTTTGCTGTTCCCACAGTGAAATGGAAGAGCTAAAACTTCAAAGCTATTTTTAACTGTGTTAATGGAGCAAAAACTATGTTCTTTCTTGAAGAAAACAATGAGCAGTGCAACTGTGTATTAATATCATTGCAGTACTTTACACACACACACACACACACACACACACACACATATATATATATATATATATATATATATATATATATATAGCTCTGAACAGTTCTTACCATTTTAATCTAAAGAGTGTACAAATACTGTTCCAAAGCCATTGCAGAGGCTTCAACTGTGTGCTGAGAGAGATAAAGCGTATGCACGATGTCTTTTAAGACTTATTTCCAGTAGCATGCTACCTCCTTCTGGAGGCAAGTATTCAAACTTCATGTATGGGGAGTTCCTTTTGCAGATAGGCTGGAAAAATAAGTTATCATGGGTTATGTTGGCATATGCAAACCTAAAAAGAGGTATTATTCCCACAACCTGCTGTTCAAGATGCTATCTTGAGCTGCATAGCTGCTTCATGTCCCTGCCAGAGACTGCTCTACCTCAAAACTGCAGGGCTGGAAAAGCTCCTTTTTCTGTGTCTGACCTTTCCTGCACTTCTGCAGTGAACCTGCTAAGTTACAACAGCAGCTAGATCCACTTGCAGCTGCTGGGCCTATCACTATAGAAGGGTGCTTTTTAAGGTCAAAGTTAGCAAAGAGCTTCTTTTTTGCTTCTGCTAATAGATGTATTTGATACATTTGAAAGTGTCCACAAATTGTTTAGCCTGGTGCTTACTTTATAGGCTGAAGGCTGGAATAACCAGCCAAAGAATTGTGGTGAGGCATGACAGGATCTTACGTCAGCATTGCCCTGTGTGCTGAAAGTTCTCACTGCTGCTTATATCATAGTCCAAGTGTGAGCATCCCAGTTTTAGTACTCTGTAACACCACTCCCTTTCATTTAGAGAAATAGAACTTGATAAATGCCTTATTTAGCTCAAAGGGCCAGGTTACAATTTTGAAGCTCAGTTTTGGCACTACTACATATCTCAGTTGGTACTTGTAATCAGAAATTTGTTAATGGAAAATAAGGCTTACAGTCCAACCCTATTTCTGATTAGTCAGAAATAAGTACCTTTTTGAAAATGGGAAAGGAATACCAGTTCCTCACTAGTAGTTACTCCGCCCTCGGGCTTCTCCTTTCCTTGGAGCAAGTGACTGATACCCCACCAGTCACTATATGGCTGCATTTTGACTCATAGATCCCTCCAGTTTCCCCCATGGTGACTTGGTCTTGTTTTTTGGAGTTCTGGAAGCTGCGAGGGGAATTGGAGGGAACCGTGAGTCAAAATGTGGCTGCACAGCGACTAAGGGGGAATTGGTCACTTGCTCCAAGGAAAGCAGAAGCCTGGAGGCAGAGCGACTGCTAGTGAGGAATCGGTAGGAGTTCATGCCAAGTTTTTCTTGGTCTCCACAGTCTGTTTCAAAAATGTTCCTTCCCTTCTACCAGTCTCTCTTTGGTAGTGTTCTTTGCTTGAGCCTATTATTTTGAGGGTTTTTTCTGTCCTATCAGAATCTCATTTGTCTTGTAGTGGGGCAGGGCAGTGACACCACATTTAAGGCTTGCTTATCCCTAGATACCCTTTTAAAATGTTTTATTCACACAGAAGTTATACAATCTCAGTTTCACTCTTCTCTCCTACTTTACTCCCTGCTTCAGATTTATATTACTGGTTGTAGAGCTAAGAAAAGTGTTATTTGCTAGAACTGGTTTTGGTATATTTAGCATTAGGTTGATGATCCACTAGATGTCAGTGTGCAGCTACAGCTGCTGTGTCCTTTCTCTTCCCTGACTAGAACTACTCGCAGTCAGAGATGTTGCCAGTATGAAATGTCGTAAGAGCATGGTTTTTTATGACAGCATAAAGATTATGTGTATCTAGATGTCTTGTAAAAATCATTTAGACATCATGAGCCTGTAACAATGGAATTCTGATGACTGAAACCCTACAAGTGTGTGATTTTGTCATTTAGATTGAGCACTGAATTGCATGGATTAAATGTACAGCCTGCTGCAGAAAGCAACCGGTAGAATCATATTTTAAACTATATTTTTATGAAGCAGTTTTTATGTAAAGTATTGAGACCAAAATAGATAGTTGGGCCAATCATGAAATATTTTAATTTAATTGTATAATACTAGATTTGTTCGAAACTTTCTATATTACAGATGGCAATAAGAATGAAGTAAGGATTATAAAATTAGTTCATCTGCTGTTACTGGCATAGCAATCTAAAAAGAATTAGTGAGGAGTGGCTGGAGCTGCTTTAGGAAAATGCTTTTGAGATATCTTAATGTTGGATTTTGGAATTGGTAAGGCCTATTATTCCAGAAACCTTTGAGCTAAAGAATGTAATGGTGGAGCATATTGGTTTCCTGGCATTAAAAAAATCAAAAGCAGTGGGTGAGTTTAAACCCCATTTTATAACCCAGAGGAATCTCCAGAATCACCTGGCTGCAGAGCTAATCTTTTTCTCAGTTGCTGGAATCAGAGGCTTTTAAATGAGGTTTAGAGCCAAGGCTGAAAGCCAGTGTTTTAAAGTAAAGTTAGAGTAGATGGAAAGCAAATAAATTAATACTACTGAATGGGTGCTGTGACCAGATTGTATTGATGTGTCTACATATGCAATAATTTAATAACCAGCACAGATTAAAGATAAACAATACTGTTTGTAGTCTCCATGTGCTTACTGATTTTTTTTTTTTAGGAACATAAGAATAAAGAATTTCATATTTCTTGGTATGAGTGATCTATATTTCCTTGTTGTTTTATCTTTAGCAAAAAATTTTCAAACATTCACATTACTACATCTATTGCAGAATTTTTGAAGGTGTATGCAGGTTCTTCTCACAGAATATAGTTGGAAGGTGATCCAATAAAGTACACAACTGGTTTGCTTTTCATAGCCCCATTAAGTCATGCTTTGTTCTGCAGCTTTAGCTGTAATTAAATGAGTTGCCAGAAGAAAGTGTAATGGTATCTCATAGTAGTGACATGCTGAAGTATAATACTAGTACTGCGGGGAGATCTCTGCTGAGGTGGAAAAACCAAACGCTGTACTACTTAAGGAAGCAATGCAATTGTTCTGACAGCTCACTTTGCTCAAGATTATCAAATACTTTGTGCACTTAGTTCTGTTTGCGTGAGGCTCCCCTACCCCCAAGATGGGCTTCCAGCCTTCTGCTGTTCTGCCACCAAATAGGGAATTTGGTCCACTGGCTTCAGAATTGGGAAGGCATCTAAGCCCTCTTCCTTTCCTAGACTGGCTGTCTACCATGCCTTCCCCCAGTCTGAGTTCAGTCTGTTTCTTCCTGTCTGGCTGGATGTGGTGCCTTCCTTTTATAGGGTTCCCAAGCTCCATCCCCACCTGGCCTGTATCCCAGAGTTCTTAAACTCATTTGTTAGGAGGGATGGATCTGACATAAATGTCACTTTGTTGGGCTGGGCCATGCGTGCACTATATCAGTCCAATAACACCCTTTATTAATGTATTGTTATCTGTATTTTTAAGGTGGTTCTTTCATGAAGTGCTTGTACCTTTGGAGAGTGTTTAGCCAGCAGTGAAACAAGATTTTGTACTTGTTTATTAAAGAATATTGGCTTGCTTATCACAGCCCAACAAGAGGAAGATATTAAGACTTCTGATGAAGTTGTAACATGAAACAAGTTTACAACTAGTTATTTGTGCTGTATTGCAACACAAGAATGAATTGCTGAAATGGTTATATTATTTTTATAGTTACTGCTAATTATGTAAATAATATTTGTGAAATTCATAAGTAGTTTTATAGGAAAAAGTATAATAGCCCATGTATCACAGTTACGGGGGTTTTTGCATTTAGTATAGCATTAGCACCACTCCATGTGATTGCTTGACATGACTATCACCAAATAATTATGGCTGCACACAGTAAATTTTTAAGTGGATACTATGCAACCCCTACTTACTTGGCTCCACCTTGAGTATATGAAATCGCCTTATCACTTACAGGCTGTTCCCATCACTCACTGCTATCAACTTTTGCTCTTAATAACTTTGCTACCCAAGATCCTTTACTAGAGATGTCAAAGACTGAACCTGGCATACAGAAAATTCTAATTGCGTGTATTTTCATACAGCCTACCTTCCAGAAATTTTTAATAACACAAGCTTTTTTCACTTGCTGTATATCACAGTCATTTCCAAGAAAAGTTCTTCCAAAATTTTAAGGTAACATTTCCACCCACCCATCTTGTTCCCCTTTGTACTCTACAGTCTTTTCTGCTCTGTTCAATTGCAAAAATTGCTTATGTCCTGTCTTTAAAGTATTTGTTGCACCCAACAATTTAATGTAGAGCCAGTTTGGTGTAGTGATTAAGTGCGCAGACACTTATCTGGGAGAACCAGGTTTGATTCCCCACTCCTCTACTTGCAGCTACTGGAGTGGCCTTGGATCAGTCACAGTGCTTGCAGAGCTGTCCTTGAAAGGACAGCTTCTATGAGAACTCTCAGCCCCACCTACCTCACAGGATGCCTGTTGCGGGGGAGGAAGATAAAAGATTGTAAGCCGCTCTGGGATTCAAAGTGAAGGGCAGGGTATAAATCCAATATCATCATAATTTATTAATAACAAAATTAAAATACCTCTGCAGCAGGCTTTTTTTGAGCAGGAACACAGAAATGCAGTTCCGACTGGCTTGGCAGCAGGGGGTGTGGCCTAATACGCAAATGAGTTCCTGCTTGCCTTTCTACAAAAAAAGTCCTGCTCTGCAGTACTTTTAAAAAGAAAGAAAAAACTTCAATAGATGCATGAGCACATCTTAGTAGCACCTAGGAAGCCACAAAGGAGGGATTTAAAAAAAATGCTTAGTAAGGAATTCTACAATGTGGGAAATTGCTGAAAAGGCCCACAGCTAAGTGCCCAGTAATCTGACAGTGTAAGCCTGAAAAGCCCTGTGGCGCAGAGTGGTAAAACTGCAGTACTGCAGTCTGAACTCTGCTCATGACCTGAGTTCAATCCTGGCAGAAGCTGGTTTCAGGTAGCCAGCTCAGGTTGACTCAGCCTTCCATCCTTCCAAGGTTGGTAAAATGAATACCCACATTGCTGGGAGGAAAATGTAGATGACTGGGGAAGGCAATAGCAAACCACCCCATATAAAGTCTGCTGTGAAAACTGAAAGCAACGTCACCCCAGAGTCGGAAACAACTGGTACTTGCACAGGGGACTACCTTTACCTTTTAAAGCCTGAAATAAGGTACTATATGCTAGTCTCAGGTTGGGGCAGGTTCATTGGAGGGGGATGTCTTTGAAGTACCGTACTTTGGTCCTAAATGGTGTTATGCTTACAAAGCCAGTATGTTGAATTGGGCTGGGAAACAAGTCAATGCAGTTGATGTTCACACTGTCATGTTCAGGACCTTCAGTCATAGAAAGCATGTACCACGTTTTCAAGGCATGTGTGACTGATAGATCTGCTCTCTTCAAGCACAGCTGCATGTTAAAAAAGATGGCCTGCCTATCTCAGTAACCTACTTAGCAAGCAACAGTGATGGATTCAGATTGCAAAACTGATCTGACAGAGTGATGGATCTCATCTCCAAAAACTAACACTGGATTTTCTTTCCTTAAAAATTAATGGTTGTCAGTTCTAGGTTGGGAAATATCTGGAGATTTTCTGCTAGGAAGCTACAAAACAGTGTTTCCTGGACCCAATACCTGGCAATTCAAATAGATACTGTATATAGTGGTATTGAAAGCTACTAAATATTGTTTTGCTACAAGAGAAAAGACAAGGTATATTAAGAGTTTTTAAAATCACATTTATGAAAGGTCTAGGAGAACCGCTAAGGACACACTCAGCAGCAGAAAAGTGTAAACTCTCTTTCAGCAGTGACTAAGGTGATTTCTGCCCTATACCTAGCCCTGAAACAAAAACAAAAAATGTACATGGACTGCCTGGATAACCCAGAAACACGTGGAGTTGAGATACTACCACATTGTCCTTATAATTTTTAATTCTCTACAGTCCAATGCTTTCTTTTTTAAAAAATAATCTTACAATGGCATGTTTTAAGGCCAGAGGTGCAAAACCCTCCATTAGAAAAGTATTAACTGTCTGACTCATCCACTGAGTCAGCCCTTTGGGAGCCTTAATCAGTCAGGACAGACGGGTGGAGTACACAAATGATGGATCTCACATCTCCAAATACTAACAGACTGGATTTTCTTTCCTTTAAAATTGAGGTTGTCAGTTCTGGGTTGGGAAATGCTGGGAGATTTTGGGATTAATCGGCAGCGACGCCCCTCTTTCGCACCAATTGCCGCGGAGCACCCGGAAGAGCCGCAAAGTCCCGCGGCTTTTGCGGCGCAAATGGAAACCGCCAAAACCCAGTTTCCGTTTGCACCGCAAAAGCCGCGGGACTTTGCGGCTCTTCCGGGTGCTCCGTGGCAATTGGTGCGAAATCCGCGCAGATCCTGCGCGGTGAAGAGGGGCGTCGCTGCCGATTAAGGTCAGTGTGAAAACGCCCCTAGTGAAGCTTCTAATGAAATTAAGTGAAGCATTTTCACCATCTGCTAATTACTGCAGGCCAAACTGCTCTGTTAAGAGACAGCTACTATGCCTGGTTCAAAAGTTGGCACTGAAGGTGCTGAAACCAAAATCACTAGTGGTACAAAAACTGGACCAACTTATTGATGGGCTTCTGATTTTAAAACACTGACCATTTTCAGAATGATTATGGACAAAGAGGCATTACAGCCTTGTTTGGAAGAAGTCTGTTAAAAAGATGGAAGTAGGAGCTTTTACTTATCTAATCAGAACTCAGTTTCACCTTGGATGTAGAGTCAGCATGTCTAACAAGGACTAGTAATAAATGACTTATTTGTTCCTTTGCCTGCAGACTCATGAATAAAAGTGTAGCTAATCATTTATCAGGGGCCAAAATAAAGTGGCTTCTGAATTGCCAATTAAAAAAAACAAAAATGACCCTGAGTTATTGCTGTCCCAGAGTGAAGGTAATGGTGAGACCTGACTACCAGGACTGACTGCAAGGGCCTCCTGGTTCCCGCTACCTTATATGTGAATTTCTTCAACGGTATGGCAGCAACCAAATAAACTGAGAATGCAATTTGTTTATAAACACTGGGAAGTAAGAGTCAATGAAATCAATAAGAATTATGCACACTGAGATGTATTCTTTATTGAAGATATTTATCCCACATTTCTAGCCAGAAAACCAATTAAAATAGTATTTCTTTTAAGTCAACAGCATAACATCTCAGCTGTAAAAGATAGCAGCAAAAAGAGTTGTGATAAAAGCTATATGAACAATTAATAAGAATAGTAGAGCCAACCAACCAGAATGATCTGTCGCAGAAAGCCAGGGAAATTTTTTTTGGGGGGGGGGGGGGCGGGGAGTATCTTTACCTGGTTCCCAGAATTCAAAAGGGAAGCCAAGCAAATAGTTGCAATGAGGGAACTGAGATGCAGCACCTCGGTATACATGTCCCATCTGCTATGTTCTAGGAAAGAGTCCTTAGTACATAACACCACTAGGTGCTGCTAAAGTGCTACTATATATTTTTTCAAGCTATTTCAGAATGAAGATTTGTTTTTATTTGCATTGAATGTTTGTGACAATCCTTGAATGCCCGTTTGGAGATATAGTTCAGGATAAGATAAATAATAAATCAATGTTGGGGTGGCAGAGAAATAGGACACACCAGAAAGGTTTTGACTGGATAAGAGAGTTCCTGTACACATCTGCTGTTTTCTTTTATCAAGGGTTATCCTAGAAAAGTAATTTGAGAGGGTAAAGCATTGGAAAGATACGGTAATTGTTCAAAGAGAAAGTAGTGTTGTTCATACAATACTTTTGCCTTAAGCAGTTTGTTGCTATTGTTGACCACAGTGTCTTTGAATTTTGTATTCTTTTTTGTAGTATTATAGAATGGGTTTTTGTAGTCTTATCGGATCTTTCATCAGATCAGATGTCTTATATGATTATACTTTTTCTCTTGTCCTTTCTATATAATCCTTTATAATCCACCTTGACATATAGTAACAAAGGCAGGCTATAAATAAGATAAATAAATGATTTCACATATTGTTTGGAGCAGAAGTAACTAAAAATGTTATTCACATTACAGGATCTTAAACAAATTGTGACTGAAAGTTAGGGAACCAAAAGGGGAAACAAAATATTTGGGGAAATAACTCACTATCCATCCACACTCTATGAACCAGTCTTATATGTTATCTTGCCTTATGATGGACTAAAATTTATGATGTTTTAAATAGGGCATTCCATGGATGTTGATTGTTAGACACCTGTGCTCCGTAATACACAAGAAAATTTCCCCCCTTATCTGGCTTATGTGTTCCTCTGATATTTCTAGAACTAAAAATGTTCAAATATTGAAGGAGAAAAATTTATACAAGAACATATAATCTGAGCTGTATGTTATGAACTTGATCAATAAGCACTATTACTCAGAACTCAGTGATAGGCTTCTCCATACTCGACAATTCACAGCATGAATATCATCAACAGAAATTGCTTAGAGAGTCTTAGGACCATCTCCACAGGAGCAGGCTGACCATTTAAATCATGGCCACTGCCATGAAGGGAACAAGCATCATATACAGCTGGGCCAAGCCCTATTAGCTCTGCCAGTGTTGCAGGGGTGACTCAGCCCGGCTTGTTCATAAGCCATTTTAACCTCAGCATTCAGGCATGTCTGTACATCTGATATGTGTTGGTTTAGGAAAGCAGATGGAATTCACAAAGTGAACACAACATCTGCCTTAAATCCTTTAGCTCTCTGCAGTGCTTTAATAATGAACACATTAAGATACTTTATGCTGAGTCTAGTGAGGTCTGCATTGTCTAAGTAGCAGCACCTTTCCAGGGTGTCAAGCAGAGGTCTTTCACATTTAGTAACACCTGATCCATTTAGCTAGAGATGCTGGGGATTGAATTTGGGACCTTCTGCATCCCAAGGAGATGTTCTTCTACTCATTTACCACCTCTCCTTCTTTAGAAAACCACTGAGTCCGATTGTTCTTAATGCTCTCAATTTTTTTCCCTAAATATTGGTGTTATATGATATTTCCTATGCTCTGTGCAGAAACAGATTGTGGTCCACCAGCAGATCACTCAGCAGTTTCTTGTGAACTGCTCATTGCCTGCTGATATTCTTGCAAGGAATGCTGAACTAAATGCAGCTTCAACAGTAACTTCCAGAAAGGCACGTGGGGGAAGGGTATTAAAACTCAAGCTTTATCTCACTGTGCTATGCTATTTAAAGCATTTAATATGCTCTAGGCAAGCCCACTGGTGCTTAAATGGATACCAAGAAACTAGTTAAGCCAGGCATGGTCTGAAAAAAATATAATTAAATTAATTAACTTAGAGCAGAGTTTGTGTGCCTGTGTAGTATTTAGCACTTGGAGCTGTTTCTGTTTAACAGTAGGACCCCATTCCTACCTAGATCAGATCCTAGCAATAACAAGGGAAAACTCATCACCATGCAAGGGAGACTCTTAAAGGCTGTTAAACAGCCTTCTCCTCTTTGCCTGCAATTTGGCAGGCACGATATCTTGGCAGTACAATCCTTTAAAATGCCATTCTAGTTGCATTGGAGGAGGTTACAGTGTTTCTCACTGGGAGAAAAAAAATGTAAATATCCGAATATAATAACATAAGCATCCAAATACAATACATTCACAACATCAGTCCTGTCAAGTAACAACTAAAGAACCTGAGCAACATTTTTAATGAACAAAATGAGCCATGCCTCAATCAAATTGCTGTGCACATTTCTCCTTTTCCTCCCAATGTCTTGTTTGGCCCTAAGTCCGCTAGCTACTTGCGCTCCCTCTTCCAGCTATTCGACTTCTGAGACCTTTCTGCCAGCTGAGCTTCCAAGGACCTCCTATCCCTCTCTTCCTACCCAGCAGGGCTTTTTTTGAGCAGGAACTCACAGGAATGTGGTTCCAGCTGACTTGGCATCAGGAGGTGTGGCCTAATATGCAAATGAGTTTCTGCTGGGCTTTTTCTACAAAAAAAGCCCTGCTACCCAGCATCTCTTTCTTCTCATTTTCTGCCACTGTCATACAGTCCTTAAGTTCTACCTACCTGTGATTTTTTTCTTAACAAAACTTCCCACCCCACACAATATCTGTGTTTTGTGTTCACTATGATGTATAGCAGGGATGGCCAACGGTAGCTCTCCAGATGCTTTTTGCCTACAACTCCCATCAGCCCCAGCCAGCATGGCCATGCTGGCTGGGGCTGATGGGAGTTGTAGGCAAACAACATCTGGAGAGCTATCGTTGGCCACCCCTGATGTATAGTAAAGACACAATGAGCTGGAATGTATGCAGCGCCTCTCATAAATGATTCTCGCCCCCCTTGCTTCTGTTGAGAAGCTACACAATAAAAATCTTCTAGAAGATTTTAAATTGTGGTCTTTTATATGTTTTATATAATTATTATTTTATTTAAATTGTAGGTTGCCTTGAGTTCCAAAAGTCAGAAAAGTAGCTAATAAACGTTTTAAATAAATTAATAAAAAAAATATAGAGGGCACAAGTTCATGGAATTGTTAGCATTTTGGCAAGCACATTGGCAGGATAATCCATTTTCCAATTATATAGATTTGTGGAGTTGTAGCACCGGAAAGCAGGAAGTACTGGTTAATTTAAGGATTTCCAGTTTGTGGAAAGATGTTCCTCTGCTTTCCTTCTTCCTGATTTGTGTTCTAGACATTACCTTCTAGTCAGGCTCAGGCCTTTGGACTGTTGACTTGACTTCTTAACCTAGTCTCTGTCTCTGTTCTTTGGCATTCAATACATGATGCTGTACTAGTTTGTGATACACTGTGACTCTTGGACATGGACTGCACAGCCAGCCCATTGCTCTTGTGCTGATTCCCATCTCCTGTTTACTTCATACCCAGCCAGGGCCCTTATTTTTAAACCACTGTAACTTAATAGGCTTTAGCACTGATCACTCTGAACATTACACTTTAGTGATGTTTGAATTTCCAGTAAAATAACATTTACAATTCTCTGCAATTCAAAAATCTTTTTTTGCCATGTTGGCTAAAGTCAATATTAACATTACCTGCTAGGTTATTAAGACTCTACCTGATGTCACATGCTTTTGCTAACAAAACTGTACGGTGCAGGTACATCTTTCTGTGTTCTCAGACTGAAATAGTCTTTTTATAGAAGTTAGGCACTTGCCCTGGTCAGCGTCAAAGCTAAACTATTAGAAAGACCCATGCTGAACATGAGTCTAGGTGTTTCTTGACTATCCCTTTAGGCTAACCAGTCAGTGCAAGGTGTTGCCTCTTCAAAGGGAGGAGAACCAGTCTCCCTCTTCAGAATTTTCAAAGGCTGATGAATACATTAAAAATTATTTCAATCCACAGGTTTAACATCATGCTCCAAAACCCCTGTGGATTTATCTGGCTACTGCATAAATTAGTTTGCTCTGGGGTCATCCTTCTTGAGCCAAGACAAAAATGTGTGAGCTGGAGGCTAAAAAAACTGTGAGCTAGCTCACGCTAACTCAGCTTAGAGGGAACAGTGATTCCCACCTAAGACTATTTAAATAAATGGGCTCAGACTAGAGTAACAGCATAGGATTTCACTGTTAATAATGTAAACCCTTGGATATAATCAGTCTCTTTTACCTTTATCAATAAGTTCTCAGAAAAATGAATGTGTCCTATATTTAGTTCTTTCCCTGAAAGTCTATAAACTACTTGCAGTGGGACATTTACACTGCCACTGAGCCCAAATAAATGAATGTTTTAAAGCTAAGCTTTGACATACTCCAGGAAGTGGTTTGTTGCTGTAGAGGCTGTGGTAGGAGAAGACTTTCATTTGCAGATTTTTGTCATTTTTTCCCTTGATATTCTTCCCTTTCCATGGCTTCCAAATTCAGCAATGCTTTCTTTGCATTCTACAGTGAAAATGCCTTCTGAATTATTTTTAAAGTTACATTCAGAACCTGAGGAATAGCTTCTACTGACAGGATCTTAGAGCTTCCCCCTCCCCCCAAATTTGTCAAACTCTTGTTGAGAACTATCACATAAATTGTGTTGAAACTTGCCCAGACATTTTCTCCCTTACAAATAATAATACCTCAGCAGTCATTGTCATATGCCTGTCTTATCACTTATGTTTCCTTGTATGATGTAGACAGCATCATGGAATATTTTAGTATTTATTGCTGCTGTCTTTTCACTGTCATTCACCCAGTCCAGCTATTTAAGGGGATTAATGTGGTTTATTACTTAACTTAGAGTATAATTTCAGCAGATTTACTCAACCTTCTGCTTAAAGAAGAGAATCATGTCTTAGCTTGCTTTCCAATAAACAAAGGCTGAACAAGTTACTTGTGTTATTTTGACGCTGTTGGCACAATCCAGGCCAACATCCATTTATTTTATTGAGAGAAAGTTAAGCATGTGCTTAACCGTTCCATGACTGGGTGTTGTCTTTTCCCTCATGAAGACTGAAAACTAGATCTGACTGATCTATGTGTTCAGTTACAGCTTTAATTAAACATTAACATTTGCTTACCTAATTTGTTGATTGAGTTGACAAGAGAAGATGGTGAATCAGTACTGTTAAGGGACTTCTGCGAGGCAGTCCTTAAAGATCTGCCAGCTCCTCTTTTGGCACTAGGCCTGATGAAAAAAAATGGAAAGATCTCCCCATGAGGCTCATAATCATGTATGTGATATGCAGGGCTTTTTTTTTTTTTAGCAGGAATGCAGTTCTGGCTGGCTTGGTGTCAGAGGGTGTGGCCTAATATGTAAATGAATTCCTGCTGGGTTTTTTCTACAGAAAAGCCCTATGTTAAACAATGGTGACATCAAGGGGTATGGCCTAATAAGCAAATGAGTTCCTGCTTTTCTACCAAGAAAGCCCTGGTTATATACATGTATTTATAATTTGTTTTGTTTACAGATACTTTTTTTGTGTTGTATGTTTAAGTATGAAATAATAAAAAAAGTCTACATAAATTTTGTAGATACTATATTTCCCCCCCTGTGTGTGGTGTGTGTATGTGTGTGCGTGTGTGCACGGTGGGGCTTTTTAACAACAGGAACCACAGCAAGCTGAAATTAATGTCAATGTATGTTTTAAACCAGGACTTTTTCTTATTCTGAAAGGCTATTGTTTACTTAGGAAGACAATTCAGCTTTAATTTAACCTTGGAAATACCTTCCAGGGTGAATTTGCTTCTCCAGTTGTACTTTGGCAGAATGCATAGAGAAGTGGCTGTACAACTTTGCCCTTTTAGGACATTATTGCCTGTATAGTAGCAAACTATGTCCCCAAAGTATGACCAGTTACCACTTACAGTTTTCATTCTGTAAATTTAAAAAAAACCCACTTAGGGTACATAATAACTTCAGAAATAAAAAAAAAAATGAGTTCAATGGCACCTTTAAGATCAACAAAGTTTATTCAAGGTATGAGCTATTAACACAAGGTAAATGTGCTAGACACTCCACAATTAAGAGGAATACATTTACACATTTATCTCCAATTTTGACATATTTATTTGCTTCACTATCTCCTGCTGAAATTGAATCCAAACAAATGGTGACCTTAGTTTGTTATTTCTGTTTGCATCTGTTAAAACATCTTCATTATGTTGTTTACTAATTTGTTGTTCAACTACTACCTATATGTATGGATTACTAACTTCAGATTCAATGTATCTGAGGAAGTGTGCATGCACATTAAAACCAATACCTTTATTTATTTATTTAGTTAATTTATAGTCTGCTGTTTCCGTAATTTATAGTCTGCTGTTTCCTGTAATGGGCTCAGGGTGGATTACAAGCATGATAAAACAGTTAAAAATCCAAACAAACAAACAAAAACAATCAGGACAAGCAAACAAGATAAAACGGCATGGAAAGTGTAACAAATTTTATGTTAAGACATAAATGTTATAGATTGATGTTATACCTTGAATAAAACATTGATTATCCGGGCCCGTAGCCAGAAAATTTCAGATGAGGAAGCGCATGAAATAAAATTCTGGATGGAGAGGCCTCCCGCTCTGGCGGCCCCCACTCTCTCCACAGCCGTTGCTCTGGCAGCCCCGCCCCCTCTGCAGCATATCCCCCTCCCTCCAACCTACCTGGTGCTCCTGGGGCTCTTTCAAGGCTCCCCCTGCCAGTCACCTGATTGATGGGGAAAGCGGCACAGAGGCCGGCGGCTCCACTGCATTCTCCCTACTTCTCTCCAGCCCACTCCTGGGGCTCTTTCAAGGCTGCCCCTCCGCTGATCAGATGGAAAAGGCACGCCGAGGCCAGCAGATGGGGGGGAAGTGGGAGGGAAGTGGGGAGAAGGCAGCGGAGCCGCCGGCCTCAGCACTGCTTTTCCTGTGATCAGGTGATTGGCAGGGGGGGGGTGCTTTGAAAGAGCCCCAGAAGTCGGCTTCACCAGGGGGGAGGGAGGGAGGGGGAGGCACCGTGGAGGGTCCCGCCAGAGCCGCAGGGAGATCAGAGGCTGCCAGAGCAATGGCGGTGGTGAGAGCAGGGCCACAAGAGTAGAGGATAGAGCGGGGCTGCCATTGCCAGGAGGGGCCATACAAATCAAAGGGGGGGTGGATGGAGGGGCTGTGCCCCCCCCATGGCTATGGGCCTGTGATGATCTTAAAGGTGCCACTGGACTCAAACTTTGTTCTACTGCTTCAGACCAACACGGATGGCTACCTGCCTGGAACTAACCTCATAAATAGGCATTTTGTTGACTTCTGGGGGAGAAAAATGTCGAGCTGAGCTGCTTCTCATAATGGGAGCAGGCTGGAGCTTCTGTTCGGGGTAGTGGAAGGCAATGTAATGCCTACTGCCTACTTTTCTCCAAGATATGCACAGGAAACTTTGAGGAGATTTACCTTGGCTAAAAGGGAGTCCCAGGGGGGGGGGGCTTCTTTGAGCATTTGACAATTTAAACTGGGACTTTATGTTTGCAGTAATGGAGAAAATGGAGCTAGGAGAAAGCTTTATAAGAATGATAAAAGCAATATACACTGAACAACGTGCAAGACTATGTATAAATGCAGATCTTACAGAAGATATGATAATCAGCAAAGGTACAAGACAAAGTTGTCCGCTTTCCCCATTGTTGTTTATAATGACTCTTTAAATATTACTGATGCAGATCCAAGAAGAAAAAGAAATAGGATTAAAAATAAAAGGATTTACTTATAAATATAGAGCATTTGCAGATGATATAATGTTTATAAATGAAAACCCCATACAAGTTACACCTTTGTTGTTAGCCAAAATACAAGAATATGGGGAGTTGGTGGGACTTTGTATTAAAAAAGAAAAATCAAAACTTCTTTGCAAAAATGTGCAAATAAATAAGCAACAAGAATTGCAGAGACTAACGGGCTGTGAAGTCACCTCCAAGGTAAAATATTTAGGTGTGGAGGTAACAATGAAGAATATTGATCTGTTTAAAAATAATTATGAGAAGTTATGGTGTAAAATGGATGAAGATATGTTAAAATGGAATAAACTTAATTTGTCACTCCTGGGTAGAATAGCTGCAATTAAAATGAATATTCTACCAAGAATAATGTATTGTTTCAAACTATTCCCATTTTGAAAGATAGTAAACAATTTAATAAATGGCGAAGGAAAATTTCAGAATTTGTGTGGGCTGGGAAAAAACCAAGGATCAAAATGAAAATTTTGACAGATGCAAAAGAGAGAGGTGGATTTCAACTACTGAATTTAAAATTATATCAGGAAGCAGTTTGTTTAGTGTGGATAAAAGAATGAATAACACTGTTAAACAAAAAATCCTTAGTTTAGGAAGGTCACAGAAATAAATTTGGCTGGCACATGTATTTGTATTATGGAAAAAAGAAGATGGATGGTTTTTTCTCTCACCATTACATAAGAAATAATTTGATAAATACATGGATGAAATATAAGAAATATGGAGATGAGAGAAGACCGTTATGGATAGTGCCAGCTGAGGTAATAAAAATAACGGCTGAGATAGGTGAAGAAAAGTGGTTGTCATATAATCAATTATTAAAAATACAAAGTGGCAAAATAGAATTGAAAACTGCTGAAGAGTTGAATAATAAATATGATTGGTTCCAAATGCAACAAATAAAGAGCTTGGTGGATAATGATATCAAAACTGAAGGAATAAGAAAAGATCAAACAGAAATGGAAAAAGTTCTGCTTGGAGATAATGAAAAAATAATTTCAAAAATATATAAATTACTTTTAAAATGGTCTACGGAGGATGAAGTAGTGAAATCTCAAATGATTAAATGGGCAATTAATGTAAATAAAGAAATACAGATGGAAACTTGGGAATACTTGTCGAAGAATTCTATGAGATTTCGACATGTCATAGTATTAAAGAGAACTGTTTTAAAATGATGGATAGATGGTATATGACTCCTAAAAATGGCAAAGATGAACAATAAGATGCCGGATAGATGTTGGAAATGTACAAAACATGAAGGTTCTTTCTACCATATGTGGTGGACTTGTGAAAGAGCAAAAAAGTATTGGCAGATGATTCAGCAAGAAATTTCTAAGATCTTGGGATATGAATTCAAGAAAGTTGCAGAGACTTTTCTGTTGGGATTACAAATGGAAAAATTTCCAAAAGAAGATAGAACTGTAATTTGGTACTTGCTTTCAGCTGCTAGGACATTATATGCGCAGTTGTGGAAGCAAGAAAAAATACCAGAGAAATGGGATTGGATTGTAAAAGTTATGACATGGAGCGAAATGGACAAATTAACAAGAATATTAAGAGACTATGATTTAGAAGTTTTTAAGACGGAGTGGAAAAAGTTTAGAAGCTATGTAGAAAAAGAGTGGAAAATAAAAGGACATTGGACAATTTTTGATAATGATTAAGTTTTAAAAAGAAGAATATACATTTTTGTTTTAATAGTTAAGGGTACCTTTAAATATTTGCATTTTAAGTAAATAACACCGGTGGGCGTCAAGTAACGGGGGGAGGGGCGGGTAGAAAGTAATATATGGGGTAGATAAAAGAAGTTTTTAAAGATGTAAGAAATAGATTACTATATGTTACTAATAAAATTGTTTTAATCATAAATAGGCATTTTGTCATTTGGGTACTTTTTACCTCAAGCCCATTTAATACATTGGGATAAAAATGCCCCATATATTTATTAAGAAAACACTGATCCAGTGAACCATTTTAAGTCCTCTGGAGAGATACAGCTCTTCATGGAAACCTGATTAGGCATGACCTAGCAACTGGAAGGACCCCAGGGACCACAGTAGGGGTCCCAACCCTCCCGCCCTGGCGGGGGACCCCAGGATTTCCCCCCTCTTCCCCCGCTCCCCCCAAAAATGGAAGCGGGGGGAGAGGGGGGAAATGGCGAGCCGCCCCGTCCCGCAGCGTGCAAGGCCGCCGCGCCGCGCCGCTGCCGCCCCCTTCCCACCCAGTGAGGCCGCAGGCGGCGGGACCGCCGGCGCCCAGCAGCAGGAGGAGGCGGCGGTGGCGGAGGAGCTGTCGGCCGAGGGCCTCGCTGGCTGGCGGCGTTGGCAGCACAGCCCTGCCAGCACCAGCGCGGCAGCGCCGGAGGCAGCACCTCGGCAGCGCCAGAGGCAGCTCCTCGGCCTCCGGCGTTGGCAGCACAGCCCCGCCAGCACCAGCGCGGCAGCGCCGGAGGCCGAGGAGGAGGCCCCGAGCCCCCGGCCCCGCTCTCCATGCCTGCGCCACCGCCCTGCTTCACCCAGGCTTCCAGCCTCAGGCAGGGCCGAGGGGCGGGGAGGACGAGCGGGAGGAGGAGGAAGGGACAGCTTCCTCCTCAGGCGGCGGCTGCGGCGCGGGAACCTGCGGCTGCGGCGCTTGTCACAGCCTTGATCTTGGCTCCACCCCTAACATCTCCTGGCTCCACCCCCAAAGTTCCCAGGTATTTCTTCAATTGGACTTGGCAACCCTAGACCACAGTGGGATTCTATTCTGCAACAGCATGATATCTCTTCTGAGAAAAACCCAGATATGAAGTCATGCGTCTCTAGGAATCACTGAAAACCACAGAATTTCCAGAAAATCCTAGAGTGAATGGTTAGATTTGATTCTGGTAGAACTTGAAAGTTCAACAAGATTTTTGGGGATATAAGCTTTTGAGAGTCAAAGTTCCCTTTGTCAAATACGAATATCTGCTCTGTGACCTGCTGTGCCTCCTGTCTGGACTGCATTTCTCCAACAAAATATTGCAGGTGCTTCCTTCAAGTAATTCAAGGTTGCCTACTCCTGACCCTTTGTCCTTTTGTTAAGTCAATCTGGGGCAAGCAAAACCTTTATATGTATATTGAGCTAGGACCGCTCCCCCACTCCGCTTCCTTAGCGAGCTTTTCTGTTTCTGACTGGGCCTAGCTACTGATGCTGACTGTAGACTGCCTGTTGTATCAGCTGGAATGTTTCTTTCCATTCTCCTTACAGTGACTTGCCTCTTCTGTATGCTATAGGGTTACCAGGTCCAACTAAAAAAAAAAAATCTGGGGATTTTTGGGATGGAGCCAGGATACTTTCCAGTTCCCTAAAATAAATAAATAAAAATACAGCAGTACAGTTTCCCTGAACTGTCTTCATTTCCTCATCCCTCAGCAGCTGCACTTACACTAAATGAAAGTGAACACGCACGCACACACTTTCACAAAGTAGCCAAAATAACAGATAGCAAGCCAACACTTTTGTGATCTTACTGGGGCAATTTACTCACAGGAGTTACTATATGTAACCATCTGCTGAATTTTAACCAACTTCTTCAGACTAACAAGAAAACAAAAGGAGAGCAGCCTAGGGGGTGGAGTTTTCCTCCATTCCATAATCAGGTTCTAGTTGACTCTATTTTATTATGCACACAACTTCTGAAACTAATGCAAAACAAATGGAGGGACTGTACTGGCTTCTCTTCCTTTCTCACATGGTTCACACACTCACTGGATGGCTCTGCTTGCTAACTCCACCCACACAGCATTCTTCCAGCTGAGATTTAAAGACACACACAGAGTCCAAAAAACACAAGCAGTTTGCAAGGTTCTTTTAAGCCTGCTGAACACATTGTGGCTGTTGGGGTAGGGCTTCCCCCACTGGCCAACTGGCTGGCAGTGGGAAGGAGCCTTCAAAACTAGGGGATCCCCAGTGGGACCTGGGGGATGGCAAACCTAGTATGCTTCCAACTGGTCAAGTAAGGGGCTAGCAACAGATGGAGGTGGTGGTCACTTTTTAAAAGTTCAGATGGGCTTTGTGTTTGGCATGTTCTTGTATATCCGCATTCAGTTTCTCTTTGCTATATTTAGTCCTGATTTCTAAATGTTTATTTTACTCATTAAAGGTCCTTTTTCCCTCAGTGTGTTTACTTTTTAAAACTACTCAGTAAACCTGTGATCATTTGCTAACAGACTATAGTTTATGGTTCCCCAAACCACTAACAGTCTGTGGGTTAAAATATAGGAAACATCAGGTTAACCTATGACCCACAATAATGAGTAAGATGTGATACTAGAAAACAGCAATATATTCTGTGCCACTATCCTCACCTCATCAAAAATGGCATTAACATATACAAATATTTTATCAGGCACACTCAATAAAAATGAGAGGCCAGAGTTATGAATTTCCATATGTTGTTCAAACTTTGTTCCTGCTGCATTAAAAAACCCCCTCACTTATTGCTCACTGTTTAAAAAATTAATATGCATATAAACTTTTTAAAGCACTTGTATTTGTTGTTTGAGTTTACTGTAGAGTTATATTAAGACACAATGTTTCAGATTGAAAGACAAAACAAAACAAAATCTCTTGAATTTATTAAACAAGTACAGCATACTTTAGTTCAGCATATTTTAAGTTTAACTGGATTTTTAAATAAGCTGCCTTGAACCACAACGAAACGCAGGGTATAAACATTGTAATCAGGGCTTTTTTTGTAGCAGGAACTCCTTTGCATATTAGGCTACACACCCCTGATGTAGTCAATCCTCCAAGAGCTTACAGTTGGCCCTGTAACAAGAGCCTTGTATAGGGTTGCCAAGTCCAATTCAAGAAATATCTGGAGACTTTGGGGGTGCAGCCAGGAGACACTGGGGGTGGAGCCAGGAGCAAGGGTGTGACAAGCATAATTGAACTCCAAGGGAGTTCTGGCCATCACATCTAAAGCGACAGCAAAACTTTTTAAATGCCTTCTTTCCATAGGAAATAATGAAGGGTAGGGGCACCTTCTTTTAGGGCTCATAGAATTTGACCCCCTGGTCCAATCTTTTTGAAACATGGGGGTTATTTTGGGGAGAGGCATTGGATGCTATACTGAAAATGTGGTACCTCTATCTCAAAATACAGCCCACCCAGAGCCCCAAATACCCGTGGATTAATTCTCCATTATTTCCTATGGGAATAATACTCCATATGGAATAATAGAGTTTCCAGGAGACATTTCCCTCCCCTCCCCCCACTTTCTGATGACCCTGAAGCGTGGAGGAGGGCCTCCAAACCAGGGAATCCCCTGCCCCCACCTGGGGATTGGCGCTTCTCTCTCACACACACACTCATTCTCATCCACTTACTTGCTCTAGGAAAAAGGAAAGATTTTACCGATCTCGGAAGGATGGAAAGCTGAGTCAGTCTGAGCCGGCTACCTGAAACCAGCTTCCGCTGGGATCGAACTCAGGTCATGAGCAGAGCTTAGGACTGCAGTACTGCAGCTTTAACACTCTGTGCCACGGGGATCCCTTGTGCCACGGGGCTCCCTTGCTTGCTCTAAAACGAAAGCAGAACAAACGGATGGGCTGTGCTCTGAAGAGCTTCTGCTACTGACCCTTCCCCATGAAGTAGTTCCTGCTTCCTACTTCCTGCTCAACTTTAAAGGCACATACACATACAGGTATTTTGAAACAGGACCTGTTTGCAGGTTTCTAAACCTGCCTGAGATCTAGAGGTACAGGGTGGCTGTGAGGCTTCCCCCCGCTGGCCAGCTGTCTGGGGGTGGGGGGAAGCCTGTAAAACTGGGGGATCCCTCACTGGGACCTGGGGATTGGGAAGCCCAGCCCTGTAAGCTCTTGGAGGATTGGCTACATTCTGTGTGTATGGCATAATATGCAAAGGAGTTCCTGCTACAAAAAAAACCACCCTGATTGTAATTAAAAATATTTCCTGTATTTCAGTTCCTTCCATTGTTTTAGTAACCTTTAGACCTAACGTTAGAGAACTTCCCTGCACCCCATAGGCGAAATTGACAACACTGTCTATCAGGATCCTGAAATGAACTAGTAAGCATTCCTCCATGCTATTGGCTGAGGGGATAGCTCCATTTCCCTAGATTCAAACCAGGTTGGCAGCTGATCTACCATGCTCAAAGTAGGGAGATGCAAGAAAGAGGAAGAAGAAAAGGTTAGATTCATTGATTTAATCTGCATGTAAAACAGCAAGACAACAAGAAGAGAATCTTTGACAAAAACAATGGTAACAGTACAATGCTAAAATGAGTTATACACTTCTACATCTATTGAAGTCAATGATGTAGATGGGTATAACCCTGCTTAGGGTGACCCTGTAACTGAAGCACGGACAACCCAAAGTACTTAAATTGTTCGTGGTCCTTGATATACACACTTTCATTAACACTGGAAATAAAAGGATTTAACAATTTAATTAACTGTAACAAAGTACTGTTCACAAAAATCAAAGAATAGCAACAGTTAATGAAGCACACACACAAAAAAAGAGAAAATAATTTAGTATATAGTTCTTATTCTGTTTTGTAGTTTCATCATCAACAAATCAGTGTCTGACAAGCCCCTAATCAGCTGCACTCTATGGGTATCGATCTGGCTAAAGTCAAATGGGACTCTCACGTCCCATTGATTGAAACAGGAGAATCAAACATGTTAATTTATTCTAGTCTGCAAAATATATTTGGCAATTTGAGATTTATCTGGCAACAGTATGATAATCTATTGTTATATGACAATATTTGGGGTTTACCTAAACACAAGGTAATAAATTACATTTAGTAAAATGTCATAGATTACAATGTAATAGATTATGCGGCTCCCATCCAGAGGCAGGCTGCACAGCCTTGCGTCTGCGGGCCGTTTTGCCTCCTCGCAAGGAGGAGAAGCAGGCAGGGCATCATCAGAGGTAGGGGCGGAGCCGGCATGCCCTAGAGGCGGGCTCCACTCCCTCCTCTCATTCTTTGCCTCGTGCTCAGGGAAGGCAGAGCGCAGCTTATGTGCTCTTTCCCTGCATGAGGCCTGTTGCCAGTCACCACGACTTTTTGGGCCGCGGTGGTTGGCACGTTGGACTTTGCCGCAGCTGCTTGTAGCTAGCCGCGGTGGCCAGGAGGAGTCTCATTGCATCTGGAGCATCTTCAGGAGTGTTTTTGACGCGGTGGTTTGTTGCTGGTCGTGGCGTTTTTGCACAGCCAGCGTTTTTGTGCTTCCTCTTTTTGTTTTAGTGTATCTTGCGGTGCCTCTCCCCTTTTGAGGGTGCTGTTCGCCCCCCCTTTTTCCCTCTGTTAAGCCAGCGAGGAACCAACTCCTCCCACCCCTCCCCCCGTTTATATAATCTTCTGGGGGAGAGCATGGTTACTTCACAGTGTGTGTGGCTGTGAGCATGGTTACTTCACAGTGAAGTTTGGAAGGAGGCCTTAGCTAATCGTGGGTTTAATTGGGTAGCCATTTTATTGGAGCTGTTTGATTCTTCGTCCCTGCTGCTGGGCAGAAGAGTGGCCATTTTGTGGATAGCTCAGGGCGGCCATTTCAAGGACAGCCTTTTTATTCTTCCTCCCTGTTGCCAGGGAGAAGAGCGGCCATTTTGTAGATTGCTTGGGGCAGCCATTTTGAGGACAGCCTTTTTATTGGGATTCTTCCTCCCTGTTGCTGGGGAAAAGAGCGGTCATTTTGTGGATAGCTTGGGGCAGCCATTTCGAGGATAGCTTTAACGTTCATCACCTGCCTCCGGTAGGGCAGGGGCCACATCAGTGAGGGCAGTAGACGGGCTTGTCATTGTTATTGGGCACATTAACATGCCTAAGGGACAGGGCAAATCCAAGGGCAAGTGCCCTGCACTGAGACCACAGCGGCCTGTTCCTAAGCGGTCAGCACCTTTGCCTTCATCGTCTGATGAGGAAGATGGCACTTTCGAGCAGTCTGTGTTAGCCAGAATAGCCACTTTGGAGGGGTCGAGTAGTAGGCAGCCGGTTGTATTGAGTGTAACGGACCTGACTTCCAAGGCAGACAAGTGGGTTGCTAAGAAGCGCTTCCAGGAAGAAATCCTTAATCGTTTGCCTTCCTTTGAAAGCAGGTCTTCTACGGACAAAATGGAGGGTGTGTCGCCTCTTCCAGCGGAGGTGCCCGATGCGGATGCTTCGCAGAGTTGGCAGTTGGGTAGGGGTGAGTTTGCACAACACACTACCACAGCTTGGCCCGGGGGTCGTGGGGGCAGTCGGCCACCTTCGGGCCGGTTGCCAAAGCCAGCCTGCAGCTTTTAATAATTCCCAGCCTTGGGCTTGGGGCTTTAAACTGGCTAACCCTTGGGGAGGCCTGCCCAGCCAGTTCCTGGGAGCATCCGTGGCACCCTATGGTGGTTGGGGTGTTTCTTATCCTTGGGGTCCATCATACTCTGCTGTGCCAGCTAAGGCTTTACCTTTTGGTGATCTGGCCTTACCTCTTGGGTATCACTTGTTGCCGGCCACCAAGGATAAGATACTGAAAAGGGAATTCATGGACCTATTCTCTTTGCTCTATAGGGAGCTGGAGAAAAAGAATAAAGAGGATATGGATGATAGGAAAAAGGAGAAAATCAAGAAGCCGAAAGTTGACAGGACATGGGCGAACTGAGTGCCCAGGTTCATTATTTATACTGGAATTATTGCCAGGTCACAGCCATGGAGGGCCACATCCCTTTTTCAGTATTTTGACATCATTTACAAAAGCTATACTAGCTTTACTGGCCTGGCCTGGCTTCAACATGATGAGGAGTTCAGAATGAGGGAGGCTTTGAACCCGGCCCTTCAATGGGATCAGATTCAGCCACAGGTGTGGCTGCAGGTTATGTTTCCAGCATGACCTAACCTGGGTGATAGGTCAGACAGTGGACATGTTGTTCAGCGCACAGCCACTGCTTCTGGTATCCGCAGCAGTGCGGGGCAGGTGGTTCAACCCCACCTGCTTTGTTGGGAGTTTGGGTTCCAGGGGGTGTGTGGTAAAATGAACTGCCCATACAAACATGAGTGCCCTCTTTGCGAGGGGCCTCATTCCTTCATGAATTGTTCCAGGGGTAGATTCAGGCAGGGACCGCGCAAGCAGGGCCCGGGCAGCGCAGATAAGCCATTTGGTAAAGGGTCCCAGCCCAATAAGGGTGACAGTGCTTGAGGCATAGCTCTGTGATTATCCAAGGGATGAAGATCAGCTTTATTTGTTAAATGGTTTTAAATTTGGGTTTAGAATTCCTTTTCAGGGCCCCAGAAAGCTGTTTATTGCCAATAATTTGAAGTCGGTTGTAGGGATGGAGCACATAGTTTGGGAAGGAATTAGCCGAGGGCAGGGTGATTGGCCCATTTTCTGCACCCCCTTTGAGTACCTTGAGGGTCTCCCCGTTGGGCCTGGTGCCTAAAAAGGCCCCAGGTGAGTTCAGATTGATTCATCATTTATCTTACCCCCACGGGGAATCGGTGAATGACACCATACAAGAAAATTTGTGTACTGCGCGGTACATATCTTTTGACCAAGCAGTGCAGATGATAAGGTGTTGTGGGGTAGGGGCTGAGTTGGCAAAGTATGACGTAAAGTCCACCTTTCGCTTCCTACCGGTTCACCCTTTGGATTTTGAATTGCTGGGTTTTCATTTTGAAGGGCGGTTTTATATGGACAGGGCCCTGCCCATGGGGTGTTCCTTTTCTTGTGCGGCCTTTGAGCACTTTAGCTCCTTTTTAGAATGGGTGGTGCGCCGCCAGGCTCGTTTGAGCAATGTGGTGCAGTATCTGGATGACTTCCTGTTTGCGGGCCCCTAAGGCTCTGGCCAGTACACCCATTTGATGGAGGCTTTTGCAGCGCAGTCGGTGGAGCTGGGCGTTCCTCTAGCCCATGAGAAGACGGAGGGCCCTACCTGCGATTGACATTCCTGGGGGTTGAACTTGATTCATTCCAACAAACTTCACGCCTCTCAAGGGACAAAATTCTAGGTCTGCAGGAAATGGTTGCTCAGTTTTTGCTGTGGTGAAAGGCGACCTTGAAAGAGCTGCAGCGGTTGGTGGGTCACTTAAATTTTGTGTGTAAGGTGGTAGCTGCTGGTCGCCCCTTTTTGAGGAGGTTGTGTGATGCAATGGCTGGATTACGCCAGCCGCATCACCGAATCAGGATTTCACGCAGCATGCAGGAGGACCTTTTACTATGGAAGGAGTTTTTAACCTCCTTTAATGGTGTCTCCTTTTGGAAGGCTGAGTTACAGCTGGAAGCAGATCTGCAAATTACATCAGATGCAGCGGGGTCCCTTGGGTTTGGCGTCTACTTTTGCGGACGCTGGTGTGCAGAGGAATGGCCCCACGAATGGGTAGATGCAGGGTGGAACAGAGATTTGACTTTCTTGGTGTTCTTCCCAATCTTGGTAGCCGTTTGGTTGTGGAGGAATGAGTTGGCAGACCACACAGTCCATTTTTGGTGCGACAACTTAGCCATGGTGTATGTTATCAATTCCCTCACTTTCAAATTCCCCAGGGTGATGAGGCTTGTGCAGGCCTTCACTCTCCGTTGCCTGAGGCTTAATATTTTATTTTTCTCCAGGCATGTGCCTGGGGTGGCTAATGGGGTGGCTTACGTTCTCTCCTGCAAACAGATGCAGAGGTTTCGCCAGCTGTCCCCAGATTCAGATCTTCTTCCGACAATGATGCCCCCGGGATATGGATGATTGGCGGGTCGAGGCCGGCAGAGCAATAAGTCTCGCCATTGCTCCTAGTACCAGAAAATCGTACAACAGGGCAGTATGCCAGTTCAAAAGTTTTAGGAGCTAAGTTGGTTACCAAAGGGGATGGCCCCTTCCGGTGGAGCAATTACTCCATTATAGTGTATCTTTAAGGCGCAGGGGATTAGCAGTTCGATCTATTCGGGGCCGGCTGTTTGCATTGGCCTTCGCTAGTAAGGTTTTGGGTTTCTAGGAGAATACTGGTGACTTCCGCATTAAGAAAATGTTGGAAGGTTGGTCTAGAGAAGTTGGGCCCAGGTGGGATCCTAGGCAACTGATTTCCCCTGAAGTTCTTAGGGGTTTACGATTGGTCTGGGGCCAGGTGTGCGTGTTGGAGTACAAAATGCTGCTCTTTCACGCCGCCTCTGTCATGGCGTTCTTTGGGGCTCTCCAGGTGAGTGAGCTGGTGGCTCAGTCCAAATGGGACGTTTTAGGGAGGGCCTTCCTGACCCAAGACATTCGTCTGGCTGGCGGATCTGTATATGTTACAGTTCGTTGGTCCAAGACCAATCAACTGCAAAGGGGGGATACTATTAGTTTGGGTTCCTGTTCTGATGTCAAGATCTGTCCCGTAGTGGCTTTAACGCGATACATGGTCGCTCGTGGTTTGGGTGTTGGCCTGTTGTTCCATCACAGGGACTGCAGTCCCCTGATGAAGCATCACTTTTGGACAGTGATGTGCAAGGTCCTTGCTATGCTGGGCCTGTCGGGAGTTAAGTTAGGTATCCATTCCTTCCATATTGGAGCAGCATCTATGGCTGCTGCCCTGGGGTACTCCCCGCCTTCCATTCAGAAGCTTGGTAGGTGGCGTTCCTCAACCTATAAGGGCTATGTTCGTGCTCTTGCACTGCAGTAATTGGCATCACATTATTAGGGGGCTATGTTATTCATCGTTTCTTCTTTTCTCAGGTGCTGTGGTCCGTGGAGAGAGACGACGCGTCCTCATATGCAGACACAGCTTCGTGTTTTGGGCTGCCCATTGGGCCAGGAGGACTTCGGCCAGGTCACAGCTGGGGCTCAGCAAGTGGGCCACCATTGAATGGCGTGGACGGTGGGGGTCTCCATTGGTCGGGTATGTTGCCCCTCTTGTTCGAAGATGTGCACGTGTTGCCGCCACATGTTGTGGTGATAAATCTGGGTGGTAATGATTTAGGCCTGCTCAAGGGAAAAGCCCTTGTGTTGCAGGCCAAAAATGATGTTAGAGTCATCAAGAGGCGTTGGCCGCAGGCTTTGATCGTGTGGTCGGCCATGTTCCCACGCCGGGTATGGCGTGTGGCTTGAGACCCATGGGCGATTGAGAAAGCTCACCGCAAAGCCAATTTAGAACTTAAAAGAGCCCTCAAGGGGGGTTTGGGCCACTTTCTTCCCCACCCTGAGATCCGGGCTGATTGTACGTTTTTATACAGGAGCGATGGTGTATATCTTTCGGACAAGGGTAATGACACCTTTTTAGAGGACTTGAAACTTGGGCTTAAGGAAGTGTTGGGCGTTTAGTGGGCGCAGCTGCCTAAGCAGAGGCTTGGCCTAGCGGTGGCTGGGATTTGGCCTAAACTTTCGTTATGCAGCTTGGTGAGCACCAGTAGCACCCAGTTTTAGGGCACGGGGTCTCGCTAAATCATTCCTGGACCGTGTGGGACGGTTGAGTGATGAAGCGGACTGCCTTGGGTTTGCATGGATTGATTCGCCCGTTAGCTGTGCGGCTGGGGGTTGGAACTCCAGGGCATAACCTTTGCTAGGCTGCCTGGGTACAAGCCATGTATTTTGGCTATACCTAGGGGCAGGGTGGCTCACCCGTCATGCGGCAGGGATGGGGTATTTCGTCCCCTGGCTGCCTGTTATGTTATAGCCCTTGTGTTAATGTAATAAAGAAAGAAAGTGGCCCTTTAGTTACCCAAACCCTTGTGTCCGTCTCTTCCTTCCGTCGGGGGGGGGGGCAATACTGAGTATGTCAACTGCAGTTTCATGCGTAGCATTTATTTCATTTTCTTTAAAAAAAATCACAGTTCTGTATAATATCAATTCTTACAAGACAAAGCAGGAAATAATTGAAACATTTTATTTATTTAATCTATTGCTGAGAAAAGCTATTAGCCAAAATGCTCTAGAGATGACGTGCACAGAAGCATTAAAAACAATTGCTTTGCTAAAACTAAATTGTGTCTAATTTTGCAACTATAACACAAGAGAATTTAATAATAAGAAGCACAAGTACTATTATTATGTCACTTTTGGTAATGTAATAGAGACATTGTATCATCTTCTTCATCCTCCTCCTCCTCCTGAACTGTAAGAACTTTGTATGTTATGAAGCACTGATAAATGTAATATACATGTTCTGGTGCTGTACAAACTAAATTGTCTTTGAGATGACTTCCACAAATCACCTTCTAAAAAGATCTGAACTTGGCACCTTATGATGAAAATCTTCCCCAAATGATTACATGAGCATCTGGCTCCCTCATCAGTCTTACCCCAGCAAGGTTCCAAACAAGTCCTTTGTTGGCATTTGGTTGCTGGACAGCTTGAATTTGTTCACAAGAATGATCTACATGTATCTGTAATGTCAAGGCCAAAAAGTCAGCACAAGGTGCAAACATTTTTTTTGTTTTTAAAGACAATCTAGGCCACTAGTTCCACAGAGGGAGGCTGCTCCAAACCATCTGCTTCTTCAGTCAGACAGGCTCAACGTCTGGAAAATAACTGATGTACAAAACACCCTTGTGACATAGGGTGTATTTTGTGAAAAAAACTAGTATGTATAAGCAAAAACACCCAAAAGCAAAAAAGCAAAGCAAAACAACAAAAACCCAGACACTCTCAATGACTGTGCTATGGAGCAGATGGTCAGAGAACCTACCAGGGGTGGGGCAATCCTGGATTTGGTCCTAAGTAATGCCCAAGACCTGGTACGAGATGCAAAATTGATTGCACCGCTTGGGAGCAGTGACCATACTGTGATTGATTTCACCATTTAAATAGTGAAAATAGGGAGTATAAATAGGGAGTTGTCCCAAAAGACTGACACAGCCACTTTTAACTTTAAAAGGGGTAAATTCTCTGAGATGAGGAGGCATGTGAAGAGGAAACTGAAAAGAAAGGTAAATAAAGTCAAAACCTTTGGGGAAGCTTGGAGGCTATTTAAAACTTCAGCCCTAGAAGCTCAGATAAAATATATACCACAAGTCAGGAAAGGCACAAATAGGTATTTTAAAAAGCCTGAATGGTTAACAAACAAAGTAATGGAAGCTGTAAAAGGTAAGAAGGATTCCTTTAAGTGGTGAAAAGCTAGTCCAAGTGACGTTAATAACACAGGCTGTGGCAAATCAAATGCAAGTCTGTGATCAGGCAAGCAAAAGGAAACCATGAGGAGCATATTACAAAAAACATAAAGGCCAATAATAAAAATTTCTTCAAATACATTAGAAGCAGGAAACCAGCCAGGGAGGTAGTGGGGCCCTTGGATGACCAAGGGGTAAAAGGATTTCTGAAGAAGGATAGGGAAATGGCTGAGAAGCTGAATGCATTCTTTGCCTCCATCTTCACTGTGGAAGATGAGAAGTATTTGCCCACTCCAGAACTGCTAATTTTGGGAGGGGTGTTGAAAGACCTGAGCCAGATTGAGGTGAGGAGAGAGGAGGTCCTACAATTGATAGACAAATTAAAAACTGATAAATCACCAGGCCTAGATGACATACATCCAAGAGTTCTGAAAGAACTCAAAGGTGAAATTGTGGAAATCCTGAAAAAAATATGTAATCTTTCATTGAAATCTGCCTCCATTCCTGAGGACTGGAAGGTAACTAATGTCACCCCCATTTTTAAAAAAGGTTCCAGAAGAGATCCAGGAAATTACAGGTCAGTCAGTATGACTTCAATACCAGAAAAATTGGTGGAAAGCAGGGCTTTGTCTGTAGAAAAAGCTCAGCAGGAACTCATTTGCTTATTAGGCCTCACCCTCTTATATCACCACTGTTTAACACAGGGCTTTTTTGTAGAAAAAGTCCAGCAGGGGGCTCGTTTGCGTATTAGGCTACACCCCCTGACACCAAATCAGTTGGAACTGTGTTCCTGTGCGTTCCTGCTCAAAAAAAGCCCTGGTGGAAACCATTATCAAAGAGAGAATTAGCAGGCACATTGATGAACAAAAGTTATTGAAGAAGACTCAGCATGCGTTCTGTAAGGGAAGATCTTGTCTCACTAACCTCTTAAGAGTTCTTTGAGGGGGTGAACAAACATATGGACAAAGAGGACTCAATAGATGTTGTTTACCTTGACTTCCAGAAAGCTTTTGCTAAAGTTCCCCATCAAAGGCTGCTTAGTAAGCTTGAAAGTCATGGGGTAAAAGGACAAGTCCTCTTGTGGATGAAAACCTGACTAATTAATAGGAAACAGAGAGTGAGTATAAATGGGCAATTTTCGCAGTGGAAGATGGTAAGCAGTGGGGTGCCACAGGGCTCGGTACTGGATCTGATGCTTTTTAATTTGTTCATTAATGATTTGCAGTTGGAAGTAAGCAGTGAAGTGGCTAAGTTTGCAGATGACACTAAATTGTTCAGGGTGGTGAGAACCAGAGAGGATTGTGAGGCACTCCAAAGGGATCTGTCGAGGCTGTCGAGTGGGCATCAACATGGCAAATGAGGTTCAATGTGGCCAAGTGCAAAGTAATGCACATTGGGGCCAAAAATCCTAGCTATAAATACAAGTTGATGGGTTGTGAACTGGCAGAGACTGACCAAGACAGAGAGAGATCTTGGGGTCGTGGTAGATAACTCACTGAAAATGTTGACACTGTGTGCAATTGCAATAAAAAAGGCCTATGCCATGCTGGGAATAATTAGGATGGGAACTGAAAACAAATCAGCCCGTATCATAATGCCCCTGTTGGAAAACTGAGTACAATTCTGGTCACCGCACCTCAAAAAAGCTCTTATAGCATTGGAAAAAGTGCAGAAAAGGGCAACTAGAATGATTAAAGGTTTAGAGGTTTAGAACACTTTCCCTATGAAGAAAGGTTAAAACGCTTGGGGTTCTTTAGCTTGGAGAAATGTCAACTGAGGGGTAACAAGCATAGACAGCTTCAAGAGAGGATTGGATAAGCATATGGAGCAGAGGTCCATCAGTGGCTATTAGCCACAGTGTATTGTTGGAACTCCCTGTCTGGGGCAGCGATGCTCTGTATTCTTGGTGCTGGGGGGGGGGCACAGTGGGACGGCTTCTAGTGTCCTGGACCCACTGGTGGACCTCCTGATGGCACTTGGGTTTTTTTGGCCACTGTGTGACAGAGTGTTGGACTGGATGAGCTATTGGCTTGATCCAACATGGCTTCTCTTACGTTCTTATGTTCAGATCTCTTGGCAGGGTAAGTTTTTGGTGGGTAATCATCCTGGTTGTAGGAATACATGTGGGTATAATTACTTCTGTGGTATTCTAGAATTAGCATTACTCAGCAGTCTCAGAGCACAGTGAAAGTATGGTTGTAATCTTAAAATCACTTTCCTGGGAGTAAATCCTATTGGATAAAACAGTAGACACACTTAGCTTTGTTCCCTAGCATCTTGGCGGGGGGGGGGGGAGCGTAAAGTGAAGTTAGATTCAGGTAGGATAGCAGTGTTGGTCTGAAGCAGCAGAACAAAGTTTGAGTCCTGTGGCACTTAAGACCAAGAAAGTTTTATTCATGGCGTAATTGTGACAAGACTTCAGTCCCTCTAATTTAAATAGGATTTATGTGACTAATTTACACTGCAGTGTCTGTATTTTATTGCTATGCTAACAGTTTTAAGTTCGGGGTTTTTTTAAATCCTACCTTTCTTTAATTAGGAAATGAGAGCAAATTTTGAGTCCAGTGGCCACTGCTTCAGGCTGCTCACCTGGATCTAGGAGAAGAGAGCCTGTTTCAGCCTTTTCACTCTCTGATTACTCTTGGAATTTGTGTTGCTTAGCCAGCAGAAAGCAACAGCAGCCGGCGCAAGCAGGAAGTGCCCGAGCAGGCGCCACGAGATGCTGTATGGCAGGAGACGAATTCCAGCAACACTCTACCTCAGAAGAGGCATTCCGTATCCGCCTCACTGTTCAGGAAAGCAACTGGACCCGCCCCTCTTGTCACTCATCGCGTACTAGCCCGCCCCCCCCAGCGCCTCCAATACTGGCAAAGGCTTCCCCCCCCCTACTGCTGGCTGCTCCCCGAGTTCCAATGATATAAAAAAAGAAAGAAGTGCGGGTGCGAGGGGGGGGCAATTTGCATATTTTGCAGGCCGAGGTTCCTTCCGCGCCAATGCAAAGCTGTCTTATTAGCATAAACACCCCGTTGTTTTGCATAGCGCTGCAGCGGGCGTCGGGGTTTGCTGAAGTGGAGTCCCCATATTGTGGTGGAGCTCTAGAAGGCGAAAGCACTGAGGCATCTTTCTGGCAAGCCGAATCGGAGAGCAAGAGAAACCAGTCAGCGAGCAAGCGCTGGAATGACTGAAGGGTTAACTTCCTAGAGGACTGGAGCTTCACGCACACCGGGAGCTTGGCGGTTGAAATGGCAGAGGCAGACCCAGCGGGGCACGTTATTACCTGCTCGCGGAGCTGATTGGCGAGGAGCTACCGCCTTTCCATGGAGCAGGCAGGCGAGCTGCTGCTGCAGCGTCGGCTCCTCGTGTGTGGGGGGTTTTGCTGAGGGGAGGCGGAGGAGGGGGGAAAGGCTCGCTTGGCTGACGCTCGGCGCTGAGGTGGGAAAGGAGGCGGCCGGCTAGCCGCCCGCACAAGGACTCGGCTCAGCCGCGGGGCCCGCAAAGAGGCGGCGGAGAAGAAGGTTCGTTCTTCCGCCTCGAGGGGACCGAAGCCGGCCCAGCCCCGCCTGCGGCGCCCAAGACAGCCTTTCGCAGCTCTCGCAAGCCCGGACTGGCGCTCGCGATGCTCTGCCTGGCTCTGCTCGGCTTCTTCGTCTGGGGCTTCGGGAGCTCGGTTGGGCCCAGTGGCGGCGCTTCTCTTCCTCCATGCCCGGCTTCCTGCAGCTGCGATGGGGACGGAGGAGTGGACTGTTCCGGCCGAGGGCTCACGGCCGTGCCCGAGGGACTCAGCGCTTTCACCCACTCTCTGTAAGTAGTCGCCAGGGCCTGGGGGAGGGGGGGCGGCGGCGCTTCCCGACTCCCTTCTGGCGATCACCTTGCCAAACAGGTTCTCCGGTGGGGCTCTCTCCCTGGCTGCGCGCCTTACAGTCTGGCCTGAGTGATCGACGAAGCCCAGGGCGGTTCTTGCTTTTTCTCTTCTCCTGGCCTGATCGCGGAGTTTACCTGTATGCTGGGCGGGGGGCAACCACGGCCAGCCTACCAGGTTTCGGCGTTATCCTTTCATTCCGCGCCCGCTTACTCGGAAGTAAGTCCCTTCTCTGCGGCGAACTCCCAAATAAACCACTGACGGATTTTTAAAACCTGGGAATAAGCCCCGCTCAACTCGGAGGGTCTGACTTCCGTGTCATCCTGCATAAGATCGGGCTGTCAGTGACACTGTGGAGCTGCTCCATCCCGCGCTCAGGGTGGCTAAAAGGCAGCGAGGGCTGACTCTTTCCCTGCTGACTGTCCTTTGAAAGGAATGTGGAACTTCGCGTTCACCCTGACCACTCCAGGTGTCAGAAGCGTTGAAGCTAACTAAGTTTGGATCCATGAAATGGTGCAAGGATTGGGTCTTCCTGGCAACAGTCCTATGTATTCACATTAGGGGGGGGGGTGCTTCATTTAATCTCCAAGTAAGCATGCATAAATCCGAACTGTAAATCCCAAATTCTAGTTTTGAACTAATGAGTATGGAGTCCAGCTGTTGGTTTCTGCTCTACTTTTCCTGTTTTATTCTCCAAGGCTCAGAAGCTGGAAGGGGGGGGGGGGCGGGAATGGCCTTTGCAATATTAGAATAATAGAATTAAAAAATTGAAAGAGGCCTAAGATCCATGCATTCCAACCTTTACCGTGCAGGAAATACCCTGACAAAAAATATCCAATCTACCTTTAAACATCTCCAAGGAGAGGGAATCCTCAACATCCCTGGGCAACCTATTCCATCATTGAACTGCCCTTGATGCTTTTATGACTTTTTTTAAAAAAAACCTATACACTGCATAGCCTGAATGTCAATACACTTCAGTTATTTACTTACGTTCCTGCTTTTTTTTGAGAGAGAGAGAAGGATCTATGGAGATCTGGGGGGAGGAGACTTAAAATAGTTCCAGTGCCTTGTTCTTGTCAGATGAACAAAACCACAGGTCTGCAGAATGCACATGTATGCTTCCAGTTAACAAGCATAGACATGGTTTGGTTAAGGTAGAGACAATACACACATTTTGGTGCTGCCAGATTGAAGCTTGTTGAGTAATGGCATGCTTGTATAATCAGTTGAGGGGCAGGGATTTGGTGATCATGTCAGTTACTGGGGCTTAGTTTAGACTCCTTGGTTTTGAAAACATATTCATATTCAAATAATAGTAACCTCAGCCTTTCTAACAAAGCTATTGTAATAACTATGAAACTCCATAAAACGCAGTGTTAGGTGTGTACGGCACCTAGGATTTCAAGGGCGTGGAGTTTTATGGTATGTAGTTTTGGTGTTTAATCACATCTGGGACAGACTGAATAGGTATTTGTAACACTCTGAGGAATTTCTTATAATAATCCAGATTCTGCTGACATTAGTACTGGGCAGTGAAGACCAGCAGCACTTTGACCAATGGTTACTCAAGGATTTAGGAGGCCAGTGTTTCAGATGGAGGGCTATGAAATTGGGGGGAGGGGAGGAATAATAGAAGTAAAGTACTGTTGTTTTGTTTCTGAGGTAGTTGGCTGGTATGTGAAAATTGTCAGCTGAGGAGACTTGAAACAGGCAAAAGGAATCTGTTAATTTTTAAATGGATTATGCATCAGTGTTGTGATGCCTAAAGATCTAGAGGAGGTGGAAGGATTAACATTAATAGAAATCCAGGTATGTGAAGCCAAAAAGGATTAGGATTGCATAAAATGAGTAAGAATATTTAACAGGCTTAGGTGACATATGAACTAGTTGAAGCAGGACTGTATAATTTTAACTTGGAATACCACATGTATGAAGCATGAAGAGAGGGGATACTGAGTGTATGTGTTACATTTCCTATAATGTTTCATTCAACAGCACCTGAACAGCCCTTTCTTTCTTTTGTAGCCAGTCTAAACAGGAATACTCAAAATATATGTACATATTCAATACATTATTGACAGAAATAATATGTAGTATTAGACACTCACTTGTGCATATAAGATAAAATGGGAGAACTGAACATGAACATATGAAGCTGCCTTATACTGAATCAGACCCTTGGTCCATCAAAGTCATATTGTCTTCTCAGACTGGCAGCGGCTCTCCAGGGTCTCAAGCTGAGGTTTTTCACATCTATTTGCCTGGACCCTTTTTTGGAGATACCAGGGATTGAACCTGGGACCTTCTGCTTCCCAAGCAGATGCTCTACCACTGAGCCACCGTCCCTCCCCTTACAATCCAGTTATCCACCAGAGTACTAAAAGCATGTGTGTATCTAGAGGTGATAGTTCCCCTTCAAGGGGGTAGCGTCTTGAAATGGCTGCATTAGAAAATTGCCTGGTTAAGCAAGTCTTGCCACAAACCTAATACCTTGAATAATAGGATGTTGGGTGTGCCCCACCTCTCAGGGACAGTTTAATAGTAAAAAATAGTAATGAGGTCCAGTTTAGGAGCCGCACTCAACTTGTATTACTAAGATTTCATTACCTTTTTAAAAAGAACATTATTGAATAATATCAGCATATTAAGAACTGTACCCTGTACTGAGTCTGCCCTATACTAATCAACAGTGTGTGTAGTGGTCTGATCTAGCAGTGAGAATACTGGACTAGGACTGGGAGACCCAGGTTTCTTGCTTGTCATTTGAACTCGCTCTGTGATCTTGAGTCACTCTCTCCTAGTCCAAGTGTGAAGTAAATGTGCCACCATGAGCTCCTTAGAGAAAGAGTAGGATAAAAATGTAAGACGTTCTAGTTAACTTCTAAAGAAGCCCCATTGTGATATAGATAAAGTAAACACGCAAAGCATTGCCTTAAAAGTCTGTGTCACTATATGGAGTTTTGCAGTTCTTTGTGGAGAACTCAATGTAAGCATTAGACTGCAACCAAAAAACCGTCTCCCTAATTGGCCCCTGATGCATCTAACGGCATCAATGTCTTCTCCTCCATTGCATATTCACAACAACTCTGAGGTAGGTTAGCCTGAGAAGGGAGCCAGTCTGTCCCAGGTGCCCCCAGTGAACTTTGTGGCTGAGTTGGGATTTGAATTATGTTCCCCCACATCCTAGTCTAACTCTAACCATTACACCATGATAGTGCTTAGAAGTCTTGTGATACCTTTTAAAATTGTTGTTCTAGTCTAGTCTTATCAGATTCATAAGGTGGGTTTTTGCTTTGCTGCTATAGATAGGTAGATATCTGCCATGTTACTGGATTTGGAAAATGATATGTTTTTTAAAATGAATACACATGTTTAGTTTGAACCTGAATCTGCTAGCTGTAGCTTCAGGTGATTTGAAGCAGCCTTGTTAACCATGGTTTGAAGGAAGATATTATCTGTCAACTTAGCTGCTGTGGTAAACTATGGTTGGAAAATAGCAAGAAGTGGAGGCGGAAGCCAAAGAGCGAGGAGGAGATAACTAAGTCTATGGCAAGCCATGGTTTCAAGGGTACGGTTTATGATACGTGAACTGTCCAAATTGCATGTCAATCTTTGTAAATGTCTAAAATACATTTTGGGAGCAATGTGCTTCCTTTCTCTCTGTCCACCTAAATTGTGGGAGTGATATAAGAACATGACAGCTGTAAGGTTAAATGAGGGTTATATAGAGAAGGAAGATTACCGTATTTTGAATTCATGTATAGATTCTTTCATATGACATGATTGCTAGCCAATAATAATTTCAACCAGCTCATCTGATTACGCATACCTGCATTAGTCATATAAGGCCATGTAGATGGAACAGATAGCAGCAGCAGCAGCAACAAAAAGAGCTATCCTGTCAGTTTGCAAAATAGACTTCCTATCTGGTTGCCCAGAAAATATCATTGGCCTTAAATAGCCAGGGCAAGAGCTATTTAAGATTGATTTTAAATTATTTGGTTTGTTTGTAAATGCAGTTATCTGTCAGTAATATTGACAGAGGGAACTGAATGAAAGAAGTGGGATAGTGAAGAATGGTTGGTGAAGATGTTTCCTAAGTCTGCACAAATTAGAGGTTCTGGAATTGATACGACAAGGAAGAAGACAACTTAATGAGACATTCAAAAGCACTGTTTGGAGTCTATAGCTATGTAGTTCAGATACTTTGTCTGTAGGATGTCTGATTTGGCTTTCAGGAGTGTGCAGAGGTTGTGACTTTCCTATTGCAACATGGACAATGTCTAATAAGTTAGTTGACTATGCAAACACAATGAAGTTGTGTTACAAAAGTTGCAGCCTTTTATTGATTTTTTAGGGATTACTGTTTTATAAGGGGAGAAGAATCTTGCTTCTTGACTTTCATTTTCCGCTTGTATTAGATCTTCAATTTCAGTTATCCAGTATGTCATGCTTGATATATCCTTTCCATTTTTGCATTGCATTCAGATGATGGGGTAGCAGTGACAACTTGAATGATTTTGAACACACTATTCATACCGAAATCAGGCTTCTAGTTGGCGGAAATACTTATCTACATGCCATGCGTATTAATGAATTTGAGTCCCATTAAATCAAAGTGTATTGGTTGACAGGTGGGCATCTTATAATGAATGAGACCACTCTTTTCAAGCAGGCCTTTGTAGACCATTGATAGGATGGCTGTTTAATCCACCAACGATTTTATCTAGTGACCCCTGCCATAATATAAATATACAGAATAACATCAAGAAGATCACCGCCGTCTAAATTATGGAACGACCCAGACAACTGGAACTGGTTTTAGATTGTTGTTTTTAAACTACTGTATAATTTAATTGTTGTTTTAATTTACCTTATATTGTATAATTTTATTGAACTGTTGTTAGCCGCCCTGAGCCTGCCTAGGCGGGGAGGGCGGGATATAAATAAAATTTATTATTATTATTATTATGAGAGAGTGAGACATGGCAGAGACCATAGTGAGTGTAGGTAAACTTCTGTGCAATGTCAGTTTTTTAAGGAACTTCATTTTCCAAGAAGGGAATTGGCACTATATGAAAACTGGTCCACTTCAGGATTTCTGACTATGGATATGGTAGTTGTTGCTACAATGCTGGCAATCCATAAACAGCTATGTTTAGGGAATTGAATTTGGAGGACAAATAACCCCATTCCAGTGCACGTCTTATGATGGGGTTGCTGTGCTTTCATTACACTTTTGTTTTTTAGAGGCCTGCCAAGCAAACAGTATAGTAGTTCTAATGTAGCTGTACAGAGCCTGCCCATGTCTGCTTGCATTAGTTTGTATCTTTCTCTCTCCTCCATTCTATATATATTAAAACCACAATTACTGTGTTCCATTTGGTTTACTTTTTTCATACTAGACATCTTCATTTAGCTTCCAGAGTGTTCAGGCCCATAATTTTCCAACAGAAAAGACTTATCTTTTCCATGCAAGGCCGCTCAGAGTGCTATGCTTAGTTAAATTTGGTCAAATGTCTACTGGAAGTATCTGCTGTTTTACAATACTCAAGGTGTTATACTGGCTTCCTAATCACCACTGAATAAAATGGATTGATTTTTTAAAAAAATTGCTATCAAATTGATTGTCACCCTAAATGATGACATAAGCTGAAATAAATAAATGCTAGTAGGTTTTAGGTTGAAATGAAAAAAATGATCACTGCAGATCTGCCATATATGTATGTTCTGCTTAGATCTAGAAAAACTAGACTCACTTTTACTATTTTTATGACTGCATACTGAAATGAATAAAAGAGGAAATTGGCCATGGTATCTTATTGAATAGAATGTACTAGAAAGTGTAGATGTCCAAGTATAGTCTAGATTTGTAGAAAGGGCAGAATAATTATAACTTTCATATATTTCCTAGCTTTTAATAAAACTTTAGATCTTTTAAAGTTATACTTTTTTTAACTTGACCATGAAAACTAGTTTCAACTCTGAGGTTCTCTATGCAGGGTTTTTCAGGAATGTGTTAGACATGTAATATTTCTTAAAGAATTAATGTAAAAGTATTTCAAGCATATGATAGTTTTTTATGATTAGAAGTTGAAAAATTGTCCCCCATGTTTGTAGCCACAAAAATGTGGGGGTAACTGTTCACACTCTACAGCCAGAAAAATAATACAAACCTTAACTTACAAGAAATGTGACACTTTTCAGTGTCTTGGAGAAATTGATTGACTGTATGGAACAAAATACATATTCCTGGTTTTAAACATGTGCATCATAGTAAATCGTTACCTCTATCTCTCAGCAGTCTTCTCGGAAATACCTATAGCAAAATATCAGTTTATTTTATTTAGGAGGCCTGATTCAGAGCTTCAATATTCTTTAATGAGAGGAGACTAAAACAATGTTAATATAGATGGGAGGTGGCATTGGACTAGGCTTCCAAAGGGCTTTCTGTAGGTTCTTATTTTTTAAAGGAAGCCCTGCTTGGGATATGGTACAAAAAGTAAATGCAGCTTTACCTGTGTTTCTGAATTTTTTGGTGATGTAATAGCCTCTAAAGAATTAGAAGAAAAAATAGCCTTAAAGAATAATTAAAACATGATGTGAATGTGGGGTGCAGGACTCTTGTCTCTGAGATCAGAAGTGCTGCCCCACAGCCATGCAGTCATATTACAGTATTCACAATCAATATGCTCTTTGCAGACAGGTTGCATGTGTAAAATTTTCCCAGGAAAAAAGCAGTGTGTTCAGGGTATCCAGAAAGTGAAAGAAACATGCAGTAGAAATTAAAGTAAAATACAGTAGTAACAGTACAGGGAGACTATGATTGTGTAGACACAGATATGAAAAAGCACTTTGGACTCAGAGGTAGATGGGGGGCCAAGTTACTCTAAGTTTGATACTTCTTGTACAGATCTCAGCAGCAGGCAGGTTGCTTGGACTCTCTGGTAATATGCTCTTGGATTATATTGGGTTGGATCCAACCAGCTCTTCTGCTAATTAAGAAGGAAGGAAAGGTGCTCTTAAATGAAACACCCTCCCCCCATTATGTGAATCATAGAACCTGCATTCTTAAACTTCATGTGAAATGGAGGCCATAAAGAGGAAGTGGGAACCTGGATTCTGGATACCTCCTTATTGATGGAGCCCCCCCCCCCCCCAAGTCACAAATGTTGCAAGGCTGGTGTTTTTTCATCTATGCCAAGCATGGCAATTAGCTCCTTACATGTTGCGCCCTGACCTAGCTACTGTTATCCATTCAATGGTGACCTCCAGGTTAGACTATTGTAACTTGCTCTAGATTGGCCTGACCTTGAGACTGCCCTTGAGACTAACCTGGAAACGCCAACTGTTCAGAATACAGTGGCGTGCGTCCTGATGGGAGTGCTAAGGACACCACATATTCAGCCTGTGCTGTACCTGTTGCTCTGGCTTCCAGTGGAGTACTGAGTCAAGTTCAAGGTTCTGGTAATGAACTTCAGGGCAATGAGCTGTCTGGGACCCATGTATCTTTAGGACTGCCTTCTCTGATATTTCCCCCAAATAATGTTAACACTTTGCTGAAAACAATCTGCTAGTGGTCCCTGGCCTAAAGACATCTGGCTGTCCTTGACCAGAGCCAGGGCCTTCTCAATCCTGGCTACAACCTGGTAGGACTCTGCCACATGACACCAGGGCCCTGAGGAACTTAATGCAATTCTGCAGGGCCTGCAAGGCAGAGATGCTCTACCAGGATTTGGGTTGAGGACAGCAACAGGCTTTATCTGGCACCCCCACCCCCTTTACTCTCTTCCATCTTTTCTGCCCTCTTCTCCTTATCTTGCCCATGAGGCAACAAAGTCTGGAACTACTTGAGAATAAATTTATATGCCATCTGGAGATTGTTTTATGAATGTAATGAGTATTTTAAAGCTTAATTTGTGCTATAATTTTAATACTATTATGAACACTGTATCTTATTTTATAATTGTTCATCACCCAGAGCCCTGTGAACTATAATCTATAAATTGAAAGTATAAATGAATAAGACTGAGGGGAAAGGTTGACTGGAACTATCTCATTGTATTGTAACATTTGAGGTATCTGAATAGGTATGCTTACACATGAAAGCTTATTCTGTGAATAAAACTATGTTGGTATTAAAGATGCCACTGGACTCAAACAGGCAGCCGTGTTGGTTTGAAGTAGTAGAACAAAATAGGAGTCAATAGCACCTTTAAGACCAACTTAGTTTTATTCAGAACATAAGCTTTCGTGTGCTCTAAGCACACTTCCATCAGACAAGGAATCCGGCCCAGTGAGCAGAGCGACACATTGCCTACCAGCTACATTTTGAATAAAACTTGGTCTTAAAGGTGGTGTTGACTCCTGTTTTGTTCTACGGGACTCAAACCTTATTCTCCAGATCAACATGGCTACCTGCCTGAATCCATCTGAGGTATGTCACTCTTTCTCAGCTTGATAATCTAACAGGAATTTGTTACCACTCTGTGTTCTTGATCCTAATAACTTTTCATTTTTAATTGGATACAAGTAGTTTTCATTTGGTGTATTTTTGAGTGGGGTACTGCAGTCCTAAACTCTGCTTACAACCTGAGTTCGATCCCGGTGGAAGCTGGGTTCAGGTAGCTGGCTCAAGGTTGACTCAGCCTTCCATCCTTCCAAAATTGGTAAAATGAGTACCCAGCTTGCTAGGGGGAAAGTGTAGATGACTGGGGAAGGCAGTGGCAAACCACCCTGTTAAAAAGTCTGCCGTGAAAATGTCGTGATGTGACATCACCCCAGAGTTGGAAATGACTGGTGCTTGCACAGGGGACTACCTTTACCTTTTTAGCATGCTAATCAAGTTTTTGAGTGGATATGATAGCTATTCTGGAAGAATCCATTTTTATTGGAGCATGAAAATTAAAATTTATTCTTGCCATGTACATCTTTGCAATCGGTTGACCTTGTGAGGATATATTGTTGGAGACAGTAATTTCTATGCTAGCTAGCATTTAATAAATGACCCAGCAGTGCAAATTAACTGCAGTCAGCATATAAACAATTTAGCAGAGGGCCATGAAATGGCAAAAGTTGGTGGTATTTTGTCACTTGTACAATTCAAACAATTATCTGATTAAACAGCGATGCAAGTTTGGTTATGAATAAGGGCCAATGCTTGATGGCCTGTGACACAACCCATTTATGAACATTGTTCTGATTGTGAAAATGTCTGAAGCTGTCTGTTATAAACCTCATGCTTCTGTTGTTGGGGTCACTGACCAAACTTATGAATCATCCCTATGTCTGTGGGTTAGGCTGTGGTTCATTAACCATATCAAAGTCTGACTGGAATAATTGAGACTGACTGAGATGGCCTGTGGCATACATGGTAAATCAGCTGATATGATGTTTCCCTTATGCTTAGATCACACAACAGGTGTTAACTTTTGTGGAAGTAACACATAATTTAGCACCCCTGAATACTGGGACTTCTATGATGGTGTATGCAGTCTTCATATGATGATATCTACAATCTCAATTTTCATATGAAAAAAGGAATACATTGCAGTCTGCTTGTGCTAGCTTAGTTGTCTGTGAAGGAGCAATTTAAAAAAAGTCTAAAAGGAAGTCATGAAAACAGTAGGAAAGCCACAGGGAATTCAGTATGTAAAGTTACTTCCAATTTAATGAAAATGTAATGCTTATTTTAAAAAGAATGTAGCTTTAAAATATTGTGTCATAGTAACACTGCAATATATAACTCAGGCTACAGACACATATCTGTGAGCCACATAGCTTTGTTCTGACATATGTTTAAGGAGACAAAACAGAAAGGATCTGCTTCTGAACAGGTGATAGTGTCTGCATATTTCTCCCTATAGTCTGGGTATGATATCTATAAAAGATGTACTTGTGTTTTAATTTTTTTTTAAGCTTGATCCATTTTTGGAAATCTCCCTATGGTGGTGTTTTCTGTCAACTATGGATTATACATCAATGAAAATTTGTTTTAAGTTGAGTCACAGTTGGCATATCTCTGAACTGCTATGGCATTCAAGTACTCAAGCTAACATTGTCTTCATAAATGTGAATGGAAACACTAAATAGCAATATTGTTGAGTACTGTTCAGCTGCTGAAATGCTAGATGAACTGCAGCATGCAACACTGTAAGTGTCTTGAATTTATAGGAATACCATCAGAATTGCATTTCATAATTAGAGTATTTCAATGCATTTCTTATTTCAAATGTGTGTACATGAGCACTGTATACAAGGAAGGCTGATGCAGTATTTTGAAGCTGCAGTTTGGTCACTAGGCACATGTGTCAGTTCTCTTGGATTCAGTGAGAATTATGCACAGAAGTTATACTGTAGCTGGATTCCATTGTGTATTTATAATTTTAGAGTACCTGTGTTGAAATGAACTGAAGGTTCTGATAGTGAAACCTCTTGTCAGCAGTTTGCTGAGCTTCTCTACTGTCATAAGAGTTTTAGGGCAAGTAGAGAGGTCCCTGACCGAACTACTTGGATGAAGATTTCTCAAGTATAATATCACTAGTTATGTGTTATCTTTTATATTTTGGGGGAAAGTTATTGAGAAGGCAGTGGCAACACAACTACAGGGGTTGTGCCTTGGAAGATCTGGACCTGGCATTGCAAGCTGTGGTGAAATGGCTCAGGCAGAGTGGATTGAAATTGAATCCAGCAAAGATGGAGGTTCTGTGCCTAAGCCGCAGCAGTCTGGGAAGAGAGAGATCCCTTTGCCAACTTTTGATGGGGTGCCTTTAGCACCAGCTTCTAGAGTCAAGAGCTTAGGGGTGTTCCTGGAGCCCTCGTAGACGATGGAGGCACAGGTAGCAGCCACTGCCAAATCCGCATTTTACCATATTAGGCAGATAAGAACATAAGAGAAGCCATGTTACATCAGGCCAATGGCCCTTCCAGTCCAACACTTTGTGTCACACAGTGGCAAAAAAATTATATATATACACACACACACATATATATATACACACACTGTGGCTAATAGCCACTGATGGACCTCTGCTCCATATTTTTATCTAAACCCCTCTTGAAGGTGGCTATGCTTGTGGCCGCCACCACCTCCTGTGCCAGTGAATTCCACATGTTAATCACCCTTTGGGTGAAGAAGTACTTCCTTTTATCCGTTTTAACCTGTCTGCTCAGCAATTTCATCGAATGCCCACGAGTTCTTGTATTGTGAGAAAGGGAGAAAAGTACTTCTTTCTCTACTTTCTCCATCCCATGCATTATCTTGTAAACCTCTGTCATGTCACCCCGCAGTAGACGTTTCTCAAGCTAAAGTGTCCCAAGCGTTTCAACCTTTCTTCATAGGGAAAGTGTTCCAGCCCTTTAATCATTCTAGTTGCCCTTTTCTGAACTTTCTCCAATGCTATAATATCCTTTTTGAGGTGCGGCGACCAGAACTGCACACCGTACTCCAAATGAGACCGCACCATCGATTTATACAGGGGCATTATGATACTGGCTGATTTGTTTTCAATTCCCTTCCTAATAATTCCCAGCATGGCGTTGGCCTTTTTTATTGCAAACGCACACTGTCTTGACATTTTCAGTGAGTTATCTACCACGACCCCGAGATCTCTCTCTTGGTCAGTCTCTGCCAGTTCACAACCCATCAACTTATATTTGTAGCTGGGATTCTTGGCCCCAATGCGCATTACTTTGCACTTGGCCATATTGAACCGCATCTGCCACGTTGATGCCCACTCACCCAGCCTCAACAAATCCCTTTGGAGTTCCTCACAATCCTCTCTGGCTCTCACCACCCTGAACAATTTAGTGTCATCCGCAAACTTGGCCACTTCACTGCTCACTCCCAACTCTAAATCATTTATGAACCAGTTAAAGAGCATGGGACCCAGTACTGAGCCCTGCGGCACCCCACTGCTTACCGTCCTCCACTGCGAAGACTGCCCGTTTATACTCTCTGCTTCCTATTACTCACCCAATTTTTGATCCACAAGAGGACCTGTCCTTTTACTCCATGACTCTCAAGATAAGGCAGCTGGTTCCATACCTGGAGCCCAGTGACTTCGCAACAGTGATCCATGCGATGGTCACCTCGAGAATAGACTACTGTAACACTCTCTACATGAGGTTGCCCTTGACACAAATTTGGAAGCCTAGCTTCAACAACATTGGCGCTCCTGCCACGCAGCTGGTATTTGACATCCCTTCTGCATCTACTGTGTATTTTGGCGGAGTTGTCCTATGCGCTGTACTTACTTGGCCTCCAATGAGGCTACAGAGATGCCCGAGCATTTCACAACTCCAGAAGTAAATGGCAGAACAGAAAACATGATGATGCCTGCATGGGGAAGCCAGCATGATGTGTGGACAGTGCTTTCCAGCTGCCCTGAAGATGAGATGGAGGTGGGAATGCCCAACCCGCTGTGGTGTATTTACCGGGACCCTGCTGAGCAGTTTGAAGATGATGAAGAAACTCCAGAGGGGGTGTGCAAATGAAGAGGTTTTAGACAAATCCGTGGAACAAGAGAACGCGGTGTCAAACTCACAGGTAATCAGGAAAAGCAGTTTTTGTGAATGGGTGTATAATGAAGGCGGGTGATGGATTTTTTCACTGAGTTGTTCTTTTTATTTTGACAGCTTGATTAGACTTTTATCCAGGCTTTCAGTAATCTTCACATTGGTAACCCTGTTGACGTGCATCTATCGTGTGTGTCATGTTTCTGTACCAAAGTTACCCAGTGCGACAAGAAAAAGAATAAAATGAATAATAAGATGTAGTTTTGTTACAATAAAGACATTTGTTTTATAACCTTGTGTGATCATTTCTGAATTAAGCGGGCGATGATGGGGGCAGTTGATGAAGAGGAGGTCTTAAGGCGCATGTATTATACACCCGGAGAAGCAGGGAGCTTTGGCGGGGTGAGGCCTCTCTACCAGGCAGCCAGTGTAAAGCACTCACTCAAAATCATGTTACTAACTGGCTTTCAGAACAAGATGCTTACACATTGCATAAGGAAGCCTGCATCCGTTTTAAGAGAAACAAGACCATGGTTTCTGGTCTTGATGCCCAATGGCAGGCGGATTCAGTTGATATGCAGAAATTTTCCAAAAATAATGATGGCTACAAGTACATTTTAACAGTGGTTGACGTATTGTCTAAATATGCCTGGACTTTGGCCTTAAAAGACAAGACAGGGGGGAGGGTGTTGAAAGCCCTTAAGGAAATTTTCAAACAAGGTAGAATACCTGCCAAGGTTTAGACTGAAGCAGGTAAAGAGTTTCTAAACCAGTGTGTAAGCAGCATGTTAAAGCAACACGGAGTCCACCACTTTTACACCCATAATGAAGTGAAAGCAGCTATCGTAGAGCACTTCAATCAAACATTAAAAACAAAAATGTGGAGGTATTTTACTGCCAACAACACCTTCAGATATATTGATGTACTGCCGCTGCTTATTAAAAGTTACAACCACAGCTTTCACAGGACAATCAGAGCGCGTCCTGCGGATGTAAACCACACCAACGCTCATACCACGTGGAAAACGTTTTACAGAGACTGTGTTGGGGCAAATGTAAAGGAGAGTCCTTTCATTAGAAAAGGAGATCATGTGCATGTGTCTAAAAGCAAAGGAGGTTTTTGTAAAAGGATATGAACGGAGCTTCACAGATGAACTATTTATAGTAGAACAGGTCATCTGTAGAGGCAAGATGCCTGTGTACTTGCTCAAAGATTATGCTGGAGACCCCGTCATAGGCTCATTCTATCTTGAAGAGCTACAAAAAGTTAAGAGTAAAGCAGACAGAGTGTATTGAATTGAGAAAATCTTAGCCTCCAAAGGCAGGGGGAAGAGAAAACAGCATCTAGTGAAGTGGTTAGGGTGGCCTGATAAAGCTGGGTTCCTGCTTCTCAACTCTGTGATTCTATATAGAAACAAATGGCTGACAGCAGCTTCTTTATCACCCTTCCTAGCAACTAATGCGCAAGTGTTTTTCCACAGAACACTACAGCGGCCTTTACCACCCATCTAGCACGGTCACTGGACCTTCCAGGGGCCTGGGAGGTTGAGCTTGTGGAAATACAGTATCCTCACAGCTGGAAGACCCTCACTGAAGATTCCACCATCATAATCGTTACCAAAGAGAAACAGTGGAAATACAGATTCAGTAGCGGCTATTATAAAAGCATTCCTGACCTGGTGGTGAAACTGAACACCACTATACAGTCACATCCCCCCACCCCCAAAACTAAGTATGGACTATGACCCACGGTATAAGAAGATTGGTCTAAAAGCACCGCCTACTTATACCTTTTCAGCTTCTAAAGAATTGTCTCACCTTTTAGGGGCACCTCTAGATGAGGTGATCCAAAACATAAACTTTACAGCAGACATCACAGGGGGGTTCAATACTTTGTACATTTACACAGACATTGTGGATCACCAAATTGTGGGTGATGCATATGTTCCATTACTGCGTTGTATCACTGTGCAAGGGGAGACTGGCGACTGTATCAATAATATCTATGACAAGCCACACTATATTCCTGTGAACAAGCACCACATAGAAACCATCACTATTGAAATAAAGACGGACCAGAACAAGAATATGCCATTCCAGTTTGGTAAGGTGATCGTGAAGCTTCACTTTCGTCTGTGGAAAGGCCTGGTCTGTTAAGCACGCAAAGATGGTCATCTTAAAAAGCTATGGGGATCCTAACCTCTATAGGAATTACTATAAGAACCAGGCTGGCTATGCTCTCCCTGGTTACCATGGTGCCCCAGTGATGTATGGGGCTGGGGTAGGTGGAATTTTTCGGAGCCTTTTCAGAAAAGCTGTCCCTCTTTTGAGAAGGGGATTTGAACTCATGAAGCCCCATGTGAGAACCACCGCCAGAAATATAGCCAAAGATGTAGTAGGTCATGTTTCTGGTGCTATTCTAAATAAAGTGAGTCCCCCTATGCCACAAGAGGGCTCAGGCCTCATGTACCTTAAAAGACAGCGAGGAGTTAAAAGAAAGGCATCACGGACGCAACTAATTGGCCCACCACGTATTTGGTAAAGGCGCTCTCAATTTCAGGGTTTTGACAAGCAGAGTCCATCAAATCATCCACTATAATCAGACTTACTTTATTAGCAGGGAGCAGTTGATCATCGTTTAGGGTTTCAGGCAGCCCTTCAACAAACTTTACAGACATGAATTTACAGAGGATTTTGTCATACAGATTCTTCCAACAGCTGTAAAACCACATAACATTATCAGGTGATACAGAAAGCACATGTTGAGCATTGTCTAAAATACTTTTTACAAGGACACTCTTGCCATAATTGCTAGGCCCTGCCAGTACTGCAAAAAATGGATGTTTCCACCGTACATCCATTTTAAAAACAGTATGGCAATGTTCTGTATTTGTCCACAAGGACCCTCTTATCATAAACGACTTTGAGGATTTTCTTAAGTGGCCCTGTCTCAATAAGCCACTGATTCTTTTTCCTTATGATGGAGGGTTGCTGGATTCTCATCTTTTTAGATGCCTGCTTGGCAGTGTAATCTAAGACCAGGTCCTTCAAGGTATTAAAGTTTATTTTTTCACAGTTAGAAACATTGAGGGTGATGCCTTTGGCTTTCATGCACACCTTTCCACCCGACAATTTGTAACCATAGGTTTTAGGACCTGCTGACGCGAACTCTGTGATATGTTCAGATGGTGGGAGTTCCGATGTCAGATCTCCTAAATAATCTCCGAGAGCCGGAATAAAATCCCCCTCCCTACTGACAAAAATGACTGAATCGGTGTCATGGTAAACGACGCAGTTCTGCAGCCTGTCTAAAATTTCATACAATTCTAACTGTGCTTAGGATGTTGTAAAACATGCAATCAGAACATTCGTGTTGCCAGCTACGGTAACTGTATCTTTTGCGTGTTTCCAGGACACGCTTGCTGTTTCATTGTCAATTATGTCAAACCCTGACCCATCATATGCTGGAGAAAAGGCAAATTCTAGATGCTTGGTAGTATCCCTCACTATGGTAGTGTTTACCAAGTTTGAACGCTGACCAAACTTGCCTCACAAGGAATTTAAAAATAATTTTGCAATCTGCCTCTTTGCAGGATTGACAGCTATGTGTTCAGGACGCAACTGAATACCCTCTTTCTCTAAGTAATCCTGTATGTATTTGGCCCTTTTCCCCTTATCTGTACACCAGCTAGGATAGCTAGAAGACTCCTGTTTTTGGCGGAGGTGCACTTTAATGTATTCAGAAAACAGGTCTTCAGAGCTTTCCTCAAAATGCCACACCTCGCTAATGGACATGCTCTGATACCCCTTCTCGAGGGCCTTCATCAGTTCCACTGTGCACCACACGCCTTCTAGTACTCTTTCCAGTGAAGAATGCATACAACGCTCTTGTTGCTTAGTCTCTGCACATGTGTGAAAGAGGGGGGACAGAAGTTTGCCCCCCCCACCTTGTAGGGTAATACAGGGAAAAAGAGACCTCGAGGTGGCACCACCTTCAGTTTGATCAGGCCAAAGTATTCCGATACTGGGGCAAAGTCCTTATAAATAATTTGGGGGTGTCCAATTGTATATTTTTTTGTCTTGTTGACAAAAGGGTACAGGCTGGTGAAATCATAGTAATGTATTTTTTCACCAGCTTCAGCATTGTAATAGAGGCAAATGGCATTTGTTCTGCCCCCAAAGAGAGCATCTCTGGGGAGCAGCTGTGATGAAATTTCTTCTCACTCAGCCTCCAAGCTCCCTGTCAGCTGTCACCATCTCCCTCCACTCGTGTTCCCATATGGACCTAACAGCATACCCATGGCTTTTCAAGTAACTTTCTTTCCTCAGGGTTCTATAGTATGTCAGCAAAGGATGAATCTTTCAGCAGGTTTCTATCACTGGGGCTGTAGCATGTGGGGCAACCATGGAAAAAGCAGCCATTAAATTCAAAGGCTGTTGGTCACCCCCCCAACCACCGCATGACCATTAAGAAAATAATGTCCTACTTTTAGCTCGCCAGCTTTCAGGGCGTGCTGTATCTGGAGACCCTCCTTGTGCTCAATATACATTAGCCACTGTATGGATGGGGTTGAAAAACGCTTTTATTGCCTGTGGTAATGGTCATGTGGCAGGAGGGAATTGTATCAGGTTTCAAAAACATGTGCCTATACATTGCCATGCACACCCCAGCAAGAGTTATGTGGTTAAAGGGGTCAATTCCTGACATGGATATAATTTCCTCCCTGTTCAAGAGACAAGCCTTTCTCAAGATTTTAACATCTTGTTGACAATAATAGGCCAGATCTTTTTGTAGGTTAAATTCATTGTTTTTGTTCTCCATGTACCAGGAAAGAAACTCTGCTTTCTCACCCTTCATCATGCTATCAACACCATAATCCTCCATCCTAGGCATCGGCCCAACATACTTCCAATTAGCAGCTGTGTTAAAGTAATGGGGGAAGAACCCCTTACATCCAGAGAAACCCATGACCTGTGGCAATTTGGCTAGCTTCATTGGCAAGAAGTTTAAGCTATCCAGAAATCTGATGCCTAGCTTCTTAACCATGATGCACATGAGCTTCCCCCCTTGCATAAGCAGGTTGACTTCCATCTTTTCTACTAATAATTGCGTAATGCTAAAGTAATTATCATACCCCTTCTCATCATGCGTTAGGAAGTTATAATTCTTGAATTTCTTGTTGATGAATTTTTTAACAAAGCTTGACACACAGCCCTCTCCTTTGAATTTTCAGGTGTCACTTTCCTCTAGCCCCATTGCCTAGTTATAATGTGGAATATGTATGCCAGTCTGTTGCATACATTCAAAATCGTAAAATATATAATTGTTGCCAATTTCAACCTTTTTAAGAGGAGGCATGAAACAGTGGTGGCTATTTATATTCCCCACAGGCTCTTTGCATTGCTTACACCAACGAACATGGTATGTGTGTTTCTTTGGAGCATAGGATTGGCATGATTTACAATATATTTTGGTTTTGCAGTTGTCTGGCAGATCCCTGTTTTTCAAGGCAGATCCGGGATTTACAATATACTTTGCAGTTATTGCATTATACCTTCCGCTGAGGACTACATTTGGAGTCCAAGCACATGCGACAGCTGTATTTTCAAAGGTGGCAACATCCGATAATATCTCCTGTTCATCTGAAAACCCAAGCTCTCTGTACAACAGCCATGCCCTTTCTGTTAATTCAGGGATGGTTACCAACTTCTCTGACATAACATCAGTGAGACATCCCAAAGCACCGAATACGATTGCCATGATCTGGATTTAATAAATTCTGTCGCTTCTTTTTGGTAACTTTACTATAGAGGATGGTACTTCCCTCTCCCTCCTCTATTCCTTATTACTGTCATAATTAAGCGCAGGGTTCCATGAAGATGAATTTCGGCATTACGCTGCATGAGGTTTGACATCTGATTTATAAACTCATCAACAGAAAAGCCACCTGCTGGCCTCCTTACAGAATGCAGGGGATTGCTTAGGCCCGCCCCATCGATATGGAGCTGCACTAAATCACCATCCTGGACTCTGGCTCTCATGTCGTTAAGAACGCCCTGAATAGCTTCCCGTATTACCTCTTGTATGAGGGCGGGGTGGCTTAACTGCTTTAAGTTTACAAACCTGAAGGCCTCTGAATACTGATCCATTGGCACGTTTGCAAGATGTCTTTTCCCACTCTCCAACTTTTTTAAGGTAAACCTTTGGTGTGTCAGGGCTAGGGGACGGTTTTTGTGGGGGAGACGAGGGGCCTTGTTCAGCAGCAGCATTGTTATTTGCCAAACTGGCGACAAGCTCTATCTCTTTGCTGAGAGGGGCACCATGAACTGAATTATTATTTGCATACTCAGAGACAGGGACTGCATTGTTATTTGGCAATATGGAGGTGGTAGCAGGCTCTACGTCTGTGCTGAGAGAGGCGCCATCACCTGTGTTAACATTTGGCCTCTCAGAGGCCCTGACTCTGCTAAGAAACCTTAAAAGAGAGTCACTTCTTTTTTGTTTAGATTTAAACTTTTTTGCATTCTTGAGGTGCTTTTGAAGAACTCTTTGCCAAACCTTTCTCAATTTCAAATGCTTGCTTTTCCTATGGTGTGTGTGACGAGGCCCCCTGACCTGTCCCGCGCCTACCTGCAGGGCTCTCCCATTTGGACATACAGTAGAACTTTGTAAAATTCTTTCAGAGCCTTTCCAGAAACCAACAAGGCTGTCTTTTAAAGCAGCATTTAAGGGATTGCAAGAGCCATCTAGCCCCAAAGAATGAAAGCTTGTGGCTTGGCCGTTAAGTATTTGCACAGCAACTGTTGTTATGCCAAGCAATTTCAACACACGCTCACATATCTCACTAAAAGGGGCATCTGTAGTGATATTAATGTGGGGCTGACAGCCTTTAACCCGGCTTGCACCCCTTTCCTTGCTTTTACACACCAAATCAGTTTGTAAAATAATTTCAGAACCTTTCCCGAAACCCATAAGTCTGCCTTTAAAAGCAGCAATTAAGGGGTTGCAGGAGCTGCCTATACCCAATGATTGAAAACTGTTTGCATGGTCAGCAATTGTTTGCATTCTAGCTGTTGTAGCCATCAGCAATTTTAGCATGCATTGGCACGTGTCCCTAAAAGACGCATCCACATTAGCGTTGTCAATTTTCTGTTTCTTAGAGGGTGGTTCAAAAGCACCCTTTTGTAGGTGTTTACAGTCTGTTTGGTTTGTGTTTTTCCTTTTCACTTTACCACATCCTTTTGGCTGGGGCGGGGTGGATGATCCTTTCATGGCTGCATCCAGACCTCAGCGAGGTGGAGATCATTGTGCTCTGAGGATATCTCTGGTTTGTGACATCTTTAGGAGAGAAGATTGAATGAAAATAAAATGCTAAGGCTCAGCAAAAATATTATTAACTCAGTGCCTTTTCTCATCTACTGTGGAGAGTTATTACATAGGAACAAAGTTAAAAATCATTTCCCCACCATATAAAAATTAAACATTAAGCTTGCTTTTTAAAATAAAAATCCAAAACAGTGAAGCAAAATTAGGGTTTGTAGAATCTTTCGGGATCAAGTGCCGTGTTCTACTGGAGAAAGTTTCCCTTCCAGACGTTTCGTTCTCAGCTGCGGAGAACGAAACGTCTAGAAGGAAAACTTTCTCCAGTAGAACACGGCACTTGATCCTGAAAGATTCTACAAACCCTAATGATGTTACCAGCCGTGAAAACCTGAAATCTTTGATAAGTGAAGCAAAACTTAAAATTTACCAGACAATGGTTTTAGGCGTCTCTTGGTTTCCAACAGGGATAAGGGAGGAGGGAAATTTTCCTTAGAAGGCCCATTAGCATCTTTGTCAGGGGCATGCTGGCCTAATAAAAAAACATTAGCTTTTTCAAACTGGTTTTTTAAAAAGGAAAAAGCCCTTAAACTCATTCACCTGCCACCCTCACACACAAAGGCAAACCAAATATTTACCACATGGTATTTTTGAACGTATCATTTTCCACCATTCTTCACAGCCATGTGGTCTCTTCTGGCCTGCATATTAAAATGCCAAAAATATGAAACATAATGCAGCCACCCCATTTTTAAATTATCCCCCACCACACACCCCTCTTACAAAACAACAACAAACTAATTTTAAAACTGAGAGGAATGCAAAATATTGCTTTGTTTTTTGAAGACTTTTCTGCCGTATTTGTTCTTTTTAACCCCTAAGATTTACACAAAATATTGAAAAGGACTGATCACAAACAAACCTTTTTACAGCATTAAATTATTATCCCCATTTATGAAGTTTAAGACAAACACCTCAAGGTAAAAAAGTCTCCCTTTAGTGCCTCTCTGTGAGCTAGAAAAGGATGTGCTTGGCCCCTTAATCTAATCAAGAAAAACTGAAACAGCCCATACTAACCCCCCGCCCCCCGCCATTCATTTGCAGCCAAAGGAAAGAAATCTGCCACTTTTTAAAAAGCATATTGTAAAATATATGAAACAAACCTCTGCCATTCAGAAGAGCTTCCGGTAAGGATAGTTAAATATCTTTGCAGTTTGCAAACGTCTGTTAAATTAAAAAAAATTAAGCATGCTTGGGGCAAACAGGCCATAAACTATCTGCTTTACAGGCAGTAAAAGGGTTCAAACAGACAAAATTTACAAGCAGTATTAATTTCTAATCACTTAGGAAAAATAGTAGCAGACGGCTTACCTGCATCCTCAAGGTAAAGATGTCTTCTGACCTTCTCCTCCTCTGGCCAAAAAGAATGCGACTCACCCCCTTCCCCCAATCTAATCAAGACCAACTGACCACTACTGTGTGTGAAGGAGTGCTGTGATTGGTCCCCATCGGCCATGTGACTTGCTAATCCAATAGAAATTGTCCATGAATTGTAAAGGTAACCAGGTTCCATCCGTGTGACGGCAAAATACCCCCTTCCTTTCCCCTCCCACACAATCTCAGAGAAGAAGCAGCCATGGTTACAGGAAGCACATGGGAAAAAGGGTAAATAGTTTTTCAGAATACACTGCAATATATATATATATATATATATATATATATATATATATAATTAGACTCTTCCTTCCCATTTTTTTTTTAAAAACAGCAGCCAGTAAATATGGGAGCTAACCATCCTAGCAATTTTTAAAATGCTGCTGGATTTAATCAGAGTGCAGCCCCCCTTCCTCTTTCCCTTGCAACCACCAGCCCTTCATTTCATGGGGGCATGCCTCGACATGTAATAACAACACTGATTTCTTTAAAACGGCTCCTTTTTATTTACAGGCTTTTTTCATTTACAGACAGTGAAAAATGGAGTTGCAGTCTATTTACAAGGTTTAGTTCAAAAACAGACAGTAAAAAGCAGCTGCAATCTCTCTTTTATTTACATCACAGAAATGCCATTTTTTACTGGCGCAGGAAAAATGAATGAAAATGCAAATCTTTGATATAATCTTGAACATATTTAACCATTGCACTGTCAGAGTTTTTCAAAATTGTTTCAAGAGTTTTGCGCGAATTTGACGCATCTCAAACTTTATTCAATAAATCAAATATTTGGTCCATATTCTCTTGCATGAAGAGCAGACATTTCAATGAATAGACAACTGAGGTTACAACTTGCATTATCGAACATTTCATCAATTACAAATTTCACCTTGCAGTCTACTGTTCGTTCAGACCAAGAAACACGTGCATGAGATTTCTGCCCGGGTGATTGAAGCTGGCATCCTTCACAAGAATCATATAAAAATTCATTGATACAGTGCATTGTTATCAAATAGACCGCAGCACGAACTACTGCTGACATTGCTGATTTCCGTTTTCGGGGCGGTATACAGTCGGAATCTTCAAAAAATTCCATGTTTAAAAGCTTTCTCATGGCAATGACTCGTTCCCCGGGCGTCATGCCAAATGGAATTTTTTGCTGTTCCTGTTAAAAAGACAGCATTTATTTTTAGTTTTACAAGCCTTGACAAGCCCCCACACCCACCACACAACACTCAACAACTGGGGTCCACACCTGCGTGGAGATCTTCGCCTCTTAAAGAATATTCTTCTCTGTGGCTTCAGCCAATTTTAAATCTGGAATTTGTGGCTCAGTGCAGGCAGAATACTAGAAAATTAAAATCAGATTTTTTTCAGTTAAAAGCACTATGCAAAGTCTGTTTCCAATAACCTTTTCTACTCCCCCACCCCACCCTCCATCCCCCTTTCCCAAATTACTTGTACCATAGAGTTCTCGCTTGGAATCAGCTCTTGGGAATCAGGAATCTCTTGGAAAACCTGTGTGCTGTAGGGAATAAGTTCCTGAGTATCTGGGAAATCTTCCAGGAGGCCTTGCAAAATTTGGGAAATGCCATTTTTAGCTAGCATGACATCTGTTGTCTCCCTGCTGTCCATACTAACGCACGTCTCTTCATCAAAAACAGGCCCCAGGAAATGGAGCTTTGCGGGAACAAATTCTTCATCCTCAGAACTGCTCACATATCTCCTTTTAAAATTTTGTCTCACCAGTGGCGGCAGGCTGGAAAGTACCAAGGGTCTGGCCGGAGTTTCCATGTTCTCAGCAAGAGCCTGCGCACATGTGTTCAAGCACAAATGGCTTCTTTCCTAAAATAACCTGGTGAGGGTGGGCCCCAGCCCCCCCAGCCCATTTGCTATTGGTCAGGGGTGACTGGGCGTGTTGTTAGAGGGGTCACACGGACCTACTCAGGCCTTCTCAGTGGCAGCCCCCATTTTCCAGGGTGGAGTGTCACAGGCAGAAGTTCAATGACGCTGCAGTGGGTGGCGCTGGAGAAGGGGGCAGGGGAGGGGGCTACACATGTGATTTCTGGCCTGCTCAATTAATATGCAGGGTTGCTACGTCACAGCGGGGTGGACGTAGACGCTGATTGGCCTGGTTATGTCTCATGGTGACGTCACTGGCTAAGCCCCCTTAATTAATAATGTGTGGGGGGTCTGTTTAGTACTAATGCATTTCTTTCTAAAACCAATCTGGACCAAGTTATCAAAGAATTGTCGTCCCCCCCCCCCCCTTTTCACATGTTTTAAAAGCTCAAGAGAAGCATTGCCTTTTATCTGTCTTAAAGAAGAGAAATGTAACAAAAAGGAAATAAAGTTTTAAGTCTGTTGATTTGAAATAGCCATGTCTTTGGCTGTGATCTTTCTAGTTCTACTGTTACAGTATTATTTGTACCACGCCAAACCTGTAACTGTAATGTGTAACCTTGCATTTTGATACTTTGTACTAGGAATGGACATGAACCAATTTATGAATCAAAGTTTTATTGTATTTTATTTTATTACATTTGTATCTTACCCTCCCCTGACGGGCTCAGGGCAGTTTGATGAACTGGGCAAGTTTGCTGGTTCATGAACTACAATTCAGGCAATTGTGTTGTTTAAGATCTGCCCATTAACTGCCATGTTTTTTGTGGCAGTTCAGATCATAGGTCTCTTCAAATGCCTTGCCTTCACTCACTGAGGTGCACCACCATGGCAGTATGCCTCAGTGAGTGCAGGGAAGACATTTAAAAATGCTGCCCCTGCAGAAGCTTTCCCCAGTGAACTATCAACCAGTTCGAGAAACTGAAACGTTTGTGGGGGTTCATGGTTTGTGGTTTCTCATGAATTGCCACAAATCTGTTTTCCCAGTTCATGCCCATCCCTACTCTGCACACTTGGTCCGTAATGCCAGTCTAAGCTTTCTACATGAGGAACAACTGTAGATTTTAAATCTACAACTGTAGATTTTAATGTCTTAAATTTCTAAAGTGTTCTAACAAGAATGACCATTTCAAAAAAGTTCACAAGACAGGCATAATTTTTGTCTTTAGATTAAAATGTAAACATTGGAAGTGAAGAGTGTTCTGATAAACAATATCTTAGTCTTGGAAAGTTTTTTTTAAAGAATCCCAATATATAGGGTATTTGGATAGGGGGCAACTGTATCATGTTAAGGGTTATTTCTTGTCTTACTCAAACTGCTTAGAAATGAAAACAGGGAAAGAATTCATGTCTTATATCTGTTTTGTATCTGCATAATTGTAAATAATCAACATTTAAAAAAAAAACTTAGCCTGGTGTGTATTATCATACATAGAGCAGCTTTGTTGTTGCTTACTCTATACATGCAGAAGAAATACCTATTTTGGGCTTCAAATTGTTGAGAAATTGTTTTTTATATGGGAGAGCGAACCTTTGTCTTGTAATTTTATTTTATTCTATGCCTGAACGAGCTAGTAAACTCGACATTGCACAAAGTAATTAAAGCATTAATTCAAACTGCTAAAGTAGCAATTTCAATGTAAAATGTCAAGGCCTGTGGTCTTTCTCACACAGGTTTGATTTGGGCCTAAACAACCTTAAAAGAATAGGGAAGTTTTCTTTTTTCTTTTTAAGAATTGTCTTTGTTTCTCTTCTGGTGTCCCCTTCTTACTCATCAGAAACATACTATCATAGATAGAGCAGTATGTTCTGTTAACTTTTGCCTTAAGCAGATTTGGAACATTCCTGTTTGCTTTGTGTATACTCCCCTCCCCTTTTTAAAAGCAAGGTAGAAAAATCTGGGATCTGAAACTTTTTTCTTCAGGGTGAGTGAGTAGAATGAAACAACTTGTCTTGCGAGGAACCAAATTCCAGAATTTCCTTATCAGTTCTGAATGATGCAGTAAACTTCTCTGAGTGCTGTTGAGTTGTCTGTTTTTAAAATGTTTTTATTGTATTTTACTGTTTTATCATGTTGTACTTCACCCTGAGCCCTATGAGGAATGTGCGGAATAGAAATATACTAAAATAAATAAATAAATAATGCCTCCCACTGGGAAGCATATAATTATGGACTTAATGAAGAATCACTGGGCTAAAATTTGAACACCTTGGATCATGGGGTAAATGTGCACATGGAGGACACTAAGAGGACAATAAGGTACCTTAAGCCTCTGAACCAGAATGGGAATTTGGAGTGAAATGGGGAATCTCTAGAGATTCAGAGATAAACAGTCACAGTTGCCTATGTGTGGAATTTTTATCTGTTCAACTGTCCCCAAGCCGTTATAAATGACTGTTTGACAGCATTGTGGTTAGACATTTGCTATGATGGTAGAATCTTTTTCTTGACTTGTGGGGGCTTTTGTATCTGTGCACTAGGTGAGACATCTCTACCCATCATGAATGATGCTTGGGTCAGGTAATTAAATGACAAAAGGGGGAGGAGTACCAGTACCTCCCAGACCATGCAAAAATGTGCATATGTGAAATAATATCTGTAACTCTAAATTCCCATTCACAGAAGATAACTGATACAAATCAGTTGAAGAAAATGGGAGAAATAGTTAAAACTACCCAGCATAGTTTCGGAAGAGTAGCTGTGTTGGTCCACAGTAGAAGGGCTAGATTTGAGTCCAGTGGCACCTTAAAGGCCAACAAAATTTGGGGGGGGGGGGTATAAGCTTTTGAGAATCAAAGCTCCTGTCATCATATACCTAGCATCTGATTTGGGGAGCTTTGACTCTCAAAAACTTATCTCTCCCCCTCCAAATCTTGTTGGGTCTATAAGATGCTACAGGACTCAAGTCTAACTATCAAGTATGCAGTATTAGAAAAATAAGACCTTGATATAGCCTAAGTACTATACAAGTATTTTGGTACAGCATGAATGACTGGCCTAACCTTGATGAAACTGGAACTGGGCTCAAGGTAGAAAGCTCAATAACAGGACCAGTTTCTGCAGGAAGTACTCAGAATTTATCCAAGAGGAGCTGTGATTTAAAAAAAAAAAAGCCATACTATGACATTAGTGAACTCCATTGATCTTCAACAGGACTTCTGTTCATTCAAAATACCTCTTGGGTATTTGAGAATTCTGATCTGCTCCTGATGTGATCGATTAGGGGATAGACATGCACTTTAGAAGGCCTGGGCAAAGCTTGCTTTGAATTCACTTGAATGTCTTTCAGCTGTAGTTTTATGTACTGGCCTTCATACCTGACACTACTTTATAGTGTGTAGCTCTTTAGCTGGTAGTGTGAAGATAAAGAAAGACTATGACCTGTATAGTTTAAGAGGGTTGTTGTGTTGGTCTGCAGCAGAAGGGAGCTTTGAGACCCTGAAAGCCTTGTTGGTCTGTGAAGTGCCACTGGACTCAAATCTTGCTATGACCCATATATAAGCTGCTTTAGTTCTTTGTGAGTACAAGTACCTGATGAGGGTATTTATACTGTTTCCAGGATTCAATGAGATGGCCTTTTGTGGCATGATAGCATGAGAAGGACGAAATGGATACAGATTGGGTCTAATTACATTTGCAAACAATGGCAGAGTATAAAAGAATTAATGTACTTATAAAATGTAGAAAGTGGAATATTTGCTCAAAAGTAGTGGTAGAAGGCAGGCAAATATTAATGTACCCATGTGTGGTGTATACTCTATTGGAGTCACTTGAACAGCAGGCTAGTGTGGTATAGTGGTTAGAGTGTCAGACTGGGATCAGGGAGACCTTGGTTCATATTTCATTATGCCATGGAGGTTTACTGGATGATGTTTGTCCAGTCACAATGTCTCAGCCTAACCTATCTCATGGTGAGGTTTGTGAAGCTAAAATGGAGGAAAGGAATGCCATGTACACTGCTTCGAGGTCCTTGGAGGAAGAATGTACCAGGTAAATCTTTGTTAGCAACATTGTCATACTGTGCTTTATTTGTCAATTGTAGGTGTCTTCTTGTATGTAAGTATATACTTATGGATTTCAATATTGTATTTAGTATGATACTTTCCACCAATTTTTAAAGAAAGTGAATTGTCTAGATCCAAAGAACAATGAATGTGCATGACTGTCTATTCATTAATGCTGCCAGTGTTATTTTTTTATACATTTTAAAAAATCTATAAGCCAGAATTTGTTGAGGTTCTAATGTGTTTCACACACACATCTTGGTGTTAATACTAGTAAATTAATTGTTTGCATTGCCTGTTCACACCCCTCCTGTAAACTGTAATGCTAACTTTTCATATATTTTATCAGTGTATCTTCTCTTTATTTCAGTTGATGTAAGCTGACATTATAAATGTAAGGGAGTTATTCTAACTGTTCTTCCCCACATTGTGTGATTTTAAACGTCGGGGATTGGGGTCAGCACTGCTTTAAATAAAAAGGTAAAATGAACTTGAAGATCCTCTAAACACTTGCTTGATGGGTTCCACAACTAAAATGTAACAGTATTCCATTTGCAAATGCACAAAAATTGTGTGTATCAGTTAATATGTTTCAAAAATGTAAGCTCTTTTTTTCTTTTGAATACAAGAAAACAGGCATGTAATGCCTCATTGAAAGAAACCAGTGGGGGGTGTTTTGTGCAGGTCTTAATTAAGGCCTTTGAAAGCTCCAACAAAGGGGAAAGGAGAACGCTGCAGGGTTATTGTTATTCCACCCCATTGGCTCAGCTATCTGACCATTCATTGGTGCATTTTGTCCATTTTGAAACTGAATGACACTTTTGTTCATGGTTAACAGAGGTGAAAGAAGCCAATTATTGGCAAACCTTTCCGTTGGGTAGCTGCAGACTGATTTAACTAAGGGCAACCAAGGGTTTTCTATCACACGTTTGCTTGGTTCTGTGTGTATGGGAGGGAGGGAAGTTGGTGCCATGGCAGAAATGACATTTTCCCTCAAATTTGGATAAATTTTGGATTTATTTGGATAAATTTATTTTACTATTGACAGTGCTCCCAATCTCCTTTTTACTTGTCCACATAGCTTATTTTGTAGACCAGTGCAAACTTTTCTGTTCATCTGTTGATCATAGTTCAGGGAATAGATTCTACATTCCCATAAACACATTGTTGAAGACATAATATAGGTGCCTGCTAATGATGACAGAAGGGTGGGGAGAATTTTTGCATAAGGTGGGAGATTCACAATTCTCTATGTTTACTGACCACTAGGAATATATATATTTATATATAGTTTTTCATCCCTGCCTATCAAATGTTGACTCTCCCCTTCCTCAGCCTCTCCAGACTTCTGCCTTCCGCTTTAAGTCCTCCTTCTGCAATGACTTGGATCCACACAACCATGAGGGGAATAGAGCCCCTACCTGGTGGAACTCTCTTCAGGATTCCATCAAGGACCTGCAGGACTATGCAATTCCACAGGGCCTGTAAGGCAGAGACGTTCTGCCAGGCTTTGGGTTGAGGACAGTGATGGTTACTATCTTAGCTGGCACCCTTCTCTGCTCTCTAGATGCGTTTTGCTTCCTCCCCATGCTTGTGCAGTAGCTGGCAGTTTGAACTGGAATTAATTATTGCCATCTGATTTTAAAATGCTTTAAAGTTATTTATTTTATTTGAGATTCTTGCGACTTCTGGGGTAGGAAAATGCCTAGCTGAGCTGCTTCTCATTAAGGGAGCAGGCTGGAACTTCTGTTCGGGGTAGTGGAAGGCAAACTAATGCCTACTGCCTCCTTTTCTCAGTCAGAGATTAGTCCAAGATATGCACAGAAAACTTTGAGGAGATTTACCTTGGCTAAAAGGGAGTCCCGGGGGGGGGGGGGGCTCCTTTGAGGGATCTCCGGAGAAGAGTTGCATTTTCATCATCTGCAGAAGTTTACAGAGTCATTTATTTGACATAAGCTCGACCGAATCCTGACCTTCTTGGACATTACTAAGCATCTAAAGCTACACAAAACCGGTGTGGAACTGGATAACTCGCAGAAAAGGTACAGATGAATGTCTTTCATTCCGGGACTACTTAAAGTTAAACAGAATAAATTCAGAAGGTGGGAAATGGAAATCTAGAAAGCTTGAAAGAAGAAGGGATGAAGAGGTGAAATTTGGACTTTTTAATTTAAAGGACAGTGCTAAAAAGTGAGAAGGAATTTATTGTTTGGTCTACTTGCAGTTTTGAAAAAAGAGCATCATTGTCACAGACCTGCAGCATATACAGTCAACACAGGAAGTACGTCAAGTATTGTGAGATCTCTCTACCAGTGAAAACGGGATTTGGTGGCAAGTAAAGCAGGAAGTATCAGATGAAAAGCCTACTCTAGGATTATCATACCATAGAAAAACATTGGCAGCCATTACAAGGAAGTTAAATTAAAATAATATTTCTAAGGTGTTCGGGACATTAAAAATTGTTGAAAAGATAAATACTATTGAACATTATTGTTAATTATATACTTTAAAAGCTCTAAAAGGGAAAAAGAAATTTTTTTAAAGGGAAGTAGAAAGTCGCAACCGCCATTTTGAAAGAAAAACTTTAAAAAATAATATCTCAGCCTAGGAGGCTCTGAGGATGGCGAAATTAGGCTTGTTGGAAAAAGCAACCTCTAATCTTTTGAACCTGATAGTTAAATTTTAAATTGGTGAGAACAAAATTTTTGGTGTTTTTAAATGTCAGAGCATAAGCAACCCCCTACAAGGGCTACTTCTCTGGAGAAAATGCAGGAACAATTAGAGGGCATGGAGGCTAGAATGATGAAAGGTATGAAAGAGATGATAACCGCCTCTAAGAAAGAAATCATAGAAGAGATTAAAAAAGATATTAAAGATCTCAGGAATGAGACTGAGGAAACATCTAAGAAAGTGCAGGAGGTAGAAGGGAAAATGAAAGTACATGATTCCACCTTGTTTAAAATACAAGAAAAAATGGCAATCCATGACTGCAAATTGATGGAGACACAGATACGTCTGAGAGGAGTACCTCAAAAGGAAGAAATTACTTGAAAGAATATATAATAAAGATAATTGCAGAATTTTTGGAGGAAGATCCTGAAGGGTCTAGAAATATGTATGACTATATGTATAGAGTGAACTCACTTTATGCCAAAAAAAAAATCTACCAAGAGATGTGGTCATAAGATATATGACAAAGGAAATGGTGGGAAAGATCATGAACAAAAATTTTGAAAAGACATTGATAGTGGCTGGCAGCAGAGTAAGAATCATGAAGGAGTTACCAAGGCAAGTGATAAATGACAGAAGAACATATAAAAAATTGACAGAGAAATTACGGGACAATGAAATGAGGTATAGATGGATAATACCTGAAGGTTTGAGTTTTGAACTTCAGGGAAAAAGAATTACAATTACAAATGAACAGGAACTGCGTAGATTTTTTGAAGAAAATAAAGAATTTGCACCATGATGGATTACAAATTGTTATCTTGGAATGTAAATGTACTAAATTCACCGCAAAAAAGAAGGGCAACATTTAATTGGATTAAAAAGCAAAATTGTAATATAGTTTGTCTACAAGAAATACATATCAAGCAAAAGGATTATAAATTTTTATGGAATAAACAATTGGGGTTAGAATTTTATTCTTTGGCTGAGCAGAAGAAAAGTGGGGGGAGGGAAATGTCTGCTGGGAACTCTGTTATTCCCTATGGAGACATATTCCCATAGGAAATAATGGAGAATTGATCCACGGGTATCTGGGGCTTTTGGGGGGTTGTTTCTTGAGGTAGAGGCACCAATTTTTCAGTATAATCTCCAGTGCCTTTCCCCAAAATACCCCCCAAGGTTCAAAAAGAGTGGACCAGGGGGTCCAATTCTATGAGCCCCAAAAGAAGGTGCCCCTATCCTTCATTATTTCCTATGGAAGGAAAGCATTTAAAAAGGTGTGCGGTCCCTTTAAATATGATGGCCAGAACTCCCTTTGGAGTTCAGTTATGCTTGTCACACCCTTGCCTACTGTACAGGTAGAGAACCGAGAATGGTGGGAGTTCTGTTGATTCATAAGGATGGTAAGATTTTCATGTATTCTCAGTCCCCTTTCTCTATTTCATTGTGAATTTTCTTCATTATGTTCATTAAATCATTTTGACACATGCTAACAGCTGTGTAAAAAGCTGTACAAATCTCTCTCAAAATCCTTTTTGTTTCTTATGGAATCTGCATTAATATTATAATATTGTTGACTGCTTTAGAGCAGGGATGTCAAACATGTGGCCCAGGGGTCAAATCAGGCCTTTGGAGGGCTCCTATCAGGCCCCTGAGCAACTGGCTGTCATTTGTTTCTTTCTCCCCTTCTCTTGCTTCCTTCTGCATCACAGCTTGCTTTGCAAGGCTTGCTCAATCACACAGGAGCTGCAGAGCAAAACCTTTATTTTATGCATTGGCTGAGGTTCCTTCCTTGGGGAGGAAGGAGGGGGGGGGGAAGAGCTTGTTTTGCCAGGCTCTCTCAATCACACAGCAGAGCTACTGAGCCAAGCCTCTCTTCCTTCTATTGGCTGAGGCTCCTCCTCCTCCTGGTCCCCTGGAGAAGGAAGGAAAGAACCAGAGCCTCTTTTGCCCAGTTCCCTGGATCCTATGGGAGAAATACCAAGAAAGCACCTTTAAGACTGAGTGCTAATGTTTTAAGAATGATTTAAGTTTTAAAAAAAACTTTAATTGTGTTTGTCTGTGTCCTTTATAAAGTTTATATCTCTGCTACCTAATCTTAGATAGGTTCATTCAGGTCCTGGTCCGACATGGCCTGGCCCGACAAGGTCTCATTTATGTCAGATTCGACCCTCGTAACAAATGAGTTTGACACTCCTGTTTTAGAGTCTTTATTGGGTGTACTTTCTATGTCTAGCAGAAACATCTCTTTTTTTTGCCTATTAATTTAAAGAAATTATGTTTGGTATTTATGCATTTTTTGCCAAACTATTTTCATTCAGGATTAGACTTCTTTAGATGCTCTCATCTTGGTGGCTGACTTGCATCTAAGGCTATATTTATGTTCCAATTTTGTTTTGGTTTTATTGCACTTTTTAAATATTAGCTTGCCAAATGCCAGGCTTAGTCGAGCTTGTAGGCCTCACGTTGCTTTCTAAATATTGGGTGTGCCCAAGAAGAGAACCAAAATAAACTGAGTGAAACTGAAGTAAATTTAAAATACTTGGAGCTGCTTAACTAGTTCGTTGAAACAAGAGTGGTACAACTCCCCCCCCCCTGAAGATTATTGATAATGTATTGTATTGAGGCTATTGTGGAAAAAGCTGTGATTCTAAGGATATTATATACGTTACAGCTTAAGGCGCTATATTCTGAATTTAAAAAGCCCCTCAGTCTTTTCTGAAGAGTATTTGTGCCTTGGTAGAGGCTTACTTTTCGCATGTAAAATTTACGCTGAGAAGATGGATATCATCTTTGTAACAATGAAGACAATAAGATACATTTCAAAATAACAGAATATTTCACTTTTATGGCTTTACTGCATCTCATGGCCCCCCTTTAGCGCTGATATCCAGTGAGTTGAGAGATCCAGTATTCCTGCTTTTACACAAGCCAGGGAACACCCTTTTTTCTACATAGATTCAAATGGCTAACCTTGCCAGTGTTGACTAGCTTTATTAGCAAAGGATAGTCTGGAGCTTCTCAGAAATGTGATGCTGTAAGACATCTGGAATTTTCTGATCAGATGCCTAAGACAGTCTGCAAAGGTTTGGAGTTCATTATTATGTTTGGTTTCGCTTCAGTGTTTGGTGCAGGGAGTTGTAAAGGATTGAAATAATAGAAAAAGTTTAGGGCTTTTCCTGAGAACTCTTCACTTTTTCCTAGTGGAAAAAATCAGCAGTTTGGCAGAGAACTAAAACAAAATTACTTTGTAATAGGTTATTAAGAAATTAGTGAGGTGCTTCAAGATAAGATTTAACTCAGTGGGTAGTATGAAGATGTGTACACGAAAATCAGTTATGCTGGACGACAATTTCTGTGTCTGCTTTAGATATTATTAGGGATAGGCATGCATTAGAAAAATGCATTTGTGGTTCATGGCCAAAGTATGAACTGAACTGGGAGATTGGTTTGTGAACCGAACGGGTTTGGGGTTTGTGGCCCTGTGGCCCCACAAACCCAATTGAAAGGGACTGCAGTCCCTTTAAACAGGGTTTACAGAAAGCCTGAAAAACAGCTGAGTGGTGAGGAGTAGCCTGCTCCCAGTGTTCAGCTGTTTTGGTGGAGAACTCTTCACTGTTCAGCTGTTTTTGTGGCTTTTGCAGGGAACAGAAAGTAGGGGTTTAAAGGGACTTCAAGTCTTTTTAGACCCATGCTTTCTGCTCCATCCATAAACCGCCATAAATTGCTTTAAAAGTTCATGGAAGTTCATGATGGTAGACCTATCATGAACTTTGGTTTATGAACCACAAACGGAGCAAACTTTGTGATGAATTTTGCTTTGTGGTTTTGGGTCATGCCCATCTGTAGGTACTATTTTTATAGATTTAATTATTGTTTAAAGGTGAGATTTTGTCCACATGTTAATATACTACAAGTATCAAACATAAGGCCCCGGGGGATGGAACTGGTCTGTCAAGGACTCATCCAGCCTGCAAGCACCTAGTGTGAGGGAGGGAACAGGAAGCTGCTTGAGGGGTGGAATGGGCAGGGCCACTCTGTTTATGGCTTTAGCGCAGTGGAACAACCTCATGTGCAGCAGTCAACAGAGCCTCTTCACTTTAGTGGCAGATTTACTGATAAGTTTTGAATTGCCACAGTTGCATTCATGCCAACTTGGGTTCCAAGGCAAGGTTGCACACTTCTCCACTCAGCCTGCATATCCAGAGATGTCCCAGATGGCTGCAGGGATTGGCATCTACACATAAGGGGTGCAGGCAATTCTCTGCTGGGGCCTGTTGCTGGCCAGCACTGCTGCCATATTCTTAACGCTTCCATGCAGCAGCTGTTCTTTGGCCCATGGGGAGGGACTTGTTAGGCAATTTCTTCCACATATTGGGGGCCTAGTCCTGCTGTTGAGCATGCAACTTGATGGTCGGACCTCACTCCCCATTGGACCACACGGTGCCTTTGGGCACATGATGCCCACTCCCAAGTGATGATCCAGTGGCCTTTGGCTTGTAGCAGCTGCCACATAGGAATGGCACCGCTTGCTGATGATATCTGTCTTGAACCCCCAGCATTGCCTCACCATGGATTGCCTGATGGCCTTAGCTTGAGGTGGTCTCTTCCACGTGGGCATCTCTGGCTTACTGGGCTTTGCTTGGCCTAGGTCCTGCCATACATGTGGCCTTGGATTTGGGTTGCCATCCCCCGCTTCTGCAGGTGGGGGGTTTAGTTCAACTTGTCTTCCCATTTCCCTTCAATGGTGGCTCAGGGGCAGGGGGGAGCTCACAATATGCAGCCACTGCACATTTTTACCCTTGAGCCCAGGCTCACTGCATTAGTGGTGGAGGCAGGCTGGGAAAGGGGTTTGCGCCCTCTAGGCAGCACAAGGGCACCTGCACCACTGACTTTGCAGACCACCCATATGGGTTTTCCTTTGCAACCCCCCCCCCCCACTCATGGAGCCATGACAAAAGACCAACTCAAAGCTTATCAGCTGCTGCCCTTTATAAAGTTTGTACTTCTAGTACCTGACATCACATTTTATGGTACACATGGCCCGGCCAAATAAAGTCACATATATGTCAGATTTATATCAGATATGGCTCTTGTAACAAATAAGTTTGACACCTCTGCTTTAATAGGTGAAAGATGGAGGAACTGCTGATTGGGAAGGCTGAGGTCTTAGAGGACACTGGGGTTCCCAATTTTGGTGGGATACAGCTGCTACTCACTTTTGTTAAGAGCCTAGGGATTCATATTAAATCCAGCATTATTTTTTGGTGAAGCAAAGCAATTCATTTAGCCTGTAAGACAGCCTCTACCTTGTCTTGAGCAATCTTTCCACCTGGACCCGTGTTTTCATTATCCCCAAAGGCAAGTTTATTTTAGTGAACTGCACATCAGTCTGCTCTAGAAATTATTCTTAGTGGTAGCTTCCTCTGTGGAGGGGAGACAAAGGTCATTCCCCTTTCCATCAGTCACCACCACCTTTACTCCAGTTTGATGTTTGTGTAGAATAACAAACAGCCAGTCAGGACCAATGAAAGGCTGAAAGAGCCAGATGAGAGGGAGGAATGAGAAAAAGTTGTTACATTGTCTGCTTTTGGAGCCAGTTGGGAGCCAGTTTGATGTAGTGGTTAAGTGCGTAGACTCTTATCTGGGAGAACCGGGTTTGATTCCCCACTCCTTCACTTGCACCTGCTGGAATGGCCTTGGGTTAGCCATAGCTATCACAGAAGTTGTTCTTGCTCCCTCAGCCCCACCCACCTCACAGGGTGTCTGTTGTGGGGGGAGAAGATATAGGCGATTGTAAGCCACTCTGAGTCTCTGATTCAGAGAGAAGGCGGGGTATAAATCTGCAATTCTTCTTCTTCTTTTGTGTGAGAGGGTCTGAAGTAGGGGTGTGCATTCAGGTCTACCTGAATGGAAAATATATCCAAAAACACCTTATTGGTATTTCTGGGCATATTTTGACATTCCAAATGTATTCAGGATTTTTCAGGAGAAATGAAAAAATCCCCCCCCCCCCAAGCCTGATATATTCATGAAGTACTGGCAAACCCAGAACAATAGCTGAGGGGCTGGAGCAGATTCCTCCTGCTGCTCAGCTTTTTTGGGGCTTTCTTTTGCAGTCCTTTAAACAGGGGACGTTTAAAGAGACTGCAGAAGATAGCCTGCAAAATAGCCGAGGGGGTGAGGGCACTCTTCCTGTTGGCTCAGCTGGGGCTCTTTTGTGCTGTTTGACAGAACTGTGCTGTTTGACAGAGAGCCCCAGTGGAGCCTGTGGGGAGAACTCTTCCTACAGGATCAGCTGCTTTTGCGGGGTCCGTTGGGCAGTCCGGTTTAAAGGGGCCACCCAGAAGACTCCCAACTGAACCACCTCTCATGTTTTTTTGCAGCTTTGCTGCTGCTTCCCCCCCACACACTCTGTATTTTTGTGTTTGGGTATTTTGGATCTGAAAAAATTCAGGATTTCTGAAAAATCTTGAATCTGAATACTTTACTGGTATTGGTACCCAGGTATCTTCTGGAATCCCGAACTGAAAAAATACCAGGAAAAAAATTGCATGCACCTAGTCTAAGGTTTCTGAGAGTGAAACTAGAGAGATCTTATATACCCTCCAGTATGTCCATATACACCCCTCCCCAGAACTTTACGCTCTGCTGAGCAATATCTCCTGATTGTCCCTGGCCCAAAGGATGTCCACCTAACCTCAACTAGGGCCAGGGCTTTTTCTGTCCCAGCCCCTGCCTGGTGGAACAAGCTCCTACTGGAGATCCAGACCCAGTGAAATCTGTTGCAATTCCAAGGGGCTTATAAAACAGGGCTGTTCCGCAGGCCTTTAGTTGAGGTGGTGGGCATCACTGACCATCAGTATAGCCTCCCTGCCACATACTGGTCCACTTAGATGATCATTGCCATCTATTCATCTGTTTATTGTTCAGCCAGTGACTAGGTTTTTGAAATGGACCCCGTCTGAAACTGTAATTATTGTATTTTAATTGTGAATTGGTCAGTTTGATTTTATGTTTTTTGTTTTATCTCTGATGTGACGTGCCCTGAACACTTTTGGGAAGGGCGGAATAATAAGGTGAAGAAATAAAAAATAAATAAATCTTGTCTTATGGCTGGCTTTGAATGTAAGCAGGCTAAAACAGATTTTTCAGTTAGGGTATAAGCCTTCAGAGAGTGAGAACCCTGTTCACAAGTTACAATGGCTACTTGTATCCATGCATACACCAGTTTATAAGAAACAGCCAAAATATGTTCATTTTAAAAATGAACCCAGGGACCACTTCCCAGATAAATGGGTGATTTGCTCATAGGTTCAGCTGTATGTGCATTGAATGTAATATGAGAATTATTTTAGGCACCAGGGCATTTTTTGAACAGGAAAACACAGGAGCGCAGTTCTGGCTGGCTTGGTGTCAGGGGGTGTGGCCTAATATGCAAATGAGGTCCTACTGGGCTTTTTTCCTGTCTTCTGGGCTTTGCTTGTCTTCTAGAGACCAACAGATGGTCAACAAAAATGGACTGTCCTCACCCTTAGTGTTGCAAAATGACTTCTGTTACAGCACTGGGAAGATAAATGCCCCCCTGCAGTAATCCAGTGGATGGTGCACCATGCATCCTTGTCAGCATTTGAATTTATCATGTATAAATGACAATTGCACATGGACATGTTTAATATAGGTGCTTAACTGTAGACTTGTTGCCACTGCTATATTTTTAGTTTTTAAAATGTCTTTCTTTTGGGGGGTTTGATTTTACAATAACATTTTGATACATTAGGTATGGAAGGCAAATTAAGAAAGCCAGGGGTGGTGACAAGCCTCTGATTTTAACTTCCCGCCTAACAAAAGGGAGAAGAGGTACCTTTATGCTGCAGTCTGCCAACAGGGCTGTATGATGGCTAGTGGATCTCTCTGGAGAGAAACACCAAACCTCTGCATATGTATTCTCAAAACCTGACTGTGGGTTGCTCCCTCTTTGCTATGTCATCCAGCCATGAGTTGATGATCATGAACACTTGATTGCAAACATCTCCTTCTGTACTATGTCAGTTAGAATTATAATTGTGAGCACTTGCCAGAGCTTGAGCCCTCAGCTAGTCTCCTAAGAACTCTAAACTTTGCCCAATCAGGAAAGAGACAGTTTCAGAGGGAACTGTCCTGATTGGACCTTCAACGAACATTTTAATTGGCTGACCTTTGGGATGCTTATAACATTGTATATTGTTATTAAAAGATGATTGGCTGGAGGCAATGTCTGGAGTGTATATAAGTGGAGATATTATTGCATTGTTTTTGTGTTGTGGTTTGTGAGCTGAATAAATCACTTGCTGTTTTCGAAGAAGGTATGTTACACCCTCAGTTTATAATAAGCCTGAGAAATCTGTTAGTATATGGCCCACACTGCTAATTTAGTATCCTGAGCTCATCTCAGATCTGGATTTAAGGTTCTTAACGTATGTACTGAGGCCGAGGCCACCTTGTCGGTAGGGTTTAGGGCTTCTTCGCTCTGTGATAGCCCTGAAGCTGTTTGAAAACACCTTAATTCCACTTCAAGAGCCATGTGAGCATTTAATCTGGGGTGTGGGACAGTGGGATATGTGTGTGTGTGGAATTCTAGCAGGAGCTCCTCCAAGAGTTTACAAAAAAGAGCCTTGTAATCTCTTGGAGGATTGGGTACATCAGGGGTGTGTGGCCTAATATGTTAAAGGAGCTCCTGCTAGAATTCCACCACTAGAGAGAAAGAGAGAGATGGTGGCTGTGGTTCCTTTCTTGATGTGTCCCAGTAATAATAGTGCAGTGCATTTGAAGGTAATGGCCGAAGTTCCTATGAGTGTGTGTGCATTTTCAAGAATGGGGCCTCAAGTTTCATACTGAGCATGGGAATAAAGATTGCCTATGCCAATGAATTTTTTCAGGCATATTGGCACAAATCCCAAACTCAAATGTATAAATGCAAGTGTTGTTTTTCTCTTCCTAATGATCTGGCTTAATTTCAAGATTTTTCCATGCATAATCAATGGATAGAGATTTTCCACTTAGTTTTGGCACCTTTCTTTCCTCAAAATAATCTCAAATCTTCACACAAATTAGATTGAACTACAGATAATTTAGCACTCTTGCTAGCTGACAGTTTGGCTTTGGCTGGGACAGTCTCAAGTTTTCAACGCTTGTCGCAGGGAGCTGATATCATAGCCAGTATTTTAGCTCCACTGGCAAGTAGGATTTAGCTTAAAAGAAACTTTGTGCGTATATGCACATTTAAATGGTTAATGTCATAATTTTATTCTTCCTGTGTACATTTGACGCTTATTAGTGTCAGCCCAAATGTTCTCATCTGTGGAACACCCCTGTTTTGTTGTACTAGTTAGCACATTTTGTGCCATGAATTAAAATTGACAAGAATTTGGTAAAGAGATGGTGTACTTTTAACTCCCACAAAAATGGATGGCTTAGGAATTATTCCTGAGATGTTTGTAAATTAATTATATTTGTCATTATCTAAGTCTAGTGCGGCCCACAGGCTCCAGAGAAACCTGTATTGGAGTAGTAACCAGGCTTACGTTTTCCAGGATCCCTTCTGTCCCTCTGATTGGGTGAGCAGAAGTTTAGGAGGGAAAACTTGTCCAGTGAAGAACAGAGGGGTGAGACCTGGGAGGAAACAATAAAAGGAACAGCTAGAGAGGGAGTGTTGTTCTCTCTGGGAAGGCTGGAGCAGGAGAATTTTCTCATCCAGGAAAGGGTGAGTGAGTTGGAATTAGAAGAAGGGAACGTATAGTTAGTTGTTTGCCTTTTTATTTTGCTCTGTAACACCTTTACTGTTTCTATGTTCCCTGTTGCACTAAAATTTACAACCTACTTGTTCTTAGGCTTCCCAAACCCCCCACCCTGGTGGGGGACCCCCAGATTTGCAGCCTCCTCCCCTGCTCTCCAAAAATCTGGATGCGGGGGGGGGGAGGCACCAATTTTGGTGCCACTCTCTCAAACAGAGACATTCTTTCCCCACCTACCTCCCTCGCAGGCTTCAAGCTCCTCCCTTCCTCCGGGTCACAAAGACCCGCCCACTGCTGGCCTGCTATTTGCTCCAGTCCAGCCTCCCTTTGTGAGGTGCACACTGGGACGCATAGTCCTTGCGTCCTCTCCAGCTGCCGGGTGGCGTCTCCTCGGGGACTACATTTCCTGGCGTGTCCCGCGCGGCTCCTTCCGCGGCTGGGCAGCTGTGTGTGGTGGCCGAATGTTAATGCGGGGCCGGCAGAGGTGATGCCGATGAGGGGAGCCAGGCCGTAGCCAGAGAGTGGAGGCGAGGCAGCTGCCGGCATGTTCGGGCGGTCATGCAGCTGGGGCGGCGAGCACGGCAGCACCGCCTGCAACGTCCGCTCCCTCGGCAACCTCAAGTGAGTCTCCCGGGTGAGGGAGGAGGGAGGAAGGGGGTTCTAACACAGGTTCGGGACGGAGGCACATGGCCTTGATCTTGGCTCCACCCCTAATGTTTTCTGGCCCCACCCCAAAGTCTCCTGGCTCCACCCCCAAAGTCCCCAGATATTTCTTGAATTGGACTTGGCAACCCTACTTGTTCTTGAGCACTTACAATAAACGTACTGTTGTTATACTACCTGGGTCTGCACGCCTCTTTAGTCACAGATAAAAGGTGCTTGCTGAGAAAGAAGACAGGCCAGGAGGGTGCTCTGGGCCTTCCCAGACAGAGCTTTATCAGAGCAGTAGAAGGGCTCCACTTGTGACAATCTTGTCAATGTTTATCTTTTTCATATTTAATCAAAATGGATATATATTTGTTTTGACTCATATGGACTTGAACATGGCTGTGCTGAAGCTGAGGATATAGTTTTCTTGTGATTAGTTACATAGGAGTTTAGTCTTAAGGTGAAGTGAAATTAATGGACTGTCCTCAGGGCCTTTTTTCAATAGGTTGGAATGGAAGACAGGATGGATTTTACTAAAAGCTTTAGGCAAGTTCAGTTCAACAGTCACTTTGTTTATAACCCTTTTTATTTTGAAAGGACCCAAGTATTTATAAGCCAGTTTTTTAGAAGGTTGGTTCAGTGGGAAATTCTTTGTAGATAGGAATACCGAGTCCCCAACTTTGTAGTCCCAGGACAGGGAATGATGTTTATCATAGTGGATTTTGTACGTTTCCTTGGCGACTTCTATGTTTTGTTGCATTAGGTTCAATGGTTCGCTCAACTTAGACCACCACTGGAGGAAATCAGTGGGGGAGTCCCCCTGCTCTCCCCCTGGCAACAGTGAGAATGGTTTTCTCTCGTAGCCATTTACAATAAACATTGGGGTTGCTTTAGTGGAACTATGCACACTGTTATTATATCCATATTCTGCAAATGGAAGTAGTTCAATCCAATTAGATTGCTGGTGCTAAATGAAGCATCTCAAGTACTGTTCAACCAGGACTCTTTCCGTCTGGCCTTCAGTCTGAGGTTGGTAGCCCAAGCTTAGACCCCTCTCTATCTGAGTTAGTTCACAGAAAGCTTTCCAAAACTCAGCAACGAACTGGGGGCCCCTGGCACTTGACTTTATCTGGGAATGTGTGTAATTTCATCATGTGTTGGAAAAACAGGTAAGCTAGTTTCTTGGCTGTGGGGAGCTTGGAACAGGATATAAAGTGAACTTGTTTAGAGAAGGTGTCCACCACCACCAGGATCACTGTCTTCCCCTGCGATGGGGTAAGGTCGGTTATAAAATCCATGGAGACCATGGACCAGGGTCTTTTGGCTGTCTCTAGTGGCTGCAGGAGTTCGGGGGATTTCTCCTTGCTCCTTTTGGCCATTAAATAGATGGGACAAGAGGCCGCGTACTATGATATATCCCTTCTCATGTGGGGCCACCAAAATTGTCGCTGTACCAGATGCAAAGTTTTATCATAGCCAAAGTGCCCCACGATTTTACTATTATGACAGTGTTGAAGCACATCTTTGCGGAGAACTTCCGGTTTGTATAACTGATTGTCATTGTACCAAAACCCATCGTCCCCTTGCGTTAATCCAGGTGTTTTTTTCTCCCCCTATTCCTCCACCTCCCGCTTAAGCTCCCCCCACCACTGTTCATTGTCAACCAGGAGGGTCTTTTGCAAGTGTGTCATTACTACTCCACCCAGTTGGGAAGGGGTGAATAGAGAGTCAATTATCTTTTTCCTTTGGCTCTCATGTTGTGGGAGAGGTGGGACAGTGCATCTGCCAGGAAGTTGCACGTTCTGGGGATGTGTTTTAGGACAAAGTCAAACTTGGAGAAAAATCGCGCCCACCTGATTTGCTTGACCATTAACTTTTTCCAGGTGCGGAGTGCCTCTAGGTTTCTATGGTTGGCCCATACTTCAAATAGCACCCATGCCCCCTCAAGCCATGGTCACCAAGTTTCTAATGCAAATTTAATGGCACAGGCTTCCTTGTTCCAAACTGACCAATTTCTCTCAGCCAAAGTGATTTTTTTGGTTCAGATTATATACCCTTTTGGAGCTGCCCCTCCTCATCATGCTGGAGGATTCCCCCCATAACCACATCATTTGCATCACATTGTACAATGAAAGGCTTCAATTTATTGGGGTGGAGCAACACCGGCTCACTTGTGAAGTGTCTTTTTAGTTGGTCAAACGCATGTTGGCGTTGAGCCAACCAGTTCAATTTGGCTCTGGGTTTCTTAGCCTTGGGGCCCTTTCCCTTGATTTTTAACAGTTCAGTTAGGGGGAGGACTATTTGAGAGAAGCTCTGAATGAAATTTCTGTAAAAAATTTGTGAAACCGATGAAGCTTTGGAGTTTATTCCGTGTCTGAGGGGCTTCCCACTCTAGCACAGCCTGAACCTTTGCCAGGTCCATTGCTATACCTTTCCCAGATACACAAAGGTAGTCTAGATCTGGCTTGTGGAATTTACATTTCGACAGTTTAACAGTTTGTTCTCATATAAGTTTTGTAGAGCCTCTTGGACCAGTTTCACATGGGATATGATGTCATTTAAATAAATAAGAATGTCATCCTTATTTGTACCTACCCATTTGTACAAGTATTTCTGAAGTACTTCATTTATAAAATTCATGAACACCTCCAGGGCCCCTGCAGTCAAATTGCCCTATGGGTGTATTGAATGCCATTTTCCATTCATCTCCCTCCCTTATGAGGACCCGAAAGTATGCATCTCGCAAGTCCAGTTTGGAGAAAACCTTCCCCTGGGCCACCATGTTTAGTAGGTCACATATCAGCGGGAGGGATAGAAATTCATCATCGAGATCCTGTTTATGCCCCTGTAGTCAGTGCAAAGCCACAGCCTGCCATCTTTTTCTGGAAAAGCATCAGGGCTGCGTGGTGGAAGTAGCGAGACGAATGAACCCACAGGCTAGGTTTTTCTCTAAGAATTTGTTGAGCTCCTTTCTCTCTTCCCTCCCCATAGAATACTTTGGGGAGGGGTTGCCCCAGTATTAGTTCAATGACACAGTCTGTGTCCCTGTGGGGGGGTGCAGCTTGTCTGCCTCCTTCTCCTCAAACACCCCTTTCAGGTCCCGGTACTCCTCGGGTATGCTGGCTACCTCCTCTGTGGTCAAACACAGTTTTTCATTGATCAGAGGAGGGTAGGGCCCCTATTCCTCTTTCCACACATGATTGGTGCACACTGGGTCCTCAAAGGTTATGAGGTGCTCGCCCCACCTGATTTGGGGCTCATGCTTAGCTAGCCAACCCACTCCTAATACCAAGTCAAAAGAGGAGGAAGGGCTATCACAAAGTTTTCTGAGTCCCAATGAGTCCCTATTCCCATCGGGATGGGTTCCGTTTCATGCGTGCATGGGTTTCCTCTCATGAGTGTCCCATCCATTTGTTCAAATTGGACACTAACCCTGGACACTTTCATGGTCTCCTATCCAAGTACAAAACAGGGCCAACCCTGCTTAGCTTCCAAGATACGATGAGATCTGGCCAAACAGTAGTTAGGCTTCCCTGTTTTGAGCAGTGGTGGTTGTTAAACAAAACCAAATAAATGATAAAATAAAAAATGTACACCCCCTATACTTCAACCCCCAACCATAGCTTCAGCTCAGTTTCTGAAAGCTGGCAACCCTCCTTTCCCCTCTACCGCACCTTATCACTCTTGCTGCCATTTGAGATAAAAAGTTGATGTGTCTACAAGAGACAAGCTTTGTCTCTGTCAAATAAAAAGATACGCAACTGATTCTGACAGAAGTGCTCTAGGTCTTTTGACTGGGCTGGGAAAGCATTGGAAGGTGAAAACTAAGATAACTGGCTTGCTCTAAAAAGAAAATCTGTGAAAGTCTTTGGGACTTCTCTTGAACCTTTTAGTGCACAACTGCGACTTTCCTGGCTCCAAGTACAATTCTAGTATATTTCCCCCATAAATCACTGTTGGAATCAGCCACTGTTGGAATCATTGTGTACTTCTTATTCTGAATTCAGATGGTCTACTTAAGGGAACAAGAGGTCCAGGTGATTAACTACTAAGCTAAATTGTATGATTTGCAGTTTACCAAGCTACATACTCTGGGCTGTTTTCTCTGTATGGGACTGCTCCAGTTTGGAAATGCTTGAAATTCAAAGCAGACTTAAATGTTGCTGAACTTGTTTCTCTAAAGGTATTTTAAAAATATGTTCCATTGTTTAAAATAAAGCTGAAGATTTTTTTTTCTACTTTAAAATTTGTTTCTGATTCCCATTTATGAGTTTACCCCTAGGGTTGGTGTTGTCGTGCCATGGCACATCTTCTAGTTTGTGCTGTATAAGTTGCTTCCCAGCCAAGACAATTATGTTATAAAATAGTAGCTTTGGAAATGAAGTAATGTGTCTCTTCAAAGATAATTGTTGACCTCTTAACTATCTAGTTAACTAATACTTAACATCTGCTACTTGCATTTTTTTAAAGCTGCTTTGTTGAAAGCTTTGCTAGGATATGTTGGAAACTGAATTACTGTTTGGAAATCTTCATTAAAACTGGCATCCAATGAGGTGCAGTATGGTAAGATTAACTCTATCCAGGGCTTTTTTTTTTTTAGCAGGAATGCACAGGAACACAGTTCTGGCTGGCTTGACATCAGGGGGTATAATACGACATCAGGGGGCATAATACGCCAATAAATTCCTGCTGGGCTTTTTCTATATAAAAAGCCCTGATTGTATCATAGACTAGGATAACATTGACATCTGTGGAGAACCTGTCCCCAGCATGCATACATGCCCTTGTCTGCATCTCTTTGTCTAGGAAACTTAAAATGCTTAAACTTTAGCATAGCTTTTTTTCTTTCTTACATCACTTGGAGGCCAGTGGCTGGAATAGAAAATGACAAGACAATTCCAAGTGGGATACTAATACTACGGGCTGGAACTATTCTAGACCTGGAAATTGCAGGGGCATTCTTGTCCTGCTGTCTGTTTGATCATATCACAACCTACTGTGTGCTTTCAAGTTTCCGACTGCTCGCTGTTTCAGGTATATGCCATCATTTCTGCTGGTGGGCAGGGTCATGTCAACATCAGAATATAAGATGAGCATCTGACAATGTCTGATCTTATGGAGACAGGACACTTCCAAGTTGTGAAGTCTTACTTAAGACAGTGCAATGTAGGTTCTCAGTAGATGCTATCTAGTGTCCTACAATAATAATCAGAAGTTACTGTGGACATATGTTCAGAAATAGTTTGGTTGTTACTATCCTGTCCCTGGCAAGATCCAAAGACATGACATGGGAAATATAAGCTTCTATACCCTTACTACTGTTTTTTTCCTGACCATTTAAGCAGTGTTCAGGAATCAGTTATCCTGAAGTAACACTTCAAAATGACAGATGTAGACTAATCTTCGTGCAGTATTCACAGTGTTGGTTTTGACCCTGCTCAGCACAGCTCTGTTTTAATCCACACACAACTGAGAGCTGTTGTGGGCTGTTTTTATGTTGTAAAAGACATACACAAATAGTTTATCAATAGTTTCAGTAAGCTTTCTATGTATTCCCCCCCCTCGCAATTTTCCCTAAGTTTCTGCTGCAGACTTGTCAAGGGCCAGTGACTTCACAGGATGTAAACTCTGCTCAGAACAGATCTCTTTGTCATGAGAGGAGCCACCTAAAAGGCTCCCTTGGTGAATTTGCTCCAGTCAGCTGTGTGGCATAGTGCCTTAAACGTCTGTTTTACCATAATTACAGAAATAGTAGCAAGTGTCCTTAGACTAGATTTAGCCTTGATATTCAAGGGGATTGTGTTTGCCCAGTGGATTTTGTGCCATTAGAAGACCCCATTCAAATGCAGAAAACTGCCTAATTCTTTTTTGTAAATTTTATAATTAAATAATTCCATGCAAGAAGGCCCAGCCCTTGGAAAAATGACTGAATAGAACCTACAATGTTGTGTTTTATCATCAGGATTTAGGAAGCAAACAGGTTAAATTTGCTTATAAAACATTGTGGATGGTTTTAAAAGTACTTTGGTAAATGTCATATTCATCAGCAAACTTCTATAAAATTCTTAAACAGTAGAGAAACCAAAAAGGTGAAAATGAAAAATGGAAACAATATAGAGAGTTTTTAGACCCCATAAGAAGAATAGTTAGATTTATACCCCATCCTTCACTTAGTGTCAGAGTGGCTTACAATCTCCTTCCCTCACAATGGACATTCTGTGAAGTAGGTGGGGCTGAGAGAGCTGTGACTGACCCAAGTTCACTCAGCTGGCTTCAAGTGGAGGAGTGGAGAATCAAAGCCAGTTCTCCAGATTACAGTCCACTGCTCTTAACCATTACACCACACTGCCCGTTAATTCTTTCTGTAGTTACAGGGCTGCTTTTGCCTTCCTGCATTAGATTTTTGGAACTCTTCTAAACCCCTGTATTTGGAGCTACAGAACAAGGAAGCATTTCTGCAAATATTGTATATGAGGCAGTGAATTGACTGTTTGTTTGTTTATTTATTTATTTAATCCTGTTTCCTTGAAGATTCTGTTAATGTTACCAGTGCACTACTCTTTCCTTGGAGAGGTGACTTGGAACTGATAGTACAAATGGAACGCTGTGGCTGATTTTTTTTACTGGTTGCCATCTGAGATATTCAGTTAGCTTTGTGAATAGCACCTCCATACAGACTCAGCCTGACAGAAATTGTGACTGGAATCAGTTTTGTTTCGTGTAAAACAGACTTTCTGTTTCTTTTTTAAAAAGGCATACTTAGCCTGATCAGTTCTTCTAGCAGGACAAGTGTCAGGGCTCATAGCAAATATCCTTTTAGAGATTACGATCCCATATCCACAGTTCTGGGGAACTCAGGCCAGCTGCTGAGGCTATAGCACCAGAAAACTAAAGGGCTCATAGGGGCCACAGCAGAGCTCATCAGTGAAACCTGCCCTTCACTGGGGATTCCATGGGCATCCCCAGAGTCCCTGGAGCAGAGGAGATGGAGAAGCTGGATAGAGGCTCAGCTCTGGATGCTGGAGTGCCTGGTTGACTGCTCTGTACACAAGACTTGTGACGATCTTGATCCATTATGAGATTTTGTAGGATGCTTGACTAAGTCCAGCTGTAAATATCCATAAGTGCCAATAATTGCCTTCATAAATAGCCCCAGTCCTACCTGGCAATTGTGGTATCAACAACTTCACTACAGCTTGCTATAGCCTGCCTTGATTCCTGCCTGTCTCTGACCTGCCACCCCCCCCCCAAAAAAAATCTGCTTGACGATTAACCTGGAAAATGTGTAAAGTGGTGAATCAAAGGGTTCTTTTTACAGATTAGATCTTTGTTTAGTAATGTCTGCACAGCCATCAGATTGCCAGATTATTTGAAACTATAGAGTTTAACCCCTTGGTGTCTTAATGCCCTCACAATCAGTAAGTAGCATCCTCACTAATACTTCCCACTCCAGTGTTGAATTCTTTGAGCTTTGGAGAATGGGGGAGCAGAATGTCACTTCCAAATGAACATGTACCACAAACTAAAGATCTCTTCATGTCCAGTTCCCTATTTACATCTATTTCCACTGCCTTTTTGATATTTTATATTTCACACAGAGTGGACATTCAATACAGTTATGCTTTATACAGTGTACCATTACAAATAGAATCCAGGCTGCTGCTGCTTCTTGAACCTTGGATGGATTGGGCAGGTGGGAGAGAATTAATTTGAAATTGATATTATTGAAAAGCATTTTAGATAATGTGTGTACACCCACAGGGAAGGAGGCAGAGAATAGGACAGAGTCCCAGTCTAAAGCCAGATTGAAATGGGACAGAGGTAGATGTTTCCTTTAGAAATGACTGCAGTTGCTCTGCCATTATCTGGGAGAACCAGGTTTGATTCCCAACTCCTCCACATGCACATGCTGGTGTGACCTTTAGTCAGTCACAAGATCTCACAGAGCTATTCTGCTGAAGAGCAGTTCTGGGAGAGATCTCTCAGCTCCACCTACCTCACAGGGTATCTGTTTTGGGGAGGGAAAGGAGATTGTAAACCGCTCTGATATTTCTTTGGGTAGTAAAGGACAGGGTATAAATCCAATCTCCTCCTCCTCCCCGTCCCCTCCCCCATGTTCAGCATGTTCCCAAAGAGGAGTGATTGCCCACATGCCTCTTATCCAAAGGCAACTTCTTCAGAAGGGGTCTGTTATGTACTGAATTTAATGCTTTGCGACAGCTTCGTGCACATCTGAGAACTGCAGGTTACTTTGATTGATTTGAACTCTTAGCAAGAACCAGTGAGTGGTCATGGCACAAAACTTGACTGCAGTGATTAGGTATGGGACTTGGAGTGGTGGTGGTTCATTTGCCTGTTTTATAAGCGGGGTCATGGCCCCACCATGTTGCTTTTTAGTATGTAGTTGCAATAAACTATTTCATGGTTGAACTCCGTTGCATTGAACTCACTGTCTTACACCGGTGACGAGGATGGGATCCTGTTGAGTCAACCTATTGCTCAGCTGCACCACATGCACCACGCACTGAGCTCCAGTACCCCATGCTCGACTTGCACCGCATTGTGGCGGTTGGGATCATGGCTGTTGCCCCAGGACAGCATCTACCGGAGTTCAACACCGCTTGCCCAGATCAGTGGGAAACCTGGGTGGACAGGCTCAAATAGTATGTACTCTTCCACAAGATTGAGGATGATGCTGATAAGAAATCACTCTTGCTAAGTTCTTGTGGCATTGATACTCTGCAAATGATGAAGCGCCTTATGGCTCTGACAACCCTCGAAGCCGCCTCTTACGAGGGCCTGATCCAGGTGGTCACCCGCTATTTGGCACCCCAGCCAGCCAAATTGGCACACTGGCATGAATTCTACACCCGGCAACAGAAGCCCGCCGAGTCCGCCACTGACTACCTGGCTGAGCTGAGAGTCCTCACCCTGTGCTGTGACTTCCAGAACCTGGACGAGGCAGTCCTGGACAGATTCACGGTAGGGATATGGGATGAAAAACTGCTGAAAGCTCCTCTTTGTGGACGACATCACCCTGTCGAAGGCTCTCTGATAGGCCAGCGCATTTGAACAGTTGCACGGTGGCTGCCCCGCGACAGCGGTGCATCAGGCCACTGTGTCCTTTGCCTCTTACACATCTGATGGTGAGGAGACCCACCAGGTCTGTCATTCGCCTTTCTGCGAGAGTCGACCCATTACCCTGACACGACAAACAGACAAACCAGCACCAGCTACCTGCACCAGCTGTGGACATCCGCATGAGTGCCATGCCTGCCAGTTCCAGAATGCCACATGTTGGAACTGCACTAAGGTAGGCCACATTGCCAGGGCATGCTGGGCCAAAGCACCCAGAAGACTCCAGGCAACTTACTACGAGTCAGTGGAGCTGCATGGCCTTGACAAGCCTCTAGGTACTGAATTTGCCCCAGACAAAATTAAAGTGACTGTATTAATAGATGGGGCCCCCTGCCAAATCGAAATTGACTGCGGGTCCTCCATATCCATAAGTTCGGAGGACACCCTAAAAAATCTTTGCCCCATGGGAGGCTCCCTGCTATGGCCCGCCAGGTTCATCTTGAGAGACTTCCAAAAGAACCTGGTGCATATTAAGGGATGGGGCCATTTCCAAGTGCAGTTCAAGCACTTTGACAGCATGTTGGATCTGCTGGTGGTCGGGGAAAAGCTCATGAGCCTACTTGGACTGGCATGGTTTGAGCCCCTGGGGATCGAAATCATAGGGGTAAACCAGACGCTGTATCCCAACGCTAATTTGTGAAGAGTTCCCAGAGGTTTTCAACAGGGCTCTTGGCTGCTATACAGGTCTCCCGGTGTCCCTCCAACTCGATCCAGTGGTACGGCCCATAGGGCTGAAGGCCAGGCGCACCCCGTTCGCACTAATGCCCAAAACTGAGGGCTTGTAGCACAGGGAGTACTGGAACCGGTCCCACATGCCTGTTGGGAAACCCCGATAGTGACGCCAATCAAACCTAATGACGACGTCCGCATCTGCCCGGACAAGTGCACCAAAAGAAAGCACTTCAAGATCATGCCTACTTGGTTCTCGGGGTGTCAGCCACGTCCTGGCTTCCCTGGCGGATGCTAAAATTTTCAGGAAGCTGGACTTAGCCCAGGCATACCAGCAACTCCCTCTGGACGACAGGACAACCGAGCCCCAAACAATCATCACCCACCAGGGGACCTTTAGAGTGAAGCGGTTACAGTTTGGAGTGAGTGTGGCCGTGGGGATCTTCCTGAATCTTGTGGTCTCTATGCTTAAAGGAATCCCCGGAGTCCAGGCATTTTTTTACGATGTTCTGATTGCTGCCCCTACTGCAGAAGAGTTCAGCGTCACCTCCATTCGATGTTGCAATGATTCAAGGCAGCCAGTTTAAAGGTGAAGAGAGAAAAGTGTTCCCTGGGTGTTCTGCGAGTGGAGTTCCTGGGTTTTGCAGTCGATGCTGCCAGCATCCATACAACTCCAGAGAAGATCCGCGCCATAGTACAGGCCCCGCTCCGACTTCAAAGGCAGAACTACAAGCATTTTGGGGCCTCTTGAATTTTTATCATTTGTTCCTGCCCCACAAAGCTGCCCTAGCATAGCCACTCCACCGTCTGCTGGACAAGAAGGCTCCATGGGTTTGGGGAAAGAAACAGGTGGCCGCTTCTCAGGCCATCAAGGGCATGCGACATGTCTTCATATGGCATGGAGGCTGTCCTGGGCCATCATTTGCTGGATGGCCAGGAGGTGCCTGTGGCCTTCTTCTCACGCACTTTGTCACCAGCGGAGTGGAACTACTCCCAAATTGACAAAGAAGCACTCACCATTGTGGCCTGGGTAATGAAGTTCCATGACTATCTGTATGGGCAGCCCTTCGCCATCGTAACAGAGCACAAGCTGCTGCTCGATCTGTTTGCCCCTGACCAGCAGATCCCACAGATCCTGTTGCCCCAGGTCCTCCGCTGGAACATCTTCCTGGGTGCCTACCACTACAACCTAGTCTACTCTGGGAAATCGATGGGCCAAGCAGATGCACTCACCCGCTCAACTCCGCACCAGATCCTGCTTATCAAGACTCTGCTCGATCAGCCCTTCACACTTCAGATGTCACCAAACACATGGTCTAGGAGCGCATCCTCTCCCGTGTTCTGCACTGGGTGAGGAGGGGGTGGCCCACCAGCTGAGCAGGCCCGGAATTTACAGTGTTTGCTTCCCCCAAGGATGAATTGTCAGCACACAAGGGGTACCTGTTATGGGGAAGCTGAGTAGTGGTCCCTCAGCTGCTGCATAAGCAAGTTTTAGAGGAACTACATGAGACGCACCTGGGGATTGTGCGGATGAAGGCCCTCGCCAGGAGTTACATTTGGTGGCCAGGGCTGGACGAAGAGATCGAGTCATAGGTGAAGCATTGTCAGTTCTGCTAGGTAACGTGACTGGATCCCCCTAGCACACCCATGCATCCCTCGGAGTCTTGGACTTTGCAGGGCCCTTCCACGGTCAAATCTTTTTAATTTAGGTGGACTCATACACCAAATGGTTGGAGGTGATTCCCGTCAGCTCCACCTCTGCCCAGGCTGCCATCTGGGCCCTCAGAAGAGTTTTCTGCACTCACGGCTTGCCAGACACAGTTGAGACAGACAACGGGACTGACTTTACTTCGGGGAGTTGCAGGAGTTTTTGGGATGGTATTTAATACGGCACATTCAGTCCACTCCTTTTCAACTGGCCACCAACGGTCAAGCGGAAAGAATGATACACACAACCAAAGAGTCCTTAAGCAGGATTATCTACAGGGACTGGGACCACAGACTAGCGGCCTTCCTCTTTGGTAACCGGGTAATTCTGAGCATGGCCACCGGCCACAGCCCAGTGGAACTACTCATGGGGCAGCGGTTGACAACATGATTGGACCGCCTACATCCCTATTGGGCTCTGGAACAGCGCCCAAATCCAGAAAGCCAGGAAGTGCCCAGAGTTTTCTTCCTGGGTGACCCCATGTACACACGAAACTTCACAAGCAGTCCCGAATGGATTCTGGCCAGGGTAATTAGAGTCAATGGGCCCTGCTCTTATGAAGTATTGACTGAAGGGAGCCAACTTCTCCGTTGGCACATCGACTAGCTGCACCGCAGAATGTTTCTGGAAGAGCCGGAGAGCCCAGGTGTAACATACGAAGACAGGCACAGAAGAGCCAATGCTGCCGCTGACTGGGGGTGCGCCAACGCCACTCCTCCCAGTGCCTGTGGCCCATAGAGAAGTGGGCCCCCAGCCCTCAATGGGAGAAAGTTCCGATGGGGGCCCACTCCCTCCAACACAGCCAAGTGTCCCTGTTTCTCTATCTCATCCAAGCACAAATGTGGCTGCACCAATCATAGCTCCTGTAGCACCTCCTCCTCAGCAGAGCCCTGGCACTCACAAAGGGAACATCGCTGATCAGAGTACTTGGAGGACTATGTATGCCAGTACTTTGGATCCTAGGGGAGAGGGGTGTTATGTACTGAATTTAATGCTTTGCGCATATCCGAGAACCGTGGGTTACCTTGATTGATTTGAACTCTAAGCAAGAACCAATGAGCGGTCATGGTGCGAAACTTGATCACAGTGATCTGGTATGTGACTCGGGGGTGATTCATGCTTTATAAGTGGGGTCACGGCCTTGCCATGTTGTTTTTTAGTATGTAGTTGCAATAAAGTATGTTCGTGGTTGAACTTTGTTGCATCAAACTCACTATTTAACGGGGTCTGATCATAGGGGTTCTTAATAAAGCTGTAAAGGGAAGTCCCTATATAAGAACATGAAATCAGGGCCCTACGAGACTTGTTACAGTTCTGCAGGGCCTGCAAAATGGAGCTGTTCCGCCCAGCCTTTGATTAGGGTAGCCGGGTCCAACTCAGAAAATATCTGAGAACTTTGGGGTGGAGCCTGCAGATTTTTGGGGTGGAGCAAGGTTGTGATAGAAGTCTGAAGGGAATTCTGGTCATCACATTTAAAGGAACAATGCTTCTCTTTAAAAAGCCTTCATTCAGTGGTCCAGTCTTTTGGATGCTTGGGGGGGGGCGGGTTGAAGAGAGGCACCAGATGCTATGCTGAAAATTTGGTGTCTCTACCTAAAAAAAACAACACTCGCCCCCCCCAAACCTCAGATACCCACAGATCATTTCTCCAGTATACTCTACGGGGACTGGTCTCCATAGGGAATAATGGAGTGCCCAGTGGACATTCAACCCCCCCCCCACACACACACACTTTCTGCTAACCCTGAAGCAGGAGAAGGGCTTCCAAACCAGGGAATCCCCTGCCCCCAATTGAGGATTACAGTAATAAAGAATCACAGTTTCACAATAAGTAAACAATAGCAAACTGTGTGGCACTGTAAATGTGGTTTATAATATAACAATACAATTAAAGGGAAATGTCCATATTTTGTTAGAAAGAACACATTCCATCTTGCTGTATGTAATATAAGAAGTCTCAAGTACAAAAGTCATCTTCCTCAATCATGTTGTAGACTAAGCCAAACAGAAGGATTAGATCAGGGGACTGGTTTTGGTGTCCGAATCTTCATCAACCAAGAATTAACTTTGCAATTATGGCTTCAAACTGTTACAGAGGAGACTTGACAATAACAAAACATTCACACTCAATTATACAGCAAAAATATCCTATCATATCACTCCATACTCTACATTGTATCACTCCATTTATATATTATAAATTTATTGTTATTTATCATACTCCACATTATATAACTCAACAGGGTTGCTAATGTTTACTTCCCAATTGAGGAGTGGCAACTCTACCTTTGGTTGAGGCGACTGATATTTCCACTATCGCAGCCTCCCCTGCTCATAATAAGACTATGAATGCTTAAAAAGGTAAAAGTAGTCCTCTGTGCAAGCACCAATCGTTTCGACTCTGGGGTGATGTTGCACCACAACATTTTTATGGCAGACTTTTTACGGGGTGGTTTGCCATTGCCTTCCCCAGTCATCTACACTTTACCCCCAGCAAGCTGGGTACTCATTTTACCAACCTCAGAAGGATGAAAGGCTGAGTCAATCTTGAGCCAGCTATCTGAACCCAGCTTCCTCCGGGATCAAATTCAGGTTATGAGCAGAGCTGGGACTGCAGTACTGCAGCTTACCACTCTGCACCACGGTCCAACAGGAGGTGTATTGGACTGCTCTGGAGCAATGTATGTTTATTTGCTGCCTTCATGCTTTATTTCACTGGTTTTAAATTACATAGTAATTCTATTTTATTTATGTTATGAGTCACCCTGAACCCACCTTGGGATAGGGTGGGATTTAAGTGCACTAAATGAATGAATGAATAAATAAATAACATTTATTTAATAATCTTCCCTATATGTTTTAGCACCTTCTTTTGGTATGCTCTTAATTGTCAGGACTGGTGCTTGCACAGGGGTCTACCTTTAAGAACATAAAAGAAACCATGTTGGATCAGACCAATGGCCCATCCAGTCCAACACTCTGTGTCACATAGTGGCAAAAAAATCAGATGCCATCAGGAGGTCCATCAGTGGGGTCAGGATGCTAGAAGCCCTCCCACTGTGCCTCCCCCTCCCAAGCACCAAGAATACAGAGCATCACTGCCCCAGACAGCGAGTTCAAACAATACGCTGTGGCTAATAGCCACTGATGGACCTCTACTCCATATGTTTATTCAATCCCCTCTTGAATCTGTTTACGCTGGCAGCTGTCATCACCTCATGTGGCAGTGCATCCTATGTGTTAATCACTCTTTGGGTGAAGAAGTACTTCCTTTTATCCATTCTAACCCGACTGCTCAGCAATTTCATTGAATGTCCACAAGTTCTCATATTGTGAGAAAGGGAGAAAAGTACTTCTCTACCTTCTCTATCCCATGCATAATCTTGTAAACCTCTGTCATTTCACTCCTCAGTCGCTGTTTCTCCAAGCTAAAGAGCCCCAAGTGCTTTAACCTTTCTTCGAAGGGAAAGTGTTCCAACCCCTTAATCATTCCAGTTGTGCTTTTCTGCACTTTTCCCAATGCTATAATATCCTCTTTGAGGTGCAGTGACCAGAATTGTACACAGTACTCCAAATGAGGCCACACCATCGATTTATACAGGGACATTATGATACTGGCTGTTTTGCTTTCAGTTCCCTTCCTAATAATTACCTTTTTAATAGTCAAGATGGGCAATGATCCTGAATGCTTGAATTGACCTTCAAGCACTGTTAACATCAGTCAGGAAAACCAATTTGATGCTATCCCTAGAACTTTGACTTTTACATATAATTGTCTTCTGATTTGTTTTGCATTGCTTTTTGTATCCCTCACCTGCTTAGCAAAGGTTTAGAGTTTGACACAAGTAGAATAAAAATAACTAGGAGGTACAACATCCGTAAACATTGTAGCATGCTGATTACAATTTGTTCTAGCTCAATTGTTCAGGGTAATTTGGTTGTTAACATCCCTCACACCAAGAGGCTCAAAAAGTGGCAGAAATATGGCTGTTGATTCAGAAGCATTTATGAGTTTTTTTGCAGATAAAGCCCTATCATTCAGTTGCGACTTGCCTGCAAATCTTGATACAGTAAGTGAACTGGAAGCCCCTGGGCCGTCTTTGGGTTCAGTTTTTGACTCTTTCAATCTGCTTTCCTCTTCCAATGTTGACAGAGTCCTGAGTGCTGTTAAGCCTACCACTTGCCTACTTGACCCGTATCCCTCGTGGCTGGTTAAGACTGGTGACAAGAGGATCCGGGACCCTATGAAGGAAACCATCAACCTGTCCCTGGAGACAGTGGTTTTCTAGAAGCCCTCAAGGAAGCAGTAGTCTTACCGCTCTTAAAAAAGCCATTGATGGATCCATTAGATCCAGCCAATTACTGCCCAGTGAAACCTGCCATGTCTGGGCAAGGTAATTGAGAGCACAGGAGCCAGGCAGCTTCAGGGCTTTCGGAAGGACACATTGCCGCTAGACCTATTCCAGTCTGGGTTCTGCCCTGGCCGTGGGACTAAACTGTCCTGGTTGTTCTAACGGATGACCTCCATATGCAACTGGATCAAGGCTGGTTGGCACTGATATTATTGTTAGATCTTACAGTAGCGTTCGACATAGTTAACTATGCATTGTTGACTTGGTGCCTAGCTGAAGTGGGAATATGTGGGGTGGCCTTGCAGTGGCTTTCCTCCTTTCTCCACGGTCAGAGCCAGAGGGTGGTGCAATCTAGTTCTAGAGCCCCAAGTGTGCATCTGCAACATATTTTTTGATCAGTGAGGTAGACTGAAGCACATAACAAATGAAGAAGAATGGGCCACTAAACAAGAACCCTCTCAGATTCATTCTTCGGGGAAATAAGTCAAGAAAGTATTATAAGACACTACTTTTCATACTAAAGCATTACATAAATGATTGAACAAACTAAAGTGCATTCTTCAGTTGTCCTACTTCTAAAACTAACCCGATAGAAAACGTTTTGCAGATGCTCTGTTTGAAGTACAGCCTGATTGACTCTATGTTCTGGAACACCTCAACAGAACAGGAAGAACAATATGTTAAGAAAAGTGCACATAGTTTCTAAAATTATTTATTTAACTTAATAAATTGCCCTATCCTAGCCAGTGCCAGGCTCTGGGCAATGTATAACATAAGAATAAAATACTTTTATTTATTTACTTACTTACTTTAGATTTTTATCCCGCCCTCTTCGCAAATGGACTCAAGGTGGCTTCCCTTCTTAGATTCCAACACCCCCTCCCCCAACTCTCCAGATATTTCCCAACCCAGAGCTGGCAACCCTAAGGTGGAGGGACAGATTTTGTACCTCCATTTGCCAAAGGCCCCTAGATCCAATAATTTTCCACTAGAAAATGTCAGAGATGCTGCAACTTGAAACTGTTCTTTTCAGCTCTGCATAATTTGTTCTTAAACACTTACAGAATGAAAATAGCAGATTTCCAAAAAGCTAGTTAGGGATATGAAACCAGGGCTTTTTTTAAAAGCAGGAACACACAGGAATGCAGTTCCAGCTGTCTTAGTGTCAGGGGTGTATGGCCTGATATGCAAATGAGTCCCTGCTGGGCTTTTTCTACAAATGAAAAAATTGTGATGGCAGGGGGTGAAACAATGGTGATGTCAGGGGGTGTGGCCTAATATGCAAATGAGTTCCTGTAGGATATTCTAGGATATATATCCATTCTAGGATATATTCAAGGTGGTAGCAATAATACAGGGTGGTATCAATTTGTGAAATCTTTTCAATTCTTCCATTTGAAGGAAGGATGTTCATAATACATCCCTTGGCTGCAGGGATACTCTGCATTGTTTCATTTCATGAGTGAGGGAACAGTGCCAAATACAAGCCAAATGGCACCAGTCCTGGAAGACGCATGATGACCACAATTCATTACTGAGTACTTTTTATTTCATCTATACCATGCCCTTGTACTAGTGGGGACCCAAAGTGGCATAAATTGTTCTTCTCTTTATCTTATCCTCACCAGTCCTATGAGGTTGGTTAAGATAACTTTTCGGCCAGCCACAAATTCTCATTCAGCAGGCTTCCATGGCAGAGCTAACTTTTGATTGAACCTGGGTCTTCTAGGTCCTACAGTCTAATTGCAACACCACACTGACCATTGGTGCTTGCTTTCTCTAGTCTGAGAGGCAGAAAGAGGAGGAAGTGGGGAGAGGCCCTAGAGCTCATCTCCGGCTGGATGATTCAATACAGTTTGTGTGTCTGAGCATTCCTGAAATACATTTTTCTCACCAGTAATGCTTACAAGTCCCCGCACAAAGGATGATATATTGGTGTGTTTGACCTCTGAGTACATGAACCACAAACCATTCCATTGATCTAACCTACCATAATCTTATAATTAAACATTGCAGCTCCCAGTTATGTACTGCTGTGCCTGTTCACTAAAATTTTTCTACCTGTTGTAATACTGATTTTCTATCCTACAAATTTAAGTATCTCTGAGTCACCCAGTGTTGTGACTCAGTAATCACAATAAAATTCTTGTGTGTTTATAGCTCCCCTAACCCATTATGTATCTGTAATCTGTATTTGACATTTTATTTCTGGAAATGTATTTTCCTTTGTATCTAGTGTATGTAATGTAAATGGCCTGTTTGGTTTTTGACAATGACTCTCCTAAAAGTTGTGTAATCTTAGTGCAAAAGACATTTCTGTTCCACTTATAACGGCTGCATTCTGGTCTAGACTGAACTGGTTCCTGTGTGCGAGTTAAACCAAAAGTACTGTGAGGTTTTTAAAAGCCACTGCTTGGGTTGCATGTGAAACACCTTTCCATGGAGTTCTACATATAAAATGTTGTTCCAACAGTATTATTTTGTGACAAGACCTACAGAAAAATAATTAAAAAATGGAACACCAAAGGGATCTGTTGAGGCTGGGTGAGTGGGCGTCAACGTGGCAGATGAGGTTCATTGTGGCCAAGTGCAAAGTAATGCACATGAATCCCAGCCAAGAATCCCAGCTGCAAATACAAGTTGATGGGGTGTGAACTGGCAGAGACTGACCAAGAGAGAGATCTTGGGGTCATGGTAGATAACTCACTGAAAATGTCAAGACAGTGTGCAATTGCAATAAAAAAGGCCAGCGCCATACTGGGTATTATTAGGAAGGGAACTGAAAACAAATCAGCCGGTATCATAATGCCCCTGTATAAATCGATGGTGCGGTCTCATTTGGAATACTGTGTGCATTTCTGGTCACCGCACCTCAAAAAGGATATTATAGCATTGGAAAAAGTCCAGAAAAGGGCAACTAGAATGATTACAGGTTTGGAACGCTTTCCCTATGAAGAAAGGTTAAAACGCTTGGGGCTCTTTAGCTTGGAGAAATGTCGACTGTGGGGTGACATGATAGAGGTTTACAAGATTATGCATGGGATGGAGAAGGTAGAGAAAAGTACTTTTCTCCCTTTCTCACAATACAAGAACTCATGGGCATTCAATGAAATTGCTGAGCAGTCGGGTTAGAACGGATAAAAGGAAGTACTTCTTCACCCAAAGGGTGATCAACATGTGGAATTCACTGCCACAGGAGGTGGTGGTGGCTACAAGCATAGCCAGCTTCAAGAGGGGGTTAGATAAAAATATGGAGCAGAGGCCCATCAGTGGCTATTAGCTACAGTGTGTGTGTGTGTGTGTGTATAAATTTTTGGCCACTGTGTGATACAGAGTGTTGGACTAGATGGGCCATTGGCCTGATCCAACATGGCTTCTCTTATGTTCTTATAACTTTCAGGCATACTTAACTTCTTTATGATTAATGATGAATCTCCATATTTCACCTCATGAATGCATATTAATTTAAAAACTGTGAGAGTTTATGGAGCTAAGTATTTGAAGAAGGGATTTGGCCTGGTTGAATGAAACCATACATTCATGGTAAATAGAGAAACGTGGGAAGTGGAGCAATTCTTTTGCAATCAATGCACAGTTCTTGTGCCTGACATTTTATGCTTATCTACACAAGACAGACTACCTTGTCATTGGCAGAAATTGTATATCCATGTTTTATGTACAGTAAACATACTAAAGATATACTTTAGTGACTCAATGCATTCAGTTCTTGATATTAAGCCTAAGACCGGCTGTTGCTCACATGTCCTTGAGGTGACCTGAGTTTGTGGAATGGCAGCAATTTGGTGTAGTGGTTAAGTGCACAGTCTCTTATCTGGGAGAACTGGGTTTTATTCCCCACTCCTCCACTTACAGCTGCTGGAATGGCCTTGGGTTAGCTATAGCTATCTCAGGAGTTGTCCTTGAAAGGGCAGCTGCTGTGAGAGTCCTCTCAGCTCCACCCACCTCACAGGGTGTCTGTTGTGGGGGGAGAAGATATAGGAGATTGTACGCCGCTCTGAATCTCTGATTCAGAGAGAAGGGTGGGGTATAAATATGCAGTCTTCTTCTACAATGCTGAGAGGTACTCATTTTGTCATGAGGCAGAATGGTCAATCATGTAATGTTAACAAACTATGTAACCTCTCTAGTGAAGTAAAAGTCTGGTTGATGGGCACATTTTGAATAGCAGCAGTCAGGAAAGTGTCCAGCCCCCACTCTGTAGAAGATGAGTTTTCCTTGTGGTATGCATCATTCACTGTTTCATGGCACCTCTTGTGCATTTACAAGAGGACATAAGAGAACTGTCACTAGCGTATAAACACAGCTTAGAACAATGTAGGGCAAGGATCAGTGTACAATAATGATAGTAAAGACATTCAAAATCCATGCAAGTGTATCAATTTTCACAAAGGCCATAACGAAGATCCTGTTTTTAAAAAAATCTGTTTCAATTAAAAAATCTTCAACGGATGGTATACACCAGGGCTGGCCAGTGGTAGCTCTCCAGATGTTTTTTGCCTACAACTCCCATCAGCCCCAGCCATTGGCCATGCTGACTGGGGCTGATGGGAGTTGTAGGCAAAAAACGTCTGGAGAGCTACCGTTGGCCACCTCTGGTATATACTTCAGTCATTCAACAGGAAGAATCCTGCAATTTATGTTCTGCTAATTTTGTAACTGGTCCTCCTCTCATGTGCCTGCTCAACCTGAGCATGGACTCAATCTACATTCAAGGTTAGGAAAGGCGCCAACCAACTGTTGAATATTTTTAAAATTGAAAGAGAATTTTAAAAACCCCGTGGTCTTCATTATGAACTTTGTGGACAACTGATACACCAACATGGATTTTGATCAATTATTGTACACTAATCCTTGCCCTATATTGCTCTAAACTGTATTTATATGCTAGTGATGGTTCTCTTATGACCTCTTGTTAATGATTATTACTGTTACTTCATCTTGGTTCTTCTGACCTCTTGTACCTAAATATAAATAGGAAAGCATGAATGGTACAGGTTGTAATTATGTTTGTTAAGGTCTCTCCTCCCTTCTTTTTCTGTCCTGCTGTCTCTTTCCTGTCTTCACTTGAACTAGAATGGTGGTGTCCACCTAAACAATGTAAAGTTAATCCCCCCCCCCCAAAAAAAAACCTCCCCTGCAGGTTTTGGGGATTATTTTTGCTGTCTGGATCTCCACCAAATCTGTCATTTTGGATGTTAAATAATTTGGTATTCAAATGTTTGTAATTCCTGAGATATTATCTTCAGTCCTGTGCTGAAGAAATTGCATTAAACTTTTTAAATACAGTAGAATTTTAGCTTCCCTATCTCTTTTCTTGTTCAGAAGTTATGGTGAATTCACACTTGATTGATATATGTACATTGAACAGGGCCGGCTCACCCACTAGGCAAACTAGGCAGTTGCCTAGGGCACCAGGAAGGAGGCGTGCCGAATTGGGCTCCCCCCCCCAGTGCCCAAGACAACCGTCTAATTTGCCTCCCTCCCCCCACCACCACTGCCACCAGCGCCCGCCCAAGCTCATCCTGCCGCAGCCACTAACTCCCTCCTGCCCCCCGCTTGCCTTGCCACCGCTGCCAGATCCTGCTCACCCTCCCCCCGCTAGCCCTGCCGCTGTCAGCTCTTGCCTCCCGCTCGCCCTTCCCCCTTGCCCTGCCACCGCCAGCTCCCGCTCAACCCTCCCCGCTTGCCCTGCTGTCTCTGCCGCCAGCTCCCGTTTGCCCCCCTTTGGGCCAGCAGGCGCGGGACTACTCATGAGTAGCCCCACACCTGCCAAGTACTTGTGAGTAGCCCTGCACCTGCTGCTTACTCATGAGTAACCCCGTGCCTGCTGCTTACTTGGGAGTAGGCAGCAGGCGTGATACTACTCGCAAGTAGGCAGCAGGCACGGGGGCAGAAGTGTGCTGCCCTGCCTAGGGTGCCAGAAAGGCTCAGGCTGGTCCTGGCATTGAGTAATTCTCATGTTACATCGACATGTATAATATGTGGTACAAACTGGTCCCGGTTTCATTTGCTATGTGTGTGCATTGGCTCTTAAAACAGATGTATGCACACAGAGGGATATGTGTCTATTCACTATAGCGTGAACAGATAATAAAGCCAGCATATAGAACAAGACAACTTCTGTCATGCAGCTTTAATGCCTTCATATATGAAACTGTGGACATAAGTAATGTTCTTGGATGCTCAGAATCATTTATCAAAATTATCTTCTGTCAACAATCTGCTTCAGCAGTCACCCCAGGATAGCAAGGTCAATATTACAGAATCCATTCCTCAAATTCTTACCTGTGTTTGTACCACTTGTAACCTTTTGCAATTGACAATTGAAGGAAGCCATAAAAATGTAAGTGTTAGGCTGATACTGGCTTAATGTGTAGTGTTACAAAACTGAGCAGCGTACTAATTCTTTGGAAACAACAATCAGGAGAATAAATAATTGTAAAAACTAGACAGAATCAAACAAATGTTCCTCTATAGATTCTACTTTATGTAAATTGCGAGCTGGGCTGCTTTCATACTGGGCACTTTCCACATTTCAACCGCCTGACTCCTTTATTCCCCCTCCCCCCCTTTCTACATTGTTATTCTGTATTCATGCACAAATCATGAACAGCGCATTCCTTCCTCAAAAACAAGCACATAACAAAATGCTTTTTAAAAAGGCATTTCTTCAGCATGGTGCTACTGCATTTCGTTAATGAACTGCCCTGTAGTTGTTGGGAAACGCCTCCCCCATCTAACTTTTGTTAGCACCAAAAGAATTTTTTCTTTTCTTTTTAAAAAAGTCAGGATAGGATATGAAAAGTCTGTGTCCTGGCATTGTTTCAACAATGCAAGGCCACTGTTCCAACCTTTTGTGAAATCTGTGGGTCTGTCTTCCACCTATCTTCTTTCATGACCTGGTGGAATTAGCTACCGCTGGACTTATCTAAGTTTCACAGGGCCTGTGAGACAGAGTTCTACCAGGCTTTTAAGTGATCCAGCGGGTGTCCCTGAAATCATCGCTCCCCCATCTAGGTGCTTATGTTATGCTGAATACTACCAGCCTATATGTGGTTTATGACTTGCTGCTAATGATGTGGATCATGGTTTCGGTTAATTCTGTAATTATCAGATTATTTAGTTTGGATGTAGTTTGTTTGATGTTTGTAAGGTTTTTTTAATGTCAGAAGCCGCCCAGAGCCCACTTGCAAGATAAGGCAGTGTATAAATCAAAAAATTAAATTAATATTAAATGATTTCTGTTTTGTGTGGGGAGGGTGGAGGGATACTACAGAACAGTGCAATTACAGCATAAAAGGACAAGTCATCAATGCTTGAGAAGGGTGACTGTCTTTTGTTACCACCAAAGCCTCCCCCCCCCCCCCCGCTGAAGTACTATCTATTCAATTACTCTTGTTGGTCATGACTGCAAGGTGCCAGTCCCCTGCAAGAATGAGCATAACTGATGAGAATCACCCATAGATCCAGCAAGTAAACATATTTACAACATTCTGGATCATAAGCCCTTCCATAACTGCTCTAAAGATGCCATCTGTCAAATATCTAATAAGGAAAAATACTTTGCAAGAGTGAGTTACAATAATCTAACCTGGAAGTGACTATTGCATGGATCACTGTAGCCAGGTCTCTGGAAGTGAGATAGGGAACCAGTTGCCTGACCAGCCGGAGATGATAAAAGGCTGATCTGGCAACAGCAGTTATCTGGGCCTCAATAGAAAGCGAGACATCCAGGGATCACCCCTAGGCTCCTCATCCTCGGTGCCAGTGTTAACAGCGCCCCACCAAGGGTTGAGAGATTGATTCCCAATCCCAAACTCCCATGGCTCAAGTACAGGACCTCTGACTTAATTGAATTTTAATTTCAGCTGGCTCTGCCATAGCCAACAAGCCATGGCCTCCAATGCTCTGTCCAAAATATCTAAGGTGGAGTCCAGATGGCCATCCATCAACAGAGTTGGGTATCATCAGCATACTGATGAAAACCCAGCCCAAATCCTCAGACCAGTTGGGTGAGGGCTGCATATGGATGTCAAACAACATAGTTGAGAGGATCGCCCCTTGTGATACACTGCACTCTAGTGGGTATTGTGGCAAAATCCTCTCCTTAAGCACCACCCTCTGTCCCTGACAATAGAGAAAGGAGGAAAGCCATTGTAAGGCAATCCCCCATACCCCTACATCAGCAAGGCAGTGGGTCAGAAGGTCGTAATTGATGGTGCCACACAGTGCCGTTAGATCAAGAAGCAACAGTTTTTAAAATTGTAAACTTATTGTATTTTTATGTTGTAACCCACCCTGAGGGGAGGATAGGATAAAAATAGAATAAAATAAATAAATATGTAAGATACATTCCCCATTTTATAGATTCAAGTGGGCAGCCATGTTGGTCTGAAGCAGTAGTACAAAGTAGGAGTCAAGTATCACCCTTAAGACCAACAAAGTTTTATTCAGAATGTAAGCTTTTGTGTGCACTAAGCATACTTCATCAGATGAGACTCATCTCGTCTGATGAAGTGTGCTTAGAGCACATGAAAGCTTACGTTCTGAATAAAACTTTGTTGGTCTTAAAGGTGCACTTGACATCCTTTTAGGGAAAAAAACTAGTCTTGCATATGATTACATACATTTATTGGGGGTTTTTGTGAAGTCCCCAGTAAATAAATTGCTTTCATTCCTAGAAATCAATTGCTTTTGTTTGTATTTTGAGTTAAAAATAATATAATTAATTGGGTTTGCCTTTGTCATGTGTAAAGTTACTGGTATTACATTTTATGGCACACATGGCCTGGCCCAACAAGGCAACATTTAAATCAGATCCAGCCTTCTTAACAAATGAATGCAACACCTCTTGTATCTGGCAGAATCCTGATGGTTCTGTAAAGGCTAGAGCAGTATATGGGGGGTGGTAAGAAGATAAGCTGCAGCAAAAGCAGAAGGAGCACCTGTCTGATGTAATGTAGGTAAGTAGTGGGTTGTTTGTAGCAGCTTCTCAAAGCTTGGAAATTCAGATTCTTTTTTTAAAAAGAAGGTTGTGATCCTGCTAGCAGAGGGTCTGCCATTTTGCCATCCCATGGGTCTCCCGCATCCCAGCAGGTGGGCTGGGGTACATTGACTGGTAGGTGGGTCAGTCAATGCCATTCTTGCAGCTGTAATCAATAAAGCTGTGGCCATTTTATTCAAAAGTTGGGAATGATTGTGTTTATTGGGTTGCCAGAGGAGAGAACCCTCTCCTTCACTGCCCTCTCCCTTCCCCTAGGCACTGGGATGGCAAACACCCTTGTAGTACTTTCAATGACAGGTCTACCTTTTAATGTACAAGCCATAGCTGACATGTAAACCTCATAATTCATTCTAGTAGATGACTACTTAGGCTTTTCTTCTATTCATAAAGAGCAAAGCTCCTTGATCAGCATATCTGATCGCACATCTGTATGCTTTTTTCCCTCCTCCTCTAGGGATATCAGTATGAACAATATCACAAGATTACCAGAGGATGCATTCAGGAATTTCCCTTACCTTGAAGAGCTGTGAGTATTAATTTAACCTGTCTTTGTGATATGTAGAATGAGCAGCAATGCCTGAATGTGCATGTAAAAAATAAGTGTGAGAATAAGCTGCAAACAAAGGAAGCATTGTACCTAATAGTGGTAAAAAAATTCCTGTATGTGCTTCTAAGCCATAGTGCCACATACATGGGCCTTTTAAAATAGTAATTATTTTAATTATGATTGCAGTGATGACATAGTCTAATTGCAATTGTTACCCAAAGGTATCATGGGAACTCTGCAATTACAGCTGTTTTGAATAAAGCTACCAGTGGCTGATTGCATGTGTGTTCTCCCTCTGAGTCGAAGGCCATCTTGGGTGCTTTCCACCATCTTGTCAGGAAGGCAGAAAATAGAAATAGAATAATTCTTCTTCCTCTCCTTTGACCTTGGAGCACCCAGATCTCCTCAGTTTCTTTACTGCCTCTAAAGGGAGAGCAACTAACTAGTTTAGCTCCAAAAAGATAGGAAGCAACTTACCTTTTTTTTCTATTACCTAACTCTTCTTCTTTAACCTTACTTCTTTTAACTATTTCCTGAACTTTAGTCCTCTAGCTCTGTCCTCCTTCTCACCTTATATTCCAACTCTTTCACTCACAATCTGTGAGGAGGCAGCAATACCGCAGTTAATTTTCAAAGCGGTTGATTTTTTTTTCTTTCTTCTCCGCTGAGCGGCACAAGCTGCAGCAATGGAAAGCTTCAGGGACGAATTCTTGGAGGGCACACCTTCCCTCAGCCCTCATTCTGATGCCTCGGGAAGGGACTCCAGGACCAGTATGTCTTTGCAGCTTGCTGCGGTTCCCGGCAACGTGTCCCGCTCTAGTGACTCTGGTCACTGCAGGCAGAAGTGTGCACGCTCATCATCGGGCGCACTTGAGGCTCCTGCTTCTCAGAAGCGAGTGACTGACGGCAGCCATTTTGAAGATGCGGTTTTGGCGCGCATTTCGCCCAATCGGTGCCATGAGCCATCTACTGCACTACAGGGCATGGTTGCTAATCTCCAGCCAGGAGACTACCCAGGAGGCCAGCCCCTATCGGATCAAGCCTCCATGATGGATCCAGACCTCATGTGCCAGGGTGGTAATGTACCCAACCCGAAGGGGCTTTTTTCTAATGATTTTATGACCATGATTCAGCAGACTATTAGGGCCAAATTATTCAATGCCTGTCAATCAGGGGCTATTAGCATGGGGTCAGTGGGATCCAGATCTCCTTCCCCTCCTCGTTCGCATCGCACAGGTCAGAGTTTGCCCAGACAGGGCATTTGGCCAACTAAGGCGGCCAGAAAGCAGATGTCTGACTCCAGATTACTAGAGGACGATTCAGAGGAAACAGTCAGATGCGGAGTCTCAATCCAAAGATCAAGAAAATTTTATTTCAGATGAGGAGGTGGAGGATATCTGTGTTCCACCTCAGTCGGTTCGTTGTTTTAAAGCGGACGATTATCAGTATTTGTTAACCAGAGTTATGGCAGCCCTGGCACTCCAGGATCCATCCTCTGAGGAGGAGAATACCAGCACTGACACTAATCCTAGGAACAAAACTACTGGAAATAGGGAGTTTTTTCCAGGCTCTCACACAACTGCTAAGGTTTTCCCATCTCCACAATTCTTTGAGAGGCAACTCAAAGCTGAATGGGAAAAACCTAATTCCAATCGCCAATTTCCTGGGGAAAAAGTTATATGATTTACCTGTTTTGCAAATGGGTTCCAGGTTCCAGTAGTAGACGCCCCAGCGATGGCACTTCAAAACTCGGGGTTAGTTTCAGAGGACGGTCATGGTGCCATCAGGGACAACTGGGACAAGAAAATAGATCTGGTATTAAAGAGGTCACACGAAGCGGTGACAATGGGAATAAAGGAAAGTACAGCATCCTCTATTGTTTCTAGAGCAGCTATAGTCTGGGCTAGGAGACTCGCACAACTACTGCCGGAAAGCAACAAGAAATTAATTGAGGGAACCACTAGCTTCTTAAAGCAGCAGAGTTCACGGCTGATGCATCTTTAGACATGCTCACCTTTTGCTCCAGAGGTTTAGCTTCAGGGGCAGAAGCCAGAAGAGGTATATGGCTGAGAGCATGACCGGCTGACAATCACTCCAAACAAATTGTGATCTCTTACCCGTTTCAAGAAGAAAAGCTCTTTGGCAGTGCTTTAGACAAAGTTTTAGTGGAAACTACAGACAAAAAGAAGGCAATGCCAAAGAACATTAGGAGAACTGATAAAAGAGGTTTTATACACCCAGCCCTTTTGTTCTTCACACTCATTGGCCAGATCTAGACTCTATGCAGATAATAAAAGATCGTCCTGGAATCAGCCAAGACAGACCTTCAGAATCCTAGATTCTCCAAACAGAACGCAGACCGCAGAGTCAAGCAGGATCGGAAACCAAAGTTCAACAAGGCGTGACTGGACTTCAATTCTGGTAGGGGGAAGACTACATCATTTTTGAGACACCTGGGAGGCTTCCCAGACAGACTGTTGGACATTAGAAATCTTATCGTGCGGTTATGCAATAGAATTCAAAAGCACCCCGCCGGAGCGCTTTCTGATATCCCCAATTCGAAAGGATTATACAAGGAGATCAATAACGAACAAAGCCATATCACATCTTCTCGAAATCAATGCCATAGAACAAGTGCCCATAGAACAGAGGGATCGAGGCATGTACTCAGTATTCTTCACTGTACTCAAGAAGAACGGAGACTGGAGAGCAATACTCGACCTAAAGTTTCTCAACAAGTTCATCCATCTTCGACATTTTCGCATGGAGACCCTAAAGTCAATCACAGAGGCTCTGCAACCAGGGGAGTTCCTCATGTCTTTGGATCTCATGGAAGCCTACCTACACATTCCGATTCTTTTATCTTATTGGCGCTTCCTTCGGTTCTGCGTGGGGCACAGACACCTCCAATTCAGGGCACTTCCCTTTGGCTTAGCCACAGCCCCCAGAGTCTTCACAAAGGTGATGGTGAACGTTGTGGCTCTGCTCAGACAGCAGGGTGTCCATATTCATCCATATCTAGACGACCTCTTGATCAGATCATCGTCCCATCAGAAAGCCCTGTCAGACATCCAAATGACTATCCGGTGTCTACAGGAACATGAGTTTCTCATAAACCTATCCAAGAGTGTCCTAGGACCAACACAATGGTTGGAGCACCTGGGGATGATCATAGATACACGAATAATTCGCTTTTTCTGCCAAATGACAAGATCCTGAAAACCAAACAACTTGTGAACCTTGTTATCTGGAGTATCCACACCCCACTATTGACTTTAGCCAAATTGATGGGGCTATTCATCTCGAACATGGATGGGGTTCAGTGGGGCAGACTACATACCAGACCCTTACAAAGTTTCCTCCGTCCCCACCAATACCAGATCATGGAAAAACAGAATCCGCAGATCAAGATCTCCTTAGCGGTCAAACACTCTCTGAAATGGTGGTCCAGGGATGTCAACCTCTGACAAGGCAGAATCTACTACCTCCCCAGTGAGATACAGCTGTTCACAGATGCCAGCCTGTCAGGATGGGGAGCAACACTCGACAACATTCCAACGCAGGGTCACCGTCAGAGACTCAACTTCCGATCAATGTGTTAGATCCGTCTAGCTCTGTTATTCTTTGCTGATCTAGTACAGAAGCAACACGTTTTAGTGCGAACAGACAATGTGGTGGTGAAATCTTACCTGAATCATCAGGGGGGTTCGAGATCTGCAGCTCTGGCCAGAGAAGCAAAGACGTTATTCACCTGGTCAGAACATCATCTCCTGTCCATCAGAGCAGAACACATCAAGGGCATTGTCAACATCCAAACAGATTGGCTCGGCCAAACGACCATACAACCAGGAGAATGGAGACTGAAGTTGTCGGTATTCCAGCAGATAATTCAACAGTTCGGGCAACCAGTCGTGAACTTGTTTGCTTCTCACAACAATTATCAAGTACCAAGATTTTACACCAGGTTCTTTCACCCTGGCGCAGCAGCAGTGGATGCTCTGACAGTGACTTGGCCCCATGGTCTGTTATATGCCTTCTCTCCAATTCCGGTGTTATCAAGATTTCTTCGTCAGGTGCAACACCAGAAGACGTGGGTTATCCTAGTAGCTCCGTGGTGGCCATGACGCCCATGGTTCTTGTCTATTCAAAAACTGTCAACTACCCAGCCACTACGGTTGGAGATATTTCCAGACATGCTGACACAGGGTCCAATTTGGCATCCACACCCAGAATGGCTGCAATTGACTGTGTGGAAATTGAACTATCTACATTCCGAAAATTAGGATACTCATCAGAGGTTACTAACACACTACTGGCCTCGAGGAAGGAGTCTGCCACCAGAATTTACAATACCACCTGGAAGGCCTTTCATAGGTGGTGCTGCAGAAAGACAAGGGATCCACTAAATCCATCAATTCAATACATTTTGGAATTCTTACAAGATGGACTTCATTCTGGATTGAAACCAGCCACTTTACATAGACAAGTAGCAGCTTTGTCATCGGTATTGGGACTGATACAGGGAAAAGATGTTCCAGACACGCACATGTACAGAGGTTCTTGAAGGGGGCCACACTCAAATGCCCCCCACAGACTCACAGATTTCCAATGTGGCGGTTACACACTGTCCTGTGCACGCTCACAAAATCACCTTTTGAACCATTACAGGACATTTCTCTAAAATGGCTACGTTTGAAGACCATATTTCTGATAGCGATCACATTGGCAAGAAGGGTCTCGGAAATTAATGCCTTATCGGTAAAGAAAGAATTCTGTATTTTTCATAAGGACAAGGTGGTTCTCCATACAGATCCTACCTTTCAGCCCAAGATTGTATCTAAGTTTCACAATTTGCAGGAACTGCATTTACCATCATTTTGCCCAGATCCTAAACATCCAAGGGAGCGAATGTGGCACAACTTAAATGTTAGATGTTGTCTGAAGGCGTATCTAGTCAGAACTGAACCAATTAGGAAGACAGATGCCATGTTTATCAACGTTACACAACCTAGGTTGGGACAGAAGACGTCAACACCAGCCATCAGCTATGCTATTAAGCAATGCATCACTGAAGCATATAGGGCAATGAAATTAGAAGTACCCAGAGGGATTACAGCACATTCAGCCAGAAGCGCGGCAACTAATGCAGCCTTTAACAAATACGCTTCGGTAGACGAGGTGTGCAGGGCTGCAACAGGGTCTTCTATTTCAGCTTTTGTTCGTCACTACAAATTAAATGCTTACAGTTCAGCAGAAGCAGCATTTGGCAGAAAAGTACTACAACATGTGTTCCTAGAGGAGAGCGATACCCCACCCAATCATTAATCTACTGCTATAGGAGAACCCAAGATGGCTTCTGACTCAGAGGGAGAATGACCATTGGTACTTACCGTGAGGGGTCATTCTCCTCTGAGTACAGGAGGACATCTTGCCCACCACACTGTATCGCTCATACTAGGGTCTGTTCTGCTATATCTATTACATTTTTTCTTGCTGCTTCACAGTTCTCTCTGTTATGCTTTCTGCATATTATCTGACTGTCATTACTGTCATTACTGTTATTACTGTTTAATTCTTTTGAGTAAGGTTAATAGTTTAGAAACTGCTTCTCAGAGTATCCCAACTGAGGAGATCTGGGTGCTCCAGGGTCAAAGGAGAGGAAGAAGAATTATTCTATTTCCTGCCTCCCTGACGATGGTGGAATCACCCAAGATGTCCTCCTGTACTCAGAGGAGAATGACCCCTCACGGTAAGTACCAATGGTTGTTCTATAAAATGTGGTCGTTAACTATGTTCTCTATGCCTAGATTGGGGCAGATGTATTTGGAAGAGTGGGGAGGGGAAAGAGGTATCAGAATGCATTGCAAAAGAAACTGAGGCTCTGTGAGACAGGTTTGTGGAGGTTTTCCCCTGATCATGTGGCAATCAGTATAAAGCTTTTCTGGTAGATCAGATCTGCTCACCAATATATTAAGCTGCTGTATATGGAATTAGATGTTACAGCAGGGCTAAGTCTCCTCTTCCTGGCAGTGACTCTTCAGGGTCTCATATAGACATCTTACACGTCACCTGAGTCTCTCAGATACTAATGCTGGGGACTGAACCTGGGACTTCTTGCATGCAAAGCAGATAGTTTGCTACTAAGGTCAAACTACATGTTACCTGTGACATGACTTGGGCCAGTTTCCTCAATCGAACTATGTGCTTTTTGCAGACAGATGGACATTGGGGAGCTAATGTTCTTAGCCATGACAGGGCTCAGTTTGGCTTAGGAACACAACACAGTCTTCAGTCTTCCCTCCGCACCATTTTCCAAGCTGAAATGAACATAAGGGCATATTTCCCTGCTGTGGGGCTCCATTTGCTGTAGTCAGTGCACACCAACCTGACTCATGTCACAGGTAACATGTAGTTTGACTCTAAGCAGCAGCTATCTCTTCCTCTTGTTCACCAGATGTGTCCTGTTTTTTCATGCTTGGTACTGAGTGATGTTCATTGGTCAGTGTATGGTACTAGGATTGCCATTGTATGATACCAGGCAGGAGACTTACCATGTTGGAGGGGCCCTCCCCAGTGACATGATGACTTCCCTTCCTGCGTGCCTGTAAATGATGTCAGTGTGTTGCTAGGAATGCTCTATCATTTGGGCAAAAACTGTATGATTTTCCATCCCTTGTCACTTCTGGTTTAAACTTAAAATGACACAGGTACACTGTCACAACACCAGTACACCAGGCCTTTCCTGCTCCCCAATTCCTTCTGCTGGTGTCTGAGGCACCAGTGGGCATAAAAGTGAATTGCTGGGAGGCCTACTGATACAGCATTTCATATGAAAGGGCTTGTGAATGATGAACTGAAAGAGGAGGAGGAGAGCCCAAAGCAGAAAATACTGGGCTATAGTTTCCCTCTTTTTCACTACTTTTTATGGCTTCTTCCCATTTCTTAAATTTATTTATTTATTTATTTATATTTAGACTTATATCCCGCCCTTCCCACCGAAGTGGCTCAGGGCGGCTTACAACATTATAAATTCATATAAATTCAGCATAAAAACAATTACATAATAAAGTTAAAACCATAATTAATAAGACAGAGAGTAAAAATAGAAGCCAGCGGTCTGTAAATGCATTTTTGTTCCATCCAGAAGATATTCTCATTGTCAGTTAGATGTTATAGGCCTGCCAGAAGAGGGCTGTCTTACTGACTAAATATGTATTACTGACTCAATTATTGGCGTCTTTTCTTCTTTACATGTGATCTGTGGGTTTCCCTTTTATTTCTCCTAAATCAGCTATAAGTTTTATTGAAATTTCTTCAGGGGACTTCATCCTTGCTTCTGGGTCAGTGTATTTATTTATCATATGACAGAGTTACACACAGGAAGTATATAATAATATAAAATATGTAACCAAGTTGATACAATGAGTAAACAGATTGATTGTACAGATCTTATTACAGGGCATGGGGATCTTAGTCTGGATTGGCGCACATCAGCCATGTCTTTGAGAATGGACTACAGTTTTTGATGATTTTTCTATATTCACGAAGAAGAGCATCTTGTCTTTGAGATGAGGGGTCAGTCTAGTTAACATAAATCTGTTGACTGATGTTCTTTAAAGGTGACATAGCAATATAACGCCTGATTTTGTAAAAAAAATCTGATAGCTGGTGATTAGAAAGTGAATGTTGGTTCAGGGGCAGAACAAGAAAATCTAATGAACATTTTGAGCAAGTCTATGGTAGAATCTAGTACAAATGCTGTCTCTGTATAGGGTGCAGGAGCAAGGGGAGGAAAACAGTCTTTTCCCTTGTTGCCCTAGGCTTCCCAAGCCTCCCGCTCTGCCGGGGGCCCCCCGGAGTAGACCCATCCTCCCCCGGTCTCCAAATATCTCGAGGCGGGAGGGGGGGAGAGGGAAGGGGGAAACCGGCGCGTCTCTTTTCCTGCCTGTCTCCCTGGCAGGCTTCAGCCTCCTCCCTTCCTCTGGGTCACAAAGACCCACCCACTGCCGGCCTGCTATTCGCTGCAGTCTGGCCTCCCTTCGCGAGATGCATGCTGGGACTCGTAGTCCTTGCGTCCTCTTTGGCTGCCGGGTGGCGAGGACCATGTGCATTTCCTCGGGAGGCTTCAGTCGCTGATTGAAAGGCTTCCTCTTGGGATGGTGTGTCTGTGTTACTTTGAAGAAGTTGGCAGCAACTTGTGAGTAGAGCGGCCCAGCCTCCTTCAGAATCGCCAGAAATGGGGGGGGGGGAGTCTGCTGAGCACTTCATTATTCCCTATGTGGAGGTTCTCAAAGGGTATAATAGAAAATTGATCTGGAGGTTTCGGGGGCTCTGGGGGAGCTGTTTTTTGAGGTAGAGGCACCAAATTTTTAGTATAGTATCTAGTGACTCTCCCCAAAGTATCCCCCAAGTTTCAAAACGATTGGACCAGGGGGCCCAATTTATCAGCCCCAAAAGAAGGTGCCCCTATCCTTCATTATTTCCTATGGAAGGAAGACATTTAAAAAGGTGTGTGGTCCCTTTAAATGTGAAGGCCAGAACTCCCTTTGGAGTTCAATTATGCTTGCCACACCCTTGTTCCTGGCTCCGCCCCAATGTCTCCTGGCTCCACCCCCAAAGTCCCCAGATATTTCTTGAATTGGACTTGGCAACCCTATGTTGCCCCAGTAATCATTGCCTCCAAAGCAAAATTTTTAAAAAGGCTTGGAAGGGTGGGGGGATGTAATGAGAAAGTAACTTCAGTAGTTACATTTTTGTGTGTTTTAAATATTTGGAAATCACTTAGATAAAAGGTAGTTAGAATAAGCTAGTGGCTGTAATCCGCTAAACACTTTCTCAGAAATAGATTCAAATAGCTATACACAAGTGGTAAAAATTTGTAGCAAGTAGGAGTAAAGTGTTTTAGAACAATGGAAAATATACCATAGTATAATAATTTGGTGCCAATATCTTAAATCTGGTGTGCCACTGCTCCTGGTTAATTGTTAGAACTTCAAAGTAAAATCTTACAAAGATTAAATCTGATACATCAGGTATTTAATAAAAGGAGTGGCACCACTTAATAACTCTCTTGTTCCTTATGAAGACATTTTTTAAAAAGAGTATGCATATAGTCATATCCTACAATAGCAGATTCCAGTATCTCTCCTTTTCCAGAGTACAACTTCCTTGCATCTTGTACACTTGGCAGATCTTGCATCATGCACACCTTTGGTAGGGGATTCCGCCATTTAATATTTTTATTTCTGTATTTATTTTAATCTCCCTTTCCAGTTATAATGGATTGGGTCTCTCAAATCCATTCTGCCAGCAGCAGCAGCACTTCCCTCCAGCATAAGGCTGTTGTATAGGAAGAAGGCTCCTTGTGCTGGAGGAAAGCACTACTGCTGGCAGAATGGATCTGTGGGATCTTGCCCCATGTCTAGCTGTATCCTGTCCATTTTCCATAGCAACCCCAGCTGTTACAGCAGTGTGATGTGATACACTCATCCAGAATGTGGAACCCCTAGTTTACTCACTTCTACCAAGGAATAATGGGGTTGTGATGGGGAGGCAGGCAATGGCAAACCACCTTTGAATGTCTCTTGCCTTGAAACCCCACCAAGGGTTGCCATAAGTCAGCTGTGACTTCATGACAAAAAACCCAAACCCTCCTATGTGTATCCTGCAAATGATAATTACTAAGTTCTTGACCATGGAAAAACCTAATTTGTCTATATTGCAGTTAAAACTTAAACCTGCCTTTTTTAGCTTAGGTATGTAAACTGGTTAGTCTGATTTACTTTGTGATATTTTACTTTACAGTTTAATTTGTTTTACTATAGAGCTTAGAGAAATATCACAGGAAGTGATGTGACCTGGTTAAAGCTTGCTTCTTGGATGAAATGGGTTGGATCCAGACATCTATTTCTCTAAATCACCATTGGTCCTCCTGCTTATGAGAGTGCCAGTATGGTATAGTGGTTACAGTATTGGACTAGAATCTAGGAGACCTAGATTTAAATCTCTACTCTACTATTGAAGCTTGCTGGGTGATCTGGGACAGTCACATAGTCTCTGCCTAACCCACTTAACAAGTTTGTTGAAGATAAAATGGAGGAGAATGATATAAGTTGCTTCAGGTCCCTACTGGGGAGAAAGGTGGAATATAAATGAAAAATAAAAAACAGTCACATTGCACAAACTCTTCCTCTATATTACCCATCACATATGTTCTTGAGTCACAGCTATGTTCAGAACAATTTTAAATGTTTTATTCAAATTTGTCAGTCCAGTGTGTATATGTAACTATAAGATATTAATGAGTGTATGACATTCCCTTATACTGGCTCAGACCATTGGTCTATCAATACCTGATCCTTTTAACAGAGATGGCTGCATTAAAGCTGTGACATATTGCATGTAAAATGGGAGCTCTAACCCTGAGCCCATAGCCCCAACTATTGAAGTGTACCAACTGAGAGCGTGAACTGTGACATTCCTGGTTTGAATGTTGAACTGATGAGGAGGATGGCCTAAGGCAATTCACCTTCATTTAGTCTCAGCCACAGTACTGTGAAGGCATTAATCTATTTTCAAGAGTGGAGTAAGGATTACTAAGAATTCATATGGCATTCTGAGTCGGGGTGGTCCAAGGGGAGAGATCCATCTGCCGACTCTTGACGGGGTGCCATTAACACCGGTCCCTAAGGTCAGGAGTTTAGGGGTGCTCCTTGAGTCCTCCCTTACAATGGAGGCCCAAGTAGCAGCCACTGTTAGATCTGCCTTTTTTCATCTTCGGCGGGCACGGCAGCTGGCTCCTTTTCTGGAGCACAACGATTTAGCGATGGTAATCCATGCTACGGTCACCTCAAGAATAGACTACTGTAATGCTCTCTACATGGGGCTACCCTTGACGCAAACCCGGAGACTACAGCTAGTGCAGAATGCTGCGGCACGGCTGCTAATGAGGCTGCCACGATGGAAGCACATTCAGCCAGTGCTGAAAGAACTGCACTGGCTACCTGTTGTGTTCCGAGTTCGCTTCAAGGTGTTGGTATTGACCTTTAAAGCCCTTTATGGTCAGGGACCTGCATATCTACGGGACCGCCTTTCTCCACATATCCCCCAGAGAGCACTGCGTTCAGGGGCAAAAAACCTACTCTCGGTCCCCGGACCAAAAGAAGCCAGGCTATGCGTGACAAGATCTAGGGCTTTCTCGGTGGCAGCACCAGAGCTTTGGAATGCTCTTCCAGAAGCCATACGGGCCCTGCGGGATCTGTCTGCATTCCGCAGGGCCTGTAAGACCGAGTTGTTCAAGCAGGCCTTCAAGGCTTGACAAAGATGGCTGCCACCGGACATCACACAGAACGCCGGTGTTCATGGCTTGGAATTCTAATGCCGCTATAATGTATTCAGCACTATATAATGGTTTTAATAATCTCGAATTGTAATACGTTTTTAAACTGAAAATGTAAATTATGGTTTTATATATTTTATTTGTTTAATTGTGTAGATACTGTGAGCCGCCCTGAGTCCGCTTGCGGAGAGGGCGGGATATAAATCAAATGTAATAAAATAAATAAATAAATAAATAAACATTCTAAAGAACTAAGATTACTAAGAGGCAGTGTAGCATAGTGGTTTGTATGCTAGTCTAGGACCTATAAGATTTGGGTTCAAATCCCCACTCTGACATGGAGACTTGCTGGGTGACCTTGGGCCAGTCAAACACACTCAATCTAATCTGCCTCACAGGGTAGTTGTGAAAGATGTTGAGAACAATGTTAAATGGTCTTAGTGAGAGGGCCAGGGTATAAATGAAATAAGTCAGAAGGACCAATGTCAAGTTTAAAATCTGTATAAAGCTCTATATCATTATATATCATTATATTGATTGGGAGGATTAGGTAATTGGCTGTTCTCAGTGCTTAAACCTAAGCACTTTGAAATGAATTTAGAAATGTCTGTATGATTGTAGTCGTATGCTTTTTCAATATCTGTTTTTCTCTTGCATACCTGTTTCCTTCCCTTCCCTTCCCTTGTTACTTATAGACTTACAATAAAAATGTTCCAAGCTCCTGGGATTCATATTTTTCCATATAAGTAATGAAGCAATAAAACCAAAGTAGGTGGGAGTACAGTCTTTGTGTAGTGTCTATAAACTTGGGGTGTGTCATAAACAGAGGAAAACAGAACCTTTAGCCATTATGTACTTTATTGCACAAGACCCAAAGTATCTTATTGCAAAGTATAATGGAAGGGAGTTAAAAATGAAGAGCTTTAGTCTTGCCTGTGGCTTCTAAGAAATCCAGAAGAGTTTGATGTACTGCTCACATTTTTTCTTTGAGCTGTTTAAACTAGATAGTTGTTATATCAGTTTTGTTTCTTTACACATGTTAACAGTCTAACATATTTCTGCTCTTTTTGCTACAAAATAAAGAATTTACTGTGTGTCACCTTTAGCTCATATGAACACAAGAATCAAAAGAGATGCATACCCTTTCATGTAATGAGGAAATCAGAAAGCACACCAAATATACAACTGCCTTCTTCCCAGTAAGCAGTAGTTCTCCAGCGTGGGAATTGGGAGGGAAGAATCTGAAATCCCCAGAAGCACAGAAACTAACAACTCACCAACCTACTCAGTCCAAGCTGTGGCTGTTCTGTTTTTTTTTAAAGACTCCACCCAAGGACAAGAGCCTAAAGGAAAGCTGCAGTAAATAGTAGGCATGTTTTTCTGATATATTTTGCTGACCTTAGATATAATGTGAGTTCACAGAGAAGGCTCCATTGACAAGCCTGAACCATCTTCTGCACAATACATAAAAGAAAAGCCCTATATGGCCTAGGACCTGCCTACCTGAAGGACCGTCTCTCCCCACATGTTCCCCAGAGAGTACTGAGATCGGGAACCCAAAACCTTCTCGTTATTCCCGGGCCAAAGGAAGCCCGCTTAAAATCTACCAGGGACAGGGCCTTCTCTGTTATTTTCCCTCCTGGTGGAACCAGCTGCCGGAAGAGGTGAGGGCCCTGTGGGACCTTGCTCAGTTCCGCAGGGCCTGTCAGACAACCCTCTTCCAGTTGGCTTATAACTAACCGGCACAAGAAACTAAGTGTGGTTCTATTAGACCAGGGGTCCTCAAACTACGGCCCGCGGGACAGATGCGGCCCGCTGAGGACGTTTATCCGGCCCGCCGGGTTATTTATTTACTTTGGGAACGGTAGGGAACTAAGGGAACAGATGCTTGTGACTCGTCATGAAATCATCCCGAAAATCCATCCTCTCCTTTTCTTCTCCGTGGGGTGTAGCGGTGGCCCTGAGCCACAACCCCCGACCGTCACCCGGGCGCATCCATCCTCCTCCTCCGCTCGTCAGGGCTTTGCGGCTGCTTGTGTCGCCAGACTTCCCATTCCACCTCCTCCAGGCTGGCGCGCTCACAAAGCTCTTGTAAAAACCCACGCAAGCCAAAAGGTTGCGTTGCCGGTCCAGAAAGAATAGAGATCAAACGGGGGGGGGGGGGGGGACAGTTCCCTGCCTCAGGCCGGTCAGTGTGCTCCTGCTTGCGCCCCCCGCATGGTCCCCAGGCTCCGAAGGAACTCCCTCCCTCCCCAGGGCAGGATTCCCAGCCGGACCTGGGCGCAGCAGGAGCGCAGCATCTAGCCTGCCCGCCCTTCTGTGGAGTTTACCCAGGATGCCTTGGTGGCAATCCTAAATCCCTGGGAGTGAGCCCCAGGAGTCAAACCAGAGTGACTGAGCTGACTAGTTTCGGAATTTCTCTCCTGCCCAACAAAGAGAGGCTTTGCTCCGTCAGCGGGGCAGCTCGGCGAAAGCCTTTCTCCCTCGAAGGGAAACTTCTGCAGAAGCGAGTTGGTTTCCTCTTGCGGGAAGCCAACGGGATCCATTGACTCCTGTTTCCCTCTCCTTCCGCCAGGCCGGGCACCGGCACAAATCGTTGCCTTCTGGCTGGGACTGCGGCGCCCTAGGGTGACTTGCGAGTAAGTGCCGCCAGCTTTGAGAGTTGCGCTCATACCTCGAGCATTTCCAGAGACGAGCAGCCCGGCTAATTTCAGTGGCACCCTTCGAAAGGGGGGTGAGGAGCGTCATCGGGTCTGAAAATTTGCCTCCCCTTAATTTCAAGGGGCCTCATCGCGGCTAAGCCTGAAATCAACGACATTTACTCCCAGGTAAACCCGCTGAAGACTGAGGAAGGGCGCACTTAGGCTCTCGCTTTCTTTCCCACGCCTTCGCTCTGGTTTTTCGAAGCGATTTGACAGGGATTCCCCTGAGGTGTTGCCCCAAACAACTGAATATGGAGTGAATCCCCTTCCCCGTAATCATCACCGGCACACAGCCCTGTGCAGTTCCCGGGCGAGCCCCAAACCAGATCGGCTTTACTGCAGTTTGGCCTCCTGTTTAGCTCATGAAAGACTGTTTGTCAACCTTTGGCAGGCGTGTGGCGAAAAAAGGCGCGAAAAGACTCCCGGCCAGCTCTTGCTCTGCGGGTGTAAATTGAATCACCGCCCTTAATCCCCCCCCTCCAATATCATTGAAAGGGAAGGGGGGGAATTGCTTCCATCAGAAAAATGTAGGATTCCTTCTCAATCCCTAGCATAAAATCCCTTCCTGCCCTTTTATGCAAAAGCAGCGTTCCTGGCAGCGCTGGGAAAGGCCTCCTGAGCAGGGCCGGTGAGTGGGAGTAGGCCGCCTAGGGTGCCATCTGGCCTAGGGGGAACTGCTGGGTGCCCCCTCCCAGACGCATTACTCTGGCTCCTGACCACTATCACCTTCTCTTCTCCCATCACCAAGCTGCCCTCAACAAAGCCAAGCCACCCCCCTCTCCCCAGTGTGCGACTTGGTCTCCCACCTCATCCTGTCCCACCACCCTCTTTCCTGGTGTGGCCAGCAAGCACTTATTCTCACATTTTTTTTAATAACATATCACTTAAAAAAAATTAAAATTAAAAACCAGTAAATAAAAAATGTGAAAAGTTTCAAGTTTGGAGCTTTTCATTTCCCCTATATTTTTAATAAGGGGGGCCCTAGTGGGTGATTCACTTAGGGCGCCAGAAAGCCTAGCACAGGCCCTGCTCCATAGGGTTCCCTTGGGAATTCCTGCCGGAGTGGGCATCGCTGTTGCATTTCTGAATTGTTCACTACGATTTGTCACTGAAGCTCATTCTGCACATACAATATATCGCACAGTTATATACATATATGCACAGTCTTGCCTGCAATTATGATAAATTACCAGTGCAGCACATACGATCATGCAGCGCTGGATCATGAGAATTGATCCCAGGATTCAGAGGAAGCCAGGGCATTTGGGAGGGCCGCCTGAGCAGTGACTTGTGTGCAGTGAAGGTCGGAAGCAGGAGCGCAAAGAGCGGGAGAGAGAGTGCGGGAAACGGAGGCATCACAGCGCAGAGGCAGCTTGGAGGAAGCTGGGCATTGCAGTCTGTATGTCTCTGTGTGGGCAAAGTTATTGCTGGTATATTGTTTTTGTAGCGCTGTATATATATATATTGGTATTTTACTAATAGCAATTTGGAATCCCCCCTAGGAAATAATGATGTCAAGAAAAAGAAAAATTGACTCTGAGTGTAGGATATTCAAAGAACAGTGGACTTATGATTACTTTTTCATGCAGTACAAGGAAAGAGCTGTATGTCTGATATGCCAAAATACAGTGTCTGTGTTCAAAGAATATAATTTGCGTCGACACTATGAAACTCAACATAAAGATAAATATGATTGTTTGGTTGGAGAAGTGAGAAAAGATAAAATATTAAAACTGAAAAATACATTGACAACTCAGCAAAATATTTTTGTGAAGCAGAAGCAGCTAAATATTTCATCACTGCGAGCAAGTTTTCAAGTTGCCAAGCTAATAGCACGCACTGGCAGACCACTAGTGGAGGGAGAATTTGTTAAAGAATGCCTTCTTTCTGTTGCCAAAGAGATGTGTCCAGAGAAGGCCGATTTATTTAGTACAGTGAGTCTTTCAGGACCTACAATTACACGGAGGATTGAAGAAATGGGAGACAATCTGCATCAGCATTTGCAAAACTCCACAAAAAAAATTTCATATTTTTCCTTGGCACTTGACGAAAGCAATGATGTTCGTGATTCTGCACAACTTCTAATTTTTATTCGTGGGACGAATGATTATTTTGAAGTCATAGAAGAGCTTGCTGCACTGCAAAGCATCAAAGGAACAACTACAGGAGAGGATATCTATGAAAAGGTTTGCCAAACTATGAATGATTTGGAGCTGGACTGGGCTAAACTAGCCAGCGTGACAACTGATGGTGCTCCGAGCATGGTGGGGTCTAAAAAAGGAGTAATTGCTCGCATTAACCAAGAGATGGACAAACATAACCATTCTCATCCAATAGCCATACACTGCCTCATCCACCAACAAGCGCTGTGTAGTAAATCACTGAAGTGGGACTCTGTTATGAAAATTGTGGTATCTTGTGTTAACTTCATTAGAGCTAATGCACTAAATCACAGACAATTTCAGGAATTTTTGTCTGAGCTATATGTTGAGTATGAAGATGTTCTATATCACACAGAAGTCCGTTGGCTGAGTCGAGGGAGAGTTTTGAAACGTTTCTATGACTTACTTCCACAGATAACAACTTTTCTGCTTTCAAAAAACAAAGTAGTACCAGAGCTCAATGATGCAGAATGGAAATGGCACCTTGCCTTTCTGACAGATGTAACAGAGCTACTCAACAATTTCAATATGCAACTTCAAGGAAAGGGGAAGCTCATCTGTGATATGCAATCACATGTCAAAGCATTTGAAGTAAAATTAGGCCTCCTCATCAAACAAGTGAAGGAGGAAAACTTCTGCCATCTCCCCACAACTCAAAATCTGTTAGCGGAAAAACCGCTGATTGCATTCCCAAACAAAACATGTGTGGATTCACTGGAAAAATTGCAAAAGGAGTTCCAATTTAGATTTAAAGAGCTTCATCTCCATGAACAGGACATACAGCTTTTCCGTAACCCATTTTCTATGGACATTGAAAATGTGGATACAATTTACCAAATGGAACTGGCTGAACTGCAGAATTGTGACTCTCTGAAAGACGCATTCAAGTCAAGCAGCCTTCGTAATTTCTATGCATCTCTCCCCTCTGAGACATATCCTCATCTCAGGAACCATTCACTCAAAATGGCAACCATCTTTGGCAGCACTTATGTCTGTGAACAGACTTTTTCTAGAATGAAACATTTGAAATCTCCAACCAGATCAAGACTAACGGATGCACACTTGCATCACTTGTTACGACTAGCAGTGACAAATATGGAACCAGACATTGACCATCTCATTAGCCAAAAGCAGGCCCATAGTTCCCATTGAAATACTGGTAAGTTTGTTGATTTAACTTTACTTCATTTTAAATATTGCATTTGTTCCCGTTTTGTTTCTTCACTTCAAAATAAGATATATGCAGCGTGCATAGGAATTTGTTCATAGTTTTTGTTTTTACTATAGTCCGGCCCTCCAACAGTCTGAGGGACAGTGAACTGGCCCCCTATTTAAAAAGTTTGAGGACCCCTGTATTAGACTTTTGTTACTCCTAATGTTTTAAATGTTTTAACAGTGTTAAATGCCTAAACTTAATTTTTATGTTGGATTTTATGTTGTGAGCCGCCCTGAGCCACTTGGTGGGAAGGGCGAGATATAATTCATAAAATAAATAAATAAATACTGTGGTAAATCACAACGTTCTCATCTAGCCCTTAGAACTGGAGCAACTGGTGGTAGGTAGATGCTTCAGGGCGCTGTCTACACTGCAGCACAGACTTGAATGGGTGCAAGTTACAAAGTCTGTCCCTTTCCAGAATTAAAAAAAGCTTGAGCACTATACAATTATTTATTTTAAATTTTACAGCAATACAAAAAAACTCAAAGAAAATGCCATATACAGAAAGAATGAATAAGTTTAAAAATATTATACAGCAAAACCATAATTCAAAACCATAATTAAGGCTCAATATATAGCAGTAAATTTAAACTTCTCAGTGACCTTGAGGTGTCCCTATGAATCACATTCCATGAAACTTAGGAACGGTAGCCTTTTTAAAAAAACAAAACAAAACAAAATCAGATTCATATGAAAGATTTTCAGCACAGCATATGGTCAGTAATTTTTTCCATAATGAAAATTTCTCATGGTTTGATTAGCCATTGTTTAACTGACGGTATGACATTTGATTTCCACATTTTGGCAAATACCATCTTACCTACAACAATCATGACTGAAATAAGATATTTTCTTATTTTGAGAATGGCAATGTTTTCCTATAGATTCAATAAAACCAACTTAGGATCCAAGGGGATATTGATACCAGTGATGTCTTTAATTTTTTCCAGAAATTTTGACCAAAAAAACTTACTCTTTGGGCATTCCCACCAGCAGTGGTAAAAGGACACTATCTGACACCATCATTTCCAACAATGTGGGTTTATGGCTAGATCTATATGTTGCAACTTTAAAGGGGTCGGAACCAGACTTTTAAAAATTGTGTTGTAATGTTGATTGTACTACGGGATATTACATTGGAAGACCAAATAGCAAACCATTGCACATTTTATTTGGTAATATAATGTTTAGACCATTGACTTTAGTACAGTAATTTATATATAATAAAATAAGAGTCAATAGGACCTTTAAGACTAACTTAGGTTTATTCAGAACGTAAGCTTTCGTGTGCTCTAAGCACACAATCTGGCACTGTGCCGGATTCCTCATCTAATAAAGTGTGCTTAGAGCACACGAAAGCTTACGTTCTGAATAAAACTAAGTTGGTCTTAAAGGTCATATTGACTCCTATTTTGTTCTACTACTTCAGACCAACACGGCTGCCTACTTGAATTTATATATAATAGATATTCTCCCCTTTTCTGAGCAGCTACTGCTTTTAGAGTTTTTTCAAAACTGGTGAGATTCCTGTTAAGACTCTGAAGGATGACAGGATTAATTAGAAGATGTCAAATATTGATGGGATTTTTGACTTAGTCTTTTCTTTGAGTTGTGTTTATGCAACTCTTACCGCAACTGAATTGCAAATGGGTGCTGCCCTATGGTTGTTTTCTTCCCACCATTGCTTTTGTTGTGATAGTTATGCCATTTTTGGATTGGACTGTCTTCTTGCCACAAAATTAGAAACAAACATGTATTCACATTTTAACAGAGGAAGATGGCGGTGCGTGCAGAGCATTGTTTAACGCTCCTACAACTTACTCCACTACCTGATAAATTACAACTTTTAACCTTCTTCAGACTTCATATCTTACTAGCTGAAGTGCTGCTGCAACCTTACAGGGGCTTTACGAACTTTAAATTATTTTTAAACTACCCGAAACAACCCAAAATCACCTGGATAGTCGCTGATGCTGTTGCCGTTGCTGGCCTGATTAGGATGCGGAGGATTGGAGGAGCCACGGCGTTGCTGTGCGAAACTGCCTGCGTTGTGGGTGGGGAGAGGAGGTGAGGTGTTGGAGCCAGTGCCAACTCTGACTAGGGCTGCCTGGACGCCATGGAAGCACGGAGTATTTGCCCCGTGAAGAACTCGCCAGATGTTGGCCAGGTCGGAGTGTGGGAGACCAGGGTCTCCCACATTGTGTGTGGAAAGGAGGCGGTCACCTGTGTGTGCAGGTGACAATGCTGGTTGGGGGTGTTCAGTGTTGCAGTGGCGAAGTGTTTTTTGCCCTGTGGAGCGCTTGCTGGGCGTGCCCCAACGCCACCTGCACATGCCACACCGAAGAGTAACTGGTCTGCCCCCTGACTTTCTATGCCTGGCCCCTACCTTGGCTTTTACCTTGCCGGCCTGGTGGGGAGGCATTGGAAGGGCTATTGTCCCTTTGGTCTGTTGGATTATCTTGGGAACAATAGGAACAGCTATTGCAAACTTGGACCATACCAGACTACAACAGATGTACAGCCAGTTGCCTGGGATTTATAACAACCACTGTGTATAAAACCCACCATAAAATATATAGAAAATAATTCTTAAAGTCTATATTAATTTCAAATAATACCAAATACACAGTATATCAAAAAGTTTCACAAAAGGAAAGGATCCACAGTATATCAATGTCCAGAGAATGTCCAGTCCTTCTCCTTTCTTGTTTAATCCCGTGTGGTATCCAAATTCCTTATAAATCCTGGCTCCAAAGGTGATGTTTTCTTACATGCCCGTCAACTTGGACCACGTTTCGCATAAATGCTTCCTCGAAGAGCCAATCTGCTCAATTTTTCTTTTTGACGTCAGCTAAGCTAGTGCCTATTGGAAATTTGATCAAGTGGTCTTAATTGACGTCAAAAAGAAAAATTGAGCAGATTGGCTCTTCAAGGCCAGGACCTAGCTACAATGATCCATGTGACAGTCACTTCCAGGTTGGATTACTGTAACTCACTCTATGTAGGCTTACCCTTGAGACTGATCTAGAAACTTCAGTTGGTGCAAAATGCAGCAGCATGGCTGTTGATAACAGTGCCTAGCTGAGCATACATCCAACCAGCGCTGCGTCAGGTGCACTGGTTACCAGTTGAGTACTGGATCTGTTTCAGGGTTTTAGTGTTGACTTTTAAAGCCTTACATGGCCTGGAACCAACATACCTACGAGACCGCATCTCCCCATATGCCCCAGAGATCCCTACAATCTGGCATACATCTGCTGACTGTCCCTGGCCCAAAGGACATCTATCTTGCCTCAGCTAGGGCCAGGGCCTTTTCGGCCTTGGCCCCAGCCTGGTGGAATGAGCTCCACTTGGAGATCTGGGCCCTCACTGAACTATTACCTTTTCATAGCTATTCCGCCAGGCCTTTAGTTGAGCGAAACGATAGGATCTTAGCATACAGTCGTGTAAATAAAAAACTGCTGAGACGCCATAAATTTTAAATAACCAGACAGTGTAATGTAGAGGTCAGTGGTGTTCTAACCAAGCTTGCACATAAAACTTCAAATAAACAAGGGTATGTAGCAAAAAGATATTCACAGAAGACAGTTCAAAAACAGTCTTTCCAATCACAAAGGAGTACCAATATTCCAGTATTAAGTTCATAGAACTAAAGGAAGCCCTTCTAAAGACATGTGTTCTAGATATCAAGATGTTTCATCCATCTTTCTTCAGTTTGGAGGCTTATTTATCACTGGAACCCAATCTTTACAATACATTCATAGAAGACCAACAAGGTTCAAAACATATCTTTTAGATATGGAAATCTAACCTTCTTCCAGGGCTTTTTTTGAGCAGGAATACACAGGAACGCAGTTCTGGGTGGCTTGGTACCAAGGGATGTGGCCTAATATACAAATGAGCTCCCACTGGGCTTTTTCTATCAAAAAAGCCCTATGTGAAATAGTGGTGCTATCAGGGGGTGTGGCCTAATATACAAATAAGTTCCTGCTGGGCTTTTTCTACAAAAAAAAGCCCTGCCTTCTTCTATGTACTTGCATGCTTAGGATTCAGCGGCGTCACTGGGGCGGGGCCAAGGGGGCCATCGGCCCTCCCCCAGAGCATTCTCATTGGCCCCCCTCTCCGCCTTGAGCAAGCGTCGACGGCCACCTCTAGTTGCTGCCCGCCCGGTGTCATGGGTGCTGGGGACCCTGCAGAAGAAACCGAGCCTGCAGAGCCTGCAGAAGCAACTGTGCCTCTGCCACCTGCACCAGTGCCCCTGCCTCCTGCTGAAGAAGATCCAAGCCCCCCTGCCTCGCCCTCTCGGGTGGCTCGTGTGCGTGACCGCCTCCGTCAGGACCTCAGGGATCGGAGGAGGGCGGCACGCTCACAAGCAAGACGCTCCCTGAGCCCTGAGTGGTGAAAGGATTCTGGCCCTTCTAAGTGTGAGGATGCTTAAGTTTCGGCAGGATCCTGGCTGCTGCTCTGAGACAGCAATTAGCCCAAATGAGCAACAGGCAGCAGAGGGCTATATAGCTGTGGGCTTTGGGAGGAGGCTTTGTGGAAGCAACTAGTCACATACCTGACATCCTAGCATCCACTCCGGCTCTTGACTTTGGCTTTTGGATTCCTGACTTTGGCTTGGACCTCTGGACCCCCTGACTTCGGCTTCTGAACCTCTGACCTGTGATACCTGGATTACGATTCTGTTTTGGCGCCTTGGACCCTCCTTGCTCACGAGTTGCCGACCTTGGACCGCCCCTGGACTTTGCCTGACTCAGCCCCAGCTCGTGACACCCGGAGCCCGCGCCTGGAGCAGTGAGTCACCCATGGAGTCGGAGGAGAGGGGGATGGCACTGGGACGCGGCTGAGTCAAGGCCTGATGCATGGTGGTTGGCTGGCGGGCGGCTCCTCCCGGGTGCTGGCGGGCCTGTGAAGGGAAGGGGGCTTCACGGCGTCTACCAACCGGGGCACATCCGCCCGCTCTGCCCCAGGCGCGGGCTCCAGGCGGGCAGCAACTAGAGGCGGCCGTCGACGCTTGCGCAAGGCGGAGAGGGCGCAGCTCCCTCCAAAACACGGGCGGGGAGGGAGAGGGGTTTCCTGCCTTCCCACGCTTTTGCGCAGCCAGCAGGGCGCACTTGGCCCCAGGGTGCAACCCACCCTAGTGACGCCTCTGTTAGGATTGCTGACTGAAACATTTAATCAGCATATATCATGTTCAGTTTAGCCAGGAGAATGCTACCAGTGACCTGAAAACAGTTCTTCATGTGGCTTACAAATAAAAATAAGGGAAATTCTGTGTGGTCATTCCTGCAAGATAAAGTGACCCTACTCTCAAATATTGGGTGTAGTAAAAATGTTTTTGTAAGCTTTCTCTTACCTATAGACAAGATATTTATACAGCTGCAGAACTCACAGATGCTACAGGATAGGGCCATGTATTGATGTAAGAGGGTCACCATGTGATTCAGAACATACAAAAGGACTCTTGGAGGTTTGGCAGCATATCGGAATGAGGAGAAAGAAAGCAGTGTGTGAAGCCAAAGATGTTCTGTCATTGTCTTTAAGGCAGTTGGCAAACTCTGCACTGTCAAAACCATTCTACGATGCTTAATCAAGAAGAAACTGAACTTTTCCTGTGTGTATATGTATCTGTTGGGCCAAAAACGTAATAATTAGGCTAGTTTAAATAAAAACCTGTTTAGGATTACCATGTAATATATGGCCTGCACCATTTCAGATTACAGCTGGCATCAGAGCTTATTTTTTTGAGCCAGAACACACCGGAACACTGTTCTGGCTGGCCTGGGCACCATTCTGGCTGCCTAAACCAGCATTCCGGCTCAGCTTCCCTGATGACTGGCAGGTCTCAGGGGGCTGAGCAGCGTTTGTTGGGCATCCTCCCAATGTCACGTGCACTGGCGGGATTCTGGGGGCCCACCGGCACCTACATCGCACACGCTGGCAGGACTCCAGGGGCCCACCCGTGCCAGTGTGGGGGCCTCCCAATGTTGCGCACGCTGATGGGACTCTGGGGGCCCAGCCGCGCCTGTGGGACTCTGGGGGCCCAGCTGCGTCAGCGCGGGGGCCTCCCAACATTGCGCGTGCACAGGACTCCACGGGGCTTCCTGACAGTCAGCTGTTTTACAGGTGAGTTGCTCCCATCCCCTTCCTTCCTTCCTTCCTTCCTTCCTTCCTTCCTTCCTTCCTTCCTTCCTTCCTTCCTTCCTTCCTTCCTTCCTTCCTTCCTCTCTCTCTCTCTCTCTCTCTCATCTGTTCCTATTTTTCTTTTTCCCCTCCTTTCTTTCCCTCCTTCCTTCCTATTTAATTTTTCTTCCTTTTTTCTCTATTTGTTTCTAACTCCCTCTTTTTTCTTTTCTTTTCTTCTTTTTCCCTATTTGCTTTATTTCCCCACTCGCTCTCTTTCTTTTACTCTCTCCCCTTTCATTCATTCATTTTCTTTCTTTCTTTCTTTCTTTCTTTCTTTCTTTCTTTCTTTCTTTCTTTCTTTCTTTCTTTCTTTCTTTCTTTCTTTCTTTCTTTCTTTCTTTCTTTCTTTCTTTCTTTCTTCCTTCCTTCCTTCCTTCCTTCCTTCCTTAATTTCTCTTATCTTTCTTTCTTTAAGCACTGCACCATACAGGTTCTTGTGATCGAGTAGTGTGTTGGAATTTGATTTTTTTTTTCTGGGATGGCTATATATATATATATATATATGGCAATATATTTCTGGATTTTTTCCAATGCTAGAATAACTTTTTTGAGGTGTGGTGACCGGAATTGTACACAGTACTATTCTGGTTACTACACCTTAAAAAAGATATTATAGCACTTTTGGTGATGTCAGAGGTGTGGCCTAGTATGCAAATGATGGTGATGTCAGAGGTGTGGACTCGCATATTAGTGAGTTCCTGCTGGGCTTTTTCTACAAAAAAAGCCCTGGCTGGCATAAATACGGTAGTGCCCTCCCTGTTTTGTTTTGTTTTTTTTTTTAAACCACAGGAAAAGTGACTTGTGAAGGAGAAGGGTGTGGCTGGACTGATTTGTTCTTACTTGGCAACTTTCCTCAGTCAAGAAGTTGTTGCTTTGAAGGCTCTCTTATAGCAACCAGCTGTGTGGTGCTAGACTAGGAAGTTCTTGTCTGATGAAGGCTCATGGCAATCTCAGAGACTGTCAATAAACTGATTTGGTCTAGCTATTTCTTGGCCATTCAAATTTTGGTTCAGATTTTTGGGTCTAGTCAAGGTATTGAGGGCTCCTTTCTGGGAAATTAATGTCATACTGACTTGCAGTTTCTGGAGAGAAAAGAGATGAAGTCAGGCACAGGTGCAAGTGAGATCATGGGCCTGGGAGCTTCAAGGCCAGAGGCCCAGAGGAAGTTTTGCACTCACACTCCATCTCATTAGCACAAGGAACTCTGGGCATGGGAAAGTTGTTTGACTGTGGGTACATTCTAGCTACAAAAATACATGATCACATGCTTAGTAACACACCTGATTGACCAAAGAAGGTGAGGCCAGCTATGGGTAGTCTGTCTAAAAGCAAGACCATTCATTCTAGTTTGGACCTTCCTTCTTTTGGACCTGCCTCCTGGCCATCCTTTCAACTGTATGTTGCGCCTTGTGCAGCTGGAACAACTGCTTCTTGGACTGGAGTTCTGTCTGGACTATGTACCTTCAGTTTGACCAGGTAACATCTGGGTCAGAGGACTGAAGCCTGAATAAGTATTCTAGGTTAGCTGTTTTATTATTTTCTTACCTGCTTTGCACTGCTTCTGTATTTGTATACTTTTGCATGCTTGTTTTGATAAACCTTATTAATTATACTCCTGTAGTGTTATTTGAGTTCTGGGGTTTCAGTGTGAGCCTATTTTGGCTATAGCAATAAAGTAATTGTGTGTGGAGCTCAACTTACAAGTATCCCCCAGCCTCTGAGCTGAGCATTAGCTTAGAAGGGCTGATGGTGCTTTGTTACCCTGGGCAGTGAGTATTGTGTGTTTTTTGCTCTTGACCTTTACCCAAAACCTTCTTGTGGGAGGGGAGGCTTTGACACTGTGATATCTGTAGCTTGTATCAAAGATGCAGTGAAATTTGAAACTTTACATTGATTGTAGAACCTACTGGGATCAAATTATCCATTTATATAATCTGACCCTCTTACTGGACTGTCTTGATGTTTTTGCTTTGCAGTTTGAATAAAGCATCATGTCTGAGCAGCTTTTTAACCTGTATGGTAGCCATTTCTACTGACTTTTGTGCATGTGTCACTTTGTATGTTACAGTCTTTGAGTACATGAATGTCAGCAATTAGACATTCTTATTGTTAGGATGCAAGATGTGAGTCATATTGTAACCTAGAGGACAATGAGACTTTACTCAAAAACATTTCCCCATGAGGTAGTGTACCAATAAAGGTAAAGGTAATCTCCTGTGCAAGCACCAGTCGTTTCCGACTCTAGGGTGAAGTTGCTATCACAAAGTTTTCATGGCAGACTTTTTATGGAGTGGTTTGCCATCGCCTTCCCCCATATACACTTTACCCCCAGCAAGCTGGGTACTCATTTTACTGACCTCAGAGGGATGGAAGGCTAAGTCAACCATGAGCCGGCTACCTGAATCCAGCTTCCACCAGGATTGAACTCAGGTCGTGAGCAGAGCTTAGATTGCAGTACTGTAGTCTACCACTCTGCTCCACGGGGCTCTTAGTGCACCAATATGTTTGTCTTTTTTATGATTTGAACAGATTACCAGCTATGATGACCCCTCCCTCTTCCCTCCCTCAAGGGCAAATTTTCTCCTCCATTTTTCCGTCCCCTAACAGACTGAGCAGCCCTGGCAACATGTATTCTTCTCCCCTGAAGAATCTTTGTCTGTCCCATCCTGTGTCAGTAAGATATAGTGGCTATTTGCTTAGTCCAAAAACTTGAAGGAAGGATCAGGAGCCCTCTTTGACTTAAAGCACTGGTAAATGCACTTGAGACATCTTAAAATTAAAAAAAAAAGAACAAAACATTTTATTTAACACAGGGGGAAAGGTCAGGTGAATTCAGGGGGTGACATTTCTGAGGTAAAACCAGTTTTTGCACAGACTTTAATTCTTACATACAGGCTAATGTCTGTCTATCATCTATTTGTCTTGTACTACTTGTACAGCTATTGCCTTAAGCAGAAGTTGGAATCAAAAATTGTTTTCAAAGGCCTTAATCAGCATTATTTCTTTTTGTGGTTCATTATTGTGCCTATGAATTTTGCCATTGAAAGGGTGACACCTTGACACACACTCATCTTGCACACTCAGCAATTTAATTCAACTTGTTAAATATAGGGCATGCCATAATATCTTTGATTGTTTCATTTCTATTATATGAGCATCAGCATATTCTATTAGAGTATAATACTCTATAGCAGGGGTGGCCAAGGATAGCTCTCCAGATGTTTTTTTTGCCTACAACTCCCATCAGCCCCAGCCATTGGCCATGCTGGCTGGGGCTGATGGGAGTTGTAGGCAAAAAACATTTGGAGAGCTACCATAGGCCATCCCTGCTCTATAGGTTAATGAGTTTTTTTCACAGTTTCTTGAAACCTCATATTTGAGAGGATTTTGTTCTGGTATTTTTCCTTAACATTCCAGCACACTTTCTTTAGTATCTCTCAAACTCTTTTGGTTCCCCAGAAAGTTGGTACACCCTTGTCAGTACTCAATCACTCCTCTTGAAACACCAGTCTTTGACTGACTCTTTAGGTCTCTATCAGCAGTTTTTATTCACACCAGACCAGGTATTTTTGTGCACTTCAGAGCTATTTTCCCTGTTCAACTGGCAAGGGAGTCTTTTACCACTAGAAGATCTTTCCCTTTCTCTTGGCCTGAATGGGAGTAAAGAAGCAGTCCTGAAGAAAAAAAGAAGAGTCCTGAGAGAAAAAGGAGTTCTAAGGAGTGGGAGAAGGATTTCTGAGGAGGGAAAGATGACTCTCCCTGGGGAGAGAGTTTTGGAGCTGTGGTACCACAACTGAGTTTCTATTCTCCTAATCTCAGACCTCCAAAGATGACCATAATGGTCAGCCAGCTTCATAAGGGATTTTAAAAAAAAGTCGCATCATGACATTTTCACGGCAGACTTCTTATGGGGTGGTTTGCCATTGTCTTCCCCATTTTGCCATTGTCTTCCCCACTTTCCCCCCAGCAAGCTGGGTGCTCATTTTACCAACCTCAGAAGGGTGGAAGGCTGAGTCAACCTTGAGCCAGCTACCTGAACCCAGCTTCCACCGGGATCAAACTCAGGTCATGAGCAGAGAAGCTTGGACTGTAGTACTGCAGCTTTACCACTCTGTGCCACAGGGCTAGTTCTCATAAGGGATTAGGGAGACCTTTTCCTCAGAAATCACACACCCCTCCACGTAATTCCTTTTTCTCTCGGGATTCTTTTTTTCACCATCAGGATTGTTGCTATAGTTCTTCCATAAGGACAAAATACCTTCCCCCCAAATCCCAGTAGAGGACCAAACCCACAGAGTTACACTTAGAATGTTGTTAGGTGAGTTCATTTGATTCTGCTGGAAGAAGGCCTAGGCGAAGTTGCCTACTGGGGAGACCTCCTTTCAGAGGCTACTGTTTAAAAGATTGTATGTTTGGCAAACTGGCTAGAAAAGCCTTTGCACATTTGGCCAGTGGTATCCTGTTTCCTGGAACACTGCCAGATTGAAGCAAAAAGGAAATGTTATGGATTGCAGTTTTATGTTAGTTGGTTGCTATGAACTGAATTGAATAAATAGTAGTAGCCTTGAGGTAGGCTTTATATTCCTTGTCTAAAGTCATACAAGTCTTTTCTTTTACACAGTAGGTTCCTGTTTCTTTCATACACTAAGGTGTTCTTAGTGATATTGCCTGGAACTGTTCCACTCAGCTTATTTTAAAAGCAAATCAGCCTTAAAGTGTTCTAGAAATTTGCTTAAACTGTAATACCGTCTGACCAACCCAAGTTCAAAACTTGGCCCTTTTTGCTGAATCATGTGACAAAGTTTACTTTTGTAATATTTAAAATGGTACTTACAAAAACAGTCCAGATGTTGTGTGAGAGAGAGCCTCAAACAGTACCCTGCACTATCCCATAGGTTCAAGACTACTGTCATGCAAATTAGCAACTGCCATTGTGTGACTCAGTTACTGCCTTTCTTAATTTAAAAGAATGCTCCTCCTTGGATACATTTCTGCAATATTAATTCCCAACCAATTTCATTCTATTTGATCCCTGAGTCTCTTTCCCCTCATACTAAACTCTCAGCTACCTTGCTTATGTACTTGAATATAGTTCCTTACCCTGTGGCAGCACCAGATGTTTCCCCCCCCCAGTGGCTTTTCAAGTGCTGGTACAACCTCCTCATGGCTACTTTAGCACTTAAAAAGGTGTGTGTGTGGAGGGGCTGCAAGATTCACTGGTACTGCCTGGTTAGGCTTCCCAGGCTCCAGTGGGGGATCCCCCGATTTTTCAGGCTCCTCCCTGCTGCCAGCCAGCTGACTGGCAGGTGGAAGCCGCACCACAACAGCTATGTGCCTTTAAATCTGTGCAGGCTTAAAAGAAGCGTCCAAACTGCCTGTGTTTTGGACTCTGTGTGTGCCTTTAAATCTGAGCAAGAGGGAAGCTGAATGGGTGGGGTGAGTAGGCAGAGCCTCATGGGTCTTCCTGGTGAGTGTGTAAAGCATGTGAGAAAGGAAGAGAAGTGAGCAGAGTCCCTCTGTTTGGAGGAAAACTCCACCCCCTAGGCTGCCCTGTTTTTGTTTTCCTGTTCATCTGAAGAAGTTGGTTGAAATACAGCAGATGGTTACATTCAGCAATTCCCATGAGTAAATTGCCCCAGTGAAATCACAAAAGCATCAGCTTGCTTACTGTGTTTATTTTGGCTGCTTTGTGAGAGTGTGTGTGTGAGTCCGCTTTCATTTAGTGGAAGTGCAGCTGCTGGGGGACAAGGCAATAAAGACGATTCAGGGGAACTGCCCTGCTGTATTTTTTATTTATTTTAGGGAATGGGAAAGTCCTGGCTCCACCCCCAAAGTCCTCAAATATTTTCTGAGTTGGATCTGACAACCCTAGCATTGCCCCAATCAGCATCAAGCCCTCACATCAATTTTTTAATGGCTAAATTTTCCTCTAAAATGATGGTCGAGGCTGTGACACCCTTTTCCACTCAGAAAGAGTGGGTACCACTCTCTCTAACCTCTCAGGTTACATGTAATAAGTAGATTGGACATCACAAGCAACCCGTCTTGCCTTTTTAAAAATATGCAGTCAGGACCATTTCAAACCTCAGGTCCTCTCTCTCTGTTGCAAAGACATCCACAGACAGAGTAGCCCAGACCCTTTAATAATAAGCACTCACTCACGCTGAACTATTGGGTTTGGGGCTCAAACACTTTTCCAATTATTCACTGCCACCATTTATTCATATCCCTATAACATATGTGTATAGACTAAGATTTCAAATGGTGCATGTGTGTTTCTTTTGCTTAGACATGCAGCCCACAGGGTTAATTAAAATAGGAAAACCTTTATGATTTGAACAAAATACTGAGGAAAGAAAGGTATAGGTTATAGCATTTCACTACTGTTGAACTTTTTAACTGAGGTCCTATTCCTACAACTGATATCTTTTATTTTCAATTTTATTATTTTCAGCCTGCTTTAAGCAACTCTTCTGCACAGTTCCATTCAGACAGAAATCCTGCTCCTTCCCCCCCATCCTAAACTGCCAACTCCTTTGCTGCTAATTCCTGACATTTTCAATTACTGTTTTCCAAGCCTCCCTCTCTCAACATTGTGTCAGCTTCTCACCAATGAGAAGTGGAACCTAGCCTATCACAGCAGCCATGGCTTGGATGCATGGCCGCCATAATGTGTAGTTTGGATCAGAGAGAAAGACAGATTGGCCAAAGACTAGCCAGTAGACTTCCTGGCAGAATGAGGCTTTAATTTCATATCTCTCAAATCTGTATACTATTAGCCATGTGTGTCCCTCATCTGTTGATAGCTAATTCCATGGATCAGGCCAGGGTCACAAGGATACTAAACATGTCTTAAAATCTGGCTTAAAAAAACCTAGAAGGTATAAAATTCTACGCCCCCCCCCTTGCGTATCAGCAGCATGGAAAATATTCAACAGCTCACCCAGAGTTGCTCTGGATGAGCCACAGAGAGTGATTGGGGTGGGGGAGGAAGTCTTTGCTAACTCGCCCAGAACAGTTCCAGGTGAGCCACAGAGAATAGATATTGGGGAGGGGGGGAAGCATGGGGGGCAGGCAGAAAAAGAGAGTGATGAAGTAGGAGGGCAGAAAGAAAGATAGAGTGATGGGGTAGGGAGCAGAGAGACTGATAAGCATTGGGGAGAAAGTAAGAGATGGAGTGTCACTGTATGAAAGCGGCAGTCATATATTCCCACTCTTTGTTATCTGTAGACATAGTAAGTGGGTGTCTTCCTGTACTGTCCGTCTGTCTGATAGGTTTCAGAACTGTGTTTGAGTTGTTTTTTATACATTAATTTTCTATACCTTAAGGAATCTCAAAACAGCATGCAATCTCCTTCCCTTCTTCTCCCCACAATAGACACCTTGTGAGGTAGGTGAGGCTGAGAGAGTTCACAGAGAACTGTGACTGACCCAAAGTCACTCAGCAGGATTCATGTGGAAGAGTGGGGAATCAAACCCAGTTCTCCAGATTAGAGTCTGCTGCTGGTGTATCCTCCAGACCTATCCTTCATGAGTTAGTTGTAAATCTTGGTTTGACTTCCTTCATCCATTCCCTAAATTTATTTTTATTTTGTATTTATTTTTGTCAATTTATATTCTGCCCTCCTCACATGCGGTCTCAGGGTGGAGTACATCAGATAAAAATCAGTGCATGGATTAAAAACAGTTAAAATATAACATTAAAACAGACAGCCATTGACTAGGATACAAGGAACCAAGGCCGGAGCCACTGGCTAATGAGAACTTCTGAAGACTGGGCCAAACGAAGAGAGAGGCTGCAGTAAGGGAGGCCAACTTGATTGGACACTTGTTACCTCAACCAAAGGCCTGGCAGAACAGCTCAGTTCAGCAGGCTTTTCAAAATGGTAGAAGATCTGGCAGGACCCTGATCTCGTGGAAGCATATTCCACAAGGCCAGAACTAAACCAAAAATTATTTTTATTTATTTATTTCATGAAATTTATATCCTGTCGTCCCTCACAAGTGGTCTAAGAGTGGGTTACAGTAAATAAGTTAAAACAATTCAATAATTTCAATTTCACCTAAAAACCAAGTTAATAGCTACAGGATGGTGATCCATGATACAATAAAATCCCAAGTGCATTGTGTACATGCCCAGGAAGGGCCTGAACACTAGGCATATGAGCCCAGGCGATTGCCTATAACACAGATCAATATAATGTGCAACAAGGTTGTGTATGGTGTGCTTCATAGGAGGGTTAGAGCAGGGAAGGCTGATGAAATAAGACACCCAATGCTTCAACCAAAGGTCTGGCAGAATGGTAATACGGCATGTCTTTTGATAAATAGACAATGAATTGTAGTAAATCTTGCAGGGCTCTGATCTCAGTTGGGAGCATGTTCCACCAGGCTGGAGCCAGAGCTGAACTGGTTCTGACTATGGTTGAGACTAAGCAGAGGTCTTTTGGGCTGTGGACTGATGAGTGTAATGCTCTCTGGGGGACATATTGGGGGAGGCGGTCCCAAAGATATGGTAGTTCCTGACTTCATAGTGCCTTGAAGATAAGTACCATAACCTTGAACTTGATCCGGTACTTGACTGGAAGCCCGTGCAGCTGGCACAACACTGACTGTATATGCACCCACAAAGGTGTCCCAATTAGGAGATGTGCAGCTACATTTTGTACCAGCTGAGGTTTCTGGATCAAATTCAAGGGCAGTTCTGTATAAAGCAAGTTATAGTAGACTATCCTATAGGTGACCATTGCAAGTCACAGGAGATATAGGGAATCAGTTGCCTGACTGATTAAGATGATAAAAGGCCAATCTGGCAACATTTGTGATCTGGGCCTCTATATTAATATTTATTTATATATTGATATTTATTTACATAGTTCCTTCTATGCTGAATGTGTAAGCTCTATTTGATAGTTACACTGCATTCTTATTTGTGTCAGAACTCTCTTCTCTGCGCACGTAAAAAGAATAAGTTTATTTGCAATGGATGCTTCTTGGAAAACACATTTGAAAAGGTTTTTTTAAAAAATACATATCTAACTCTGTGCATTCCAGATCCATTCAACTTTATTCTTATTGGATAATGCGTAGATTTGTAGCCATAATGTAGTACACTGTTATTCAACCACAGAAAAAAGTATCTGCAAAATAGTTTGAATTTAGGTTGGAAGAGAAGGAGGAACTATTCCAGTGTTAAATGTATAGTTCAGACCTTTTCTTCAGAGTAATATGATTCTCTTCCTGATGTCAGTTATGCATTATATATGGCAAAAACTATGCAAAAGTTCTGCTAAATTCAGTATGAAAGGGTTATCACCATCAGTGTTCCCTCCAAGCTGCAGAGTCTGTTGAGCAAAAATTCTTCATTGTGAGCTACTGGTATTAAAGTTGTGAGCTACTGCATAAATTAGTGTGCTCTGGGGCCATTTTTCCTGCGCTAAGACAAAATGTGTGAGCTGGAGGCTAAAAATCTGTGAGCTAGCTCATGCTTACTCAGCTTCGAGGGAACACTGGTTATCACTTTTCTTCTTTTTAGACAGCATGTCCTCTTTTTTTGGTGTCCATATTTTTTTTTGGTGTCCATCTTCTTAAAAAACCCTGATGATAATGTCCTCTTTTTGGATTAGAAGGTTAGGAATATTCCTAGCTAGTAGCAGTTATCACAGCTTAAATATTAGGCGTATTTAAATGAGGTTTGTCTCAGTGATCACTTGTTTGAGGTTGCCAGTTGGGAAATATGTCCTCTTTTGCTTTTCAAAATATGGTAACCATATAATCTTCGTGGTCTCTGTGCATCACACTGATGGGATATAGGCGCCCGCGCCGATCACAATCGGTAAACTTGAAAGCTGCGGATTTCCGCGCCCTAGGCCCAGTGCGCATGCGCAGAAGCCCCACTGCGCATGCCCACTGGGACCGGAGTGGACATGCCACCAGTTCTCTTCTGACCGCCGCTTGGATCAGTCGATCATCTCTATGGTCGGTGAACTTTGTTGGAGCAAGAATCTACATAAACCCAGTCTGACAGCCACAGTATGACAGCTGGTGATCTAGCTGCCAGGCTAGGTCACAGTGACCTGATCAGCAGACCGGCTTGAGCCGGCAGAAGCCAAGTGATGCAATCTGCTGAGTCAGCACGGCCAGGATTGGCTGCTTGGACTATATATGATCTGTGTGTGCATCACACAGGTCTCTCCCTGTGAGATGGTGGTTAGGCGAAGCACTTTGTCCGTGGAGGTGATATTGTATAGACTGCACAAGAGAGCACTTGTCGTGTATATATGTTAATACACCTTTTGGCACTAGTTGCACGTGTCGGCCTGATTTTCTTTCCTGAAGCCCTGTGTCGGGCAAGTCATCTCCCTCACTCTGCTACTCCCGCTCCGACAGGGTTATGGGCCCAGGGCGGTTCCGCTGCGCGGAGGAGAGAGTTGAGAGTTGAGCTGACTGTGAGTTTGGAAAGAGCCGGAGGCGAGGAACGCCGGTGAAGGACACAGAAGCACCACCGTTCTCTGTTTGAGAGCCAGAGGGACGTCGGCAGCCGGCCGTGAGGAGGAGTCGGCACGATGGCTCAGCAACAGCTTGGAGTAGCCGTTGAGAAGCTCACCTCAGCCAACTACGCGGTGTGGAGCCTGAGAATGCAACACTACCTCAAGCGTGAAGGGCAATGGCTGTTCGTGAGTAACCCCCCTGCTGACTTATCTCCTGCCGAGACTGTGTTATCGGATAAGGCACTGGCCAACATAGTGCTGTCTATAGGAGATGACCAGCTGGTTTATGTGCGAGGGAAGGACACTCCCAAGGCTGCCTGGGACGCGTTGAGTGCGGTGCATGTTAGCACCACTGCTGGTTCCCTCATGGCCTTGACAAGGAGGATGTTCCGCACCGTTATGCCGGCTGGAGGGTGTGTGAAAGATCACATCAAACGGCTAACGGACTGTTTCGTTGAGCTGGAGGCAAGAGGCAAGACTGTAGCTCCAGACGACAGAGTGTACATTTTGCTGTCGTCGTTGCCACCTGAGTACACTCCCCTGATAACTTCTCTGGAGACGGTGGACGTAGCGACCCTGACCATGGAATACGTCTGTGCCCACCTGCTTGACTTCCAAGAGAGAATTGCCGCCGTGAGCTGTCCGGGGGTGTCGGCCGGGCAGCGTGCTGTTATCGGTGTGTCCGGGAAGACAGCCAAGAATGAGCCAGCTTTTGCTGCTGGCAGGCGTCCGAAGGTGGAGGAAGTGGAGCCGACTGCGTTTGCAGTCCGTCGCTGCTATGGATGCGGGTCGTCGCAGCACCTGCTCCGAGCTTGCCCTGAGAGGGAGAAGAGGCGGGGGCGTGTGCGGCGAGAGCGGAGGACCGCCAGCCCGTGTGAGGAAGCAACCCGGCTGGTCACGTCTGCAGTAGAGAGCACAGGGTCTGCTTGGATTTTAGACTCCGGGGCAACGAGCCATCTCTGCTGCGAGAAGGAGTTGTTGAAAAACATTGACAGTCCTGAGCATAAGTATGTGAGATTGGCTGATGGGACCACTGCCAATTCTGTTTGCTCAGGCAATGTGGAATTTCCTGCACTGAAATGTATGTTGCAAAATGTGTTGTATGTACCCTCACTGCAGTCTAACCTGTTGAGTGTTAGCACACTGTTTGACCAGGGATACCAGGTGAGATTTGAGAAAACCTGCTGCAAAATCCTGGGAGGTGGGGGAAAGTTGCTTGTGACAGGAAAGAGGGAAGGTAAACTGTATGTGGTCCAGAGTGATTGTGCCCAGGTGGCTCAGGTGTCGAATGAGCCTGTGCACAATAATTGTATACATTTGCTCCATAGGAGACTTGGGCACTGCGGATTTAGGGCGTTAAAGAAAACCCTGGAGCTTGTGCCTAGTTTGAAAGTAAATCCTTGCAAATGTTACTTGGATTGCCAGGTCTGCAAGAAGACCAAAAGCAAGGCGTGTGCTGTTGCTAAAGAAAGCTCAAGGGAAAGCACACGAGCCCTGGAACTAGTCCATTTAGACGTTATTGGCCCATTGCCAAAGAGTCTGTCGGGGAGGAGATACTGCTTGGTGGCCACCGACGACCACACGAGGTACGCGTGGGTTTTCACCATGGTGCATAAGTCTGAGGTGTATAAGACATTCACCAAGTGGGTCAAAGCAGTGGAGAGACAATTAGGGGTTAATCTCCTGGCTGTACAAACCGACAGAGGGGGGGAATTCTTATCTAACCAGATGAAACGTTGGCTGGAGAACAAGGGCATCGCCCACCGTCTGACGAACCCGGCAACGCCCCGAGAAAATGGGCATGGGGCTGTATTGCAGAATGTGATGTATTGCATGTTAGAGGATGCACAACTGCCAATGACCTATTGGGCAGAAACCATACATGCAGCTGTTTTTTTGCAAAATAGGGTTTGGTGTAATACTGTGAAAAATGTGCCTTACAGGTTACTGTTGAACAAGACCCCAGATTTGAGTTCTTTAAAAGTCTTTGGGTCACGGGCTCGGGTTGGCATCCACTCCACGAGTAGCGGGGAGGGGGATGTCCGGGCAGAGAGCCTAATTTTTCTGGGCTACAAGCCAAGGGCCAGGTGTTATCGTTTCTGCAATAGCAAAAGCAAGATAACACTTAGTAAGAGTGCCCAGTTCAATGAAGAAAGCAGCTGGCCAAGGTTGCACTCCTTGCAGAAACAATTTGTCCTGCTGCCAAGTAGCGATAACGATGTTGGAGCGCAGCCCAGAACTCCAGCCCAGGAGGTGGCACCCAGTGGGGCTGGAGAAGGTGAGCCGAATGCTGGCACAGAGCCTGACGAGCAGAGTCAGGAGGCAGAGCCTCAAATGCAGGAACTGGAGGTAAAGTGTGAGAGTCAGGAGGTTCAACACCCAATTACAGGGGCAGAGCAACCAGCCCAGGAGGTGGGAACAGAGCAACCCGAAGAAGACAAAGCTGGTCCAAGCACAGGGCCACGGGTGTCTGCCAGGTCCACCAAAGGCCAACGTCCCGCTAGGTACAAGTGTCCCTATGTCACTCTGACTGTCAATCCAGACCCACCCGGATTAGAGGAAATGTTAAAAGAAAAGGCTAAGAAATGGAAAGCCTGGGTGGCAGAGTGCGAGGCAAGGGAGAAGGAGGCTGAAGCCAAGCGTCTGAAAGAGCTGGCTGAACAGGAACACGATGATGTGTTTTACAATCATGATGAGTTCCTGCACGAATTCCGGAAAGGGTTCCGAGCTACGTAAATATGAACTGTAATGTTGCTGGTGGACATGTATGTAAACTGTGTAAAGTGTTTTGGTGCACTGGGTTTAAATAGATTAGGAGGTGTGTTGGAGCAAGAATCTACATAAACCCAGTCTGACAGCCACAGTATGACAGCTGGTGATCTAGCTGCCAGGCTAGGTCACAGTGACCTGATCAGCAGACCGGCTTGAGCCGGCAGAAGCCAAGTGATGCAATCTGCTGAGTCAGCACGGCCAGGATTGGCTGCTTGGACTATATATGATCTGTGTGTGCATCACACAGGTCTCTCCCTGTGAGATGGTGGTTAGGCGAAGCACTTTGTCCGTGGAGGTGATATTGTATAGACTGCACAAGAGAGCACTTGTCGTGTATATATGTTAATACACCTTTTGGCACTAGTTGCACGTGTCGGCCTGATTTTCTTTCCTGAAGCCCTGTGTCGGGCAAGTCATCTCCCTCACTCTGCTACTCCCGCTCCGACAAAATATGGTAACCATATAATCTTCGTGGTCTCTGTGCATCACACTGATGGGATATAGGCGCCCGCGCCGATCACAATCGGTAAACTTGAAAGCTGCGGATTTCCGCGCCCTAGGCCCAGTGCGCATGCGCAGAAGCCCCACTGCGCATGCCCACTGGGACCGGAGTGGACATGCCACCAGTTCTCTTCTGACCGCCGCTTGGATCAGTCGATCATCTCTATGGTCGGTGAACTTTTCTTGAATTATTAGGATTCATTGGATTTCCAGAGACTTTCTTAGTTTCTTAGTGTTTTTTTCTTTCGTTAGATGATGAGAGTAGAGGCGGAAAGGGTTATTTAACTCCTTTCCCTTTCCCCCCCTTTTCTTTAACCCCCCCCTTCCCCTTTGCATGGAAAAGCGCTGGGGATTTTTCAAGAGGTGTGCAAAGTGCGGGAGTAAAATCGCCCCACCTGATGGCCACACACTCTGTCTGCTCTGCCTGTGAGAGTCGCATAGACCTGACTCGTGCACACATTGTGCCAGGTTTTCGAAGCAGACAAAAAAGAATCGGGCAGCCCGTCTAGCAGCTGCATTGATGGAACAGGCATTGTCCCCAAAAAAGATGTCGACTTCATCGGACCGAGTCCACAAACAATCGACATCGGAGTCGGTCGATACCAACAGACCCCTTTCCGATGCCGATCGCCCCACAAAGAGAGCGGGCTTGGCATCTAAGTCGGACTCCTCCACTCCTGCAAAACAGCCAAGGGAGGAGAAGGGAGCTCAGCCGGAAGTGAAAAAGAGGAAGAAGACGGACAAGCTCAAACACAGCAAGACTATCGCTCTCTCCTTTCCAGCGTCTCCATCGGACCCGACGGCCCCTATTGTTCCACCGCTGAAGCTTTTCGCTTCGCCAAGTCATCGGCTAAGCCCTCCGATGCTGGCTTCCATGTCGACTCAGATTGCCATCTCATCTGACTCTGACCGCAACTTAGATCTAACGCAGCGCTCGGGTGCGGAGGACAGTCCTCCCGAACTCATTCATACTGTTGCTGAGACCCCTTGGTCGCGAAGCCCTCTTTGAGATCGATTGGACAGCCCCTCGGGGTCGATCCCACAGTCCTCGTCGAGGGAGCTCTTACACTCCTTGACCTCGATCCCGGAGACTTCGACGTGATCGCTCCAAAAGCCTTCAGCGAGACCGATCCCAGAGTCCTTGACGTCGGTGCCGATCTCGGGATTCGGAAGGGGATGGATCCCCACACAACCGCTCGCCAAGACTGCGACCTAAAGAAGACTCTCCGCACAGAAGGCTGCCACCTCCACTGCCGTGGTATCAGTGGCAATGGCAATATGTATACGGATCGTACCCGATGCCTTCGGTTTTTCCTTGGTTTCCCCTGAGACAGACGGAATGGGACCAGTACTCGGAAGCATCCTGCAGATCTTGGATGTCGTATTGGCCTCCGAAACGTGCTCCATCTGCTTCGGTGTCGAAACCACCCGATGCCGAATCGCCTCATCGGCAGAAAGTGTCTCCGCATTCCCAAGGCGCTGAGCAGGTCATGATCCCAGAGTCGGGTCTGCCTCCAGACACACCGCGGCCTCCATCAGACCATACAGAATTGCCGGAAGGTTCCCCTAGATCGGAAGAAGGTTCAATCCTGGAGGAACAAGGGGCTTCTTCATCGCCGGAAGAACCATCGCCTTCACATAAGATGGTTGAGGAACAACCCATACCCCATTTGAAGACCTCAAATCTTACGGGGACCTCATAAAACGAATGGCCCAGTCCTTATCTCTACCCAAAGTCCAACCTCAGTCTGTAGTCACGGACAACGTCTTTGACATTGTCCAAATGGACACATCCACGGCAATAGCTCTGCCACTAACCACGGTGATGTTACATACAGCAAAAGCTTCATGGGACAAGCCTGCGTCCACACCTATATCTTCTTGCAGACTTGATCACATGTATAGAATTCAGGAATCCACAGCCGACTTCTTATTCAACCATCCCAAACCTAACTCAGTGGTTGTAGCCTCATCGTCAAAGGCAAGAAAGACTCACACTGCTCCCCCCCCCCCCCGATAAGGAGGGGAAGAAGCTTGACAACCTAGGAAGACGCCTCTACTCGGCAGGCTCGCTAGGAGTGAAAGTCACAAACTACTCAGCCTGCATGGGGCGCTACCACTATTCTGCCCAATCTTCGTGAACATTCTAAAAATGCTATTAAGACAATCCAGAAAGAGGGTATGACGTTGGGCAAACAGCAGCTAAACTCGGCCAAGCACTCAGGAGATATAGGGGTAAAGACTATTACTACAGCCATCACTCTAAGAAGACACTCCTAGTTAAGATCAACTGCATTACAACCAGACATGCAGGCATACATCGAGGATCTCCCCTTTGATGGAAACGGATTATTTAGTGCCAATACAGATTCTGTATTACAGGAGATGGACAAAAGCATTAGAACATCCAGGAATGTAGGAGTTCCTGTCTCATCCCGATCACAGAACAAACACCCTTGGACCAAACCATGGAGCAAAAAGCCGTTCTCGAAACCACCTGTGGAGCAACAATGGAGGCCGAAAAGCACGACATCCTTTTCCAAGCCTCTGTACAATCCCAAGTCCAAGTATTCTCCTGCCTCTTCCCAGTCATCTCAGCAGAAGGGAAATAGGCAGCCCAAGCAGGGACTTTGACTGGTTTCTCCCCTGCTCTATGTCCCTCCCTTCTACCTCGGACCATACCCGACTCTTCCCCTTTTTACAGGCATGGTCCAGAATAACTACAGACCAGTGGGTCCTGTCGATAATCCGGCTGGGTTACCGGATAGAATTCCATCAAAATCCCACAGTTCTGACCTTCGTCCACACCACCCCTTCTCCTACTCTACGAGAGGAGGTTCAATCGCTCCTTCACAAAAATGCAATAGAACCAGTTCCAGCGAATCAGGAAAGACTGCGGTTTTACTCTCGATATTTCACAATTCCAAAACGAGACGGAGATCTTCGACCCATCATGGACCTTCGAGCCCTAAATTTCTTCATTTCACACCACAAATTCAAAATGACCTCCTTAACCAACATCCTTCCTCTTCTCAATCAGGGGGATTGGATGGCCACTCTGGACCTACAGGACGCATACTTTCATATCAGCATACACCCAGCTCACAGAAAGTTCCTCAGATTCACCATCGGGACTGCTCATTATCAATATCGAGCTCTACCCTTCGGTCTCTCCATGGCTCCTCGGGTCTTTACAAAGACAATGGTGGTCATTGCAGCCCATCTAAGACTGCAGGGCATCACGGTATTCCCATACATAGATGACTGGCTTCTGGTAGCAGAGTCAGAATCTCGTCTAATACAACACATCAATACCACTCTGACCCTCCTGTAGGAGTTGGGATTATAGGTCAACAAAAAGAAATCCTGCCTTCAACCTTCCCAGAAAGTACAATTTATAGGAGCAATCCTGGACATGCAGGCCTGCAAGGCATTCTTACCAACAAAGAGGGCAGACGACATTATATCCCTGGTGCAGATCTTCCTCCGCAATTCGACAGTTACAGCACTGCAGATTCAATGCCTTCTGGGTCTAATGGCCTCGACCACATCAGTTCTAGTATTTGCCAGATTCTACATGAGAATATTACAGTTGTGGTTCCTCAGACACTTCCGATGCCAAGTGGACCTTCCATCGCGCAAGATGATCATTCCACAGTCGGTCTTATCTACCCTCGTGTGGTGGCAGCAGAAACGGCACCTTCTAGAAGGAGCGCCATTCCACAGACAAAACCCTACAATAACCATAACTTCAGATGCGTCCCTGTGGGGGTGGGGAGCACATGTGAACGGCATTCGTGTGGGAGACAGGTGGCCGAAATGCCATCTACAATATCACATAAACTTTCTGGAGTTATTGGCGATTCATCATGCCATTCTTTCCTTTCTGCCGTTAATTGCGAACAAGACGGTGGCAATCTTGACGGACAACACCACCGCGTTGGCCTACATAAACAGGCAAGGGGGCACAGTATCAAGAAAGTTGTGCCTGTTAGCTCTGCGCATATGGGAGATTTGCAGGGAAACAAACACGGCTTTAGCAGCAACCAGAATGCCTGTGCAGACTTTCTCAGTCGCGGGGGAGCCGCACTCCACGAGTGGGAACTCAACTGGGAATTTCTCCAACCCGTATTCCAGAAGTGGGGGACACCAGAGGTGGATGTGTTCGCCACAAGCAGCAACACAAAGTGCAAGAGATTTTGCTGCAGGGGAGGAGTGGATCCACTGTCGTTGGGGGACGGTTTGCTGTTCCCATGGAACCAGCGGCACGTATACTTGTTCCCTCCCATTCCATTAATCACCAGAGTAGTACACAAGATCTACAGCGAGCAACCGAGAGGGATTCTCGTCACCCCCTGGTGGCTCAGACAACAATGGTTCTCTCCAATTCTGCGGCTATCCAAGAGAGTCTTCCATCAGTTTCCCATAGTCCCAAACCTTCTTTTGTCCCACCAGGAACTAGTGGTCCACCACGATGTTCCACATCTAAAACTAACAGCGTGCAGGCTGATCTAAGGTCACTTTCTGTAAGAGCACAGCATGCCATCCTAAATAGTAGAAAACCATCTACTTGGAAGTCCTACGAGTACAAATGGTCGAGGTTCGTACAATTCGCTTCAAACGCCTTGGTTGATCCGAGGATAGCAGGCCTTCCTATGATTCTGGACTTCTTGCTCACTTTACTAGAAGATATTGGATTTATATCCCGCCCTCCACTCCTAAGAGTCTCAGAGTGGTTCACAATCTCCTTTATCTTCCTCCCCCACAACAGACACCCTTTGAGGTGGGTGGGGCTGGAGAGGGCTCTCACAGCAGCTGCCCTTTCAAGGACAACCTCTGCCAGAGCTATGGCTGACCCAAGTCCATTCCAGCAGGTGCAAGTGGAGGAGTGGGGAATCAAACCCGGTTCTCCCAGATAAGAGTCTGCACACTTAACCACTACACCAAACTGGCTCTCCTACACCAAACTGGCTCAACTAGATAAAGGGTTAGCGGTATCATCAATAAGGGTGTACTTAGCTGCCATTTCGGCCAACCATGCACAAATTGAAGGACATTCGGTCTTCACACACCCTAATACTAAAAGGTTTCTCCAAGGGCTTATTAGATTGTATCTGTCAACTAGATACCCTACTCCAACCTGGGACCTTCCAGGAGTTTTGCATGCTCTGGCAGGGAAGCCTTTCGAGGCAATGGCGACATGTTCCCTCCAGCTGCTGACATGGAAAACAGCTTTCCTGATAGCTATTACCTCTGCGTGCAGAGTGGGCGAACTTGCTGCACTACGCTGTGATGACCCGTATTTGCGCTTCAATAATGAGGGAGTTTGGTTACGTCCAGACATCACTTTCCTTCCTAAGGTGATTTCCTCTTTTCAGCTGAATACGGAAATTTGTTTACCTGTTTATTTTCCTAGCCTGAGCACAGAGTCGGAACGAAGACTTCATGCTCTGGATGTGAAAAGGGCACTTTCCTTCTATTTGCATCGTGTAGGTCCATTTCGGAAGGACACCAGACTTTTTGTTTTGTACGCTTCAGCTTCGCTGGGCCGTAAGATCTCGTCTCAAAGAATCTCCAAGTGGATTACAGAGACCATCAAGCTTTGCTACTTGTTAAACAAGAGACCTCTTCCTGGGCCTATCCGAGCTCACTCTACTAGGGCAATGGCCACCTCCGCAGCTTTCATGAAAGGGGTTCCGTTGTGGGACATTTGTAAGGCTACCACTTGGTCCTCTCCGCATACCTTTGTCAGGCACTATGCGCTGGACCTTCGCTGGCATCAGTGTTCATCGGTGGGCCGTGCTGTTCTTTAGTCTCTTCCCTGCTGATGGACCGTTGCACCCTCCTCCAGGTAGGCTGTTAGCTTGCTAGTCTCCCATCAGTGTGATACACAGAGACCATGAAGAAGATAAACAGGTTTCTTACCTGTAACTGATGATCTTCGAGTGGTCATCTGTGCAGTCACACTACCCGCCCTCCTTTCCCTCTGCTGCCGGTCCATCCGTGGATCATGCAGCGGTCAGAAGGAACTGGCGAGATGTCCGCTCCGGTCCCAGTGGGCATGCGCACTGGGCCTTCTGCACATGCGCACTGGGCCTGGGGCGCGGAAATCCGCAGCTTTCAAGTTTACCGATCGTGATCGGCGCGGGCGCCTATATCCCATCAGTGTGACTGCACAGATGACCACTCGAAGATCATCAGTTACAGGTAAGAAACCTGTTTCTATGGAATCATGCTAAGGTGAAAAGATTTATATTGCTGACAAGTGCCTAGGAAATGTTAAAGAAGTCATGAATACAATGGTGATTTTCACATGGGCTTGGTATGGGGAACACTTTTTTTTGCTTCTTCCCTTTCTCAAAATGAAGGCAGGAATGAGGGAGCCATGTGGCAGGCAGCCAATGGAGACATGGTATTTTTAAGTAGCTCCATCTTCCTCATCCTTTTAGGTTTATGCCACAATGGCTGTCTAGCCTCCCACCCTTCAAAAGAATTGTGTAAGATTAGATGGCTGCTTTGAAGCCAAGACATTTTTGGAATCTCAGTACAGCATTGCCCTTTTTATACTGCTTACAAGGTGGGCATGAGTTTGAATAGTTCAGACTGGATATATAGTTGGCTTCAGGCTCAAGATGGGGCTTTTAGAAGGTACAGTACAGTTTTATTTAAACTGTAGCAGCGGGTGTCAAACTCATTTGTTATGAGGGCTGGATCTGATATAAATGAGACTGTGTCATAAAATGTAATGCCATGTAGCAGAGATATAAATGTTATAAAGCAGTTCCTCCTAACCTTTTTGGCACCACGGATTGTTTTTGTGGAAAACAATTTTTCCACAGGCTGGTGGAGGTGGGGTGCTGGGTTTTTGCTCCCCAGGCTGCTCCCTGTGCCCACACCCTCTCCCTGCCCCCCCGGGGGTCTTTAAATGAGGCGTAGACGAAGGTTGCTGCTGCGTTGCCCCTTCTGCCTGCCTGGGACCCAGGCAGATGAAAGAAGTGGTGCTTTGGAGCGAGGCCACACTGCCTCTTTCATCTGTCTGGGTCCTGGGTGGGCAAGAGGTGCAATGGGGCTGCTCTGCCTTGCTCTGAGGCAAGGGGAGGCAGCCTCAGAGCAAGGCCACATTGCCTCTTTCATCTGCCGGGGTCCCGAGCGGGCGAAAGGGGCAGTGAGGCTGCTCTGCCTCAGAGCAAGGCCACGCTGCCACTTTTGTCCACCCGAATCCCAGGTGGGTGAAAGGGGCAGTATGGCATTTCTGCCTTGCTCCGCAGCCCAGTTGCTAACAGGCCATGGATTAGTATAACTCTTGTTATAAAAGACACAGAAAAAAATTAAGATATTTTAAAAAAAACTTTAAATAAAACGTTGGCACTCTTACAATATTTTGTTTATGTAACAGTCTCTGATAACTGACACTTCTTCCTCTGAATTATTGCATCAAATGTCTGTGCAGTAGCAATCTTGAGTTTGCTGTTCAGGTGTGTATCTGTAAGCTGCAAACATACTTTTGATTTATTGACATTCATTACAGAAATTTCATGGCCAGGGTTCTGAGCCTAGGACCCATGGTAAAACATGAAATGGCTGGGCATTGCAAGTTTTTGTTCATAAGTTGCTTCATGTGCTGGTTAAGAACATGTGCAGGCATCCTGACACAGACTGGGGGCAATGTGTTTGTCTACAAAACTATAGTGTTCTCCTGAGAAATATCTACAACTCCTATGAGACAGTGCAGGTATAGAGAGACAGCAATGTATTGTGGTCAGTATCAGCCTACTTATATGGGAAGCTATAACAGCACCCACCTCACGGTCACACTGGATTGCTTCTATGTGCTGTTTATGGCTATCCCAGCCCCTCTTTCTCCTCAGTTCTTCCTTTAAAAATTTTTACCTCACGAATATAAACCTCAAGGGGTGGGTATGATATGGATTTCTCTATCTTAGTCTCTTCGGGGGTTTTGCTTTCAGATGGGTGTATAATTCTAATTTGTAGGGGACCACAGCATCTTTGACAGTTTTCCCAAATTATATAGGCACCAGAGAACTTTAACGTAAACCACAGATATTTATTTCAACACGAAGTCTTCACTTGGGGATATGGGAGATATATACAAGGGCTATAAAGTATCTCATGCAGTTAACAAGTTGCTTAGTTGTTTCAGGCTTTCTAATATAACTTCCTTCTTAGGTCTCTCAGGTTCACAGTTCCTATATAAACACTCTCCAACACTAGCAAAGGCTGGCCTCTTGGGTGTAATGTGCCAAGTCTCTCAAGTCGAATGGAGCTTCTACTCCCAGCCCTTCAGACTTCCAGACCCACATATATTCCCTCAACCACCTCTCTAGATCTTAAGAGATGTATATAAGTGTCTGTTACGGTTCAGATCTTCACAGTGACTCTCATTCTTAGTCACACACAGCCCCTTGCTGTTTTTATAGAGCTAGCAGTCAGCTTTTCTTCTCATGAAGACTCTCCACAGCTACTGCCCCAGCTCCCTCAAAGACCGACTCTCTCTCAGATTCTGTCAGGCACTAACTGACTCCCTCAGCCATTAACTGACAATCTCACACTGAGAGCTCAGAGCACTCTGCCCCCCACCCTCAGGTCACCTGACGCAGGCTCTGTGCGTCTTCAGTTTTATGTTTAACCCATACCTTACTGTCACAGAAGCCTAGGTTCAAAATTCCCAGTCAACAAAGGAAATGTATTGGGTGAACTTGGTCTGGACACATATACTCATCCTAATTCACCTCACTGTCTTGTTGTTGTTCCTCATCTAAATAGTTCATATTGCTTTCCTACTGAGAAAAACTGGATCTTGAACACATGAATACAATCAAAAGGGGGAGGGAACCCAGTTGCACCCAGGAGAGGCCTGGCATAACGTGCCCAGCAAAACACACACTGTAGCAAGACACACAAAAACTCATACCGTGAATAAAACTTTGTTGGTCTTAACGGTGCTTTATATTTCTCCTATGAGATTGAGGCAGCCAAGCAAAGCAAGCTCTCCCTCCTTCAGGAAGGGGAAGAAAGGCTTATCTTTGTCTCCCATGTAATTGGAGCCTGGCCAGGAAGCAAGCTCTGGCTCATACCCTCTCTCCCCCTGGGATGAGCAGCCTCAGCCACTGCAGGAAACAGAAGCTTGCCTGTCAATCTGTCTTTGAGGTTGAGAGAGTCTAGTAAAGCAATCTGCTACTTAAAAGCAACAGCAGAACTAGAGAAGGAAGCAGGAGACAGCCAGTTCCTTGCAGGCCTGATAGGAGCCCTCTAGGGGCCTGATCCATCCCACGGCCACGTGTTTGACACCAGAGTAAACTGGCAAGCACCCTTAGACCTCTTATGTGTCAGGGAGGTTTACCACGGCAATTTCTTGGAGCTGGCTGGCTTGAGGAATTTGGTAAGGAGGACTTCCTTGGGATCAGCCTCCTTCATTTAACCCCAGTTTCAACTGGCATGGGAGAATAGTGATGTGGGTCTTTCTTGGAATGTCTTATGATATGTAGACAATGAAAAGCAGAGCACATGAGGTTTGAGCCATGGTTGGTTTCTCTGAGCATGGGAGGCTGAAGGAGGCAACCAGCCTCAAAGAGTACCCAAGATGAAGGTATTTTGCTCTGATTCATAGGAAGAATATATAAATCTATCATGTTGTTGATCATCCTTAAATAAAGTTAGCCCTAGGTTAACACTGAACTCTTAAGAGGTTTATGATAACTAACTTTGAGGTTATATTGGGAAGTCTGGGTTTCTGTGTCCTTTTACAGTATTCATATGCCTCTAGAGCAGCAACATGCCTCTGGAGCAATTACTTTTTTCAGTTTTAAAGTAGAATACTTATTCTGTATAAACATTCCCACTGTATCATTTTCTGATGCATTCTGTGTCCATTTTCACATTCTAACCAACAATATGAAAGCAAACAAGGAAATAATTAATATGGCTGAAAATGATCTCTTCTTGCTGGCAGTCACAGATTACCAGGTCTCTGCCATGTCCTTATCTCTTGCTTAATAAAAATAAAATCCGTGATCAAAAGCATTAGTAGTTGACTGGAGTTGAATGATATAACAAAGACTTACAGTAAAAAGTGTTTGAACAAAATATACGGAAACCATGAATGGTAACTCCATTTCAAAGCTATTTCTGCTTGATTAGCAGGGTCTGCAAGAACAGTTTGCCTTTCTTATTTGGAAAAAAAATATCTGTTAGCAGCCAATTTGCTTGCAGTTCAGAGTTAGGCACATAAAGTGTTATTGAAATCAACAGTTCTTATGCAGTTGTAGTTTTAAATGTGACTAGGATTGAGGTCACCTGCATAATATTCAAATATATAGGAATAACAGTTTTCCAAATAGATTCCCAGAAGGTAAGGTATTTCTCAGGTTATTTGGAATGGCAAGGAGAAGCATCTGCTGGGGACATGGTGATGTTTTTAAACAGGTGCCCCCTTTTTAGTCACAATGTGTTCTGCCTTCATGCAAGAGTAGATATGAAGTCAGAGAGTTTTATGCTACAACCCATCATTTCTCCCCCCTCCCCCACACCAAAGAAGGTTGTGGACTACATGAGTTGGAGACTCTATGTGTTTTATAGCAGTTACAACTCATAATGTGAATGAAGTTTGATGTTTGTGGTTTAAACATTGCTTGCAAATGTAGACTGTGATAACTCAGTTCATTGTGGCTTCTTAAACACATGCAACTTGAGTGAGTACTAATACATGTAAAGCATAAATGCCGTATAATCGCATTTGGAGTGTGTAAGTTGCTTCAGCATTTTGATGCACTGATGATTTAATCTATTAGACAATTGGAAATGTGCTTTATTTTCACAGTCCATTATTATTGTTGTTGTTGCAATCTTTTCCAGACGGCTGGCTGGCAATGACCTTGCGTTTATTCATCCGAAGGCCTTGTCTGGGTTGAAGGAACTCAAAGTTCTGTAAGTAATCAAATTCCAAAACTTCACTGGATAGTGCTTTCCTTTCTTGTCCGGTCAGCATATTCACTGAGGTTTAAAATAGTGGGGTTTCTGAATTTCTGCACAGCCCCTTAGTAAGATGGAAAACTTTATTAATTGCTATTTTAAAATAGTTTTAGTGGTATATTGTGGTATAAATGCTTATTGCTGCATTTAATTGAAATTCAGGTGTTTGTTTGATCCAAAGACTGTACATAAAGCACTGTGGTATCAATTGAACTGGAAGATAATGGAAGCTGCTCAGTGTGCAAACAATCAATGCATAGGAGTTTGTGTGGTTCTTTTGATTTTTTTTTACCATGCCCAGGGGCTGATAGGCTATTTAACTTTCAGGGAATGTTTGTGGTGGACTGCTGGCCTCCAGGATTAAACAGAATCAAGCCCCTGAAGCACTGCAGGGACCACTCATGCTCTGACCAAGCCTCTGCAAAATCAGGGCCCACCATAATTTCTCATGACAAACTAAAACTGACCAGACTCTTATGGCAGCAGTTAACTATTCACAAAGAGCTTGCTCTACAGAGCCATCTCAACATGGTTCTGTCTCAAGTGGCCACCATCTGTTAAGCAAAGCGGTTTTCCATGTATGCCTCAAAATCCTGGATTGTACATTAGAGCTTTTGGATCAGTGTACTAATCTCTAGAAATCATGGTGCACCTCTTTTCACTTAAAAAAAAATCCTTTGTTTCAGATTCTTGGGATGGGGTAGGTATATATATATATATGCATGCTGGGTTCAGGTAGCCAGCTCAAGATTGACTCAGCCTTCCATCCTCCGAGGTCGGTAAAATGAGTACCCAGCTTACTGGGGGGAAAGCATAGATGACTGGGGAAGGCAATGGCAAATGACCCCGTAAAAAGTCTGCCATGAAAACATTGTAAAAGCAATGTCACCCCAGAGTCAGAAATGACTGGTGCTTGCACAGGGGACTACCTTTAGCTTTATATGTGTGTGTGTATTCTATGTAAAGTTTCTGGGAGAGGTCATATGGAGATCTGGATTGAGCTGCAAGCAATATGCAGATGACATTCAAGTCTGCCTTGATCTTAGGGAGGCTGTGGAAATTGTGAACAGGAGCCTGGAGGCAGGTTTGGAATGGATGCGGAATAACAAGCTGAAATGTAATCCTGAAAATATAGGGGTGCTGTTGGTGGGGGGAAGGTTATCCTCTGTTTGGATGTGGTGGTTATTTAGTCGCACAGTCGAGTCTGACTCTTTGCGACCCCATGGACAAAGTCACGCCAGGCCCTTCTGTCTTCCACCATCCTTTGAAGTCTGCTCAAATTTGTATTAGTTACATCAGTAACGCTGTCCAGTCATCTCATCTTTTGCTGTCCCCTTCTTTTTTTGCCTTCTGTCTTTCCCAGCATAATTTGGTGGCCAAAGTATTTGAACTTCAGCTTCAGCATCTGATCTTCCAGGGAGCAGTCTGGGTTGATTTCCCTTAGGACTGACCGATTTGATCTTCTTACAGTCCAAGGGACTCTCAAGATTCTTCTTCTGCATCACAGCTCGAAAACATGTATTCTTCTGCACTCGGCCTCCTTAAGGTCCAACTCTCACAGCCAGACATTACTGCTGGGAATACCATAGCTTTGACTATACGGATTTTGTTGGCAGGGTGATGTCTCTGCTTTTTATTATACTGCCTAGGTTTGCATAGCTGTCCTCCCAAGGAGCAAATGTCTTTTAATTGCATGGCTACAGTCACCATCTGCAGTGATCTTGAATCCCAGAAATGTGAAATCTGTCACAACTTCCATGTTTTCTCCTTCTGTTTGCCAAGGAGTGATGGGGCCAGATGCCATGATGTTAGATTTTTTGATGTTAGGTTTCAAGCCTACTTTTGGGCTCTCCTCTTTCATTCTCAACAAGAGGTTCTTTAGGTCCTCCTCACTTTCTGCCATTAGAGTGGTGTCATCTGCATATCTGAGGTTGTTGATGTTTTTCCCGGCAATCTTAATTCCTTCTGCTTCATCCAGGCCGGCATTCAGCATGATGTACTCTGCATATAAATTAAATAAGCAGGGTGACAATATACATCCTTGTCAAACTCCTTTTCCTATTCTAAACCAATCAGTTGTTTCATATCCCGTTCTGACAGTTGCTTCTTGACCCTTATATTGGTTTCTCAGGAGACATGTGAGGTGAGCTAGTACTCCCATCTCTTTAAGGACTTGCCACAGTTTGTTGTGATCCACACAATCAAAGGCTTTAGCTTAGTCCATGGAGCAGAAATAGACGTTTTTCTGATACTCCTGTGTTTTCTCGATAATCCAGCAAATGTTGGCAATTTGATCTCTAGTTCATCTACCTCTCTGAAACCCAGCTTGAACTTCTGGTAGTTCCTGATTTACATACTGCTGAAGCCTAGCTTGTAGGATCTTTAACATGACCTTGCTGGCATGTGAAATGAGTGCAATGGTACGATAGTTTGAACATTCCTTGGCATTACCCTTCTTTGGGATTGGAATATAAACTGACCTTATCCAATCCTGTGGCCACTGTTGCATTTTCCAACTTTGCTGACATAATGTGTGCATCACTTTAACAGTATTGTCTTTTAGAACTTTGAATAGCTCAACTGGGATACCGTCATCACCGCTCGCTTTGTTGTTGGTAATGCTTTCTAAGGCCCATTTGACTTCACACTCCAGGATATCTGGCTCGAGGTCAGCAGTTTCACTCTCATGGTTGTCAAGGACATTGAGATCCTTCTTGTGTAATTCTTCTGTGTATTCTTACCACCTCTTCCTAATCTCTTCTGCTTCTGTTAGGTCCCTACCGTTTTTGTCCTTTTTCATGGCCATCTTTGCACGACACGTTCCCTTGATTTCTCCAATTTTCTTGGAGAGATCTTTCGTCCTTCCCATTCTGTTATTTTCCTCTATTGCTTTGCATTGTTCCTTCAGGAAGGCCTCCTTATCTCTCCTTGCTGTTCTCTGGAAATCTGCATTCAGTTGAGTGAATCTTTCCTTTTCATCTTTGCTTCTGTTGGATAAACAGGTGGCAGCGGTGACTGGGGTGCCTTTAAGCAACTATGGCTGGTGAATCAGCTGTGGCTTTTCCTGTGGTGCATGCCCTGGTAACATCTAGAATAGATTTTATTTATTATTTCTTTAATTGTATGTATATCCCGTCCTCCCTGCCGAAGCAGGCTCAGGGCGGCAAACATGGCCAATAGGCAAAATTAAATACATTAAAACCGGTTAAAAGCAATTACAATTGCAACCTTAAAACTATTTGAAACAGCCAATACGATAACATTAAGTGCAATTTTTAAAAAGTAAAGGTAATCCCCTGTGTAAGCACCAGTCGTTTCCAACTCTGGGGTGACGTTTTATCACGTTTTCATGGCAGATTTTTTATGGGGTGGTTTGCCATTGTCTTCCCCAGTCATCTACACTTTACCCCCAGCAAGCTAGGTACTCATTTTACCGACCTTGGCAGGAGACAGCCTTGAGTCGGCTACCTGAACCCAGCTTCTGCCAGGATCGAACTCAGATCGTGAACATGATGGCAGTGTAACAGATCTCTCCAGATGACTGCAGTGTGCTTTATGTGGGTCTGCCCTTGATACAGAATGTTGTGGTTGGAGTGGGTAGTAAGGAACCATATCCCTCTAGTCTTGTTCCACCTGCAATGGCTTCCAGTTTACTTCTGTGATATTAGAAGAAGTTGACCTTGGAGTAAAAATTCAGGGTGCTGGTAAAGCCTTATATGGCCTGGGACCAACATATCTTAAAGCAGGGGTATCGAACTCATTTGTTATGAGGGCTGGATCTGATATAAATGTGGCCTTGTAGGGCCAGGCCATGTCAGGTTGGGCTGGGCCATGTAAGGCCAGACCATATATATACCTATTTAAGATTAGGGAGCAGAGATATAAACTTTATAAAGGACACAGAAAAACACAACTAAATTTTTAAAAAAACCACCTTAAAACATGCTTAAAACATTAGCACTTGTTGGTCTTAAAGGTGCTTTCTTTGTATTTCTCCCATGGGATCCAGGGAATTGGGCAAAGGAAGCTCTGGCTCTTTCCTTCCCTCCCCAGGGGACCAGGAGGGGGAGGAGCCTCAGCCAATAGAAGGAAGAGAGGCTTAGCTAAGTAGCTCTGCTGTGCGATTGAGTAAGCCTTGCAAAGTATGCTGTTATGGAGAAGGAAGTAAGAGTTAGGGACAAGGAAGCCAGTTGCTTGGAGACCTGATAGGAGCTCTCCGGGGGCATGACTCGGCCCCCAGGCCGCATGTTTGACACCCCTGCCTTAAGGACTTCCTTCTCCCATACGAACCTACCCACTCCAGTTATCCTCAGCAGCCCTCTGTCAGTTGCCCTTGCCATCTGAGGCTAGACAGGCAGTGACCTGAGAAAGGGCCTTTTCCGTCATGGCACCAAATTTTGAAACTTTCCCCAGAAAATTTGTCTCCCTCTATTAGTGTCTTTTGCCTGGGTGTGAAGACTTTTTTTGTTTTATCTAGCATATCTGCAATAACACCTTTAGGTTCTCCTTCTACTGTTGTTTGTTGAAGTGTTTTAACGTGAATTTTGTATTTAATTGTAATTAAATTATTTAAATACTTCAATGTTTTTATGTTTGCTGCCTTGAGGATGCTGATTGGGTGGAAAGAAATAAATACAATAAATAAATGCAAGGTTCAAGGAGGATATGAATTTTTCTCCTCAGTAGTTATGGGGGTCAGATTGCAATCATTTTGTTTAGAATTGCAGAATGCAGGAGGAAATGGGAGGTGTGTAGAAGTGTGTGTGGTTGAGAGGGTCTTCTAAATCTGTTTACACTGCTCATGTTCTTTTACAGCACTCTGCAGAACAACCAGCTGAAAACTGTTCCTAATGAGGCCATTAGGGGACTAAGTGGGCTACAGTCTCTGTAAGTTCTTTTGTAAATTGTCGGTGCCTGCATCTGTTGGTTTCTGATTTTTATTTGTACATAAATATATTTGCCATCTTGAAACTACTGCAGATGTAATACGGTAAATGCAATTCCCACAACACAGCAAATGCAATTAAAATGTATTTATTTTAATAAGACTTGAAAAATATTTGCCTATATACTCTTTAGACATGCATATCCTTACATACCACAATAACAAAAAAGCTTATAGTGCAGGAAGCATAGGTACAGGGAATCCAACATAGGATTGTTACAGGTTTCATTCAGTCTCTTTATTTGTACATATAATATAAGATGCACATAATTGCTTGAGGAGTTTAAACACTAGGTTAGAACCTATACTGCTGCAAATTGAATGAATTCATGGAGCTGATTTTTTTGTGTCTTCTGTTCCCCTTCCATCCATCAGTCTACTGTTGTTCCCAAATGTTTCCCAACTTGCTTGAGTGACTTTATGAAGTGATTTTAGAGCTTTCTTTATGGTAGTATAGATTCCAATCCTGTTTAGTAGTTCACACCAGTTTATCGCCTAGTAGAAAGAAAATGTGATTTCCCTCATGGTATCTCTGATCACAAATAACCAGCCAGGTTACCTTATGGGCTGCTTTAAATTAGCCAGATGTATATTTTAGAAAATTTGGGAATCTGCCTGCACTTACGCTAACTTATTCTGCTCTAGGTAAAGATCCTTAGCAGCCTTACTTAAGTATATTACAGCAGTGTGGCTATGAGTTTGCTAGTACATGAATGCTGGTCAGAAGTTCCATTTGGCAACAAATATCTTAGCAACCAGATTTTGAGCATTTTATGTCTGGAGAAATTTCAGAGGTAATCATATACACAGCCTAAAGGATTAACCTAAAAACAACATAAAACTCTTTGATGTATCTATGCTACGATATTAAAAGAAGTTGACCTTGGAGTAAAAATTTCTTCCAGAGAAAAACTGTTTTGAAGGTCTATGAGATGTGTGATCTTTATCTAAAGCAGAAGACATGTAAAATGCTAGAAGATTGTGTCTGCCTTAGAAATTATTTACAAAGTTATTATAATATAGCGGGTTCTATGCATGACAGAGTCTCAGAGTAAGTGATGACAAGCTCTTTAATAGACATGATATGTGATAGGGCTACATTACAAGACTGGGGATGGGGCCTACCAGCCCAACTTATATACATCTCTGGATTCCCGCGCTAGCACATCATTGGGTCATTCAAACCGGTGGGGGCTTGTGATTGGTCTAGGGCTGCAGGGATTTGAATCCTGCAGCCCTTTGTTCCCAAGTCTCCAAGCTCAGTCCGCCTGGCTCCAAGGAGCTCGGCGGGAACATCCAAAGTCTTCCCTTGAGTCCACATACATAACAGTTATCATGCCAGTCCAAAATCTTCAAGTTTAAACATGACCTAGCTGCTTGTTTGGCTGTATTTCTGACTTAACATGAAGGAAGTTTTAGAGAGATTTCTTTCTTGGTGACCAAACACATGTATCTTGTTCGGAACACCTTCAGGAATTATTGATAATAATTTGTTGTCCTTTCATTGCCTTTGACTTAGATGCTGGTGGCTTAAAAGCCAGCAAATACTGTTGGGACACTTTTTATACCTGTATGAGCTCTTTTCATAAATAGTTTTATAAAAAAGTTTTGTAATTCTTAATGTGTTCACAGTTGATGGTCAATGCATTTTTAATTTTGAGTTTCTTTGCTGAAAAGAACTAGAATGTAGGTATTACTTTGTTAACAATACAATTTGCTACAATGAAAACCAGCAGTTGTCTAAAAATTTGGGGTTTTTTTAATACTGGGTGTGCGAGGGAAGAAATATTTGGTATCATTTGAATTTGGGATAAAAATCCTGAATATTCCCAAATAGCAACACTGGTATTGCATTGGTATTTGGAAAATACTCGGTATTCCCAAAGATATTAATTTCCACTGTACCCTAGGGCAGGGGTCCCCAGCGTGCTGACCATGAGCGCCATGGTGCTTCCTAGCACCTTACCTGATGCCCATCAAGTGTTTCTAAAAAGTGGGCAGATTCAGGTGGGGTTTTAGGGCAGCAAGACATCTGATTGCCCATAGGAGATTTGATTGGCTGTGCAGATTTTTTAAAATGTTGTTTTGGCAGCAGCTGCCACCACAGGACCAGGATCTTCACTGCGTGACTGAAGGTGAGCTGCAGCAGCCATTTTACACTTGGCTCCACCTCCTGAGGCAGCCATTTTGTGACTGCACCCACCACATTATGTCAGAATTCCAGAGGGCATCTGCTGGCTCAAAAAGATTGGGGACCCCTGCCCTAGGGGACCATTATAGGCAATGGCAAACCTCATAGGCAATGGCAAATCTCATATTCAGTGGGCTGGGGGGGGAGGGGATTTTAGGGAGAAGTACCACATTTTCAGTGTACTTGCTGGAGCCTCTCCCCAAAATAACCCCCAAGTTCCAAAAAGATTGGACCAGGGGGTCCAATTTTGTGGGCACCCAAAGAAGGTACCCTCATCCTCCATTGTTTCCAATAGTGGGAAAAAGTTAGCAAGGCAGGCAAAACCCAGCAGCCAGATTCTCCCTGAGAATTCTCCCTGAGAATCTGCATTGGAATGTGAAGTGTGGGGAGGGGGCATGTTTTCAAGGCCAAAAGCAGAACCAGTGCAATGTGCCCAGCAGAACCAGTGCCACTGTTTTATTCGGCTCTTTGAGGAGACTTCCTGATTTCACTGGCAATTGAATGAAGGCTTGCCATGTATTTAGGTTTGCTGGTCCCCAGATCTGGGCAGGGGATCCCACAGTTTTGCAGGCTCCTCCCTGCCGCCAGCCCCACCCCAACTGCCACAATGTGCCTTTAGATCTCAAGTAGGTTCAGAAACTTGCAACTGCTTCTGTTTTGGAAGGTGTAGGTGCTCCTTTAAATCTCAGCGAGACTGAAGCTGGGAGGGGGAAGCAGGAAGGGCCATGCGTGTGTGTGTGTGAGAAAGAGGAAGCCAGAGAGCCCAGTCCATTTTTTTTTTTTTTGCATTTCTTTCAGAAGCTGTATATTATTTTGGCTGCTTTGTGAGTGTGGATGTGAGAGAGTTCACTTTCATTTTAGTGGAAGTACAACTGCTGTGGAACCATTTGAATGCAAAAAAGGGGGAGGAAATGACTATATTTTGGGGAACTGCACTGTTGTATTTTTATTTTTAGAGAATGGGAAAGATGTCCAGCTCCACCCCCAAAGTCCCCAGATATCTCCTGAGTTGGACCTGGCAACTGTCAAGTCTGCTGTATTTTGGTCAAACTGCAGTATCCTAACATTGGTTCAGAAGTAAAGGGTTCTGGGTAAACTACACTGAACACCGAATGCTGCTAGCTAACTTTCCTCATCCCCCCACTGTCCCTTTGTTGTGTAGCCTGCTTTGAAATGGTGATATGGGAACAAGATAGTGGAGCCTTCTCAGGCAGAGTGCCTGTGGGAGTGTGAAAGCGCCAAGGCCTCAGCTTGGGAACGAAGTAGTAACATCCTGATGTGAATATACACTGCATAGAATGCCCCTCCCTCAGGAATCCTTTTGATGTATACCTTAAATGCTTGGTTAATGTCTATGTACCCCAGTCCTTCAATCTCTATCATGGTCTATAGTTCTGTCTCCAATAAACTAGTAACTTTGTTTCAACCAAAGACTCGTTATTGAATTCAGCCGACTTGACAGCAACCCTACATATGTCCCTAATATTTCTAAAGAGTTTACAGTCACCATGTGTACAAGATTAGTCATGTTGACTGTTATTTGGGAGAAGTGGATAAATGGAGGCTGTTTATATAATTAATAGCATATTGGTCCTTTTAGGGCTTAAAACATACATTTGTATTCTAAGTGGAGCACTTATGGATAAGAACATAAGAAGAGCCCTGCTGGATCAGACTAATGACCCATCTAGTCCATCATTCTGTCTGACACAGTGGCCAGTCATTCCTCTGGAGGGCCAACAGCAGGGTATAGAGTCTGATACCTTCCATGGATATTGCATCCTGGCTCTGGGATTCAGAAGTTTAGTGCCTCTGCACATGAAGGTTCTCTTCAGTCACCATGGCTAGTAGCCACTGATAGACCTATCCCCCATGAATTTCTCTAATCCCCCTTTAAAACTGTTTATTCCTGTGGCTATCACTATATCCTCTGGCAGTGAATTCCACATTTTAATCACTCTCTGTTCTCAGTGTATTAAGGTATTAGTACACTACTGCAGTTGAGAAAGTGCTTGTTAGGGTGGATTTGTTATCATAGTCATAAACCAGTTGTTACTGTATCAGCCTTATCAGTTCTTCTCTCTGAGATCTAACAGCTACTTTGCAACCATTCAAGTGATTTCTTTGTGGATTTTGAAGTAGCACTTTAAAAGAACAAGGTTCACTTCAGATTCCAGTTGTCCCAAAGCGACTTATGTCAAAGGTACAGTCTGAGATGCCTACTTGTGTCAATATCCAGAATTCACTGCTAAAATAATGCTGTTGGGTTTTCTGAACTGTGTGAATGCAATAGTGGAAAAGCAAGAGAGAAACATCCTTCCATTAAATGCCTTGCCAAAGTGTTACTTTCTTAACATATCCTTCACCTCTTTCAAAAAGCTGTAAGTGTTGTTATAGCCTTTAGTTTACTGTCTATGTATTCTCTTGCTTTCTTCATGTCTGAGGGTTCCCTCCCCCCCCGCCCCACAGTGTGTGGGGGTATGTACTAGGAGTGTGCATAACAAAATTATATATGAAGGACTGTCATATAGAGAATTGTTTCTGTTGCCCCAGAGGATTTGACCAGAACCAACAGGTTGAAATTAGAAGAGTTCCTGGCTCAACATTAGGAAGAACTTCCTGACAGAGCAGTTCCTTAGTAGAACAGGCTTCCTTGGGAGGTGATGGGCTCTCCTTCCTTGGAGGTTTTTAAACAATGGCTAAATGGCCAGCAATGCTGATTCTGTAAATTAAGCAGATTGTGAGAAGGAGAAATGCTCATTGCTACTTTGGGATCAGTCAGAAATTTTTCTCTAGACCAGATTGGCAAGGGATCCTGGAGGTTTTTTCCATCTTCTGGGCATGGAACAGGGGTCACTGGGGATGTATGTGTGTGTGTAGGAGATATTCTTGAACTTCCTGCATTGTGAAGGGGGTTGGACAAGATGATCTTGGAGGTCCCTTCCAACTCTATGATTCTATGAAAATTGTTGAGCCAAAAATATACATGAAAATGGCTGGTTATGATTGGTATGTTGATTTCCTGGAGAAGTAATAGAAATCCAGAGTTGTTGCTGTAACAAAACCTCTGAAACAATCCGTGTTTGGGGGTTTGAGTTAGGAGAGGGGTTGAGTTTGCATGTGTACCAGGAAAGCAGCATGCCTCGCCCTTTTCATCATTCCACTGATTTTGTAGACTGTATGGCATGCTAGACAAGGCTAACTTCTGGTGCCCCTCCTGCACTGATAACGTCACCGAGTCACATGGGGGGTATCCAGTTCAGTGCCCCCAAAAGGTCAGCACCCTAGACAATTGCCTAGTTTGCCTAATGGCAGGGCTGGCCTTGGTAGGCAATAATAGTTCTCCCTTCCAATCAGATCCTTGCAAGGAGGAGCACAGAGTATATTAGTCAACCACCATTGAAGACATGGTACAGAGATGCTGTTCTCCCTCACTTGCTGTTTTCTGAGCAGCTGGGAACAGCTTGTTCAGTGACTTGTAGTTTTCTTGGTCCAATTTGCTGGAAACTTGGTGGTTATGTAAAGGACAGGCAGCATCCACTCTGTTGCAGTGTTGATATTATTTGGATAAAACCCAGCTATTCCAGCTTCACTGAAAGCCCCTTAAAGGAAATAATGCCAGATCAGTGGGGAAGGTGGGAGTTCTGTGAAGGAAGGGATGCACTAAAATGAATGACAAGAATGCCTTTTGGGAAGAATGAGAGAGGCTTGCTGCCTGAAGGCCCATTGGATATAATGGGAGCCATGAATGCCATTTGAATTGCACAGGCTTCGTTGGAATACATTACGGCATACAAAAGTTGCAATTAATATGTGGAAAGGATTTAGAGAAAGCTGCCCTGGCCCCCAGAGTGAAAAGATGACCCTTAGAAAGATGGGACTGAAATCTATGCCTAGAAACTGGAATGATAGTCTCAGGGCAGGCCCTGCCACCAGACAAACTAGGCGATTGCCTAGGAGACTGACCTTCTCGGGGAACCAAATTGGGTGCCCCCATGTGACTCAGTAATGTTATCAGTCGGGTGGGGCACCAGAAGTTGACCTTGCCTAGGGTGCCAGACAGTCTAGGGCTGACTCTGAATGGTTCCCAAGACCATATAAACTGCTCTGGGACTATAATGACAGTTTTCAAAGCACTGATTCCAGTCCCAGGGACCATAATTCCACACTAGGGGCTGTCATTCCAGGCCCATGGCAGGTTTCTTTCAATCCTTCCCACATTTTAATTTCAATTTTTGTGTGCTGTAACATATTTCAGTGGAGATAAATTCAGGTGTGTAGCCATGTTGATCTGAAGCAAAAGAACAAAATTTGAGTCCAGTGGCACTTTTAAGACCAACACAGTTTTAATTCTTAGTATAAGCTTTCATGTGCAAGCACATCTGATGAAGTGTGCATGCACATGAAAGCGTATACCCAGAATTAAACTTCGTTGGTCTAAAAGGTGCCACTGGACTCAGATTTCGTTGTGTTTCAGTGGGGTGTATGCATGTCAGTTGGCATTCATGGCTCCCATTATATCCAGTGGGCCTTTGGGCATCTCCCATTGTTCCCAATAGACATTCTTGCCATTTGTTTTAGTACACACACATAGCAGCATACCTGACAGAAGATGATGCAGGGTGGGTGTCTGACAGAAGAGGTGGTGGTGTGGGTGTGTATAGAAGGCACTTTTACTTTGGGAAAGGAAACAAACAATTCACACAACAAGAAAAGCAGGCAAATACAGTCTTCATTGGGAAGGTAAGAATTTTTTGTTGTTAGCCAGTCTCTGAATGATTTGAAAAATCCAGACTTCTTCAAAAAAATGCCATTTGTCTGAGCTCTGCTGCTACTGCAATGCTTATTAATGTAGTGTATGCTGTGAAGCATCTATTTTGAGGGTATGTAAAATTGTCTTTCTTGCACCAATTCACTTGAAACTTGGAGTTTATTTAAGATTACACAGAATACTGTGTTGTATGCAAATTTGGTGGTATTATCTTTGTAAGCCGTTGCCCCAGATACCCTCATATCCATTCCCCATTGAAAATAATGGTCCCCAATTCCAAAACAACATAGATTTGAATTCTGAAATGGTAATCTCCTACCACAAAATAAATGATTACAGAAATCCCTCTCCCAGTGTGGAATTATAATGAAATTTTTATCGATGCACAACCGTAATATATGTTTATGGCAGCGGTCAACCAATTCTGCGAACTCATGTTACTTACATTCTGAGTTGATGCTTACCTCATGCTTTTCAAAGAAATGTGATGCACGCATTTGTTCTTGCTGCCATTACCTTTTTTTGTGTGTGTTTGACCTGATGTGAGAATAAGATAGTGAACAAAGATGACAATTTGCTGTCCATGTATGAATGTACAGATTGGAATTTAAATTGGATTTTTAAAAACGATTGTCATGGAGAATGATGAAAGCTGGAATGAAAGTATGACAAGTTCATATGCATGCCATGAGAAACATGTCCTTACTTTAATGGATAGTAAAAGCAGATATTTATTAATCTGCCATCTCACACTATGAGAAAATATTGCTTGTTATTAAACTCCCCTTCCATCCTCAAATTTAACAGTAGTGTTGGCTTTTATTGCCTCTAAAATATGTTTTCCTTTCTTTATGAGATTCATATGCTTTCAGATTTTGCTGACTTTTCAAAGTTGCATTGAATCCTGTTCCTCTACCACAAAAATGTAGTAGCTTGATTGCTATCTGGAATGAGATTAGGCCTACTAAAATTGCTGCACTAGTTGCAGATTCATTTCTATGCTCAGTTCAGAGTGCTGGCTTTTATCTTGAAAGCCTTTAATTGTATACTTGGTGGACTGTCTGTCCCAATATAACCCATCAGTCCCTGCTTTCCATCCCATCTTGCAAGCATCTAAAAACTACCACTGCTGGGTCTTGTGCTTTCATAGCAGTGGCTCCAATGTTGTGAAATGCCCTTCATGAACATGTCAAGAAGGTACCCACTCTTATTTTCTCTTCTCTAAGCCTAAATTGTTTAGGAGGGTGTTCATAGGTGCCTAGCCATATTGATATTTCTTTTTTGTTGTTTTGGCTTTGTTGCTCATTTGTAGTGTTTAGATTTTGTTGTTTTTATAAACATGTGTACAAATATGTGTAGTCTTCTTTGGGAAAAAAACCAAGTACATATGTTATAAATAGCTACAATAGACCCTTTCCATTTGCAGGTTTGTGCCTTGCAATTTCACTTATTCACAGTCTGCAGTCTGATTGCCTCCCAGTATGCTTGGATTTTGTGATTCATGGTGGTCCCAATCCTCTGCAAATGATGAGGGCCTACTATATGATTTTTGAAAGGGTGTTTATATAAGTTCTTACTTAGAAAAAATATTGTATCACTGATCACTGTTATGTGTGAACTTGAAAATGTGGGAGGAGAAGTGGTAGCTTCCTTGGGACAAGCAGGCTATTGTCATTAAACATTTAATTTACCTTAATATTCCAGTGCCAACATATGCTAAATGACATTAACAAATTAGAACATACACACCTCTCACCAAAGAGCATAGGATACACAAATGTCATTACTTTTTTTAGCTGGCAATGTTTGGATGGTAATTTCTCTCCTTCTCTAGAAGAATTATCACAGCTAAAATCTTCCTCGGTCAGCTCAGCACTGGAGTGGTTCAGGTCTAATTATGTCCTTTGTGTGGGAGATTAGGTGGGTAGTACAGCCTGTTCAAAGTTTGAGAGGAGGCATTAATTGGTACATATGTTTGCAAAATACCAGTGGTATTTGCTCATGTACTTATCTCTTATTAAATTGGTCATAAGCCAGTTCCAAGCCATGTAGAACTTGAGTAAAGGAAATAGTATGCTAGGTTGTCTTTTATAATGTGAATAAACCTATTTTTGTTGCCTTTATTGCCATTTTAATTTTTCACTGCTTCTGGTCTTCATTCCACCCTGTAGCAGTGCTAAAGTGTAACTGCTAAATTGTCTTTTATGTGTGGTACAGCAGCAGGAGGGCTTCAGCATTCCCCCCCCCCCATAGTGGGGTTGACTGTTTGTCATTGCCAGTTCCACATGTCGCCTGGTATTCTATCAGTTCAGCCAACAGAATCTTCATTACTGCAACAAACGGTATTCTAATCAGGCCTTGAGGCACCCTAAGTGCTGGAGAATGAAAACCATGTTGTCAGTGCTGATACTAAGCATCAAGGACCCAGAAGCAGGGAAAACTCCCCTCAAAAAATGGTCTGAGTCAGTGGGAACCAAAGGAAAGCATAGATGGAGTAGAAAATAAGCAGAGATATAGGACAAGCTGGCAAATGCCCAAGAGTAGCAGGAGGAGTGACTTACTTTTGGCAAGGAGAGAGGTAGAAAGGTGAAATGGGTATGCTTGTTGGGAGCACAGGCAGTTAAAAGAATTGGGACAAAGTAAGGTACATGAGGAAACAATGGGTAGTAAAATCATGAAGTTAAGACCCAGAAAGGGGTTTTTTTTTGAGGGGGGGACCATTCATATTGGGCTAGTGTTGCTATGTTTTTCTGGCAAACTTCCTGTGTCTCTGAAAGCTACATGGCTGAGCTACAAAATGGGCAGCTTTCTCATTGCTAGTCTTTACCATGAAGAGCTGTAGCTTTTCATTCCTCCCTCTCATGTAGCTTTTGTTGGTGCAGGGTCCTGCCAGAAAAGGTATAGCCATAGAAAGGATTTTTTTTTTTATTTGGGAGGCTTTTAAATAAGTTGGGGGGCACTTCATCATCATCCTCCACCTGCATTTATTCCCAAGTCAGGAAGGACCCAGTGCCAAGACCAAAGCAGCAGTAGCCTGCTGGACATAATGGATGAGCTGCTCAATCATTCACCTGCTGTGTGCGATTCCTGCCTGGAGGAGTGTCTGGCCAGCTGTGCATCCTGGATGGTTCTTCTTGCCTTCCCACCTCCATCCTCTTTATGCTCTTTGAGTCTCCCCCTGCAGCAGTATGACGAGCCCACCACTGCTGTGGGGTGAGGAAGAGGTGGCAGTGAGTGGAAGAGGCAATGGCAAAAAGACCCAGTGCCAAGACTGAAGCAGCTGTGGCCTGCTACATGAGCTGCACAGTGCCAGGAAGCAGCCTGGAGCCCAGCCAATGAGCCCTGAGCAGCTACAGCAATCTCCAGGAAGAGTGGGTAGGGTCCAGAAGAGTGGACCAGGAAGGCAGGCCTGGTGTAGTGCCCCCTCCCTCCAGCCAGCCCCCAGCAAACCTCCCCCCCCCCCCCCGGTTAGCCTTGTGCTCTTGGGCTCTTGTGTGAGCAGGAGATGAGAGAGAGATGAGGCCAGCAGTCTGGGTCTCTGTGCTTTCGCAGCCAGCTTTAAAGCTGGCTGCTAGAAGCAGGAAGATCCCCTGTGGCCACTTCTTGCCCTCCCTCCCTGCTCAGTTGGCTTGGGGGGGGCCTCTGCCGGAAATTGAGGCAAGCTTCCAGAGGGCCCCTCCATAGCTACGGGCCTGCCTTGAGTTCTAGAGGGACAAATCTGTGGAAAGGCTAAGTAAAATTGTCACTTTTTTCTTTCTCTGGTCCTGTGCCTGCAGCTTGACCATATTCATTGATCATTTTTGTTTCTGGCTGCTATAAGGGATGTGTATCGTTTGTGGCACTCATATTAACTTCCTTTCTAACAAGCTTCCTAAAAGCAAGCCTCTACCTCCCACTGACTTCATTTGGAGCAAACTTCTGCCCATGCAGAGTTCCACTAAATGAAAACTTATTGTTAATCACAGTTTGTTTAATAAAAATACAAAATGACATTACTGACTCTAGGGCTGTGGTAAACTACTTAAACTAAGTCTGCAAGATTTAACCTAGACTTTCCCCCCTTTGTTGCCCTGTGTACATATTTCATGTGGAGATAATTTAAAAATAGAATTCTCCCAAAGTCTGTGTGAATGTTAGTAAAAAAAAAAACCCACTTAGGTCTCTTTCACAGCACCAGATGTTGCCCTGATGTTGAGGTCAAACAAATGAGGTTTTTCTTTGACCTTGAAGTGAGAAAATGGAAATGCTTATCTACGTTAGTATTCCTCCAGTGTGAAGAGGGACATGTTTCATACCTATGTTGTACAGCAATGATGTAAGATTCTTTGGGTCCCTGTTTTGGGAAAAGATGGAGAATAAATGAAGTAAATAAATAATAAATACAGCTGAAAATGGAGGGCAGATAAATAGGAGGTAGGTGGAGAAAGGAGAAAAAGATGCAGGGAAAGATGAAGATACAGGGATTACCAGCAGGAAGGAAAGAGGAAATAGTGTGGGAGGTGGATATGGGAGAAAATGATGTGCCTCTCACAGGGCCTTCCTGGTTACCTACTGTGCAACTGGGCCCAACCCAGTGACTGATACCACATAAGTGGGCCATAGTTTGCCCTGGCAGGGCCTGCTAGGAGAGGGAAGAAGGGAACCCTGAAGATGGGGGGCGGGGTGGAGAGACAAGATAAAGGTAGGGTGGGTTGAAAAGAAATAGGAAAGCCAGAAAACGGGAGTGGTTATGGGAGCTTAGGAAAATGAAAGAGGGAAGGGGGGGGGGGAATGAGGTAGGGTTGCCAAGTCCAATTCAAGAAATATCTGGGGACTTTGGGGGTTGAGCCAGGAGACTTTGAGGGTGGGGCCAGGAGACATGGGCAGAGCTAGGAGCAAGGGCGTGACAAGCATAATTGAACTCCAAGGGAGTTCTGGCCATCATATTTAAAGGGACAGCACACCTTTTAAAATGCCTTCCTTCCATAGAAAATAATGAAGGATAGGGGCACCTTCTTTTGGGGCTCATAGAATTGGACCTCTTGGTCCAATCCTTTTGAAACTTGGGAGGTATGTTGGGGAGAGGCACTACATGCTATACTGAAAGTTTGGCGCCTCTACCTCAAAAAACAGCCACCCTGGAGCCCCCAATACCCGCAGATCAATTCCCCATAATTCCCTATGGGAATTGTTCATGGAGGTGCATAATGGCTGTGGGGGCGGGGCTTCCACCGCCGGCCAGCTGGCTGGGAGAGGGGGGAAGCCTGTAAAACCGGGGGATCCTCGCTGGGACCTGGGGATTGGGAAGCCTAGAATGAGGTAGTTTCCTGCTTGGTACCTCTGGTAGCAGTCATCTCCTGATTTGATCCACTAAATCGCAGCTGTTCTCCATCTACAAAAATCCCTCCATAACAATTTTGTTTTGCACATTTTGCAGAATGCTAGAAATATGGGGGCCTTCCTAGAAGCCTCAGGCAGACTGTTCCATAATGTGGGGACCCACTACAGAGAATGTGTGAAAGGAAAGTGGCTGATTTTACTGCATTGCAGGGTAGCAACTTCAGAAGGCTTTACTCTGCTGAACAAAGCTGTCACAGCAGAGCATAGCATGCAAGGCAGTCCTGCAAGTATGTGGGCCCAAATGCCATTAAGGGCTTTGTCATTGACACTTAGAATCTTGAATTGGTCAAATGTATCATGGAAACTATTGCATTGCTTTTAGGAATTTTTGTGTGTGTATTAAAACAGTTTTATTGGTAATAAATCTATATCTTACATCTTTAAAAACTTCTTTTATCTACCCCATATATTACTTTCTACCCCCCCCTCGTTACTTGAACCCCGCCAGTATTATTTACTTAAAAAGCAAATATTTAAAGGTACCCTTAACTATTAAAACAAAAATGTATATGCTTCTTTTTAAAACTTAATCATTATCAAAAATTGTCCGATGTCCTTTTATTTTCCACTTTTTTTACAGATTTACAAGGACGTCACCAGTTCGGCCGCCCATCAGTAGATAGAGCTGGGTGTCCTCAGTATACTGGTGACAACGCAGCCCATACCTTCGAGCAATCTGGGCAAGGGGGCGCATATAGATGTTAAATAACATCGGGGAGAACTGCCCCCTGGGGCACCCCACAATTAAGTAGGTGCCTCTGGGACAGCTCACCCCCAATTTGCCACCCTTTGTCCCCGACCTTCAAGGAAAGAGGAAAGCCACTGTAAGGCTAACCCCTGAATCCCTTTCTTTGATGTTTCCTCAGTTTCCTTTCTGAGATCTTCCATATATTTTTTAATCTCTGCAATAATTTCTTTTTTCGATTCATCTATCATCTCTCTCACCCCTTTCATCATTCTGGCCTCCATTGCCTCCAGTTGATCCTGCATTTTTTCTAATGAAATAGCCCTTGTACAGGACTGCTTGTGTTCAGGCATTTAAAAACAGCGAAAATTTGGACCTCACCAATTTCCAATTCAACTATCAGATTCAAAAGAGTAGGACTTGCCCTTTATAACAAGCCCAATTTCGCCGTCCTTGGAGCTCCCAAAATCAAAATATTTATTTTTAAAGTCTTTAAATCTTCCAAAATGGCGGCTGCAACTTTTTACTGCCCCTTGCAATTTTTTCCCCTTTTTAAAAACGTCCAAGGTCCACACAAATAATATGACCAATAGTATTTATCTCTTTTTTTCAAAACCGCAAGTAGACTAAACAATAAATTTCTTTCCACTTTTTAGCAATTTTTAGCACTATTTATGAAGTCCAAATTTCACCTCTTCCTCCCCTCTTCTTCCAAACTTTCCAGATTTTTCTTTCCCACCTTTTAAATTTGTTTGATTAAGCTGTAAATAATTCCAGAATGAAAGATAGTAATCTGTACCTTTTCTTCCAATTATCCAAGTTCCCACTGGTCTTGAAAAGCTTTAGATGTTTAGCAATGTCCAAGAAGGTTAGGATCCTGTCGAGCTTATGTCAAATAAATGACTCTGAAAACTTCTGCAGATGATTAAAATGCAACTCTTCCCAGAGACCCCTCAAAGAAACCTCCCCCCGGGACTCCCTTTTAGCCAAGGTAAATCTCCTCAAAGTTTCCTGTGCATATCTTGGACTAATCTCTGACTGAGAAAAGTAGGCAGTAGGCATTAAATTGCCTTCCACTCCCCCGAACAGAAGTTCCAGCCTGCTCCCGTTATGAGAAGCAGCTCAGCTCGACATTTTCCTCCCCTGGAAGTACTGCTTTTAGGAATTTTTGAAGCCAAGTGTTGTACATGATGACATAGAGTTTGGTAACTGTGGCAGGGATATATATATATTGCAACAGCATGGAATAATCCATCATCAAGAATGGACTGGTTCAAAAGGAGCAGGACTGTGGCAGTCTTAGTAAAATTAATTTATTACAAAAAAGCAGTAAAAGAAACTAAGTTCAATTGAATCTTGAAGGTGAAAATTTCTGGTTCTGTACAGACATATTTATTCTTATCTTTGATGTGAAAGGTTAACAAACGTGTAGCGTAACAAGTAGGTAATGGGTCTTTTGCAATGCTGCCATGAGAAAAATGTTCATAAAAATATAATGAATCTATATATCATGAGGAAATAATTTTTATTGTAATGTTTTTGTAGAAAACATATGATTACAGTTGTTTAGATCTGACATATTTTTTGATCAAGAAAAGCTTGGATCCTATGTTTGCACTATCTCTCTCCCCCCTCCCCCCACTGCCTTTAACTCTTGGGTTATTCTGCCACCTGGGTAACTTTGGCCAATTCCGCACTAGACCTTTAATCCTGGTTCAGCCCTGTCCCCAAACTGACATTTTATACTTCAATCATGGAATCATAGAAACCAATTCTATGAGTTTATTTATTCTTGTGTGGAAAATCAGTTTTGGGACAGGGCTGAGCCAGGATAAAAGGCCTAGTGTGGAACTGGCCTGCATCTCTTTTCATACTCTGGTTGTATTGACCTGCCTGGTTGGGCTTTTGTACAGAGGAGAATCATTAATGGAGGTGGCCTTGCACTAGCCTATACTTAAATGCAACCTCTCACTACATTGTTGCACAAGAGCCTGTTTATAATTTTAGATGTGAGCACACCAACTGATTGGCAGGCAGCTTGCCTACTGTATATAACTTCACTGTTTTTCTTCTGAGTTCCAAAGTTGTTCATTTGACTAAACATAAGTTATTGTCAGTTTGTACTGATCCTTCTGTAGTTTTTGAATGTTAATCTTTTGAATTTTATTTATACTCCCCCCCCCCCCCAAAAAAGAGCGGGTTTCATATAGGTTGATATCCATATTATTTCTTTTTAGGCGCTTAGATGCTAACCACATTACTGCTGTTCCAGAAGACAGTTTTGAGGGCCTAGTTCAACTGCGCCACCTGTGGCTTGATGATAACAGCTTGACTGAAGTCCCGGTTGTTCCACTCAGCAACCTTCTGTCCCTGCAGGCCTTAACCTTGGCTCTCAATAAAATTACCAGCATCCCTGACTTTGCATTTACCAACCTTTCAAGCCTAGTTGTCCTGTAAGTCTTTGCCACATTATCTCATTGGATAGTTTAGAATAAGAGTTGGGATTGCAGAGGATTTTTCAGAGTAGAACAAATGATGCAAGCAAAAAATGTGTGAATGTGCTCTTGATTGAGATTGTTGGACATAGTGGAGGTCAGCTTTTTCAGTGCTGTGTATGAGAATGTTAATGCTGAAGCAGAGGCTGCCAAAATCAGCGTTGACAGCATCAAACATCTGTTGACATGAGAGGACTGCCTTGAAATATAGTAACCCGCTCCCATTTCACTGTTCATTGTTGGCACATACATGGTGCGGGAACAATTTATGGATCTCCTAGGAGCTAGAGACTTGCTTTTGGAGCATGGAAGACTGCATCCAGAAGGATGGTAAGAATCCTGATGCGACCTGCAGAATAGGGTAGCTAAGTCTGCAACGTGGTGTGCTCTAGATCTTTATTGTATGACATTCAAGGGATTAGAGTATGTGAGACCTTTTTGTTATGGCCTCCAGAGGTAGGGTAGTAAAAAGTAGTCCTTTTCTGTTATCTCAAATAGTGTCAGGTTGGGAGAGGGGAATAGTGTTAATCCTGGAAACAAAGCATATCAGTTCTAAGTACATTCAAGTTGTGATTATAGAAGGGCCATGGATCAATGATAGAGCATCATCTTTTCATGTTCAGTCCCTAATATGGAGTAAATGGATATCTTGTAGCAGGTTTGGTGAAAGAATGCCTCTGCTTGAGAGCTGCTGTCAGTAAGAGTAGACATCATTAAGATATAGTTACAGTAGGCACGGGTCTGGTCGTGTCTATTTTTAAAACAAAAAACAATCTTCCATTGGTTAGGTCATAATCTGAGGACAAACTACTTCAGCTCTTACAGTTCCCTTGTTATATTTAAGAAATGGAGGGTGGTGCCTGATGCAGCTTGTTTGCTGGTTCCTGTGCTGAACAAGTGCTTCTCTTGTTCAGTGGTAAAATGCAACATGAGCACTAGCAATCCACCAGCCTTGTATATGCCATGTGAATACTGTACATTTATTTATTTATTACATTTGATTTATATCCCGCCCTCTCCGCAAGCGGACTCAGGGCGGCTCACAGTATCTACACAATTAAACAAATAAAATATATAAAACCATAATTTACATTTTCAGTTTAAAAACGTATTACAATTCGAGATTATTAAAACCATTATATAGTGCTGAATACATTATAGCGGCATTAGAATTCCAAGCCATGAACACCGGCGTTCTGTGTGATGTCCGGTGGCAGCCATCTTCATCAAGCCTTGAAGGCCTGCTTGAACAACTCGGTCTTACAGGCCCTGCAGAATGCAGACAGATCCCGCAGGGCCCGTATGGCTTCTGGAAGAGCATTCCAAAGCTCTGGTGCTGCCACCGAGAAAGCCCTAGATCAAGCATTGTTTTGGGAACTTTTTGTTTGTTTCTAAATAGATTTTTTTTCCCCAGGCATCTCCATAACAATAAAATAAAAACATTGGGACACCATTGTTTTGATGGCTTAAACAACCTAGAAACTTTGTAAGTATTCCTCCTTTTGGGATCTCTAGTTGGATAGAGCATATGCAAAAGAACTGATGTATCAAATTCGATTTAGTATTGCTTTATAGTTATGGTGATTAGCTATATTTAGTTATGTATACAAATGTTTTGTTGTTAAATGCTGGGGTCAACAGGCTTTGGCTTTCTTTCCCAATTTATTATTTGTGGATAGAACTTGCATAGCAGCAGTAGATGAGATTCCTGGGTTCAAAGGACTCCACTTGCATTCTTGTCAATTCTCAGACTGAACTGGTTTTTTTATTCATTTCCCTGTTTTTCCTAACACAAAAGTGACAGTCAAGGAAAGATACAAAGAACAGATAGAAAGAAAAGGTATAAAAGGGAAGATATTAAGTGTTGACTTGTAGTAATGCATTAAGGGAACAGAATAAAGATTATGGGACTGGATTGGATATAGACAGTTCTCACAGATACTGTGTTTCCCGTAATCAAAAGTCTTGAGAAGTAGCTTGTGCCTTCATATTCCTACTAAATAGCTGGGCAGTACGTACGTGAGTTGGTTAGTAAAGGAATAAAGGAACACAAGGTTCACACTTGCATTGGTGACAGGAGGATGGTGGTAACTAGGTTTTAATAGTAACTGTGTATGAGACCTAAGTACTTAAAGAGGTTTATATCCATGTATTTACAAGAAAAACTTAGTATGAGATGCACAATACTTTTTAAATACTGTGGGTTGGATCCTACAAATTATGAGTACAAGGTGCTTACAGACATGGATCTTCCCTTACCCTAGCAGCTTACTGCTAGGAGATGCTGTATCAAAATTTCCTCAACAGCAAAGACACAGAAGTAGCAGATGAAGTACTCCATCAACTCAATGCTGCATGTAGACAAAAATGGACTGAAGCAACTGCAGATCTGGATTTCAGTCATTCCAGTAGGAAAGCTGGGAACCTGTTTAAAAAAAAAAAACCTAGATGCAAGCCCACCTGTGCTCTGAGGAAATCCAGAGGTAACATCAAACCAGGTAGCTGCCCAACTTGTATCCCTATCCAGAGCTCCAAAGGATCATAATCTTACAATCATAATTAAAAAAAAATAACTCCAGATTTTGAAACTCACCTGCCTTGAAGACTGCAAGCTGTCAGGGTATGAGATTTCCAAGGCAATGAAGGACATCAAGAGTGGAAAGGCACCAGGCTTTGACTGCATCCATAATGCATTCCTGGTCAATTGTGGCATGTTCACTAAAAAGTGGCTTGGAAAGTTTCTCACTGACATAATGAGAACGGGCAGACTCCCAGGGGAATTCAAGAAAGCAAAGATAGTTGCTATTCTGAATCCTGGAAAACCAAAACATCTGGCAGAAAATTACAGACCTGTTCCCCTTTTGAGCTCCTATTATAAATTCCTTGATATGTTAATCCTGAACAGAATCAGTGACAGAATTAATGAACATATCCCTACAGAGCAAGCAGGATTTAGACCCTAGTGCAGTTATGAAGATCAGGTTTTCAGACTTTCATTGAGGCAGAGTATCAGAAGTGTCATAAGATATCAGCAGTTTTTGTTGATCTGGTTGCTGCTTATGACACAGTTTGGAGGGATGGTCTGCTGTACATGTTTTTACAAGTTTTCCACTGCAAAACATTTATTTCAACTCCTAAATAACATGCTGAGTGATAGAACTTTCCAAGTAATTATGGGTCAGTCAATCAGCAAGCAGAAGAAACTGAATAAAGGTCTACCCTAGGGCTCAGTCCTCACTCCAGTTCTTTTCAGTCTACAAATATCTGATGTTCCCAAGACAATATCTAGGATGTTTACTGCAATTGCAGTAAGGCACAAATCAATTGAAATACCAACTAGGGACCTCGAAAGTTTGGCTGACTACTACTGTAAATGGTGGCTTATCCCAAGTAAAACAGACTGCTGCTGTTTCCATTTCAATAACTATTGTGCCAATTGTGACCCAAATGTCTACCTTAATGGCACCCAGCTTGCATACAACCATGCACCTAAGTACCTTGGCACTACCCTGGGAGGACCTTGAGCAATAAACACCGTCTTACCAATGTAGTAGCAAAAATACTGCATGCAAAACAACATTCACCAAAAATTATGTGATATAACTTGGGGTGCGTCTGCTGTAGCAGTTGGATTCTCAGCTTTAGGGTTGATGTTTAGCACTGCAGAACATGGTGCTTCAGTGTGGCTCAGCAGCCCCCCTGTCCACAAACTTGATATCCCAACTATTTATGATATTTATACAAAGTTATCTAATTCCTGTCGCCTGTTCACCTTCAGAGTCCTAAATCTGATACCTACCTGACCATTTCCCCTCAAAAGAGAAATAGTTGTTAGTTTTGTATTAGTTTCAGCCTCTCATGTGCCATTATCAGACAAAGACAAAAGATGGATTTTAGTCAGTCTCTCAGTTCTCTAGGCTGGATTAGCATCTATCTGTATATACAGTTATATACATATCAATGAGAACCATCCGTGGATTTATTAAACTCACTCTGACCTATTGGCTACACACGTTGTGCCACAGCGCTCCCCCATGTCTCTGAAGACAAGATGGTCTTATTTGTGAATATAGAAAGATAATTGAAACCAGAGATCCACAATGATGTGGGCCTATCCAGACTAAGATCCTGACACCCAGCAATAAGATCTGCACAAATCCTGCAATCACAGAATTGCAGGCAATGAATGGTTGTGTCCATGAATGCAGTCAGTTCTGCCTGATATCCATAACATGATATACATGTCCATGAAGATCCCTTTGTTTTCAAGAGCAGCTTTTTGGCCTCACAGATGTGCTATGGGAAGAGGGAGGCTGGAGAGTGGCCACCTTGAGCACCTTGTGCTTATGTTTATAGGACCCAGCCCTGTGAAATGTTGGCATAATCTCTGGTGATGATCTAATTTCATTTTTAAAATTCTAACTAATTACATTTTAAACTGTTTATTGAATTTTGCTAAAACTTTCGTTGGTGCTGAAAAATAGTATGATTACTAAGCAGTGTATTATTTTTACAGGGATTTAAACTATAACAGCATGGTAGAGTTTCCTAAAGCCATAAAAACACTTCCAAGCCTAAAGGAATTGTAAGTACTACTGGAAGTTTTTATCACTTTTTTCTATTTAATGACAATAATTTAGGGATTTAGGACTATATTGTCAAAGGCTTTCACGGCTGGAGTTCATTAGTTGTTGTAGATTTTCCAGGCTGTATGGCTGTGGTCTTGGCATTGTGAGACATGACGTTTCGCCAGCAATTGTGACTGGCATCCTCAGACATATAACCCAGAAAACTGGAGTTCTCTCTGGGTCAAAGTGAGAAGAAGATGTTAGGCAGGTATATCTACTCCACCTTCCTGAGTAGATATAAATTACTTTCCTGAGTAGATATAAATCACAAATATAAATCACAAAACCATGAGCAAGCTGTTTGAGCCTTCTTTTATGATTTTTGTCTGTTCCTGTTAAAGCTATGATGATACTCTTTCTGTTTTGGTTTTTTCTAATGAATAAACTTCGTTACATATTATTTTTTTTGTCTAGAATGGACTGCTCTGCTAAGCAAGATCATAATTAAAGAGGACTTAATTGGGAGGTTGGGGGGGGGGGGAAGTCTTGGCTTTTATAGATAAATAATTTAGAATCTGTTAATCTAGACTAAGCAGTTTGGTCTTGTATTTGTTTTCCATGGAACATAATTCTGTTAACAGTACAGTCTTAAGAGTAAGATTTCAAGTAAACTTAATTAGTAGAGATTGGTACAAATCAGGAAACCCCAGTTTAGTTTGTGAACCACACTGGGCATACCACAAACTGGTTTGCAAACTCAAGTCAGTTCACAAACCAAACTGGTTCAGGATATTTGGGATGTGGGAGTGGCCCCCTGGGGTTCTCAAGGCTCCAAAATCACGGAGCATCTCCAACTGATTGTCTTCTCCCTGTCCACCAAGTTTGAGGAAGATTGGATTTCTTTGGGACGGGGGGTTCGGAGTTACAGAATCCCAAACAAGGCCCTCTTGCCCAGATGGTCAGGAGGTATGGACTGGGTTGTCATCAGTTTACGGATAACACCCAGCTCTATCTATTGATAGGTGGCCAGTTTGACTGCGCCCCGGGGAATTTGGACCTGGCGCTGCAAGCCGTGGAATCATGACTCAGGCTGAGCCGGCTAAAGCTGAATCCAGCAAAGACGGAGGTTGTCTATCTAAATCGCAGCGGCCTGGGAAGGGTGATCACTCTACCAGCCTTCGATGGGGCTCCATTGACGCCAGCGTTGAGGGTTAAGAGCTTGGGAGTGCAGCTGGAGTCCTCCTTAACTATGGAGGCCTAAGTAGCAGCCACTGCCAGAGTTGCTTTTTTTCACCTTCGGCGAACATGGCTGTTGATCCCCTACCTTGAGCGCAGCGACTTAGCAATTGTGATCCACGCCTTGGTCACTTCAAGGATCAATTACTGTAATGCTCTCTATATGGGGCTGCCCTTGACTCAGATTCGGAAGCTGCAGTTGGTACCGAATGCTGCAGCCAGGCTACTAATGGGGCTTTCCCGTCAGGAGCACATTCAGCCTGTGCTGAGAGTGCTGCACTGGCTGCCTGTCGCATACCGAATCTGTTTCAAGGTCCTGGTATTAACCTTCAAAGTCCTATATGGCCTGGGACCTACCTATCTGCGGGACCGCCTTGACCAACATGTTCCCCAGAGAGCACTGCGATCAAGCTGTCAAAATCTTTTGGCTGTCCCTGGGCTAAAGGAGGCTAGGCTCAACTCCACCAGAGCAAGAGCCTTCTCGGTTGAGGCCCCAATACTTTGGAACACCCTCACAGAAGCCATCAGGGCCCTGCGGGATTTATCGCAGTTCTGCAGGGCCTGCAAGACTGAACTGTTTCGGATGGCATATAACATCTAATGGGAGAGGGCTGTCACCACATCTGGATCCATCTCGCTTTTATTACTAACTGCCTAGGATCTGTGCACATGAGAAAGAAAATATTGCATGAGCCACCTGAAGTAGCACCATTGCCATTTATCTGATTGTTTTATTGTTTTAATATTGCTTTTGTTTACTATTTTATACTGTTAGCCACCTTGAGTCTGTACGGAATGGGTGGGATATAAATATAACGTAAATAAATAAAAATAAATAAAAAGATAATCCTGCCAAATAAAAATACTATAATGTGAGTTTTTCCATCCTTTGTAACAACGGCACAAAAACCTAAATTGCAACACAGAGGAACCCAGGGCAAAGCAAATCCCCTTTTCCCTGAGCTATCTAAACTATCATCTCTCCACACCAAGCAGTGGTGTTCTTTCATGGGAGTACATCCTCTCCATCCAAAACCCCAGTGCCAATAAAGTGAATGCATTTGCACATGCCCTAAGCTTATACAGATTGTCTCCTCCCATTGTGATGAATGGGAAGGGAACTCTTGTTTTTGACAGGCAGCAGTGCCTGTGAAACTTCAGATGGTCTGTAGTTGTGTTTCTAAGGCTGAAAAAGTCGCCACACTCACTGTTGCCTAGCTCCTTTATTTCAAAGGTTCTGGGCAGGGTCTGACCCACTCTGAGCTGTGCCCAAAAGCTCAGAGATTTTTTTGATGAACATGTGATCACCAAACCTTGGCTTGTGACCTGCAAATTGGGCAAAGTTCAGTTTAGATTTTGGCTCATCACGCAGTTCATGCCCATCCCTACTGCTTAGTATTGCTCCCTAATTCCCCATTTCCTGATCAATGGTGTTGTTCACTGTGCTTGGGGGGCACATTGGGAGGGCTTCTAGCCTCAGTGGTGGACCTCCTGATGGCATTTGGGTTTTTTTAGCCACTGTGTGACACAGATTGTTGGACTGGATGGGCCATTGGCCTGATCCAACTTGGCTTCTCTTATGTTCTTAAATAATGGTATCTGGAGTCGGTAGTTTCTGTAATGCCTTAATACAGTGATTCCCAACCTTTTTGGCACAGGGACTAGTTTTGTGGAAGACAATTTTTCCACGGACCAGTGGAGGGAGGTGCTGGGGTTTTTGCCAACCCAGGCTGCCTCCATGCCCCATCCCTGCCGTCCCATGGGGGTCTTTAAATGAGGGATAGGTGAAGGTCATTGTTGTGCTGCCTCATTCACCCACCCAGGTCCCAGGTGGGCAAAAGGGGCAGTGTGGTGCCTCTGCCTCACTCTGTGGCCCAGTTGCTAACAGGCCACAGACCAGGACCTATCCGTGGCCTGGGGGTTGGGGACCCCAGCCTTAATGTGCCTAGTGCTCAACAGTGGCTTATCAGGTCTATGGGCACAAGGATATTCCATGTGCTTTCTACTAAATATCTGAGCAATACACAAAGAGGAGCGCCTTGAATACTGAACAATTTTATCATGGCATAAATTTTCATAGACTAAAAGCCAATTCATCAGATGTGAACTAAGGACTTACTAGCTGTTACAGTGCCAAAATTTTCTTTTTGATTTTTGCCCTAAATATTCAGTTTACATTTCAAATGAAAGTCCTGGATTACCTGCTGATGAAAATAACAATAAAAAACATGCACACAGTAGCCCATCTAGTTCTCCATTTAAAAAGAAACCTAAATCTGGTATCAAGTGTTGTCCAGTTTTGCTGCTTAGGCTAGGGATGAACAGCCATAGCTGACAACCCACCTGGTGCAATGATGTCACTTCTGTGGGTTTTTTTGCCAGAAGTGACATTGTGTGTTGGTGCAATGCCAGTGAGCCCCCACCATTTCATTCCACTGACTTGTCAGGTGGCAGTAGGGACTAGAGGAGAAGCAGCCCCCATCAGTTCTGGCTATTTCATAGGGCCTCCCCGAGCGCCTGTGCGTATGCAGCAGTGCACTTTGACTGAACTGGTATGTTAAATAGTACATAATGCCTTTCCCCCAAATTCCTATGATTGTGGCAACCAGGCCTTGAATTCAGCAGGAGCTCACAGGAGCTCCTGAACCTTTCTGATGGTTCCCCCTCCCCCCCACCTACCTACCTTGTCCATTGAATAGTAGGTGCAGTTGCATAACAATCCCTGGATTATGAGAGCAAGCCCCCAGCAGCCCTCATTAACTCCTGGAAAAGCCTGCACCACCCTTTCTCCACTTCTTCTGTGATGTTGGACAGTGGGTGGCTTGCTGGCCTTTTGACGGGGGGGGGGGGGCGCGGCCCAGGAGAGCCCCAGGTGAGTGAAGCCTGCTTCGGCTGGCTGGATCTCTAGCCAGCCCGAGCAGGCTTCACTTACCTGGGGCTCGCCTTTCTTGTGTTGGGTTGCTTTTGGCTCGTGGGGGGCAGCATATGCTAATGAGTTATGCTAATGAGTTCCACCACCTATTTTTCTACAAAATGACCCCTGGTGGCAACACTTAATTTTTATAGGATTTGACACTCTGTTAAATATTGCATTTATCAATAATATTTTTTCCTATCTTTTCTTTTTCATAAAGAGGATTTCACAGCAATTATATCTCCATGATCCCTGACAGTGCATTTGTTGGAAATCCCCTTCTAAGAACTATGTAAGTGTTTATGAATCGTATTTAGGCTTCTGGATTAATGGATAAAAAAAATAATTCTGTAAACTGAGACAATTTGTCCTCAATTTTTGTTTTTCAGACATCTGTATGATAATCCTTTGTCCTTTGTTGGGAACTCAGCTTTTCAGAACTTATCAGATTTGCATTCCCTGTAAGTACTTTTACAAAGTCTAAAACGTTAAAGTCTAAAATGTATTTGTACTCTAGCTACTCCATGGTATATTAACTATAAAAACATTAATCCACTGGTCAGGTCTGACGCCTGATCTTAAACACATATATTTACTTGAAAGGACTGCAGGTTTGTTATGTTCCCAAGCATATAGCTAGTGAGTTCTTGAAGAGAGCAAGCCTGAAGCATAGTTCCAAGTTTCTGGTTGGCTTAGTTGTCATATAGGGGAATTATTATGACAGAGTAACTGAGTATTTTGTTTACTCTTGTAAAACCAGAAAAAAACAAGAGTGCCCCTTGAATGTATAAACTGTGATTAAGCATACAATTTATTACATAAGTATAATAAACATTGTTGCACATTTAAAATCAAGTGCAGTAAGACAAGAGGGCACTCCAGATAAACACAACTCATATGAGCTACATGGATAGCATCTACACCAATAATGAGGTAAAGGGGGGGAAATATTATCAGTACTGACTGGTCTGCTTACAGAAGCTCTCTCCCCCTATCTTTTTTGCTATTCCTTTCTGCCCTTTTCCTACAACTTGGGCAGCCCCCAGGTTGGTACAAAAATCCAATTTTTGGAAAAAGTGAGGACAATTTTTAGAAGTTTAAAAATCTTACCTGATAGACATAAAACTGAGATCTCACAATGCTATGGAATGAGATCTCAGCTCTCATATAAAGGGTTGATTAGCAACCCCATGCATACAAAGAACGCAGGAATTCAGCTCTACCAGGCAAGTCAAGTAGCCAGTCAGGAAGGGGGGTAATTTTCTCTCCCCTCCACACACATACACCATTTTCCCAACCTAAAATACCCCTCCCATTATATTTTTTATCCTGATCAGGGAAGGATGCAGGTACTGATATGGCTATCTGTATGATTGTCCCAGTAGGGCCAACAGGAATTTCACAGGGCTCTTTCAGTCACGGAAAATGATTCCAACAAAGGTGTAAACTGGCTTTTCTCTCATACCACAGTTTTGAGCCAAAGTGGATTCTCACAAACCTACCATTTTTCAAAAAGGAAGTGCTAGGACCTACATTCCAGGAACTTCTACTTTAATAAGTTAGGATACAATCATATGATGAACACACCAGATCCAAGTAAATGTAATAGTTTATTGTCAAACCTACTGCCTGAAGTTTGTCTGTCTTAGCCAGTAAGGATCCTCTGTAAACTCCCATCCTTTCTGTTCCTATAAAGATGTGTCTCTAAATTACAAAAACTACACCTACACTCTTATTTTTGGCTCTGATTACCATTGTTCTTACTTCATTTTACTTTGTTGTTGTAACTCCATTGTCAATACACCACTCTTCTTCTTGAGTAATGTATTTTAAAATCATATTTATTTCAGTCATTTTCATTTCTTCCTCTGTGCCAGTGCTTTTAGACAGTGAAAACAAAATAGCAGGAGAAAATAATTACATAATAATAGAGCAACAGTAAAATAGATATCATTACAATACAAGTGACAACAGTATATTTTGTAGCAGCCTCAAAAAAATCAGTTTTTAAAAAAGCAGTTTTTAAAAAAATAATCAACAAAATTAGATGCCCTCTCTGTTTCTCTTGTGCTGCTTGTGAAGCATGGCTTCTTTCTCTTATTGTGGGTTTTTCTCTTGCAATACCCAGAAGAAGCTGATGTGTTATATATTTTGATATTTTATGTATGCCCCTCTAACTGCACACACCCTTTAAAACTATAAGGCTGGGAGGTTTGATAAAATGAACTCTTCTGAATCTTAACTGCACTGAAAAAAATGTGTTTCATTCACAATGTGTTATCTGTACCCCAGAATGATTCCAACTTGAAATAAAATTGGTTTCTTGGTTAGGGTACTCTCATTGTTTCACCTAATCCTAGAGTTAGAGATTTTGGTGTTTTACTTGGAAACAACCAGTATAAAAATGCTGTTATAGCTCTCTAGAAGCACTATGCTGTCTATGTAGGTTGTTCTCTGTCTCATGTATTGAAAAATAATAGATAAGTTTATCTTTCTGATTACATTGTTAGTTATCTACAAAGGCTGTAATAGGGCTTCAATAAGAGCAAAATACACTGAAAATGCTATATTGGCATACTTCTTTAAAAACTATCCGTGTCTTGATTTGGGGTGGGGGTCAAAGCAGTCCTGGAAATGAACCATAGTACCATCTGTGGAGTATTAGTGTATTAGCAGGAATCCAAATACCAAACATCTTCGGCAAATAACAAACACATTGGGCAATCTTTCACATTTTGCAGTATTTTTATTAAGCATGTATATGCTTCAAGGTGTGATCCAAATATCCTTAAGATCTGGCATGTGTAAATCTCAATGGGAAAAATCAAGAATCAGATCAGTATAAATCTTGAATGAAAACCTCCTTTCCCTAACACTTGCCTGTGTTTCTGCCAGTAATGCATATTTGTGTTCTGATTTTCTGTTTCTTCTGTAGTGTCATTCGTGGAGCCAGCATGGTACAGTCATTTCCTAACTTAACAGGGACCAGTAATCTGGAGAGTCTGTGAGTGCCTTGTATTAAGTTCTTCTAGTGAAAAATAATAAACTAACAAAAACACTTTCCTCTGCAGACACTTTCAAAGTAAAGATTGCTACAGATGACAAATATTTTTGTTGTACAATTGCAAAATCTGATTATGTTAGTGCCCCTAAGTTTAGTAAGTTCTGTAAATGGAGGATGAGAAAGGGGTGGTTCTTTCTACTGCTATGTAAAATGTGCATTGTTTTGGTTAAAGCTGAGGAAGGAAATTGGTTCAAATGTTCATTTAAATCATTTCCTGTGACAGTTTTAGATTCTGACAAGTCAGCAATCCTAGGGCATCACTTTAAAGGCACGCTTAAACTAGAAAGGATACTTTACATTGTCCAAGGGATTCCCAGAATTCTAAATTTGATAAATTCTGATTCTGCTAATGCAGTGCTATCAATATTCACTAGAATGCCTATGTTTTATAAAACAGGACTTTTACAGGCACCAAAATTAACAGTGTTCCCATTGATCTCTGTGAGGAACAAAAGATGCTTCGAACTTTGTAAGTAGAAATCTTCATATTCTTCTCATTCAATAAATAAAAATATCTGAAACAGAGCATCCAAAGAGATTGTAACAAGGGATAGAAATCTGTTTTGGTTGATGTGTTGCTTTGGCTTTTTCCTGTGATATAAAGGGCACATTATACTACCTGTGCTGGCTGAGCTTGCTTAGCCAGTTTCAGAAGTCATGTCAGTTTAAAGTAATAAACAGGCCAGTCATTTCCATCATGATACTTTCCCTCTCAACAAGTGAGTGTTCTTGGACTGGGCCATGTAGCCTTATGCTGCAGGAAGCACCATCCCGATAATTTTACCTTCTGCCAGGAAATTTGAAATGGAAACAACTGGTTAATGTGCTGATGACCTCTGGAATACGCCTTTTCCATTGAGCATTTCCTACTTCTTTCCCTAGTCTGCAAGAGTTATGCAACTCTGCACTTCTGTTAGAGGATTTCATTACCTATCACACAATCTGAACCACTAAAGACCAGTGTCCTTTTCTTTTCATCACTTCCTCTCATTCCTTACCTTTGTAAATGAGAGGAGTTAAAATTGTATCTCCTACAGCATTGCTTTACATGCAGGAAGAGACATTATTTCCAAACAGAAAGAGCTTTTCCAGAAAAATGTATTGTTTAACTACCAAAGCCAGTTTGGTATAGTGGTTAAGTGCACACACTCTTATCTGGGAGAACCAGGTTTGATTCCCCACTCCTCCACTTGCAGCTGCTGGAATGGCCTGGGGTTAGCCATAGCTCTCATAGGAGTTGTCCTTTAAAGGGCAGCTGCTGTGAGAGCTCTCTCAGCCCCACCCACCTTACAGGGTGTCTGTTGTGGGGGAAGGAGATAAAGGAGATTATAAGCTGCTCTGAGACTCTGATTCAGAGAGAAAGATGGGGTATAAATCTGCTTTTACTTCTTCTTTTACAAAAACTGACTGTCTGTACATAGAGATTTCCAATTTGGCATGTAAACCATAGAAAGTTTTTTGGAGTACCCACGTCCCCTAATTATCCTCTGTCCATGTTTCCCCCTGCTTTGCTGTAGTCTTTCCCAAATCTAGTTTGGTATGATATTTTGTTTAAATCACTGTTTTTATAAATATCTTTGAAACCCACCTTGAGTCACCTGTGTGGGGGAAGGCAGACTAGAAATCAAACAAACAGCCTGTTTGTAGTCTGTGTGGACTTCCCTCAGCTCCACTGCAACTGTTATGTCCCTCCTCCAGTGCAGTGTTTTCTTAAAAAAAGAAGAAGCAGTAGTTTACATACCACATTATAGTTATAATAAAAAGTGAGTAGCCCTTGCTTTCTCCCTTATAGCTCTGCAATGAAAGAGGATAGATAATTACTTTTTACAACAAACAAAAATTGAGGATTCAGAGGAACAATAGACATATCATTATATGACTATAAACAAGTAAGACTAATGATCAAACCATCAAGGTTGATATTGTCTGCTCTGACTGACAGTGACTCTCCAGAATTTCCAAGGGTTTTTTTCATATCATTTAATACTAATCCTTTGAACTGGAGTTGCTGGGGATTTAATCTAGTACCATCTGCATGCCAGGCAGATACTTTACCATAGAGCCACAGCCCCTCTCTACCACATGATAGTGATTTGTAAATTACTGATTATTTTTTAAAATCCCCCCCAAAAAACTCTACAGTGGCACAGAGTGGGAGAACTGCAGCCATGAGAGTCTGGTAGGGGCAAAGTGTGGGGAAAATTACCATATAGATGTTCCCTTCCTGTTGTGAATGCCTCTGCTTCTTTGGAAAAACTGCAGGCAAAAATAGATTAGGGTGTGGGAGGGATGTTCTTGTATTTATGAACCTTCATATAAAACAGTAAAGTTAACCATTTTTTTTCCTTGACTTTCTAGGGACTTATCTTATAATGGCATAAAACAGCTTCCAAGTTTTAAAGGCTGCAGTTCCTTGGAAGAAATGTAAGGTTTTTTTTAAAGCAACCACCCTACCCCACCCCACCCCAAGAAATGAATCTTGATCCCCATATCTGTGCTGCAAAATTAAAAGACAACAGAGTTTGTCTACAACTTGCAGCAAGTATTTAAGCATGAGACTACTCCTAATATTTTGTGTTTCTGCTTACTGTGAGTATTTCAGAGCAGTGGTGGCTTTCAAATCCTCTTCTGCCTTTAGTGCTCTTCAAAATACCATCATTCCTGATTGCCTCTCTTCGTACCTGCCTGATAAAACATCCAGATCTTTGTGTTCTCTTGCTGTAGTCCTTCACTCTGCCATCTGTCATCTAAATGTGTGTACAATTGCTGCTTGTAAAGTGGTGCTCTTATAGTTATATAAGTGATACCTTCCCATGTTTCTATGATGATTCTTGCCATCTTTGAGTTTGGGAGTAGAAAGCAGACTGGCTTGCCTCTGTTTTACCTCAGATAGTTTCTCTTGAACTTCTCTTGGTCTCTTTTTATCATGACTCCTTCAGTAGCTAAAACTGTTGATGTAGGGTTTGTTCTGACACAGTACTATATTATTTAATGAGAAATGTCATGTAATATCATGTCTGAAATGTCCTTGTCACATTTCAGATATCTGCAACATAATGAAATTGAGGAAATCAAAGAGGATGTATTTCAGGGTCTAACTACTCTGCGTACCCTGTAAGTATATTCTCCTTATAAATGTGTTGATCTAAGGGAAATGTTGGAAGCCAGCAGCTGGGTTCAGTAGTCACATTTAACCAACGTGAAACAGTCATCTTTTGAATGGCTATCTTTCTTGGGCTATCTCCAAATCAGCCCTCTTCACTGTTTTGCCTTTCATTTGTTTCCCTCCCTGTACCAGCACCCCCTTCAGGTATTTCCTGCTCACTCTGGCAACCTGTACTTAAACACATTACACACCCAAACACTAATAAACTAGATGGTGCATGCCAGAACTTTATACCAAATAGGGCGGAGCAGTAAGATTTTGAATTCATGAAGTGCCAGAAATTGTCCTGTGTTTAAAAATTGGCAGACAAAAACAAATCAGTTTAGTTTTTTAGCTTTTACCCCACCTTGTCACTTAAAAAAAGAACTTCAGTGAGGATATGATTATGATACTTAATCTATTCTAATAGCAAAGTTGGGAAATCTTTGGGTACTTAAATCCATGACTAGAGCTGTTAGATAAGACAGATCTTTCTACAAACTTGAAAAGGGCCCCAAATTTGCAGAAAAATGTGGAAAAAAATTAAAACATTGGTGCTTTAAAAATGCAAAAAATGGTAAAAGGAATACCTGTAGTTTTAACCAAGGGATTTCCTCAGTGGCTGTTACTAGGCAACAACAGTATTCCAGGCTGGGTTTCAGTAGATAGAAGGCAGAGGAAGGGGGACAGGGCCCTTTCCAGCCCTATTTTGGCCTTTGAGGGAGGAATTCTTGGGGCCAGGATTAACTTAGGTTGCCAGCTCCCGGTTGAGAAAGTCTGGAGATTTCGTGATTAAGTCTGAGGATGATGAAGTTTGGGGAGGAGAGAGGAGAGGATAGACCTCAGCCAGATATAATGCCCTTAGAGTCCACACTCCAAATTAGCCATTTTCTCTTGGGGGACAGATCTGTATCTGAAGTTTAGTTGTAATCCTGGGAGATCTCCAGGTCCTACTTGAAGGCTGGCAACTCTAGGCCAGGCAGCAACCACTGAGTGACTTGATATCAGCCAGCTTGCATGACTCAAATAGGCCTGATTGCTTACTACTGTTCAACAGTAGGTACCCTTTGAAAACCAGTGTGGTGTAGCAGTTAGAACTTCAGAGCAGGGTCTGTGAGACCCAGGTTCAAATCCCTGTCTTGCTGTGGAATCTCATTGAGTGATATGGGGCCAGTTACATACCATCAGGCTAACCTACCTCACAGTGTTGATGTGCAGATAAAAAGGAAGAGACGAGAATAAAATAAGCTGCATTGGTCCCCACTATGGAGAAAGGTTGTAGTATAAGTGAAGTAAATAAATATAGCTAAAGATGGGAAGCAGATAACATGTAGGTTGGTGAATGGCTGAGAAGGAAAGAATGGGGCAGGGACCTGTGGTACCACACAACTGGGCCACAGTTTTCCTGGGCAGAGGAGAAACTTAAGACACAGGCAGATAAAGGTAGTTTGGTGTTGGGTGGGAAGGAGATAGGATTGCTTTCTCTATATTAGAAAATTCCTAGATATTTGGGGGTGGGGCCTGGGGAGGGTGGGAGTAGAAGAGGGGAGGGACCTCAGAAGGGGATAATACCATTCTACCTTCCAAAGCAGTCATTTTTTCCAGGGGAGCTAGGGTTGCCAACCTCCAGCTGACTGCTGGAGATCACCCAGAATCACAACTGTTTTCCAGATGACCAAGATCTTTTTCCCTGGAGAAAACAGCTGCTTTGGAGGGTGAACTCTGTGACATTATACCCTGTTGAGGCTGCATCCTTTTCCAAATTTCACCCTACCAAGGCTTCACCTCCCAGTCTCCAGGAATTTCCCAACCTGGAGCTGGCCAACCGTAAGGGGAACTGATCTCTGTAGCTGGGAGATCTGTTGTGATTCCAGGAGATCTCCAGGACCCACCTGAAGGTTGGCAAGGCTAGAAGGAGAAGATGCAGGAAAAGGGGAGAGGCTATGGGGACTTTTAGAAAAGGGAAAGAGGAAATGATGGGGGGGCGGGGGTGGAAATGAGATAACTTCTTTGAAAGTTCCTGCTTGTTTCATCTGTTTTGTATGCTGTGCTGACCATGTGTTGGAAAAACAGCATATATATTATTACAATCAAATGATTTCTGTATGAATTGATGCTCTGGGAGAGTTAGTACAAATCAACCCTGGAATGGCAGAAAAAGTAAAAGTTAATTTATGATGACAAAGGAAGAGAGGCAGGATAATGCCCAAGAAGAGAGAAATATATTGAGAATATTTACACCTTTTTATGAAGTGCTGTAAGTTTTTTGGCAGGAGTTCTAATTAGGAACAAAGGATGCCACGCTGAAGCATGGATTTCATTGCCTCCTAGAACATTGTTTAATAGATTCCATACAGCTAGTGTTCTGGATTCACCCTTCAAAGTATAGTTTTATAGTATTCATTTTACAACTGGAAAACCATACACTGAAAATAACTATTATTTATATAAATATCTCCCTTATAATTGTGTGTGTATATAGATATGCACATGCACATTTGCTTAGGGGGGAAATCCATATTTAAATAAACAATGGCCGAGGTCAGATGCACATAAACTGACGAGATTGGCATGGATGAAAGCCAGATGCATGTCGGATTTTATGCGGTTGTCCAAACATCAGCATCTGGCAATGGTCGTTGGCTCGTTCATGTCCTGAATTGCCACGACTGAGACACGGACTTTTTTGATAGTACATTAAATCCGGAATAAGAATGCTTCCAACGACTCCCGTGCGTACTTTCTATGTTTGAACGCTCCAATATAGCCGACTCATCGCAAGCGCACATCCTCTTCCCTGCGAGAGCCCACTCCAAATTATATCATTGCGCCAGCCTTCCAACCTTCCGAGGTCGGTAAAATATGTACCCAGCTTGCTGAGGGGGCGGCGGGAGTGTAATGACCGGGGAAGGCAATGGCAAACCACCCCGTAAAAGGTCTGCCGTGAAAACTTTGTGAAAGCAGCATCACCCCCAGAGCCAAAAATGCCTGGTGCTTGCACAGGGGACCTTTCCTAAATGGGGGTGGGGAGGCAGATCGCCCACCTTTGCTGTCTCCCTGCCAGGGGAGGAAGATGACCCACCTTTGCCATCTCCCCGCCAGGCAGAGAGACAGCAAAGAGAGCTGCCGTGCTCCCCCCCCCCCATTTAAACACATCAGCGGGGTGTTTAAATGGGGGGGAGGAAGATCCCCCACCTTTGCTGTCTCCCTGCCAGGCGGAGAGACAGCAAAGAGAGTTGCCGTGCCCCCCCCCATTTAAACACCACACCGTGGTGTTTAAGGGGGGGGGCAGATCGCCCACCTTTTCTGGCACCTTTAAAAAAAAAAAAGCCAAGCACGATATCGCACGGTACTGCACTTGTGCAAGTGTGGAATGCCATCTTAAAAAATGAGGTCCGGTTGAGACCTCTGATCAACCAACGACGGGAGCAACGCTGCTTAGAACTGAAGGATGGAGGGATGTCTGATCAGAAAATTCGTTGTAAAAAAGCTGCGGGGTATAATAGCGACGGGTTAGGGATGGATTTAATGGTGAGTGTGACCACGGCCAATGTGTTTGTTTTTTTTATTCTAAGTGTGTCCTTGTTTGGACCAGGGTTTGGCCAGACAGCAAGCTAATGTTCTGGAGTGAAGTATGCAATCTGACCAGGTAGCTGAACTAAATTGCTAAGAAACATTAGGTGCAACATCTAATACATCAAAATGCTAGTTGCACTGAGAAAACCACTGTTGCTTTCTGATGGGCTTTGCAGAGGATGGCAGAATACCATCTTTTACTGACCAGAGGGAGGAGTCCGTATTCATGTTTTATCCGTATCAACAATCTGCACTTGTACAAATGTCTTCTATATATCAAAGGTGGTTGTATGTTTTGGCTACCCTTCTTCTGTTGTGAAGGTACTCAGGGTGGTTTACAAAATTTAAACATAAAAATCAGTAATCAGTCAAAATAACAGACATTATTGATTATAAACATTCATGTTTAAACAAGGGTCAGTATGACCATGGCATTTCACTCTAATTTTCCCAACAGGCATGAATTGTTGGAGAAAATTGTCAGGATGACATTGTAAATACTGTTAAGCTGCAAGTTAGTTACATGCTTGTCACAAGCTTAGTGTGACCTGAATCATAATGTAATAATTGAGCTGTGAACAATGGTCACTTAGAAGTGTCAATGTAAATCACTAACACAATGGTACTTCTTAAAATTGCAGCGATCTCAGCAGAAATTTGATCCACCGGATCGAAGAGGCAGCTTTTACTTCACTTGAGGCTATTACCAATCTGTAAGTAAGCCACTTAGCATTGAAAGGTTTCCAATTCTTTAATAGTAGTGTTTTCCTTCTCAAAGTCTCTGTTCCTGTTTCCTTGAATTCAGTTTTTAAAAAAATCAACAGCCAGTGTGATATAGAGAAAGCAAAAATAACATACTCCTGTTACATGCTTGCTGTACTTTAGTGGGGAAATGATGCTTGCCAAAACAGTTTGGTGTAGTGGTTAAATGTGTGGACTCTTATCTGGGAGAACCAGTTTTGATTCCCCACTCCTCCACATGCACCTGCTGATGTGACCTTGAGGCAGATACAAGTTCTTGCAGAGCTGTTCCTCTCAAGAGCAGTTTCTGTCACAGCTCTCTCAGCCTCACCTACCTCACCCAGGGTGTCTATTGTGGGGAAGGGAAGGAAAAGGAGATTGTAAGCTGCTCTGAGACTCTGAATGAAAGGCAAGGTATAAATCCAATCTTTTCTCTTCAAAAAATAAAATGTGAAATGAGACATTATTTTCCCCACCTTCATTTCCAGGTCATATACAGAGGATGAGGAGATGGGTATAAACCCTCAAAGTGAGATGAATGTTCCAGTCCATGCATTAGGAGAATGCATATCTTTAAAAAAAATGTATATCCCTCATCTTTGCTTGGGACCAGGGAAACTGTATTTAATTGTTGCTTTATTGTTTTAAATTGTATTTTCAGATTGTTTTAAACTGACTGTTAGTTGCTCTGAGTCCACTCTTGCGGAGAGGGCGGGATAGAAAATTAAGGCGATGACGATGACGATGATGATGATGATGATGATGATGATGATGATGATGATGGGACAGGAAGTTTTGAATCCAGTTTTTTTCTGCTGCTGTTTTCATAGAACTTTCCAAGCCATCATTATGTGGGGTCTTTAATGTCTTAGCCACCTTTAGACATGAGGAATACTTTGGTTAGTTAAACAACTATATTGGGCTGTTATGCTTTGCCAGGCTGGCACTAGCAGTTAGATTTGGCAACAGTAGCTACGTCCCTGGAAACCTGCAGCATGGAATGGCAAATAGCCGTCTTCTAGATCTTCCTGTGAAAGATAGTGGTTGGCTCTGAATCATATAGCTCCGCTGGCAATAGGAACATCTAGAACAGGGGTGCTGAACTCATTTGTTACGAGGGCCGGATCTGACATAAATGTGACCTTGTTGGGCCGAGCCATGTTGAGCCAGGCCATGTGTGTACATGTACCTATTTAAGATTAGGTAGCAGAGATATAACCTTTATAAAGGACACAGACAAACACAATTAAATATTTTTTAACTTAAAACATGCTTAAAACGTTAGCACTTGTTGGTCTTAAAGGTGCTTTCTTTGTATCGCTCCCTTGGGATCCAGGGAACTGGGCAAAGGAAGCACTGTCTCTTTCCTTCCTTCCCCATGGAACTGGGGGGAGGAGCTTCAGCCAATAGAAGGAAAAGACACTTGGCTCAGGTCTGTTGTGCGATTGAGAGAGCCTGGAAAAACAAGCTCTGCCTCCCCCCCTTCCTCCCCAAGGGAGGAGCCTCAGCCAATAGAGAAAATAGAGATTTTGCTCTGTAGCTCCTGAGCAATTGAGCAAGCCTTGCAAAGCAAGCTGTGATGCAGAAGGAAGTGAGATATAGGGAGAAGGAATCAGATGACAGCCAGTTTCTCAGGGGCCTGATAGAAGCCCTCCAGAGGCCTGATTTGGCCCCTGGTTCACATGTTTGACACTCCTGCTCTAGAAGATAGCGTATGTAGTTGACAGAATTGGGGGACAGAGATTACCCAGTTTCAAATCCCTGCTTAGCCATTAGACTGAAAGGCCTTGGACAACTCACTGTCTCTAAAACCTAAATTACCTCTCAGAATGGTTTTGAGGATAAAACGGGATAACCCATCATTTGCTGCCCTAAACTCCTAGGAGGAAGGGTGTGGTCCAGATCATATGAAAAGTGAAGAAGTTGATTGTGTAATGTTGCCTGTAGAACAGCAGAGCATTCCATTCATCCAATTGGGGAACCCCGTAAAAAGTCTGCCATGAAAACGTGAAAGCAACGTCACCACAGAGTCGAAAACGACTGGTGCTTGCACCTACCTTTACCTTTCTAATCTTACCCAAGTATTTCTGTTGTCTTCTTTCACCAATCTTTTTAGGGACTTAAGTTTCAATGCATTGACTTCATTTCCAACAAAAGGCCTGAGTGGGTTAAACCAGCTTAAACTTGTAGGCAACACAGAACTGCAAGAAGCACTGACAGCAAAGGATTTTGTGAAGCTTCGGTAAGTCAGTAACTAAATCTGAGTGCCTATGCATGAAATATACAGTGGCATTTATGTGGAATAAAATTAATTTCTCAATTCCGGTTAATTCAATTAAAATTGGCAGTTCCTTGGCAGTTTCTTCTTGCAGTAGTAAGAAGTGATTTTAGCACCATGCAGTAATGTATAAATCAGATAAATCTACCTGCCGTAGACTGGCAGTTAAAGCAGTACTCTAGGTTTTATTTGTGGGACAGAGAAATCTATCTTTGCCAGACCTATCACTAGAACATCCTTTCTGCTGACGCTATAGTGCAGCTTTGATTCTGATTTTTGGTTTGCTAAGTGGACACAGGATAAACCTAAATTGAAATATGCATTTATATGCTGAAAAGCCCATTTCTGCCCTTATGTCTCTTGTACTTTTATAACATTCTGCCCATTCAATCTAGCCAACACTCCAGTCCTTGTCTTTAAGAGCTGAAGTTAAACTCTTCTGTGAGAAGTATTCATATTTATTTTTATTTATTTATTTTATTAGGCTTATATCCCTTTCTATCCCACAAGTGGACTCAGGGCTGTTACAACATATAATAAACATTAGAACATATAATCTAATTTTAAAAAAAAACCAGAAACAAGATGCCAACTAAAACAAACAGCTTCAAAGCAGTCCATAATTCCTCCTGCGAGATGTTAGTCAGATGATAACTTACAGTGCCTGATTTTACTACCGTGCCCTTTTGACAGCCTTGGAGCAAAATAGCATATGAGGGCACTGAGCAGGTACTGTGAGCAGGGGAGTCCGAGATGGCTGAGCGTCTGCCACCTCAATCAAAGGCCTGGCAGAACAGGCCCTGCAGAACTGTAACAAGTCCTGCAGGCCTCTCATCTCAGATGAGAGCATGTTCCACCAGGCTGGTTGAGGCTAAAAAAACCCCAAACAAAAATACTGTATTATCTTAGAATCATAGAGTTGGAAGGGATGTCCAGGGTCATCTAGTCCAACTTGCATAATGCAAGAAATTCACAAGTACCTCCCCCTAAGTTCACAGGGTCAGCATTGCTGTCAGATGGCCATCTAGCCTCTGTTTAAAAATATCCGAAGGAGAGCCCACCACCTCACAAGGAAGACTGTTCCACTGAGGAACCTCTCTGTCAGGAATTTCTTCCTAATGTTTGGACAAAAACTCTTTTGATTTAATTTCAACCTGTTGGTTCTGGTCCAACCTTTTAGGGCCATGGAAAACAACTCAGCACCATCCTCTATATGACAGCCCTTCAAGTACTTGAAGATGGTAATCATATAACCTCTCAGCCATCTCCTCTACCAGCTAAACATACTCAGCTCCTTCAGCCATTCCTCATAGTTAGGACTTTTGGCCTCAATGTGCTTTACTTTGCACTTGGCCACATTGAACCTCATTTGCCATGTTGATGCCCACTCGCCCAGCTTCCACAGATCCCTTTGGAGTGCCTCACAATCTTCTCTGGTTCTCACCCTTCTGAACAATTTAGTGTCATCCACAAACTTAGCCACTTCACTGCTTACTCCCAACTCCAAATCATTAATGAACAAGTTAAAAAGCATCAGACCCAGTACTGAGCCCTGAAGCACCCCACTGCTTACCACCCTCCACTGAGAAAATTGCCCATTTATACTCACTCTCTGTTTCCTATTAATTAGCCAGTTTTTGATCCACAAGAGGACTTGTCCTTTTACCCCATGACTCTTGAGCTTACTTAGAAACCTTTGATGAGGAACTTTATCAAAAGCTTTCTGGAAGTCAAGGTAAAAAACATCTTTTGCAGTCCCTTTGTCCACATGTTTGTTCACCCCCTCAAAGAACTTCAACAAGTTAGTGAGACAAGATCTTCCCTTACAGAACCCATGCTGAGTCTTCCTCAACAATTTTTGTTCATCAATGTGCCTACTAATTCTCTCTTTAATAATGGTCTCCACTAGCTTTCCTGGTATTGAAGTCAGACTGACTGGCCTGTAATTTCCCGGATCTCCTCTGGAACCCTTTTTAAAGATGGGGGTGACATTAGCTATCTTCCAGTCCTCAGGAATGGAGGCAGATTTTAATGAAAGATTACATATTTTTTGTCAGGAGTTCCACAATTTCACCTTTGAGTTCTTTCAGAACTCTTGGATGTATGTCATCTGGGCCTGGTGACTTATCAGTTTTTAAATTGTCTATCAGTCGTAGGACCTCCTCTCTCATCACCTCAATCTGTCTCAGGTCTTTCAACACCCCTCCCAAAATCAGCGGTTCTGGAGTGGGCAAACACTTCTCATCTTCCACAGTGAAGACAGAGGTAAAGAATGCATTCAGCTTCTCAGTCATTTCCCTATCATCCATCAGTGATCCTTTTACCCCTTGGTCATCTAAGGGCCCCATTGCTTCCCTGGCTGGTTTCCTGCTTCTAATGTATTTGATTTGCCACAGCCTTTGTTCCCTTTTATTAACTTCACTTGGACTAGCTTTCCACTGCTTAAAGGAACCCTTCTTACCTTTTACAGCTTCCATTACTTTGTTTGTTAATCATGCATGTCTTTTTCTATACCTATTTGTGCCTTTCCTGACTCGTGGTATATATTTTATCTGAGCTTCTAAGATTGTAGTTTTAAATAGCCTCCAAGCTTCCCCAAGGGTTCTGACCCTATTTACCTTTCCTTTCAGTTTCCTCCTCACATGCCTCCTTGTCTCAGAGAAATTACCCCTTATAAAGTTAAAAGTGGTTGTGTTGGTCTTTTGGGGCAACTCTCTATTTATATGGTGAACTAAATAACGTTATGGTCACTGCTCCCAAGCGGTACAATCACTTTTTACAACTCTCATCAGATCTTGGGCATTATTTAGAACCAAGTCCAAGATCACCTCTTCCCTGGTAGGTTCTGTGACCATCTGCTCCATAGCGCAGTCATTAAGAGTGTCTAGCAACTCAGTCTCTTTCTCCCGACCTGAATACATACTGACTCAATCAATGTGCAGATAGTTAAAATCACCTATTATGACACAGTTTTTACGTCTAGCCACTATCTTAATTTTTTTCATCATTGTATAATCATCCTCTATCTTTTGATCCGGTGGGCGATAACAAACTCCCAAACTTCCTTCTGGGCCCACTATTTCGACCCAAAGCATTTCTAGAAGTGAATCTAATTCTCTGACCTTCTCAATCTTACTGGACTGTATACCCTCTCTGACATGCAGAGCCACCTCACCTCCAACATATCCTTCCAATATAATTTATATCCAGGAATCACCGTGTCCCACTGATTTTCCTCATTCCACCAAGTTTCTTAAATACCTACAATGTCTATATTTCCCTCCAACACTTGCAGTCCAACTCCCCGATTTTACCTCGGACACTTCTATGATTTGTATAAACATCTATAATTTCCCAGGCAAGTTAGGCCTGCAGTCTTCCTCCTGCTGCCTCAAGACTTTGCCAGGCAGTCCATACTGTTTGTCACTGTCTCAGTGGACAACTCTATTCCATTGCCCAGTATAAAAGCAACAGCTAACCCTTCATCTCTTTGAGATGAGTCATCCTGAACCAGAGACATTTCATCTCCTATCGGCTTTCCCCCAATATTCAGCTTAAAAACTCCTCTGCCACCTTTTTGATTTTAAGCGCCAGCAGCCTGGTTCCCTCTTGGGACAAGTGGAGACTGTCTCTTTTGTGCAGCTCCTGCTTGTTCCAAATAGCATCCCAGTGGCTAACGAACTTGAACCCTTCCTCCCTACACCATTGCCTCATCCACGCATTGAGACTCCTAATTTGTGCCTGTCTCTCCTGCCCTGTGTGTGGAACAAGTTGCACTTCTGAGAAGGCTACCTTGGAGGTCCTGGCCTTGAGTCTCCTGCATTGCAGTCTAAATTTTTCCTCCAGGATCTCAAGACTGCATTCCCCCACATCGTTGGTGCCGACATGTACCACAGTCACTGCCTTCTCCCCAGCACTGTCTTATCAGCCTATCTACAAAATATAGATCTACATATGTAATGTCCACTACCTTCGCACCAGGCAGACAAGTCACCATATGGTCAGTACGTGGTTTTGCCACCCAGCTGTCTACTTGCCTAAGGATCAAATCACCAACTACCAAGATGCAAAGCCCCCATGGCTCAGGTACAGGACCTCCATCTTTGTTGGATTTAATTTCAGCTGGCTCTGCTGTAACCATCCAGCCATGGCCCCTAATGCCCTGTCCAAAACACCTGGGGCAGAGTCCTTCCATCCACCAACAGATAAAGCTGGGTGTTATCAGCATACTGACAGCAACTCAAGCCAAACTCCCTGACCAGCTGGGTGAGGAGGTGCATATAGATGTTAAACAGCATCAGAGAGAGAATCTCCACTTGCATCACACCACATTCCAGCCAAGCACCACCCTCTATCCCTGACATGGAGAAAGGGGGAAAGCCATTGTAAAACAGTTCTCCATATACCTCCATTAGTGAGGCAGTGGGTCAAAGAATCATGATCAACCATGTTGAACAATGCTGTCAGATCAAGAAGCAGTAGCAACAGCACAGATCCACCTCAATCCAAGTGTCTCCAGAGGCCATCTTTAAGGGCAACCAACGTGGACTCCATCCCATAGCCAGGGTAGAAGCTGAACTGGAACAGATCCAGCATGGATGGAGACATCATTTGTACTTAAAAATATTTTACCAGTTTAGGCTGTAAACCTGTTCCACAGAATATGAAATCTAATTCCCTTGTGACGTCTTAATATAAGCACTTTAACAAATATTGGTCTGCCCCACCCCCACCTGTGGTCATGATTCTAAACCAAGATTAAACCATAGTTGAGAATCCTGGTTACAGAGAAAGATCTCAATTTGGTGATGACCCTGCAATTAGACATCATGACAAAATCATCACTGTTATCATCTGCGTTTCTCAATTACGCTACTCGTGGTATAGTGAAACTCAAGTACAGCCAACAGGATGGGACAATAGGGTTTGGACTACAGATATCTGAAAACAAACCAAAATCTCAAACATAGCTGAAACAAAAGCATGAGCTTCTAACATGATATGCTAACTCTTGCAAAAAGCCAGGAGAGTGGAAGCCTTACTCACCTCAAATGGGAGACCATTTAAGCTAAGTTGGCATGGTGGAGCATGGGGAGAAAGGTTAATTGTTCATACTTGTGCATTCTCTGCAGAGGTGGTTCTGCAGATCAGAGGGACTGAGGCCAGTAAAGGGCTTTTTCTGTGATAGTCAACACCTTGAACTGATCCCTGTAATTGATGGGCTGTTGATGGAATGACTGCAGAATTGGAGTGAGGTGCATGTTTTGCCTAGCCCCCAACGTTTTTGAGGAGTCATTTTTGAGCATTTTGAGGAGTGATTTAAATCTGTCCAACATACAAATCAATACCTGCTTCTGCATCCAAATGCCTCAATAAGATGGTATGGTCTACTGCAGGGGTGGCCAACGGTAGCTCTCCAGATGTTTTTTGCCTACAACTCCTATCAACCCCAGCCATTGGCCATGCTGGCTGGGGCTGATGGGAATTGTAGGCAGAAAACATCTGGAGAGCTACCATTGGCCACCCCTGGTCTACTGTATCAAATGCTGCCAATAGATCACAAAAAGCAACAGAGAAACATGACCGTTGTCAGGCAGAGGTCATCAGCTAAAACCATTAGAGCCATCTCTGTCCTGTAGCCTGGCCTGAACCCAATCTGGAAAGGGGCTAGAGCAGTGTTTCCCAAAGTGGGAGATATTGCCCCCTGGGGGGGCGCTGGAACAATCCAGGGGGGTGGTAGTAGCCTTGGGTGCAGTTGGGGGGTGGTGAATTAAAAATAAGGGAAGCTTAAAAGAAAAAGAGAAGAGGGTGGGAGGTGTCAAAACATCACGTTTCTGGGTCCAGAATTTCTAATTTAGAGAAAAATTCCAATTAACAAAAATAGAGGATTCCTTTTTGTCTGCTACTTAGTGCGAATTCACCCAATTAGACTGTTTTCTGCAGGGCCAGTGCATGGGAGTAGGCAGGGTAGGCGACCACCTAGGGTGCTACGCTGCCAGGGAGCGCTGCTGGGCACCCCCTTACTCCCCCTTCCCATGTGGCACGATTGTGCCAGCCAGCAGGCAAGCTGTGAGCCTTGCGTGGTTTTCTTCACAGGGCGAACGTTGCCTTTTCTTCATAGGGCAAACATTGCCTGTGCTTGTTGAAGACTTCCAAGGAAGCCTCCAAAGAGCACCCCATTTTACTGCTGCCTGCTGCTTTTGGGTTAAAAGTGGCTGAGTGGCGGCACCTTTCCATTGCACTAGTTGGAGCTGACAAAAGCAATGGGAAGGTGCCACCCACCCAACTGCTTTCATTCCAAAAGCAGCAGGCAGCAGTAAAACTGGGCACTCTTCAGAGGCTTCCTTTGAAGGCTCTGACAAGCACAGACAACATTTGCCCTGTGAAGAAAAGCGGCATTGCGGCAGCACTTGTGTGCACCACCCGGGGTTCTGGGTTTGCCTGCTGGCTGGTGTGATTACATCATCACCGGCATGCTAAGAATAACCCCCGTTAGGAGCACACCTGGGGGGGGGGGGTTCTGCCTAGGGCGGTAGAACCTCTAGTGCCGGCGCTGGTCTTCTGTTCCTCTTCTTGAGTTTTGATATTTTACTAATCCACTTATATCCCCCTGACTAGCTGTCAAAGAGCTAGAATTGTCCAACCAATCATTGGTACAAAACAACCAATTTAGCTGGGCCCATCTAGATCTTCTCCTGTCAAATACCTGTCAAACTAGATGGCCTCCTGTCAGTTGGAATTGAAATTTCAAAAATTCTGTGAATGCAAATGTTACTATAGTTGATTTTATAAAATAATTTTAGAATTTCACGCTTCAAATTGTCTTCTTACAATATCTTTGCTTACTCTGTGCGCAAATACGTCACTGCATCTTTTAGTCCATTTCTTGAAGGTAGATTTCCAGGGGGGCGCTGAGTAATTTTTTTTCTGAAAAGGGGGCGTTAGTCCAAATAAGTCTGGGCTAGAGCCTGTGAGTTATCAAGGAAGTTCTGGAGTTGGCCTGCTACTGCTCTCTTAATCACTTTGCTTAGAAATGGAAGATTGGAGACTGGGTGATAATTACAATGTCATTTTTTTAGGGTTTTTTTTTTAATAATGGATGAATGATAATCTGTTTGAGTGCTTGATGGAAAGTGCTCTGATTTATGATAGTTATCAAGGGCTTCTTTGTGTGGTTTTGCATGATTTTAGCAGCCAGGTGGACAAGGTTCCAGTACATATGTAGTAGTTTTCCCTGATCCCACGATCCTGTCAATATCCATCATAGTAACTAGGTCAAAATGGTCCATAATCAGACCAGATGATGCATTTCATCTGCCAGCCCTCTTACCAGTGGCATCCAAATGATAGTGTATTTGTATTACTTTATTGACAAAGAACCTTGCAACAGTGTTATAGCTCAGGGATGGCCAACAGTAGCTCTCCAGGTGTTTTTTGCCTACAACTTCCATCAACCCCAGCCATTGGCCTTGCTGGCTGGGGCTGATGGGAGTTGTAGGCAAAAAACATCTGGAGAGCTACCGTTGGCCACCCCTATATATAGCTAATTGTTCATAAGATAGTAAAGGTTCATATTTTAGGAGTTAGCAGATAATGAGCCACCTTAAACAGCAAGGATTGCTGTGAAGTAGCTGATGCAATGGTTGTAGAGAAATAGCACTTCTTTGCCCCCATCACTGCAGCCTCACAAAGTTTCCAATGAGCTCTGGAAAACTCTGTTTTCTTCCATCATCATTCTTGATGGCTTCTAGCCTTCTTAGGTCACCCAGGTCCACACTAAACTGGGCTGGGTTTCTCCCTGAATAAAACTCAGTTGGTCTTAAAGGTGCAAGTTGACACCTATTTTGTTCTGCTACTTCAGACCAACATGGCTGCCCACTTGGATCTATCTAAGGGTAGTAGAGTTCAACAAGGAGCAATCTTGTCAATGGCATTGAGGAGTTTCATGTTCCAAGTTTCCACTGCAGCCTCAACAGGACAAGTGTTTGGAATTCTAAAATCTCCTAGTGCATTTTGGAATCCAGAAGGATCCAAGAGTCTCTGATGGGGGGATCATTTTAACTCAACCCTCTTTTGTGGAGTGTTGGTGTCATAGTTACCCTTGCCTTCAGTAGATAGTGGTCAAGCCATGGTTCAGACCGAATCTCTAGCCCTGAAATAAGACCTCCTTTCATAGGCTCAGAGCAAAAGATCAGGTGTAACATGCGGCCCTTTTCATGTGTTGAACCTGTCACAATTTGAGAGAAGCTCAGGGCAGTCAAAGGGCTATAAAATCCTAGGCTGACTCTAGAGAGTAGTAGTCAGCTTGAATGCTGAAGTCACCCAGAACAATCAGCCTGAGGGTATTCATTAATTAGGTTGGATCAAAGATTTCATGAACTAGAAATTAGTTATGTCTCTGCACTGGGGGAGGAAGCATGCAAGCCCAAGAATTTTTTTAAAAAGTTTTATGCAAAGCACAAGCATACTATAGTTTCCATGTAGCAGCCTTTAAATAAAAATATTGATTATATCTGTATATTGTTTCTAATTCAGTTAAGTGCCTAAGTTATAGGTTTGTAGAAGTGGGAAAATATTTAGAGAACAGGTTGATTGGAGAAAGCACCTCAGTTTTGGACTTCACTACTACTTTGACCTCTCCGACTCCTCAAAATCCATTTTGCACCATTGCTTTAAGAAATAACTTTTTTAAAACCTCCTCAGCTTTTTTTCCTATTTAAAATTATTACTGCCTGTTTGCATCTTTCTCCTTCCCCTTGTCCCCATTCCAGAAGGAAAGTGACTGTAAACATTTAACCTTGCCATATGTTCATCAAAGACTTTTGACTTCAAGCATAATATAATGCGGTTATAAAAATATCATACTTACCAATAAAAGTATGCCTTTTGGTGATGTTCTGTGGCAAGCAATTTGTGTAGTTGCCTCCTGTACGCAAAGATTTGGGGAGAAGTCTTGCTCAGACACCTCTCCTTGACTTGTATTAGTGGAGCCCATCATGACCTATCTATCCTTACTTTATAGAAATTAGTCAAAACATTTATTTCCACATGCATTTGGAGAATGTGGCAGATTGTGGGTTAAGCTGTCCTGATATCTGATTTTTCTGCATTGTGATGGTTCATAGTTTTAATTATGGTATGCTTTCCTTGTTTATAGTTATTTTACCTAAAACAATGGCAAATAGCCATAAACTTTTCAACCAAGCAAACCTCCTCCCCCAATTTTATATATACACACACATCAACTTAGGATAGAGAAACTTTTATAACGGTAATGCACCCTGAGGGCCTTTTTTATGGCCATGTGGTGGGATATAAATAGAATTAAAATATGTTTGGCCCCTTTTTTTCAATGAATGAGACTTTCTGGCATGTCCTGGAGTGAGTTAAGGGAAGGGTGTAGAGAGCAGGAAATCCAGCCTTGCAGCATGAGAGATTTCATATAAACAAAGTAAACAATGAGAATGACAGGTGTGTACTTAGAACTTGCATGGGAATTCACTTGTGCAACAGTGTTACTCTCCAGGCAACTTGATGAGTTTTCATTTTTCTATGCACAGGTAATAACATGATTGCTTGTAACATCTTTTTCGCCTTAAGATGGCAGTGCTTTAACATATACTTGGACTGTAACCAAAGAACTTTTTTTATCGCAGAACTTACATAAAAAAGCAAGTTCACAATGTACTTGTTTAGACATTCAGAACTCTTGCTAGATTAAAAACTGTTCTTTAGGAAATCTTATAACCAGTGCCAGTGCATCCCAATAGGCCAGGTAGGCTAGGGTGCTACTTGGCCTCAGGGACGGGTGTCTCCTCCCTGCTCATGCCCCGCTGCCCCCAGTGCCCCTTCCCTGATGCTATGGAGCTCACTCTTGCTGCCTGTCTCTCCACCAACCTTCACTGCCTTACCACCAAGCAGAAGTACAGACCTGCCCCCAGTGCCCCTTCCCTGATGCTATGGAGCTCACTCTTGCTGCCTGTCTCTCCACCAACCTTCACTGCCTTACCACCAAGCAGAAGTACAGACCTGCCCCCAGTGCCCCTTCCCTGATGCTATGGGGCTCACTCTTGCTGGCTGTCTCTCCACCACCCTTCACTGCCTTACCACCAAGCAGAAGTACAGACCTGCCCCCAGTGCCCCTTCCCTGATGCTATGGGGCTCACTCTTGCTGCCTGTCTCTCCACCAACCTTCACTGCCTTACCACCAAGCAGAAGTACAGACCTGCCCCCAGTGCCCCTTCCCTGATGCTATGGGGCTCACTCTTGCTGCCTGTCTCTCCACCACCCTTCACTGCCTTACCACCAAGCAGAAGTACAGACCTGGGAAGGCTGAGCAAGGGTGGCACGGCAGCAGGTGTGTTCAAAGGTGCTCGGTGCTGTACCACCTGCCACCACCACACTTGCCCTCACCACTGCAGAGGCAGGTGCAGGGGGGATGAGGGTGCCAGAAACCCTGGCATTGGTCCTGCTCATAGCTAATTTCATTATTAGAAGGACTTACATAAGAAAAACCAAGTTATAACTTTCAGAGATAATGCTGCTTTTAAAGAAATCAGAAAAGCTGTCAATTATGGCTTCCTGCTGTTTCTTTGAATTTTCAGATCACTGTCTGTTCCATACGCCTATCAGTGCTGTGCATTCTGGAGCTGTGATTCTTATTTAAACTTTAATACTGAAGATTCTAACCACCAAGATCAAAGTCTGTCAGTTGCTCATGACCGTGGTGAGTGCTTAACTGAAAAAAGTGTGAAAACATACAGCCTTTTACACAAATGTAAGCTTCAGGCATCCCTGGAATTGGGGAACATGGCTGCTTTTCATGTGTTATGAAGGATGAGTTGTTGTATTCATTATTGTGGGAGAAACCTCTTACATGATTCCATACAACATATTTTGAGTCTTTCCACAGATTACTTACTCACTGACTCCTTTCACAAATAATGCAAAAGGATGCTTATTCTAATTTGTAAAAGTAGGCTCTGGTCTGTAGGTGATTGCTCAGTCTTAGTGTCCCTTCACAAATCCTAGTTTCAGAGCTTTCTTTCTCTTCTTGATCTTGTCTATAAAATTCTGGCTCTGTTCTCAGCTTGAATGGCAACTCCTGGCTAAAGGAAACTTTCACCATGTTGTCAATTTAACTTTCAATTGACCAGTGTTACCATAAGGCCATAGAGCCACATCCCCAAGGGGGTGACCAAGGGGTAAAAGGTTTAAGGAGGGTAGGGAAATGGCTGAGAAGCTGAATGCATTTTTTGCCTCCGTCTTCACTGTGGAAGATGAGAAATGTTTGCCACTCCACAACCGCTGATTTCGGGAGGGGTGTTGAAAGACCTGAGTCAGATTGAGGTGACGAGAGAGGAGGTCCTACAACTGATAGTTTAAAAACTGATAAGTCACCAGGCCTGGATGACATATATTCAAGAGTTCTGAAAGAACTCAAAGGTGAAATTATGGAACTCCTGACAAAAATCTGTAATCATTCATTGAAATCTGCCTCCGTTCCTGAGGACTGGAAGGTAGCTAATGTCACCCCATCTTTAAAAAGGGTTCCAGAGGAGATCCAGGAAATTACAGACCAGTCAGTCTGACTTAAATACAAGGAAAGTTAGTGGAAACAGTTATTAAAGAGAGAATTAGTAGGCATATTGATGAACAAACGTTATTGAGGAAGACTCAGCAGGGGTTCTGTAAGGGAAGATCTTTTCTCACTAACCTGTTGGAGTTATTAGGGGGTGAACAAACATGTGGACAAAGGGACCCCAAAAGATGTTGCTTACCTTGACTTCCAGAAAGCTTTTAATAAAGTTTCTCATCAAAGGCTCCTTAGTAAGCTCGAGAGTCATGGGGTAAAAGAACAAATCCTCTTTGGATCAAAATTGGCTAATTAATAGGAAACAGTGAGTATAAATGGGCAATTTTCACAGTGGAGGGTGGTAAGTAGTGGGTACTGCAGGGCTCAGTACTGGGTCTGATGCTTTTTAACTTGTTCATTAATGATTTGGAGTTGGGAGTAAGCAATGAAGTGGCTAAGTTTGCAGATGACACTAAATTGTTCAGGATGGTGAGAACCAGAGAGGATTGTGAGGAACTCCAAAGGGATCTGTGGAGGCTGGGTGAGTGGGCATCAACATGGCAAATGAGGTTCGATGTGGCCAAGTGCAAAGTAATGCGCATTGAGGCCAAAAGTCCGAACTATAAATACAAGTTGATGTGGTGTGAATTGACAGAGACTGACCAAGAGAGATCTTGGGGTCATGGTAGATAACTCACTGAAAATGTCGAGACAGTGTGTGACTGCAATGAAAAAGGCCAATGCTATGCTGGGAATTATTAGGAAGGGAATTGAAAACAAATCAGCCAGTATCATAATGCCCCTGTATTAATCGATGGTGTGGCCTCATTTGGAATACTGTGTACAGTTCTGGTCACTGCTCCTCAAAAAAAATATTATAGCTTTGGAAAAAGTTCAGAAAAGGGCAACTTGAATGATTAAAGGGTTCGAACACTTTCGTTATGAAGGAAGGTTAAAACACTAGGGGCTCTTTAACTTGGAGAAATGTCGACTGACGGGTGACATGATAGAGGTTTACAAGATTATGCATGGGATAGAGAAGATAAAGAAGTACTTTTATCCCTTTCTCACAATAAGAGAACTTGTGGACATTCAATGAAATTGCTGGGCAGTCGGGTTAGTACTGATAAAAGGAAGTACTTCTTCACCCAAAGGGTGATTAACACATGGAATACACTGCCACAGGAGGTGGTGACTGCTGCAAGCATAGCCATCTTCAAGGGGGATTGGATCAACATATGGAGAAGAGGTCCATCAGTGGCTATTAGCCACAGCATATTGTTGGAACTCTCTGCCTGGGGTAGTGATGCTCTGTATTCTTGGTGCTTGGGAGGGCACAGTGTGAGGGCTTCTAGTGTTCTGGCCCCACTGAGGGACCTCCTGAAGGTGCCTGGGGTTTTTTTGGCCACTGTGTGACACAGAGTGCTGGACTGGATGGGCTTGTCTTATGTTCTTACCAACATGGCTTCTCTTATGTTCTTACCCCCTAGTTAAACTCTGTGACATCTAACATTAACACTGTCTTCACACAAAATCAGAAAAATCCCAATAAAACTTCAGCATTGCTGCCCCTAAACATGTAATGGTCCAAGAGAACACTGCTGCTCCCAAGTTTTATCCCAAAACTAGAAACCTTTATTCTGCTGCAGCAAGTTAGGCCTGTGTGGTGGTGGTGATACGCCATTCTTAACAATGTTGTTATATCATAACCATTCAGTGATATTGGTCAGTTGTCTCATGCTTCAAACTACCATTTTCTTAGCGTGTTTATCCTATTTTATTGTACTACACCACATGTGAGAAAGGTCAGAACCTCTTACCTCATAGAATTGGAAGGGACCTCCAAGGTCATCTAGTCCAACCCTTTGCATAGTGCAGGAAATTCACAAATACCTCCCCCCCCCACAGACACACATAGTGACCCTTGCTCCATGCCCAGAAGATGGCAAAACACCTCCAGGATTCCTGGCCAAACTGCCCTGGAGAACAATTGCTTCCTGATCCCAAAGTGGCAATCAGCATTTCCCTGGGAATGTAAAAAAGGGCCATGAGAACTAAACACTGATGCAGCCCTTCCTGCCCTCCCTCCCATGATCTGCTTAAGTTCACAGAATCACCATTGCTGTCATATGGCCATCTAGCCTCTGCTTTAAAACCTCTAAAGAGAGAGAACCTAGCCTTTCCAAGGAAGCCTGTTCTACTCTCATCACCAGGGGCGGCCCGACACCCCATGGCGCCCTAGGCCAACTCACTGCCTGGCGCCACCCTCACTCCGCAGCTCCCCTCCCCCCCGCGCCTCCTCTCTCCCTTCCCCATAGCATGTTAATTTCAAAACTGGAACGGGCTCTAGTGCCGCGTTTCAGCTATCTAAAGCCCCCTCCCGCCTCCTTGTCTTCCCTCCCTTCCCCAGTGCATGTTAATTTCAAAGCGCCACCCCCCCCCCCCCCGCGATCAGAAAAACCACGCCACGGGGCCACACTCCCAGTATGTCAAGAGCAGCATCCTGAAAGGGTGGTCCCGTGGCTGCTGAGCTGACTTCTCTCGATCCAGGAAGTGGGGAGGGGAGGAATCGGCAGCCGTGGGACCACCCTTTAAGGACGCTGCTCCTGACAGACTGGGAGTGCGGCCCCGTGGCGCGGTTTTTCCGTTCGCTGAGAGGGGGCTTTGAAATTAACATGCAGTGGCAAAGGGAGGGAGGAGAAGGAGGCGGGAGGGGGCTTTAGATAGCTGGAACACGGCACTAGAGTCCGTTCCGACTTAGAAATTAACATGCTGTGGGGAAGGGAGGGAGGAGGCTCTGGGGGGGGGCAAACTAGGTGGTTGTGGGGGGAGGCCGATTTTGCTACCCCTGCCCTGCTGCCACCCTAGGCAACCACCTAGTTTGTCTAGGGGGGGAGCCGGCCCTGCTCATCACCCACTAAACTACCTAAAGTTCAAGTCTGCACATCAATAATCTCACCTGATTTATTCCTCCCTTTTTGTAATTTTCTGTAAAACCAAGGTAAAGGGTTTTCTTTATCCTGTTGTGTCTAAAGAAACAGTCTCAAGAAAGCTCATATTGGAATAAGTGTTCATCTTTAAGGTGACTTTTGTTTTTCTACAATAGCCTAATATGGCTACCCCACTGGAACCTATTTTTCCATTGCTTGAACTTATTTGTTTCTGCTAACAATAAGCTACCATTGTTAATTTAATTAAAACATAGCTTTGCATGATTTCTGATCCAAGGCACTGAGAATTAGAAGTGCTCTTTGAAATGACCCTGCAGGGTTTTATGTGAATTCTCAAGCAGAATAGTCATCCACTAAATAATGTTTCTCCAGGCCTGATCTTCTGCCCTTTTTATTTAGGTGCGGTAGATGACCTAATCAGTGATGATAATGAGGAACTTGGTCAGACAGTAATACATTGTACGCCCACAACAGGTAAATTGACCCACAGATTAATGCTCTAGCAACATACTTTGTTTTGTGTTCTAAGTGTTGATTGGATAGTGAACAGAATCCACAAATCTGATGAAGAGTGCAAATTTCATGAGTTATGATGCAGTAACGCAAACATAAGACTGGGATGTGGGGTTTGAAGTGAGTACACTGTGACATTTCCTACAGGCTAGTACAGTAGAGTATATTAAAATGTTGGATTTAAAAGTACTAATACTGCTTGTAAGGATGGTATTCAGGGGTCATTTCGTAGAAAAATAGGTGGTGGAGCTCATCCAGGGATTGTTATGCAGCTGTACATAGTATTCAATGGACAAGGAGGTGGAACTCTCACAGAGGGAGGTGGAACTCATAGGCCGTTTTCCCACTCACGTTTTACTGGCGCCACGACCATCCTGACGCCGGCGAATCTGCCTGGATTTCGCAACAGAAGCGCCGGCGCTCCCAGAAGCGCCGGCGCTTTCCGTCGCTAAGCCAGCGCAAACGTTTTCCTGCATCTTTGCGATTTCCGTTTGCGCTGGCTTAGCGACAGAAGTAGCCGGCGCTTCTGGGAGCGCCGGAGCTTCTGATGCGAAATCCAGGCAGATTCGCCGGCGTCAGGATGGTCGTGGCGCCAGTAAAACGTGAGTGGGAAAACGGCCTTAGAAAGGTTTAGGAGCTGTGCTCCTGTGAACTCCCACTGAATCTGAGGCCTGATGGTATTGTTTAAAGCGGTATGGGAGTCACTCCAACTATAAAGTGATTGCAAGCTGTCTTATCTGGCTCTTCCCTGCTTTCTTCCTGTTGGCATCATCACGTTAGTTGTTTTTCCTTAGTCTTCCTGTTCCTGTAGCAGGCCCATCATTTAGTGCAAGCTGCTGTATCACTCACGGCTGCCTGCAAGAAAAAAAAATTGTGTCTGAGCCAACTATTGTACCTTGAACTGTGTTAGCAGCTGCTTACATGTTTTCTGCCTCAAGACCTCTGTTTATTATTTTTTTAACTTTATCATGTTTGGGCACCCCAATTCCTGCAGTCTCTGAACTCTAGCTGAGGGATACAGCCAACATGTCACTGGGGGCAGGTGCAAGGTGGCTTCTGTGATATAAACTAGTACTGCCCATCCTTTCTCTCCCAGGCTCTTGAGAAGAGATGTGAAACCTTTAGTGTTATAAAAACTTGATAATGCAAGTAGTCTCCTGATTTCCTACTTGAAATGCCATTTGGGTCAAGGAACAATAATGGAGCTAAAGCTGTTTAACCCCCCCCCCCCCACACACACACACACACTGAATTTGGCTATATTAGACCTAGCAATGTGGTCTTACTCCAGAAGCTGAGGTAAGGTGGTTCATGGTAACAATATTGTTCAGGCTTTAGCTCAGGACACAATCAGTTGTATTTTTCAAGCTTGTAAACTGTCTTGTTTTGTCATTAGCCTATCCTATCATCAGCTAATCTTGAACATCTGTTCTACCTCCTCTCTGTGCACTGACTCATGGCATATTTATTCTCTATGCTCATTTGCTCAACCCATGGAACTGAGGTGTTGACAAAGTTAGAAGAAATTGAGACAATGAATCTTCTGTTGCAGCTTGGAAGTACTAGTCTTATTTATTTTTTAACCAACCATTCTTTCTTTTGTTTAAACATCTTGTAGATTATGCTTGTTTTCAAACACTGGTTTTTTTAGTAGTAACAGAATTCATGTGGCTCTGTAAAGGGGAGCAGGCCTCAGTGGAAGAATATTTGCTTTGGATCCAGAAAGTCTGAAGTTCAGTTTCTCACATCTCCAGTTAAGAGGTTTAGATAGCTGATGATGTGAAAGACCCTCTAGCTGAGACCATGGAGATTCACTGTCAGTCAGAACAGACATTACAGACCTTGTTAGTTCAGTGGTCTGAACTAACATAAGTTCCCCAACTAGAAGCAATAGCTCTTTGAATAGCAATGCTAGTAGGCAAGGGTCACGGAAGATCTTCACTTTCATGTTCTGTTCATTGGTTCTACAGGGAATCTAGTTGGTCACTACCATACTGGACTGGATGGACTACTCGTCTGATCCAGTATGGTTTAATAACATGCCTTATTGATGCATTATCTTTTTGACCACCAAGAATCAGGCTATTGCCAGACAGAGCAGATGAACTAGATTTTTCTTGATAAATTCTGGTGGGTAGCCATGTTGGTCTGAAGAAGTACAACAAAGTAATTCTTAAAGGTGCCACTGGACTCATACTTTGTTCTAGATTCTTCCTCGTAACTCAGGGGTGGGGAATGTCCAGCCCAAGGGCCATTTACAGTCCTCAAGATCACTTGGTCTGGCCCTCGGGAATTGCTGGGCCAAGCCAAGCCACGTGGCAACCTCCCTGGGGCCCGGCGAGGATCGTGGGGCCCAGCCACGCTGTGCAGCGGCTTCACCAGGGCCTGCCTGCTGGGAGCTACCACCAGTTCAATTTACACTTGATTATCCCAAATGGTATGACCTAATGCGCCAATGAGTGTGTGACCTGATATGCTAATATTAGGGTATGTGGTCTAATATGCTAAATGAGTTCCTGCCGGCATTTTTCTACAAAAAAAAGCCCTGAACCAAGGCATTTGCCTAAGGCAGCAGGTCAGGTTGTGTGTGTGCCAAATTAGGCTCTCCCCACATGACTTCATATAGAAAAACAATTATTTACATTAATTTTGCTGCCCTGAATTGTTCTCCCTTGGCAGAGCACTATTTTAAGTTGATAGTTTTGTATGGCTCGCGAATGATAAATATACAAATGGCCCTTGGCAGAAAAAAGGTTCCCCACCCCTGTCATAACTCAATGAATTGGTTTGAAGGTGTGATGGACTTAAAGCAGTTTGCCTGGGTGAGTATGAAAAGCTCACTCTGATTGGCTGAGCTGCTAACATGGATACAAACGTATCGAGTGGAAGAAGGCTAGCAGGTGGGGGGGGGAATCTTTCCTCAGAGTTAGTTCAGTTGAAGATTGACTGAAGAAAGGCGCTGAGAGCAGCTTGTCAGCTTAGTTCCTTGAGACAGAACTGGTTTGGTAGTTTCTGTCTGAAAGAGAGTTTATTTGTGAGAAGAGGCACAAAGCAAAGACTCACTCTGAGGGAAAACTCTCTGAGTTGTTACACACTATGACCAATTTTGCACTATGGCTTGTTCCAGGTAAAGAGCCCTTTTGCCCCCGTGGCTTCTCTCCATTTTCACACAAGTTGCCCCGGAGCTGCAAGTTGGTGTGCTGCTTTTCCGCAGCAAGCAGAAACCGCTTGTCAGAAGATCTTGCTTGCTGCGGAATAGCTCCAGAGCAACTTGTGTGAAAACAGAGAGAAGCCCTGGGAGCAAAAGGGCTCTCCATCTGGAACAAGCCTAGTGCGAAATCAGTTTGTGTCATTACAGCAGAGGAAAACTTGAAGGCTCTGCTAAGGAGTCCTGTCATTGCTATAGGACAGACTCCTGGTTCAAACAAAGAACATACAAACACACTGGGAGAGAGCCTAAGGTTCTTGTGGCTGTGAAAAAATCCCAGAAGTCAGACAGGAATACTAGCTGCATGGGACTTGACACAGGAAATTGAAGTGCTGGTGTGATAGCACTCAAGGGTGTTAGTTCCTAGATATTACTCAACGTCTGGAGTGTACCTGTGTGCTAGTGAAGAGTGTCTGTGTGGGGATATTGCTGTCACAAGTTCAGACAGTTCTCTGAGTGAAAAACAAAAAGTGTGTTGGTTTTATATTTAGAAAGCCTGAAACAACTTTATAATCTTTCTCTGATATAGAGTGTTTTCTAGTGTTAAGGAAACACTGCCTGATTGTGTTTATTTTATTACTTCACCCTGCCAACGTCTCTAGTGCTCAGAGATCATTTATTATTTGAACTTCTGCCTGCCAACTGATTTAATAGCATACAATAGTTGTTATTGCCTCTCTTTGTTGCTTTCTATATTTAGTAATTGTAATATTTTGGTTTTGAATTATAAAACGGTTTGGTGCTTCATTATTTTCTGACAAGGATTTATTCTGGTTCTCTGAGGTACTGGGTAGAAGGTAACAAAAATTTTAAAGTGGTCTCTTTTACCTCATTGACCCTGACCATTCCTCACAGAAGGCCCTGATCAGATATTAGGATACAAATGCAAAATGTACCTCTGCAACAACCATGGATCAGGGCTTTTTATAGACCCTGTTCTCTGCAACCTAGACAGGTTTGATTAATGAAACACACAGAAGACAAGTTGAAAATATTCAGAGTCCAATTTAAAAATAATCTAGTTTAAAATAGTCAGTGAAAAGATTAAAAACAATTTAAGCATCTCCTTTTTATAATAACCATCATCAAAAGGAAAAAAAATTAGACCTTTTGGTTTGGATGTCCATATATTTCCTTCTGTGCTGTAACTATGGCAATCAGTTGACTAGCAGAAGAGTCATTACAGCCTTATTTATTTCACTTGTGTTTACACAAGTAGGCCATCATTGTAATATTTATCACTTTGTATATAAACAATAAATTGCTCTAGCTGCAGATCTGGCCTTATGTATTAGCTCTGGAGTGCTGTTTTCAGGAAGTGCATACATTTTACAGAACTTAAATATATTTAAACCAGCAGTCCCATGTTATTTGCTACCTTACACGTTTCTTTTTTCTTTTATAATAGGTGCTTTCAAGCCTTGCGAATACTTACTAGGGAGCTGGATGATTCGCCTTACAGTCTGGTTTATTTTTTTGGTCGCCTTGTCTTTCAACATCCTTGTCATGTTAACTATATTTGCTTCTTGCGTTTCACTGCATTCTTCCAAACTATTCATAGGCTTGATTTCAATGTCAAACCTTCTTATGGGGATCTACACTGGCATATTGACTTTCCTGGATGCAGTCTCCTGGGGACGGTTTGCTGAATTTGGCATTTGGTGGGAAACTGGCAGTGGCTGCAAAATTGCTGGTTTTTTGGCTGTCTTCTCTTCCGAAAGTGCCATTTTTTTCCTTATGTTAGCTGCCATTGAACGGAGCTTGTCTGCCCAGGAAATAATGAAGAAGGGTAAAAATAATCATCAAAAAAAGTTTCAAATTGCTGCCATTTTTGTTATCCTGTGTGCATTGGTAGCAGGATGTTTGCCACTGTTCCATAAAGGGGAATACTCCGCATCACCCCTCTGCCTGCCTTTTCCCACAGGAGAAACTCCCTCCTTAGGCTTTACAGTTACTCTAGTACTCCTAAATTCATTAGCTTTTCTGCTAATGGCTATTATCTATACAAAACTTTATTGCACCTTGGAGAAGGAAGACCTGTCTGAGAACTCACAAGCCAGCTTGATTAAACATGTTGCTTGGCTGATCTTCACTAACTGCATCTTTTTCTGCCCTGTTGCGTTTTTCTCATTTGCTCCATTGATCACTGCAATCTCTGTAAGCCCTGAAATCATGAAGTCTGTCACTTTGATATTTTTTCCTCTTCCTGCTTGTCTGAATCCAGTCTTGTATGTTTTCTTCAACCCCAAATTCAAGGAAGACTGGAAATTGCTGCGGTGGCATATTACCAAGAAGAATGGAACTGGGACAGTAACTGTTAATACACAAGGCAGCTGTGGGACACAGGATTTCTACTATGACTGTGGCATGTACACACATCTGCAGGGTAATCTTACAATGTGTGAATGTTGTGAATCACTTCTTATATCCAAGCCTGTACCGTGTAAGCACTTAATAAAGTCCCACAGTTGTCCAGCTCTGACAGTAGTGCCTTGCCAAAGGCCAGATGGCTATTGGTCTGATTGTGGTACTCAGTCTGCCCATTCTGACTATGCAGATGAAGAAGATTCTTTTGTATCAGACAGTTCAGACCAAGTACAGGCCTGTGGACGTGCTTGTTTCTATCAAAGTAGAGGCTTCCCTTTGGTTCGTTATGCCTACAATATCCCAAGGATTAAAGACTGAAAGGCTGTATTGCAAACCATGCGCTAAAAAGGAGGACGCTTCATACACCATGCCTGTTCTGTCCTTTTACCTGGAAGCACTTTTACAATCATTTTTTTGATGTTCATAGTAAACAAGGGATGTGGGCAGTAAATATCTATACATTTAAAGCAAGAAGTATTGCTCTTACTGTAAATAATTGGAAAACCAAAATTTATAACCTAGTTTTTTACTTTTTATATATATATGTCTATGTTCTTAGGCTGTGTTTTCATATTGTAATCCAACTGTAATTTACTACTTTGGCTGTGAAGTGAATTCAGTCCACTTTTCCAATTAAGTATAATACAAGAGACAGCTGTTATTGAGGAGTTATTTTTAAATGTGACTTTATATAGGTTAAAAAAAACAACTGTTGCTAACTTTTGTATAGCATTTCTGACTGAAACTCAGGACAATTTACTGCAGGGCCAGAAGAAGGGACTGTTCTTCTCATATACAACTGTGAGTCAAATACAGCCAAAATATGTTGTATTTTTCATTCTTCAAGCTGTTGCTCAATTTGATTGGGATATAAATGTTTTTATTCCAGGAAAAGCTTTATCGCCCCTCATAATGCTACATGTTCTAGATGGACTGATATGATAGAAACATGAGTACTGTTTTGAATCTTTGGGGTTTCATGAGCAAACATCACAATCAAGTTTATCACTTATATTGGCCTGTAGCCCCAATGTGTATTACTACACTTCCTAGATCCCTATAGAGTTTCACTGTAAGTGTGAGTCTGTGGTTGTTGTGTACACTGAGAGCAGCACTGTGCATATTGAACTCTGTTAATATTGAATCTGACCTATTCTCATAAAGAAGATGGAGAATATATGCACAACACTTAATGGGGGTTCCCTTCTGCAGTCATAGAACATTTTTAACACAGAAGATAAATGAGTAGTCCTATACTCTTTTCTCCCCCTCCGCACACACCCACACCCCTGAGCTCCTGGTGCATGTTGGAGAGCCAATGAATATTGTTTTGTGCTCTATGTGTTCAAATATGTGCAGGTTTGTTTGTGACAGCAAAAGTCAGTAGAAAAGTCATAGAACTCTGCCTTGTGAAATACAGTATGTTAACAGCTGTGACAAAGTAGAAAGACACTTTAGATTGGAAATATCGTGAAATCATAATATACAGAGGCTTGGATCCAATAATGTGCAAGCAGAAACATGAATAGACTCAGTGCAATTCTATTTGTGACAGAACCCGTGCAACACATAGTACTTTCCTCCCTAAATATCATAGTATCCATAAATTGGTTGCTCAAGATCTTACACTAGAGGAATGCAAGTGGCATACAATATTAAACAGTCTTTCTTGTATTTCTGCTTGCCCAGCATTCTAGCACAAGTGGGAATTTTACACTAGAGTCAACCCACATTATGGGAACATGAAGTTGCTTTGGAATAAAAGGCTGGTATGTTAAAAGAAATGTGAAAACCTGCATTGCAATATAAGAATTTCTGCTTTCCTGCCATTTTACAGACTTGAGCAAATTAACTTTTATGGAGATTAGGGGGAAAACATTTGAATTTGATACTTGAGGCCCTGACGTTTGGTAATTACCTTGATCTTTGCCATCTCCCCTTAGTTTGAAAACTCACAGTGTAAAGTTACATATGCATTATTAAGCTAGATCTTATATTCTCAAGCAAAATATTAAATAGCAGTTCCACTGCCATACCAGTAATTCTAGCACCATTTTTTTGCAGAGAAAGACTTAAGCTAGGTTACAGTTAGGAAAATTTTAATTGTACATAGTGTGCATAAAATTACTTCATTTGTAAATTATTTGATAGAATACAAGAATACATGATGGGAAATGTGGCTTCAGTGCATTTTGTTAATTAAAGCTACCTCCTGAAATATAGCCGCTGCCGGTAGTAGATTGTTTTAAATCATGGTTTATATACTTTTTGCATTGTAAATAAATACTGGTTGTATATTGTTGTTGTAATAAAACCCTGAAGCTCTGTATATCAAAAATATTTAGCTTGTACAAAATATGGGATAGTATCATTCTTGTATACTGTAATTTTTGTAAGCCCAAATAATTCACAGTAAAATCAAAGGCAATGCCAGCAAGAGAGAAGTGTATCCTATATTTTGTGTTTTTGCTGTAGTTAACCTTCTTAAACTTAAGTGATAGTTGAGATGAAAATTTCTGTGAGGGATATTAAAAGTGTTGCATGTAGGAATGGTACCAATTTTATAAGATCACAGATCTTCTGAAAGTGCTAAAATAAGCAAGTGTAATAATACTCAAATAGTCACCCTAATCCAGACGTGGGCGCACACAGCTTCTTCTTTCCCTTTTATTTCTGTGGAATCATCTTCTGTGCGTGTGGATCTGCTCTCTCAGTAGAAGGAAATGGGAAACCTGCATAGGGAATCAGTCTTCTTCATATCCCAACAGTTTCAAAAAAAAAATGAACTGGATGATGGTACAAGATATCAGATATAAGCTTTTCAGAGTTAAAGCTCAGTGCACTTTCCATATAAAACTGAACACAATGACTATGTGAAGCTGCCTTATACAGAATCAGATCATTGGTCCATTAAGGTAAGTATTATCTATTCAAACTAGCAGCAGCTATCCAGGGATTTCAAGCAGAGGGCTTTCATATCACCTTGTACCTGGTCCTTTTAAATTACAGATGCTAGGGATTGATCTTCCCTTATCCATAGCCCGTCCCCATAAATTACTTTTTTTAACACTGTTTGGCATTCTCTTCATTTATTTGGATTACAGGGCTCTGTATTTACAAGAAACCACTATTTACCTACACAATAATGTTCAACTGCAATTTAGAGGCACAGATATAATTACAGAATCACAGAACTGGAAGGGGCCATACAGGCCATCTAGTCCAACATCCTATTCAATGCAGGATCAGCCTAGACTAGAGCATCCCTGACAAGTGTTTGTCCAGCCATTGCTTTAAAGACTGCCAGGGAGAGGGAAGTTCACCACCTCCCTAGGTAGCTGATTCCATTGTGGAACAACTCTCCTGGATATGTTATATCGGAAGGATAGGGAGGGAAGGGTTGGAGGTGGGGTGGCTCTGTATGTCAGAGAAGGTATACGGTCCAGTGACACTGAGGTCAGAGAATTAGATTCTCTTCTAGAAATGCTTTGGGTTAAAATAGAGGGCCCAAAAGGAAATTTAACTATGGGAGTTTGTTATCACCCAAGACTTGGTGAGAGTAATGCCCAAGACTTGGTGAGAGATGTAAAAGTGATCGCACCGCTTGGGAGCAGTGACCATAACGTTATTGATTTCACCATTTGTACAAATAGAGAGTTGCCCCAGAAGACCAGCACAACCGCATTTAACTTTAAAAGGGGTAAATTCTCTGAGATGAGGAGGCATGTGAAGAGGAAACTGAAAGGAAAGGTAAATACAGTCAAAACCCTTGGGGAAGCTTGGAGACTGTTTAAAACTACAATCCTAGAAGCTCAGATAAAATATATACCACAAGTTAGGAAAGGCACAAACAGGTATAAGAGAAGGCCTGCATGGTTAACAAGCAAAGTAATGGACGCTGTAAAAGGTAACAAGGACTCCTTTAAGCAGTGGAAAGCTAGTCCAAGTGAGATTAATAAAAGGGAACACAGGCTATGGCAAATCAAATGCAAGACTGTGATCAGGCAGGCAAAAAGGGACTATGAGGAGCATATTGCAAAAAACATAAAGACCAACAATAAAAATTTCTTCAAATATATTAGAAGCAGGAAACCAGCCAGGGAGGCAATGGGGCCCTTGGATGACCGAGGGTTAAAAGGATTACTGAAGGAGAATAGGGAAATGGCTGAGAAGCTGAATGCATTTTTTTCCTCCATCTTCACTGTGGAAGACGAAAAGTGTTTGCCCGCTCCAGAACCACTAATTTTGGAAGGGGTGTTGAAAGACCCGAGTCAGATTGAGGTGACAAGAGAGGAGGTCCTACAACTGATTGACGAATTAAAAACTAATAAGTCACCAGGTCTGGATGGCATACTTGTGGATCTTCTAACAAAAATATGTAATCTCTCATTGAAATGTGCCTCTGTTCCTGAGGACTGGAAGGTAGCAAATGTCACCCCCATCTTTAAAAAGGGTTCCAGGGGAGATCCGGGAAATTACAGGCCAGTCAGGCTGACTTCAATACCGGGAAAGTTGGTAGAAAGCATTATCAAGGACAGAATGAGTAGGCACATTGATGAACATGGGTTATTGAGGAAGACTCAGCATGGGTTCTGTAAGGGAAGATCTTGCCTCACTAACCTGTTACATTTCTTTGAGGGGTGAACAAACTTGTGGACAAAGGGGACCCAATAGATGTTGTTTACCTTGACTTCCAGAAAGCTTTTGATAAAGTTCCTCATCAAAGGCTCCTCAGAAAGCTCGAGAGTAATGGAGTAAAAGGACAGGTCATCTTGTGGAACAAAAACTGGCTAATTAATAGAAACCAGAGAGTGAGTATAAATGGGCAGTCTTCGCAGTGGAGAACGGTAAGCAGTGGGGTGCCGCAGGGCTCAGTACTGGGTCCTATGCTCTTTAACTTGTTCATAAATGATTTGCAGTTGGGAGTGAGCAGTGAAGTGGCCAAGTTTGCAGATGACACTAAATTGTTCAGGGTGGTGAGAACCAGAGAGGATTGTGAGGCACTCCAAAGGGATCTGTTGAGGCTGGGGGAGTGGGCGTCAATGTGGCAGATGAGGTTCAATGTGGCCAAGTGCAAAGTAATGCACATTGGGGCCAAGTATCCCAGCTACAAATTCAAGTTGATGGGGTGTGAACTGGCAGAGAATGACCAAGACAGAGATCTTGGGGTCATGGTAGATAACTCACTGAAAATGTCAAGACAGTGTGCAATTGCAATTAAAAAGGCCAATGCCATGCTGGGAATTATTAGGAAGGGAACTGAAAACAAATCAGCCAGTATCATAATGGCCCTGTATAAATCGATGGTGCATTCTCATTTGGAATACTGTGTGCAATTCTTGTCACCGCACCTCAAAAAGGATATTATAGCATTGGAAAAAGTCCAGAAAAGGGCAACTAGAATGATTAAAGGGTTGGAACACTTTCCCTATGAAGAAAGGTTAAAACGCTTGGGACTCTTTAGCTTGGAGAAACGTCGACTGCGGGGTGACATGATAGAGGTTTACAAGATAATGCATGGGATGGAGAAAGTAGAGAAAGAAGTACTTTTCTCCCATTCTCACAATACAAGAACTCATGGGCATTCGATGAAATTGCTGAGCAGTCAGGTTAAAATGGATAAAAGGAAGTACTTCTTCACCCAAAGGGTGATTAACATGTGGCATTCACTACCATAGGAGGTGGTGGTGGCTACAAGCGTAGACAGCTTCAAGAGGGGGTTAGAAAAACATATGGAGCAGAGGTCCATCAGCTATTAGCCACAGTGTGTGTGTGTGTGTGTGTGTGTGTATATATATATATATATAATTTTTTTGGCCACTGTGTGACACAGAGTGTTGGACTGGATGGGCCATTAGCCTGATCCAACATGGCTTTTCTTATGTTCTCACTGTATCTTTCTGTCATTAATTTAACCTATTATTGTAAGTCCTATCCTCTGCTGCAATAGGAACAGCTCCCTGCCCTCCTCTAAGTGACAGTCCTTCAAATACTTCAAGAGCAATCATGCCCCTTCAACCTTCTCTTCTACAGACTGAACATTCCTAAGTCTCTTAGCCTTTCCTCAGAAGGCTTGGTTTCCAGGCCCCTGATCATCTTCATCGCTCTCCTCTGTACCTGCTCCATTCTGTCCACATCCTTCTTCAAGTGAGGCCTCCAGAACTGCACACAATACTTCAGGTGTAGCCTGACCAGTGCTGTGTACAGAAGGACTTACGACATCTTGTGATTTGGACATTATGTCTCTGTTGATACACCCCAAGATCACATTAGCCTTTTTTGTCACTGCAACACAGTGGCTGCTCATATTTAATTTATGGCCACCCCCAAGATTTTGTACACACACTGCTATCCAGAAGTGTATCCCTCTGTCTGTATTAGAAGCTCAAGCTCTTCCTTCTTATTGCCCAAGCTTTGGGCATTGATACATAGACACCTTAAGCCCTGCAACCTTGGCTCCATTAGACCAGGCCTTCCCTAGCAGGCCTCTTTTTGCTCTCCATCATTTAAATCCCTATGTTGGTCATCTCCTTCCCCTTGTGGTGCCAGTTTAAAGCCCTCTTGATGAATCTCCCCAGGTTTCTGCCAAACACATTCTTCCCTGACCTTGACAAAGAGGACACCACCTGCACCCCCATTCCCTTCAGCTTCCTCCAGAGAGCTTCATAGTCTGTCTTAATGCTTTTTTTAATAGTCTACAATTACTGAATAAAAATAATTTTCAAATGCTATATTTTACCGAATGTTGGCAATACTGAATGTTGCCAATACAACCCCTGTAGTGGGGGGGGGGGGGTGTTTAGGAAATGGATCAAATGAAAAGCAGCTTCTGATCTTTTAACTAAGTTCAAAATATTTTCAAAACAAATATGTTGATAAGCTTTGTCTGAAAACTTAATTGCTATTGAATGGAGCACTTCTTTAGGGCCTTAATCCTTAGATGGAACAAACTTTCTGCTTTGTTCCTCTGCCTGATCCTTGTGTAGGATTCCACTAGTGCTGCTGAACATACCTACTTGTACAAAAGCTGTGTGAATACTTTACAGTGAGCAGGGCATGGACTACATCATGACTTCAGATATAAACAAAACTGGGAATTATTAGGAAGGAAATTGAAAACAAATCAGGCAGTATTATAATGCTTCTGTATAAATTGATGGTGCGGCCTTGCCTCATTTGGAATACTGTGTACAATTCTGGTCACCGCACCTCAAAAAAGATATAGCATTGGAAAAGGTGCAGAAAAGCGCAACTAGAATGATTAAAGGGTTGGAACACTTTCCCTATTAAGAAAGGTTAAAACTCTTGGGGCTCTTTAGCTTGGAGAAATGTTGACTGACGGGTGACATGATAGAAGTTTACAAGATAATGCATGGGATAGAGAAGATAAAGAAGTATGTTTATCGCTTTCTCACAATACGAGAACTCGTGGACATTCAAGGGGAGGGACGGTGGCTCAGTGGTAGAGCATCTGCTTGGTAAGCAGAAGGTCCCAGGTTCAGTTCCTGGCATCTCCAAAAAAGGGTTCAGGCAAATAGGTGTGAAAAACCTCAGCTTGAGACCCTGGAGAGCCGCTGCCAGTCTGAGTAGACAATACTGACTTTGATGGACCAAGGGTCTGATTCAGTATAAGGCAGCTTCATATGTCCAATGAAATTGCTGAGCAGTCGGGTTAGAATTGATAAAAGGAAGTACTTCTTCACACAAAGGGTGATTAACACATGGAATTCACTGCCACAGGAGGTAGTGGAAGCTACAAGCATAGCCAGCTTCAAGAGGGGATTGGATCAACATATGGAGCAGAGGTCCTTCAGTGGCTATTAGCCACAGCGTATTGTTGGAACTCTCTGTCTGAGGCAGTGATGCTCTGTATTCTTGGTGCTTGGGCGGGGGCACAGTAGGAGGGCTTCTAGTGTCCTGGCCACACTGTTGAACCTCCTGATGGCACTTAATTTTTTTGGCCACTGTGTGACACAGAGTGTTGGATTGGATGGGCCATTGGTCTGATCCAACATGGCTTCTCTTATGTTCTCATGTGTTGTGAAATCTCACGCTATTGAGGAGGGCTGTTTATCCATGATCAGTTTAATCTTGTACATGTATATTTATTTCACACGTTTAAGTGGATTTTGAGTTGAAAGCAGAGCTAATGACTGATGGAGATCACATTTTTTAATGCAGAAGGCCAAATGTCCAACTCTTGCTGCCAGAGTGGATGATACTGGGTAGATGGACCAATGGCCTATAATAAGCAGCTACAAAGTTTTGTAAGGCTCCCTCCTGTAAAACAGCAATGTTGAATACATTTTGGGATATACCTTTCTGAACTCACTGGAGCTTATACATATATATAGGCTTTCTTCATAAAATAGTATATGCACACATAGTTCCAAGCTATTCCTATTTTGTAGTAGCTACAGCCACTCATTTAAAGCAAACGATGTCTCTCTGTGAATTGAAGAGATATTCTTGTGAATCGGTTTTAAATCAAGAAAAGTAGTCCATTTTTCTGCTGTTTCCTAAATTGTACACTACTGGTACTTAATCAAAAGCATAAAGCTTTCATCAGAAGCACCTCCACTTATAATATACTCTCAGGTTAATGATATTTTTAAATTGCTAGACACCTTTGATTTTGCTGTTAACATTCCAGTGCTCAGTCTTTTGGGGGTGGGGGGCTGGAGCTCATTTTCTTTCCTTCTCAATGGTTATCACATACTTCAGAACCACATAATTGTATTAAAGACTAAAATAGCTGTTGCATTTTAAAAGAGTAAAAGCCTGCAAAATTCAGTTGGCACTTGGGAGTTACTTGAAATAGAGAAAAACAGGAGCCCTGTGGATGAACTGGAGATGTTCACTTGATGGGACTGTAGTCACATTTCCTGCAGAAGTGAGTGTTAGGTATTTTGTTAATAAAATCCATAATAATAGTCTTCTTTGTCTACCATCAGCTAAAATATTTCTGCCAAGTATAGCGGAACTGGTTTGTTAATAAACTACAAGTACTATTCAGTAAATATGCAAGTCTCAGGACTCCTGTTAAAAGATAGTGATGTGAAAGTCATTGTCCAGTTGAAACATTTGTTGAGCTATATTTAAATAAGAAAATGGAAAGTGCAGAATTGGGTGAGCCTAAGGTAAGCTCATTGCAATATATTTTATATATAAAATATTTATATATATTTTATTTTAATATATTTAAGGTAATAAATTATTGTTGGTTATGTAAATGTTGAGGAGTTACAAAATGTGGAAACGCAAGGGTACAAGAAGTTGTGTTGTACCTTCTCTACATGTCCTGCTGTAATCAACACACTTCTTTCTCTCAAGTTTATCTAGATGTGCTTAGACTGTATGTTGTCTAGGCAATGTGATTCTTTCCCTAGATCTTACAAGAAGTATGGAACAAAGTAGTTCTAGCTATTTATTTCTTTTCAACCTCTGCCGGGGGAAACTCTGAAATAGCATTAAAACTCTTCCCAAATAAACTGTTACTTTTCTATTTCCGCAGGGTGCTTTGTATGCTAAGGATCATTTCAAATGGCAAGCTTTGTGTATCACAAACCTCTCCATGCATTATTCCACCCAACTCATATCTTGCTCAAGTTGGATTGGCTCAGCATTGAGTACATCATTCACACAGCAGGGCATTGTGACAAAATATTACTGTGGGTGTGGTTGAGGGCTCAAGTTAAGGAGATGGTAGTTCATACTGAAGCTATGAGAACAAATTTTGAGATCATAATTAAATTTGGTTTCAAGCCACAAAAACTTCATATGTTCCTTTAAAAAAAGGTGTTTCTAAACCTTGGCAGTGACTCAAAAGGTAAAGAAGTACTGTATTTTATAAGATGTAAGCAGTGAGCCTTGGTGGTAGGGTGACTTTCCACCTTGACTGGTTCACCTGTGTTCACAATTTTGCTACAAGATCCAGCTTAGCTACCAACCAAAGAGGAAACAGAACCATCTACAGTAGTTTTCTTTACTGATCAACCCCAGCCCACCAGCAAGCTCCTTCTCAAGCCCCTACCACAGTGGTGTGTTTCACAATACACATTCAAGTTAGAGGCAGTGCACATGAATTATATTCTTAACCCCACAACAAAAATGTGCTTCCATATTCTCTACCAATTCTGCTTTAGGCATTATTTCTCGCTGCAATATTATCAAGCAGCTTTGTGCACCACGGACTGTTATAAAAATTACCTCTAATGGGAGGGGGCTGGCTTGGGGGAGGGAAGATATATATATAATTTGTGGAGGAGAGGTCACTGTTGTGGAGACACTGTTGAAGGCTCTTAGATGCCCAACTCTGAATTGTCCATGTAAATACTGTACTTCAGAAAGAGCTAGAGTTGCCAGGTCCTTCTCTTCTCCCCCCCTCCCCGCCCGCCAATGGCAAGACATGGGGGGGGGGGGGGTGTTAAAGTTGCAAGAGCCAGACTGGGTGTTATGAGTGAGCCTAGAATAGACACACACGCACCCTCCCATGAACATCTCTAGGGGAGAGAAATCTTTACAAGGTTTTTGGCTAACAGAGCATACAGTCTTTATTAAAGATGATCATCCTGATGCCTGCAGTAACAGATCATGCAACCACCCCAAACAAGATACTGAGTCTTTAAGTTATAAGATAAAGCAGGTAAGCGGGTCTAGCTTGTTGAAGAGAAAGCACCAATTCTATTCCCAATCATAATTATTTCTCTAACCTTTGTTCAGAATATATTTACATTCCAAAAAGAAAAATCATGAAACCGTTCCGAGAGATGATGTAGCATCAGCCCTTGACTAAAATGAATAGAGGTCAAAAAGAACAGATCCACAGTGAGGGGAGCAAAGCAGGAACGTAAAATTTCTAAAGTTTGGCAAACCAACATAGGCTCATAAGACACGTAATTTTTCTTAAATTGGGGAGCTCCTAGTGATTTGAGGATGGAGCTTGGAGAGTACAGGGACTGCAGTGGGGACGGGGGACGATGCCACAAGAGGCCACCCTCTAAAGCAGACATTTTCTCCACGGGAACTGATCTCTAGTCTGAAGATGAGCGGTAATTTCGGGAGATCCCCAAGTCCCACCTGAAAGCCACCATCCCTAGAAAGAACGCAGATGTCTCTAAACTTCTTGCCTAGCCTGCGGCTTCCCGGGGAGTAAAGTGCCTATTATGACGTCATTGGCGTCATTATTGAAGTAATTTGACCAAGGACAATAGGATGGGGAGGGGGGGAAAGCGAGAATGAGAAACAAAAGGTTTAGGAGACTGGCTGGAAAACATGAAAGGGAGAAGAAGGGAGCTTCTCAGAGGGAAGTGGAAGAACTCGCTCTCTAGGAGGCACAGCAGCGTGAGGCGCAAAGTGCCAAGGCGGGCTGCGGGTACTAGGCCAGAGGCGTCCTCGTTGCCATGGCGCTCACTCACTTGGTGATTGGTGGAGCCGCTTGGGCCGCAGGGAAGGCTGGGAACCGGCCAGCAGCTGCGGCTTTCAAAGCGGCGGCCTCAGGTACAGCAAACGGTTGTTTTCCCCTCTCTCTTTTCCTTGAGCCGTTGATGGGGGCAGGGCCGCTGTGAGTGGGCCGGGCAAGTGAGGCGAGCCGAGCGGGAGGGACATGCCCTTTGGTTCGGGGAAGGGGTGAGGGTCGAGTGGAGCAAGGCTTAATTTTTTTATTTTTTTTAAAGCGGGGCGCGGGGAGGTAGCCTTGAGAAACGGTTTCGGCTCATCTTCTGGTTCTTCTTCGCAGATCTTTGTCGCCACCATGCCCATTTCCGTGCCCCCGAAGAGCAGGCGGGAAGCAGCTTGTTCCATTCCACCCTCCCCTGCTAGCTCCGAAGATGAGGGGGCCGGGAAGTCTTCTACTTCCTCCCTGCTCTCCCCAAGTTTCCATCAAAGTTTCCCAAGATTACACCTCAAGGAGCAAGAGGAAGATACAACATCAGCTAGCAGGGGAATGAGCATCTCTCAAAGAAGTAAACATCATAGGTAATGTGGCTGCCCCGCCCTCTTAATCGCAGCTCTAACTTTCAGGCTACCCTAAACTAGCTGGAGGCTGTCGGGGAACAACTGAAATGAAGGGGCTCAGAGTTTATTAGATTTCTAGATGGAAAGTATTCTAGACCGTAGATATAGTACAACTGGAGTGGTGAGCCAGAAGTAGCACAGGTTATGAGAATGTTTGACCTGTCTTAGACAGGTAGCAGCAAGATCTGTGAATCTGGCCTTTTTTTCTTTTACCCATTGTATGCTGTATTGAGAGCAGCAGGTGTATTAGGTAGAATGACATTGCTTAAAGAGCAATATATGTAGATTTGTAGAACATAATTTCCCCAAATTTTGGCTCCACCAATCTACACTTGTGGACTTGCTTTGTAACCTAGGAGACTCCAATTAAATCTACTGATCAGGCCTGATTACCTCTTCATGTTCTGTACATAAGTATAAAAGCCTGAATACTTAAATACACATACCTCTTACAGTGTGCAAAACGGGTCCCCAACTTTTTTGAGCCGGTGGGTATTCTGGCAAGCATGGTGAGCTCTGGTACAAAATGGCTGCCATAGGAGACAGAGGCCACTACAGCTTACCTTCAGTCACACAGTAAAGATCCTTGCACTATGATGGCAGCTGCTGCCCAAACAACATTTTTTTAAAAAAACCTGTACAGCCAATAAAATCCTCAATGATCCATCAGAATCCTTGTTTTGCAGAAGCCCCACCTGGCCCTGCCACTTTCTAAAAACACTTGGTGTTCACCAGGAAGGGTGTCAGTGGGTGTTATGTCACCCACAGGCACCACATTGGGGCTCCCAAACACTGGCTGAATTTTACCAATGTATACACCATGTTTGTCAAGGCAATCTAAATGAATATCATACATTTAATTCTACGCCTGAACTCAGAATGTAGACCTAACAATGCTTAGACAGTGTCTTCATGTACAGATAGGGAAGATGTAGAAAGTTGGGGTGACCCTCAGGCTTGTTGAAAAAAATGAGATGGTAAAATGAAATGCTGAAATATTTTTTATGAAACTTCCTCACAAGATCTTAACGGTTATTTTTCATTGCCTAGGCCAGGGGTGGCCAATGGTAGCTCTCCAGATTTTTTTTTTGGCCTACAATTCCCATCAGCCCCAGCCAGCATGGCCAATGGCTGGGGCTGATGGGAGTTGTAGGCAAAAAAAACATCTGGAGACCTACCGTTGGCCGGCCTAGGCAACTGCAGACATCATTGATGTGGATTGTGATTGCCTAGGTAATCCAAAATGGTTGCCACAGTTTCATTTTAACACTAGACATGAGTGTGGGAAAGAAAGAATGAGTGGGCAAGAAAGGCAAGATAGAAGATCAGTATGGAAAATGAAAATAAGAGAAAGGAAATGCCACTTGAACTGCCAGGTGAAGGGAAAGAAGTACGGGAGGGAAAGTGGGGAAGCTGAGAAAGGTAGGTGGGAAGGAAAACAGGGCAAGGGGAGAATGTGTGGGGGCTGTAAGGGGGAGGAAATATGAGGACAGTCATGGGTCCCTGCTTATTTACCGCCGAGGCTTCTAACTTTACCCCAAAATCTGGGAAAACTTATTGACTCGAGTATAAGCCGAGGGTGGGAAGCGCAGCAGTTACTGGTAAATTACAAAATTAAAATACTGTGATTGGCGGTGCTTGTTGTCACCATCTCCCCACGGCTGTAGTGAAAAAGCTGGGCGGGCGGCTGGTTAAGCTTGAATCAGCCGCCTATATTACTGAATAGAGTGATCAGCTGCCCGCCCAGCGGCGTCACTAGGGTGGGGCCAAGGGGGCCATTGGCTCCCCCCCAGAGCTTCCGTGAGTCACTGCACAGTGCTTCAGAAGAAGTGAGCAATGACTCACAATAATTTGTAAAAGTAGATTCTTTACATGTTAGGCTGTCAATCTGCCAGTATTCTAAACTGATAATCAGTGACTTTATTCTGTGTGAGAATGTAGGTTTATAACTCAAAAATAACAGTAATACTTGTAAACTTAGTGATTGATATTATTAATAATATTTAATTTGTATCCCGCCCTCCCCGCCAAAGCAGGCTCAGAGTACCTCAATGTGGGTACCTACCTAATCTTAGATTCAGGTAGGTACCCATATTGCAATAGAACAAAGCAGTAGAGCAAAGTTTGAGTCCAGTGGCACCTCTAAGACCAACAAAGTTTAATTCTGAGTATAAGCTATTGTGTAATGCATGATCTGATGAAGTTTATTGGTGTTAAAAGGTGCCACTGGACTCAAACTTCGTTCTAGTATTTATCTTGAACATTATTCAGGTACTTTGGAAATAGTGGTCAATAAACTGCCAGTTAATATACAGGCTTGCATTTATTTAATTAATGCATAAGTTTACACTGTTTTCTTAAAATTTTTAAATTGTAGATTTAAAAAAAAAAAAATAAACCCCTACTGCTGAATGCAGTGGCTGTTCCAAAGAGAGCCTAATGACTTTCAGTTACTATTTGATGTTTAACTACTAGGCCATGGCACCCACCAACCATTTTTAGAAGTGGGCAAAGCCAATAGGGCTTTTGCTCAGCAGGTGTTCTGACTGGCCACAGGAAATTGCCTGGGCAGGTTTTTTAAAATGCTGGTTTGGCAGCAGCTGCTACCACAGAAGATGATCTTCACCAGGCCCAGCGTGTCCATTGAGCCATAGTAGGCAGCTTCCTGGAGCACCAAGCTGGGGAGAGGGTCTTCCCTCCCACCTGTACTTCTAAGCAGAGTGAAATAGTCCGCTTAGAAGCAACAGCGGTGTCAGTGTGCATGCTGCTGCTGCCCACTGTCACTGCCTCTCACGTCACAGATGCAAGAGGCAGAACAATGGTGGGCAGCAGCGACATGCACACTGACACGAATCCTGCTGCAGTTGCGCTTGTTGGTGCCAGCATTGGGGTGGCACTGGTGACTTGCCTGGGGCGCCAGCCTTGAGCTGGCAACCTAGTGCCACCGCTGATCTTCACTTTGTGACTGAAGGTAAGTGTCGGCAGCCATTTTGTGTCTGGCTGTGGCAGGCATTTTGTGACTGTGCCTGCCATGCTATATCAGAATTTTAAAGGTGTCTGCGTGTTCAAAAAAGTTGGAGGTACTTGTACTAGGACAATTCTAAGTGTTGTGTGCTGGAGAAGAATCTTGAGAGTCCCTTGGTCTGCAAGAAGATCAAATCAGTCAATCCTAAGGGAAATCAACCCTGGGTGTTCCCTGGAAGGTCAGATGCTGAAGCTCAAATACATTGGCCATGAAATGAGAAGGGAGCACTCACTGGAGAAGATCCCGAAGCTGGGAAAGACAAGGTAGAAGGAGAAGGGGATAGCAAAAGATGAGATGGCTGGACGGTGTTACTGATGTAACTAACACAAATTTGTGCAGACTTCAGAGGATGGTGGAAGACAGAAGGGCCTGGCGTGACTTTGTCCATGGGGTCGCAAAGAGTCGGACTCGACTGTGCGACCGAACAACAAGTGTTGTGTGCAGATAATTTTCTATAGGAAGCAAGTTATTTTATACTTATATACATGGATTTTGGAATTATATGCTCATTATAGTACATAGTATATTATTTTTAAAATTCTGGCCGCACATGTGCGTCATCTTGGTTGAAAATTCTATACCACTGTCTTCAAGCAGAGCACTGACAAATAGGAAAACTGGTACTTAGTTGTTGACAATCTTTTTTTAACCAAAAGCAGCATGAGTCAGTGGGATAGCACAAGGTGAGGAGTTGCTTAATCACTTGAGCTATTTTTCCACTCAGTCTTTGCTCCCTAGTTGCTTTTCAGCTTCTATAGAGAAAGGTATAAATGCTTGGGTATTTCTTTCTATTGAACAAAAGCATTTTGATATTTGGAGAGGGAGCATTTATGGGTGCACACATAGCTTGAAGGGAAAGGTTTAAACATGCCTCCACAGTTCTGCCAACCTCAGCTCCTGGCTCCTGCATCTGCTTTTCATTTAAAACAAAAGTTAAGAGGAAATGTCATGGAACTTGTCAGTCATTGTATAGTTTGGCCCTTAAATTCCAAGGGGGTAAGAAAATGGTTTGACAACTTGTAGGATCTACTGCCAGGTAGGCTGAGGAGAAAAATTATGTTCACACAAGGATTTGGAACAAGGCCAGATAGCAAAAACTCATCTTCATATTGTTGAATTATATCTTAATTCCTTTAGTTAAATGATAATAATTTCCTGGAAAGGGCTGGAAAATAGTTGAGATTCCTATACACTATCATCACTTTTGAATATTAGACCTGCATAGAGCTGAAAAAAAGTCATTGTCAATGTATCTGATTCTCAACATGGCCAAGGTTGTGGATAGCTAAATCTGGAAACTGGAGCAATGGGTGGACAAGAACAATCTTTCTGTGAACCTGGAAAAAGACCCCTCAGGTTTTCAGAAGAGTCTGAAAACTTTTTTTAAAAAAACATTGGGGGTTTAACTCCCCCAAATTAATAGAAACAACACTTGTAGCTTTAAGAAATAGATACCCTCGTTCAGGGCCGGCTCACCGACTAGGCAAACCTAGGGCACTGGGCGGGCAGAGGTGCAAAATTGAGTTCCCCCCTTCCCAGTACTCATGACAACCAGCTAAATTTGCCTCTCTCCCCCATTGCTAGCCCCCTTTCTTCCCTTTCACAGCGCTTCCCCCCGAAGCTCGCCGCCGCCCTCCCCCCCCCCCAGCGCCGTAGCTCATAGCTGCTACCTTTCCCCAAGTGCCAAAGCTCGTTGCCACCACCGCCCTCCTCCCCCAAGCACTGCTGCACTTCCCCCCCCCCCCCCCATGCTCACCACGATGAGGCTGGGCTCTACTAGCTTCAAGGCAGCTGGCCTCTCTGCGTTTTTTTGAATAGAAAGCTGGAGGAAGCTTTGTTCCCCCCTCACTTCCGGAAAGGAGGGGGGAGAAGCCTCTTCCAGTGTTCCATTAAAAAAAAACGTGGAGATGCTGGCTGCCTTGAAGCCAGTAGGGTCCTCTCTAGCATCGTCCTGGCTGAGCTGTTTGCGGGGGGAGGAAAGTGGAAAAAGGCTAATTTTCCTGCTTGTGTGTGTTTCGGGGGGGGGGGGTGGTATTCAGGTGGGGAGCCGGGTTGATCTGCAGCAGAAGGACAAAGTTTTATTCACAGTATAAGCTTTTGCAGGCTGCTTCAGTTCAATTAAAATGGAAGTTACCAGTCCATACGTATAAGGAAGAGGGTGAGCAGAAAATTAGCATACAACATAATGACGATGTTTAACAGGACTAATCAGGAATAACATGCTTAGTTCTTATGGTTACCATGTGACTGGAGTTCATTCTGGGGGGCAGGGATAGTGAAGGAAATATATCAAAATTGGAAGCTGATGGGCAGATGTGCCCTTCTTAATTGTGGGATGCTGAGAGTAATAAACTGAGATCCTGTTATCAAGCTCCTTCTGTCTCCTCTCAAGCTTAATGGAGAGTTTCAGTTAAAGACTCTCAGGGGCTTTAAATGCTTTCAAACTATGATTTTTTTTAAAAAAAATGTATACTTTTAATTTTGTTAGCTGTCTTGGTGGCCTTTGTGGAGGACAGATGGTTGAGATCTGAACTTTATAAAAATAAATTTTCAGCCACTGAGGTCTTAGGGAGGCCCACACCTGGTCAGGAGGTAAGGAATCATTCATGTCAGTTGGCTGCTTCACGTTCCAGTTATTCATAGAAGGCTCTGTGAAGCAGATACAGAACTGCCCCTCCCCAGTCCAGGCTGACCACAGAGGCACCTAGGAAGACCTGCAGCCATGAGGGAACTCCAGAGCAGCCATGCCAGTCCTTGTGGTTCATCTGGGGCAACAGCTTCTCCCCAGAGAGAAGCGAGAAGGGTCGGGAATGTGACCACCTCCATGAAGCTTTGCTAAACATGTGGAAGGGAAGGATGTTCTAAGTGGGAAGCACAGGGCAGACAGAAAGATACCACCCACACCACAAACGCAGCCCTTCGGCTGCTGTGAAAAACTGGCCAGAGACAAGAAACCAAATGAGCTGTTGAAGGTGGGGGAGATCATTAGGTGACCCTGTTCAGCTCAGGTCAGGGAGCAATTTCAAGTTTTGTGCTTTTCATTTTCCCCACAATTCATCTGTTTTTGTAAATTCGTTTGGGGGAGGGGCAGAAGTTTGTCTTGCCTAGGGCACCAGATTGGCTAGGGCCGACATTGCCCTCATTGGCCATTGCTGAGCAACTACGACATTATTGGCAGTCTTCAAGCATTCGTTTTTGTCAGTAGAGGTGGGGCTGAGGGAGGATTCATTGCAGACAGGTCCACCAGCAACCACAGGGCAATTTGCTACCACTTGACTTGAATGATTCACCTGGGCCTGAATACTGACTGCTGTTCAACTGCAGACATCCCACAAAACCAGTGTGATATAGTGGTGTTTCAGACTAGGATCTGGGAGACCCACGTTCAAATGACCACTTTGCCGTGGAAGTGCACTGGGAAGTGACCTTGTGCCAGTTACACATCAGCCTAACTTATCTTACAAGGTTGTGAGGATAAAACGAAGGAGGGGAGAATGGTGTAAGCTGCTTTGAGTCTCCATTGTGGAGGACGGTGGAATGTAAAGTAAATAAATAACAAATATAGCTGAAGATGGGGGAGCAGATAAAAACTGGGTGGGCTGGCAGGTGGAAGGGAAGCAAGAAAAAAGAGATTGTGAGGGCTGCTGAAGATGGCGGGAAAATGAGATGACACCCACAAGCCCTTGCAGGCAGTCACTTCTTTTCTGAATAGGCTAACGATGCATCTATTGGCTAATGAAGCACCCATGGCTTTTTCAGTCTGTTCTGTAATGCTGCTTTATACAGAATCAGACCATAGGTCCTTTCTGTTCTAGCAAGAAAACTATTCTGCATATTCAGAGCTCCAGTGATAGAATTTCCACAGCATTATTGTGTTTACTGATTTTGGTAACTACAGTTGATCAGGTAATCTTCTCTGTAGCCATTATTCTATTTCTGATGGTGTGGTTAAGATCTAAGTTTTTTATTGGGAAATTGACAGTGTGTCCACTTCTTTTTGTCATTGCTCCTTTCTGAAGTAGTTTCCAAACTCCTTGTGTCTTGGGCCAGAAGTGTTTTGAATACTATAATGAATTATTGAAAGCTAAGAACCAGAGCTTTGTTTGTAGCAGAAACTCTTTTGCAAATTAGGACACACACCCCTGATGTAGCCAATCCTCCTGGAGCCTACAGTAGGCCCTGTACTAAGAGCCCTGTGAACTCTTGGAGGATTGGCTACATCAGGGGTATGTGGCCTAATATGCAAAGGAGTTCCTGCTACAAAAAAGACCCTGCTAAGAACAATCAATACAGTTATAGTTAATGTTTTAGAAAAATGTTTCTTGAGATATTTTAAAACTAGAAGCGTTGTATTACCAATTTAGGAGTGTTCTCAGTGCTGTCAGTTTTTGTCACATGGTTGGTAGTTTTATACCCCAGCACCTCCAGTAGACCATTCACTTTAAAAAAATCTGTATTTTTAGGTCAGTCTATGTTCCAGGCTCAGCAGAACTTTATCTTAAACCTGCAATAATATAAAATGAAACCATGCTAGAATGTACAAGGGTGTACTGCTGCCTAGTTGCTGGTGCCTGCTTTCAAAAACCATTCCCAAGTTTCAAAAAGATTGGACCAGAGTGTTCAATTCTATGGTCCTCATAAGGAGCTGCCCCCATCCTTCATTATTTCCAATGGAGGCCATGATCAGAGAGCAGAAACCTGTGAGCAGCTTGTTGAAAATTTGTGTGTCAGCACCCCCAGCACAGTTTAGAGGGAGCTATGGTTAATTATAACTTAAGTTTTCTGCTATTTGTTTAGCTGTTCAAATCAAAATAGGAAAGGAGAAGAAAAATAATGTGTTTCAGCATGCTAGGACAGATGTGTAGGCAGGCTCTACAATAACAGAACGTTGCAAGCATGTTTTAACAATAGGTGGGGAGGGAAAAATCCAAACCAGATTTGGGAATGAACAAAAGACCCCTGAGTAATTATTGCAAAGTTGTCGTACAAAATATATTATAAAAGGATGGGAGCAAAGGTACAATTCTAAACAAAGTTGCACCCTTCTAAGACTTTTGACTTAGTCTTGAAATGGTATAGGATTGGTCAGCAAGAATTGAGGGGGAAGACATCTTGGCAAATTTCAAACTAAAAAAAAGGTAAAGGTAGTCCCCTGTGCAAAAAACTAAAAAGTAACTTTCATTACCACTGAGGGCAGGCTTTTAAAAAGAATACAGAATTCAGTTTACATATTCAAGCAAAATTCCAAATGACAAGTTTGCCAAAATGTGCTGCCTAGAAGCCACACAATTTATTTGATGTTTCCTTTTTTAAAAAAAGTACTGGTGTATTGATAGGGTACTCAAAAATGGGCTGGGATCTTTGTAGTGTTCAAAATCTGAGATATTGCAAATATAAAAGATAATATAAATAAAGTCTGTGCAAATATATAGCAGTTGATTCTGACTACACTGCAGTGCTTTGAAAACACTGGAAATGTAGAATATATTTATAAAACAACTCAGGTGACCAGAAAATAAGAAAGTAAAATTAAAATGGTGGGTTTTAGAGAAAAAGAAGCAGCCAAAATATGCACAGAAAATTGTGTAATCTGTCCCAAAAATTTAAAAATACTGTACCAGGAAAACCTACTTTCGGTGGTCTGTTTAAATTATATATACTGATTTACATATTTGCAACAATTTTCACATTTTTCACATTTTCCCCACTTAGAATAAATTCATTGTTACTGCATATTGCAAGTTTATTTTTTATCTGCATTATTTATAGTCCATATTTCTTAGTAAAATGGCTTTAATTAACCTTTAAGTTTTGTTTGCAAATCATATCCCTATAAACTGTCTAATTATTTATTTGCTATTCCATAGTGTCGAGCACATTAGAAATAGAACACAACAAAATGAGTCACCTGTGGCGGATACTCTCTCACCTTGGGAAGAATGGTTCCTTTGCAAAGAAAAAGAGTTACGTGCTCGTTTGCAAGCACAAGCTTTGGAGGTGAATACTTCAGATTATTTTATTTACATTTTACAGCAGATGATTAGGCACCAAAATATATGTTTTCTTTATTAAGTCTGAAAAACAGATTATATTGTTTTTTACATTTTACTGGTTTTATATGTATTTTTATGTAGCTACAGTATGGGGATTCATTCATTTGGTTGTATGTGGGTAATATATATATATATATCTTCTTAATATTATGTTTAATTGAAAGTACAGTTCATTTTGTTTATCCAGCTCTTTAGCAACGATCCAAGTTTAAAGGATTGGGCATATGTATTTTTATTAATGGTTGCCTGTATTAAGGGTTCACATGGGATGGGACATATACTGCACATAGACAAGCTAAGGAATGTGTAAGGGATTGTTAACTGTAAGACATCTGGATATGTTGTATAGAAGTTAGTTTATGGAATACAGTTAGGCTCCCATACCTTTTCTTTCATTTACTCAGCTCCTGAGAGTAGAGACTCCTCTCCTCTCCCATGCTATTTAAGGTCATGTTTATGCATTGCTTTTAATGTCCTGATTCTACTACTTCAGAAAGGTGTTGTAAGGCTTCCATCAAACATAATTTTAAATTAACATGAAAAAACATCTATGCTATTTTTTCTTTCTGTCTAAGGAAACCTGTCCTAGAGCTATCTCAGTGGGCAGTCCCTTCCAGTCTGAGGTTGTAGTTGCTATCAGGCCTCAGATTCAGCAGGAGCTCACAGCAGCACAGCTCCTGAACCTTTCTGAGGTTCTCCCTCCTCCTCTCCACCTTGTCCATTGAATAGTAGGTGCAGCTGCATAACAATCCCTGGATGAGCTCCACTACCTATTTTTCTACAAAACGACCCCTGGTTGCTATTAAAATAAAGATGCAATCTAAGTGGGAGGAACCAGTGGTTCCTAAGGTTTTTTGTATGGTGACCCACTTTTTAAAAAGAGCATTCATAAATCAATAAAACTGTAAAAGTCCAGGAACCATTTTAAGGGATACACAACCCGCTTTTGGGTTGGGACCTACAGGTTTGGAAACACTGCCTTAAGTAGCAGTGATTACTTTGCAAATGACTTGTTCATTGAATTGCAAATCTACTGCCTGGTTTTGGACCTTGATGATTGTTTAGCACATTTTTATGCTGCCTTTCGAGGAAACTTGCCTGAGGCAGCTTACAAAATAAAACATAATAAAAATAGAACAATATACATTAGTAATTAAAATACAGCATTACATACCCAGCTGCACCGCAAAAACATAGATCACGGAGCAGCTTAAAATAAGAACTTCACAGTAAAAGTGCACACAAAGATGAAGATGATATTGGATTTATATCCCACCCTCCACTCTGAATCTCAGAGTCTCAGAGCGGCTCACAGTCTCCTTTATCTTCCTCCCTCACAACAGACACCCTGTGAGGTGGGTGGGGCTGAGAGTATTCTTACAGCAGCTGCCCTTTCAAGGACAACCTCTGCCAGAGCTATGGCTGACCCAAGGCCATTCCAGCAGCTGCAAGTGGAGGAGTGGGGAATCAAACCCAGTTCTCCAGATAAGAGTCTGTACACTTAACCACTACACCAAACTGGCTCTGAAAGAACCCAGATGGCAATATAAAATGTACATTCCAGTGCTCCATGGAAGTGTTTTGGGAATGTGCCTAAGACTCTTCAGATGGTAGGAAGCCTATAAACGTTCAGAAGTCACAGGTGTTTCTTTGCTTTACAACAGACACAAATCAGAAGACCAAAATTTCTGCATGCAGATTGACTCCCTTCCTCTGGGTTGTCTTTTCCCTTTCCTCCAAGCAGTGTGTTTATTCAGAGACAATTGTGACCAGTGTTGTTGATGCCTTTCAGGGTGGGTAGGTAAAAATTTCATTTACAAGGAGTCAGAAATGTCTGGAAGTTGCCAGAGTTTATGTCTTTTATATATAGTTCGATTTTTTAAAATAAGTATTTCAAATTTTAAATACTTTTGATTTTGAAATGTATCTGAGTCTGTGCTTACTGTCTTAATCAGCTTTTATTTTGGTTTTTGACTCTGTAGTGTTCAGAAATCAGTTAGTATATATATATTTCCATTTAATAGGAGCTAAATATGCAAATGGAGAAAAGAAAGGAAAAGCAGGAACGTGAAAGGAAAAAAAAAGTTGCTGAACTGAAACACAAGGAGTGGGTCCAGAAAAAAAATGAAGAGGTGAAAAGGGTGAAGACTTCATTTTCTATATTTGAATTTTATTCTGCTTTTTTCATAGCTAGTGATTTTCTTTTACGCAAGGGAGCTGCAACAAAAAGAGAGCTGAAAAACACACTGTGGGAGTGATGATGGGCATTTAGGGGTGGATTCGAGGCATCCCAAATCGAGTCGGCTCAAAAAGAGCCAGCCTGAACCCTCCACATGCTCCCCGGTGAGGTGGCCCCATCCTGTCTGTGAGGTGGCTTGGTGCAATCAGACCGGGGGGGGGGGGGACCTCAGAGGCCAAATTGCTCTTTTTCTTCCCCAACAAGTCAAGCGCTCAAACACTTTGGATAGTTTTTTTTTAAAAAGCCAGAAACAGCTTGGGGTGACTTGCTGGTTTCACACCACCAAGGCGCCTTGCTTGTGCACTTCCCCATCCAGACACCAAAGAGGTGACTGGCTTGTGGCTGAAAAATTTGCTACCACTTTGACAGTGGTAGCTTTTTGAGCCTCTGCGGCTGCCAGAGGACAGGGTAAGTATGGGATGGGGCCAGGTGGCAGATGTTCGCATTTGCAAGGATTTTTGGGGTCAGTTTCTGAGGTGTCTTTGAGTCGCCCCTAACAGCCTGTCTGATATGGCAGGGTGATAACAGACAGGCAGTTAGGGGCGACTCAAAGACACCTCAGAAACTGACCCCAAAAATCCTTGCAAATGCGAACGTCTGCCACCTGGCCTCATCCCATACTCACCCTGTCCTCATGCTACATGTTTTGGATAGATTTCTCCTTGTGGCATCCTTTTTGGATTGTGTGTCAGACAAAAATCAGGCAATAGAACTGATGATTTGGAATTGCTTACCAGAGTGGGTGCAGAAGGCATATAAAATTGCTTTATTTGAAAGATCATTTGGTGGAGGTAAACTGTTTTTGCAGAGCTGGGTGTGCTGTTTTTATTATGCTGACTGACTGTAAAGTTGTGTTTATATGTTTGTAACTTCAACTGCTTTCACACAGAGACAATTTTCTCTGTAGCCCTCATTTCTGTTGGGAATGCGGAAGCATTCAAAATGCCAACAGTGTCCACGCAGCAGTTTCTTCTGTACTTGCCTTGTTGCAGTACTCCACAGCCACTTGTTTTCCCCACACACCAGAAAGTTTTTTCTTTTTCTTTTTTAAAAAGAGAAATGATATAACTTATCACAATCTGCTAGTTCCCACACTTTATTTTTTAAAAGGGTGTAGCCCTTTTCATGGCAGAGTTATAAGGTGCAGTTATAAGGTACCGTTCCCCTTACCACTCCATAATGATAAGGGCTGGCATAGGGATCACCAGCTTTTTCTTTAATTAGAGTTGTTTCTGAGGAATGAAAAATATCCCAAGCTAATCCTCTCCCTGGCATGTAAACAAGTTTTGTTCTGTCCTGAAAACAACATGAACTAGTAAGAGCACCAGAAATGAAGCTGTTAGCAAGCAGTTCTGAAAAAAAATCCTATTTATTTATTTATTTTACAAAGCCTAGATCAAATGTTTTGCAATCTTTTTCAGGATCTTCTAGGGAGTGCACAAGGTGCTTGCAGAAGTCCACGAGTTACTAGTAGCTAACAAACAATGCTCCCTCTAAGCTGTGGAGTCTTGTGAGCAAAAATTCAATTTTGTGAGATACTGGCATTAAAGTTGTGAGCGAGTGACTTGGCTACTGCATAAATTAGTTTGCTCTGGGGCCATCCTTCCTGAGCTGAGCCAAAACTGTGAGCCAGAGGCTAAAAAACTGTGAGCTAGCTCACACGATCTCAGCTTAGAAGGAACTCCTCGCAATGTACCTTTTTGAAACCCTTGGGCTACAGACTTGTGTTAAAAAAAACAAAAGCTGAGAATTAGTAGATGAGTGAGAAAAACCTTTTTTAAAAAACAATTCCAGATTCAGTATATAGCCGGAAGAAGTCTGAGAAATTGAGAAATTTAGGGGAATGTCAGGGGAAAACCTTCCTCTTTTTTCCATTTTGGAATGAGTGGAATAAAAGACAGAATTTCATACAAAATGTGTTTCATGAAACACATTTTGTGTGTGTTACATATTGTCAAGAAGCTTCCAGCTTATGGTGACGGTATGAATATCTCCTGTCATTAACAGTTTTACTCAGGTCTTGCAAACTGAAGGACATGTCTTCCTTTATAGAGTCAATCTGTCTCATGTTGGGTCTTCTTCATTTCCTACTGCCTTCCTACAGCATTATAAATGGGCATTCCAATATATACCACAGAAATATATGCATCATTTTCAACAAATTTTTTTGTTTAAATGTATATAATTTTGGCAATGATTGTAAACAGTTTGCTAACAATTAATTTTTTATGCAACAACAGCTATTTAATGATAATACATTAGTAAAGAGTTTACTGTTTTCAGAGTTATAGAGTTTAGCTTAATATTCAAACATGCTGTAGTTTCTGAGAGAGTTTCTTAATTTACTATAGAATTCATAGTAGTATAGGGTGTAGCAGTATGGGCCTCTTTGTCAAGTACAGGGAGTATTTACCATTCTTCCTATAGAAAACAGAAGACATTTATATTTTGAAATTCCATATATATGCCAAATACTCTAATTATGTATACATTATAAACCAGGGGTGTCAAACATGCGACCCACTGGCCAAACTGCCCCCCCCCCCGAGGGCTTCAATCAGGCCCGTGGGGCTCGCTTCTCCCCGCTCCTGTCCTTACCCTGCAAAGCTCAGATGCTGCTGACCATGTCCCAGCTCCTTCTGCATTCTCTTTGCAGAGGCTAAAGCAGGAACAATGTGGCAAAGAAAATGTGGAATGGATTTCCCATTCTGGCCCATTGGCAGAGCAGACTGGAATGAGAAATCCACTCCATGTTTTCCATGCAACTTTGTTTCAGTGGAGAGGTTTAACTTCCTAGCATTCCTATGGCCAGCTGAAACTTTGAAACTTCCTGGAATTGTGTGCTTGCAAATCAAGCGTCCATGCTCTGGGTCAGCTCTGTCTCTTCTCAGTGGAGTGAGAATCAGTGCCTAGTGAGTATTCTTAACTTGGGAACCCACAGCCAAAGGGAGATATTACACAGGAGAGCCATTGCTAATCTGAGTAGACCAGCTTGCAATGCCTTGCCATTTCATATTTCCCCAGGCTGACAACATTTTATTTATTTTTCGTCTTCTGCTGTGTGATCCTTGTGCTTTTTCTTGATGTTTTATTTTAAAAATTGCATTGTAAAATCCCACTACGGTATTCCCCTGCCTTTCCATTTTAAACAAATTATTGCAAGAGTTTAAAGCATGTTTGTATGTTGTTAAAAATAATATTTTTAATTGTGTTTGCCTGTGTCCTTTATAAATATATCTCCTCTATCTGGCATTACATTTTAGGACATGCATGGCTCGGCCCCACAAAGTCCCATTTCTGTCAGATCCGGCCCTTTTTACAAATGAGTTTGACACCCCTGTTACAGTGTATTTTCTGTTGTTCTAACACTAAAGGTTATGATTTGATAGCTAAGTGTTGTATATATCTGTTTTCATCAAAATTTCAAAACAGGGTTTTCTCCATACCTTAAAAAATTCTTATGTAGTTGTCAGTCCAGACCAGAGTCCACTCTGTGTAGTATCAATGGTTTATGCCTGTGTTGTAGTCTGTACAAGCATGGAGCAATATGATGCATGCATCACTCCAGATCTCTTTAAGCATGGATATACATAACATCTGCAACTGAATACTGCAGCTTGCACCACTACGTTCACTGCTACAGTTTATAGGCACTGTTTGCAGAGATGAATATTTGTCAGAGAAGCAGCCCTTCAGGTATTGACCTAGCCCTTTATGCTTTGTGTGTTTTTGATTGGATTAAAAGCAAGAATGGGTATGCCTGCAGACTATGTTTGCATGCATTATCCTATGTAATGTGCTTGGGGGTGTAGCAATCAGAACTATTCTTTCATCCTAAGAAAACCTGGTATTTTTAGAATTAATTAATGTATAGCAGGATTGTACTGATGTCATTAATGCTAGCAAAGGGTATGTAAATTTGCATGTGATTTAAAGAAAAGATCTTATCTCTTCCAAAGACAGGATCAAAGGATATTTTTCTGAAAAGCAGACTGAAAGCACTAATTGTGTAGATTCCTAGCCTATTTATATAGGTCAGAAACTTGCTGAGATCACAAATTATTCATTTATAGCTCCAGCAGCCTATCTTTAATTATACCAAGGAAACTATTTTTCTGTTTACTGTTTATCATTTTTTGAACAAATACATTTAACTATTATATATGGAATTAATCATAACAATCGTACGCAAACTTTGATCTCCTATTTTAATAAAAGCCCTTTGAAACAAGCATGAGAAATGAGAAGAACTTTGGTAGGGCTTGACACACTTATTTGTATTCCAGCTTGAGTTTGGGTTCTATTTGACTGATTTAAGGATAAGGCCCCTTTCCAAGAAAATGGGAAACCAAGCATTGTAGGTGGTCTCTTTCATGAAGCAGTCGATACTTCAGGATACCAGAATGCCCTATTGCCTGTTTGGCATGACAAACTTGGCAGCATTCTCATCCTTAGCTCTTAAAGACACAGTATTTGTGCACTGCTAGAAAGGGTGGTGCTATCTGTCTGCCGTGGCTCATTGGAAGAACCTCTGCTTGGCATGCAAAAGGTTCCAGGTTCAGTCCCTGGCATCTTCAGTTAAAAGGACTAGTCAGTAAGTGATGTGAAAGACCTCTACCTGAAATCCTGGAGACCCGCTGCCAGTCTGAGTAGACAAAACAATACTGTCCTTGATGGACCAATTTGTCTAATTCAGTATGAGGCAGCTTCATGCGTGTGCTGATTTGCAATGCCACTTGTGTGAGAATTTAGTTCTGCTAATTTTTTTATAGAGTTGGTGGGAGGGACTGTATTCCCTCTCCCCTTTGCCCCTCAAGTTACTGCTGATGAATTCTTGCAATTTAGTCCTTGTAATTGCTTCTAAAATACTTGATAGCCTTCTGTGTTTAGCCAGTGATTTATAGGAGTATTCTGCTATTACTGTTTTTACTGTTGCCTTGCATGTAGCTTCTTGCAACATTTTTTAACAGACTCCTGATTTGACTTGATGGTTCAACACAGTGGCTGTGATTTTTCTGTATTCTGAAAAAAACTTGTTTTCACTTAAATGATTGACATCTATTTTATATAGGAAAGGAGAGCAAGGGAACATAAGCTTAGTGAAGAGATGGCAGAAAAAACAGCCAAGGAACTTGAAAAAGCACAATCAAAGGAAAAAGCAAAAGAAGTGTATGAAGAGTGGCTAAAGAAAAAGAGATCAGAAGAAGTGATGAAGAAGAAGGAAGAGAAGGTATATTTTATCCTCTTCTCAAATTATTTATATATTTATTGAAAACATATCCTATGGATCCAGGAAAATCGTCAGAAAGGAAAAGAAAATGTCTGGGTTCACAGAATCACTTGTTAAGTGTACACTGATAAAAATTAAGACTGACAATCAAATAACTTTAGTTTCATTAATTGTCATTTTAAATGTTTATCAATGTTTCCCTTTTACAGTAACACAGAAGTGAACCAAAATCAAACTAAGAAAATAAAAATGTCTTTTCATGTCTTAATGTGTTTCTTAATATATTGAGAATACAAGTGTGCTCTTATCAGTTAGGTAGCCTGTGAAAAAATTAATCTTTTTTTTAAGCAACTCTTCCATTGTTTAATGCCACTAACATCAGTCATTTCTCACATTACATTTTTAGTTTGGAATGGATATCCAAATGCAAAAATATAAGAATGTTGTTCACTGCTTCAGAGTGTTTAAAAGAAACACACACTGAATACATATACAGTGGATGAGGTTACTGTGTATTTTGTACTTATCCATCAATACATATGGAACAATAGCTTATATTAAAAATGGAATACAATTGGGTGGGTTAATTAGTCCAGCTGTGAACTCTTTGGTCTTCTGTGCAGGTGCACATTGGGACTGTGCATGTTCAGGCCTGCCGATGGAGAAGATTTTCTAGCTTTTTAGGAATAGAGAGGGCACCCCTCCCCTTGGTGCCTGCCCAGTGTTCCCTCCAAAGCCATGCGAAGGACAAGAGTTGCCCCCCCCCCCCCCATTTTGTTTGCTGCCGAGCTGAGAACACTTTTAGCTTCACTCCTGTTTTTTAGTCTATCTAATTTCTTCGTTGAATCACCAATTTCAGCTGGGTCTGATCGCGTTTTGTCTTTGTGCCTCCATTGTGGCTCAGAAATCTTTATTTAAGAAGTGCCTTCAGTGTGGCATAAAAATGCCCAGATGACCATGCTGTCTGTGTAATCTGTCTTGGGGAGGCTTGTGATGTGCCCTCCTGCTGCCTCTATCAGCAGTTTCCCCTAAGTCCAGCTAGAAAACCAGACTGTGACAATACAATAAGAACATAAGAGAAGCCATGTTGGATCAGGCCAATGGCCCATCCAGTCCAACACTCTATGTCACACAGTGCCCAATATATGTGTGTGTGCATATATATACACATATATACACACACACACATACATACATATACTGTGGCTAATAGCCACTGATAGACCTCTGCTCCATATTTTTATGCAAGCCCCTCTTAAAGCTGACTATGCTTGTAGCCGCCACCACCTCCTGTGGCAGTGAATTCCCCATGTTAATCACCCTTTGGGTGAAGAAGTACTTCCTTTTATCCGTTTTAACCTGACTGCTCAGCAATTTCATCGAATGCCCACGAGTTCTTGTATTGTGAGAATGGGAGAAAAGTACTTCTTTCTCTACTTTCTCCATCCCATGCATTATCTTATAAACCTCTATCATGTCACCCCGCTGTCGACGTTTCTCCAAGTTAAACAGCCCCAAGCATTTTAACCTTTCTTCATAGGGAAAATGTTCCAACCTTTTAATCATTCTAGTTGCCGTTTTCTGGACTTTTTCCAATGCTATAATATCCTTTTTGAGGTGCGGTGACCAGAATTACACACAGTATTCCAAATGAGACCGCACCATCGATTTATACAGGGGCATTATGATACTGGCTGATTTGTTTTCAATTCCCTTCCTAATAATTCCCAGCATGGCGTTGGCCTTTTTTATAGCAATCGCACACTGTCTTGACATTTTCAGTGAGTTATCTACCACGACCCCAAGATCTCTCTCTTGGTCATTCTCTGCCAGTTCGCACCCCATCAACTTGAATTTGTAGCTGGGATTCTTGGCCCCAATGTGCATTACTTTGCACTTGGCCACATTGAACCTCATCTGCCACATTGACGCCCACTCCCCCAGCCTCAACAGATCCCTTTGGAGTGCCTCACAATCCTCTCTGGTTCTCACCACCCTGAACAATTTAGTGTCATCTGCAAACTTGGCCACTTCACTGCTTACTCCCAACTTCAGATCATTAATGAACAAGTTAAAGAGCATGGGACCCAGTACTGAGCCCTGCAGCACCCCACTGCTTACCGTCCTCCGCTGTGAAGACTGCCCATTTATACTCACTCTCTGCTTCTTATTAATTAGCCAGTTTTTGATCCACAAGAGGACCTGTCCTTTTACTCCATGACTCTTGAGCTTACTAAGGAGCCTTTGATGAGGAACTTTATCAAAAGCTTTCTGGAAGTCAAGGTAAACAACATCTATTGGGTCCCCTTTGTCCACATGTTTGTTCACCCCCTCAAAGAACTGTAACAGGTTAGTGAGGCAAGATCTTCCCTTACAGAACCCATGCTAGTATAAACAAATTTATTAGTAACATATGGTAGCAGAATTATATCTACAACTTATAAAGAGCTTAAAATAAAAAAAAATCGTTCTACCCCATATCTTACTTTCCTCCCACCCCTCCCTCCGTTACTTGACCCCCGCCAGTGTTATTTTTTAAAAAAAAACAAATATTAAAGGTACCTTTAAACTATAAAAATCTTAATCATCAAAAATTGTCCAATGTCCTTTTATTTTCCACTCTTTCTCTACATATCTTCTGAATTTCTTCCACTCCGCATTAAAAAGTTCTAAATCATAGTCTCTTAGTTTTCTTGTTAATTTGTCCATTTCACTCCATGACATAACTTTTGTAATCCAGTCCCATTTTTCTGGTATTTTTTCTTGCTTCCATAACTGCGCATACAATGTCCTAGCAGCTGAGAGCAAGTACCATATTAAAGTTCTATCTTCTTTTGGAAATTTTTCCATTTGTAATCCCAGCAGAAAAGTCTCTGCCTCTTTGTTGAATTCATATCCCAGAATCTTAGAGATCTCTTGCTGAATCATCTGCCAAAACATTTTAGCCCTTTCACAAGTCCACCACATATGGTAGAAAGAACCTTCATGCTTTTTACATTTCCAACACCTATCTGGCATCTTGTTATTCATCTTTGCTATTTTTTTTGGAGTCATATACCATCTATACATCATCTTAAAACAGTTTTCTTTAATACTATGACATGTTGCGAGTTTCATAGAGTTCTTCCACAGATACTCCCAAGATTCCATCTTTATTTCTTTATTTACATTAATTGCCCATTTTATCATTTGAGATTTCACTACTTCATCTTCTGTAGACCATTGTAAAAGTAATTTGTATACTTTTGAGATTAATTTCTCATTGTCTCCAAGCAGAACTCTTTCCATTTCTGTTTGTTCTTTCCTTATTCCTTCGGCTTTAATATCATTCTCCATCAAGCTTTTTATTTGTTGCATTTGAAACCAATCATATTTATAACTCAGTTCTTCTGCAGTTTTCAGTTCTATTTTCCCACTTTGTATTTTTAGTAACTGGTTATATGATAGCTGTTTTTCATTAACTGTTTTAGCTGTTAACTTTATCACTTCAGCTGGCACTATCCACAAAGGTCTCCTCTCATCACCATATTTCTTATACTTTATCCACACATTTAATAGATTACTTCTTATATAATGGTGAGAGAAAAGACCATCCATCTTCTTTTTTCCGTAATACAAATATGCATGCCAGCCGAATTTTTTTCCATGGCCTTCCAACACTAAAAGTTTTTTATTTAACAGCGTTATCCATTCTTTCATCCATACTAAACAAATTGCTTCATGATACAGTTTCAAATCTGGTAATTGGAATCCACCTCTCTCTCTTGCATCTGTCAAGACTTTCATTTTAATTCTTGGTTTCTTCCCGGCCCACACAAATTCCGAAATTTTCCTTCGCCATTTATCAAACTGTTTAGCATCTTTCACAATAGGGATGGTTTGAAACAAATACATAATCCTTGGTAAAATATTCATTTTTATTGCAGCTATTCTACCCAACAAGGACAAGTTGAGCTTGTTCCACTTTAACATATCTTCTTCTATTTTACGCCATAGTTTTTCATAATTGTTCCTGAACAAATCAATATTTTTCATTGTTATCTCTACCCCTAGGTATTTAACCTTAGAGGCAACTTCACAACCCGTTAGTCTTTGTAATTCTTGTTGTCTATTTATCTGCATATTCTTGCACAAAATTTTTGATTTTTCTTTATTTATATAAAGTCCCGCCAACTCCCCAAACTCTTGTATTCTCGTTAATAACAAAGGTGTAGCTTGTATGGGATTTTCATTTATAAACATTATATCATCAGCAAATGCTCTGTACTTATAGGTATAGCCTTTTATTTGTAATCCTTCTAGATCTTTTTCTTCTTGAATCTGCATCAGTAAAATTTCAAGAGTCATTATGAACAGCAATGGCGAAAGCGGGCAGCCTTGTCTAGTACCTTTGCTGATTTTCATTTCATCTGTAAGATCTGCATTAACGCACAACCTTGCCCTTTGTTCAGAATATATTGCCTTTATCATTCTTATAAAACTTTCTCCAAGCTCCATTTTTTCCATCACTACAAACATAAAGTCCCAGTTTAAATTGTCAAATGCTTTCTCTGCATCCGCAAAGAATAATGCTACTTCTTTTTCTGGGTGTCTTTCATAATATTCTACAATATTTACAACAGTTCTAATATTGTCTCTTATTTGTCTTTTAGGAAGAAAACCAGCTTGATCTTCCTTTATAAAATTTATCAGATATTGCTTAAGTCGTTCTGCCAGAATTCTTGTAAATATTTTATAATCATTGTTCAAAAGCGAAATTGGTCTATAATTTTTCACACTTGTGACGTCTCTTTCTTCTTTGGGTATCAAAGAAATAACAGCTTCTTTCCATGTATTTGGTACATTCCCTTTAGTTCTTATTACATTCATCAGCTTCTGTAATTTTGGTATTAATTCATCCTTAAAAATTTTAAAGTATTTAGCTGTGTAGCCATCTGGCCCGGGAGCTTTATCATTTTTCATCGCGTTGATTGCTGCTTCAATTTCTACTTTTTCAATTGGGTCATTCAAAACTTTTCTCATATTTTCAGTTAAGGGCTCAATTTTTATTTTTTGTAGATATTTGTCTATCTTTTCTCTCTTTACTTCAGCACCTTTAAACAACTTGGCATAATACTTAAAAAATTCTCTTTTTATTCCCTCTTGAGTAACTACCTCTCTTTCATCTGTCACAATTCTACTAATTATTTTATTTTCCCTCTTTTTCTTTAGTTGCCACGCCAAATATTTCCCCGTCTTATTTGCTCCTTCAAACGATTTCTGCTGAAGCCTTTTCAGATTCCGTTCCACTTCTTTGCTTAACAAATGTCTTAGTTGAATTTGTAATATTGAAATTTCCCTTAGAATTTTCTTTTTTCCTGGTCTTTTCCTCAACTCTCCTTCTTTTTTCTTTATTTCATTTTGAATGTCCAATAGTTGTTTTTCTTTTTCCCTTTTATCTTTATTGTTCAAAGTAATCAACAACCCTCTCATTACTGCTTTATAAGCGTCCCAGACCATCTGGAAGTCAATATCTTCTTTGTCATTTACTTGGAAAAATTCCTTAGTTTCTTTTCCTAGAAAAGTCACTGTTTCTTTACTCTGTAGCAAATCTTCATTCAGTCTCCATCTTCTCAGTTTTTTGGACAATTTTGTAATCCACATTATTGGGTTATGGTCAGCTCCAATTTTAGGTAGGATCTCTATCTTCCTTGTTATAAGGCCTAAATCTCTGGTTCCCCACAGCATGTCAATTCTAGAAAAAGTCTTATGTCTTGCAGAAAAAAAAGTATAGTCTCTCACTTCAGGATTAAACTTTCTCCATATATCTTCCAAATTTTCTTGTTTAACTAATTCAAAAAAAGACTTTGGCAATTTCCCTTCTTTCCCATCATTTTTTTTCCCTCCGGATCTATCCAGTGAATTCTGAACTGTTCCATTACAATCTCCCATTAAGAGTATTTGATCATAAGTCAACTCATCTAACTGTTGTGTAATGTCTTTAAAAAAAGCATCTTTTGCACCGTTAGGTGCATATAGTCCCAATAACAGCGTTTTTTTCCCATTTGATGTTATCTCCACTGCTGCAAATCTTCCATCTTTATCTTTAAACACCAATTTTGGCTCCAAATCTTGGTGTTTTTTTTTTCCTTACAGAACCCATGCTGAGTCTTCCTCAATAACCCATGTTCATCAATGTGCCTACTCATTCTGTCCTTGATAATGGTTTCTACCAACTTTCCCGGTATTGAAGTCAGCCTGACTGGCCTGTAATTTCCCGGATCTCCTCTGGAACCCTTTTTAAAGATGGGGGTGACATTTGCTACCTTCCAGTCCTCAGGAACGGAGGCAGATTTCAATGAAAGATTATATATTTTTGTCAGGAGATCCACAAGTTCAACTTTGAGTTCTTTCAGAACTCTTGGATGTATGCCATCCGGACCTGGTGACTTATTAGTTTTTAATTTGTCAGTCAGTTGTAGGACCTCCTCTCTTGTCACCTCAATTTGACTCAGGTCTTTCAACACCCCAAAATTAGTGGTTCTGGAGTGGCAAATACTTCTCATCTTCCACAGTGAAGACTGAGGCAAAAAATGCATTCAGCTTCTCAGCCATTTCTCTATCCTCCTTCAGTAATCCTTTTACCCCTTGGTCATCCAAGGACCCCACTGCCTTCCTGGCTGGTTTCCTGCTTCTAATATATTTTAGAAATTTTTATTATCGGTCTTTCTGTTTTTTTCAATATGCTCCTCATAGTCCCTTTTTGCCTGCCTGATCAGTCTTGCATTTGATTTGCCACAGCCTGTGTTCCCTTTTATTAATCTCACTTGGACTAGCTTTCCACCGCTTAAAGGAGTCCTTCTTACCTTTTACAGCTTCCATTACTTTGTTTCATGCAGGCCTTTTCTTATACCTATGTGTGCCTTTCCTAACTTGTGGTATATATTTTACCTGAGCTTCAAGGATTGTAGTTTTAAATAGCCTCCAAGCTTCCCCAAGGGTTTTGACTGTATTTATCTTTTCTTTCACATGCCTCCTCATCTCAGAGAATTTACCCCTTTTAAAGTTAAACATGGTTGTGCTGGTCTTTTGGGGTCTTTTGGGGCAATTTCCTTTTTATACAAATGGTGAATTCAATAACGTTATGGTCACTGCTCCCAAGCGGTGTGATCACTTTTACATCTCTCACCAAGTCTTGGGCATTACTTAGGACCAAATCCAGGATCGCCCCACCCCTGGTAGGTTCTGTGACCATCTGCTCCATAGCACAGTCACTGAGAGCATCTAGAAACTCAATCTCTTTCTCTCGACCTGAACACATATTGACCCAATCAATCTGCGGGTAATTACAATCAGCTATTACGACACAGTTTTTACATTTAGCTGCTATCTTTAATCCTTCCATCATATTATAATCATCCTCTATCTTTTGATTTGGTGGGTGATAAACTCCCATAGTTAAATTTCCTTTTGGGCCCTCTATTTCAACCCAAAGCATTTCTAGAAGGGAATCTAATTCTTTGACCTCAGTCTTACTGAACTGTATACCCTCTCTGACATACAGAGCTACCCCACCTCCAACCCTTCCCTCCCTATCCTTCCAATATAACTTATATCCAGGAATCACCGTGTCCCGCTGATTCTCCTCATTCCACCAAGTTTCTGAAATTCCCACAATGTCTATGTTTTCCCCCAACACTAAACACTAAACATTCCAACTCACCAATTTTACTTCGAACACTTCTAGCATTTGTATACAAACATCTATAATTTCCCAGGCAAGTTAGACCTGCAGCCTTCCTCCTGCTGCCTCAAGACTTTGGCAGGCACTCCATACTGTTTGTCACCATCTCAGTGGACAACTCTGATCCATTACTCGGTAGAAAAGTAACAGCTAACCCTTCATCTCTTTGAGATGAGTCCTCCTGAACCAGAGACATTTCATCTCCTGTTGGCTTTCTGATAGGTGAGCAGCAAAGTCATCTGCCTCGCGTGAACCTGTTCCAAGGGCCAAATTGTTGTTACTTGTCCCAATCTCAAGAACCATTTGTGGCCCAATGAAGCTCTTTGGAGCAAGCAACAAAGAAGGTGCACTTGAAGATCAAACACTCCAGTAAGACTTTGGTTCTGAACTGCTCTAAGCACCCCAGTAGACTATCCAGGACTCCAGTCTGTGATTTGCCAGAACCAATACTTGTGGAAGCTACTCCTTCACCAATTCCCTGTATGCCTTTGCCTCATTTTGGGAACCCCCTTGGTTTCCCTATACAGGTGGAGAAGCTGTCTCTAGTTCCTCAATCATTGGTTCCAACACAGCAAGACAAACCATTGGCGCCTTCCCGGCCTTTTCCTCCGCAACCCTGGTGGGGTGGACCCTGGCAATTCTCTTACAAATGGAGCTCTTGGCCTGTCTATGTACTGTGCCCATAGCAATGGGATGACCTGCTCCCCTCAGATCCAATTTCCTCACACAAGTGTGCATCAGCTTCTTCTCTGGGTCCATATTTTTGCCTGGGATCTCCAACTACCAATCAACAGCATGTATTCAGTTCCAAACAGGAGGGGGGTTACTGTCCTGACCCAGGCTCAGAATTAGCTATCAATCCCTCTCCTGATGCAGCAGTGTGAGGTACCATGCCAGTGTCATCAACTGAGAATCAGGATCTCTTCTCCAAACATGATTAGGATGGCTAAGTCCCTTAGACTTGAGGTTATCTCCTCCAACCTGAAGCCCAAGTATAAGATTCTCTCAGTGCTTTACTCTGACACTCCTACCTTCATTGCCTTTCCTGTCCTGGAAGATTTTCTCTACGTGGCTAAGAATTTGTGGGGAGAACTGTCCTCTATTCTGTCTACATCCTGCAGAATGGAAATCTTTATAAAGTTAGACAGACAGATTGGGATTTCCTTTTTACCTATCCTTCCCTTTCCTCTTTGGTCACAGAGGAGTTTCAAGCCAAACACTGTCATGGTTCCCACTCTGCTCCTGTGAATAAAAAGCCTGCGGGATTCAGGCTAAGGGCTGGAAGGTCTATTTGGCCAGTATGCTGAATTTTAGAATCATGAGTTATCAGGCAATAATGGCTGCATATCAGTTCTTTCTTTGGAATTGGGTGGCTCCATGCTTTGACTCACTTCCTGAGGAGCATCACTCAGTGGTCAGGCTCTTGCATGCTGAAGTGACATGTCTGTTCAAGCAGCAAATGAATGCAGAAAAGCATGTAGCAGACTATTCTGTAAGACATATGGCATCTGGCACTGCCTTCTGGCACTTTGTGTGGCTGTGTTCTATTGCTCTGCCTCCATACACATGCTAAAATAGAAGACTTGCCCTTTGAAGGATAACAGTTATTCTCGGTCAGGATGGATGATACCTTGGAGTAAATCAAAAGAACAAGCAGATGGCAAGTTCCTTGGGTATGACATCTGGTCATTGCAACCCATTAGACAATGCTTCCCTTTGAGAGATTGCACCTACCATCAGCCGAGGTATCAGAAGAAGACCCTCCTCTTCTTATGTTGGACATGGCTGCCATTTCTTGGCCCAGTCACATCGCAGGCATTGACCTTCCAGAGCCAGGCTGAAGCCTCCCTAATAGTGCTCTCTTAAGGAGCAGGGCGAGAAGGTACTGTTTTGACTGTACTACAGAAGGACAGACTTGCTCCATTTCTTAGTGAGTGGCAGAAGATCACATCTTATGCCTGGGTTTGGCTATTATTAAAGGAAGTTACAAGTTGGAGTTTTTACAGAAGCCTCCTTTGGGCTGTCTCCTTCACCTGTTTGCCATGGTGTTAGAAGTTGCTTGAAAGGGTTCTGTTTAGTCAGTTCCTAGTTCTGTAGTTGCCGGGGGCTTTTACTCCCACTGTTTTTCTATCTCTTAAGAATCGTGGCAGTCTACACTTCATCCTCGACCTCCATAACCTAAACAAGTTTTTGCCTATTAGAAAGTTCTAGTTTGAGCCTCTTTCTCAAGTGTTGCAATTGTTAAAATTAAATTGGTGGTTTGTAGTTTTGGATTTAAAAGATGCTTATTATCGGTGCGTGTGTGTGCAGAGTGAGGAATAGAGAACCGAACAATAGTAAGCTCCGGAAGGAAGGTGAGTCACACACCAGCACCTAGTATTAAAACAGTGTATTTACAGGATATATACAAAGCTACTAGTGCGGTGACAAACATAGATCTGAGCGACAAAGTGCTCCGCCAGCATCCACCTCTCGAGTGAGAGAACTACATACAGGCAATGCAGTCCTTATATATATACATCAGCCAATCAAGGCAGTCCATATACTTGCTGACTCCAGCAGGTACTTTCCCTTAGTCATTGTCCAGCCAGAACCGGCTTGCTGACAAGGTTACGCTGACCTGACCTGTCAGATAGATCCACCTGCTTCTTCCTTGCTGCTGTCAGGCTATGGAAGGAGGACTCCGCACACTGACACACCTCCTAGTCCGACGTACATAGCACATTCAGGTATATCACAACTTTACACCTTTTACAATGCTTACAATGTTCATTCACATGCAGATACATTGTTCACCAGTCAGCAGTATTTTCATCATACATACATCATACATTTTACACTTTGTCGTCTTTCCCCCAAACCCAGGTACTTATTTACACCTCAGTCCTGGTCTGGCATTGAGTTCTGGCACTTTGTCATAGACTCACTTTGCCGTGCTCTATGCTCTGAGCACCAAGCCTGCCATTCTGCTGCTCTCTTCTTTAACATCTCCCGAAATCCTTCAGGCTCAGGCACACTGACCAGCTTTATTTCTGGACACCTATATCTCACAGGAGGAATGCCTTTCGTTGCTCTGGAGGACACCCGTGGCCCCTCACTTGTACTGGGCTCACTCACACTGGGTTCACTCCCTCTGGGCTCACTCGTTGCCACCTCCTGAGCTGGAGATTCTGGCAATACCACCTCCTGACCTGGAGGTTCTAACGATACCACCTCGTGACCTGGAGATTCTGGCTCATGCTTTATCTCTCTATGCTCTGCCGCAGAGCTGCTGTTTGCACACGGCAGCAAAACAGTTTCACTTCCAGTGCCGTGCAGTTTTGCCCAGCTGCTCTGTTCATTAAAACTTGCAGAACGGCTATAGGTGATTTTAGCCCTCTTATCACAAAACCGATAAGATTTAGTTCCTGGCTTGTAGCCCAGGAAAGTCAGGCAAATCGCCCGGTCACCTCCCTTTCTTCTGTTCTTTAAGGGAATATTAACCCATGCCCGGGTACCAAACACCTTCAGAAATTTTAGGTTAGGCAGCTCTCCATACAACCTTCGATAAGGTATGTCACATGTAGCCCTAGTCCATACCCTGTTATATGTATAAGCTGCAGAATGCATGGCTTCTGCCCAATACACAAATGGTAGACTGGCATCTTCTAACATTGCATACATATACCCCTGAAGGATGGCGCCATGCCTCTCTGCTAGATCATTTTCCTGTGGGGTTGCTGGGTTTGCTAGCCTCTGAGCAATCCCTCTGCTTTCTAGCCAGTGTTTAAAGTTATTCGAGGTAAACTCTCCCCCACGGTCTGATTGAATAGCCTTTATCTTTAAGTCTAGCTGCCTTTCCACAGCCTTTGCCCACTGTGTAAAGCATTTAAACACGTCCGACTTATGTTCCATTGCAAACACCCATGAGAACCTCGAGTGGTCATCGGTTACCACTAAGCAGAACCGTTTCCCCGAATGGCTTTTGGGAAAAGGCCCCAGGACATCTAGATGGAGCAGTTCTAGAGCCTGTTTTGTCTCCCTAGTGCTTTGCTTTGCCACAGCACAAGCCTTGCTTTTTGTCTTCTTACAGAACTGGCAGTCTAAAAAGCATTTACACGGTTTGACTTTTAGATCTAGCATCATTTGCAGGGTTTTCTTTAGGGCATGAAAGCCACAGTGCCTCAGCCTGCGGTGAATTAGATGAATATATCTGTCATGCACTGGCACGTTGGTGACCTGAGCTGCATGGACAGACGCACCTCTAAGCACATAAACATTCTCAGCCCTGATGCCAGTAGCCAGCAACTTCCCCCCACCTCCAAGAATTTTACAACATTCCTTTGTAAACAGTACTTCAAAGCCATCATCAATTAAAGCACTGACACTAAGTAAGTTTGATCTTAGAGTGGGAACACACAGTACATTTTGGAGCTTACACCTTAATGAGGGAAAATCAACACCCCCCACGCATTCCACAGCAGCTGACGACCCATCAGCTAGCCGCACGTGGGAGAGATTGGACCTTTTAATTTCTCTCAGCAGGCTTTTCTCATAGCAGAGATGACTTGTAGCACCGGAGTCTAAAATCCACTGCGACCCGGCACTCGCTGCTGATGACGTAACCAGCTGGGCTTCCTCCTCACAGCTGCTTGTGGTAATCTGTCTCCGCTGCCCCTGACGACGTCTCCTCCCAGCCTCGGGACAGGCACGCAAGAGGTGCGATGCAGATCCACATTTGTAGCAACGCTTCACAGCCAATGCTCTCGGCTCTGTCTCAGGCTTTGGCTGCTTGCCAGCAGCACAAACTGGCTCCTGCTTGGACACTTTCCCAGACGCTCCTGCAGACACATGCTCACCAGCCGACACTCCTGGATGGATTACAGCTGCCACTCGCTCCTGGTAATCATAAAGATGTGCACACACATACTCCATCGTTAGTGCAGCCACATCCACCGTCTCCAACGAGGTAATAAGTGGAGAGAACTCCGGCGGTAGAGATGATAACAGTGTGTAAACCCTGTCATCATCAGCAATGATCTTACCCTGGGTCTCCAGTTCAACAAAACAGTCTGTTAAGTTCTTGATGTGCTGCCTCACACACCCTCCAGCCGGCATCAGCGTGCGGAACATCTTGCGTGTCAAGGCCATTAGGGAGCCTGCAGTAGTTCTAACGTACACACCACTGAGTGCATCCCACGCAGCCTTCGCAGAGTCCTTGCCACGCACATAGATAAGCTGGTCATCTCCAACAGCCAGCACTATATTTGCAAGTGCTTTTTCAGCCAACACAGTCTCGGCTGGAGATAATACAGCAGGGGGGTTACTCACGAATAGCCATTGACCCTCACGCTTCAGGAAATGCTCCATCCTCAGGCTCCATACTGCGTAGTTGGCAGACGTAAGCTTCTTCACGGCCACGGCAAGCTGTTGCTGAGCCATCTCACCGACTCCTCCACACAGCTGGCTGCCGTCCTCCCCCTCGCTCTCAGCCAGAGATAGCTGGAACTCCTCTTCTTTGTCCTCCACGGCGTCTCTCGCCTATGTCCGGACAGCTCTCAACACTCCTCTGCGCAGCGGAACCACGCTGGGCCCATAACCCTATCGGTGCGTGTGTGTGCAGAGTGAGGAATAGAGAACCGTACAATAGTAAGCTGCGGAAGGAAGGTGAGCCGCACACCAGCACCTAGTATTAAAACAGTGTATTTACAGGATATATACAAAGCTACTAGTGCGGTGACAAACATAGATCTGAGCGACAAAGTGCTCCGCCAGCATCCACCTCTCGAGTGAGAGAACTACATATAGGCAATGCAGTCCTTATATATATACATCAGCCAATCAAGGCAGTCCATATACTTGCTGACTCCAGCAGGTACTTTCCCTTAGTCATTGTCCAGCCAAAACCGGCTTGCTGACAAGGTTACTCTGACCTGACCTGTCAGATAGATCCACCTGCTTCTTCCTTGCTGCTGTCAGGCTATGGAAGGAGGACTCCACACACCGACATTTCCATATCTCAGTTCACTCGAACTACAGGAAATCTCTCTGCTTCCAGTGCAGTGATGAATTTTATCAGCGGTGCTTTTCTGTTCATGGGTGATCCATGATGCATAGTCCCTGGGAGATGCATTTCAGGTTGTCTAAACAGGTGGTCTCTTTCATGCTCCCCTCCTTCTCATAGGGAGACTGCTGGGTGGAGTTCGGGTTCAGGACACCCACTGCATTCTGATTGCCTCATATTGGCCCCAGCAGGTCTGATTTGCAGAACTGCTCTTCCTGTCCAAAGGGGTGGGTGCTACATTATTTTGGAGCCCACAGTAGACCTCCTCACCCATGGGCCCCTCAGTCATCAAGTTGTAACCCAACTGCACCTGGCAGCATGAGTTCTGAGCCCTCCTGTTTAATACATTCTTCTGTGGGTTGTTTGAGGTACTCATTCATTCCCATAAATTGTCAACACATAACTCCTGCATTTGAAAATGGGACCACTTTTCTGACTTGGCAAAGAGGAGCAGCTCCTTTGTCCAGCCCCTTGCCCTTAATTTTGGAGTTCCTCCTGTCTCTCAAGGACTCAGGTTTAGCTTCCTCCTTCATGAAGGTTCACCTGACCCTGATTTCGGCCTTGCACGATATTGTGGATGTGGTGTCAGGTTTTTTCCGTCTCACCTCTAAGCAGTTTCTCAAGGGTCTCTATAATATATGCCCTCCAAAACCTCATGTGGTACCTCAGTGGTCTCTGTCTTTGGTTTTGTCTCATTCGATGTTGGCTCCCTTTGAACTGCTTCACAACTATTCCCTTTCCTGGCTCTCCCTTAAAGTATGTTTCTTAGTTTCCGTCGCCTTTGCTAGGAGGGTGACGAAGTTGGATGCTCTCAGGGATGTTCCCCCATTAGTTCTGTGTTTCTGGGGGAAGGTAGAAAATACTTTCTAAACCTGGGAAAACAGGGTCTGAGAAAATAATAGTGAAAATAATTTTACTAAATAAATTAGAAGAATTAATTGATAACCACTATTCTGTACTGGGATCTGGTATTATTATGGTGATCATAAAACATACTCAGTATTTTTAAAATCCTAAAGGAATGATCCAGGCAAAATTTTAGGCTATAATATCCCATTGGTTTCAGTTAGGTAAGTTAAACATGTTTAAATCTGTGCCATTGAAATCAGTGGGACTAACTAAGATTGCATTGTGCTCAGAGTGATCTGGTATAGAAGTTTAGAATGGGCTAATAAGATGCTGGGAGAGGGGAGATCTTTTCAGAAATTTTGATGTGGTTGACTTGTCTCCTGATAGGAAAAAGAAAGACAGCTGGAAGCTGAATTGCAGGAGAAAAAAGAAAAATCGGAGAAGATGTTCAAAGAATGGCTGCAAAATACTAGAAACAAGCCCCGCCCAACATCAGCTAGCTATGCCTATGCCAATGGGAAACTTACCGGTTTGTTTCTGCACTAGACTGACTGATACAGTATATTTATTTTAAAGGAATTTTAAATGTTCATGGGTTTTATAAGAAATTGTGTATATGTTAATACAGACAGACTGGGAAAGACAGGTGTAGCCCCATATTAAGAGGTGTATTTATGATTGTCCATAATTTTATTTCATTGGAGAACTTTTATTTTTGAATGTATTTATTAATCTTGATTAACAGAGTTCAGTATAGTCTTCCACACTGAGGGCTTGGCTGCAGAAGGATTAGAATTTTCCATTGATGGGTGTATTTGAGGATAAAACTAATTAGCAACTCCAGGTAGCTTCTTTGAAATGTGAGCAATAGGTGTTCTCTAGTCCTTCCTAGCCATGCATTTTACAATTTAAATTTCCCCTTGAAATGGTGGTAAACTCCATGAGAGGGAAAAGGCATTTAAGAACACAAGAAGAATCAATCTTAATTAGACCAGTGGTCCACTGGCAGTGAATTCTAGAACTTAAATTACTGAGTAAAAAAATGTGTTGCCCATCAGCTTCACTGGATGCTCCTGAGTTCTAGTATTATGTAATAGGGAGCAGTAATTGTATAAGCCTCTATCATATAAGTATTTTTTGTAAAATGAAGAGCTCTATAGGAAAGGTGCTCTAATAATCTTGGTTGTCCTTTTCCCAGTTCTACAATGTCCTTTTTCAGATACAGTGACCAGAACTGTACACAGTATTTCAGATATCAGTGCATTTTAGCTCTATAGAAGGGCATTACAATACTGACCATTTTATTTTAAATCCCTCTCCTCATCCCTGGCACAGGGTTTGACTTTTCACCACTGCTGCACAGAGTTGATCTTTTCATTGAGCTATGCACTGAAATCTCAACATGTCTTTCTCTTTCTGTCTCCATAACTTCAGACTGTATAAAGTTGGGATTTTTTGTTCCAGTATGCACCACCTTGGACTTAGTTACATAGAACTTTATGCCATGTTGCTGCCCCCTCAGTCATTTCAGAGGGATCCTAATGTAGCTCTTCACAATCTGTTGTGGTTTTCATCATCCTGAATAATTTCATATCATCTGCAAACTTGGCCACTGCACTCTGCACCCCCAATTCTATATAATTTATGAAAAAACCTAAATAGTACTGATCCCGATACTGCTCCTTATGAGGCTCCACTGCTTGCTTCCTTTTATTGTGAGACCTGTATGTTTATTCCTACTATCTGTCTCTTGTTAATAAATCAATTTTTAATCTTTAAGAAGACCCATTCTCTTTTCCTATGACTGCAAACATTACTTAGGAGTTTTTGGTAAAGTACCTTGTCAAAAGTCTTTTGGAAATCCAAGTATATAAAATCCACTAAAGCACTATTACCCACAAACTTTAAAGAACTCCAAAATGGTACAGGGCTTGACTTTTCACCGCTGCTGCACACTGAGTTGACATTCTCCCTCTGAGGCAGAAGAAATCTCTGTGGGTAATTCCTTCGCTCTTTCAAGGAGGCAGGAAAACCTTTTCCTCTTCCTGTTGGCGCCTTTGGAATGACCTTTGCCCTCAGTTCTGTTCCTGCCTCAGAGGGAGCAGCAGCAGATTCTATAGGCTCTGTTCTGCCTATTTTTTCCTTTTCTCTTCCTAACTTCTATTTCTTCACATTTCTTGTTAATTTTCCTCTTAATACTTACCTTATTCTTCCTCCTCCTTCCTTTCCTCTGCTGAGGAGCCAAAGTTTGCCTTTTGAGTGCTCCCACCTTTTTTTCGCACTCCTTTAATGGCGGCGCAGGGGCACTCCCAACAATTTTTCTTCAGAGGTGGAGGTGGGCACCGCATTGGCGGCCGCAGTGAATTTTTCGGGCAGGGCTGAGCAACCTTCGCAGTTGGATCGTGCTGTCCGCTTCAGCGGCGCGGTGGTGGCAGACCCAGATTGCGCCACAGAAGATCTTCCCGGCCCTTCAGGGTGACTCGGGGTTGCCGGCGGCCATCTTGGGGGTGCGGAGCATAGCTCCTATAGCCTTTCCATGCCCAAAAGTGAGAGAGAGGAGCCAGACGATTGATTCCAGACCGTAGAAACCAGGCAGGCTGCGGTAATGTACCCAACTATGGGGAAACCAGTCTGGCGTCCGGGCTCATGTTTGAACTAAGACAGATCAATTTGCTGTTTTTTACTCCACTCTGGGCTTCAATGTGCAGAGCTTTCAGCATGCACCTTTAATTTCTAAGCACCCTAATCTCTCATGACCCACCAAAGCTGCCAGAAAGGTTGCTACCAGTAACAAGAGAACTAGGGAGTCTGGGGATGAGTCTGGCTCCTCAGACTCTGATAGGGAGGGGCGTAAGGAGGGTGAGTTTGACTCAGACGAAGAGTCTGAAGGTGTCAAAATTCCAGAACAATCCAATACGTTTTTTAATCCTGAAGATTACCATTTCTTATTGTCAAAGGCCATAGCAGCCTTAGAAATTCATGAATCCCCCTTGGATGAGGAAGAGGATTCTAAGAAGGCTAAACATAAATTTAAGTCAAAATTCACAGGGAATTCTGATTTTTTTCCACCTAATGTGCTAGTGGAAAAGGTTTTCCCATTTCCAGAATATTTTGGAAGGCAACTCAGGATAGAATGGGACAAACCATCTGTAAATAAGCAGTTTATTCCTTTAGTTTAAAAACTTTATGCTTTACTTTAGTATGCTAATGAGTTGTTACAGGTACCTCCAGTGGATGCTCATAGCCCTTCAGTCTCCGGGCCTGTTATCTGAAGATGGTCACGGCAAAATACTTGATGCCCTGGACAAGAAGGTGGAAATAGCCTTAAAAAGACATGAAGCCATCGCCATGATAGTCAGAGCTGCAGCTATTACTTCCATCTCGTCTAGAGCATCTATCATCTGATACGTTGTTTAATGCAGATGTTTCCCAAAAATAATCGTCGCATGTTAGATGGGGCCACCCGTATACTCAAGGCAGCTTTGTTTTCAGCTGATGCAACATTAGACATTTTGACCTTTGCCTCCAAGGCAATGGCTTCACATACCGTAGCCAGAAGGTTTTGGCTTAGAGCCTGGCCAGCAGACCTGTTGTCCAAGCCGCTACTCTCCGGATACCCATTCCATGGCCCTAGACAAGATTTTGGTCGAAACACAGGACAAAAAGAAGGCCATGCCAAGAAGCATCAAGTGTACGGATAAGAGGGGGAATCAGTCCTTTCATACTCAACACTCCTTGTCACGCTTTCTATCTGAGTAGAAAAATAAGAACACTTGGGAGTCCTCTATGAACTTAAGAAAGAACACCTCAGGCCCGAGATTCAATAAGCAATGCTTCAACAAGTTTGACCACATGATCATGACAACAAACCCAAACAGGACTGACTACGCACTGCTTCCAGTAGGGGCACGTCTGTCTCATTTCTACCCAACTTGGCAGACATTTTACACAGACTCTTGGTCCTTAGACATATTAGTAGAGAGGTACACCATCGAGTTTCACAGACTTCCACCCAAGAGATTCATTCAGTCCCCTCTGGCCAAGAATCCTCACAAATGCAGCATAATCAAGCTATTCAACATCTCATAGACATTCGTGCCATAGAACCAGTTCCCCACTGCGAAAGAGGTCAGAAGATCTTCTCAATCCTGTTTGTGGTTCCCAAAAAGAACAGGGACGAGATCCATCTTGGACCTCAAATTCCTAAACAGATTCGTCAAATTACGTCACTTTCGCATGGAAACTCTGAGGGCCATAACGGAGACTCTTCAACCAGGGGATTTCATGACGTCAATCGACTTGACAGAGGACTACTTACATATCCCAATCCATCCAGCACATCGGAGAGTTCTACGATTTACGGTAGGGAAGAGACATTTCCAGTACAGGGCTCTTCCCTTAGGTTTGTCAACAGCCCCCTGGGTTTTTTCCAAGATTCTCATAAACCCTTTGTTTACTTGAGGAAACGGGGCACTCATGTTCATCCTTATCTCGATGATCTGCTGGTCAGATTGTCCACTCTTTACAAATTGATCCTGGACACCCAGACAACACTTCAATGTCTTCAGGACTATGGTTTCCTGGTGAACATGGCCAAGAGTTCGCTTGTACCATCGCAGAGGTTAGAACATCTGGGAGCCATCATAGATTCAACCAGCAGTTCCCTTTTTCTTTCACCAGACAAGGTCAAGAAGGTCCAGGAAGCAGCTACATCAGTAATTCAGAGCGCGCATGCCTCACTTTCATCCCTGGCCAGGCTTCAGGGTCTTCTGATTTCTTGCCTAGACACTGTACAGTGGGCACGTTTCCATTCCAGGGAATTACAGACCTTTCTACGTCCATACCAGCTTGCCATCATGGAGCGGAAACAGCTGTCATTATTAGTTCCAACCAAGGTCAAGCACAGTCTATGTTGGTGGATGATTTCGAACAATCTACTCCAGGGCAAAGTCTTCTATACTCCAGCAGTTCAGGAGATATTCACAGATGCCAATCTGCACGGATGGGGGGCCATTCTGGAAGAGGTTCCAGTGCAGGCTGTATGGTTTTCCCAAGAGCATTCTCTTCCCATCAATGTTTTGGAACTACGTGCTATCAGACATGCGCTGACGACTTTTCATTCCAGGATGTCTTCACAACATGTGTTGATCCGAACAGACTATAGCAGCAAAAACATATATCAACAAGCAGGGGGGGATCGAGATCTCGTGCGTTACATCAGGAAGCCATGACAATCCTATCATGGTCTCAAAAGAATTTACTTTCCATTCGTGCAGAACATATCGGGTCTGTCCAACACCCAGGCGGACTGGTTAAGCAGATAACAGATCAACGAAGGGGAATGGTCTCTCCATCCAGAGCTGTTCCAGCTCATTTGCAGACACTTCGACTCACCAGTAGTGGATCTCTTCGCATCCAACCAGAACCATCAATTACCTCGGTTCTTCACGAGGTTTTACCATCCAGCGGCAGACGCTACTGATGCCCTGATGTCTCTGTGGCTTCAGGTTCTTCTATTTGTGTTTCCATTTCCTCTCATCTCCAAAACTTTATGACGCATATGTCAACTCAGAGCTGAAGTGATTCGAATTGCACCTCATTGGGCATGTCAGTGTTGATTCTCAGCACTAATGGAACTAGCAGTTGGGCAACTCCTACAACTTCCGGTATCACCGGACATGCTCAGGCAAGGTCTAGTTTGGCACCCTCATCCAGACTGGCTATGTTTGACCATGTGGAAATTGAGCAGAAAAATCTCAGCTGTCTCAGCTAGGCTACTCCTGTGAGGTGTTAGACACTTTGCTTTCTTCTACACATCCTTCAATGGTTCGCATTTACAACACAACCTGGAAGGCTTTTGTTCGCTGGGCCAGATGCAAGAAGCTCAACCCTTTGGAACCGTCAGTATCCATGGTTCTTTCCTTTCTATAAAACATATTACAGTCCGGACTCGAGGTGGCTACATTACATAGACAGACAGCAGCACTTCTAATGTCTTTCCACACATAGGGGGTTACAAGTTAACCAGACATCCACATATCCAGCTTTTCTTGCAGGCAGCGGCGCTCAAGACTCCGCCACAACTTCACCACTTTCCTACATGGAAACTCAATGCTGTATTGTCTGTGCTTACAAAATCTCCATTTGAGTCTCTCTGGGAGGTCAGCCTCAAATGGCTTCAGATTAAGACTATGTTTCTAGTACCCGTGACTTTGGCCAGAGGGGTGTCAGATATTAGTGCGCTCTCAATAAACTCCGATCTGTGCATTTTTCATAGGGACAAGGTGGTCCTCAGGACTGATCCCACCTTCATACCCAAGATTTCATCGTTGTTCCATAGATCTCAGGAGATCAACCTTCCATCCTTTTGTCCACAAGCCAGGCATCCTAGGAAGTTCGTGTGGCATAGCTTAAATGTTAGACGGGCCTTAAAGATTTACATAGCACGTACAGTGTCAGTCAGGAAGACTGAATGCATGTTTATCAACATTTCTTCTCCCGGAGTGGGGGAAAGAATGTCTCAGGCTTCAATCAGTTCCATTATCGAGGTGTGCATTGTAGAGGCCTACAAGAGTTCAGGACTTGAAATTCCCAAGGGCATCACGGCTCATTCCCTTCGCAGTGCATCTACCAATGCAGCCTTCCTTAATCGAGCATCCATGGATGAGGTTTGCAGAGCGGCAACATGGTCGTCTATCTCTTCATTTGTTTGTCATTACAAGTTGAACTCTTTAGCTTCGTCTGATGCAGCATTTGGAAGAAAAGTTTTGCAACACATAGTGACAGCGTCGGACGATGATATCCCACCCATCTGAAGGACACTGCTCTGGGAGGTCTCACAGAGATGTCTTCTGCCTCAGAGGGAGAATGACCATTGGTTCTTACCGTGAGGGGTCCTTCTCCTCTGAGGTCAGGAAGACATCTCAGCCCTCCCATCATCGTACTTTCTGTCACTACTCTAAACTGTTGCTATTTTTTCTTCCCATTCAGCTGACCTATATTTTCTGAGCCTTGCAGTTTCTTACTGTTTATAATGTTGTTGTTAGTGTTTTAAAGTTATACAGTTATTAGTTATTCAACACTGCTTTCGGAGTCCCAGAACTGAGGGCAAGGGTCATTTAAAAGGCGCCAACAGAAAGAGGGAAAAGTTTTCCTGCCTCCCTGATAGAGCGAGGGAATTACCCACAGAGATGTCTTCCTGACCTCAGAGGAGAAGGACCCCTCACGGTAAGAACCAATGGTTGTTTTTCATTGAGCTATGCACTGAAATCCCAACATGTTTTTCCCTCCCTATCAATTTTTTAAAAAAATGCAATCCATAAAATTTTACTTGCATGAAATACTGTATTGATTGAATTATATAAACAAAACCATTCACATAAATCAATACAAAATGAGTAGAATGGATCACAAACAAAGTAAACTTTCACATCATCACAAAATATAAAGCATGCCAGTATTCACTCAAATTAGGCTCAGGATCCAAGCCCAGAATTTAAGCTCTAAAATGCTGAACAGAAAGATTACCATATCAGATACTTGCTTGTGCAGTTCATCTTTGCTCCCATCTTGATGTGCCTAATCTTCACAAGTATTAAAATAAATGCAATCATTACCTCAGTGTCTTAAGGGTCCTATTAGATAAGGTAGTAGCAAAAGCACAAGAAGAAAACTCAATCCGCTCAGGATTGGCGCTAAACAGAATAATAAATAATGAAGCTACATAAAAACTGAAGTGGCAAACACCCTGCTTTTAATTATTATTATTATTATGTGCTTTTAGTTACAGTTTCACACCCAATTCCATTGATTTTTCGACTGTAAATGTATTTCCTGCCACCTGTTGAGGGACCCTCCTCTTCATTTGGGGGTGGGGTGGGGTACTTTTTCAGTCATTAAATTAAACTGGCCACTGTGTTAATTTAAGTTAAAGCTTGAAGTTTAAAAGTCATCTTTGGTTATGAATTAAGTTATTCATGCTTAAGTCATCTTTAGTTATGAATTAAGCTATTCATGCTTAAGCCATGTTGGAATCAATGGGCTTTCAGTACATGCAATAATCCTCTTTTCTCACAGAAACATTCTGATGTAGCAAAAATAGCAAGTTTGTTGGTGTCTGGCCTTTATTTCTTTTCTAGAAAGGCTTATAATAAATATAAATTCACCTGTCATTTACATTGTATTTCCTTCTTAGCTTTTTTCTTTTTGAAATGTACTACAGTTGTACAAATGTTAATCTAAAATATTTTGTTGGAGGAGACTGCTGTTCTTTCTAGCATATGAACACTAAACAGCACACCAGACAGAAAACCAGTTGCTCTTTTGGCTTGGTCTGATTATAAATGGGTGCTGCATGTTTCTTTCATGCTTTGTGTTGAGACATTGTTATTTGCTGACAGCTGCCATCACTTGTCTAAGTGATTTATTAAAAATGTTCTTCCCACTTTTGTTCACACAATGGAACATATTCCAGACTTTGTTTTTGACCACCCAGATCAAATGCATGTTGAATTCTTTCTCCAGACAAAGAGTTGCCACAGCAAGGGCAGCACATTCCTGCTGTCATATTTTAGGTATAACACATAAGGAATGCTTCATCTTCTTTGAGGAAGAGTGATAATTAAACAATGATGAAAATATACTGGCTTTCTGCACTGCAGTTTTGGGTAGCAAATATAATAATGCTGTAATTTTGCCACTTATTTTAAAAAACTGAATAATTTTTCTGCAGCTGTGTTAAAACAGCATTTATAAATGATGAGGGGTTTATAATTCATATCAATCCAAGAACTATAAATGTTAACTCTATTAAAATTATTGCTGTTTTGAAATTGGAAGAGTGTGATTTTTTTTCCTAATGAACTGATAACAGGAAGAATTGGCTTCTCATTTCTACAACAGTAAGGGGCAAGGAAGAGAGCCAGTCCTTTGTTGAAGAATCACTCTCTCCTTTCTAGTTCTTCTCCAATTGCTAGCTTGTAGCTGAGCATCTCAAATCTCCTCAAAAGTGAGGCAAACAGCACTTGGTTTTAAAGACATTTTAATTTTAACTTTTCCATTTCATGCAGAACTACATAAACTACATTTTTTTTCCTCCTCAGTGGCAACTGGTTTGTATCACATTAGGCAGCTCGAGGTTTGGTTGACCATTTGTTAGGTTCGTTTGAAAGACCTACCGTTATTTACTGTTGCTTTATAATTAAGCAAGAATAGCTACAGCCAATGTTCCCTCTAAGCTGCAGAGTCTTGTGAGCAGAAATTCTACTTTTTGAGCTACTGGTATTAAAGTTGTGAATTACTGGCATTAAAGTTGTGAGCTACTGCATAAATTATTGTGCTCTGGGGTCATCTTTCCTGAACTAAGGCAAAAATGTGTGAACTGGAGGCTAAAAATCTGTGAGCTAGCTCACGCTAACTCAGCTTAGAGGGAACACTGCCTATAGCCTTTATGTACTATGTCTTGTGGAGGAAAAAACAAACCAACCCTCGTCTTCTTTGATCTCTGAGTTTTTGTCCCAACACCCTCAAATAGAGCATTTATCTACTGACCATAGAGACTTCCTTGATCGCCCTTTTGTTGCATTTGAAATACTGAACATCATAAAGAATTTAAAGAGTAATAAGTCCCCAGGCATGGATTTCTGTTCGTCCGAATTCTATAAAAAATATGCTCATATACTAGCCGAACCTTTGACCGATGCCTGTAATGAAATCCTCCAAACTGGTTCTCTTCCCTCTATGTGGAATGATGCCTCAATTGTTGTGCTGCCTAGAGCCGGTAAGGATCCTACGCTCCCAGCCTCCTATCATCCTATATCGCTGCTGAACTCTGATTACAAGATCTTCACTGCAACACTCACCAGGTGTCTCAACTCAATAACAACTAGTTACATCTATCCAGACCAGGCTGATTTTATGCCTGGCAGGGAGATCACTGACAATGTACACAAGACTTTGCACATCATATCCTCATGCCAGTCTTCCAAGTCAGCAGCAGTTTTGCTCTCTCTCTCGACATCGAGAAAGCATTTGATTCCCTGGAACCATAATACCTGCTATCTTTTCTGGAGCACATGTCCTTTGGAGGATCTTTCCTTAATGCCATTAGGTCTATATATTTAAACCCATCAGCACAAATCAGCATTAATGGCCAAGCATCAGACAATTTCATCCTCCAAAGGGGAATGAGGCAAGGGTGTCCACTGTCTCTGGCTTTATTCGTGTTAGCAATAGTACCTTTGGCGACATTGATAAGAAACAACAGCAACATACAAGGCGTCACTTGCGGTACCCACACCATGAAACTCAGCATGTTCGCAGATGATGTGTTGCTATACATTTCCAATCCTGAATCGTCTATTCCTCCTCTTCAAGACCTTCTATCTTCTTTTTGTCATGTGTCGGGTCTGCAAATCAATCAATCCAAATCAAATATTCTCCCTCTGAACTTACCAGCTACTTCTGAGACATTCCTGAAGCAGCACTACTCCTTCAGTCTTCAATTCTGTACTTAGGTATTCAGCTACCGAATGACCTCTCACAATTGCTTAATCTTAACTTCAGAGCAAAGTTTCAAGAAATTTGTTCAGATTTCATCAAGTGGAATAAATGGATTGTTTCATTTGTATATAGGTTACATCTCCTGAAAGCCTTTGCATCCCTAAAACTACTGTACCTATTTCGCACTCTTCCGATATTTATTCCTTTGATTCTTCTTCACAAGTGGCAAGCGTCATTTAGCTCTTTTTTATGGAATAATAAAAAACCAAGAGTTGGCTTTCATGTCTTACGCCGTCGCAACACCAATGGAGGTCTTAGTGTTTCTGATCTAACACTCTGCTATAGAACAGCATTATTAACCAATATAGTAAAATTAGCTCGATATGGGGATGTTGCTGAGTGGTCCAAACCAAACAGAACTATGTTGTTACCACTCTCTCTTCAAGACTCAGTTTGGGAGGACTCTAATCATAGACCTGCTGGACTTAAAAGAAATCCTATGTTGAACGCTGTGACGGAACCAGCCCAATTCTGCCTTCAGACCCGGTCCTGTCAACTCCCTTTTGAGTTGCCAACTCCTGAAGAGAGTTAAACTTCTTCCCACCACTAGGGCACACTGCCACCACCTGTTCAGTTTAGGGGTTCCTGACTGAGAGGAACAGAACTCCCAATCCCCCTCGCCAGTTCTGAAGCCTGGCCTCAAGGTCCTCTGCCAACCCAGCACCTGGTTATGACAGAGACCAAAGTCCTTCTAAAGACCCCTGGAAGATTGGCAGCCTTGCCAACTGTGTACCTTCCCCCCCCTCCCTGGACTCCCCTCTTTCAGTTGCATGGTCTAAGGCGGTTGGGGAACCGATGTGGTACAGAGGGACTACTTTTTTAAACAGACAAAATATTTATTTAAAATTTATAACTATATGCAGGCATTATAAAATAGTGAACAGAAGAAATAAATTAAACTAGGGAAAAACGCTCCTTTCCCTCCTATACAACTGGCCCCAACCATACCATCCAGAACTGACTCACCAGTCACCAAGACTCAAATCAAACTGCCTTTCCCTCCCAAAATCTATAATATATATCCCCGTTTCCGCCCAGGAACTGGTTTACCTGCCTGCAGCATTCTGGGAGACCAGCCTGACAGACTTCCTGTCACTCTAGGAGGCTTTCTCAGAATTGCTATTCCCAGACAGCAGGAGAGGGGCGAGGAGGAATAGACTAGGCCAAAGCCTTGCCTAGAGTTTAAGACTCCTCTAGCCAACTCACAGACAATCACAGGCCTAAAATGGTGTTTCTCCACAAATGCAATTTATAAAATATGGGACTCCTACCGTAAACATTTGGTACCTGAACTCTCTCGCTTCTCCTCTATCTCCAACCAGGCTTGGTTCCTTCCCGGCCACTCTTCTGCTGTTCTTCACGCCTGGAAAGCAGCACATATTTCCCAACTCAGAGATGTTTCCTGTGCATCGGGCCTCTTCTTGAAATCCATATTGGAAAAGAAAACTGGTCAACCTATACCTTGGTTTTTTTACTTACAGCTGAACCATGCCTTCAATATTTTAAATCTTAGTAAAATCTACTGCACTCCATTCACTGATTTTGAATGCTTACTCCAACACTCATCTTCCAATAACAAAGGCCTTATCTCTGCAATTTACAATATTTTACTCCGCCTGGATAGTTCAAAGCCCATGAGGCACCTGTTGTTGTGGCATCAAGACTGCAATATCTATCTCCAGAGCAGTGGGCTGGAATATATTCATCTCCCCTATGCACCTCGTCGGTGATCAATATTGGCTACAAACATTTAAAATTATCAGTCGGGGTGGTATCTCACCCCTGTGCAGTTAGCCTACTTCTCGAAATCCTCCTCCTCCTCATTGCTGGAAGAAGACTGGCCAGATTGCTACATTTGCACACTGCTGGTGGGAATGTCCAACAATAGTAAAATTCTGGACAGACATCTTAAACATGATTAACCGTATCACAACTTATCAGATTCCTCTTAATCCTGCTCTCATCTTTTTTAAATTTTTGGGACTCACTCTCAGAGCGAGACAAGACCTTATTGTTAGCTTGTTGGTAGCTGCCAAAGCATCGATATCCTCTTTTTGGAAGGCACCCATAGCTCCTACAGTGTTTGAGTGCCAGTAAATATTATTTCATTTAATATAAAAATGCAGCTATGAAGATTATAGGTCTGTGTTGGAGGAGTGATTTGTAGTCTGACATGATGCTGCCATTTTATATGATACTATCATGTAAAAATTCATTGAGATCATAAACCTCTTTAAAGGTTATTTCAAAGAGAGAGGGAGAGAGATTGGATTTATACCACCCAAGAAATCTCAGAGCAGTTTTCCAGTCTCCTTTCCCTTCCTCTCCACACAACAGACACCATGTGAGGTAGATGGGCTGAGAGAGTTTTCCCAGAACTGCTCTTGAGCAGAACAGTTCTGAGAGAGTTAATGATTGACCCAAGGTCATACCAGCAAGTGGAGGAGTGGGGAATCAAACCCAGTTCTTCCAGATGAGTTTGCGCACTCAGCCACTACACCAAACTGGCTCTCTTAGATCATCTAAGAGAGTTGTTATCAGATAACTAGCTTATAGTTAATTTCAGTTAAAATTCAGAACAAGTAACTTCCAATTCTTAACTGTGTCCACTTTCTGAACTTTTCAGGGTATCCAGATGGAAATGCATATCCAGCTCCAGCCTTTTACAACCCCATCCCTTGGAAACCAATCGTTGTGCAGTCTTCTAAGGAAGAGAAGTATGTTTTAGTGAAGAAAAATAAGAGGCCTATGTCGAGTCATGCATATAAATCTCCTCCAGTGTTTTTTCATAAATTCAAGAATAAACTTTATAATGCATCATTTTGCACACATCAGAGATAGCACAGTGCTCTGTTAGATCTTTCACTTTAAGTAAACACAGTATTGTAATTTAAAATGTATTTAAGGCAAAAATCTGTAAGCATAATTGTTTTCTTAATGTTAACAAAGTATAGGGTTTTTTTCTCTTGTTAAATCAGACAACTCAGACAAAAAAAGTGACTTTAATATTTAAATGTAATTTTATATGTATTGTATTGTGGTTCATATCGTAATAAAATGATTCTTTCCGCAAAGTTCTGTGTTTTAGTGCTCCCATACCTGTTGTTGATATAGCTGTTTCTTCAGAAGATTAAAATAATGCAATAGAACAGGAAGTTAAGTTTCTTTTCCTCAGTAAAAATCGAGCAGTTCATTCCACAATGATGTAGAGAACTTTCAATCCCCCCCCCCCCCCCCCGTTTTGGTCTCACTGACATCAGTGCAAATGAGTTGGCTTCATTCTAATTGCACTTGCCTAACGGATCTGAAGAATGTGTTGATAGAAGATTCTGATGCCACCTCTGTTAAATTGTTTGTGAAATCTTCCTTAATTTACAGTTCTCTGAAGAATAAACAATAGTTAATTTAGCAGTGTTACAGCTTCCTTGTATTACATTTGTTGTTCATCTTGGCTTGTCTGGAGAATTTTGAATATTGTTTTTAATATTAAATATGCTTGTTAAAAGTGTAAGTAATTACTAATTTATGCTTTCTTTTACTTACTAGTGGAAGTAATCAAGATTCTGAAAATTTTTATTTGCAATTAACAATGAAACATACATTTTAGTAGCTTCTAAATAGACAAGTGTTTTGTTTTATGTGACTTTTTTATTCTTTATAGAATAAAACAAATTGACAACACGAAAACAGCATCTTTCAACATTAATTTTTATTGCTTTGAAAATATGTGTACTTTGGGGCACTTATGCTCTTCTGTTCATATGTCAGAGGAGTAAACCTTTCATCTTTGCCTATTAGTTTCTTAGGAAATTTTCTTCCAAAGAAAGAGGCTTAGGGGGCATGGATATACTTGTGAATCATGCCAAAATTGAGGGAGAATAAAGAACATACTGGTGCATATATTGAAAGCAAGTATTAATTCCAATTAGAATTATAATTATTTTCCCCAGGATGAACATTCAGATAAATGTAACTTTCTGTACATTACATACAAGTATGTTTGCTGTTTCCATCTCAAACATGACCATCCTTATACCAGCAGCATTTTTATATTCATGGTCATATGACTAAATATGAAAGAATCAACTATCTCTTCAAGAGCACCATGAAAGTGGGAATATATAGGTCTCAAAGTACATCACATGATATATGAACCAACCATACCCCGTTTGAGATTTCATAGAGATCCATCTCCTCCAGATTTATCCTTGTTGTGTATCCATTGCACACTTGCCATCTCCTTGTATTTTCTGTATATTATCAGACTTTGATAACGAGAAATGACTTAATGTCTGAAAGCTCAGCTCAATTGAATATTTTACAGTCTTTATAAGAAGAATGCCTTGGTTTTTTACATTTGTGTAAGAAGAGAGAAGTTCAGTGCAGTTATACAATTATTTATGCTGCCTTCTGCCTGATTATATGCTGACTTTAGTGAGGGTCTTTTGTCACCCACTTAAAGATGGTATCCATATAAGTGTGTCAAAAATATTTTTAACTCCCAACCATAGTCCTAACACTCCTAATCTTTGAATGTCCAGCATGTGTTGGGCTTCTTCATACAACTATGCTCCATGTAGTTCTGATGACATGATTTTTAAAATAATGTTTAGGAGAAAAGACGTGTGTGCATTTTCTTCTGCTTCCTCGGCTTCACTTCCTTGACTACCTTATTGTTTTGTAATTCATGAACTATCATATTTTCCACAACTGTTCAAATACTCTACTGCAGGGGTGGCCAAAGGTAGCTCTCCAGATGGTTTTTTTGCCTACAACTCCCATCAACCCCAGCCATTGGCCATGCTGGCTGGGGCTGATGGGAGTTGTAGGCAAAAAACATCTGGAGAGCTACTGTTGGCCACCCCTGCTCTACTGATATAATGTGGATATACTCACCAGTAGACTATTTAAAAGCTGATAATGGGTATAGTAAACTACCATTGCAAAAGTAGCCATGCGATCTGTTTGTATTGTACAAGTTTTCAGAAGTTCACAGAGAAGCTTCTAAGTAGATAGTGTTTGGTCACCTTTCAGAAATTAATCAATTCTGGAAATATTGTATATGTTAAGCAGGGATAATTGTGCTGGTTCTCTTAGCTCATTATCTGGTCTTTGTATTTGCAGAGTTTCAGTCTCAACCCAAGTTCGGCTGTTTGGGGACAATGAAGACAAGAGCAAGTGGACTTAAGGCTTTTAATTACTAATACCTCTGCTTTCCATACCGTAACTTGCACGAAATAAACAGAAGGCATAGCAAAGCATTACTGTGAGTGGTAGTATTGATGAGGAAATAGATATGGGATATTTTTCATAGAGATTTATTTATTCACATTTTACCGCCCTCCCCACCGAAGCAGGCTCAGGGCGGCTAGCAACAATCAAACAATAAAACAGTGAGCAAACAATTAAAATTAACAATCATTACCAGTTAAACAATTTAAAACAGTTTAAAATAATTTAAAACAATTTTTGGTGCTAGTGTTGGTACCATTACATTCAACAATGTTGGGCATCTACTTGTACTGTAGTTTAACTAAAGGCAAGTCGAAATAGAACTGTTTTACAGGCCTTGCGGAACTGGGCAAGGTCCCGTAAGGCCCTTGCATCTTCTGGGAGTTGGTTCCACCAGTGGGGGGCAACAATTGAGAAGGCTCTTTCTCTTGCTAATTAAAAACCTTCCCCAATCAAACTATGAACCCCTGCTAATTAACCTCCTCTAAATGGTTAATTAATTCTAAAACCCCTCTTTATTTCAATCTCATTAATTAGCTAATAATTTAACCCTAATAAATTTTAGACCCCCACACCCACTAATTTACACTCCCCAACTTAATCAGCCAATAACTATCAGATTTCTCAATAGCTAATTAATTCAATAGCAATCGTGACCCAAATTAATTCCCCCCCCCAAGTTACTCTCCCCAATTAATCAACCACTAATACAATAGGGTCAATTAAATTTAGCAGCTAAAACATAATTCAAAACTCAACGTTAGCAATAAAGACAGTTAAGTTAGGTGGGCATTCACTAAAGTACAACTAAAGTGAAGTGTTAGGAATGAAAGTGCTAATAATTAAAGTGCTTGATGATAAGTAAAGCTAGTATTAAAGTGTGGTCTATGTGCAGGCACCCTTTCTATCCTGGGGCCAAGTTCAGTCCCCACCAATCAGCTGCCTAGCAGGCACAGAGGGGACAGAGATCCTTCCCATGCCTCCCAAACGCCAAAGTTCTCCAAGCAGAAACCAGACACAGCACCACCAAGCCGAGTGCGGCCCAAGCGGCCACCCCACCAGGGCCACAGCCAAATCAGCAACACCAGCAGCGGCCAGAGGACGGCCCGAACACCGCCAGACACAATCCTCGCCCAGGAACAACACAGCCACCGCCGATGATCCAGGGAGCCGCCAGCAGCCAGGTAGCATTGGTCCGACACGTAGGCGAAACTGCCGCTGTGTAGGACTCGCAGCAGAACCTATGGGGGGGGGGCAAGATTTCTTCGACTGGGTGAGGGTCGGTGGAGGGGATTAGCAGTTTTCCTCATCGGCTGGGGGGAGGGGTTTGACAGCTTTTCACGTCCACGCAAGTGCTCCACCACAATGGCCAACGCCGTCAGCTCCACTCCTTGTCACTCTACCCCTCCCTATTGCGTCTGCCCAGCTCAAATCGCCGCCGCTTCCCCTGCTGCCTGGGTAGCCACTCACTCCACCCAACGCCACTAGGCCAGCTCGGCAAGGCCACAAGCATCTCCTTTTGTAGATTTTATCAGCGATAGAAGTCCATACAGAGTCCCAATTTCCTTCCTGCAGTCGACCACAACAGCACATTATTCAATCCACCTTCCAACACTGAAAATACAGGGCATGGTGGGTAGTAGGAATTTTACCAGCAGCAGCCCTAGCACCGGAGCTCCGCGCATGCCGCCATCTACAGATCAATGTTAATGCAAAGTATGTTACTTATATGTAGAAATGAAGAAACATTTATTGGCTGGAACCTATGAACAACACAAAAGTAGATCTGTCTTCTTCTACAGGAGGCTCCATTAGGGAAAGGGGATGATCTTGCTAAGTTCCAGCTTTTCAGTGTAATTTCCCATTCCCTGATGCATTTGGTTCATGGGGTTCCTGTGACTCAGCATCATTTTTTAGATGGGTCAGGAGGTTGCAGAATTTCCAAAATATATTTGACAAAAGTAGAAAGACGCCCATGTACAGTTCTGGCAACTGTACCTCAAGGAGGATATTTCAGTGGAGAAAATAATGCAACCAGAATGACTGACAAAGCAATCCTTTTTTAATATATATAATATTTATATATATATAATTTCGAGTGTTCAAAACAATACATATGTCAAAACAAAATACATCATAACAACATAAACAGAGTAAAATTCTTGTCTATAAATAAACATTAAAATTTAACCTTCAGCAGACATTAATTTCTATGTATTCTATTCAGTAGAGCAAACAAGAAGAGCCCTGATTATTAATGGGTAAGATTTCCTCCTCAAAGAGATATTCGACAGTGGGGGACCAAACAGCCACATATTTTTGACTGTAGGATTCATAGTGTAAAACAGTTTTGTGGCTCATTAGTTTACCCATTACAAAAGAGTCCCATAGGTGAACCTGCCAAATTTTTTTTTATCAAAGGGAGGTTTGGGGATCTCCATTACAAAAAAATCCTGAGCCACACCCATATTGCAGGTTTGGGATCCTTGCCATGGCTTATCTGTCAGCATGTGGTTATACCAATGCCTTGAGCCTCCAAAGGTGGGATGCCTGTTAGGGTTTTGAAATGGGAGAGGTCATCCACAGAATAGACTTTGGGTGTCAGCACCAGATACTGGCCTGTAGTTCCAAGTGCCCTGTCTGTGCTTTTTCCATTGCCGAAGTACCTCACCAACTGCTCAAAGTCCACACAGCAGAGAGCTCTGAGACAGAGTCCTGTGGCACATGCTCTAACTACTGAGTTGCAAAGTGTCCTGGCAAAAGTTTGTAGGATGAGGAGCCCACAATTGGGTGCTGGAGAGGGGGCTTGGCCGCCCAGGGAAGGACGTGATTGGCTGAGCCTATGGTCAGCATCCTGAGCTCCTCTAAGCTTAATGGGTGAGGCTGCAGCAGTGGGAAAGACTTGTTTTTCAAGTTCAGTGGTTGTCTATGGGCTACACCCATGTATTTTGTTTATGTAACTCTGCCTCTGGCAGGGGACATTCCCAGGTTGAAAAAGGCTCAAGGAGTTGTCTAACTGGACATGCCCCAAAACCACCCACAACCACATTGGCACAGGGGCCTCACTTCAGTTGCACTTATGGTCAGCTGCTGCAACCCAGCACCCACAAGTAATGGAGCAACACTGGGGTCCTGTGCCATTAAGTGGCCCTTACGCTTTCTCGGATGTATGCTATTTTTCTGACATAAGCCAATTTAAGGATCAGATGGCTCCCTGAGCACTTTCAGGATTATACACCCCCTCCCCCCTTTTAGGATTTCTCTGTCTGGAATTGGAGCTCTTTCACTATGAGGGAAAATTTTAAAGTCTAGGATTTTTTAGTTTAGAGGGGGGAACTACTAAGGAGAGTATAATTCAGGTTTATAAAGTATATTAAATTTATCAAAATGAAGTTGGTAGGCAATAGGCACAGGATGGCAATACTTATTTACTCAAGTAGTTAAATTATGAAATCCACTGCCAGTGAGTGTAGTGATAACCACAAGCACGGATGACTTTAAAAGGAGGTTAGACATTAGTAGAGAATGGGTACATCAGTGGCTGTTAGCCATGGTGACTAAATGGAACCTCCATATTCAGAGGCAGTAAGCTGCTTTTTTAGAATCTGGGAGAGCTGGAGTTCTTGGTGTTAAATGACAATTTAGATATAGTGCATGTTTCAGAAACATGGTGGAATAGGGAAAATCATCCCTGCATATAAGCTATATAGGTGTGACAGGTAGGCAAATGTTGGAGAACGGAAGATTCTGTTCACTTACTGTGAAGTTTTCCTTCTCGGTGGTCCCAGAGTGGGTCAGTCCTGACCTATGAGAATATAGCTCCTCCTCTCCATAGGCAGGGCCAGCAAAACAACTTCTTCCAGGAGGGGGTGCTATTCCCCTTAACTTTCAGTTATTCTTCAAGCCAGTCGACTTTCAACTAGAAACTAGAAAACAAACTGCAACTGAGGAAAGAAACACCACAGTAATATCTGTCGTCCCCTCCCAGACCAGGAATCAAGGAAGCGTACACAGAATCATCCAACTTCCTTTATTCATAACGGTGGAACTGAACAGTTTGGTACAACCAAACCAGAACGCCTGTAACCAATAACTCCCCATGTGCAATTACATGGTCCACAGTAAACTCAGCAGAAAGACAAATGCCCAAACACCCGGGCCTCCCAGTGTATTGATGCAAAGACTGAGGCAATCCCAAACCGGGCGGGGAGGACTGACGCACTCGGGGACCATCGAGAAGGAAGACTTCACAGTAAGTGAACAGAATCTTCCGTTCTCTAGTGGTCCCAGTAGTGGGTCAGTCCTGACCTATGGGACTTATAACAGCAGTTCCCGAGAGTGGGCCCACTCAGTCCTTTGGATCAAATAGCAGCCTGCAACACCCCGCTACTGAATGCCACCTCAGCTGAAGCGAGCTTATCAATATGGTAGTGCTTTGTAAAGGAATGAACGGAGTGCCAAGTGGCCGCTCTACACACCACCTCCATAGAAGGGAAAGCTCTGTAAACTGCCGAAATGGCTGCTCCCCTTGAGTGAGCTGTGATGCCTGATGGAGGCTCCAATCCCCTGGCCTTATACACCTCGATGATGCAGCCTCACAACCATCTACTAATTGTGGATTTAGAAATGGCTTTACCCAGGGCTCTGGCACTAAAAGAAACAAATAAGGACTCAGAATACCTTAGAGGCTTAGTTCTGTCCAGGTAAAAGCTTAAGGCTCTGCGAACGTCTAAACAGTGCCATAATCTCTCCTTTTCTTGCTGCGGATTGGGACAAAAGGAAGGAAGAATAAGCTCTTCCAATCTATGAAACAGTGAATTAACTTTTGAGACAAAGGCTGGGTCCAGTCTCAAGACCACCTTATCTCGGTGGAAAACACAAAGATCTTTGTGTATAGACAATGCCTTAATCTCAGACACCCTGCGTGCCGAAGTAATCCCCACCAAGAAAATCGTTTTAAAAGTAAGCATCTTTAAACTGTATGAAGCCATAGGCTCAAAAGGCTTGTGACTTAATGCCTCAAGCACTACATTCAAATTCCAAGAAGGGAACCTGTGTGCCTGCGGTGGATTAAGGAGAGACACCCCTCTTAAAAAGCGTTTGATGTGTGAGTGTTTGGACAGCAACTTGCCCTTCCTATCACCTATCACCGCTGAAATGGCCGCTACCTGCCTTCGGAGGGTGTTGGTACTAAGTCCCTTCTCCAACCCCGCCTGAAGAAAGGCTAGCACGTCTGCTATCTTAGCAGCCATTGGGTCTGTACTGTTCTCCTGACACCACAATACAAAGGTCTGCCAAGTGGCATTGTACACTCTATTAGTAGACATTCGTCTAGAGGCCAGCATGGTATCTACAACCCCTTTTTGGTACCCCAACTCAGTCAGTTGCCTCCATTCAACTTCCACGCTGTGAGTCTTATCATCTTCAGTCATGGACACAGCGCCTCTCCCTGTAGCAGAAGATCCTTCCTTAGCAGAACTATCCAGGGTTCGGCTACCCTGAGATGCATCAACTCCTGGAACTAGACCCTTCTCGGCCAAAAAGGTGCTGTAACTATTACCTTCACCCCCAATTCCTGTACCCTGAGCAAGAACCTCTGCAGCACCTGGACTGGGGGAAAGGCATAAAGAAGGGTCTTGGGCCACTCTGCGTGCAACGCATCTGTGCCCATGTCCTTTTGAGGGTGACAGGAAGTTTGGAACTTGATGGTTTAGTTCTGATGCGAACAAGTCCACCTTTGGAAACTCGAACCTCTGGCAAACTTAACGGAAGACTATCTTGTTCAGCGACCACTCTGCTGGATACAGGGTCTGATGGCTGAGCCAATCCGCTAACACGTCCTTTCCTGCAACATGTGTCACCTTCAGGGACTGAAGATTTGTCTCCGCCCAGTCCATCAGCAGAGTTCCTTCTCACTGCAAGAGTTTCGATCACGTCCCCCCTTGCTTGTTCACGAAGGCTTTCACCGTCATATTGTCTGTTTGGATGAGAATATGTTGGCCTTTCACTATGTCTGAAAGGTGGAGCAGAGCTAGTCTGATCACCCTCAGTTCCAGGACATTTATACTGTTGGAGGTCTCCTGACTGGACCAGCGCCCTTGAACCATTTGTCCTTTTGCATGTGCCCCCCAGCCAAAGAAGCTGGCATCCTCCGTCACGACTGTACGAATTGGTTCTCGCAGAGCCTGTCCGTCTTGGAACCGCCATGGTGACAACCACCATTGCAAGGCCACTTTCACCCGTTTTGGCATTCCTACCTGGAGCGGCTTCCTCTGAGCAATGGCTGTCTGGAAGGGACTTAGGAAGGACTGGATGAGTCGTGTATGGGAACGTGCCCATTGCACAAAGTCCTGGCACGAGACTAAGAGTCCCACCAATTTTGCTAGAGTCATCACTTGCGTGGTTTTGGCCTGCAACACTGAATGGATCAGTTGTGTCAGTTTCGCTTGTCTTTCCTGGGAGAGGAAGACTCTGTCTTCTCTGGTGTCAATCTGCACCCCCAGGTGAAGGATGGATTGAGCCGGTATGAGGGAACTCTTCTCCTGATTTATGACAAACCCGTGGGAGGATAGAACATCCATTGTCTCCTTCAGGGCCACCTTCGTCTGCGTAAATGATAGTGCCATGACTAGGTTGTTGTCCAAGTATGGAAACAATGACACTCCCCTGAGATGCAGGGCTGCCACTAGAGTCACCAGTATCTTTGTGAAGACTCTGGGTGAGGACTTTAAGCCGAATGGCAATGCCTTGTATTGGTAGTGGCTGCTGTCATAAGAGAATCTCAGAAAACAGCGGTGCCCCTGCCAAATTGATATGTGTAAATAGGCCTCAAATAGATCTATCGATACCAGAAAGTCCTCTTTTTGTAGGGCTAGGAGGATCGACCACAAGGTTTCATCCAAAACTTCTTCATCTCCACCTTTCTGTTGAGCCATTTCAGGTCTAAGATTGCTCTCAAATCCCCATTCTTTTTTGGGACGATGAAGAAGATCGAGTAGACACCCTGGGTCCTCTCCTCCTCTGGCACCAGTTGTATAGCCCCTATCTCCAGGAGATGGAAGATGGCTGATAGCAAAGCTGATGTTTTTGAGGAGACTTGTTCCTAAGAACTTCCAGGAATCTGTCCCGTGGAACTGTCTTGAATTCTATACTGTAGCCCTTAAACACCGTCTCCACCACCCATCTGTCTATTACTGTCTGTCTCCACACTTCAGCAAAGCATTGGAGACGGCACCCTATAGCCCCTGGGGGACTGTTCTGGGCATAGTCAGGTGGTATTGCCTTTCCTCGGGCCTTTGGAGGACTGCACTTTGGTATTGGAAGATGAAGATCTGGAACCGTGGGGCTTCTGTTGCCATCTTCCCCTATAGGATTTGGAGTAATTTGACTGGAGTCCCTCCTTTGATCCCGAAAGGGCTGAAAGTGTCTCTTATCTCTATCCCGCTTTTTGGATGGAAGAACCTTCTTCTTATCCTTGTCCTCCACCAGGTAGCGCTCTAGGCCTTGGCTGACGAGTAAATCGCCTTTAAAAGGGACTGCTGCTACTTTGGCTCTTGCAGACGGATCTACATCCCAGTTTCGCAACCAAGTGTTTCATCAGGCCATCACGCTCGAGACTATGGCTCTCGCAGATTGTTGCATAGCGTCCAGAGTGGCGTCCGCTGCAAAGACCACAGACAAAGCAATCTTCTTTAGCTCATCTTTAACTTCCTTGGGCAAATCTTGTTCCGCCTTGGCCAATTCTGAAGCCCACGAATAAATGGCTCTGACAGCCAAAGAAGCCGACACTGATGTCTGCAAAGAGGTAGCTGAAGCTTCAAAACCCCTTTGTAGGGCTTGTTCAATCCTTTTATCTGTGGGGTCCTTTGGTGTGCCATCTGCATCCAATGGTAGGATGAAAGGGAAGGCGAGGCTGTTAACTGGGTCATCCACTCTGGGCAGCTTGAGCCGTTTCATGACCTCTGGAATAAGAGTGTAAAACTTGCAAAAAACTGAATGGGTCACCTTTGGTTTGGCTGGGTGTTCCCATTCTGCCTTCATAATGGAGCAGTGGTACCGGCTGTGGCTTAGATCTGGTCTTAGGAATAGTTTTCTCTGACCTCATTGGGAAATCTGTTTCCTCTTCCTCTTTAAGTTTAGAGTCATAATTCAGTTCCAGGGCTATGACAATTTTAGGGAAGAGCCGTGAATAAATGTCAGGGGGAAACAACCTATTCTGAGATGGTTGAATTATCTCCACCTCTTCCTCAGAAAGCTCCCCTTCTTCCTTTGAGGAAGATAGTTCTGAGTCCTCAGAATCTTCCCCTAGCTCAGGCTTGAAAACTTTCCAAATCTATGTGTCTCTTATTTCTCTGTGAAGGGGCAGTCTCAACTTCCTCCTCCACCAGATGCTTAATCTTTTTTGTGCATTTTTTAGGCTTCAGCTTGGGGGTTTGACTAGGATCCTCTTTGCTAGACTGTACTTTTTGTTTAACTATCTGTTGGATCCAGGCAAAGAGATTCGCCTTGGCCTCTTCCAAATAAATTCACTATTGGGCTTTCTGTCTGGCCCTCTTGAAAGGGGGAGTCAGACAAGTCCAAATCACATATAGCTGTGTCCTTGGCCTTGGGGAATTCAGATTGGGTAGCCATTTTGAAGTGCCCAGGATACTGTAAAAAGAGACGACACAAAATGGCCACTTTTCTGCCTAAATTTTTCTTCCCCTTCCACACCCTGTAGGCCCTGTTTAGGCCTTGCTACTGGACTGTGGGACTCCCTTTCATTCTTTGGACCTCCTCTCCGCCTGGTCTTCCTTTATGGAAGTAATCAGCTTCTGGACTAGTGCTGTTGTGTCTTCTGGAAAAAACCCTGGTACTAGGAGCCCTTGAGACTCAGTTATGCTGGCGAGAAGAAGGGGGGGGCAGACTATTCATTAAGTCCTCCCCCAGGCAACCTTGCACAGGCCGCCCTACTTTCCCCCATTCCTGAACTTCCTCCTCCACCAAAACCCCCATTCCATGGGTCTCTGGGACCCTACCTGTTCCTCAGGAGGGAGGAGGAGTTCGTCGCCATCCTGTCCACCCTGTGCGCGCTGCCGGGTCCGGACAGAGGCTCGGGATGTCCATGGGGCCACCGACGCATGTGTTGCTGTCTCCGCCCCGGTCGTCTGCAGTCTCCGCTGCTCGCCACCATGTTCAAGGAGGCATGGGGAAAACTGCAGCCATGTTCCTGGGTCTCCTGGCTTCTGCCAGACTCCAGGAAGCTTCAGGTGCCGAGGGAAGGGGAGAGAATAAGCTGCCCCGTCCCTTTCCTCGTCAGTTCTGCGGTATTATTATTATTATTATTTGCAAAGTTGAGCCGAAGCTCAGCTGGCAGGTCCTGCTCTGGAGGCAGGGCCAAGCAAAATCAAAAGTTAAGGGGAAAAGCACCCCCTCCTGGAAGGAACTTGTTTTGCTGGCCCTGCTTATGGAGAGGAGGAGCTATATTCCCATAGATCAGGACTGACCCACTACTGGGACCACTGGAGAAGTGTTAATTTGTATATCAAAGAGGGCATAGAGTCAAATAAACTAGAAAGCGTTAAGGGAATGGAGTGTCTTAACAGAATCATTATGGATGGAGATAGTAAGTGATGGGACACTATTGCCCATATAAACCCTCGAGGCTGATATGAAGAAGGAAACAGCAGGTAACTAAAGCAGATATATTTTTTATTTATTTTTTATTTATTATATTATATTATATATGTGTGCGTGTAAAGTGCCATCAAGTCCCACTGACTCATATAAACCTTGTAGGGATTTCAAGGCGAGGGACTGACAGGTAGTTTGCCAATGTCACCCAGGCTACCCTGAGTCATCCAGGTCAGGGTAACTAAAGCAGGTAATGTGATACTGAGTGACTTCATCTACCCTCACACTGAATGAGTAATGGCAAGAGAAGTGTAAATTAACAATTAGTCATAAATAATTTAAGGAGTGAATTGTTAAAAGCACAAATAATAAAGACTTCTTTAAATGTATCCAGAGCAGGAACCCAACCAGAGAGGCAGTTGGGCCTTTGGATGACCAAGGAATGAAAGGATTACTAAAGGAAGATGGGGAGATGGCAGAAAAGCTAACTGAATTCTTAGCATGTGTTTTCATTGTGAAAAATGTGGGGCATACAACAACTATAGGAAAAGAGTAAAGAACTGAGTCAAATTGAGGTGATGATGAAGTTCTATAAACAAAATAAGCCATGGCATACCTATGAAAGAGCTTAGCAAACACAAATGTGAAACTGTGATTGGCTCAATAGCTCTGCTGTGCGAGAGAGAGCCTGGCAAAGCAAGCTCTCCCTCCCCCCCCTTCCTTTCCATGGGAGGAGCCTCAGCCAATGGAGAAAATAGAGACTTTGCTCTGAAGCTCCTGGTGATTGAACATGCTGTTATATACAGAAAGAAGCAAGAGAGGGAAAAGGGAACAGATGACAGCCAGTTGTCCAGGGACCTGATAGGAGCCCTCCGGGGGCCTGATTCAGCCCCTGGGCTGCATGTTTGACACCCCTGGTATAGTCTAACCTCTTCACTTGGATTAAGGGAGAAATACAAAAGGAGATCACTCCTCCATTCGTGATGTTTTTACAAGTGTTCAGTGGTGCAGGACCAAATACCAGCACAAATCCAGAAGCAGAAATCTGTCCTGTTCCATTTCCCAGCCTGCTGGGGGAGATAGACAGGAGAAGCTTGCTCCCAGACATTCCAGCTCCCCTCTTCAGTTAAGAATACTGACTCCTACAGGCCTCTATGGCTTCTTGCACAGAGCATAGCTGACTACTGCACCCAGATTCAAGTCTCAAAACAGACTCCTCTGCATCCAGGGAAGAGGGAAAACCCTCCAAGGAGGAAGAGTTGCTGGTTATGGCTATGCAAACTTTATTCTTGTCTCAGGAAGTCTTTCTACAACCTCCCCAAGGTTCTCTGCAAAAAATAAAAATCCCCTGAGGCACTAGACTTGGGGGTTGGGCTAGAGTCTTCTCATATGTTAAGATTCTTTCCTGAGGCCATTCCTTGCCACCAGTCTTTGACAGGATTGTCAAGACGGAATGGGAATCCCCATGAGGTCTATCATCTCCTGTCTCTATTCAATGATTCTGAAGGCAGAGGAGCACTTTAATAATAATAATAAATTTTTATTTATATCCTGCCCTCCCTGCCGAGGCAGGCTCAGGGCGGCTCACAAGACATGGTGCATACTATGATTACAATAAAATACAGTTAAAATACAATTAAATTACAAATTCATAAATTAAGTTAATAAATTAAAACCAGTATAAATTGAAGGTGCTACAGTTCAATACATATATATAAAGATGGCTAGATGTCATTACCAGGATTCCACCTTAAAAGCAAGTTGGAAGAGGACGATTTTACAAGCCCTGCCGAACTGATTGAGGTCCCGCAGGGCTCACACCTTCTCTAGCAGCTGATTCCACCATTGGGGAGCCATTATCAAGAAGGCCTGCTCCCTTGTTGTTTTTAGCTTGGCTTCCCTTGGTCCAGGGATTTTTAGAAGATTTTGAGAATTAGATCTCAGTGCTCTCTGGGGAACATATGGAGAGAGGCAGTACCTAAGGTAGGCAGACCCTTGGCCATATAGGGCTTTAAAGGTAATAGCCAGCACCTTGTAACGAACTCGGTACACAATTGGCAGCCAGTGCAGTTCCCGCAGCCTAGGCCGTACATGTTCCCACCGAGGTAGTCCCACTAACAGCCTGGCTGCCGCATTCTGCACTAGCTGCAGTTTCCGAGTTTGGTACAGGGGCAGCCCCATGTAGTGCGCATTACAGTAGTACAACCTCGAGGTGACTGTTGCATGGATCACTGTTGCCAGGTCGCTACGTTCCAGGAAGGGGGCCAACTGCCTCGCCCTCCTAAGATGGAAAAAGGCAGATTTAGCAGTGGCTGCTATCTGGGCCTCCATTGTCAAGGAAGGCTCCAGTAGCACTCCCAAGCTCTTGACCCTGCGCACCTTTAAGCTCCTGAAAGCCAAAGCTCCAGTTATAGACTTGATTACCAGCACCTTGGCAGAGTCAGATAGCTTACCAATAGAACTCTGCAACACAAGAGGATTGACCTGGCCCTGAGTAAAAACTTTAAAGGCTTCCTCTTGCCCTCCAGGATTTTCAACAGGCTTCTTGTTTGACAGAGCCATCTACCTCTGTGCCTCCATCTTCTCTGCTGCTGACATCCTGAAGGAGCTGAAGAATCATTTAAAGAAAACTGCCTTGACAGGAGGCTTCACAGCAGATTCTTCTTTGGATGCTATTCAACATATAGCTATAGTGATGACTTCCAATGACCAATGATGACTTCTAATGTCATTCCATGCTATAACACCTAGCTGCATAGATGGGAAGTTGATTTCACCTCTCAAGCTCAGGTTGCCAGTATCCCATTTAAAGGGATCAGACTTTCAGGCGGGGTGTCATGGACAAATGCCTAATTGAGGGCAAACATAAGAAAAAGGCACTGTTGGGTTGCAAGATGGAGGGCAAGACAACAAAAGAGGTTCCAGTGCTTTTGGGGACTCCAGACTGAACACTCTTTTCATATCGCTCGAGGCCAGCAAACTAAGCTCTCAGTACCAGTGAGCACTCCTCCCAGTCCAGATGATAAAAGAAAACCCCCACCTGATGCCAAATCCTCCAAGGCCTTCCAAAACATTGGGGGCTACCTATTGCTTGTCATGCATGTATGGCAACATTCCATTTGTGACCAGTGGATATTGGACCCTGTCTTCAGAGGTTTTTCCCTGGAGCTTCTGAATAAATTCACTGACATTCCCAGGTATTTCTGCTCAGCCAAACATCTCATTCTCCAGGCCGTAGACCAGTGTGTCCTAACTTGTGGATTGGGACCCAGAAGTGGGTTTCAGAGCCTCTGAAAGTAGGTTACAGTCCAGTGCTTTCTAATGGCTGCACCTGACCTTTCCATTGCTCTCTTCTGTATTTTGGAATCCAAGATTGGACCCTGGAAACAGTATCTTCCATGTTGTACGTTAGGTGGTGCTTTTTCTTCACTGTACATACATCTTGATCAAGGGTGTCCTGCTGGTTACTAGAGTAAGTTTTTTAGAATCTTAAATTTTACCTTATTGTAACTTAAAAACTATACTACTGTTGGTATATGGCCCATGAGCTTTTAAATCAAATAAACTTCTTGTTGTTTGTTGTTGTTTCTCAGAATCTTAAGGGAAATTAGAGGGGAGTAATGGAGAAAGAAGGAGCCCCATGGCACAAAGTGGTAAGCTGCAGTACTGCAGTACAAGCTCTACTCATGACCTGAGTTAGGTCCTGGTGGAAGCTGGGTTCAGGTAGCTGACTAAAGGTTGACTCAGCCTTCCATTCTTCTGAGGTTGGTAAAATGAGTACCCAGCTTGCTGGGGGTAAAGCGTAGATGACTGGGGAAGGCAATGGCAAACCACTCTAAGAAAAAGTCTGCCAAGAAAATGCTGTGATGTGATGTCACCCCATGGGTTGGTAACGACTAGGAGTTTGCACAGGGGACTACCTTTGATGGAGAAGAAGAGGGTGGTCAAAGACTGAAATGTAACCTCTGTATGCAAAGACTGTGTATGGACTGCCACTTGCATGGGATTCCTGGGGGGGGGTGCAGCTATGCCCTTTGTATGGTGTTTATTGATTTCTCAAAAATAACTGCTTAGAGCCAGTTTGGTGTAGTGGTTAAGTGTGCAGACTCTTATCTGGGAGAACCGAGTTTGATTCCCCACTCCTCCACTTGCAGCTGCTGGAATGGCCTTGGGTCAGCCATAGCTCTGGCAGAGGTTGTCCTTGAAAGGGCAGCTGCTGTGAGAGTCCTCTCCAGCCCCACCCACCTCACAGGGTGTCTGTTGTGGGGGAGGAAGGTAAAGGAGATTGTGAGCCGCTCTGAGACTCTTCGGAGTGGAGGGCGGGATATAAATCCAATATAATCATCTTCTTCTTCTTAGCTACTGTAGAAAATGAAATGCTGGACCAGATGGGTGCCAAGTCATAGTTTGCTCAGCACCCCAAAAAAACCTTGTGCCGGCTATGGATGGGTCATCTTACCAAGTAAATTTGGACTTGAACAGGTTGGGAACAGCTAGAGATAAGGAGACATAAGGCTCTTTGTATATTTTGTGGTCCCCACACAAGAGAATCCGAAGTGTGTAAGGTCCTCGCAGTTTTGGTAGTTGGTGACAGGAAAAATTCTGGAAGTATACTTTGTTTCCCCTTTGTTTCCTTTGGGCAGGATTTCATGACTATTCACTACAATGGTTCCTGTTGCCCTTCTAGAAAGAAGCACAGTATTTTCAGTTCTTTTTTTTTTAAGTTTGTTTATTTTATATATGAACACATTTTTTTCACAAACCAAAAGATTACAAGTAACAATGAGAAATTAGATCTTAGGCATGTACTTTCTTATCAATATACCAACAATTACAATAAGTTCTATCATCGTTAATAAAATAAAAAATCCAGATTTTTTTTTTTTGGGGGGGACAGGTTTAAACACGTTTCACTAGACTTTGATATATTCAAAAAAGTGAAAACATTTTTCAGCAACATCACACTTTGTTGGCAATTCAGCTATAGCCAATTGCATTGCAATTTTATCCATTGCAGCAATGTCCCATCTTTTTGTAAACCATTGTTTTAATGTAGGAGTTGTATGTAAGGAGAGCCAGTCTGGTGTAGTGGTTAAGTGTGCGGACACTCATCTGGGAGAACCGGGTTAGATTCCCCACTCCTCCACCTGCTGGAATGGCCTTGGGTTAGCCATAGCTCTCAGCCACACCCACCTCACAGGATGTCTGTTGTGGGGGGAGAAGATATAGGAGATTGTAAGCTGCTCTGATTCTGATTCAGAGAGAAGGGTGGAGTATAAATCTGCAATTCTTTTTCTTCGGAGAGCTTTATTGTTTTACTTGAAGAGTATCCTTGAGTTCAGGAGAGATAAGGCTCTTTGTATATTTTGTGGTCCCCACACAAGAGAATCCGAAGTGTGTAAGGTCCTCGCAGTTTTGGTGACAGGAAAAATTCTGGAAGTATAATCTTTTGTGAGAGATGGAACCACCTTGGGCAAAAATTGAACACTGGGTCACAAGACCATGTGCTCCTGAAACAGCTAGATGGATCATGTCAGCAATTAGGATGTGGTATGCACAGAGTAGGCTTCATTGTTCTTTAGGGATGCATGCTCATTCCACCATAGCAATTGCTTCTTCAGCTGCCTTCTTGGATGGGGTTTCTCTATTGGAAAGTTGCCGAGCTACAACATGATCTTCAGCTGATACATACATTTGTCACTACTTGCTCGACCTGCAAGCCTGAAAAGAAGCACGTCAGCAAGGCAGTCATTCCAAGTGATCTGATGAGAGCACTACCCACCTCCTGGTGAGTAGCTTGTTAAAATCCCATGTGGGACCGCACAGAAGATCAACAATGAAAACAGGGTAGCACTTACCTGTAACTGTTGTTCATTGAGGATCTTCTCTGCAGACACATATAGCTTCCCTCCTGTTCCACTGTATAATCTGGTAGAACTGAAGGTAGGGGTACTGGCATACCAAACCGTGTTACTATTTGGGTGGGAATGGCTTGTTCCAGCTCCAACACACAGTGCCCCCTAAACACTTATAGCTGAAAAAACCTTTCTGTGGCAAGCCTGGTCCTGTGCCATCCCATGTGTGCCAGCACAGAAGATCCTTGATGAACAAGAATTACAGGTAAGTGCAACCCTGTTTCCCCTTAAGAGCCAAAGTTAGGTATCTTTTTGGGTTTCTCTAAGCTGGACTGAATAAGGGCCTGAGTACCAGTATCCTTAAATACCAGGTGGGTAGGCATTTCAATTAAAGTAGGTTTTAAGAGCAAGGCTTGTCCTGATATCCTATGTTCAAGAGGTTCCCATGGGCAACTGCTGAATCTACGAGCTACTCACATGTTCTCAACATGGAATTTGAATACTGTTCTCCAGGCTTATACCAGGGCACCCTTTGAGTTTATGGCTTCATGCTCATTGAAGGAACTTGTATTCAAAACAGTACCTTTGGGGAGCATTACTTCCACTCAAAGGTTCTTTGAGCTTCATGGTCTTTCTGTGGATTCGGATCTTTGTGCCCTCCACAATGACAAGGTGATATTGAGAATGGACCCAGCTTTTATTTCCAAAATCAATTCCTCTTTCCACAACACAGAGGAAAGTGTTTTGCCCTAATCCCAAGCACTGGCAGGAATTGGATGTCAATTGGGTCCTGAGATTATATTGGCAGAACTAGGGCTATGACAAAATCTGACTCTTTGACTGATTCTTCACTAGCAGTTGCTGCACCCTTGGGTTTCTGCTTTCCCTAGTTCAAGTGATCAATTCCCCACCAGTTGTTTCACAGATGCATTTTGTCCCGCAGCTCCCTCCAATTTCCCCACAGCTTCCTGGTCTTGTAGAGATCCAGAAGCTGTGAGGGAAATTGGGGGGAGCCATGGGTCAAAATGCACCTGCACAGCAACTGATGGTGGATTGATTGCTTGAGCCAGGGAAAGCAGAAGCCCAGGGGCGGGGTGGTGGTGAGCAACTGCTAGTGAGGAATCTGTCTTTGTTACTTTTAGAAGGAGATCTATGGGCACCAGAATTTGTGTCCACCTTAGAAAGATAGATCCAAGGCTAGATTGATTTGGAATACTAACCCTGGTGAGGGTCACAGTTCATTCCATGGGGAAACAGCTACCTCCATGGCCTATGGAGCCTTCTGGTCCTTAGAAGTGGTATAATGGGCAGCTATAAGGAAGTCAGTTCACACTTTCATCAGGTTTTGATGGATGCATCCTTTGGGAGGACAGTCCTTCAGTAAGCTCTGACAGGTTAGATTTCAACTGGACTGCCCATGGGGTATGTTGCTTCTGTAGAAGAAGAAGAAGATACTGGATTTATATCCCACCCTCCACTCCGAAGAGTCTCAGAGCAGCTCACAATCTCCTTTACCTTCCTCCCCCACATCAGACACCCTGTGAGGTGGGTGGGGCTGGAGAGGGCTCTCACAGCAGCTGCCCTTTCAAGGACAACCTCTGCCAGAGCTATGGCTGACCCAAGGCCATGCTAGCAGTGCAAGTGGAGGAGTGGGGAATCAAACCTGGTTCTCCCAGATAAGAGTCCATACACTTAACCACTACACCAAACTGGCTCTCCCCCATTGTACACCCCATTGGTTGTGACTACACCACTGGAGAATGGAAAGTTTGTTCATTTACAGTGAAATTCCTTTTTCAATGGTCCTAGGGTAGGGCAATCAGTTCCCCTTCTACTGTAAGAATCCCAGAGGCAGAAACTTGGTGCATGGCCTGCTGTTCTCCTATTTTAGGCTTGTTTGTACATCATTTCCTGTCTCCCGGCTCCACCCCCAAAGTCTCCTGGCTCCATCCCCAACTTTTAGTGGGCCATGAAGGAGAAGTGTAAAAATAACCAGGTCACGGGGGGGGGGGGGAGTTTGGGAAACCCTGTTCTAATATATTTTTAAAATGCATTACCCATGGAAAGAGGCAGTTATGCTTGTATAAATCCTTGAAAATGGCAGCTTCAATATGTAAGCTGTTACACAGACTTATCTATAACATAATGAATACTGTTTATAAGGTTAGAGGCAAGATTGGTCATGAGTGTGCATATTGGCTTCATTTCAATTAACATAATGATTTTGCTGAGCAGAGAAGAAAACAAGTATTGTTTGGGCAGCTTCCAAACAGATATCAAGCATGGAGGAAAACATGGTTTTGAAGTTTAATTTTAGGATTGCGCTTGCTGAAAGAAACTTCACTGTGTAGTTTTTACGTTTTTTAAAGTTTTCTTTTTCAATTGTGGGAAGATCCTTTGGATAATCAGGCAATATAATTGTTAAATATAGGAGGGGAAGAGTAGACAAAGGGCAATTAATTTAGAAGAACAAATGGAAGGTTCATATAGCCTCAGTTTTTACATAGCATTAACACAATGTCTTGGTCATCTGAAACTTTTCCAGCTTCTTGGCTGTCTCCATGAGACCAGTTTTATCAAAGACAACATGAGAGAAGCAAGCTCTGGCTCTTTCCCTCCCTTCCCTGGGAGGAGGTGAGGGAGGAGCCTCAGCCTATGAAGGGAAGATAGGTTTGGCTTTCTATCTCTCCTATGCAATTGAGGGAGCCTGGCAAAGTAAGCAATGATGCAGCAGTAGCTCTGGAGAAGAAAACTGGAGAGATCCAGTTGCTCAGGGGTCAGATAGGAGCCCTAAGGGGGCCAGTTCCAGCCCACAGTCCATATGTTTGACACCCCTGCTTTATACAAACTTGAGAGTCACCTTACAAAGGCCTTTTTACCCAGTGAGAGACCTTGTTTCACTCCGCTCCCCCCACATGCAGCTGGAGAGAGTCACATGCAGCGGAGTGGGCAGCAGCAGGCCCAACTTCTCCCAGAAGGGGGCCCTTGTGGGCAGCTCTGTGTCTCTTACTCTCTTTGCAAGCCCATTGGAGGCTGGAGGCGGCAGAGAGGATGGAGTGTGTGGTCTGGGAGTGCACAGCTGCCTAGTGCCTTCCCTCTGCCAGACACCTATTTCTGAACCGGAGCTCTGGCCAAGCCAGCTGGAACTGCATTCCTGTGCATTCCTGTTATAAAGAAAAACTCCTGCTTACATGTGTCTAGTGTCATGTTTTTCAGTTTGAGGAACCATGTTGTGAGTTAGAATGAATGGGTGATTGAGCCGGACCATCCTGATGTGTTTGTGACTGAGTTTTGCCAGATACAGATATATACATTTAAACGTAAGTGTTTTTAGATACAAATGATATCTCAGTTACCATTAGAATTGACTTGCAAGATCAGTTGTGATTAGTCCATCTCTTCTAGAATTCATTAATGTTTAAATCGTTATTAAATTAGAATTTAAAATAATTCTGAGATTTTTACAGGGTTATAATAATCTAAAAAACTAATTTACACAACAGTCAAATATAGGCTCACTCACAACTTTAATGCTAGTAGCTCTTTTAGCTAAGTAGAATTTTTGCTTAACAACACTTAACAGCTTAATTTTTGCTTAACAACACTTAACAGCTTAGAGCAGGGGTGGCCAATGGTAGCTCTCCAAATGTTTTTTGCCTACAACTCCCATCAGCCCCAGCCATTGGCCATGCTGGCTGGGGCTGATTGGAGTTGTAGACAAAAAAAAAACATTTGGAGAGCTACCATTGGCCATCCCTGGCTTAGATGGAACATTGTTCAACACTTCTGCATACCACTTTCCTACTGAAAATTGCTATCCTTAAGCTGCTTTTACTATTAATGGGAGGGGAATGTAAAACAACCTATATATTTTCTCCTAAAAGCAGGTTAGTTGAGAAGAATTTTGGGAGGAAAATGGAGAAAAGAGAAAGCAAAACTGTGCCCCCCCTTGATAGTTTCTCCTTTTGAAGCACATCACTGAAAAATAGACACAGAACTTGTTTTTTGTAATTCTATCCTAAATTTGTGTAATTCTGTCCTAAATGTGTAGTTTATAGTTGTGGGACTGTGAGGTGGTGGGTATTTAAAGATAGGAGTAGTGTTTGGTTAGACAGAATAAAGTTTGAATCCAGTGGCACCTGATAGATAGATAGATGATTGATAGATAGATAGATAGATAGATAGATAGATAGATAGATAGATAGATAGATAGATAGATAGATAGATAGATAGATAGATAGATAGATAATTTTTATTTGTATCCCGCCCTCCCCGCCGGAGCAGGCTCAGGGCGGCTAACAGCATTATATAAAAACAAAGTTACATCCAGCATTCAAAATTCTGACAAGTTTAAAATCAATCAATTAAATTAAATTAATAAAAGTGCTATTGCTATTTGTTCTTTTGTGGTGGCGGTTATCCTTAGCAGCTTCTTTCTTCAGCGAAGGCCAGTCGGAAGAGGAAGGTCTTGCAGGCCCTGCGGAATTGTTCAAGGTCCCGCAGGGCCCGCATTTCCTCTGGGAGTTGGTTCCATAGGCTCGGGGCTACAGAGGAGAAGGCCCGATTGCGGGTGCATTGCAGCTTCACCTCTCTTGGTCCGGGGGTGGTCAGCAAGTTTTTTCCGGTTGACCTCAGTGCTCTCTGGGGTTCATATGGGGAGAGACGGTCCCTAAGGTAGACAGGTCCTCGACCATATAGGGCTTTAAAGGTAATGACCAGCACTTTGTAACGAACCCGGTATATAACTGGCAGCCAGTGCAGCTCGCGCAGCCCAGGCTGTATGTGCTCCCATTTAGGGAGCCCCAGCAACAGTCTGGCCACCGCGTTCTGCACAAGCTGCAGCTTCTGGGTTCGGTACAGAGGCAGCCCCATGTAGAGGGCATTACAGTAATCTAGCCTCGAGGTGACCGTTGCATGAAGTACCGTTGCCAGATCTTGGTGCTCTAGGAAGGGAGCCAACTGCCTTGCCCGCCTTAGGTGGAAAAAGGCTGACTTGGCAGTGGCTGCAATCTGAGCCTCCATTGATAATGAAGGCTCCAGTAAGACTCCCAGACTCCTAACCCGGTGCGCCGCTTTCAACGGCGCCCCGTCGAAGACCGGAAGAGGTATTTCCCCTTCCCGGGCGCCCCGACCCAGGCAAAGGACTTCTGTCTTCGCTGGATTCAATTTCAGCCCGCTCCCCCTCAACCATGTTGCCATATCCTGCAGGGCCCGGTCTAAATTCTCAGGGACGCAGTCAGGCCGGCCGTCCATCAGTAAGTAGAGTTGGGTGTCATCCGCATATTGATGGCACCCAAGTCCGTATCTCCTGGCAATCTGGGCAGGGGGGCGCATATAGATATTAAATAACATTGGTGAGAGAACTGCCCCCTGAGGCACTCCACAATCCAGTGTGTGCCTCCGGGACCGCTCGCCACCAATTGCCACCCTTTGTCCCCGATCCTCGAGGAAGGAGGAGAGCCATTGTAAGGCAGACCCCCTCACCCCTATATCGGCGAGGCGGCGGGTCAGTAGCCGATGGTCGACCGTGTCGAATGAAGGGACCATTCTCTTCAGAAGTATGCCAGATTGTCCATTTGCCCAAACTGATAATTTGTTAATAATTTGTAGAAGTAGACTGGAATCTCTAAAGCAGAAGATGTCTGCTTAGGAGGAGATGGATTAAGAGAAAGAGAATAGATCAGGAAAGGATAAAGGCTTAGAAACCATGACTCAATGCACCTTAGGTTTACTGGGAGCTTGACTAAAGAGAGTGACTAAAAATAACTATGATATACCCTAGATTTAGGGGTATAGCTTCTCCCGAAGGGGGAAACATAGCCATAACTCTGTTGTATATAATTCTTTTTAATTGCTCATATAGATTTTTAATATCTATCTGGAAAGGCAGAAATATATATATAAGTATTTTAAAAGTTCCCCTTCTTGCTGTTCTAACAAAAAAATAAAGAGACAAAGATTCAATATTTCAAATTCTTAAACAGCAATAACAAGGCAAAATATAAAAATATTTAACTAGAAAGTTTAATACTTTCACCAATAATTGGAGCATAGGTGTCACTCTCAAATACTGTCATTTTAAACTGGCCAGTATTATAAAGGCTGTAACCAGGTTGGCACTCTGTATTTCATGTAATGCCAGTTACTTCCCTTGTATACTTTCTGAACATCTCTCATTAACAAATGTTTTCTTTTGCCCAGAATTGCAGGCTTGATTTTAAATTCTAATCTCTTCTAAAATACACTCACCATGATCTGGCAAGCGACATCTACAAGATGCAGCCAATAATGAATAATTAGGATGACTAAGTAAATTCATTGTGATGCTCAGCTGGCTGTTGTTGAACTGGACTGATAGTAGATGAGGATGTGCACTAGTTGATCAGCATGATTGCTCATGGTTGCAGCAGAACTGGGGGCAATGCATTTTGAAAACTACATCTGTGCACCAATGGCTTTTTGACAAAGGTAGGTGCAGTTGTCCGTCCCCTGAAAGAGCAAATTTACAGTGTAGAGGTTACTGCAAGATCTGTATCTTCTGATGGGCATTTAAATCTCTAGTATGTCTTCCATTTAAAACAATTTTATTCCAGTAACATATGGTAACAATCAATTCTTGCATTATTAATTACTTCTTTTTATCTTTCTCCAGTGGTCCCAGGAGTGGGCCAGTCCTCATTCGTGGGATCTCAGCTCCTCCTCTTCCATTGCAGGGCTTAACAAACTTGACCCGAAGGGGAGGTGCTGGATCCTCAGCAGTCAGTTTTGTTAGCCCTGCAATCCAAGCAGGACGTGCTTTAGAGCCCCCTTGAGGCTCTTTGACCCGAGATAATAAAAGAAAGAAAGAAAGAAAGAAAGAAAGAAAGAAAGAAAGAAAGAAAGAAAGAAAGAAAGAAAGAAAGAAAGAAAGAAAGAAAGAATGAATACCTGGAGTCAGTGGCAGAAATCACCCAGCTGGGAGATTAGGACGAGCCGCTGTTTTTTCTCCTCAGGGAAAGCGGGGAGGGAAAAATCCCTCCCATGCTTGAACGACGCACCGCAGTAGCCTCTCTGTCGAGGCACGCGTTCACGCCTAATTGCTCTTCCCGGCCCGACGGACGCACAGGGCTGTGGATAGTCTCTCCCAGCCGCTCCCAGCAAAGGCACACCGGCAACCCTGGGGGCCTGCAGGGCAGCAAGTCAAAGGGAAGACCAGCTGAGGCCAGGGAAAAAGGGAGAGGACTCGTGTGCTTCACGTTGCCCTCCCGAAGCGCCGTGGACAGTGCGACGGTGCGGTGGTTCCCAGAAGCAGCGGTAAGCTCTATGGGAAGGGGGGGGAACCCTTAGGGGATTTCCAGGGTGAGAGGAGATCTGTAGACTCCCAGAGCCCCTCTTGTCGGTGCTGGCAGCTTAAGCCCACAGGGCTCTAAAGGAAGCTGGGTTCAGATGTCACTATTCAGCGCCCCCCCCATCCCCTCCCCTCATTCCCTTCTTCCCTCCGGCTTCCCTGTTTGCCCCTGCATCCAGGAGGGGTGACCTCGGCTGGAAGGGGTCCCTGAAAAGGGAAAGGGAGTTTTAAAAAACCAGTTAGGAGCTGGTGAGCGGGGGGGGGAGGTTTTTGGTGGGAATGGAAGCCATTTTACTTATACTACTTGTGTCATATAGGGCCATTCACTCTAAGATGGCCGCCCCCACTAGATTTCCTATGGGAGCAATGCTGGAGGAGGGCACATGCGAGTTGGAGCTGGCTGATTCACCAGCACAGGAAGAGGGGACAGAAGTGCATCAGGCTGATCTTTCAGCAGATGAAGCTAAGTCTAATCTTCTTTCTTGGATCCAAGAGCTGGTCAAAAAAGAGGTTCAAGCTGCCTCTGTGGCCACCCCAACCCCGTCACTTAAGATGGCAGCCAAACAGAAACACAGAGAGGTAGATAAGGAAAAGGAAGGGGTTTCCTCCAGGCCTCCCAAGTGCAGTAGGTTAGAATTGCATTCAGCTCCCTCTGATCAAGAAGAAGAGGATTCTGACTTGTCTGAGGGCTCTTCGTCACCTGACTCAGGAGAACTCTCTGAGGAAGAGGAGGGGCCGGCCTCTACTCATTCCAAACTGTTTCCAGCAGACGTGTATCCACGCCTACTGCCAAAAGTGATTAGGACATTGCAGATACAGTATACTCCAAAATCCAAAGATGAGGAGGATGCTGAGTTTCCTGTTGCAATGGAGGATATTATACCCAAGTCAGGTTCAAAACTACTACAGGTCCCGTTGCCCTCTGGGTTTTTCTCAATAATTAGATCTGAGTGGGAACATCCAGCCAAGCCTAAGACAGTGTCGTCAAACTTCTCTAGGTTTTTCTCCTTCATCCCAGAGGCGACCAAGAGGCTTAAGTTGCCAGTAGTTGATGACCCAGTCAACAGCTTGGCTTCTAATTCCATTCTACCGATGGATGCGGATGGGATGCCAAGGGATCCAACGGACAAGCGCATAGAGCAGGCCTTACGTCGTGATTTTGAAGCCTCTGCCAGTGCTCTAAAAGTGTCAGCTACCACGTCTCTCTTCTGTAGGGCTTCGTACATGTGGCTTTCCGACCTAGCTAAGAGAGAAGATCTGCCTAGGGATGTCAAGGACTCACTTAAGAAAATTACGCTAGCCACTGCCTTTGCATCAGATTCGACCCTCGAAGCAGTTCAACTCTCTGCTAGGGCTATGGCCTCTAGCGTTACAGCTAGGCGGAATACCTGGCTCCGTAATTGGGATGCTAATCCCTCAGCCAGAGCAAAAGTGGCTGCAGTTCCCTTTAAAGGGGCCTCGCTCTTCGGGGAAGGTCTAGACAGATATCTCATAGAGGACAGAAATAAGAAAAAAGTCCTGCCCTCCAAGAGACGTGAGAACAGGACGAGGCAGAGGTCCTAGTCCTTTCGTGGAAATAGGAGAGATTCAAGACAAACCTCCTTCAAACAATACAGGGCAAAGTGGCAACCAAAGGCCAGAGACGGCAGACCTTCCTTTGGAGGAAAACAAAGTCAACCAATTAGGGGACAGAAGAAGTCCACCTCAGCATGACTGGGCGGTCCCAATGGACCACGATCGGATAGGGGGACGGCTTCAAAGATTCTCCCACGTGTGGCATCAAACGGTTTCGGACAGATGGGTTTTGGACACAGTTACCAACGGTTACTCCCTAGAATTTTCTTCTCCTCCACGTCATTGGTTCCTGGAGGTACAGAGAGCTCAATCTCTCGAGAAACATCGTACACTACTAAGGGCCATCGATCATCTAGTTCAGATAGGAGCCATCGAATCGGTACCGGTGCCGGAGAAGTTTCAAGGTGTTTATTCCGTCTTCTTTGTAGTGCCCAAAAAGAACGGAGATGTCCGGGCGATTCTGGACCTGAAGTGGGTAAACAAGTCGGTCGTTACAAAGAAGTTTCGAATGGAGACTCTGAGATCCATACTGCTAGCTGTTCAAAAGGGAGACTTCATGGCCTCCATAGATCTGTCGGAGGCCTACCTTCATATTCCTATAGCCAAGGGGCACCGCAGGTTTCTTCGCTTCTCCTACGACGGGCGTCATTACCAGTACAGAGCTCTGCCTTTTGGCTTAAAGTCCTCACCCAGAGTGTTCACAAAAGTATTAGTCACCCTCGTGGCGGTCCTCCGGCTACAGGGGGTTTCCCTGTTTCCGTTTCTGGACGACATTCTGGTCAAGGCCCCGTCGGAGGAGCAGACGAAACTGGACCTAGAGTTGACCATAAGGACCCTCAGATTGCACGGATTCGTAATAAACGTTCAGAAGAGCTGGCTTCAGCCGTCCCAGTCTCTGACACACTTGGGGGTTCAGATCAACTCCAGTCTGGACAGGGTTTTTCTGACGCCAGAAAGACAGTCAAAGATCTCGCAGCTGATTTTGGAAGTCCAGCAACGGAAGCGGGTCAAGCTGATGTTACTGGCAAGATTGTTGGGGATGTTGGTGTCGTGTCAGGACATAGTTCAGTGGGCACGGTTCCACACGAGGCCACTCCAGAAATTCCTGTTGCCCTTCCAGAAGCAAATAGGTTCCAAAAGTCCGATTTCACTGACATTACCACCTGGCCTGTTGAAGGATCTCGGATGGTGGCAGGCGCCCGACCGCTTTTCCTGGGGTCAGGAATTGCGGGAACCCAAGAGGGTGGTGTTGACCACAGATGCCAGCCTTTTTGGCTGGGGAGCGCACACGACTGGAGTGGTGACACAGGGTCAGTGGACCGTCCAAGAGGCCAAGGAAAGCATAAATCTTCTGGAGTTGAGAGCCATACGTCTAGCCTTGCTTCAGTGGAGACAAAAGTTAACAGGAGCTCATGTCCTGGCCCAAACAGACAATATGACGGCAAAGGCCTATGTGAATCGTCAGGGAGGCACCAGATACCGGAAACTTCAGGACGAAGCTCAGGTCCTGTTCAGATGGGCGGAAGCCCATCTTCGATCTATCAGAGCCATCCATGTGGCAGGAAGGGACAATGTAGTAGCAGACTGGCTGAGTCGGCAATCCTTGGACCAGTCGGAATGGGCTCTTCATCGCGAGTCGTTTCAAGAGATCTGCCAAAGATTCGGGACCCCGGAAGTGGATCTCTTCGCCTCGGACGACAATCACCAGGTGCCGCAGTATTTTTCAAGAACAAGAAGCAGAGGGGCGGTGGCTGTCGACGCTCTGAGCTCAGACTGGCCGAGAAAGCTGTTATACGCCTTTCCCCCGTTCCAGATCATCCAGAGATTTCTGCAGAGGGTTCGGGAGCAGAAAGCGGAGGTGATTGCAGTGGCCCCCTTTTGGCCCAGGAGAGCCTGGTTCCAGGACCTTCAAAGTCTGTCAGTACTGGAGCCGTGGCGAATTCCGTTGAGAGGGAATCTTCTAGTTCAAGGCAAACTGCATCATCCACGACCGGAAATGCTGCAGCTCACTGCCTGGAGATTGAGCGGCAACAGTTGATTAGTCTGGGTTATTCAGATAAGGTGGTAGACACCATGTTGTCCTCAAGGAAGAGCTCCACTAACAGGAGCTATAATGTTACCTGGCAGGTTTTTCGTATCTGGTGTGCGAATAAGGGGGAGGACCCGTTGCATGCCTCAGTTTCCGTTGTACTATCCTTTCTGCAGGAGGGGCTAGAAAAAGGCCTTAGCACTAGTACACTGCGGAGGCAAGTGGCCGCCATAGCAGCGGTCAGAGGGTCTAGGAAGGGCAGGTCTATCTCCACACACCCGCATATCAGGAGGTTCCTGAAGGGGGTGTCCTTGGTTAATCCACCGCAGGTGCATAGGTTTCCTTCATGGAATCTGAACACGGTACTAAAAGCGCTTTGCGGCAAACCTTTTGAACCCATGGCATCGTGTAGTCTCAAGTTGCTGACCTTTAAGGTGGCATTCTTAGTGGGCATCACCTCAGCACGCAGAGTGTCGGAGCTTCAGGCTCTCTCGATTCATAAGGATCTCTGTGTTTTCCATCAGGACAAAGTTGTGCTTCGCACTGACCTGCATTCATCCCGAAGGTGAACTCACGCTTTCATAGGGCGGAGGACATCGTGCTGCCTTCCTTTTGCCCCAATCCAGTCCATGAGACAGAGAAGCTGTGGCATTGTCTAGATGTCCGTAGAGCCCTTAGTTTCTATCTGGACAGGACCAAGGGGTTTCGTCAGTCCGACTCTTTGTTTGTTTCCTTTAGGGTTTCAAACAATGGTCGCAAGGTGTCAGCCTCCACCATTAGATAGATAGATAGATAGATAGATAGATAGATAGATAGATAGATAGATAGATAGATAGATAGATAGATAGATAGATGAATTTATTGTCATTGTTCTCAACAAAAAGAGAGCAACGAAATGAGGTGCTCCTCCACAAACACACCAACACACCAAACACACACATTCACAAACCATCTAAATACATCTGAAACCATTAAACCATTTAAACCATTAAAACCATTTAAATACATCTAAAACGGATAAACATTCATAAAACCATTTAAACCATTTAAACCATTAAATAAACATTCATAAAACCATTAAACATTCATAAAACCATTAAAACCATTTAAACCATTAAATACATCTAAAACAGATAATCCTTCATAACCCTGCATTTAACCTAACCACAGCACTTGGATAGAAACTGTCCTTAAATCTGTTTGTCCTAGCCTTCAACACTCTATATCGTCTACCTGACGGTAAGATCTCAAAAAGCAAATGGCCCAGATGTGTATGGTCCCTTAGGATCATTTGTATCTTCCTTTTACATGCCATATTATACAGATCCACCAATGAGGGGAGAGAACATCCACAAATCTTTTGTGCTCTTCTCGTCACTCTTTGGAGCACCCTTCTCTCTGCTTCCGTGCAGCTCCCAAACCACGCGCAGAGGCAATAAGATAAAATGCTCTCAATGGAACTACGATAAAAGGCAACCAGCAGACTCCCTGACAGTTGTAGTGATCTTAAGAGTCTTAAGTAGTATAGTCATTGCTGGGCCTTTTTCTCTAGAGCTAAAGTATTTGCCCCCCATGTTAGATCCTGTTTCATGGTAATTCCCAGAAACTTCCATTCTGTCACCTGTTCTACCATAACACCATCAATAAACAACGGCTGGGTGTCCAAACTACTCTTCCTGTAATCCACTATAATTTCCTTCGTCTTATTTATATTTAAAATAAGATTATTTACTTTACACCAAAGGGACAGCTGTTGAACTTCCCTCCACCTATTAGTAGGTGGATTAGGGGGTGCATCTGTGAGGCTTACAAGGCAAGAGGTTTGGAGCCCCCGACAGGGGTGACAGCTCATTCCCTCAGAGGAACAGCCACGTCAGCAGCCTCTAGGGCTTTTCCTTCTTTGGAGGTAGTGTGTAAGGCAGCGACCTGGAAGTCAGTTCACTCCTTTACTAAGCACTATAGGATCGATAAGGCGGCCTTGGCCGAGGCTGCGTTCGGTAGGAAGGTGCTCCAACACATGGTCTCAGGACAAAGCTGAGGTGCCCGCACAGGGACTCGGCTTTTTTATGTCCCACGAATGAGGACTGGCCCACTCCTGGGACCACTGGAGAACGGAAGATTCTATTCACTTACCGTGAAGTCTTCCTTCTCTGTGGTCCCGGAGTGGTCCAGTCCTACTCACCCAGTTGTGTGAGGGGGTATGGGCTTTGTCCGGAGACTTCGGAGTTGGAGGTGGACACTGTGTTGGTTACTGGGTCCCTCGCTAGAGCCCCTTGTGGAAGGGTTCAGGATAATCTCTGGAGGGAGGGGACGGTTTTGTTTCCCCAGAGATGTTCTCTCCTATTGTTCTTGGAGTTGTTATTAGGGAGGTAGGATAGCTGGCAGAAGAACTGACTGCTGAGGATCCAGCACCTCCCCTTCGGGTCAAGTTTGTTAAGCCCTGCAATGGAAGAGGAGGAGCTGAGATCCCACGAATGATGACTGGACCACTCCGGGACCACAGAGAAGGAAGACTTCACGGTAAGTGAATAGAATCTTCCGATCCCATATATTACTTTTCTAACCCCTCCTCCCCCCGTTACTTGACCCCTGCCGGTGTTGTATACTTAAAATACTAATATTTAAAGGTACCCTTAACTAATAAAACAAAAATTTCTATTTTTCTTTCTTTTAAGACTTAATCTTTTAAGATTTATCAAAAATTGTCCAATGTCCTTTTATTTTCCACTCTTTTTCTATATAACTTCTAAACTTCTTCCACTCCAACTTAAAAGTTTCTAAATCATAGTCTCTTAAAATTCTTGTCAATTTGTCCATTTCACTCCATGTTATAACTTTTATAATCCAATCCCATTTCTCTGGTATTCTTTCTTGCATCCACAACTGCGCATACAATGTCCTAGCAGCTGCGAGCAAGTACCAAATTATAGTTCTATCTTCTTTGGGAAATTTTTCCATATATAATCCCAACAGAAAAGTCTCTGCAACTTTCTTGATTTCATATCCCAAGATCCTAGATATTTCTTGTTGAATCATCTGCCGATACTTTTTTGCTCTTTTACAAGTCCACCACATATGGTAAAAAGAACCTTCATGTTTTTTGCACTTCCAACATCTATCTGGCTTCTTATTGTTCATCTTTGCCAACTTTTTAGGAGTTATATACCATCTATACATCATTTTAAAACAGTTCTCTTTAATACTATGACATTTTGAAAGCTTTATAGAATTCTTCCAAAGATATTCTCAAGTTTCCATCTGTATTTCTTTATTTACATTAATTGCCCACTTAATCATTTGAGATTTCACTACTTCATCTTCTATAGACCATTTCTAAAGCAGTTTATATAGTTTTGAAATTAATTTCTCATTATCTCTGAGCAGAACCATTTCCATTTCTGTTTGTTCTTTTCTTATTCCTTCAGTTTTAATGTCTTTTTCCACCAAACTCTTTATTTGTTGTATTTGAAACCAGTCATATTTATTATTCAACTCTTTCACAGTTTTCACCTTTATTTTACCGCCTTGTATTTTTAATAGCTGATTACATGACAACCACTTTTCTTCACCCACTTCAGCCGTTATTTTTATCACTTCTGCTGGCACTATCCATAACAGTTTTCTCTCATCTCCATATTTCTTATATTTCATCCACATATTCAACAAATTATTTCTTATATAATGGTGAGAGAAAAAACCATCCATCTTTTTTTCCATAGTACATATAAGCGTGCCAGCTGAATTTATTTCCATGACCTTCCAACGCCAAACGTTTTCTGTTTAGTAGCATCACCCATTCTTTTATCCACACTAAGACTGCTTCATGATATAGTTTTAAATCTGGTAATTGGAATCCTCTTCTCTCTTTTGCATCTGTTATAATTTTCATTTTGATCCTTGGTTTCTTCCCAGCCTACACAAATTCTGAGATCTTCCTCTGCCATCTGTTAAACTGTTTGCTGTCCTTCACGATTGGATAGTTTGAAATAAATACATTATTCTTGGTAAAATGTTCATTTTAATTGCAGCTATTCTTCCCAGCAATGACAAATTAAGTTTATTCCATTGTATCATGTCTTCATCCATTTTACGCCATAGCTTCTCATAATTATTTTTAAACAAATCAATATTCTTCATTGTTATCTCCACACCCAAATATTTTACCTTCGAGGTAACTTCACAACCCTTTAGCTTTTGTGACTCCTTTTGTTTACTTACTTGCATATTCTTACGTAAAATTTTTGATTTTTCTTTATTTATATAAAATTCCGCCAGTTCTCCATATTCTTGTATTTTAGCTAACGGCAAGGGTGTTACTTGAGTGGGATTTTCATTTATAAACATTATATCATCTGCAAATGCTCTATATTTATAAGTAAATCCTTTTATTTTTAATCCTTCTATTTCTTTGTCGTCTTGAATTTGCATCAGCAAAATTTCAAGTGTCATTATAAACAACAGTGGAGAGAGCAGACACCCTTGTCTTGTACCTTTACTAACTATCATATCTTCTGTAAGGTCTGCATTTATACATAGCCTTGCTCGTTGTTCAGTATATTTTGCTTTTTATAATCCTTATAAAGTCTTCTCCCAACTCCATTTTCTCCATAACTGCAAACATAAAGTCCCAGTTTAGATTATCAAATGCTTTCTCTGCATCTGCAAAGAATAATGCTATTTCCTTTTCTGGATGTCTTTCATAATATTCTACAATATTTACAACAGTCCTAATATTGTCTCTTATCTGTCTTTTGGGGAGAAACCCTGCTTGATCTTCCTTTATAAAGTTTATCAAATATTGCTTAAGTCGTTCTGCCAGTATTCTTGTGTATATTTTATAGTCATTATTCAATAATGAAATTGGTCTATAATTTTTTACATTCATGACATCTCTATCTTCTTTTGGAATTAAGGAAATCACTGCTTCCTTCCATGTATTTGTTATTTTACTTTTTAATCTTATCATGTTTGTCAATTTTTGGAGTTTCGGTATTAATTCCTCTTTAAGGGTTTTAAAGAACTTAGCTGTATATCCATGTGGCCCAGATGCCTTTCCAATTTTCATTGCATTGATCGCAGCTTCAATCTCTATTCTTTCAATTGGTGCATTCAAAACTTTTTCATATTTTCTGTTAAGGGTTCTATTTTAATATTTTGTAAATACAGTTCCATCTTTTCTTTCTTTATTTTAACACTCTTAAATAGTTTAGTATAATATTTTAAAAATTCTCTTTTTATTCTTTCTTGGTCCACCATCTCTCTTCCATCAGCCACTATCCTACTAATACTTTTACTTTCTCTCTTTTTTTTCAATTGCCAGGCCAGGTACTTTCCAGGTTTATTTGCTCCCTCAAAAGACTTTTGCTGTAATTTTTTCAAATTCCATTCCAGTTCTTTATTTAACAAATGTCTCATTTGTGTTTGCAATATTGTAATCTCCCTCATAATTTTCTTTTTCCCTGGCCTTTTCCTTAATTCACCTTCTTTTTTCTTTATTTCATTTTGAATAACCAACATCTGTTTATCTTTTGCCCTCTTATCTTTATTGTTCAATGTTATCAATATTCCTCTCATTACTGCTTTATAGGCATCCCACACCATCTGAAATTCAATATCTTCTCTGTCATTTATTTGGAAGAAAGCTTTGGTTTCGTTTTCTAGAGATGTCTCTATTTCTTTATTCTGTAGTAAATCTTCATTTAATCTCCATTTTCTTGATTTTTTCAACTTGTAATCCACATTATTTTTTCAATTTGTAATCCATATTATTGGGTTATGATCAGCTCCTATTTTAGGTAAAATCTCAATTTTCTTTGTTATAAGGCCCAAATCTTTAGTGCCCCACAACATGTCAATTCTAGAAAAAGAATGATGTCTTGCTGAAAAAAAGGTATAGTCCCATACTTCAGGATTAAATTTCCTCTATATAGCTTCCAGATTTTCTTGTTTAACCAATTCAAAAAAAGATTTTGGCAATTTTCCTTCTTTATTATTTTTTTTATCCAGATCTATCCAATGCATTCTGAATTGTTCCATTAAAGTCCCCCATTATCAAAACTTGATCATATGTCAATTCATCAAGTTGTTGTGTAACATCCTTAAAAAATACATCCTTCGGTCTGTTTGGAGCGTACAATCCCAATAACGTTTGTTTCCCATTCAAATTTATTTCTACTGCTCCAAATCTTCCATTTTTATCTTTCAGTACTAATTTCGGATCCAATTCCTGTTTAACATAAAAAATCACTCCCCTTTTCTTCTGCTCAGCCAGGGAATAAAATTCTAATCCCAATTATTTATTCCATAAAAATTTATAATCCTTCTGTTTATATGTACCTCTTATAGACGAACTATATTACAATTTTGCTTTTTAATCCAATGAAATGTTGCCCTTCTTTCCTGTGGTGAATTTAGTCCATTTACATTCCAAGATAATAATTTGTAATCCATCATGATGCAAATTCTTTATGTTCTTCATAAAATGTACGCAGTTCATGTTCATTTGTAATTGCAATTATTTTTCCCTGACGTTCAAAGCTCAAACCTTCAGGTATTATCCATCGATACCTCATTTCATTTTCCCGTAATTGCTCTGTCAGTTTTTTGTATGTTCTTGTCATTTATCACCTGCCTTGGTAACTCCTTCATGATTCTTACTCTACTACCTCCCACTATCAATGTCTTTTCAAAATTTTTCTTCATTATCTTTCCCATTTCCTTTGTCATATATCTTATGACCACATCTCTTGGTAGATTTTTTTTTGCATAGAATGAATTCACTCTATACATATAGTCATACATATTTTTAGTATCTTCAGGATCTTCCTCCTAAAATTCTGCAATTATTTTTATTATATATTCTTTTAAGTCACTTTCTTCCTTTTCATGTACTCCTCTCAGACGTATCTAAGTCTCCATCAATTTGCAGTCATGGATTGCCACTTTTTCTTGTATTTTCAACAAGGTGGAATCATGTACTTTCATTCTCCCTTCTACCTCCTGCACTTTCTTAGATGTTTCCTCAGTCTCATTTCTGAGATCCTCAATATCTTTTTTAATCTCTTCTATAATTTCTTTCTTATAGGCAGTTATCATCTCTTTCATACTTTTCATCATTCTAGCCTCCATTGCCACTAATTGTTCCTGCATTTTCTCCACAGAAGTAGCCCTTGTACGGGTTTATGCTCTGACATTTAAAAACACTGAAAATTTTACTCTAACCAATTTAAAATTTGACTATCAGATTCAAAAGATTAGAGCTTGCTTTTTCCAACAAGCCTTATTTCGTCGTCCTCAGAGCCTCCTAGGCTGAGATATTAATTTTTAAAGTTTTTAATTCTTTCAAAATGGCGGTCGCGACTTTCTACTTCCCTTTAAAAAAAATTCTTTTTTCCTTTAAAAGCTTCTAAAATCCAATATTAACAATAATGTCCAATAGTATTTATCTTTTCATCACCACTTAAATTGTTTCCAACAATTATTAATGTCCCAAGCACCTTAAAATATTATTTTAATTTTGACCTCCTTGCAATGGCCGCCGATGTTTTTCTATGATATTATAGTCCTAGAGTAGGCTTTTCATCTAATGCTTCCTGCTTTACTTGCCACCAAATCCCGTTTTCGCTGGTAAAGAGATCTCACGATACTTGACGTACTTCCTGTGTTGACTGTGTATGCTGCAGGTCTGTGACGATGGTGCTCTTTTTTCAAAACACCAAGTAGACCAAACAATAAATTCCTTCTCACTTTTTAGCACTGTCCTTTAAATTTAAAAAGTCCAAATTTCACCTCTTCATCCCTTCTTCTTCCAAGCTGTGATGGAAAGCTAGGGGTTAACCAGAAATTGAAGACGCACAGGGCCTGCGTCAGGTGACCTGAGGGTGGGGGCAAAGTGCTCGGAGCTCTCAGGGAGGGAAAGTGGTTGAGTGACAGAAACTGCTGAGGCAGTCATTCAGTCAGTTGGTGTCTGACAGAGTTGGTGCCTGTCAGAAGTCTGTCAGAGTTGGAGCCTGACAGAGACTGAGTGGGTCAGTTCGTGCCTGACCGAGGCTGAGAGGGCAGCTGATTCTGTGAAGGAGCTTGAGACAGTGGCGGGAAAGTCTTCCAGAGACTACAAGCTCGACAAAACAAGCCAAGAGGGCTGTGTGTGTGTGAGGAACCAGTGTGAGTCAGTCAAGACCGAATGGTCACAGACACCTGTATACACCTCTGGAGATCTAGTGAGGTGGTTGAGGGAGCGGATGTGGGTCTGAGACACCAGAAGAGCTAGGAGCAGAGGCTCTAGTCGAGGGGTGAGACTTGGCACATCATTCCCAACAGGCCAGACCTTTGCTAGAGGTGGAGAGTGTGTTATATAGGAACTGTGAACTGGAACCTGAGAGACTCAAGAAGGAAAAAGTTTTGTAACGCCTGAAACAACTGAGCAACGTGTTAGCCTGTGTAAATATCTCCCATATCCCCAAGTTAAAGACTTTGTGTTATAATAAATCTGTGGTTTGAGTTAAAGTTCTCGAGAGCCTGTATTTTTGGGAAAAACAAACAAAGCTGCTGTGGTCCCCTATGAAGTGAATTATATTTTCATCAGATAATAAAGTAAAATACCCCGAAGAGACTAAGGAAAAGAGATCCAGTGAAGCCGTGAGGCGTGCGCTGCTATAATTGGGTGCCAGCGTCGGGATTTCGAAGAAAAACCCCAAAATAATGTCACTAAGACACACAGAAAGTAGAGGGACACTGCAGTAAAGGAAAAGACAGTTTTGTGAAAAATTCCTGTCAGAAATGGCTCCTCCTAAGAGAACTACCACAGCCACGGGGGATGGGCAGACACAAGAAGAGATTCCTGAGGAGAATCCTAGTCAGAGCATAGAGGCTATGAAAATACAGTTAGAATTGGCCAGAATAGAAGCAGGAAAAGAAATACAGATAGCTAGGCTGGAATCAGAATGAGAGGACAGAGAACGCAGAGAAAGGCAAAATGAGAGAGAACATGAGGAAAAAATGTACAGTTTGAAACTCCAGGAGATTCAGGGGAGGCCAGAGTTTCAACGTGATACTAGAAGTGAAAGGTGCCTCACAGTGGAACAAAAGAAATTCCCCAAGTACCAAAAAGGGGATGATGTAGAAGCTTTTTTGTTTAATTTTGAAAGGACATGTAAAGATTTAAGAGTTGCTGATGAGGACAGAATGATTTATTTGAGACCTCAGATCTGTGGAGAGTTGAGTGAAATATACTCTGAACTGAGGGATGAGGAGACCTCTGACTATCAATTGTACAAGGAAAGGGTCAGAGTCCGCTTTGGCTTAACAGCAGAGCAAAGCAGGAAAAAATTTAGAGAAATCAGAAGAAAGCCTGGAGAAACATACTCTCAACTAGGTTGTCGGTTAGACAGAGCCCTTAACAGATGGGTAGAAGGAAGTAAAGTTTCCACTTTAGAAGACCTGAAAAACTTAGTGGACTTGGAACAGTTTTATAACCAAGTCCCCTCTCAGTATAGGTGGGTTCTGAGAGACAAGAAATTGAAAATGGTAGAAGAAGCAGCTGTGATTCTAGATGAGATTGAATCAGATCTAGGGAGATCAATGTGGACTGTTCCAAATAAAAAACCCCGAGTCTGGAACTCTCCAGAGAAGTCTGGGGCGGGTAACAACAACCCTACAAAGCAGTACAGACCACCTCCATACAGAAAGACTCAGGCTGCTTGTTTCCAATGTGGAGAAATAGGGCACTATGCCAGATCTTGCCCAAGAAATGAAAAGGGAAAAGGACACCACCAGCTAAGGCAGTTAAAGTGGTGCAGTGTCAACAGAAAGAAGTAGAAACAAACCCCTCACTTCCAGAGAACACACCACCAGAAAGACCCACTAGTGTTCTGAAAGTATGGAAGGTGCAGGAAGGCTTAAGTGAGGAGTATACTGAGACTGTGACAGTAAATGACAAGGAAGTCAAGGCTTATAGGGACACAGGGGCGCAGGTTTCCCTAATACAGCCAGGATTAGTAAAAAGTCATCAGTATTTGCCTAAGAAATCCTACACCATAAAAGGCATTAAAGGACCTGCATTTGAAGTGGCCCTAGCAGAAGTTCCTATCAAGTACAGAGAGTTCCAAGGTGATTGGATTGTGGGAGTCCTGAGTGACATAGGAACATCGCTTTTATTGGGCAATGATTTAGCTTCTGAATTAAAGAGACAGCAAGCTAATCCTGTAAACATTGTTACAAGAAGCAGGCCAGAGCCAGGGCCTGAGATGTTGGCACAGCAACCAGAAGAAGAGGAAACAGTGTTGCAGACCATCCCTGCTGCAGAATTCCTCAGAGAACAGCAACAGGATGACAGCCTGAAGGAACTATGGCAGAGAACTGGGGTGAGTGATACTGAGATCACAATTGAACACCCATGCCAATTTAAAGTGATAGACCAGAAACTATACTGGGTGGCCTTAAAAAGAAAACATAAGGTAGTATGGGAAAGAAAGAAGCAATTAGTCCTGCCAAGAAAGTATAGGATGCAAATGTTGGATTTGGCTCATGCATCACCCATGGCCTCTCATCTTGGCATCAATAAGACAAGGGACCGAGTGCAAGAACGGTTCTTTTGGCCAAATATGGGCAAGGACATAAGGGCTTTTTGTAAATCATGTCAGGCCTGCCAATTGGTGGGGAAAGCCCTGGATAAAACCAAGGGTCTATTACAGCCAGTTCCTATAGTCACTGAAGCCTTTGGGAAGATAGGAGTAGATATCGTTGGTCCTATCTCCAGAGTGACCAGAAGGGGAAACAAGTACATCCTTACCATCGTAGATTATGCCACCAAGTTTCCAGAAGCGGTTCCACTTAAGGACATTGAGGCTAAGACAGTGGCGGAAGCCCTGCTGAATGTGTTTGCAAGATTGGGTTTTCCAAAAGAGATGGTGACTGATTTAGGCACCACATTTATGTCAAATGTGATGCAAGAATTGTTAAGAGCTTGTGGAATCCGGCATGTGACCACAACGGCATACCACCCACAAGCAAATGGACTCAATGAAAGGTTTAATGGCACCCTGAACCATATGCTGAAGACTTACGCATACAAGCATCCCAACGATTGGGACCAGAGGCTGCAACATCTGCTCTTCGGGTACAGGGAGGTACCCCAAGAAAGTTCCGGGTTCAGCCCATTTGAACTGTTATATGGGAGACAAGCCAGAGGACCCCATGATGTTCTGAAAGAGGCATGGTCCGGGAACGAGGACATCCAGGAGACAGATGTCATCTCTTACCTACACGAACTACAACAGCATCTGCAGGAGGTGAGGATGGCTGCTGCAGACAACATGAGAAGATCGCAACGACGGCAAAAGCAATGGTACGACTCCAAGTCCAGAGACAGAGAGTTCAAGCCAGGAGACAGAGTATTGGTTTTGAAGCCCAGGAAGAAGAACAAGTTAGATGTGGCCTGGGAGGGACCTTATACCATCCCCCATAAGGTCTCCAACGTGAACTATGTAGTGAACTTAAGTGAGAATGGTGAACAATGTAAAGTGTTCTATGTAAACATGTTAAAACCTTATTTTGATTTAATTTGGTTTTAATTGCTAAGAAGGGAGTGTGTGCGGGAGCTGAATTGTCGGGTTGGGGGAAAATATCGCAGGAAGATACCATTAATGAGGTTCAGTTCGCCCCTTCTCTTAATGGAGAACAAAGAGGCCAATTACAAACAATATTGGGAAGGTACAAAACAATTTTTTCAGATGTACCAGGTAAGACAAACATAGCGTGTCACAAGATTGACACAGGGGATTCGAGGCCTGTAGCACTCCAACCGTATAGAGTGACCGGCCCGAATGCCAAGTATGTACGGCAGGAGGTAGAAGAAATGTTGAAATTGGGTTTGATTGTACCATCAGAAAGTCCGTGGGCCTCACCTGTAGTCCTAGTACCCAAACCGGACAAAACCATGAGGTTTTGTGTGGACTACAAAAGATTGAATAAGATCACAGTACCGGATGTGTATCCAATGCCTCGCATAGATGAGTTGGTCAAGACAATTGGAGCTGCCAATTTTATTAACACCTTAGATTTGACAAAAGGTTATTTGCAGGTAGCTATGGATCCTAAAGATCAGCAGAAAACAGCTTTTGTAACCAAAGAGGGACTCTTTGAGTTTACTGTATTACCATTTGGGTTAAGGAACGCTCCCTCCACGTTCCAAAGATTAATTGATAAGATGTTAGTGGGACTGAAAGAATTTGCTCTTGCATATATTGACGATATTGCTATTTACAGTGCTACATGGAAGGAACATTTGCAGGATGTGGCCATTGTGTTACAACGAGTGAAAGATGCGGGTCTCACCATCAAAGCATCTAAGTGTCAACTAGCCATGGCCGAGGTTAAGTATTTAGGGCATGTGCTAGGAGGAGGTAAGATCAAAGCAGATTGGGGAAACGTGCAAGCCATACATGAGTGGCCTAGACCCCAAACCAAGAAACAAATTCGAGCATTTTTGGGTGTAGTAGGATACTACAGAAGGTTCATACCCGAGTTTAGCGCGATAGCAGCACCGCTATGTGAGTGCACCAAGAAGAAGAACCCTGATCCAGTAAACTGGAATGCAGTGTCAAAAAGCTTATGAACATCTGAAAGTGGTTCTAACCACTGAACCAATGTTGAGAACTCCCGAGTTTTCAAAGGAGTTTACCCTCTTTACTGACGCATCTAATGTTGGTGTAGGTGCAACATTAAGTCAGCAGGGAGAGGAAGGACAGTACCATCCAGTTCTGTATTTGAGTAGAAAGTTATTGGACCGAGAGCAACACCTCTCAGTAATTGAAAAAGAGTGTTTAGCGATTGTGTGAGCAATCTCTCTCGGCTTGGCTTCGCGAACGAAGATTTAAGAAGGGTGCAATAGCCCACGTTTGCTGCAGGCTCGCTGGTGGCTGACAAGACCAATGTGGGACAGGCAGGTCCGGCCACAGCGGCTGCAGGGAAAAGTCTGATTTAGGGTTGGGCCTGTAGCAGTGCGATTCTTCCTCAATCTCCTTTTGTCCTCAAGACCAGCTATGCGTGCGTTCTCAAAGGAAGAGACAGCCTGGTGGATGGTGTGCCTATATGCTTTGCGATCTGAGGCTAGGTCAGACCACTGGTGATGGTTGATGTGACAGGTGCTAAGGGATTTCTTCAAGGAGTCCTTGTACCTCTTCTTTGGTGCCCCTCTATTTCGATGGCCGGTGGAGAGTTCGCCATACAGGGCAATCTTGGGAAGGCGGTGGTTTTCCATCCTAGAAATATGCCCTGCCCAGCGCAGCTGCGTCTTCAACAGCAGTGCCTCGATGCTGGTAACCTCCACCCTCTTGAGGACTTCAGTGTTGGTCACAAAGTCACTCCAGTGGATGTTGAGGATGGTGCGAAGGCAGCGCTGATGAAAGCGCTCAAGGAGTCGCAGGTGATGACGGTATAAAACCCACGATTCGGAGCCGTAGATGAGGGTTGTCATCACAACTGCTTTGTAAACATTGATCTTTGTGCCTTTTTTCAGATGCTTGTTGCTCCACACTCTTTTGTGCAGTCGGCCAAAGGCACGGTTTACCTTTGCCAGCCTGTTGTCAATCTCCTTGTCGATCTTGGCATCTGAGGAGATGATACACCCCAGGTAGCTGAACTACTGGACGGTCTTCAGAACTGATTCACCCACAGTGATGCAGGGAGGGTGATAATCTTCCTGGGGTGCAGGCTGGTGGAGAACTTCTGTCTTCTTCAGACTAACTTCTAGGCCGAATAGCTTGGCAGCCTCTGCAAAGCAGGACGTCATATGCTGCAGAGCTGATGCCGAGTGGGAGACGAGTGCAGCATCATCAGCAAACAGTAGCTCTCGGATGAGTTTTTCCATTGTCTTGGAGTGTGCCTTTAGTCGCCTCAGGTTGAACAGGCTGCCATCGGTGCGATAGCGGATGTATACACCATCGTCATCATCTAGATCTACTGCGGCTCTTTGAAGCATCATGCTAAAGAAGATCGTAAAGAGAGTTGGCGCGAGAACGCAGCCTTGCTTTACACCTGTGCCTATTGGAAAGGGCTCCGAGAGGTCGTTGCAGTGTCTGACTTGGCCTCGCTGGTCTTCGTGTAGCTGGATGATCATGCTGAGGAACCTTGGGGGACATCCTAAACGTTCCAAGTTTTGCCACAGGCCTTTCCTGCTAACGGTATCGAAAGCTTTGGTAAGCTTTGGTATGTGACAAAAGTCACATACAGAGCCTTGTTCTGTTCCCTGCATTTCTCTTGGAGCTGCCTGAGAACAAATACCATGTCAGTGGTGCTCCTGTTAGCTCTGAAGCCGCACTGGCTCTCTGGGAGGAGTTCTTCTGCAATGGTGGGCACCAGTCTGTTCAGGAGTATTCTGGCAAGGATTTTGCCTGTGATGGAGAGCAGGGTTATCCCCCGGTAGTTGGAGCAGTCTGACTTTTCCCCTTTGTTCTTGTATAGGGTGATGATGATTGCATCGCGAAAGTCCTGTGGTAATTTGCCTTGTTCCCAGCAGGTGACAAGTACTTTGTGAAGTGAGCTATGTAGTACTGTGCCCCCATGCTTCCAGATCTCTGGTGGAATTCCATCAACTCCCGCTGCCTTGCCACTTTTCAGTTGCTTGATGGCTTTAACAGTCTCTTCTAGGGTGGGGATCTCATCCAACTCTGTTTTCACCGGTTGAAGTGGGGTGAGGTGGATTGCTGAATCTTGAACTACGCGGTTGGCACTGAAGAGAACCTGAAAATACTCCGACCACCGGTTCAGTATGGATGCCTTGTCTGTGAGGAGCACTTGGCCGTCTGCACTATGCAAGGGACTCTGAGCCTGATATGATGGACCATATACTGCCTTCAGGGCTTCGTAGAACCCTCTTAAATCACCAGTGTCTGCACACAGCTGGGTTCTCTCTGCAAGCTTGGTCCACCACTCGTTCTGAATGTCTCGAAGCTTGCGCTGGAGGTTGCTACATGCAGCGCGAAAGGTTGCTTTTTTCCCAGGACAGGAGGGCTGAGCAAGATGTGCTTGGTAGGCAGATCTCTTTTTTGCCAGTAATTCTTGGATCTCTTGATTGTTCTCATCAAACCAGTCCTTGTTCTTCCTTGTGGAGAACCCGAGGACTTCTTCAGAGATTTGCAGGACAGTAGTTTTTAGGTGTTCCCAGAGTGCTTCTGGAGAAGGGTCTGTGGGGCAACTGGGGTCCTCAATTCTTGACTGGAGTTTTGCCTGGAAGGCAGCTTTAACTTCGGCTGACTGGAGGCTGCCAACCTGAAACTTCCTCCGAGGGATACCTCCTCTCCTGGGTGTGGGTTTAAAGTGAAGACGGAGATTGCAGCGTACAAGACGATGATCCGTATGACATTCTGCGCTGGGCATTACTCGGGTGTGTAAGACATCTCGAAGGTCTCTCTGGCGCACCAGAATGTAGTCGATAAGGTGCCAATGCTTGGACCGTGGGTGCATCCAGGTTGTCTTCAGACTGTTCTTCTGCTGGAAGATAGTGTTGGTGATGGTGAGCTGGTGCTCCATGCAGAATTCTAGCAGGAGGCGCCCGTTGTCATTGCAGTTGCCAATGCCGTGTTTGCCAAGTACTCCTTTCCAGGCTTCCGAGTCTTTACCTACTCTGGCATTGAAGTCGCCAAGGATGATCACCTTGTCCTCTGTAGGGGTCTTCCGTATGAGGTTGCGTAGATCAGCATAGAACTTGTTCTTTTCTGCAGGATCTGCTTGAAGGGTTGGGCCATACACACTGAAGAGTGTTGCATGCTGCTTGTTTTGAAGTGGGAGGCGCATGGACATGATGCGATCTGAGTGACCTGTTGGCAGGTTTTCGAGTTTGGAGGCAATGGAGTTCCTGACCATGAAGCCAACGCCAGAAAGGCGGCTCTCAGCCTTTGACTTACCTGACCAGTAAAGGGTATAGCCAGCACCGTGTTCTTGAAGACTACCTTCCTCAGGGAAACGGACCTCACTGAGAGCTGCTATGTCGATATTCAACCTGAGAAGTTCGTGGGCAACTAGAGCAGAGCGTCGTTCAGGGCGACCACTGCCTACTGTGTCAAGCATGGTTCTGATGTTCCAACACGCAAGCTTTAGTCTTTGCACACTTTGTGAGGCAGGTGCATGCCTTTTCTTTGTTGTTATTTTTCGACCGCAAGTAAGGATGCCCGTTGACCGCGGCTAGCCAACTGGGGTGGGGGAGACGAGCTTTGTTTAGGCCACCTTTTCTAGGCCCCTCTCCGTGTGGAGCAAGCAGTGCTGTCCCTAGATAAGGCTGCTTGGTCGTTCAGGGTGCTGCCGAAAAATGCTTTCGTCTCCGGGTTAGCATCAGGCGACCAATACCCTGAACCGCCTACATGCAGGATCGGGACTGCGGCTTCCAGTGGCACCTTCCACCTGCTGTTTCGCCCCTTGCCCATCGCTGCAGGACTTGATGCGTTGTGGGTTGTGTGTGTGGATATGCCCTTCAGGCCTGCGCAGAGGAATTTTTTAGGTGAAGCACAGTGTGCGCGGTACTGGCTCCACCTTTTCACCTGGGGGTCATCTGCCATGGCCCAGTAAGCCGGGACGCTGGCAGCGAGTCCTCCAGGTGGTAGGTGTTACATTAACGAGCTCTATCTGCCCGGGTTTGATGTTAGAGTTTTCCTTCTCTTAGGCTTGCGAGGTTGGTGGGCCCAGCCTGCCCATCCGGTTATACCGCCGGACATTCGGTCGCACCATGACGTAGCAAACTCTGTGAAAACGGGGGGGACCAGCGAGAAGGTGTTGCTACGGATGCAGTAATGCAGGAGAGGCCATTGCAGTGACCATCTGCCAGGCATAGCCAGACAGTGACCACGCGGCGTTCACTACACCGGGAGAGGAGAGGCTATGTATTGCGCATGCACTTTCCCTGGGGGGGGTAGGATTCCCAGAGGGAGCCCACCCCCACCCCACCAAATTGTGTGAGCAATAGGTAAGTTGAAACCATACCTATGGGGAAGGAAGTTTACACTGTGTACAGATCATTCTCCCCTGAAATGGTTGAACCAGGTAAAAGATCCAAACAGCAAACTTATAAGGTGGAGTTTACAGCTCCAAGATTACAACTTTGACATACGGCATATCCCTGGGAAGCAAAATGTGATTGCAGATGCACTGTCAAGAAGAATGTAAATTTTGAAAAGTCTGTTTGTATGGTAATGTTATAGAAGATATTAGTCTGTATAACTGATGAAGAATGTATATAGTTTTGAAGTTGGTGTTATAACAAAAGTGTGAAGTTATAACATAGTGTAACCCAAGCAAGTGTGCCCATGTCCCATTGCTCAGCAAAAGGCTGAGACCTTTCGTCTTGCGCAGGGGGAGGGACATGTGACGGAAAGCTAGGGGTTAACCAGAAACTGAAGACGCACAGGGCCTGCATCAGGTGACCTGAGGGTGGGGGCAAAGTGCTCGGAGCTCTCAGGGAGGGAAAGTGGTTGAGTGACAGAAACTGCTGAGGCAGTCATTCAGTCAGTTGGTGTCTGACAGAGTTGGTGCCTGTCAGAAGTCTGTCAGAGTTGGAGCCTGACAGAGACTGAGTGGGTCAGTTCGTGCCTGACCGAGGCTGAGAGGGCAGCTGATTCTGTGAAGGAGCTTGAGACAGTGGCGGGAAAGGTAAGGTAAGGTAAAATTTTATTTGTATCCCGCCCTCCCCCGCCGAAGCGGGCTCTGGGCGGCTAACATCGACATAAAAATACAATGCATTAATAAAACATTACATTAGTAGACATTAAATTAGTCTTAAAACCAATTAAAACATCAATTAAAAACATTATTAATCTAGTTACATTGAATTAAATCTACCGTGGTATTATCTTTGACGCTATCTATCTCTTGGTATTGATGGCGGATATTTCCTTATTATGCACTTGTAGTTCAGCTATTCATAAACGCCAGTTTAAAGAGGGTAGTTTTGCAGGCCCTGCGGAACTGATCGAGGTTCCGCAGGGCCCGCACCTCCTCTGGGAGCCGATTCCAAAGGTGTGGGGCCGCAGATGAAAAGGCCCGTGTGCAGGTGTTCTGGAGTTTGATTTCTTTTGGCCCCGGGGTAGTCAATCTGTTTTTTCCTATTGACCTCAGTGCTCTCTGGGGCTCGTACAGGGAGAGACGGTCCCTCAAGTAAGCCGGTCCTCAGCCATATAGGGCTTTAAAGGTAATGACCAGCACTTTGTACTGGACCCGGTATACAATCGGTAACCAGTGCAGTTCGCGTAGTCCCGGCTGTATATGTTCCCATCTTGGGAGACCAAGTAACAGCCTGGCCGCCGCATTCTGCACTAGTTGTAACTTTCGGGTCCGGCACAGAGGCAGCCCCATGTAGAGGGCGTTACAGTAGTCCAGTCTTGAGGTGACCGTCGCATGGATCACAGTTGCTAGGTCCCGGCGCTCTAGGAAAGGGGCCAACTGCCTTGCCCGCCTCAGATGGAAGAATGAGGACTTGGCAGTGGCTGTTATCTGGGCCTCCATTGATAATGAAGGCTCCAGTAAAACACCCAAACTCTTCACCCGCTGCGCCGCCTTCAGTGGCGCACCGTCAAAGGTCGGGAGAGATATTTCCTTCCCCAGAGTGCCACGACCCACACAGAGAACCTCTGTCTTCGCTGGATTCAACTTCAGCCCACTCAGTCTAAGCCACATTGCAACAGCCTGTAAGGCCCGGTCCAGGTTCCCCGGGGCGGAGGTGGGCCGGCCATTCATTAGCAGATAGAGCTGGGTGTCATCTGCATATTGATGACAACCCAGCCCAAACCTCCAGGCAATCTGGGCAAGGGGGCGCATATAGATATTGAATAACATCGGGGAGAGAACTGCTCCCTGGGGGCACCCCACAATCTAGTGTGTGCCTCTGGGATCGTTCACTCCCAATCACCACCCTTTGTCCCCGACCCATGAGGAAGGAGGAAAGCCATTGTAAGGCCAACCCCCTAACCCCTATGTCGGCGAGGTGGTGGATCAGCAGCTGATGGTCGACTGTATCAAATGCAGCCGACAGATCTAATAACATCAGCACTGCTACCCCGCCTCGATCCAGTTGCCGCTGGCGGTCATCCGCCAAGGCGACCAGGACCGTCTCCGTCCCGTGGCCTGGCCGGAAACCAGACTGGCACGGGTCTAGGATAGAAGCGTCATCTAGAAATCTCTGTAGCTGCAACGCCACTGCCCTCTCGATAATTTTACCTAAAAATGGTAAATTAGACACCGGTCGGTAATTTGCCAATTCGGCCGGGTCTGCGTCAGGTTTTTTTCAAGAGGGGGCGGACCAAGGCCTCTTTCAAAGGTGTTGGAAAACGCCCCTCTAGGAAGGATCTATTTATGATGTCCCGTAAAGGACATCTGAGCTCCCTCTGGCAAGATTTAGTCTTCCAGAGACTACAAGCTCGACAAAACAAGCCAAGAGGGCTGTGTGTGTGTGAGGAACCAGTGTGAGTCAGTCAAGACCGAATGGTCACAGACACCTGTATACACCTCTGGAGATCTAGTGAGGTGGTTGAGGGAGCGGATGTGGGTCTGAGACACCAGAAGAGCTAGGAGCAGAGGCTCTAGTCGAGGGGTGAGACTTGGCACATCATTCCCAACAGGCCAGACCTTTGCTAGAGGTGGAGAGTGTGTTATATAGGAACTGTGAACTGGAACCTGAGAGACTCAAGAAGGAAAAAGGTTTTGTAACGCCTGAAACAACTGAGCAACGTGTTAGCCTGTGTAAATATCTCCCATATCCCCAAGTTAAAGACTTTGTGTTATAATAAATCTGTGGTTTGAGTTAAAGTTCTCGAGAGCCTGTATTTTTGGGAAAAACAAACAAAGCTGCTGTGGTCCCCTATGAAGTGAATTATATTTTCATCAGATAATAAAGTAAAATACCCCGAAGAGACTAAGGAAAAGAGATCCAGTGAAGCCGTGAGGCGGGCGCTGCTATACAAGCTTTCTAGATTTCCATTTTCCACCTTCTGAATTTATTCTGTTTAACTTTAAATAATCCCGGAATGAAAGATATTAATCTGTACCTTTTCTGCGAGTTATCCAGATCCCCACTGGTTTTATGTAGCTTTAGATGTTTAGTAATGTCCAAGAAGGTTAGGATTCTGTCGAGCTCATTTCAAATAAATGACTCTGGAAACTTCTGCAGATGATGAAAATGCAACTCTTCTCCAGAGACCCCTCAAAGCCTCAAAGGAGCCCCCCCCCCCCGGGACTCCCTTTTAGCCAAGGTAAATCTCCTCAAAGTTTTTTGTGCATATCTTGGACTAATCTCTGACTGAGAAAAGTAGGCAGTAGGCATTAAATTGCCTTCCACTACCCCGAACAGAAGTTCCAGCCTGCTACTTTTATGAAAAGCAACTCAGCTCGGCATTTTCCTACCCCGGAAGTCCCAAATCTCTAGTATGTCTTGTAGCACTTGTCAATTTTAACTGATCTCTCAGTGACATGATTTGGCCACATTATCCATGCCCTGGTTACATCTAGTTAGATTACTGTTGTGTGTGTCATGTTGGGGATGTCTTTTAAAAATGGTTTAGAAGCTTATACTAGCATAAAATGCAGCAGAGAATTTGCTGACTGGTTTGAGTTGTGGGAACCATAATTTGTCAGTTCTGAAAGAGCTGCCCTGGATAATATTCAGTTGTTATCTTTAAAGCTCTGAAGAGCATTGGGCCAGGATACTTAAGGGATCATCTGCACTGTCATTAGCCTGCCCATCAGTTGAGATAAACAAAGGTCCTGTTGAGAATGTTTCCATTTTCCAAAGTGTAATGTCTGTTCCACAGATATTTACCCAGCACTAAATTTGATTGTTACTAAATAAAACATATTTTTATGCAGGACTTGATTTCCATGTCGTTTATAACTGTGCTGTCCTCTGAGTTTCATCTTGTTTTGAAATTGTATTACTTTTCCTTCTTATCTGTTTTTGGAAGTAATAGATTAAAAGAGATATAGTTTTAACTAAATAAAACAAAATAGTATCATATCTTCTTAAATGATGAAAATAAATGAATGGAAACTTTAAGATAAAGTTGTGAATGTGCTGATTTTGGGCTGGACAGGTTTAGTCTAAAAACAAGGTTAACATGGTGGCTATGGCCAAATTCAGACATAATGCAGATTCAGAATGAATAATTTTACAGGACCGGATCTACATGTTTTTTGAGGGGGAGGGGCAAAATTAAAAAAATGACGCTCCCTTATGGGACATTCTATCTTATGGTCCCATAGAATTCAATGGACTCCATACCTAATTTGGCGCCCCCCCTGTCGGCACCCAGGGCAAGCACCCCCCTCTGCCCCCCCCCTTAGATCTGGCCCTGGTAGATGATCTCTCAAATCCTTGTTTCCCTTAAGAAATGTTGGTTTTATTGCGTTTGCTCTGACCAGGCATCTCAGTATCCATGAAGTGTACAACTGAGGAAGAGGCCAGGATGCCTATTATCAGGCAAGCCCATAGTTTGTTTAATAATAAACTGCTTCAAATCATATTTTCAGAACCTATGAGTTAAGAGTTTGATGGACTGTAACTCACCACATTAAATGTAGTGGCTCACATTCAGACAAATATACCAACCATAATTTGTTGAATTAAACTGTGATTTGAACTGAGTCTTTATGAATGGATGTAATAATGCAAATTCAACATTTGAAAACGGGCTTTTAAAAAAAGTTGTGATAATGAGGAGGGAGAAGCAGGGAGGGACAATTTGTCAAGGCTATTGAGACAGAAAGACTGAGGCCCAGATAACTAAAGTTTGCATTTTTAGTGAGGCACAAGGTTTTTGGTGAGAAATTCCAGGAATAGAGTGCTAAACAGAAAAGTAGTTACAGATCATTGAATGTTGTATATCCTCAGGTAAGTTAGAGTAGTCAGCTGTACAAAAATGCTGATATAGGTACACTGCACAACACACACCTTGTCTGCTGCATTTGAAAGTACTGCAAGCACCCCTTTCAGTATGAGATGAAAAAGAGAGACAGTTTTGAACAGAGACAATATGAGGCAAGTGAATTTTTTAAAAACATTAGATTCCTTACCTTGTGCAACATTTGGGTGTGTGGCATGCCTCTTCACATAAATGCATTCGGGGAAAACACCTCCTTTCTTTGAGGATGAAAGCCTCAGGCTTCTTTGCATGGCACGTGGCCACCCACCTTGAAAGTTAATTTTTGCATTTCATTTCAAACAAGTTATCTACCTAATACACATGTGCTTTCAGCCAAAAAGCCTACCGAACATCCTTTTTAAAGCTTTTGCAATAGGCCTGAGGAAAATATTATTTAGAGAATTTATATGTTACCTCTCCAGAGATCTGAGAAATTAGCTAAGGAATATGAGAAAACCCTGAAGACAGCAATAAAAGGAGACTCTATGTGATGAAAGGTGCAGTCTTTGAATTCTGGTGGAGCCATTGCAGAGATTAAATAGGAGATGGCTGTTCAGCACAAGCTTAAGGCCCAAGGTGATTAATTGGAGAACATAGTGTTGAAGTGACATATGTTTCACATGGGTGGAGATTGCCAGACTTTGCTTAAAAGAAAATTGTGTACTTCTAGCCACTGCACTGCATATACCCTGGTCCTTTATTCAGTGTGATTCTCCTATTGTTTCATCATACATTAAACCATGTTTTTGGCATCCACTGAATGGATTTTACTCAGTGTGTACACTACCATGGTACAGGCAACCACTGCATTCACCGACTTGTATAATATACTGCATTGTTTTCTCATCACATGCTGCAGTGAACAGCAATTCTAAGATCAGCATAAGCCACACTGCCTGCATAGTAAGAATGTTTGTTTTGTCTCTCGGTGTTATCCTTCTTAAAAAGTACAATTTAATGTGCCATAAAGATGACTTCTGCAGAAATACTGCTCAGGAAAATGATTTGACTGATTTTAATGTTTGAAAAAGATCATTAAAGCCAATTTCTTATCACAGCATAGAAAGATTCAGACTGATCTCTCACTAGTGTTGCTCCACCCCAGGCTTCTGCTTCCCCCAGCACAAGCAGTCAATTTCCCACCAGTTGCTTTGCAGATGCATTTTGACATGCGGCTCCCTCCAGTTTCTTTTGTGGTTTCTTAATCCTTAAAAGACAGCATCAGAAAACTGCAAGGGGAACTGGAGGGAGTCACGCGTCAAAATGCATTTTCAGAGCAACTGGCGGGAAATAAATCACTTGTGCTGGGGAAAACAGAAGCTTGGGGGGCAAAGCAATGCTAGTGAGAAATTGATATCCAAGTAGAGGATGTTTCTGAAAGCTTTGGAGTATGTACTTATTTTTTCACACTTGTGAATGGAGAACACCTTGTATGACAAAGAGGAGGGAAAGTGAGGAAAACCCTGAATCTCTAGCTCAGTGTCCATAATCCAAATTATAGTCTCAGTGACATGGCAAAATATCAAAATTAAAGTGCGAAGTAAGGTAATGAAGAGCTCTGGCTTCAGATGTATTTATTCCTTTTAAACTGGCTTTTAAGTAGAAGGTAAATATTCTTGGGTTCAGTACTTGCCTGTAGATTTTCCTGTTGGGGCTGATTCATCTATGTCTTGTAGATGAAAAACAGTTTTTTTTCCTATAAAGCTTCCTTTGCTTGCCAGTTTATACTAGATCCAAATCATCTTCAGGGGAATTTCTTATCGTTATCATATATCATTCATTTTGAAGCTCTTCTCCTCTAAACCAGATTAAAATACTCCCTGTACCCTGATCCTTTAAGAAAGGTAGTCATGATAGCCATAGGGAGGCAAGAAGGGAGAAGTGCCCATGGGTCTCTGACCCTGGGCTGCTGTCAGCCCTGAACTCCCTCTCCCACCATTATGAACTGTATATACTCTGGCCCTGTGCTAGACACAGGGGACTCCTAGTTATAATTACTTATAATGTGGACTTTTATTTGCGTAAGCACCAGCAACACTGCCTCAACCACCATACAGTGTCAAAGTACTGGGACTTATTCGTTGACCCCAATATGGACAGTTTACCCAGGTGATCTTAAGCAGCAGGCTCTCTAGCCAGGTTATAAGAATGTCCATGCTTGGCCCCCATCAGGGAACGGACTATTTGCACTCCGCTTGCAGTAAGGGACCTTGGATTGTACTTCTGCAAAGAGCTGCCCGCATCACAGACCACAACTGCATCCTGTCAAGTACAGCGCTGAAGAGCAAGCTCCCCAGAAACCATGTTCCTGGTTGCATCCTGAAACGACAATTCCAAGTCCTTCCCAACTGCCATGAAGGCAGAGCAAGAGCATTATGTTGCCCAGACGTGCCATAGAGATGCAAATAGAGAAGCCAACTGTGAACAAAAGGCTTGCTGTCATGTCTTCACACCTGGACAAAGAACTCCTCTTGCCAAACAGCCAAGAGCAGTTGCTTACACAATACAACTCCAGGATTGTCTTGCAAAGACCAGTTCTAGCCATGGAGATCATCCTCATTGTGTTTAGCTCTGGTGTCACAATAGTTAGCGATTTGGCCCCATATCATCCCATCACGTTTCTTTTGTTTAGTTAATAATAATAATAATAATAATAATAATAATAATAATAATAATAATAATAATAATAATAATAAATTTTTATTTATACCCCGCCCTCCCTGCTGAGGCAGGCTCAGGGTGGCTTACAGGACATGGTACATACCATGATACAACAACAATAAAATCAAACAATAACAATATAAAACTGTTCATACATTAATTAAATGACATAAATAGTCTAAAATCCAGTAAAACTTAACGGTGCTACAAACTCAGTATATATAAAGATGGCTTGATGTTACTGCTAAGTTCAACTTAAAAGGCTAGTTGAAAGAGGGTGGTTTTACAAGCCCTACGGAACTGGTTAAAATCCCGCAGGGCCTGCACCTCCTCTGGCAGCTGGTTCCACCATTGGGGTGCCATCATCGAGAAGGCCTGCTCCCTAGTTGTTTTCAACTTAGCCTCCTTTGGCCCAGGGATTTTCAGAAGATTTTGTGAACTAGATCTCAGTGTTCTCTGGGGAACATCCCTAAGGTAGACAGGTCCTCAGCCATATAGGGCTTTAAAGGTAACAACCAGCACCTTGTAACGGACTCGGTATGCAATTGGCAGCCAGTGCAGTTCCCGCAGCCTAGGCCTTACATGTTCCCACCGAGGTAGTCCCATTAACAGTCTGGCTGCTGCATTCTGCACTAGCTGCAGTTTCCGAGTTCGGTACAGGGGCAGCCGCATGTAGAGGGCATTACAGTAGTCTAACCTCGAGGTGACCGTTGCATGGATCACTGTTGCCAAGTCGCCGCGTTCCAGGAAGGGGGCCAACTACCTCGCCCGCCTAAGATGAAAAAAGGCGGATTTAGCAGTGGCTGCTATCTGGGCCTCTATTGTCAGGGAAGACTCCAGTAGCACTCCCAAGCTCCTGACCCTGCGCACTGGGACCAGTGGCGCACCATCAAAAGCTGGCAGGGAGATCCCCCCCAGCCCGCCACGGGCTAGGCAAAGGACCTCTGTCTTTGCTGGGTTCAATTTCAGCCCACTCAGCCTAAGCCAATCTGCCACGGCTTGCAACGCCTGGTCCAGATTCTCTGGGACATCATCAGTTCAGCCGTCCATCAATAGATAGAGCTGGGTGTCATCAGCATACTGGTGACAACCCAGCCCATATCTCTGAGCAATCTGGGCAAGGGGGCGCATGTAGATGTTAAACAACATCGGGGAGAGAACAGCCCCCTGGGGCACCCCACAATTAAGTAGGTGTCTCTGGGAAAGTTCTCCCCCAATCACCACCCTCTGTCCCCGACCCTCAAGGATAGAGGAAAGCCACTGCAAGGCTGACCCCTGAATCCCTGCGTCGGCGAGGCAGCGGGTCAGTAGTCGATGATCGACCATATCAAATGCTGCCGATAGGTCTAACAGCAACACTGCCATACCGCCTCGATCTAGATGTCGCCGGAGATCATCCATGAGGGCGACCAACACTGTCTCTGTCCCATGGCCCGGGCAGAAACCAGACTGGAATGGATCTAAAGTGGAAGCATCATCACTGCAACTGCAATGCCACAGCCCTCTCTATCACTTTGCCCAAAAAGGGCAAATTTGAAACCGGCTGATAATGCACCAATACGGTTGGATCCGATGAAGTCTTTTTCAAAAGAGGGCTGACCACTGCCTCTTTCAGGGATGTTGGAAAAAGACCCTCTGAAAGAGATCTATTTATGATGTCCCATATAGGACATCTAAACTCCTCCCAGCAAGCTTTAATTAGCCAAGAGGGGCATGGGTCCAGATCACAAATTGTTGGGCGTGCAGCAGAAAGGATTCTGTCAACTTCCTCCAAGCTGAATGGGTCAAAACAATCCAGGATCAAACCAGAAGACAGACACGGGGCCTCGAGTTCACATGCTGTATCCAATATGGCAGGGCAGTCGTGGCGGAGCGTCTGGACCTTGTCTGCAAAAAATTTCGCAAAAGCCTCACAGCCTATCTTTAATTCCTTATCATTTGGCTTGCTCTCTGGCAATTCAGTGAGATTCCGATTTTTCCTAAACAATTGTGCCGGGCGCGAATTTGCAGACGCAATCTTATCCGCAAAGTATATTTTCTTTGCTGCCTTGACTGCCATCTCATAGGACCTCATAAACTCCCTATAAGATGTTCTAGTCACTTCATCACGAGTAGGCTGCCATTGCCTCTCCAGTCGTCTGAGGCCTTGTTTCAGCTGGCGTAACTCCGGGGTATACTACGGAGCCAGCCTAGTCCAAGTTGCAGAGGGCACTGAGGTGCGATCTCATCAATGGCCCTGGAGAGCCGGCCATGACAGGTCTCAACCAGGTCATCGAGGGAATCACCAGAGGATCAGGGATCCCGTAAAGCCATTTGGAACCGTTCCGCGTCCATCTGGCTCCGCGGGGGAGCCATAATATGCTCGTCGCCTAAGCAGGTTTGACGTGGAGCATCCACACAAGCCCTGAGGGCAAGGTGGTCCGACCATGGCACCGCTTCCACGGTTATATTGTCCACCATAACCCTGGCCGCAAAGATCAAGTCTAACATGTGCCCAGCCTGGTGGGTGGGAGATGTAACAAATTGAGAGAGCCCTAGCATCGCCATGGATGACACTAGGTCCGTTGCCAAACTAGAGGCTGGGTCATCAACATGGACGTTGAAGTCACCCAGGATCAACAGCCTTGGGTGCTCCAACGCCCAGCCTGTTACAGCCTTGAGCAGGGACGGTAAGGCGTTGGCTGGTGTGCTAGGCGAACGGTACACCAGCCAAATCGCCAACCCCTCTCCAACTTCCCACGCCAGGCTGGCACATTCAATACCTTCGATCCTTGGGGCCGGGAGCGCCCTAAAGGAGTAAGCCTCTCGTATCAAAAATGCCACTCCTCTCCCCTGCCCGCTAGTCCGTGATTGGTGAAAGTCTGAGTAACCCGGGGGAGCTGTTTGTGAGAGGGCCACTGTATCTCCCTCTCGAACCCAGGTCTCAGTCACGCAAGCCAGGTCCATGTCCTGCTCAAGTAGGAACTCTCGAAGGACAGAGGTCTTATTGTTAATGGACCTGGCATTGCATAACACCAATGACGGAGGTGGGTCATCCAATCTGGTCCTACTGCCTGTCACCGTCAGGATGGGACACAGACTGGAAGGTGGTCGAGCACTAACTGGTCTTGACCCCCTTCCCTTATATTGTTGTCTGTTCCCACCGCCATACAATAGGTAAACCCAACAGTGTCCACTAATCCTTTTTCAAAATTCCTGGGAGCCTTCCCCTCGATGATGCCAGGGGTCACATGTATCTGTGTCATAAGTCACCTGGAGATGTGAATTTGATTATATTAAGGCCGATTTTTGACCACTTAGGTGTGTCTCTTGTGGTACCCCCTACCCAGCTGCTTCAGTCATCCCCGGACACCTGATCAGTGCTGGGCCCTTATATAGGCAAGATACACTGGTCATTTCTTGCTCCCCCTTCCCCTCATTGTCTTTGCTTTAGGGTTGCTGCTCCTGGATCCTTTGAGACTGGTAAAGTATCTGCCCTGTCTATGTTTTACCTTGTGTAATCCCCTATCCATTTTTCCTTGCTATTTTTCCTAGGACTGTATTTTTGTTAGTGTGATTTATCTCCTGTATGCCTCATCCATCTTCCTAATAAAAAGAAAACCTTATAGTTTACCATCCATCTCCTGGTTATTTAAGGTTTCTCCTGGGCAGACCAACTCCTGTATACACAGGTTATTGACCCCGGTCATTTTTGCCATCTTCGCCCACCTAAATATACTCCCCACACCTTATCAGAGGGCATTTTGGCTAACACTGCATATGAACTAATCCAGAGCTGGCTGCAACCCTCAGCTCCATTTTGGTGCCTTAACAGATGCAATTGTCTGGACTGGTAGCAAAAAGAACATTTGAGACTCAAGGCAGTTTACAGAGTACAGCAAGAGGGGTAAAATGTAATCATATAGTTTAGGACATCAAAGAATAATGCAATATGACTAGCAGTACCAAACTGAATGACAGTGCAAGCAACAATGTGACTGTATAGTATATAATGAACAAGTGCAAAAAAGCCAGGACACAAAATTAAATGGCAATGTGAACAGCAAACTGCCCAGGCTGGCATGATGCAAACAGTGCAGATTTTAGAATTAAAAAGGTACAAGGCAATGCAGAATCCATTTTCACATGAAGGTGCCTTTCCAAATTCGAGGCTTGCAGCCAGCAACAACGCTGCTAGGCTGCGTTAGCCTGTTTGCCGCCTGGGGAGGGAAGAGTCTGTGTGCGCCGTTTGGGCGCGCAAAGCTGTGGGCAGGGCCTGGCAGTCCTAACGGCCAGACCCCGCACTTTGCTGACAGTACTCAGGACGATTGGCCCTCCTGCCCGCCCTGTCTGTTATGTAGGCGATTGCTGGTTGCCACGTTTGGGGGGCCGGGTAGGAATTTTTTTACGCCCTGACTGATTGGCAGTTGCTGGGGTGTTTTTTGCCTACCTTACATAGCAGTGCAGTGGATTGTGGATTTGGCAATCAGGAGGTGCCGTTAAATAGGAGGTCACTTTGGTTGGCAGGTTTTTGGTGTTTAGGGCACTATGCAGCTAGGAGAGGACTGTGAAGCATCCCCCTTTTGGGGAATTAGGGGTCTGGCATGATCAACCTTGGGGTTTGGTGACCCGGGGTGTGGAGAATGCAGACTGTCCTGGAGGCTTGGCTAGAGGGTGCCTTTCTGTTGAGAGGTGCATCTGGGTTTGGGCCCTCTGGTGTGTGCCACCCTGCTGGGCCTGCCTGGCGGGAGCTGAGTCACGCAGCTCTGGCTGGGGGGCTGGGTCTCTCACCCGCTAATGGTAGGGGAGCGGTCGCGGTAACCCCTAGCCCTGGCCAGGCCGCTGATTCTTTATCTTTATCTTTGTCTGACTCTTTATTCCAATCTCAGGGGGCAATCTTTCTGCCTGACTACAGATCATTATAAGAATGCCATCCTGAAGATTTCTGTTGGTGTATTATTTATTTAAAACAGTTAATAGCCACCTTTTTTCCTTGTGGGACTCAATGATTATTAAAAACACAATAAAAACAATATGAATAAAACAGCAATTATAAATACACATGAATGTTCACTATTTTATGGGATGGTAGTACCAGGAAAGCTTTCAAACCTCCTCAAGCAGGCCATTCCACAAGGTGGGAACCACAACAGAGAATATATTGGTCGTTTTCGCACTCACCTTCCGCGACCCCCCTCTTCACCGCGCAGGATCTGCGCGGATTTCGCACTAAACGCTGCGGAGCAGCCAGAAAAGCCAGAAGCTCCCGTCGCAAAAGCCGCGCAAACACCAAACTGCTTTTTGGCGGTTTCAGTTTGAGCGGCTTTTGCGCTGGGAGCTTCCGGCTTTTCTGGCTGCTCCGCAGCGTTTAGTGCAAAATCCGCGCAGATCCTGCGCGGTGAAGAGGGGGGTCGCGCCAGCGGAAGGTGAGTGCGAAAACGACCAGAATATGGGCAGACAGTTGGCAACCTTCAAAAGGTTGTTTTGGATGAGAACAGCTGCTGTGGCAGAGCATAGCAGTACAGCTAGTGTTATAGGAGAGCCAGTTTGGTGTAGTGGTTAAGTGCACGGACTCTTATCTGGGAGAACCAGGTTTGATTCCCCACTCCTCCACTTGCACCTGCTGAGATGGCCTTTGGTCAGCCATAGCTCTGGCAGAGGTTGTCCTTGAAAGGGCAGCTTCTGTGAGAGCCCTCTCAGCACCACCCACCTCACAGGGTGGCTGTTGTGGGGGAGGAAGGTAAAGGAGATTGTGAGCCACTCTGAGACTCTTCGGAGTGGAGGGCGGGATATAAATCCAATATCTTCTTCTTCTTCTTCTTCTTCTTCTATGGGACCTTGCCCATAAAAGGGTCTTGTAAATGATAATCAGTACCTTGAACTGAGCCCAGTATGTGATCAGTAGCCAATCGAGTGACTGCAGAATGTATGTGACATATATGTTCTGCCTGGCACTCACCAGTAACCAGGCTGCCACATTCTGTATAAACTGTTTTTCATGCTGTTTGTTGCTCAGGGGTTATGTACAATTGCCATTCTTCATGGCCAGCCAGTTAGATGGCCTCCTTGGTTTGATGTGGAAATACACAAGCAAAGCAAAAGATAAGCGGACACTTACGGTTTGTGGCCATTTCCAACAGCCCTTTTAAGGCTTGGTAAAGGGAATATTAATGAACAGCCTTTTGTCCATATAAGTAAATGGAGTTAAACTGTGACCCTCGTTTAAGTTTATTCCAAGTGGTGATGTCATATCTGGCACCTAAGGCAAGTTCCTGCAGTTTTACAATCAAGACTCTGAACTAGATGTTGTGTGTTTCCATGTAAACTATTAGGTTGTATTCACAAATTAGGATTCAATTAATTTCCTTGCATTTTTATGCCTTCATTATGCCTCGGCGGGGAGGGTGGGATATAAATAAAAGCTTATTATTATTATTATTATTATTATTATTATTATTTATTTTGAACATAAAATCTATGAGTATTTGATATAAAAATCTACTTTCTGTCCTGCATGAATGATATTCATAAATGACTTATGCTCCATGCCAAAAGGCATTACGTTCAGCAGAATTGAAGGGAAAAGTCTTTCCTGGACTGCACCGCTTCAGACTGCAAGACACAGAATAATAACATCATTAAATGCTACCTCACCAAAAGTCCTTCCCAAGTTTGTTTAGCTTTCTTCCTGACATGTTCTGGTCATATAAATAGAGAAGGCTTTTTTTAAAAAAAATAGCATTCCCACATTTGCAACCTCACATGGTACAATCCAAAAAAAGTTTTAGTGCTTAACTCAGTGTACAGACTGACATCGCTTGTGAAAATGAGTGCAGCATTTAGACACAGGCAGTTTTATAGCATCCCAAGCATACGCATGGTTCAGAAGGTCAGGCATTGCCACAGTATTTTTCCTGTTATTTTAGAATGTTTGTGTGTTATGGTTGACCTCAGTGACATTGCATTTGGTTTCAGTTATTTTTTTCTTGGGGTTTGGCTTTTAAGAATGGCACATTTCAAGAAAAATCTAACATGCTGCACAGTTTGTGGCAATTCAGGGTTGAGATCAATTTAAGGCTGGAAAATTTAGAAAGGGCCAGGTCCTCCCCCCCACCCCCCGCTTTAATTTTTAAGTGTGTTGGCAAGTTTTGTTTTTCTCCCTCTACAAGAATTTTGAATCCATTTACCCCTAAATAGAATGAGCCAAAATTATTACACATAGAGAGAAAAACAAAACAAAGCTGGCATTAAAAGCACAATGACGGGAGTATTGTAGGAGCTCCATATTTTGGAGATGGAACTCAATTGTTGCTCAAAACCTCCCATTTCTTAGTGGTTAGGATTCACAACCAAACCAACCTTGACGTAGAAATGAAGTCCAAAGATCGTTTGGTTAAAGACAGGAAAAGGGCTATGTCTGCTGTTCAACACAATGACCCTTCAAATCCCAAATACAGAACATTATTTGAAATTCTATTTCACTTACTGCTTGATGTACTTTTTGACTATGACCTAGGGTTGCCAGGTTCGACTCAAGAAATATCTGGGGACTTTGAGGTGGAGCCAGGAGACTTTGGGGGTGGAGCCAGGAGCAAGGTTGTGACAAGCATGATTGAACTCTGAAAGGAGTTCTGGCCATCACATTTAAAGTGATAACATGCCTTTTAAATGCCTTCCCTCCTTTTGGAAATAATGGATAGGGGCACCTTCTTTTGGGCTCATAGATTGGACCTCCTGGTCCAATCTTTTTGAAATTTGGGGGGTGTTTTGAGGAGATACACCAGGTGCCATGCTGAAAATTTGGTGCATCTACCTCAAAAGATAGGTGGGCCCCAAGTCCCAGATACCCATGAATTGCTTCTCCATTATTCCCTATGGGAACCTGTCTCCATAGGGTATGATTGAGTGCTCAGCAAACATTTCCCTCTCCCACAGCATTCTGATGACCATGAAGTGGGGGGAGGGCCTTCATACTGAGGGCTCCCCTGTCCCCAACTGGGGACTGGCAACCCTATGACCCCTCAGCTCCTCAAAATGAAACCACCAGGGAAATTAATTTAAATGCTGTTGTAAGTAGAGTGTAGCACTTGTTCTAAGAAGTCCTTGGTATAACAGTGCCATCTTAAGCAAATCTACTCAGATACCTGCTCTTCAATGGTACTTACTCCAAGGGCAGTGTTCTTAGGATTGCGCTGTGGATCTCCCATTCAGCCACTATGTGATCTTGAGTTTTCTTTCAGTCAAACACACACTCACCCCAAGGCTGTGATACAATGGGAAAATATCCTTCTTGTCTAGATGTCTTTTAAAAGGAATTAGACAGATTTGTGGAGGATAGGCTACTTTACATGGTGATTATAGGGAAACTACATTCAGAGGCAATAAACCTCTGAACTAGGGTTGCCAAGTCCAATTAAAGAAAAATCTGGGGACTTTGGGGGTGGAGCCAGGAGACTTTGGGGGTGGAGCCAGAAGACATTGGGGGTGGAGCCAAGAACAAGGATGTGACAAGCATAATTGAACTCCAAGGGAGTTCTTGCCATCACATTTAAAGAGACAGCACACCTTTTAAAATGCCTTTCTTCCATAGGAAATAATTAAGGATAGGGGCACCATATTTGGGGGCTCATAGAATTGGACCCTCTGGTCCAATCGTTTTGAAACTTGGGGGGTATTTTGGGGAGAGGCTCTAGATGCTATACTAAAAATTTGGTGCCTCTACCTCAAAAAATATCCCCCCCAGAGCCCCCAATACCCACGGATCAATTTCCTATTATTCCCTATGGGAATCGTTCTCCATAGGGAATAATAGAGTGCCTAGTAGACATTTCCCTCCCCCCCACGCTTTCTAAAGGGGGGGAGGGCCTCCAAACTAGGGAATCCCCTGCCCCCTCCCTCTCTCACACACACACTTACCAGATCTTCCTCCGGACAACTCTACTTCCTGTGAAAATGAAAGCAAAAGAAAGGGAGGGGCCGTTCTCAGAAGCCCTTTCTGCTTCCTGCCCAGCCTTAAAGGGGCAGACATTTTGCAAACGACTCAGGAGCTCTACAACATAAAGCCTAAAGGTATGTTCTCCCCCCCCTCCACCCCCCACCCCCGCTTCCAGAGTTTTGAAGAGCGGGAGATGAGGCTGCGAACCCAGAAGTCTCCCGCCAGAGCGGGAGGTTTGGGAAGCCTACTCTGAACACTGGTTCTAGGAAGCAACATCAGCAGAAGGCCTTGACACTTACTCTGTATGTTGGTCCTCTAGATTCACTGGGTGGCCACTGTGTAAAACAGACAAGATAGGCCCCTGGTCTAATTCAGCAAGGTGGTTCTTATGTTCTTTTGCTTAAATCACCCAGGGCTTTTTAAATAGCAGGAACTCCTTTGCATATTAGGCCACACTCCCTAATGCAGCCAATCATCCGAGAGCTTACAGGGCTGTTAGTACAGGGCCTACTGTAAGCTCTAGGAGGACTGGCTACATCAGGGGTGTGTAGTCTAATATGCAAAGGAGTTGATGCTACAAAAAAACCCCGTTTATCACAAATGTGACAAATAAGGTGGTGAAGATATTGAGCATTTCTCATTGGCCTGGATCTAATGATGTATGAGAGGAAAGGAGAATACACTTAATGCAGTTCTGCTTGCCCAAGTCTTACCGCAGTGGTTTCAGCAAAACATAGCAATGTGCAAATGGAGCAATGGAATGTATAACAGATGGCTCACCTGATTTCATCTAATTAGGTTGAAATTGTCTCATGAGAAAAATACTGTTATAATGTCTTGTACACATTAAAAAGATGGTGGGACTACAATTGCTTTTACTTAGTGCAAGCAGACATTGAGGAGTAATTTTAGTGCTTCCACTTGTGCAAGGAATTTTGCACACATGGAGATCTTCCACAGGATCTAATGCATTAATTTTGAAGAAAATTCTGAGTTTGGATCCTGAACATCTGGCCTAATCAATATGTGTTCTTTAACTTCAGTCTATCTTTGAAGCACATAAGGACATGCTAAACTGAACACACAAGACAAGAGACTTGTGTACTCCACTGTGTGGGATAGAGTTATTTGATTAACTACTGGTTGTTGATAATGTCAGTTGAATGACTTCCATTCCTTACTCCCTTTTCCCAGAATGTCATTGGTGCAACTTGACATTAGCCACACCCAGCACCCACTAAGTATTAGACCTGAGATACAGACAAAGAGCTTTAAGATCATAGCCTGGCCTGGAGCATCTCCCCTGCCCCCCTCTTTTTTCTTTTTCTTTTTGCTTTCAAATGTCCAGCCTGGTGAAGAGTTCTCAATTACCTGAAGGTTATACATTATGTTGTTATTTTGGCTGGCCTTAATAAAAGATATTACATGCTTTTTGTTTGGGGCTGGCAGCAGAAGAGATCATACAGTATAAAAATATCTATGGCCAAAGTTATGCACTTTTAAAGTTCCATGAGTATCACTGGAGGAGTTTAGCAGCCAAATTATCCCACTGACATCAGTGGAACTTTAAAAATCCTGGATGCAGGCCATTCCTGTACAGTAATATTTGGTGAGTTCCCTACTTTTGGGAGGATTAGAGGTCATAAAAATTTATTTCCTTTTTTCCAATAGTCAAAAGATGATAAAAGTATGGCTTGGAAGTCTAAAGAGAAAACAAGGATGTGTGCTTTTTTCTTTACTTAAAAAAAAAACACCTGCATTCTGCTGCCCAGTTAAACAAAGGCTCAGTTGATTTGTTTAACTGAGGCCCCATTAAAGCAGATTTCATTCTGGGTCACCTGGAGTTTAAAAAGTCCAGGAAGAGTGCAGAGGAAATATTTTGTTATGCGCTGCTTGCAGACCTCTGCAGGGGCTCAGGAGTAAATGAGCTATTGTGCACAAAGGGCTGGAAGTCTTGGCTACAACCCTTGATATGGAGGAGGCTTTGAAGCTAATCAGAACAAATCTGTTCTTTACTGGCTCACCCAGACAAGCTGAAAGGAATAGCTCCTGGGGAAAGCAGGATGCAGACATATTATTTATTATTCAGTTCATACCCTACTTGAAGCAGCTTGACTTGGGATTTTGATATTTGTCTCTATTTTGTTCTTTGGTGTAGTGTGTTAAGTAGTGACTTCCACTTCTGGCACAGGCTCCCTATTCTTGCCTCCATGTATGCAGGGGTCAGCACTGGAGGCAACTGAAGAATGGTTGTGAGTTCTCTTTTTGGGAATGCTCCAGAGTCCACTCTTACTCCTCCAACTCCAAAGGCATGTACAAAGAAGGTACTAGTGGCTTCTGTCCACAATGACATGTCTCTGATTTCCTTCTCTCTCACCAGTAGTATTCTGTAGGTAAATGTAGTGTTCTGTATTAGGGCCAATAAGAAGCTGCAGATAGTACCAATCCAGCCCTCCTGCTAAGTGCTTTAAGTTATCTGCTCATTATAATGTCTTTGTTTTATTGCTGGATAGTTAATTTGTTTTTTTACTGGATATGTTATTCTGTGTTTTAGATGATTGTTTGAAATTACTGTTGTGTACCTGTTGTTCTGCCCAGTATGCCTTTAGGTGGGATTGAAATGTCTAAAATAAGTAGTACAAGATGGCAAGTACAGGGATGAAACTGAAAATAGACCCACCAATGCACTGCCATTTGTGAAGTATTTGAGGTTTGGTTTTTATTTTTTAAACCATCTGTTTCTATTATATTGTTATTCTGTAAACCTTCCAAGGAGTTCAGAGCATCCCCCGTGCTTGCTCCTTTTTAACTGGAGATGGCAGGGATTGAACATGGGGCCTTCTGAAGAAGCTCTTCCATTTAACCACAGCCCTACCCTAAACCAATTAACTGTTAGATAGGGAGGAAAACTGTTAGATAGGGAGGGGATAAAGCTGGCCTGCTTCATTCTCCAACAACTAATTATTGGTTTTTGAAGAGTGCTCCAGATTTACAGCCCTAGCAGCTGGTCAGGAAAAGTAATTTATACAAGCAGCATCCATTTTTGTATGAAATTCATCATCTGTCTAGAGTTCTTTCTATTTGCATACCATTCCCAGTTAGATTGTGCATAGGAAATGTATTTATTTTCTTTTTTCAGATGTTGACGTTAGGCATTCCTTTCCAAACCTGAAACATGTACAGATTTACCATTTGATTGTGTAGCATTTGGTGGAAAGCTCAAATGAGAAGCTTTCTTACTAATCATTGTTTGTCCTTCAAATGCATATAAAATATATGTTTATTTTCTCCATCATGTCAAGAATCTGGTGAAGATAAGAACTGAAAAATGTCCATCAACTGAAGAATCCCGTGGGCAGTTTTTCTTTTTTTTACAGGGTGGTATCTGATCATGTTTTAGGCCTTCATAGACTCAACAGAGATGAGAAATAGACAGTCTCCTGATGGATCCCACAGATCAATCACGTCAGGAATGTTGATGCCCCTCTAAAGGTTTTTGCCACAGAAGTCTCTACATTAACATGGTATGACTTGTTGAAAGGCTTTTTGCTGCTGTGGCTCAAACACAAAAAAATAGCAAGGATGCTGGTCATAATGGAGGCGTAATGGAGCTGTATAAATAAATGGACGCCTGTCATGTGCATCTGGCTTTTGTCACTGGCAATATCCTCTCATTTTCATGACCACTAGGACTCACTAAGGTTTTATTTAAATAACTTTGCTGAGTTTTAGTTGGCTTGGATCAGCCTCAGACTCCATGATGGTATGTGCCTTTGCTTTCCTTTTCATGCTAAGTTTAAAAGGTGAAGGGTTTTCTCCATATTTTCCTTTGTAATGACATGACAAATTACAGTGTAGACATTTACACTAATTGGTTGGTTCATTAAATGAAACTTTTCACTCTCTCCAAAGGAATCTTGTTAGCATAAACAATTGATCAAATGGGATTGGAAAAATGAATGGAGGCCACATATGCCCATAATATGTCTAGATGTTGCACCAAACAGTGCTTCTTAAACTTCCCTAAATTGTGCTAATCTCGAGTGGAAGTTGTGGGACAAAAGCAGGGAAGAGTATTGTCCCCATTCTTCTGGAAATCCTTAAAAATGTGCTAAGTGTATGCAAAGAATAAAAGAGTTTGTGATAACTTTGATATATTCTCAGTGATATGGATTTTAGGCTTTGTCCTGACAATAGCAGCCTTCATGCAAATACCTTAGGAAGATGTGGGGCTCCCAGTCCAGCAACACATATAAAATTCCCCATTTATGAAAATCAGTGGCCATCAGTATGAGCATCATGGCCTTTTTACAAGTCACTCAACCAAACTCACAAAAGCCTGTGTTCACAAAAACGCTACACAAATGAATTGTCACAGTGACTTTACTCAATGTATTACCCAAACTCTGAATCATGTGAAGCTGTAAGGCTGAGTAAAATTGTTAATCGGGACCCTGAAAGGAATCTGTATACAAACTTTTCATTATATGAGTTGTAAGCCAAAATGCCCTCAAAAGAGGTTGGGGAATTGACAGGTGGGCACCTTTGGCTTAAAAAGGATCTAGAATCTATGTATACAAGATTCCACTTCCAGAAATTATTGCTAAATTTACCAAGGACACTAATTAAGTAAAACAATTAAAATTTATTACAGAAAAATATAGAACACACACATACAAGATAATAGACTCATATAACATACATACAGACCTAATAAAAACAGAGAGAAATGCATAGAGGTAATGGGCAGACTTGGCCCTGGTTACCTGATGGGACTTCCAGGTAACAATGGGCCAAAGGGAGAGGATCCAGAATGACCATTAAGGGAAAGAATGGGAGAAATTATTGGAGTGGAGATGATTAAAAGGCTATCAAAACTTATCTAAAAGGTGACAATAGATGGCCAAATTGCTACCTAAGGTAACACCCTATCTATACAAAGAAACTCGGCTCTGGGTGAAGATGCTCTTCCTCTTCTTCATTCCTCTACTGGCACAATCCTTTGTCTTGGGTTCCGTTGGACAAAGGCTTAGGCAGTCTGACATGATCCAAGCCTAAAATAAGCTTGATTGCCTTATGCATAGGTGACATCTGTTGAGTACATGAGCCTCCCACTTCACTGTAATGGAGTCTGGCACTGCAGGAAGATAGCTGCTGGTGATGTTAGCCTTCCCATATGGATTCTATGGTCAAGGCTGGAAACCGCTTGCCCGGATAGTTCCTGGTGGCGCAACTTCTTCCACTGCAATGGCCAAGATGGTGCACGCACAGAGCGGCTGGAAACCCATCTGTTCTCCTGGTTAGCACTCTTCCAGAGACACGGAGTGCTGCTGCAAGTTAGTACTCACATAAGTTAGTACTCACATAAGTCCCTTACAGACTGGTAGACAAAACCCACGTTCTCCTGGCAGGTGTGTGTGAGTTGAGTCTCCAGGCACCCTGGCAACCAAATGGGTGACTACGATGTTCTGAAATTAGGGGTCTTTTCTCACTGAGTATGAAATGTTTGTGCTGGATAGACTTTTTTCCCTGAAGGAGATAAGACTTACCTGATGAAGGGCCATGGACTGAAACACGCTTCATATCCGGAAATCGCGTAGTGTGTAGTTATATTTTGAGGCTACTATACATCACATCATTCTTCAAGAATATTGACTCATGTGGAGATAACATTGAGCATTGAAAAGAGACTGCTTGTTTGTAAGGACTTTATTACAAGGAGATTTTTTGTAGCAAGGACTGTAACTATATAAAATATTTGTAAGCATTTGTATGTACTTGTTAATTATGCCTTTTTGAATTTTGAATATTGCATATTAATTCATTTGTGTAGTGTTTTTGTGAACACAGGCTTTTGTGAGTTTGGTTGAGTCATTTACACTGTATTCCCCCTCCTATTACATTTGAGTAGTACTTTTTACAAGTCACTGCAGTGTTGCACATCATGCACACTGTATGTTTAGTCCCAACATGAAAATGTTAGTTCTCAAAGAATGAACATTTTTCTTACATCTTCTACCATGCATTTTGACGAAAGAGACACTTATGACAGAGGGAATCTCCTTAGGCTGGGGAAAGGCTTCAGATTTTGCTCAGTGGTGGTAAAACAGGGGTAGGACCCATAATCCATTCCTATAGCTTTGGGAGTGCTGTCAGGCCATGATCCCAGCAGTGGCCCTTCTCACCTCTGTGATGGCCATGTATGTTTCAATGGCAGTTGAACTGGCCTTCAGAGAGCTATTTCTTTTGTCCAATTCAGATTTTTCTACCTTTGAAGTCCTACTCTCAGCTCACTCCTATTTTTTCCTCTGGAATTAAAATTGTGAGACATATTCTGAATTTATGAACAATCAACAAGAAAACTTTAATCTTTGGTCATTAATGAAAGTTCAGAATTTTCCGCTATGAAGGAGAAAAATCTCATTTTCTCGCTTTGGTGATTTTAGATACCCAAAACCAGGGTCTTTTTTGTAGAAAAAGCCCAGCCAGAACTCATTTGCATATTAGGCCACACCCCCTGATGTCACCATTGTTTTACACAGTTTTTTGTAGAAAAAGTCCAGCAGTAATTCATTTGCATATTAGGCCACTCCCCCTGATGCCAAGCCAGCCGGAACAGCATTCCTGTGCATTCCTGCTCAAAAAAAGCCCTGCCTAAACCATATTCCATTTCCTTAGCTTGCTGACGATCTGCTGCAGCATCTCTGCCACCTTTAATAACAGGAGAAGTTATAGCTAATTGAGGACCTTGGATAAATTTAGGCCCTGTAGAAAACTGAAAAGCAAAAACCTAGTACTTTCTGACAAGCCAGTATAGCCAGGTTCTGGAACATAAGACATTTAGGCCATAATTATTTTGCCTTTCCCCTTCTTTTCTGCTGAGGTAATTGGAATAGGCAGAAAAGTCTTGGGAGTGCTTTTCTAAAGCCTTGGTTATTTTAATGTTGTTGCTAACATATTCAGAGTGCAACTTCCATATTACTTTGGCATTTCAAAGAAGTGAAGCACAGGAAGCACACTTCTGTTGAGAAGGAAGTAGATTCTTTAGGATATCAAATATGGGCATTTGAGACTGAAGGACACATATGACTCTCCCTGCTCTCCTCATAGTCTGATGTTGAGTCAGTGCTTTGACTCTTATATTCTAACTTTGTTGCAGACTTGAAATCAGAGTTGTTACTCTATGAGGAAAGAATCATTATTATAGAATCATTTTGGAAATTGCCAGAGGACGTGCTCCAGTACTCATTGTGCCATATATTTCATTTGTGACCTTCAGCACATCACTCTGTGCTGTGATCAGCTATGTAATGGCTGAAGCAGCTGCACCATATGTTAACTGTCATAGTCAGTCCTGGGCCAACCCTGTTATTATGGTTCCTGTGGGGAGGAAACAGAAATGGGGTGTGGTGACCATATCGAAGCCAAGACGAACTCTTTGTGCCCTAAAATATATGATAGCAGATGTAAGAAAAATGTTGCTTCCAACCTAATCTTTCTGCGTATAACAGGAGCCACACATAGTGCCTGCTGTGGTCTCCAAGGTCCAAATCATGCCTTGTAACACAACCCTGAACAGTACCATAGGTTCCTGCTGTGTGTGCATTTCCCCCGAGCCAGGGTGTCATAATTCGTAAGCTAATAACTAATTAAACTGTCTTGCATTTGTTAACAGGAGATTTCCAAGCAACACATTATATAATTCCTCTGTCCAGCCATCTGTGGAATGCAGACTCTTGTAAAGGGACAACACCAGCTGTTTTAGCACAGCATCAGAGCCATTTCCAACAGGAAGCAGAAATGCACATCACTTTTAATGAAGGAACTAGAGAGGAAAGATTTGATTAGAGTTAACTGAAAACTGAACTCAACAGCTGAAAGAAAATGCCTGTATTTGCAGGAAGCTTTTAAGAGTGGAAAAAACTTCTCTAAAAGCTTCTGTGATATGTCCAAGTTAAGGACTCCATCAAGCAACACTACAGTGGTTCAGTTTCTCCAAAAGAGTGAAGTTTAAGATGCATAATTGCAGGGCTTTTTTGCAGAAAAGGCCCACCAGGAACTCATTAGCATATTAGGCCACACCTCTGATATCTTCATTTGCATACTAGGCCACACCCATTGTTTCAGGAACTGATTAGTGTATTAGGCCACACCCTCTGACATCACAAGAAATGTGGTCATCCAACCATGCCCACCTCAAAGTTTCTGGTGATTGATACTGGAAGTTTTAGGGTAAAGACACTATAGTCACTCCAGCAGACAAACACTGCATGTACCTTAGCTTTAAAGCAGTTTCCAACACAGTTACCAGAAGTTGCCATGTGCTAATTTTTTAAATGGAGGAAACAGAACACTGAGAAACTCAGGACTGTGTGGTGTTTAAATTTCTGAACAAGCTCTGAGGAATAAAAGAAACTTACAGATACAAGACCATAGAAGAATTTTTCATATACCTTCAAAAGGTGGGAAATTAATTATAAAGCAAAATGTAAAAAGGGAAATCATGTTTCATTTAAAATCACAGGCCCCGTCCCCAAATATTCCATAAAACCTGGCTCTTTGGCTCTGTGATAAGGATCTTAATAACACCCTAGCAATTGTGGAATTTGTCTCAGTCCTTGTATTTTAAAAAATGAAATAAGTGTCTTCTGCTCAAGAAATCAATGAGCTTCTAAGGGTATGAAAGAAAAAGGAAAGAAAATCATAAGGCACTAATATTGATGGAAAACACCAATGTATATGAAAAAATGAAACGTGAGGGGAGAAATTAATACTTCTAAAACAGTTATTTGAATATTTAAAACTGTTTACAAAGGCTGAATACTTTAGGATAGGAAGCTCACTCAGTAAGTAAAGGGGTACCTGAAGGAGATAGCTAAATATATCTCTTTTAAAAAGAGAGAACATTCACAACCATGACTATAGATCATCCAAATAGTTGTTTAACACCATCTCCCCAAAGCAAAAGAAAGAAACATAGAGTAATGGCTGTGACAAAAGTGGATATAACCAGGTATTAAGAACCATTGAAAGCATAGTGACACAAAGGTCAGTGGAAAGAACTCTGAAGAGGGAAGGTAATAATTATACTAATAATATAAAAAAGAAATAATGCAAAACTTCTGAGAATAGCTCAAGGAATTAAGATACACACAAACACAAACATCCAGAGCAGCCAAAATTAACACAGCACACACACACAAAATTGTAATCTCACTGGAGCAATTTTCTCAGGAGAGTTGTTGAATCTAACCAAGACTAACACAAGGAAACCAATCTATTTTACAACTTCCCTCACAAAATTCCCCAACACAAAGGGCTTTAAAACTGAATGCAAAACAACCAGAGAGTTTCTCAAGAATGCAGAACAGAGGCTCTCTTATTTTTCCAAAGACAGACTCAAAGACAGACTCATGCAGGCTCCTGCAGAAATTCGAAGGCACATACCTTCCAAAAAGCAAGCCCTTCCCCAGCTGCTTCTAGCCTTCCCAAGTGGAAAGGTGTAATGTACTGAAGTTGGAGACGTTCAGATGGCAACATGTTTTATTAGCGAGTACATCACAAAGACAACATGGCGGGGCCAGGTCCCCTGTTATATACATTTTCCAGAACAACCTTCTTCCTGGTCAGGTCCAATTCTTGCCAGTTAAACTTCCCGCCACTGATGGTCATAGGCGGGCTGCGTTTGTCCCTTCCAGGCACAGCCCACAGGTGCACTGTGCTGTACTTTCCGGGACGAACGCCAGACACAACACTCCTCCCCCTCTAGTTCAAGATACATAGTATTTCAATTGAGTGGGTAGCTACCGTTCTCTGGGTAACTGCCGAGGTTCGATCTAGGGAGATGGGGCTGCTGCCTGGGGTTCTGTAACCACTAGTTCCTTGCTTTGGGCTGCGGTCAGCAGAGTGTTGTCTCGATCTTGAGGAGGTATCTCCCCTGCCCTGTAAGGCTCCTCCGCACATGAACCTGGCGAGCTCGGCAGGGTTGCTTCTTGTGGTGGCCCCATGCTCTCCCCATTCCCCACTCCCCCGGCCCTGCCAGTTCCTCTGGCAGGGTGCAGCAGTGGAGTTGAGACCTCGTATGAGCGAGACCCAGTGAGCCGCAGCACCTGAATTGGTATCCACTTTGGCCCACTCGCAAAGTTCTTTGCATAGACCGGATTCCCTGGAAAGAGCCCCCTAGTGGCCTCCCTGATCTTGGGGGAGCTGCGGAGGTCCGGGGCCTGGTCGAAGTGTAACCTATCTAGCCGGGTGGTCAACCGCCTGCCCATGAGTAACTTGGCAGGGCTTACACCCGTAGCCAGGTTGGGGTTGATCCTGTTCCCAAACAGGAAGGCGGACAGTCGGTGGTCCCAATCCCCTTGGACTATGCGACCCAGGGCCTCCTTGGTTGTGCGAACCATGCGCTCCACTTGGTCGTTAGTGGCCGGGTGAAAGGGAGTGGACCGTATGCGGTGGATGAGGTACCTATTCAGGAATTTCTGAAACTCCCAGGAGGTAAATGCGGTGCCGTTGTCCATCACTATGGTGTCAGGGATTCCGTGGGTGCAAAAAACCCTCCGTAAAACTCTGACTGCGGCCGCAGTGGAGGTGGAAGCAACTGGGATGACCTCCAGCCACTTTGTGTAAGCATCTGCCAAGATAAAGAATATTTGCCCCTGGTATGGTCCCGCAAAGTTTAAGTGTAGCCGGGACCACAGCACCTGATTGGATTCCCAGTGGTGAACGGGGGCACCGGGCAGATTCGGCCAGGACTCTTGGCAGGGCAGGCACCTCCCAAGCCACATCTCTATCTCTTCATCCATTCCTGGCCACTATACATAGCTCTGCACCAGGGGCATAGCTAGGGCTTTGGGGGCCTGGGGCTCAAGATTTATGTGGGCCCCCCTATGTGTGTGCACGCCGCCAGAAACAGGATATGATGTCACTTCCGGTGATGTCACTTCCGCAAGATGGCCACCACTTGCGAGGGAGCCCTGCTGGAAACAGGAAGTGATGTAACTCCCCCAAAATGGCCACCACTTGTGTGGGGGGGAAACAGGAAGTGGTGTCACTTTGGGGGCGGCACCCCCCCCCCAAGATGGCACTGCTGGTGCGATCTAGGTCATGTGATTGATAACCTAATTACCCCACCACACCATGTGACAGGGAGAAATGCCACAAGCAGCCTGCTGGCCCAGCTGTTCTCCCAGATAAGAGTCTGCACACTTAACCACTACACCAAACTAGCACCAAAAGCAAAGAATATTAAACAATGCCAGTTATATTACTCTTAATATATGACCATAATGAAATGAAGAGACATCAAATGCTGCAGTAAAGACTATTACATGTGTTCATACCATTCATGCTGTCTTAAATAATTAATTTTAATTTATTGCCTTAATTGTTTTAACTATTCTGATGTTTTACTGTTGGTTTTAATCAGGCCTCGGATTCAGCGGGAGCTCACAGGAGCACAGCTCCTGAACCTTTCTGACAGTTCCACCTCCTCCTTCCCACCTTGTCCACTGAATAGTAGGTGCAGCTGCATAACATCCTTGGATGAGCTCCACCACCTATTTTTCTACAAAGTGACCCCTGGTTTTAATGTTTCAGCATGTTGGAATCCGCCCTGAGCCCTCTATGGGAAAGGGCGGACTATAAATGTACAAAATAAATAAATAAATATTACAAAAGTATAAAATGATGCAGTAAAAATAGGATAATACAATGAACTTTTAATACATACCATCATTCCAAAGTGGCATAGGCTGCAGTCCTGTTGCCTTTATAAAAGTGCTTACATTAAAAGCATAGTTATTTGTTACAAGCTCATATTAAGTAACACTGACTATATGAAGCTCATGCTAGATATGAAATGCCTTTACTATACCATGTAATCTACCTTGGGTCTCAGGGAGAAAGGAAGGCTACAAATAAGAAAACAAACAATAAATTTGCAGCAAATACAGAAACAAATAGAAGCAGAACATCGCAGTTCTAAGCAATTCGAATAATGCAGACGTCTGAACGGTGGTCACAGGTTGAAGTATACGAATAAGCTATTGCGATTACAGCTGAAGACCCCTGTTCCCGTTAGAGCGTCGAGGGAACAGAAACGCACCAACTAGCCAGCAGCGGGATATCTTTTTATTTCCCGCGACCAAGAAAGAGGCTTCCGCGATCATCGCTTTGCCTTGTCTGGGGACCTGTACTACGTCATTACGACGGACATGCGCAGAAAACACAGAAGAGGTGAAGCAATGGGTGGACTAGATAAATACGGGACATTGCAGAGGGGTTTCCTTTCTTTTTGCCAGGCCTTTGAGCCTTAGCGAAGGTAGGCCTGCCTGAGCCTTCTTCGTATTCGTCGGGCTTGCGGCGCGGTAAGGCAGCCCCGCTCTTTTGCTCCCTGTTCGAAAATGACGCAGCGCAGCAACACGGCCATTGTTCGGGACCCCCCTTGGCAATGCGGGGACCCCCCAGACCTGGGGCGACCCGCCCCCCCTCCCTACACCACTGCTCTGCACCAGAGCTTTCATATGCACTATTCCAGGGTGCGTCTCGTGCAAGGCTTCGAGCACTTGCTTCTGGAATGGGAGAGGGACCACCACTCTGCTGCCCCAGAGAATGCACCCTTTGTGTAACAGTCTGAATTCAGCATCCAATATGCCCTTGGGCCAACCCCTCCCCACCCAGTCTGAAACGTGTGTAAGGATGCAGTCTCTGCCCGTGGACCTGGCTACCTCCACTGCATGGAGGGGCTGCTCCAGCAGAGACTCCAGGAGCATCACGTGGTGGACCAGGGCCAGATCCGGGTCCATCTCCGGCAGCGGAAGGTGGCTGAGGGCATCTGCGTGGCCCTTTGCTTTGCCGGGGCAGTAGACGAGCTTGTAAGTGTATGAGTTGAGGAACTCGTTCCACCGCAGGAGCCGCAGTGTCAGGATCTGCGGTGTCTGGCGGTCTGGGGCGAGTAGCTGAGCAATGGCTTGTGGTCTGTGGCAATTGTGAAGCACCTACCATACGGGATGTCACTGAATTTGTATATGCCCACCACGATTGCCAATGCCTTCTTATCTAGTTGGGCGTAGTTGCGCTCAGCCTGTGTCAAAGTGTGAGAGTAGTAGGTCACGGGGACCTCTCTCCCGTCCGGGATTTGGTGGCCCAGGATGGCGCCCACTCCGTAAGGGGAAGCATTGCATGCTAAAATCATGGGGAGGGACTCGTCAAAATGGTGGAGTACCTCATTTGAAACCAAGAAGGCCATGACCTGCTTTTTCCCCCAGATTCATGGGGTGCCCTTATCTAGGAGTCTGTGTAGGGGTTTGGCCAGGGCTGCTTTGTGGGTTCAGGAGCCCCAAAAAGCTTTGTAGCACCACCCTGTAAGTGGGAGCCGGGGCCTGTACTATCGCCCTGGACTTGTTGGCCGTTGGGTGAATTCCCACAGCATCCACCACAAACCCCAGGAACTCCACCCTTGGCACCCCAAGCGAGCACTTCTCCCGCTTCACCTTGAGACCCACATTCTGGAAACGGCGGAGCACATCTCAAAGGTGGCAGCAGAACTCCTCAGCTTCGCATGCCGCTATCAAAATGTCATCGAAAAAGGGTTGTACTCCGGGAATCTCTTTAACGAGACAGTCCATTAGGCTTTGGAAAATTCCCAGAGCCATGCTGACCCCAAATTGTAGCCTCCGCACCTTGAAAGCACCCCGGTGCGTAACGATGGTCTGAGCCTCAGCCATTTGCTTATCCACCGGAAGTTGTTGGTATATTTGAGCCAAATCCAACTTCCCGAAAATCTTGGAACCGGCCAGGGAGGCGAGGACATGGCTGACCACTAGGACAGGGTATGGCTGGTCCTGTAGTGCTTTATTAATTGTGCATTTGTAGTCTGCACAGATGCTCACGTCCCCATTCGGCTTGACTGGGGTGACTATGGGGGTTTCCCAAGTGGCATGGGAGATGGGCTCTAGCACCCCTGGGCCATGAGGAGGTCCAGTTCGACTTCGATTTTTTACTTAAGTGCAAACGGAACCCGCTGAGCCTTCAGCCTTAAGGGCCTGACTGTGGGGTCCAGTTGCAATGTGATAGGTGGCCCCTTGTATGTTCCCAGAGCCCCGTCGAATACTTTTGGGAACTCCCGGTACACTTTGTCGAAATTGTGGTCCGCCCCTACAATTCTGATGCCCAAGGGCTTAAAGCAAGCCAATCCCAATAGGGTGGTGAGCCAGCGCTTCACCACAAGTATGTCCAGGGCCCCTTTAAAATTTTTGAACTTCACCCTAACTCTGGCCCACCCCCTGATCTGCACTGGATTCTTTGAAAGTTTTGCAATATGAATTCCGTGGGCTGCAGCGGGGCAGAGTTTACTGCCTGTTGTGGGGGCAGAGTTTACTGCGGTCTCCTCCGAAATAATGGAGATGGAAGATCCCGTGTCTAATTTCATCAGGCAGGGACCACCCTAGATCAAGACTTGCACTTTGACCTTGTCGGGGGTGTCCTGGGGCAAGTTCATTACCTGGATGCTGTTTGCGGCTGTTGTGTGTGTGTCTGTCGAGTCATGGTGTGCGGACTGGGGCCTCCTGTTGGGTCTGGCCCTGCAAGCTCAGGCGATGTGGCCCACTTTTCCGTAGCTTCTGAAGTCCGTGTTACGGTAGGGGCAGTCTCGGCGCTTGTGTGGGTCCCCACAGCTGGCGCACTTGGTGCTCAGTTTCTCCGCTGCCCGTGATCGGTTTAGTGTTTTCAGCCTGCTGCATGGCTGGCATTGAAGCTGATGTGCCCCTTCCTCATCGGAGCCGTCAGAGCTCGAGGCAGTGGTGGCCTGGTTCATGGAAGGGCTGGTGTGCATCTGTTCAAAGGCAGAGCGCTTTCACGAGGTCAATGTCTTTGTCTTCATATGCTAGCAATTTTCAGCACATATTCTCCTCCTGGACGCAAAACAGTCCAGCAGGATCTCTTCCAGGTCCTCTGTGAAATTGCATCTCCACGGCTAATCCACGGAGCTCTGCAAGATACTCGGCAGCAGACTCAGCTTGTCTCTGCTGTTTCGTGTTGAACGTGTGCCTGTATGTGAGACGGGATGGCTGTGGTGCCATGTGGTTAGTCATTGCCTTGACCAGCTGGTCGTAGGTGGCCCTTGCGAGGGTGGTCGGCGTGATGAGTCGCTTCATCAGCTGAATGGTCTCCACCCCACACGAACTCAGGAGAAGCGCCTTCTTCACTGCTGCTACCTCCATTTTGTGCAGCTCTATGTAGTAGTTGATCTGATCCACTCATGATTCCCATAAGTCGGGCTGGGTGACGTCGAATGCCAGTAGGGTTTTTCCGGGAGCAGTAGCCATGACCTTGGCCATGGAAGCACTAGAGCTCGAATCGCAGGGCTTGCAGGAGGCTGGAGGCTGCTCTCTGTTCACCGATATCCCACCTTTGTCGCCCATATAATGTACTGAAGTTGGAGATGTTCAGATGGCAACATGCTTTATTAGCGAGTACATCACAAAGACAACATGGTAGGGCCGGGTCCCCTGTTATATACATTTCCCAGAACAACCTTCTTCCTGGTCAGGTCCAATCCTGGCCAGTTAAACTTCCCACCACTGATCATCATAGGCGGGCTGTGTTCATCCCTTCCAGGCATCGCCCACAAGTGCACTGTGCTGTACTTTCCGAGAAGAACGCCAGACACAACAAAAGGGACATCGCTCCTGCTGGGACTGGGGCTTCCCTGCCAGCCAGCTGGCTGGGGGAGGAAAGGAGCCTGCAAAACTAGGATCTGCAAACCTGGCAAGCTTAGGAGGCAGGCAGTTAGCCATCTTAGAAAGTGCCTGTTTTCTCCAAGCCACTCAATTAGAGAAGCAGGCTTGGCTGGGCAGGCACTTCAACAGACAGGGTGGTTTCACACAGGAACATAAGAGAAGCCATGTTAGATCAGGCCAGTGGCCCTTCCAGTCCAACATTCTGTGTGTGTGTGTGTGTATATACACACACACACACACACACACTGTGGCTAAAAGCCACTGATGGACCTCTGCTCCATATTTTTATCTAACCCCCTCTTGAAGATGGCCATGCTTGTGGCCGCCACCACCTCCTGTGGCAGTGAATTCCAAATGTTAATCACCCTTTGGGTGAAGAAGTACTTCCTTTTATCCGTTTTAACCTGTCTGCTCAGCAATTTCATCGAATGCCCACGAGTTCTTGTATTGTGAGAAAGGGAGAAAAGTACTTCTTTCTCTACTTTCTCCATCCCATGCATTATCTTGTAAATATCTATCATGTCACCCCTCAGTCGACGTTTCTCCAAGCTAAAGAGCCCTAAGCGTTTCAACCTTTCTTCATAGGGAAGGTGTTCCAGCCCTTTAATCATTCTAGTTGCCCTTTTCTGAACTTTCTCCAATGCTATAATATCCTTTTTGAGGTGCGGCGACCAGAACTGCACACAGTACTCCAAATGAGACCGCACCATCGATTTATACAGGGGCATTATGATACTGGCTGATTTGTTTTCAGTTCCCTTCCTAATAATTCCCAGCATGGCGTTGGCCTTTTTTTATTGCAAATGCACACTGTCTTGACATTTTCAGTGAATTATCTACCACGACCCCAAGATCTCTCTCATGGTCAGTCTCTGCCAGTTCACACCCCATCAACTTGTATTTGTAGCTGGGATTCTTGGCCCCAATGTGCATTACTTTGCACTTGGCCACATTGAACCGCATCTGCCACGTTGACGCCCACTCCCCCAGCCTCAACAGATCCCTTTGGAGTTCCTCACAATCTTCTCTGGTTTTCACCACCCTGAACAATTTAGTGTCATCCACAAATTTGGCCACTTCACTGCTCACTCCCAACTGCAAATCATTTATGAACAAGTTAAAGAGCATGGGACCCAGTACCGAGCCCTGCGGCACCCCACTGCTTACCGTCCTCCACTGCAAAGACTGCCCATTTATATTCACTCTCTGCTTCCTATTACTCAGCCAGTTTTTGATCCACAAGAGGACCTGTCCTTTTACTCCATGACTCTCAAGCTTTCTAAGGAGCCTTTGATGAGGAACTTTATCAAAAGCTTTCTGGAAGTCAAGGTAAACAACATCTATTGGGTCCCCTTTGTCCACATGTTTGTTCACCCCCTCAAAGAAATGTAACAGGTTAGTGAGGCAAGATCTTCCCCTACAGAACCCATGCTGAGTCTTCCTCAATAACCCGTGTTCATCAATGTGCCTACTCATTCTGTCCTTGATAATGGTTTCTACCAACTTTCCCGGTATTGAAGTTAGACTGACTGGCCTGTAATTTCCAGGATCTCCTCTGGAACCCTTTTTAAAGATGGGGGTGACCTTTGCTACCTTCCAGTCCTCAGGAACAGAAGCAGATTTCAATGAAAGATTACAGATTTTTGTTAGAAGATCCACAAGTTCAACTTTGAGTTCTTTCACAACTCTCGGATGTATGCCATCCGGACCCGGTGACTTATTAGTTTTTAATTTGTCTATTAGTTGTAGAACCTCCTCTTTTGTCACCTCAATCTGACTCAGGTCTTTCAACACCCCTTCCAATATTAGTGGTTCTGGGGCGGGCAAACACTTCTCATCTTCCACGGTGAAGACAGAGGCAAAAAATGCATTCAGCTTCTCAGCCATTTCCCCATCCTCCTTCAGTAATCCTTTTACCCCATGGTCATCCAAGGGCCCCACTGCTTCCCTGGCTGGTTTCTTACTTCTAATATATTTGAATAAATTTTTATTGTTGGTCTTTATGTTTTTTGCAATATGCTCCTCATAGTCCCTTTTTGCCTGCCTGATCACAGTCTTGCATTTGATTTGCCACTGCCTGTGTTCCCTTTTATTAATCTCACTTTGATTGGTTTTCCACCGCTTAAAGGAGTCCTTCTTACCTTTTACAGCTTCCATTACTTTGTTTGTTAACCATGCTGGCCTCTTCTTATACCTGTTTGTGCCTTTCCTAACTTGTGGTATGTATTTTATCTCAGCTTCTAGGATTATAGTTTTAAATAGTCTCCAAGCTTCCCCAAGGGTTTTGACCGTATTTACCTTTCCTTTCAGTTTCCTCCTCACATGCCTCCTCATCTCAGAGAATTTACCCCTTTTAAAGTTAAATGTGGTTGTGGCGGTCTTTTTGGGCAACTCCCTATTTATAGAAATGGTGAAATCAATAACATTATGGTCACTGTTCCCAAGCGGCGCAATCACTTTTACATCTCTCACCAAGTCTTGGGCATTACTTAGGACCAGATCCAGGATCGCCCCACCCCTGGTAGGTTCTGAGACCATCTGCTCCATAGCACAGTCATTGAGAGCATCAAGAAACTCAATCTCTTTCTCACGACCAGAACACATATTGACCCAATAAATCTGCGGCTAGTTAAAATCACCTATTACGACACAGTTTTTACGTTTAGCCGCTATCTTTAATCCTTCCATCATATTATAATCGTCCTCTCTCTTTTGATTTGGTGGACGATAACAAACTCCCATAGTTAAATTTCCTTTTGGGCCCTCTATTTCAACCCAAAGCATTTCTAAAAGGGAATCTAATTCTCTGACCTCAGTCTTACTGGACCATATATCCTCTCTGACATACAGAGCCACCCCACCTCCAACCCTTCCCTCCCTATCCTTCTGATATAACTTATATCCAGGAATCACCGTGTCCCACTGATTCTCCTCATTCCACCAAGTTTCTGAAATTCCCACAATGTCTATGTTTTCTCCCAACACTAAACATTCCAATTCACCAATTTTACTTCGGACACTTCTAGCATTTGCATACAAACATTTATCATTTCCCAGGCAAGCTAGGCCCGCCACCTCCCTCCTGCCGCCTCGAGACTCTGGCAGACAGTCCATACTGTTTGTTACCATCACAGTGGACAACTCTGATCCATTACCCGGTAGAAAAATAGAAGCCAACCCTTCATCTCTTTGAGAGGAGTCCTCCCGAACCAGAGACATTTCATCTCCTGTCGGCTTTCCCCCAAGATTTAGTTTAAAAACTGCTCTGCCACCTTTTTGATTTTAAGCGCCAGCAGCCTGGTTCCATCCGGAGACAAGTGGAGACTGTCTCTTTTGTACATCTTCCGCTTGTTCCAGAAAGCATCCCAGTGCCTAACAAACTTAAACCCTTCCTCCTTACACCATCGTCTCATCCACACATTGAGACTTCTAATTTGCGCCTGTCTCTCCTGCCCTGCACGTGGAACAGGTAGCACTTCCAAGAAGGCTACCTTGGAGGTCCTGGCCTTAAGTCTCCCACCTAGCAGCCTAAATTTCTCCTCCAGGACCTCACGACTGCATTTCCCCACATCGTTGGTGCCAACATGCACCACGACCACAGGCTCCTCCCCAGCACTGTCTATCAGCCTATCTACTACACGCGTAATGTCCGCTACCTTCGCACCAGGCAGGCAAGTCACCATACGGTCAGTACGCGGTTTTGCCACCCAGCTGTCTACTTGCCTAAGGATCGAATCACCAACTACCAAGACCCACCCTCTCCCCCTGCCCAGGGATGGTTCCTTGGCGCGAAAGGATACCCGCTCACCAACCGAAGAAGAGGTCCCTTCTGAGGGCGCATTCCCCTGATCCTCAGCAAGGTGCCCTGTTCCCTCTCGACCTTCACACTCTCTGGCAGTAACGGGGCTGCCACGTTCAGAGCGGGGCTCATCTAATACGCCCCCCCAAGAGTCTTCCCCAATTGCCTAACTGACCGTCTCTGCTTCTCCAGGGCAGTCACCTCGGCCTCAAGGGTACGAACTCATTCCCTGAGGACCAGGAGCTCCTTACATTGAGCACACACCCAAGACTTCTGTCCTGTGGGCAGATAGTCATACATGTGACACTCAGTGCAAAACACTGGAAAGCCCCCACCCCCCTGCTGGCATTCTACCATATATATATATATATATATATATATATATATATATATATATATATATATATATATATATATATATATATATATATATATATATATATATATATATATAAATACAGTCCTCTTTAAATGCTGTTGTTTACGTGGCTCCCCTTCTGGAAGGTCAACTTACCTTATTGGGAGAACATGGAAATCAGGGACCTGGGTTCCTGGTCCTTAGGAAGCCCCTAGGCAAAGAGCCACAGGCCAAGAGCGGCTCATGCCTTTGGCAAGGCGCAGCTTAAAATGCAAAGAGGGTGGAGCAGACCACTCCTAAGCAATCATCAACAATCACTCTCAATCACTTTCACCTTTAGCCCACTCACCCAAACATACAGCAGTTCCCCAGCTATCACAACTCAGCCTTTTCAGCAGTCACACAAGCCTCAGAATGAAGTCTTTCAAAACTCAGAAATTCTCAGCAACTTCTCCAGCTGTCTCAGCTTATCAGAGCTGTTCTGCTCCTCTCAGGCCTCTCAGGAGATTTGCCCTGACCTAGTCTTGCTTCCCATTTGGATTAAAAGTGTATGATCACACGATCACATCTGCCTTCCTTGCTGCGCCCGCACTCACCCCATCTCTAGACGCCTCCTATCCACATTAAAAAGCTACCTGGATTTTCCCGGTAGCATCTCCCTGAATCGGATGTAGGTTGCCTATTCAGCTGCTGTCTGAATGCCCTGGGGCAACTCATAAGTGGAAGAGCTGTGTGGTTGCACCAAGCCATTTCTGGCAAGATTGGGGGGGGGGGGCTGTTTCTACCTCACGCCTCTCCGAGATGCACTTCTTCGCTTCTCCGATTGCGCACACACATGGGGCCTTTTAAAAAGAGACAACTCTTTCTGCAGTGGGTCCATGGTTGAGCCAGGATAACAGTGTGAATGGGCAGCCACTGACTGCTGCTGGGATCCTGCCACTTCAGCAGCGGCTGTCTGATTGCCCAGAAACGGTTCAAACTTTAGCAGATTTGTTCTGAACAGGATACAATCATGTCAATTTCACAGTGTGAACCCAGCCACAGTCTCTCAAATGCCTGCCTGCTCTCCCAGTCAGCCAGGATGCTCTGCAAACTAGCAGGAACGCTTTCATAGCTAGCTGGAATTTTGTTCCTGTGCGTTCCTGCACAAAAAAGCCCTGGATAAATGTATTTTAGCAATGAACTGCTTTACTTCTATCTATCACTGAGGGTTATTCCCATGTAAGAACATTACATTGGAAATTATTCATGTACCATATTTATTCCTTAAATGATTGTTAGTCAGACTCCTTGGGATTCAATAGCTTGTGCTCAAAAGTTATACTTTGGGAACCCACAAGGAGTTATGTGTGGTGTGATGGCAGGGATAACACTTTTGGAAATCTCTCTCCTCAAAAGAAAAACACCCCCCTTTCCTCTGAGGTGCTGTAATTTCTCTCAGCAGGCCAGTTTTCTCGTGGGTTTTTCCCACCCTTTTGTTGATTTGCAGCATTCTGTGTCTCCATGATCATGCTCACTCCTCATCAGGTTTCTTTTTCTTGGATGTTTGTGTCTACTTTATGGTCAATTTACAGAGCCTTATTTTTCTGCATACCAGGGGGTGGAAACCTTCCTAGTCAGTGGGTAGCCTAGTTTTATTACTTTCATGATTGGTTGAATACACCCACTATTAGATCTGAATTTGCCAAATTATAAATTTGTCTGGAATCTAGTAAAGAATTTCTCAGGATGTTTCCGAGGGTTTATATCAATGGTGTAATCTCTGACAGCACTATTTGTCATATTAATTGGGTTACCCCAAAGGGGAACTAACCCTGTACATGTTCCCATCCAGGATGAGGCCTTACTCTCAATACTTGTGACTGCATCAACCATTTTGCCAGAAGGAGTGACATCACAGTTCTTGGTCAACTACAGTCTAACCTGGAGAGTTTACACTCATACTCTGTGTAGTATAATAACAAGGTTTATGCTCTCACTGGATATTTGTTTTACCAGCAGGTTAAATTGAAATAGTGACTAAATTGATTTAAATCCTAGCATTGCATTCTATCTTAATTGCACTGGTAAATGGACAAGAATAGGCATGACAGTACTGCCTTGGCAAATGCCAGGATATTTTGAGGCAGTGCCTCTGCTCTGCAGTATTTGGGGAGGATGTGACATCACTTCCAGATGATGCTCTAGCAATTTCCCCTAATCTTGATGGTAAGGACTACAGAACATGGGGAAATTCCTAGAGTATCATTGTGGAAACATTTTTTTTCTCTTACTCCTCAATTACTTGAGTGGGACTGGGGCTGAGGTTAGGGGTTTGCCTTCCAAGTGGAAAGCCTAATATACGGTACAACCTGGAATGTCCACTGGTGATTTTCAGAAAAAACTGTAATAGCACTTAGTGGAGCTGAAAGAGTTCATTGGAAACTAATCTCAACAAAAGCAGTTTTACAATCCATGAATGAGCATTTCAGTCCCTCTCTGTGGATTTCAACAAACTTGTTCACTCTCTATAGAATTCAACTGAGAAATGTGATTTATATGTTGAAGTGGAAAATGATACTGTGCAACTTGTTATTTCATCATAGTCTTCCTAACTGCTTTTGTTTGTGCATTTCTTGATTTTTAAAAAATCTGTCTTGTTTAGTTATAAACTTGGAGAAGCAGGAAGTTCCTTTAGATTTGGAATGCAGACTTATGATGTTGGAATCAGTTCAGAGTCAGAGATACAGTAAGATAGCTGAACTGGACATTTCATTTCCTAAACTCTTTTGTGTAAAAAGAATGACTCTCCAGGCCTGGTGTCAATCTTATTCAGTGGCCTGAACAATGTTTAGTTTAAGCCAGGAACACTTGTCATCTTAAAAAAAAAAAGTGGGTAAATGGCACTTTTCTAGTCTGAACTTATTTTGATTATTTTGGAAATCTTGCTGAAAAGCAGGATATCAGTGTCTTACAAAATATTTAAACACACACACACACACAAACACCTTCCTGGCTTAAATGTCTTCCTTGCTTGCAACTGCCATCCTAGGGCACATCTCATGTTACATTTGGAAGGGAACATTTCAGCGATTTTAAGTGTATCCTTAGATATGTAACATGTGAATGCAATAAACAGAGGTTTACAAACATATATGTAATAAAAGTTTACTCATCAGGGAGTCTGTAGCTCCCTGTGGAATGCAAACCCAATGCATAATGAGTAAAATCATCCAGATACTCCCTTTGTGCCATGGATCAAATTCAGATGAAGCCAAATAAATTCAAGTGAGCCTGAGAAAAATGAACACATCTGGAACTAAAGACCTCTTTTTTAATCTACACAGGTGGTTCTGTTCTGGTTTGCCAAGTCCCATTCCTTGACAGGAGGAATACATTGTCTAGGTCTAGAATGTGGTGTCATTTCCCAAAATTCTGAGGTACAAGTGAAGTATTTTTTCCCATACTGCAGTTCCCAATAAGGGATGAGACTGTTCCTTCCAGAATTCTGATATACATTTTGAATTATTCCAATTGTAAGCGAGCAGATTGATGAGAGGATCTGCCTGTGCCTGATAATTGTGTAAATTATCCATTGCATGCTTCTATACACAGTGCTAATATATGTCACTAGGGTCCTTCACAGAAAATTAACCGTTGACAAGTGCTAACATTTACCTCTCCACCCTATTCTGTTACCCTGATATAACAGATTTCTTTCCTTCTTTCAGCCAAGGGAAGTTAAGAACCATGTCTTTAATTGGAAAATAGAAATTACTGCTAAATTGAAATTAGTCCTCCTTTCCCTGCTACTTTACCATTACCCTGTATATGTTTTGCTTTAAGCATAAATGCCTGGTTTCTTTATATGGGACTTTAGTCAGCTAGCACCAGATTAGTGGTAATTTTATTAACTGCAAAACCATCTAGTTTTACTTGGATGAATCTGCCTCAGTTTTCATCCCCACATCTGTTCAGCAGCTGCAAGCACATCATTCCCAAGGGCTTGGCTAATTTGTAGAATTAAGGGGTTGTGCCTGGCAATAGAAAAGGTCTATTAGTACTGCTCGTGTTGAAAATTGTAAGTTTGATACCTTCCACATGCTTCTGTTTTATTTTTGTAGGCCTGTACATGATGGATCCATAATTAAACTTTTGGAGCAGTTCCTTCAGATTCATAACTCATTAGCCATTGCCAGTTGCTTCTAATATTCTCTAATGAATCATACAAATATTGTGTGATTTACTGTTTTATAATCATCAATACAAAATTCCCTTTCACTTTAATTGTTATAGCTGTGCACATTATGAGGACTAGAGCTCTGAAGCAAAGTCCACCGAAGTTGAGGTAAAGGATCTGCTATGTCCTTCCACATTGCTTTCCTTCCACTAAGATATTTCTCTCTCTGATGGAAAGGTTCTTCCTCTAACCAAAGCTTACTCACAGTGAAAGGAAACCATTGGATTCACCCACAATCATCAACAAGGTTTGGTTCATGCCTACAGACAGGCTCAGCCCAAGATATTTTGATGACTGAGGTAGAAAATTCAAATACTCCCTCAGTTAATAGGGGGCACCATCCAATGTGAGATTCTCCTGTGTAAGAAAAGAAGATTATGATGAGGAGCTGGATTTATACCTCGTCTTTCACTCAGAGTTTCAGAGAGGCTTACAATCTCCTTCCATTCCTCTCCCTACAACACACACCCTGTGAAATAGGCAGGGCTGAGAGAGTTCTACAAGAACTGCTCTTGAGAGAACTGTGGTTGTCTCAAGGTCACCCAGCTGCTGCATGTGATGGCATGGGGAATCAAACCTGGTTCTCCAGATTTGAGTTTGCCACTCTTAACCATTACACCAGATTGGCTCTCCGATGAATGAAGACATATGACATTACATTATGAATGTAATGAAATGAATGAAGACACATAACATTACATTACTGCTATCAAAAGTATTTTCTACAGTGTTTTATCTATTTAAGATATATAAAGGTATAACCCTAATGCTTCTTCATAATAAAGGATATCAGCAACATCACTGGAGGAGGTACCCAGATTTCATTGTGTACTAGGGTTGCCAATCCCCAGGTGGGGGCAGGGGATCCCCCGGTTTGGAGGCCCTCCCCCCGCTTCAGGGTCGTCAGAAAGCGGGAGGAGGGGAGGGAAATGTCTTCTGGGAACTCTATTATTCCCTATGGAGATTTATTCCCATAGAACATCATGGAGAATTGATCTACGGGTATCTGGGGCTCTGGGGAGACTATTTTTTGGAGTAGAGGCACCAAATTTTCAGTATAGAATCTAGTGCCTCTCCCCTAAATACCCCCCAAGTTTCAAAAAGATTGGACCAGGGGGGTCAATTCTATGAGCCCCAAAAGAAGGTGCCCCTATCCTTCATTATTTCCTATGGAAGGAAGGCATTGAAAAGGTGTGCCGTCCCTTTAAATGTGATGGCCAGAACTCCCTTTGGAGTTCAATTATGCTTGTCACAGCCTTGATCTTGGCTCCACCTCCAAAGTCTCCTGGCTCCTGGCTCCACCCCCAAAGTCTCCCCAAAGTCCCCAGATATTTCTTGAATTGGACTTGGCAACCCTATTGTGTACATATGTGTCTGGGGTTGGGCCAGATTTCAAAGGAAGAAGGGAAGTTCTCAGTGCAGCTCAGGGCTCATTTGGATATATTCAAGATTAGAAGGCACAAAAACAGTGCAATTGGTCAACTTTGTAGTATTTTTATACCTCCTAATACCTACAGTTTTCTTTATCACAAGAAGTCAATGCCATTGTTTTTCTTTGGAAAGTGCTTTGTACATTCACCATGCATATTTAGTTCATGAGTCAATGCAATTATTCATAATAATATTCACCAAGTGCTTTACAGAACCAGCAAGCTGGCCAAAACTACTAGTGCCTCTAATTGAATAACAAACCTCCAGGTGGGGCCTGGAAATCTCTCAAAATTGCAACCATCTCCGGATTATAATATGTCAGAACTCAAGATTCAAAGCTGAGTATTGTGGGGGAGATTCCAGCTAGTTCTGGTATTTGTACAGAAGTGCCATCAAGTTGCAACTGACTTATGGCAACCCCAGCAAGGAGCTTCCAAGGAAAGTGAGAAGCAGAGATGATTTGCCATTGGTTTCCAAGTATTAACCCCGCTTAGCATACTAGATCTGACAAGATCAGGCTATGCCATGACACCTTCTCTTCCAGTTTTGATCATTTTCCCAGGCTGGGAGAGAGGCAGGGAAATTACAGGTGCCCTTGGAAGTAAGTCTGCCAACTGGTACAGGGAGACACCTGAGCCATAGAGGAGGTATAAACAGGAAACACTTTCATGATGGAAGGTTTTCCAGTGAAGGAGTCAAGGAAGAAGAATGTTAGCGATGATAAAGATGTCAGCTTTGAGGAGTAAAATTTATTAAATTATAGGCTGATGTCATGGAAGCCCTTTTGTTCAGAAGGACAATAGTGCTGTGCCCAAAAGTTTGCTCTGGGGCAATACTCCCTCTAAACTGTGGAGTCTTGTGAGCATTAAAGCTGTGAGCTACTGCATAAATTAGTTTGCTCTGGGGCCATTTTTCCTGAGCGAAGACAAAAATGTGTGAGCCGGAGGCTAAAAATTTGTGAGCTAGCTCACACTAACTCAGCTTAGAGAGAACATTGCTCTGGGATAAAGAAGAAGAGGGCAGAACCATGTATGCCACCCTGATCTCCTTGATGAAAGAATGGGATAAACATACAATAAGTAGATGTCCTTTTGTTATGATAGTTTTGCAACAATGCCCTCCTTTGTCTCATGCATTGTAGAATAGTCATTGGCGGAATTGAATTAGTTCTAGAAAAAGATCTCATTAAGAATAGTGGACAATTTATTGTGTCAATTGTTTATAACAACAAATTATAGAACTGGTTAGAACCAATAGTAGCTTTGAACAGATTTCTGGAAAGATGACACATACATTTTCTGAACAGCCATATTTTTTACATTGTTACCATATTGTTGTTACCATTATTAATTAAATCTATGTCAATATATATCACTGGTTGTTGCTTGGACTTAACAGAATAGCTATTTATAGACAGATCCCAGGAAAAACAAAGCAATGATTAATGACTTTTTAAATAACTTGCAAGCAAGACTCTTAGCCTTGGATGTCATCTTTGTTTAACCAAGTTGATATATTATATGTGCAGAAATTATATGAAGTAATGGGAACAAGCCTGAACCAGTCAAAAAATGTTTGGAAATGCATTTTGGTTTAGACAGAAGTTTAATGCATTTTGGTTTAGACAGAAGTCTGAAAAAATTAGAAGTCATAGGAAATATAAAAAATGTGTTTGGAGGGTGGGGTGGAGAAAAGTAGCCCTTGGTCTGAATTTGTTTTTGTTCTTCCTTTCAAAAAATGCTAAATATATTCCATCTGATCCATAGACTTTTGAGAACTGGGATGTGTGCATGGAATCTGTACAAGAAGATACTTCACTCAGAATCTCAGAGTGACTTAGAATCTCCTTTCACTCCCCCTCCCCACAACAGACACCCTGTGAAGCAGGTGAGGTAGCTCTTCCAAGAACTGGTCTTGAGAGAACAGCTCTGAAAGAACTTGTGACTGACTCAAGGTCACACCAGCAGCTGAGGTGTGGGGAGTCAAACCCGGTTCTCCCAGATTAGACACCACACTGCTAACTACTACACTACAGCAGCTTGTCACAAGAGTGGACTTTCACTTCAGTTCAATGGAAGATGCCAATATGCATAAGTGCCCCTTTGATTTCTTGAGAGTGCCCCTTTACAGCAAACAAAGAAGACTATTGTGGATAGCAGGAGTTCAGTTTGCACATCACCTCCTGCCTTCATGGGATTGTCTAACTGGGTTTACTTCATCATATAGTTAATTGAACAGATTTGTATTATTCTGTATATGAAGCAAGACTTTTCTAGAGCAAGGGCTGGTGTCAACTTGAAACAGTCCCATTGACTTTACCCACTGGGGTCATGGCATAGTTTCTATTATTTATCCTATCAGTGAAACCTACAGGTTGCCAGTAGGCTTTTCATGTTTTCCAACATGGAACAATAACTCCAGGATGCTGAGGTCAGAAGGAAAGGATTAATCCATCTTCATAGCCACAGCCCAGATCCAAACGGTGTCTCCCTGCAGCTGCTGTTTACCAACAAAATATCTCAAGGCAATTATTAACATATTTCCCAGCATCTTGTCTGGTTTGGCTGTGATTAGAACGTTCTAAACATTCTAAAACTGGAATTTGTGCTTCATTTATCTGCAAATAATATGAACTCCATTCAAAAACGCTGTTCTTCCTCTTTCTATATCACTTCAAAGACTTTCCAAAGTATTTTTTTTAATTTGAAGTATTTGAATCTTGCTTCCATATAACTCAAACATTACATAACATATATAAATACATCAAATATTCCTTTCCCCCCCTTTCCCTTCCCATTCCCTTCCCCCATAAAACGACCAGTAATAATACCTTATTTTATCTCTGTAGCCATGAGCACACCTTTTGGAGTTTAACCAATATATTATTGTTGGCCCCTCCTGCTTTTACCCATCCTATATACTCTGACCACCTCTTCTTAACTTCGACAATCTTATCCTCACCTGGCTTTTTCTGTTTTAGTATGGATAATATGTCCAACTGAATCCATTCATATAAATATCCATCCCATCTTTCTGTAGTCCATTTTGTAGCATCTTTCCAGCCAAACGCTATAACTTCATGGACAGCAAAAATCATAGCTTTAAATAGATCCTGGTATGATTTATCTGTGATATAATTCTCCAAAATTCCCATGAATAACACTTTCCCTGATAGCTCCACTTTAATCTTACATACTTCCTCCACCTTTTCCAAGATCTTTTGCCAGAATTCAGTCACCTTTGAACACTCCCACCAAATATGTGCATAATGTCCCTTTACCTTTTTATCATGCCAGCAGTCAGATGTCATAGTCGTGACCATATAAAATAGTTGAGCAGGTGTTCTATACCATTTTAATATTAATTTCATCTCCAATTCTCTAAATTTCTCCATTTTTATTTCCCTAATACATCTCATAATTTTATTTATCTCATTTTCTGATAATTCTACTTCTTTCTCCCATTTTGACTGTATTATACCAATCATATAATTTTTTATCCTCAATCATTATACTGTATATCTTTCTTACAATGCCCTTTTTATTATCTTCTTTAGTTCCGTACAGTTCTTCCATCAGGGTATTCTTCTCCTTTACTATTCCAGAATACTTTCTTTGTTTCAAAAAAATATATAAACTCATAACCCTTAACCAATATTGTTCTCCCACTCTTCCCAATACATCTTGTATCAGAATTAAACTCCTGTGAGTATTATACACATCTTTCACTTTCCATAAATTTTGATCACTGTTCTCCCTTCTCTATAAATTTCTTTTATTGCATTCACAAAAGAGCCTTCAAAACCAAATTTATGTAACACTTGGAACAAGTATTGATGATTTAATGTATCAAATGCCTTATATACATCCAATTTTAAGAGAGCAATCTTATTATTATTTCCATTATATAAAGCGTTAATCGCATTCCTTATAGGGTGACCTATATACCTCCCTTTCACAAAACTGTATTGATCTTCTCTTACTAGACTTGGTAATATCTTCTCCAATCTATTTGCTAAAACCTTTGCAAAAATTTTATAATCCTGATTTGCCAAGCTTACTGGTCTATATGAATTAGGGTCCTCAGGATCTCTCTGTTGTTTTGCAATTGTAATAATTGTAATAATTTCTGTCCTCCTCCAAGAGTTTGGAGCCTTCTCTTTATTCAAAATTTTATTAAATAACCTTTGTAATTCCAGAACTATCAAATCTCCCACCATTTCATCAAATTCCTCTGTAAGACCATCTAAACCTGGTGATTTCCCATTTTTTAGGTTATTTATAACATCTAAGATTTCTTGTTGTGTGATGTCACCATTTAATTCTATCAACTCCTCTTCTTTAACTTTATTCCCTATAACTTCATCAGTTTACTTCCTCTACTTTAAATAACCTTTGGTAATATATAGCAAAAATCTCTCCTATCTGATTATCCTTAAAACCCTTATTTCCCTTTTCATTTTTATGCAACCTATCGTTTGCCTTTCCCTTCTTTTCTCCAAATAATTTGCCAACCTCTTCATTGTATTTATATTAATTCTTTGATATTCATTTTTCATCAATAAATCTCTTTTCCACAAAGAGGTAATGTCCAGTTCCTGCAGTTCATTTTCAATTTATCCAACCATTCCTGAATTTGCCTTTCATATTTCTTTTCTTTCTCTGAAGTTCTAACATCTCCTTCAATTTTTGCTCTCTTTTAATATTTATTTTTTTCTTAAACTGAATTTCTTTAGTAATACATATTCCTCTGATAACTGCCTTTGCAACATTCCAATTTATATCTTCCTCTGCAGATTGCTTATTTTCCTTAAAATATTGCCTATTTTCCTTAAAATAATACTCCACCCCCTTTAATAAATCTTCCTTGTCCTTCTGTTGATAGAATACTTTAGGATTGAATCTCCTTCATTTAACCTTCCTTTCCTCATTCAGTTCTACCTCTATAGTAATAGAGCATGGTCAGAAATCCACCCTACTAATTTTCATATAATTAGATTCTTTAATTAATATATGGTCGATATAAGAAAACTTTTTATATCTTTTTGAAAAAAAGGTAGGTTGCCTTTCCTTTTGCAAAAAAAAAAAAAAATCTCTAAGTCTCCATTTTTTTAAAGTTCAGTTTCTTGTTCTCCATAATATCTATATTGAAATCTCCTACCATTAATAATTCCCCTTCATAAAAGGATTGCAATCTTTGAAGAATTTAATTCAAAAATAAGTTCTGACCTTTGTTAGGTGCATAAATATTTCCCAACATATATATCTTTCAATTCATACTAAATTTCAAAAAAAATAAATCTTCCCTCTCTATCCTTAGAATGTTCCAAAACATTAATATTCAGTCTAGAATGAAGCAGAATTGCCACCCCTCTTGTTTTTTTGTTCCCCTTGATTCTATTTGCACACTCCATACTTGATTATTTAATAATGGTTTCAAATCCCTTTTGCTTTCATGCATTTCCTGAATGCATACTACATCTATTCCTAAATCCTTTGTTTATTTAGTCTATAACATTTAACATCTGAGGCCAAACCATTTACATTCAAGGAAAGCAACTTAATCACTCTCCCCATTTCTTAGTTATAACAACTTCTCCCCAGTGTGCTTCTTGGTCCTTATTTTCCTTTTTTTTCAATTACTCTTATTATCCAGTCAGTCCCTCCCCTATAGCCCAAAAAACCCCTCCTTGAGGGTTTAAAAAGGGATTCCATTTCTCCCTCCTTTTTTGGACTTGAACATGAAATACTCCCTACTCCTATAGACTAACCTCCCCCCCCCCCAATATTCATATTCATTTTTCAAGTTAATAACCAACTCTACCTAAAACAATATCTTAAATAACATAAATCCATTAATTTCTTAGCAATCCAGTGCCCACTTTACTTAAATTCACCATAACATTCCTTCTTCCCCCTTCCCTCCATAGCATAACACAGTCCTTATTATAGCATTATAACTCAGTCCTTTTAAAATTTTCCTTAATCTTCTTCTGCTTCTTTTTCCTTCTTCAGTCTCTTTTCAATCCTTTTCAAGATTGTGACTTATATTAAGCTTTTCGGGTAGTTTCTCCACTTCTGAAGGTGTTTTAGCCCTAAGCAATTTTCTATCCTTGAAGATTAAGATGGTTGCTGGATATCCCCAGGAGAATAAAATTCCATTGTTAAACAGTTCCTGAGCATAGGATCTCATCAGGCTTCTCTCTTGTATTGTCTCTGGTGATAAATCAAGGCACGGTATTACCCTCTGTCCTTGAAGTTGTAAGTCTTTAGTTTCCAAAGGGTTTTCCACACTTTATCTTGCAGTTTTTCTCTTGAAAAAGCAATAATAACATCCCGACAACAGTTTGTCAGCTTGTGTTCAATTGCCTCCTATTGATCCTAACCACATTGCCTATACTGTTTATTTGCTTAGAACTAACCCTAGGGCCCTTTGATAGAATGCTAGGTATGCCAAACGGGGGGGAAGGAAGAGCAGGGCGCCAGAGGCCATAAACGGCAGGGAGACCAGAGGGAGGCGCCGCCGCTTCCCAGCCGCTGCAAGGACATCGGCTGAAAGGGGGAGGATGGATGGCCCAGGAAGGGAGATAGCCAGCGTGTGAATCAAACACCTTAGAAAGTGAAAATAACTTTGTTTTGAGAATGATTTAGAGGCCCCTGTCTTTGATGTGCCCCCATATATGCTAGTGCCTTTTCAATGTATGTTATCACTCTCAAAGACCTTCTGCAGTAGTAACATTGTATACTCAATAAAAAAGAAACTTATTTCAAAAGAAAGAGTTCTATTATTTTGAGGATTCGATGAACCCTGCGCTGACACAGTTCCCATCTTTGGGTTTAGGTTTTAAAGATCTAGGAACATGTTCCAAATCATCCTCCATAATATTAATTCCAAGCTCTTTTTTTCCAAGGTCAATAAAATGAGTACCCAGCTTGGTGGGGGGGGGGGGCGGGGAAGTGTAATGACCGGGGAAGGCAATGGCAAGCCACCCCATAAAAGGGTCTGTCATGAAAACGTTGTGAAAGCAGCATCACCCCAGAGTCGGAAACAACTGATGCTTGCACAGGGGACCTTTCCTTTCCCTTTAAACCATTCAATTAAAGTCTTTTCAAGGTTTCTAATTGGGATGTTTTCCTTAACTCCCCAAAGTCTCAGATTCCTTCAATGTTGCTGGTCTGATAAGGAGGCAACTTTTCTTTTAAGTTCCTGTAATGCAGGGACTTCTGGTTTTAGCACAATGCTGTCGGATGCATCTCGCAACTTCTGCTGCGAGGGTGAGCCAAACCGCACTGTTTGGGGGGTCTTTGGAACACTAAAGACTTGGCATAATTTGAGTGGAGGAGCTCAGTCAGCAAGGGGGGGCGAGTGGTAGCAAGAGGAGTCATGACAGTCTTCCCAAACTCCCAAAATTACCCCAAAGCCCCGACCAATGTGGAAGCCTTAATGACTCCTGAGTTGCTGCTGCCAGGACGCAGAGGAGGAAGGAGCAACAAGTGAATGAGCGAAGGAGTAGTAAGATGACATGTTTAACAGACGAATAGACTAAATAGAGAAGAATTAGAAGAAATAAGCTTTATTCTGCATATTATCTCTCCCCTTTGTTCCCTTTGCTACTGGGAAAGCCGACCAGCAGGCTGCTGAGAACGGCAATAGAAAGCATTGACGGGAAATGAAGACTGAGGTGTAAAAAAAAGGGGGGGGGAGGAAAAGACTCTAACTGGCCAAATTCTTTCTGTTTGGAACTAGCTGCATGCCCACAATGGGGGCGGGGGGGAGAAAGAGTTGAAAGTGTCAACCTTTTTTTTGTTGAGAGCAGTGTTGTTGTTTTTCTCATCCCTTTTTTGCTTTGAGACTGGTGTAGTCAGCCAGCTTTTTCCCTTCCTTTGAAATATGTACAGCTGCAACTGTGGAGATAATTACACATAGAGGTCTACTGGTTGGCATATATCCTTGCTATAACCAGTTACAAATAAGAGAAAAGGGCTTGGTTGCATTAAGAAAATTGAACTTTTTGTCTTGAATATTAGGAATATTGAACTCTTTATCATTGACCTTTTCACTTTGGTCCTGCAAGTTCTGAGAGGAGATCTATTTGTTAATAAGAAACCTTTTTTCCATTGGATTACTTTTTGGACTATAACACTGGATTGGTGACCTGTTAAAAGTTCAAGAGAGAAGGGTTTTTTGGATTATATATATCGTTTTGGAACTCCTTCTCTTGACTACAGTATTAAAACCCAAGAGAGACTTTGCTTCTTTTTCTTCATCTCTGGGACTTCTCATCTTGATTGCAGCATTAATTAATGAACTGATAGAATATTGTAAAAGCTACTTGGAATGTTACTCTAATTTATAGATATATTTTTGCTTGGCAGAATTGTTAGAAAGGAACAGGTGTGGAGAAAGAGAAGGAGAAGAATCGGATAGACGATGTGCTCAAGAATTTTTCTTTTCTTTTTTTTCCAATCTGTTTGTTTTGTGGGAAATTAATTGAAACACAGAATATAAATTGATCTTTGTATAAGTGAAAGAGGGAGTGAAAGGCTGCATGAAGAGGTGTGAAGTGGTGTGTAGTTGAAAGTCTGAAGTGAAGATGTTGAGTTGAGGAGCCTGAGTGAAGGAGTGCAAGGAACAAAGGAGTGATTGAAAGTGACTGAAAGTGTGAATGACTGTGTGAACTGAGAGGGTGCTTTACTGAAAATAGTCTTTGCAATACTTGATTATTTGATTACCTACTATTAATTCAAACATAATTTATTTAATATTAACTGGACTGTTCAAAATTAACTGAAAATTAACATTAACTGGAATTTATTATAAGGTTGTTGGAGAGCGAATAGGCCAAATAGATTAAGATATAGAGGGAACTTTAATGCACTAGGGACTTACAGAGTCTAGATTTCAAAAGTTTGGAAGATTTTGGGTCTGATTATAACTTAACAAATTATAATTTAACAAATCATATATATTTGTTTTAGAGGTGGTTTGCCTTTGAGGGAAATTTAAAATAAGTTGATGTCTGTACAAAGATAGGTATAAGCTAAACTGGAGTGAAAGGGTATATTTCAATCCAAGCTAAATACAACTTAGCCTTTAGTTGAAAGTACTAAGGTGAAAACGGGGGGGGGGGGGGGGAACAGAAATAAAAATCTAGTAGGAAACAAAATGTTTAAACCAACTAAGTTTGCCCCATCACCTTGAGCACCAAAATCGATGGGGTCAGCACTATCTCAAGATGCATTAAAAGAACTACAATCAACACTGGAAGCATCCTTTTTAGGTGCTTTAAATAAAGTACAAACCAATTTTACAGCACAAATAGAAATGACTGACAACAAAATAGATGAAATGCAAAACTGTTAATAGACACAACAAAAGAAATAGCAAACCCTACACAGGTCACAAATTCAATAGATGCCAAGTTGATTTCAGTAGATAAAGGAGTAGAAGCCAAGCAAAAAGTGGTAGATAATCAAATTACAAAACTGGAAATGGAAAAAGCAGAAAATATTTTAAGATTTTTGAACATCCAAGAAGATTTTGAACATCCATATCCCTGGGCCGAAAGAGATTAAGCTTCAGAACACCTGAGCACGGGCCTTTTCAATCGCGGCCCCTGCCCTATGGAATCAGCTTCCTGAGGAGGTGCGGGCCCTGCGGAACCTTGATCAGTTCTGCAGGGCCTGCAAGACCACCCTCTTCAAGCTAGCATATACGGACTGCTGAATAAGGTTGTTAATCAAGGATCCGCCAACACGGTCCTGTCTAAGGACCCATGTCATTATGTAAATTGTGCAAACTGACAGAAACTAGCGTCAAAAATGCCATCGTCACTGTCAGATTAAGTTATAAAAATTTTAATTATATTGACTGGTTTTTAAATGATGTTAAACCTAAAGTTTTATATTTGTTAAATTTAAAGTTTTATATTTATCATTGTATGTTTATGAAATGCTGTTAGCCGCCCTGAGCCTGCCTAGGCGGGGAGGGTGGGATACAAATAAAATTTTATTATTATTATATTATAAACAGGAAAACTTACCATTTTTAATTGCAGAAGCATTGGCCCACACTCTGGGTAAAGAGACAGCTGAAGTTGAAAAGGAGATAGATAACATTCATAGACTGAACTTACTGTACGCAAAGAAACATGCACTTCCCACAGAGGTCCATTTGAAATTTGCCAGAATACAGATAAAGGAAGAAGTATGGCAAAAAATAAGAGAACAACCGATCAAAATCAAACAACAAGACATCCAAGTTATGAAAGGGATCCCCTGGCAGGTCAAGCAAAGGAGGATTGACTACAAAGATCTAGCAACTTTTCTTCAGGAGAAACCTATTCCATTTAGATGGCTATTTCCAGAAGGACTGCTCTTCACATTTGAGACAGTGAGATACAAAATAGATACAATATTCAAATTAAAAGAGATACTCAAGCTAAGAGTTGGTTTTTTTAAAAAAAGGAAAGAAACAACTCTAGAAGCTCTTCTGAAAGATCCAGCAATGCAGAACAAGAACCAGAAAGAGACCAGAAGGAAGCCACGAGAGTAGAGACAAAGCTACAAAAGAAGAAAAAGAACTTAGAATAACTGAGAGAAATTAAAAAAAAAAAGAGATGGCAACTCAACTGAAAATAATTTCAATAAACATAAATGGTCTTAACTCACCACAAAAGAGGAGGAAAACATTCCATCAACTTATTAAAATGAATGCTGATATTGTTTGTTTGCAGGAGACATACATAAGAGGAAAAGATGAACCCCTTTTGGAAAATAAGAAACTAGGTAAATTATACATAGCCTCAGATAAGGACAAGAAAAAGAGGGGCGTGGCAGTTTATGTTAAGGAGAAATTTAACTCCAAAATATTGTTCAAATCAGAAGATGCGAGAATCTTAATCGTGGAATTAGTGAATGTGGAGCAGAAATTTCTGTTGGTGAAATGAGAATCAGGAACCATTTTTTAAAAGACTACACCAAATACTGGCTAAATACGATTATGAAAACATATGTATAGTGAGAGATTATAATGCTGTGTATGATAAAAGAGAGGATAGAAAAACATCAAATCCTGCAAGTAAGACAGGCCAACTACTTCCAAGAAGTTGCCTACAAATTGCGGAAGAATATACTTTAGTGGACTCATGGAGAACACGGAACCCAAGTACAAAGGATTTTACATTTTACTCTCACAGACACAACTCTTGGTCACATCTGGATATGTGCTGGATGACCACAGGAATGACAGAACACTTAGAAGAGTAGAAATCTTACCTAGAAGCTTTGCAGACCATAGTCCATTACTTATAACTTTAAAAAGAGCACAAATGAAATACAGCTGGAAACTTAATACACGTATCCTGAGAAATAAAAGCTTTGTACAACAAACTAAAAATGAGCTGCAGTTTAATTTTGATATAAATACAAATGGTGAAACCTCCTACAAGATGATCTGGGAAGCTAGTAAAGCTTTTTTTTTAGGGGGCTAGCAATAAAATTTGCTGCTAGACAAAATAAGGGAAAAAAAAGAAAGAATATTCAGGAATTAATGGATCAGATGAGTCACAAGGAATCGGAGTTCAAAATACAGCTGGGATCAATAAAATTGAAACAAGAAATTAAAATTTTACAACATAAACTGAATACCATTCATTTAGAGGAAATGGAGAAGAAGCTGAAATATGCAAAACAGAGATTCTTCGAACATGCAAATAAGCCTGGAAGATGGTTGTCCCACCGAATTCGGAAAGAAAAAGAAAAAAAATGATAACCTCTTTGAGAGATAACAATGGAATAGAGAAATATAAGCTTCAAGACATCAAAGAAATTATTAAAAAGTTTTATACTGAACTATATCAAAGAACCAAGGTTAAAATCTCCCATCAATGCCAATATTTAGAAAAACAAAAGCTTCCACAAATTGATGAATAGCTGAGAAGTTTGAACCATCCTATAACACCACAAGAGGTCATGCAAACCTGGTAAACCCAGAAGAAAGGTAGAACACCGGGCCTGGATGGCCTCCCTATTGAATATTACTCAACACTTGAGGACTGCCTTCTGTTATGCTTTAAGAAGCTAATAGATTATATTTGATTGATTGATTGATTGATAATAGATTATATTTGGTCTGAAGGAGAAATCCCTGAGATATGGAGACAAACTAACATCTCACTGAACCATAAGGAAGAAAAGGACTTCAAAGATATAAGAAATTACAGACTGCTATCCTTATTAAATGTCGACTGTAAGATCTGCACTACCATATCGGCAAATAGAATGAAAAGAGTTCTAAATACTATCATCCATCAAAATCAGTCGGGATTCCTCCCCAGAAGATAAATCCGAAATAACGTACGGGTAATATTTGATGTTCTTGAATATTATGAAGCCAATCCATATAAAGAACTAGCGTTAATCTTTTTAGATGCTGAGAAAGCATTCGACAACATGAATTGGAGTTTTTTAATTGAGCAACTCAAGATTATGAACGTTGGTGATCAATTCATTAAAATAACTCAAACCATCTACGGTAAACAAGAAGCAAAAATCATTGTTAATGGCGATTTAATAGAGAAAATTGAATTGCGGAAAGGAATTAGACAATGATGTCCATTGTTCCCTCTATTATATATATTATCTTTGGAGACTCTTAATATAGCGATATGAAAGAACATAAAAATCAAAGGTTTGAGAACCAAAGGAGAAGAATTTAAGCTACAAGCTTTTATTTTAGAAAATCTGGAATTCTCAGTTGATCTATTATTAAAAGACTTAGAAGAATTTGGAGAAGTGGCTGAATTATAAATTAACCAACAAAAAACTAAAACTTTGATTAAAAATATGTCCAATCAAAAAGGTTAATCCTTACAAGAAAGAACAGGCTTCCAGAAAGAGAGGAAAATAAGAAATCTGGGGGTACATATCACAAACAGATGCAGCTCTTTATTTGATAATAACTACCTCACAACCTTGAAAGATATAGAAAGACAGCTGACAAGTTGGGAAAAACTACAATTATCATTCTTAGGAAGAAAAGCCGCCGTCAAGATGACCATATTACCGAATTATTATTTTTGTTTTAAACAATCCCTATAAATCCTAAGAAATATTTTTTTCAAAAATTCATTCTGGAATCATAGAATCATAGGGTTGGAAGGGACTTCTAGGGTCATCTAGTCCAACCCCCTGCACAATGCAGGAAACTCACAAACACTTCCCCCTAAATTCACAGGATTTAGCCTCTTTTTAAAAACTTCCAAGGAAGAAGAGCCCACTACCTCCCGAGGAAGCCTGTTCCACTGAGGAAAAAATTCATCTGGCAGGGGAAAATCCCCTGAATTAAATTGAAAATTTTACAGGATGTGAAAGATAGAGGTGGAGTGGCTCTACCCGATTGGCAACTTTACCATAAGGCCAATGCTTTGGTATGGGTTCGAATTGAGACTGGATTTGTCTTGAAAACAGAAGACTGTTAGCCATTGAAGGTCACAATTTAAGATTAGCTTGGCATGCATTCACATGGTATAATATACAAGGCCATAAATATTTTAATAATCATTTAATTAGAAAATCTCTCCTAACAATATGGAATAATGTAAAAGAAAAGACCTATAACAAGATACCACAGTGGGTTTCCCCAATAGAGGTGTTTACTCAACCACAGCTACTTAAAGGAAGTAAAATAATCAGATACCAAGATTTGTTGATGGTGGGTGGTACTTTGAAGGATGAAGCAGAACTTTAAAAACAAGATTTGAAACTAGATTGGTGGCCCACAATGCAATTAACATCGAGATATAAAAAAGATAAAGTAGTTGGGTTTTGCCATCTTATCTTATCTTATCTGGGAGAACCAGATTTGATTCCCCACTCCTCCACTTGCACCTGCTGGAATGGCCTTGGGTTAGCCATAGCTCTGGCAGAGGTTGTCCTTGAAAGTGCAGCTGCTGTAAGAGCTCTCTTAGCCCCACCCACCTCACAGGGTGTCTGTTGTGGGGGAGGAAGGTAAAGGAGATTGTGAGCCGCTCTGAGACTCTTCAGAGTGGAGGGCGGGATATAAATCCAATATCATCATCAATATCATCATCAAAAATGCCTATTTGAAAAATTATTATTAGAATCAGAAGAAAAGTTGATAAAAAATGTATGGCTACTTATTGCAGATAAAACTTGAAGATGAAACTGTTAAAGAAACTATGAGTGGTCACGAAATTTGGGTATAGAAATAAATATGGACCAATGGGCACAAATGTGGAGAACAAGCTATAAAATGATCAAACCGGTAAAGCTCAAAGAAAATTTATTAAAGATGTTCCATCGCTGGTACCTCACAGGCTGTCAAAAATTCATTCTAGAATCATAGAATCATAGAGTTGGAAGGGACCTCTAGGGTAATCTAGTCCAACCCCCTGCACAATGCAGGAAACTCACAAACACTTCCCCCTAAATTCACAGGATCTTCATTGCTGTCAGATGGCCATCTAGCCTCTGTTTAAAAACTTCCAAGGAAGGAGAGCCCATCACCTCCCAAGGAAGCCTGTTCCACTGAGGTATCCTAACGGCCAGGAAGTTCTTCCTAATGTTGAGCCGGAAACTCTTTTGATTAATTTCACCCATTGGTTCTGGTCCTGACTTCCGGGGCCACAGAAAACAATTCCACACCATCCTCTATATGACAGCCCTTCAAGGACTTGAAGATGGTGATCATATCACCTCTCAGCCACCTCCTCTCCAGGCTAAACATCCCCAGCTCCTTCAACCTTTCCTCATAGGACTGGGTCTCCAGACCCCTCACCATCTTCGTCGCCCTCCTTTGGACCCGTTCCAGTTTGCCTATATCCTTCTTAAAATGTGGTGCCCAAAACTGAACACAATACTCCAGGTGAGGTCTTACCAGAGCAGAGTAAAGTGATATCATCACATCACATGATCTGGACACTGTATTTCTGTTGATACAGCCCAAAATTGCATTTGCCTTTTTAGCCACCGCATCACATTGTTGACTCATGTTCAGTGTATGATCCACTAAGACCCCTAGATCCTTTTCGCACATACTACTGCTAAGACAAGTCTCCCCCATCCTATAACCATGCATTGGATTTTTCCTACCTAAATGCAGAACTTTACATTTATCCCTGTTAAAATTCATTTTATTGATTTTAGCCCAATTTTCCAGCCTGTCAAGGTCATCCTGTATCCTGTTTCTGTCTTCTTCTGTGTTTGCAACTCCTCCCAAAACCTAAAACCTCAAATCTATGTTGGAAGTGCCAAGAGAAACCAGGTACATTCTTTCGTGCATGGTGGCTATGTAAAAAGGCTAGTAAATATTGGGAGATGGTACATGAGTGGATACAAAAATTGTTGAAAAAAAGCCATACCCTTTACTCCACAGATTTTTCTACTTAGTATGATGCAACCAGGAGTTGAAAAAGAGGACAGACATATAGTAACATATATTACAGCTGCAGCTAGAATACTCTATGCAGCCTATTGGAAGCAAACTAGGGTGCCTACAAGAGAAGAATTAGTTGAAAAATTTTAGAGATCGCAGAACTGGATATTTGACTGACATAAGAAATAGTAAATCTAAGGAAGAAGTACTTATGAAATGGAAAAAAATGTATGACTGTTTATAAATATAACATACAGATATAATGTGAATAATGGGGGAAAACAGACATACATATTATTTGATAATGTTATAGAACTTCCAAAACTGGTAAAATAATTTGTTTGTTCTGTTCTTTTCTTCTCTTTGGGATAATTTGGTCTTAATAATGAAGATTGGATGATTATCTTTCAGTTAAGTTTAAAATAAGATAACCAGTAATTGCTCATTCCCTACCCCCGCACATGATATATATAGTGGTATAAAGTGACCGATTCTGATTTTGGAAAACTGATGTTAAGTGAAGATATTCTTTTATATATATATATATATATATATATATATATATATTGGTCACCTCGTAAATGATGTTTTGAATAAGAAGAAATTAATAAACATTTATTTGCAAAAAAAAAAAAGTTCCTGTAATGCCTTCTCATTGTGTCTTGTGTTCTCCAGAGCCTTATCAGAGGCTGACTGAACTGCTTTAACTTTCTCAGTTAAATGTTTCACTTTATTTTGCAGTTCTTTAATGTCATTTCTAATATATTTTTCCATGTTTGTTATAATCTCAGTCAATTCCTTCAGTTCTTTTTTGGTCGCCATTTTCCCTTCGTTTTATCTGCAGCCTTGAGAGCATCTTTAAATAAGTTTAAACTTAAAATAACTCACCAAACCAGATCAGTAACTGCTCTTCAAAGCTTATGCTCCTTATAGTTTCTCTTTGCTTACTTATCTTCCTTTAACTTCAGTTGTAATTAACTTTTATCTCATTATTTTCCCAGAGGGGTAGTGTGAGGCGTCTATCTCTATCAATGCATGTGCAGATTTTTTTTTTTAAAAAAAACCTTTCCAAAGTGACAGATTCTGGACTAATATACATTCAGAGCATCACCTGTGAACGTATTCTTAAGGGCTGACACAGAGGACACACATGCCTCACTCTGCTTATAAACATCTGAAGCCTAAATTTACTTGGCAGCTGTGCAGGGAAAGACGGGATATAACACTTGAACATCCCATGAGCATTTTAAAGGAGAAAATTGTGTTTTTTATAGCACTGCCTTCTTCCAGATACTGTGTTTACTGCAAAAGAGGAAATGGTGAGGAAAGGTAAATAAAAGTCATTATCATCATTATTGATAGAAAGTATTTGTAGATACATCTGCTAGCAGCTTCTCCATAAGCCAGTCATTGGACAGAACACTTTATAAATACCTGAATGATATAGGCAGTATTCAGATGGAGATATGATTTCAGAAAAGAGTTATAGTCATGTGTGTTTCTGCTAACATTGGTACAAACCTCCAATACATTCAGGAGACTGGTCCTCTTAGGGCTACAGTAGCCAGGGAATGAAGAATATCAACTTAGAGGTCAAACATGAAACAGGTAAATCCTTTCCTTCAGTGCAAGAGAAGCTGAATATTCCCCAGAGTATTTACAGCAACAGGTAAAACACTGAGATCTTTATATTCTTTGCTACAAACAACGATTCCTAGATAGTCAAAAGCAGACACTGCAATTCTAAGCAGAGTTACACCCTTCTTAGTCTATCAAAGACTTAGTAGAGTATGACTGTGTTTAGCACCAACTACAAAGTTTCCAAGAATTGGAATATAAATATGGTCCTAATGGGAAATAGAACAAACATAGGCAGGAAGGAAATGAAGAAACACTGTGGGTTTCTGAGGGGGAGAGGACAGAGGAGTTAGTTTAGTTCATGCTCAGTCAAGTATGGCAATGAAGGATGTTCACAGACTCCCTGTTTCATCCTACATACTTCATATCCGGACTTGGGAGAGCTCAGACTTCAGGAAGCACAGATCCTATTTTATAAAGCAGATTGAAATCCATATTTCAGATATGAGCTGACACCACCCTCTTTATAACAATGTAGCATATTTTAACAGGTTATCCTAAAACATTCTCAGTAATTCACAATGCTTCTTTCTAATGCTCTTAAAACTGATCATAGAATGTTATGGATCTATTTGAAATACCAGTAGCAGAAATCAGCAGGTTTAAAATATGATGTTCAAGTTAAGTTAACATTTGTGAATTTACTCATGGAAAAATATGTAACCCCTTAAAGAAAAAAGTAAATGCATACAAAGGTATGTTATTTTAAACAGGTAGCTTAAGATGGAGCCATTTATAAAGATGTCCTAAAGCCGCCCTGGAGCATGTATGTGGGCACCCAAAACATCTGTCTTGGGGCAACAACCTAGACAGATGAAGATTTATGTGAGCCATGGCTAAAATGTGGGTTGCTGAATTGCTACTGGAAAGTAGCACTTGGCAGCATAATCATGCCAGGTCAGCCACTGGGTTGGAGGGGATGTGTGAATTTTGTAGCTTTCCCCTCTGATTGTGGGCCTCTAGTCCCCCCCCCTCCTATTCATGGGGGCTACTTCCCTAAGGAGCAGCATTCAAGAGAGTTTGGGGGTTGCAACAGGCAGGGGAAGGCAAAGTTGCTCTCTACTAATGGAAATCCTTCTATCAGAAATTATTTTTCTATCTAGGGGACATGATATAAATAAATGTTTTTAGAATCAGAGTACAAAATTCTTATGTTGTTAATGGTGGAAACAGTGCAAATATATAGAATAGCACATTGGATGAAAGTGGCATGCTTGATATGAAAGAATGATGGATACATTAATGATACTGATTGCAGTGCTAATGTTCATACTATGCCTAGTGTGGTGATGGTATCTGTTCCTTCTATGCCACACTATTCTTTTTAAAGAATTGTGAATATACATGATGACCACCCCACCAGCCTTCAGGAGACCAGTGATGGAGATTTGGACCTAGACCACTGAGAAATCTGCTGCCTTTGAGGGTTTCTGTCTCCACATTGTTGTTGTTAAAACCCCAAATTTGGGGGTTTAATTTTGTGTAATACTTGATGGTGGCAAATCTTGGAACGTTTAGGATGCCCCCAAGGTTCCTCAGCATGATCATCCAGCTACATGAAGACCAGTGAGGCCAAGTCAGACACTGCAACGATCTCTCGGAGCCCTTCCCAATAGGCACAGGTGTAAAGCAAGGCTGCGTTCTCGCGCCAACTCTCTTTACGATCTTCTTTAGCATGATGCTTCAAAGAGCCGCAGTAGATCTAGATAATGACGATGGTGTCTACGTCCGCTATCGCACCGATGGCAGCCTGTTCAACCTGAGGCGACTAAAGGCTCACTCCAAGACAATGGAAAAACTTATCCAAGAGCTACTGTTTGCTGATGACGCTGCACTCGTCTCCCACTCGGTATCAGCTCTGCAGCATATGATGTCCTGCTTCGCAGAGGCTGCCAAGCTATTCGGCCTAGAAGTTAGTCTGAAGAAGACAGAAGTTCTCCACCAGCCTGCACCCCAGGAAGATTATCACCCTCCCTGCATCACTGTGGGTAAATCAGTTCTGAAGACAGTCCAGCAGTTCAGCTACCTGGGGTGCATCATCTCCTCAGATGCCAAGATCAACAAGGAGATTGACAAAGGCAAACCGTGCATTTGGCCAACTGCACAAAAGAGTGTGGAGCAACAAGCATCTGAAAAAAGGCACAAAGATCAATGTTTACAAAGCGGTTGTGATGACAGCCCTCATCTACGTCTCCGAATCGTGGGTTTTATACCGTCATCACCTGCGACTCCTTGAGCGCTTTATTAGCGCTGCCTTCGCACCATCCTCAACATCCACTGGAGTGACTTTGTGACCAACACTGAAGTCCTCAAGAGGGCGGAGGTTACAAGCATCGAGGCACTGCTGTTGAAGACGCAGCTGCGCTGGGCAGGGCATATTTCTAGGATGGAAAACCACCGCCTTCCGAAGATTGCTCTGTATGGCGAACTTTCCACTGGCCATCGAAATACAGGGGCACCAAAGGAAAGGTACAAGGACTCCTTGAAGAAATCCCTTGGCACCTGTCGCATCAACCATCACCAGTGGTCTGACCTAGCCTCAGATCGCAAAGCATGGAGGCACACCATCCACCAGGCTGTCTCTTCCTTTGAGAACGCACGCATAGCTGGTCTTGAGGACAAAAGGAGATTGAGGAAGAATTGCACTGCTACAGCACCAACCCCAAATCAGACTTTTCCCTGCAGCCACTGTGGCCGGATCTGCCTGTCCCCCATTGGTCTTGTCAGCCACCAGCGAGCCTGCAGCAGACGTGGACTACTGCACCCTTCTTAAATCTTCGTTCGCGAAGTCAAGCCGAGAGACTTGATGGTATGGTGGAAGTTCTATGGAAAATAAACATAATTTGATCTGATGTTATTTCACTGAAGCCCACCCTTGGGTAAATTTAAACATCTCTGTAAGCAATTACAAATTTTGGAAACCATTGGAGGAAAAAAGATCTTCACAAATAGTGGGACAAATTTGTTTTCAGTAAAAGTCTCTGCAAATTAACAATGTTGGGTGAAAAAAATCAGTTTTCATGACAGGGCTGATGTGATTTGAATCTCCAGCAGCCTGCCGCCTCGTGGCTTGGCTGCCGGGGATCGTTTGCCTCCCTGGAAGGGAGAGCAGACTTCGGCGCATGCATTAGGCATGTCTTTTCGGGGGCGGGGCTTGAACGTGCCTGGTGAAGCCTCTGCCCCCTCATTCTCAGTCCCTCTGTGAGCTTTGGTGCGAGAGCAGCGTGTGCGAGCTTTCGGCCAGCCTGGGGGATTGGGGCCTAGTTGGGCTGGTTTTGTGCTGTTTCGGCTGCAGTTTGGGTGGTCTGGGTTGCGGGCCAGCTGTGGTTGGTTCTGAGTGGCGTTGGGTTGAGGAGATTGTGGCGCTGGAGTTCAGGCTGTGGTTTTTGCTGAGCTATATTGATCGATATAAAAGAGATCAATGGGGGGTTGTTTCGGGGTAGCGTGGTGGGGTGCCCAGCCCGGTGGGGGTTTGAATTTGGGGTGCCCTGGTTACTAGGCCAACATGGCTTTCTCCCTCCTCCTTCCCCCCTCACTCCTTTTTTTGCCTCATGGTAGGTCAGCCATCTTGTCTGACAGCTCTTCAGGGGCCATTTTGAGTTTCATTTCTGCCTGGATACAGCAGCCCTGAGGCTGATCTCTGGCAGCCATTTTGAGTGAGGGTTGGGGCTGCCATTTTAGGTGGGATTTGTGCTTCTTGGTTCCTTGGCCTTTCAAGGAGCTTAATTTCTACGGTGTTTTGGTGCATCGTGAATGTCTGGGGAAAAGGGAACAGGGAAGTCTAAGGGCAAGCAGCCGGTGCATAAGGCACTGAAGCTCGTACAGCAGTGGCCTCCTACTCCTTCATCATCGGATGAGGAGGGGGAGGACGAGGTAAATGCAGCCATTGTTTTGAGGCTGCAGGCTCTCAAGCAGGTGTCGGGGTTGCCACCTTTGTTAGTTCCTCAGAAGGGGCAAGTTTCAAAAAGGGCTTTTCAAGCTAGCATTTTAACAGGATTATCTATCCTAGAGACCAGGTCGGCTGCTGGCGCTGGTGGAGCCGTGGGTGTGGGTGTCCTGGATGCCGAAGTGGGTCCTTCTTCTGCTGCTGTTGGAGCAGGTACTGTTTTGGTACCTGCTGGGTTGCCAGGTAAGTCCGGTGATGGTTCCACAGCCTATTCAGGGGTTGTCTGGCCATGGGGGCCTTTCGGACCTGCTGCACCGAATGGTGCAGGTACTGTTGTCGGGGGTTCAAGCACCTCTTCAACTTTCGGTGTGGGGTCCCAGGCTAGCTGGGCGTGGCCGCATGGCCAGTTTGGCCCTTATGGGAGTTGGTTAGGAGCTGGACAGCAACGTGTGGCTCCTTCCCTATCTGGGGGCTGGGGTTTCCCCTCTCCTTATGGGGCGGTTCCGTTTGGAGCCATGCCTTTTGGTGAGGTCGCCTTGCCTTTAGGAGACCACCTGTTGCCAGCCACAAGATCCTCAAAGGAGAATATGTAGACATTTTCTTCCTTTTGTTTAGGTAGCTAGAGAAAAAGAACAAGGAGGATCTCGATGATAAGGAGAAGGAGAAGTTGAAAAAGAGGAAGGTGGACCAGACCTGGGCTAATTGGCTGCCCGGGTTTTTGTGTATGCTGGTGTGATAGCGCGTGCTCAACCCTGGCGGGCAGCAGCGCTAATCCAGTACATGGACATTATATACAAAGGGTATACAATGTTTAGCGGCCCGGCCTGGATTCAGTATGATGAGGAATTCAGGATGAGGGCCGCTTTGTACCCTTCTCTACCCTGGGATCACATCCACCAGCAACTTTGGCTGCAAGTTATGTCACCAGCTCGGCCCAATTTGAGCGACCGCTCTGACAGCAGCCATTTAGTTGCTAAGGCTTCCTCTTCTCAGGCTATGTCTTCATAATCTTCCTGCGGTTCAGCAGGGCAGGTGGTTCAACCCTGCTTGCTTTGTTGGGAGTTTGGGTCACAGGGGGTGTGCAATTGGAAAGGTTGCAATTTCAAGCATGAATGCCCCATGTGTGCCGGCCCACACTCCTTTAGTAACTGTCCAAGGGTTCGGCCACGTAAGGGTCAAAAGAGACAGGGCAGGAGTGGGGGTTCCTCCCAAGCTGGAAAAGGGCCCCAGCTCGATAAAAGTGGGACCTCTTGAGCAGTGGCTTCATAGGTACCCACGCAGGGCTGATAGTTTATATTTGTTGAAAGGTTTTATGCTGAGTTTCAGAATTCCTTTTCAGGGTTCTCGAGTGCCAACTTGGTCTCGGAACCTTCCTTCAGTTAAAGGTTTAGAACATGTAGTGGAGGCTAAGATAGCCAAGGAGTTGGCTGAGGGCAGGATTTTGGGCCCATTTTCTAGTCCTCCAGTGGTTAATCTTAGGGTTTCCCCTTTGGGGATGGTACCAAAGAAGGTGCCAGGTGAATTTCGTTTGATTCACCACCTTTCTTACCCAAGGATTCTTCTGTTAATGATGGGATTCCCAAGGAACTTTGCTCAGTTAGGTATACTACCTTCGATCGGACCGTGGGCGTCGTTCGATGCTGTTGGCAGGGTGCTGAGCTGGCTAAATGCGATATCAAATATGCATTTTGCCTTCTCCCTGTCCATTCGGATGATTTTGAGCTTTTGGGTTTCTCTTTTGCAGGGCAATTTTACATGGACAGGGCTTTGCCTATGGGCTGCTCTGTATCATGTGCTGCTTTCGAGTGTTGCAGCACATTCCTTGAATGGGCTGTGCGTGAGAAAGTGGGTTTGCAGGATGTTGTTCATTATTTGGATGACTACTGTTTGTGGGTCCTGCGGGTACTGGACATTGCGCTCAGTTGTTGTCTGGCTTCATTGAGCTGGCTGCTGAGCTGGGTGTGCCATTGACCGAGAAAAAAACTGAGGGCCCGGCCCAATGCCTGGTGTTTTTGGGAATTGAATTGGACACCCTAGCGCAATCGTCCAGGATTCCTTGTCAGAAGCTGGAGGATTTAAGGGGTAGGATTAGTACGTTTCTCCTCAAGAGAAGGTTACACTTCTTGAGCTTCAGCAGTTAGTAGGGCACCTTAACTTTGCTTGCAAAGTGCTTGCTCCTGGAAGGGCCTTTCTTCGCAGGTTCTGTGATGCTATGTCAGGCCTTTGCTTGCCCCAGCACAGGACTAGGGTTACCAGCAGCATGAGGGAGGACCTGCAGGTGTGGCAGGAGTTTTTGGGATCCTTTAAAGGGATTTCCTTCTAGAGAGAGGACATGAGACTTGAGGCGGAGCTTCAGGTCATGTCCGATGCTGCTGGGTCATTAGGTTTTAGGGTCTACTTCCGTGGACACTGGTGCATGGAGGTGTGGCTGGATTCATGGGTGCAGGCTGGTTTGAGCCGGGATCTCACTTTTTTAGAATTTTTTCCCATTTTGGTTGCGGTTTGGTTGTGGGGGAATGATATGGTCGAACGCACCGTACATTTTTGGTGAGATAACATGGTTGTTGTTCATGTTATGAATTCCCTTTCATCCAAATCGCAATGGGTTATGAGGTTGGTGAGGGCCTTCACTCTGCGTTGCTTGCGGCTTAACATATTGTTTTTGGCCAAGCATGTTCCTGGGGTGAATAATGGGGTGGCTGATGCTCTCTCTCATAAACAGATGGCCCCGGATGCTGATCAAGAGGCGGTGCCAATGCCCCAGGAGCTATGGCTGATTGGAGAGCCGAGGCCTGCAGAGCGATAGGCCTAGCCATTGCGCCTAGCACCAGGAAGTCTTACGAACGTGCTGTGCGTCAGTTTGAAGACTTTAGGGCCGAGGTAGGGTATCGCATTCTTTGGCCCCTCCCGGTGGAGCAGTTGCTCCATTATTATATTTCTTTAAAAGGTAAGGGATTGGCCGTGTGATCTATCAGAGGACGCCTGTCGGCACTGGCTTTTGCTAGCAAGGCGTTAGGGTATAAGGAGGAAACAGCAGACTTTTGTCTTCAAAAGATGCTGGAGGGGTGGTCCAGAGAGGTCGGGCCTAATCCCAACACCAGGAGCCACATGTCCCCTGAGATTCTTAGAGGTTTGGAGTGCAGTTTCTGCATCTCACTTTGAGGCAGTTTCATGCCGCCTCTTTGGTGGCCTTTTTGGGGGCACTTAGGATCAGTGAGTTAGTGGCAAGCTCTTGGAATGATGTTTCTGGCAGGGCTTTGTCACTTAGGGATGTTAGGTTAATGGGGGGGGGGGGTAAGGCAGCTCTTACTGTCTGACGTTCCACGACGGATTAACAGGGCATTGGGACTGTAGTGGATTTGGGTCCATGTTATGAGGTGGAGTTAGGGTCTGGCAGGATCAACCTTTGAGTATTGGTGACCCAAGGTGTGTGAATGCAGACTGTCCTGGAGACTCAATCGGATGGGTGCCTTTCGCTGAGAGGCGCATCTGGTGACTGGGCCCTCCGGTGCGGGCCTCCCTGCTGGGCCTGCCTGACGGGAACTGTGATACACAGCTCCGGCTGGGGGGCCAGGTCTCTCGCCTGCGAAAAAGGCAGGGGAGTGGTCTGTGGAGACCCCTGGCCCTGACCTGGCCGCAGTTCTGGTTGCCCTTGCCGTTGAAATGATTATTTAATAAAGTGGCCCATAGTTTTACCAACTCACTTGTGTCCGCCTCTTTATTTTGACTTGGGGGGCAACAGATTTTGTCATTGCATCCACTGGATGAAGATTCAACCAGATGAAAATCAGGCCAGTCTCATCAGACTGGTAGTGAGCCTAAGCATTTTGTGGCAGATGTTTGACTGATCCCCCCTGTAGTCCTATGTTTGATTAATTGAACAAAGCGTGATGTTTCTTCCATTTGCAAGAAACCTTTTAATAGCACCATATTATCACCACCTTGCATATAAAATACAAAACTTTCTGTATCCTTCTGTCATTCTTGTCCTAATGCTGCATGCTTTCAGAATAGATCTTCTGTATCTTTAATCATTCTTTCTATGTCTGATAGTTATAGTGACTAGCTTTTGCCAGTCACACACAGAAGCTGCAAAACCAGATCATCTGTAAGGTTTTCTATATATTTCAGAAACTCCCCAGGTATGAAGAAAACATATTACTTTGCAAATTAATTTAAAGAAACAAAACTTTAAAAGAATCATTTGATGAGAACTTAACAAGTTCATTGTCATACAGGAAGCATGGCATATTGAGAGCAGGTGGGAAAGTATTTAAAAGAAAAAATGGCCCACTGAAGTTCTGATAGCTTCTAGAATCCTAGAGGGAAAGATGTGAGTAGGTAATTTTCCAATCATTATCTTCCCTCAGTTCCTCATGAGGCCCAGCTTGTCCATCTGATAGCAAAGTTAAAGGTTGAAGAAGCAGGTCTACTCAAACTCCTACTCAGGTCTATCTAATGGGATTTACTCTCAGGAAAGTGCTCTTAAGTAGATGCTGCAAATAGGGCAGTGAAATTTTTATTATTTATTTATTTATTTAATTTATATCCCGCCCTTCCCGCCGAAGGCAGGCTCAGGACGACACACAGATTAAGGGTCACACAATCAGATTAGGTGACCAAACAAGATAAAACAACAGTAAGAACATAAGAACAATTATTAAAACATCAACAGGTGCTAGTACAATAGTTTCAGACAATTAAATTTCTAATGATGGTAAGTAGCAAGATGGTTGATATTAGATGTTCTAAGAGGTCCCAGGATCGCCATCGCATGATGAGATAGATCCGTTGGTAGTATTTATGGGGCTGTTCCATTGCTGCCCCATGGCGCAGAGTGGTAAAGCTGCAGTACTGCAGTCCTAAGCTCTGCTCATGATCTGAGTTCGATCCTGGCTGAAGCTGGGTTCAGGTAGCCGGCTCATGTTTGACTCAGCCTTCCATCCTTCCGAGGTCGGTAAAATGAGTACCCAGTTTGTTGGGGGGGAAGTGTATTTTTTTTACCCATTGCTGCAGGTGTTGCCATTATGAAAATGCGTGGCGGAAGAGTGTCATTTTGCAGACCCTGCAGAACTGTGAAAGCTCTTGCAGGGCCCTGACCTCCTCCGACAACTCATTCCACCAGCTAGCAGCAGCAACGGAAAAGGCCCTGGCTCTAGTTGATTTAAGCCTAACTTCTCTGATGCCAGGAACTGTTAGCAGGTTTTGAGACCCAGACCAAAGTGCTCGCTGGGGCATATGCAGGGAAAGGCGGTCCCTAAGGTATGCATAACCCTGGCCATATAGGGCTTTAAAGGAAATGACTAGCACTTTGAAACGAATCCGGTACACTATCGGTAGCCAGTGCAGCGCTTTCAGCACAGGCTGAATGTGTTCCCGTAAAGGAATTCCCATTAACAGCCTGACTGCAGCATTCCAAATAGCCGGATTTGGAACAAGGGCAGCCCCATGTAGAGGGCATTACAGTAATCCAGTCTCGAAGTGACCATAGCATGGATCACTGTTGCCAAGTCGTCGCGTTCGAGAAAGGGGACCAATTGCCTTGCCATCTGCAGACGGTAAAAAGCTGACTTGGCTGTGGCAGCTACTTGGGCCTCCATTGTTAAAGGAATCCAAGAGCACCCCTAAGCTTTTAACCTTGGGCGCCAGTGTAAGCTGCGCTCCATCAAAGATCAGTAAACGGACCTCTGGTCCCAGACCTCAGCAACTCAGATCCATCTTCATCGAATTTAATTTCAGTCTGCTCAGCCTGAGCCACCCCGCCACGGCTTGCAATGCTATGGACAGATCTTCAGGGGTGGAGTTGGACTGGCTGCCCATCGGCAAATAGAGCTGGGTGTCATCTGCATACTGGTGACAATCCAGCCCATACCTCTGGGCAACCTGGGTGAGGGGGCACATGTAGATGTTAAACAACATCAGAGAAATAACCGCTCCCTGTGGCACAACAAATGTAAGTGGGTGTCATCAGGATAGTTCATCCCCTAATGCCACCCTCTGTCCCCAACCCTGGAGAAAAGAGGAAAGCCACTTCAAGGCCAACCACTGGATCCCAGCGTCGGTGAGGCGACAGGTCAGTAGCTGATGGTCAACTATGTTGAACACCGCTGACAGGTCTAGTAGCATTAGCACTGCCAAGCCACTTCTGTTAAGGTGCCTCTGGAGGTCATCTGTGACGGCAACCAGAATGGTCTCTGTCTCATGACCCGGACAAAAACCAGATTGATGTGGGTTAAGCATGGAAGCGTCATCCAGAAAACTCTGAAACTGCACTGCCATAGCCCTTTCAATAATCTTGCCTAAGAATGGCAAGTTAGATACCGGCTGATAATTTGCCAATTCAGCCAGGTCCACGGATGGCTTTTTTAGAAGGAGGCGAACCATGGCTTCCTTAAGAGGCTGGGGGAAGGTTCCTTCAAGAAGGGACCTGTTGACGATTTCCCTTAGGGAAACCTGTAGCTCCTCTTGGCCAACTTTTATTTGCCAAGTGGGGCATGGGTCCAGCCTACAGGTGGTTGGGCACACAGTGGAGAGTATTCTGTCAACTTCCTCCAGGTTGAGTGGAGTGAAAGAGTCCAAAATTTGACTAGAAGATGTGCTCGGAGCCTTGAGTTCATTTACTGCTTCCATAGTGGCCAGGAGGTCACGGCGAAGTGACAGGACTTTATCTGTGAAAAAACTTGCAAAGGTCTCACAGCCAAAGTCCAGTTCCCTAGCATTTGGTAGTTAAAGACCGAATTGTTCTAAATGATTGCGCTGGACGCGAGTTCGCAGATGCAATCATGGTCGTAAGATATATTTTCTCAGCGGCCTTGACTGCCACCTCATAGGTTCTCATATATGACCTATAAGCTGTTCTTGTCACTTCGTTACAGGCTTGCCACCACTGCCTCTCTAGCTGTCTGAGCCTCTGTTTCATCTGCTGTAGTCCTGGCGTATACCAGGGCACCAGCTTTGTATGGGGATGCAGAAGGCACCTGGGAGCGATCTCATCAATGGCCATGTCAAGCCTGTTATGCCAGGTCTCCACTAGCTCATCCAGAGAGTCGCCGGGGGCCAAGGATCCCAAAGAGCCATCTGGAACCACATAGGGTCCATTTGGCTCTTCAGGCAAGCTAAAATACACTCACTGCCCAAGCAGCGATTGAGTGGGATATTCAAATAGGCCTTCAGGGCATAGCGGTCTGACCACAGCACTGTGTCGGCAGTAATACGATCCACTGTCAGGAAATCCCACAAGACAGAGGTCTTATTATTAATAGACCTGGCGTTGCACAACGTCAGTGTCAGAAGCGGATGTTTCAACTTGGCCCCACTGCTTGCAACCATTGGGATGGGACGCAGGCTGGATGGAGGTTGAGCATTCTGGCATCTCGGCTTCCTTCCTTTATATAGACCCCTATTCCCACCACTGTACTTTCCCCTCCCCAGAAGCACTGGGATCCCTAGCTCAGTCATCATCTCACACTAATGGTCTCCACAGGAGCCTCAGATCAATCAAGATGAGGCTACATACAATGTTAGAGGCTTCTACTTTCTTACAGGACTTCCAGAGGCTTGCTGAAAAAAATAATCTGTATATTTAAAAAAATGAAAATCGCCAAGTGTGATCATTGCCTTCTCAACATATCTTGCCTCCCTCTATCTTTCCCTTTCCTCCTCAGCTCCCCCCCTGGCCACAACAGCCACCCACTCCAGATTTCTAGCACCCGTTGTATATAACAGGCCTTATTACTAGTAGTATTATAAAATGGAAGATTTGGGTTGGGGAGAAACTTCCCAATAATTTATTCTCCTCTCATGATTATTAACAATCCTGGCTGGTAGCTGTGTGAAAGAAGGAATCTTGGAAGCTGCAGCATTTATCATTCCTAGATGGTGACTTGAACCTACCCAAATTCTGTCTTCTGCATGCATATTGCTACAGGTACAGGGACTATGTCCTGCCCTGCTCCTCTTCAGCTGGCAAATTCCATAACAACCATCACATTTGCTCAAACTCTCATAGAGAAACTTCCCTTCCCTTTCACATTTTCAGTAAGCATACAGTTGCTTTGATTGGTTCTCATTTCTTCACAGTGTGTTTTTCAACAATGTGCTGTTGACAGAAAATCACACTAGGGATGAGAAATTATCTGCAAATGAGCTTGGCTAATGCCTCCCTCCCATGTTACATTCCTTCACAGACCAAGGACTACCTAAAGTATTTAGTGATCAATATCCTAACAAACAGTTAAAAGGTAGTAGCATTTTGCCTTTTGAGAACAGGGCTTATGGTACCTGATTAGTTTATTTTTCAAGCTGAGTTCCCCACCCCCCTTGGCTGTGACGCCAACTTGGCGGGGGCAGGACTTCATTGGCAGAAGGTTCATTTACAGTGGCATGCTAGCAGCTGTGCTCGGAGCTCTATTTTGGTTACCATTGTGATTGATGACTTGAATGAGAGATGTGAAGAGTGCATTAACAGCTTTAGCAAAAACACATGGGATTGTTTCTTTGCGCACTTTCCTAGCCGACAGCCCCATCTTGCTGAGATGCCTACTTTGGGTAGGAATCCTTTGTGTTCTGCATGACCCATTTATGCTACTGCCTGAGTAAGACCTGGTTGCCCTTCTGTCCAAAATGATGTATTTGAAACTATTTGTCAAGCAGCAATTAGAGATAGATTTGTGATGGGCAATTACCATGATGCTGGAGGATTCTGAGCAAATCTACATGCTATTGTTGAAGTTTTACCTATTTAACATGTGGAGCTAATATACAGTAGTGATTAGAAAAATGTTAAACAGAGATCTAGGTTCAAATGCTATTGCCTAGAAGCACAGCCCCAAAGCTGTGCAGCTAACTCACCTGTTAGAGGTCAGGTTCACTCAAATTTTACAATCCAAGGAAGGAACTATTGCAAGTTTAGGGAGCGCCTCCTTTTTCCCTATAACATTGTGTCAGTAATTGTACTTTCATGGAGCATTAAGGATCTGTAATTCACCCTTGTCTCCAGCTATCTTGCATACCTTAATGCTGAGGTTTCTAGCTTTTTTGAGCCTGTGGGCATCTTAGGAATTTTGAGAGGAGACGGTAAGCACCACCTACAATTGGCTGCCACAGGAAGCAGAGTCAAACCCCAAATGAAGAAGAAGAGTTAGTTTTATACCCTGCTTTTCTCTAACTTAAGGAGTCTCCAAGTGGCTTACAATTGCTTTTCCTCATAACAGGCACCTTGCAAGGTAGGTGGGGCTGAGAGAGTTCTGAGAAAACTGTGACTGGTCCAAGGTCATCCAGCAGGCTTCAGGTGGAATAGTGGGGAATCAAACCCAGTTTTCTAGATTCAAGTCTGCCATTGTCAACCACTATACCATGTGGCTCTCTGGATTCTATATGAGGAAAAGCCAAGCAGTGTACCTTCCTCCTAGGAAGAAAAAAATTCTGAAGGGGGAATAGAACCACATACTGACTAAGGAAAGTGCAGTTGCTTACCACTCTCCAGTGGAATGAGAGAAGGCAGTAATTAACTCTGTCTTACAATGGCACCACCTACTTTCTGAAAAGCTCAGTAGGTGCCAATGGAAATACTGGCCGGCCCCATGGTCCCCACATGGGCTCCACATTGGGAACACTGCCTTAATGGCTGTGTTCAGATGGGCAATAAAAGCTGTCCCAGGTGAGCGATGGTAGGTGAGCGCCCCCCCAAAGCATGTCCAAATGTGCACATCTGTCTGCCATCCCACCCCCAACCCATCTCTGACTCACCTCCAGCCGGCTCAAAAAGGTATCACTTGCAAAGTGGTACCTTTTCACTGGGGCATCTCCAAGGTGCCTTCCTGCCCATTTGGAGAGTCGGGAAGTGCTTGGAAAGCACCCGGGGAGCTGCATGAGCACTCTGGACACTCCCCCAAGGTGCCTGTGGCCCATCCCTGTTCTGCAGGCCATCTGGACACTCTGGGGTGCTCCAGTTTCCACTGGCTTACTTCTGGAGCAGCATGCTGTTGCCTTAAGTCGGTGGTCCGGACTCAGCCAATGTATGCTTCATAGCAATAATTTTGTGCAACCTTTGCCTCTAGTGCCTGGAATTTTGAAGAAAAGAAACTTTTCTCACAACATGACTAGCATGGAACTTTCTGAACCTTGGATGCTTAGTGCTAATGAAAAGCCAGTTTGGTGCAGTGAGTAAGAGTGGAGGACTCTAATCTGGAGAACTGGCTTTGATTCTCCATTCCTCCACATGCAGCTGCTGGGTGTTCTTGGGTCAGTCACAGTTCTCTCAAGAGGAGTTCTCTCAGCCTCACCTATCTCACAGGATGTCTGTTGTGGAGAGAGGAAGGGAAGGAGATTGTAAACTGCTCTGAGACTACGTGAAGGGCGGGATATAAATCCCATCTCTTCTTCTCTTCTAAGTTGGAAGCAAGGGATTTGATGTGGGGTAGTGGCTCTGCTGCTCTGAAGGAATGCCCCTTTACCTTCCACCTGTGCTCTACTTGTACATTTGTAAATAAAGCAAGTATTACAAAACACCTTAAGTATCTAATGTTTTTTCTCTCCTCCAAAGAAAAACAACTTGGCGGAGTTCTGCCTCTGGAACTTTTTGCTGCATGGAGAAATCAAGCAATGAATACTCAATTTGCAAGGCACATGTGAAATTTGGTTTTGGAGCAGGGGGATGATTTGATGTGAATACTTCCTTTGACAATGATTTGTGGCCTAACATTTTGAGACATTCTGAACACTGAATGTTAGGTGCTCCTTACTGGCTGCTCCCACACATGTATTTTCCTTGCACATGAAACACTGAAAACTGCTGATTTCAACTAGAATGTTCACATTATGTCATGCTTGGGGGTCTTCTGCGACTTTCCTCTTTAAATTGGATCAAAGGAAAACCTACTTTGATTTGGTTTCAAGGATGAACTGTGGGGTGGGTGCAGAAAGAGCATCCATGTGGATTCATTCTGCACCTGCAACTAGGGTTGCCAGTGCCTGAAGAGAAAAAAATATCCTGTATCTTTAGCAAAATGTCATTTGCCAGGTCATGTTATTTACCTCCACGTTATGAAGAGCTTCAGTTGCTCATTTCCACACCTTAAGTCTGTATTGAGGGGACAGGATTTTTTTCCCTACAGGCTTGCTGTCTATAGCCAATTAGGGGAAGGAGTGGAGTGAAGCTTTGCATTTATTCTGCCTCCCTTTTGGCCCTATAAAGTACTTGTTTTCTTTTCAATTGGAAAGGATAAAAGTGTGGTTGCTGGCCATTAAGGGTCTAGCATAAACCACTGCATCTTTGCTTTTGTGCAGCCATGACAGATGGAAAGGGGGATGGCCACAGTGAGGAGAATGTAGCAGCAGCAATGAATGAATGACACCATTCCCACCCACAACATATAGCTGCTACCATTATTTTTACACACCCTGTGTAAAAGTAGTCAATGTTGATTGAATCTTTTTTTAACAGCTCTTAGTATTCTGAGAGCAAAATCCTATGTACCCCAGTCTGTGCTGAAATTAATGGGCTTAGACTAGAGTAATTTTGTATAGGGTTGAAAAATATAAGTTCCCATGCCAAGCAAATAGTGCACCTGGAAGATCTTACGATAAATGGCTTGAGCATTTCCTGCAGTCATTTCAGGAAGGCACATGGAGAACTGTAGCAACGGTGAAGGGAATCAGAAATCTATTGCTGGAAGAAAACATGTTTCAAATAAAGGATCCACTCTCCAGTTACTAGTTGCATACTGGCAATGTCACTTCCAAATCAATGTTGAGCTGACATTTCCTCCCATTAGTGCTCCTTGGCATTCTTTGAGGCACACAATGACTTGTTCCAAAGCATCATGTAGTACTACTTATAAACTACCTGAGGGAGAAATAATGTTCTTATAAATAAGGAACCAGAGAGTCTGCAGGAGAGGAAAAAACAGAAAAAGAAAGAGTGGGCAGAAGTATACTATGTGGAAGTATTTCAAGCTATCAGGAAAGTAGAAGACGTTAAAGTTCAAACGTGATCTCAGCAAAGGCCAAGGCACAAAACCTATGTGCTTGTGATGAATTTTCTTGGAAACCATTCATTTACCATCTGGATGTGTAATGTATGTCTACTAAATATATCTGGTATCTAGTTCAACAAGGATGGTATTACTTTTAATTAACAAAGGCAACCTAGGTTCAGAAATAGGTTTCCATGTATAAATTATCCTTCTAGTTGAGTCCAACACATTCAGAAGAATCTTGCATGGAGAATAAAATTTCATGTTGTGGGCTCATGGTTCTCCTTACTAGTTGGAACTGCATGTACAACCTAAACTCTTGTTTTCTTTCAGGGAAGCCTAAGCAATTATTCTGGCAATGTTCATGATAACATTAATTTCTACTTAAGTTTTCTTTCTTAGCTTAACTTTTGGTCTATTTTGTGATTAATTGTTAGTGGCTTACATAAAATATCCATCCATTCACTTACGTGATGTGGGCAAAATTTAGGAGGCTGATGAAGCTGATAGAATTTGGAAGAACTGTCCTGGCCTTGTACTGTTTTTATTTGGTAATTGTTGGCCTCAGTTCTTTCACTGAAAGAATGCTAGTAAATCTTTGGACACAATTCCATAAAGAGTTTTCCTGACTGATAGAATCATAGCTATAAGCCAATGTTCCATCTTGCTCCCTTCATGAGCAAGAATTTAGTACACAATATCCTTTTACCAACTCCTTTGCTTCATCTGACCTCTTCTTGACCTTTAGAATGAGTTGGTGCCTCCTCTTTTGAGTTATGTGCAACATTAATCATTTGTGAGCACTGAGTTGTTGTGACCTTTGAAAGAGACACAGGTTTGAGGGCAACTGCATACACATTACACAGATTGAGGTGGGATAATTCTAGACTGTTCTATTTTAGATTGCCAAGGAACACTCTCCTGTCTAAAAAAGCTGCCTGGTGTCCAGTGTTCCCTCTAAACTGAGTTAGCGTGAGCTAGCTCACATTTTTAGACTTCAGCTCACACATTTTTATCTTAGCTCAGGAAGGATGACCCCAGAGCACACTAATTTATGCAATAGCTAACAATTTTAATGCCAGTAGCTCACAAAGTAGAATTTTTGCTCGCAAGACTTTGCAGCTTAGAGGGAACATTGCTGGTGTCCCAGACTTCTGCATTTTAAATTTGTTTTAGATGAACATATAGTCTAAATTCAAGCCAGTAAAGAGCTACAAACTTGACAGTCATTTTCATATGATAATATAGTATCTTTTTGAAGGAGAAACTATTACTTTTCATGGTAGAAATACCTATATATATATATATATATATATATATATATATATATATATATCCCCCCCCCCCAGTTTTGTCCCCCAAAGACTCAGTATTCACTTACAAAGAAGGAAAGCTGTGAGGGTTAAGGCTACAGTGCTTGTCATTGTGGGCATTTCCTTGCTATGGGCCTTTTTGAACAAAGTAACCTTGAGTGTTCTATTTCAATACTGGGATTTTAACTTTGAAAAAAGTATGTGAGAATGTTTCTTAAGCAAAATTTATTCCACATTATTAGATGAAGAAGATATTGGATTTATATCCCGCCCTCCACTCCGAAGAGTCTCAGAGCGGCTCACAATCTCCTTTACCTTCCTCCCCCACAACAGACACCCTGTGAGGTGGATGGGGCTGGAGAGGGCTCTCACAGCAGCTGCCCTTTCAAGGACAACCTCTGCCAGAGCTATGGCTGACCCAAGGCCATCGCAGCAGGTGCAAGTGGAGGAGTGGGGAATCAAACCCGGTTCTCCCAGATAAGAGTCCACACACTTAACCACTACACCAAACTGGCTCTCCAGAGTATATCTTCTCTTGTTGTTAAATGTATAAGCAGGGACAAGAAATCTGTAATTCATGGCTAACAGTTTTATAAATATTTTTTACAATATTATATTAATAACATGTGAGTTGATTTTATTTCATGTCTCTTTCAATAAAGATCCAAAATGCAAAGATTGTCCACTTTTGGGGGGGAGGGGCTGGTGGGGATATGTCTGTAACTTTTGCAAGATCAAAACATAAATGCTATAAGAATGAGACCCAGCCTCCTAGCACTACCTCATGCAATCTCCCAGTGAAAATGCCAAGGAGTAGAACTACAAAAATGTAGTTCCCACTGCTGTCAACCCAGCCAGCTTCTCTGGAAGGATACCATGATCAATGGCATCTAAAACCAACAAAAAGTCTGGGAGAACAAACATATAGGCTTCCCAATCCCCAGGCCCCAGCAGGGAATCCCCTGGTTTTACAGGCTTCCCCCACCCCCAGTCAGCTGGCCAGCGGGGAAAGCCCAGCCCCAACAGTCATCATGTATCTCTATAGCTCCGGCAGGTTTAGAAACCTGCAAACAGGGAGTGGTGTGCGCATGCTCTAAGAAGTAAGAAGCCGACGCCTTCCCCCATTCGAGAAGGAAAAAGAATTAGGACCTAAAAGGAATATAAATATTTCTACTAAAGTGTGAGAAATAAATAGGAGAGTGTCTAAGGAAATAAAGAACAGTCTGACTTGAAAACTCAAGGGTTGTCATCACAACCGCTTTGTAAACATTGATCTTTGTGCCTTTTTTCAGATGCTTGTTGCTCCACACTCTTTTGTGCAGTCGGCCAAATGCACGGTTTGCCTTTGCCAGCCTATTGTCAATCTCCTTGTCGATCTTGGCATCTGAGGAGATGATGCACCCCAGGTAGCTGAACTGCTGGACTGTCTTCAGAACTGATTCACCCACAGTGATGCAGGGAGGGTGATAATCTTCCTGGGGTGCAGGCTGGTGGAGAACTTCTGTCTTCTTCAGACTAACTTCTAGGCCGAATAGCTTGGCAGCCTCTGCTAAGCAGGACGTCATATGCTGCAGAGCTGATACTGAGTGGGAGACGAGTGCAGCATCATCAGCAAACAGTAGCTCTCGGATGAGTTTTTCCATTGTCTTGGAGTGGGCCTTTAGTCGCCTCAGGTTGAACAGGCTGCCATCGGTGCGATAGCGGATGTAGACACCATCGTCATCATCTAGATCTACTGCAGCTCTTTGAAGCATCATGCTAAAGAAGATCGTAAAGAGAGTTGGCATGAGAACGTAGCCTTGCTTTACACCTGTGCCTATTGGGAAGGGCTCCGAGAGGTCGTTGCAGTGTCTGACTTGGCCTCGCTGGTCTTCGTGTAGCTGGATGATCATGCTGAGGAATCTTGGGGGACATCCTAAACGTTCCAAGATTTGCCACAGGCCTTTCCTGCTAACGGTATCGAAAGCTTTGGTAAGGTCGACAAAAGTCACATATAGACCCTTGTTCTGTTCCCTGCATTTCTCTTGGAGCTGCCTGAGAACAAATACCATGTCGGTGGTGCTCCTGTTAGCTCTGAAGCCGCACTGGTTCTCTGGGAGGAGTTCTTCTGCAATGGTGTGCACCAGTCTGTTCAGGAGTATTCTGGCAAGGATTTTGCCTGCGATGGAGAGCAGGGTTATCCCCGGGTAGTTGGAGCAGTCTGACTTTTCCCCTTTGTTCTTGTATAGGGTGATGATGATTGCATCGCGAAAGTCCTGTGGTAATTTGCCTTGTTCCCAGCAGGTGACAAGTACTTTGTGAAGTGAGCTACGTAGTACTGTGCCCCCATGCTTCCAGATCTCTGGTGGAATTCCATCAACTCCTGCTGCCTTGCCACTGTTCAGTTGCTTGATGGCTTTAACTTTCTCTTCTAGGGTGGGGATCTCATCCAACTCTGTTTTCACTGGTTGAAGTGGGGTGAGGTGGATTGCTGAATCTTGAACTACGCGGTTGGCACTGAAGAGAACCTGAAAATACTCCGACCACCGGTTCAGTATGGATGCCTTGTCTGTGAGGAGCATTTGACCGTCTGCACTACGCAAGGGACTCTGAGCCTGATATGATGGACCATATACTGCCTTCAGGGCTTCGTAGAACCCTCTTAAATCACCAGTGTCTGCACACAGCTGGGTTCTCTCTGCAAGCTTGGTCCACCAATCGTTCTGAATGTCTCGAAGCTTGCGCTGGAGGTTGCTACATGCAGCGCGAAAGGTTTCTTTTTTCCCAGGACAGGAGGGCTGAGCAAGATGTGCTTGGTAGGCAGATCTCTTTTTCACCAGTAAATCTTGGATCTCTTGATTGTTCTCATCAAACCAGTCCTTGTTCTTCCTTGTGGAGAACCTGAGGACTTCGTCAGAGATCTGCAGGACGGTAGTTTTTAGGTGTTCCCAGAGTGCTTCTGGAGAAGGGTCTGTGGGGCAACTGGGGCCCTCAATTCTTGACTGGAGTTTTGCCTGGAAGGCAGCTTTAACTTCGGCTGACTGGAGACTGCCAACCTGAAACTTCCTCCGAGGGATAATTCCTCTCCTGGGTGTGGGTTTAAAGTGAAGACGGAGATTGCAGTGTACAAGACAATGATCCGTATGACATTCTGCACTGGGCATTACTCGGGTGTGTAAGACATCTCGAAGGTCTCTCTGGCGCACCAGAATATAGTCGATAAGGTGCCAGTGCTTGGACCGTGGGTGCATCCAGGTTGTCTTCAGACTGTTCTTCTGCTGGAAGATAGTGTTGGTGATGGTGAGCTGGTGCTCCGTGCAGAATTCTAACAGGAGGCGCCTGTTGTCATAGCAGTTGCCAATGCCGTGTTTGCCAAGTACTCCTTTCCAGGCTTCCGAGTCTTTACCTACTCTGGTATTGAAGTCACCAAGGATGATCACCTTGTCCTCTGTAGGGGTCTTCCGTACGAGGTTGTGTAGATCAGCATAGAACTTGTTCTTTTCTGCAGGATCTGCTTGAAGGGTTGGGGCATACACACTGAAGAGTGTTGCATGCTGCTTGTTTTGAAGTGGGAGGCGCATGGACATGATGCGATCTGAGTGACCTGTTGGCAGGTTTTCGAGTTTGGAGGCAATGGAGTTCCTGACCATGAAGCCAACGCCAGAAAGGCGGCTCTCAGCCTTTGACTTACCCGACTAGTAGAGGGTATAGCCAGCACCATGTTCTTGAAGACTATCTTCCTCAGGGAAACGGACCTCACTAAGAGCTGCTATGTCGATATTCAACCTGAGAAGTTCGTGGGCAACTAGAGCAGAGCGTCGTTCAGGGCGACCACTGTCTACTGTGTCAAGCATGGTTCTGATGTTCCAACACGCAAGCTTTAGTCTTTGCACACTTTGTGAGGCAGGTGCTTGCCTTTTCTTTGTTGTTATTTTTTGACCGCAAGTAAGGATGCCCGTTGACCACGGCTAGCCAACTGGGGGGGAGGAGACGAGCTTTGTTTAGGCCACCTTTTCTAGACCCCTCTCCGTGTGGAGCAAGCAGTGCTGTCCCTATATAAGGCTGCTTGCTCGTTCAGGGTGCTGCCGAAAAATGCTTTCGTCTCTGGGTTAGCATCAGGCGACCAATACCCTGAACTGCCTACATGCAGGATCGGGACTGCGGCTTCCAGTGGCACCTTCCACCTGCCGTTTCGCCCCTTGCCCATCGCTGCAGGACTTGATGCGTTGTGGGTTGTGTATGTGGATATGCCCTTCAGGCCTGCGCAGAGGAATTTTTTAGGTGAAGCACAGTGTGCGCGGTACTGGCTCCACCCTTTCACCTGGGGGTCATCTGCCATGGCCCAGTAAACCGGGACACCAGCAGCGAGTCCTCCAGGTGGTAGGTGCTTCATTAACGAGCTCTATCTGCCCGGGTTTGATGTTAGAGTTTTCCTTCTCTTAGGCTGGTGAGGTTGGTGGGCCCAGCCTGCCCATCTGGTTATACTGCCGGAGAATTCGGTCGCACCATGACGTAGCAAACTCTGTGAAAAACGGGGGGGGGGGGGACCAGCGAGAAGGTGTTGCTACGGATGCAGTAATGCAGGAGAGGCCATTGCAGTGACCATCTGCCAGGCATAGCCAGACAGTGACCACGCGGCGTTCACTACACTGGGAGAGGAGAGGCTATGTAAAGAGTAATTGGAACACAAAATTACGAGAATGGATTTTTGGTACTAAGAAATTTAGAATTGCAAAAAAAGTTAGTATATAATCATAATTCTGAACTAGGATGGGGAGTACTGGACATAATAAACTATTACGAAGCTTTTCAACTTGAAGCATTGCTAGAAATAGAAAGAGAAGGAAATCAGAAATGGGTTAGGTTTGAAAATGAAGCTAACAAAGGGTTGGGGAAATCTGGTATTTTTACAAATAAATGGACTAAAGATTTTTAATTGGATACAGGACCAAGGAAAAGTACATTAATGGTCTGGAGAAAGTGGCAGCCAAAATGGTTAAAACGAATATCTAGATGGTCGCCTTTGGAAGCTTTGAAAGAGGAAAGCATAGACAATAGATGGGGGAAACTTCTTAAACAAAAAGGATACAGTAGAGTACAGGATTTGTTATCTGCAAATATCTTAAAACCATTTCAAGCTTTAGAGGAAGCAGTAGGTGCAAAATACTGGTTAAAAGCTGCAGGCTTATACACAAAAATTAAAAAGATAATTGAAAATAGTGATATAAATATAGAAGAACCGATAGAAGAGATTTATAAATTAATGGAAAAAACCAAAAGAGGATTGGTAGGTGTAATCTATAAGAATGACCTCAGATGAAGAAGGAATAATCTCCAAAGAAAATGGAGTACAGAAACTCAAATAACAAAAAGCAAAAAAATTAATGGAAGGAATTAAGAGAATAAAAATATATAAGTTCAGGGAAATTGAGCTAAAATTCTATACCAAATGGTACAGAACCCCAGCCACCTTAGCCAACATGTTTCTAGGATTAAGCCCAAGCTGTTGGCACTGTAAAAATAATGAAAGGATGGTATACTCTCATGTGGTGGGAATGTCATGAGGTTAAAACAGTATGGGAAAATATAGCAAGAATAATAAACAAGCTCTTTCGAGTAAAGCTGAACATAGATTTTTAATTGATGTCAATGAGCATCCTAGGTAATGAGATACTAGGGAAAAAGAACCAAGATCAATTAAAAGCGATGATACTAGCTGGTAAAGCAGTAATAGCAGTAGGGTGGAAAGATAAAAATAAATGGACAGAAAGAACCTGGCATAATAATTTGTTTGAATTTGTTCAGTCAGACATAATGGATATAACAAACCAGGATTTACCATGGGAAGACAGAACATCGAGGATTAAGGAAAAGTGGTCGCTTTACCTGAGCTGGATAAAAGAGGAACAGAAGGAAGACGTTCAATGGAAGCTTCAAGCCCTATGCCCCTGGCTGAAAGAAGAAGTCTAGTCCGAGGGTGGGAGGGACAAGGGAGAAAAATTTATAACAGAACATTGGGACAATGGAAAATTGTACATTCTAATGAGTAAACAATAAAAATTATATATATATATATATATATATATATATATATATATATATATATATATATATATATATATATATATAAAGAAAGAAACCGGCAAACAGGTCCTGTTTCAAAATGCCTGTGTGTGTGTGTGTGTGTCTTTAAAGTTGAGCAGGAAACAGGAAGCGTTTCATGGGAAAGGGTCGGCAGCAGTTTCGACCCTCTGTTTGTTTTGCTTTCGTTTTCAGAACAAGTAAAGTTGTGGAGGAACCAGACCCAGTAAGTATGTGTGTGTGTGTGTGTGTGTGAGAGAGAGAGAGAAGGAGGGGGCAGGGGATTCCCCGGTTTGGAGGCCCTCTCCCCACTTTAAAAAGCTTTAGAAAGCGGGGACGGGGGAGGGAAATATCTACTGGGCACTCTATTATTCCCTATGGAGAACGATTCCCATAGGGAATAATGAGGAATTGATCCGCAGGTATCTGGGGTTCTGGGGGGATGTTCTTTGAGATAAAGGCACCTAATTTGCAGCATAGCATCTGATGCCTTTCCTCAAAACACCCTCCAAGTTTCAAAAGGATTGGATCACAGAGGCCAATTCTATGAGCCCCCAAAGAAGGTGCCCCTATCCTTCATTATTTCTAATGGAGGAAAGGCATTGAAAAGGTGTTCAGTTCGTTTAAATGTGATGGCCAGAACTCCCTTTGGAGTTCAATTGTACTTGTTCCAACCTTGCTCATGATTCCACACCCAATGTCTCCTGGCTCCACCTCCAAAGTCCCCAGATATTTCTTGAATTGGACTTGGCAACCCTAACAAACAAGTAGACAACCTCCTTATCACTCTTCTGGCAAAGATCATCAGTCATGGTGACCAAGGCTATTTCTTTCCCAAATCCAGGCATGCATCTGGATTAAGATTAGGGGTCCCCAACATGTTGCCTTTGGCACTGCCGTCACCTTTTTCTGGTGCCTGTTAAGTGTTTTTAGAAAGTGGGTGGGGCTATATGGGCCTTTCCCCAGCAAAGCTTCTGATTGGCTGTGCAGATTTAAAAAAATGTTTTGGCAGCAGCTATCTCCACAACACAAGTATTGTGTGTACATTCCCATAATTTAGGTATTGGCTACATCATAGCAACAGATCCTAACCATGCTTACATTCAGCTTTAAAATTTACTTTCATTTTCATATTATATTTATTAATTTGAAAATAAGTGTTGGGATGCTAAAAGTGGCTGTTTTGCTTGTTATTGTTCAATTCTTGCATTATTCTGTTTCATCTGAAAACTTTTACTGTGGTTCAATGAGATATTCTGTTTGCATCTGCCAGGCAGCTTGAATTTATTGCATGTTTAAGCAGTGCTGCATATGGTATTGTTTATAATGACTACATATTAGCAATAAAAGCCCAGTCAGTTAATTCTGTAATGTTTAATCCTATATGAGTCAACAATCCTTCCCCAGGCAGACAGACAGCCTGGCAGTGTGGGGACAGCATGTACTTTACATTATATGCCCTATTAATATGATGCAACTTAAGTACATCCTCATGTAAAGTAGCCTTAGTAAAGGAAAAACTAATGAAACCATTGGAAATTAGCCAAGTAAACCATTGGATTCATTCTTCCCACAAAAGAAAATCTAAAAGTTTTTCAAAGCAGTGCAACCACCATTTTGAAGAATGGTTTCATTACAGAGCTGCTTAACTCTGCTGCTTGGGAGAAGCTGCAAGTGGGGCTAATCCACCATTCATGTTTTAATGCTGGAAACAATTTTTTTAATTATGTGGAACCTTCCCTGCTCCCCCTGAAATTTGTATGTTCGGGGTGGGGCAAAGGAAAAATACATGCATGTAGATAGGGAAGGGGGATGTTGCACTATCAAGAGGCTTCCACCACAAATGTCCATTGTTTTTATACCTCTTTGATTGTCATGGTGTCACTCACAGACTCCTCTGAATTGCATTTCCCTTGAACCAAAGTCAAGACATTCAAGGGAAGGAAAAGGCAGAGTTCAGAGATCAGTCTGACAAAATTTATATCCAGCTGGGGACAGGCTTCTGTTTCCTCACTGGCGTTCCCTCTTATGGAGGATGAGGCTCTGCCTACCTGCTCCATTGCAGTTACTGGGGAAGCTCTAGAGTCTACAGAACTTCTGGGTGTGCCTAAAGTACCTGATGTCTGCAAGCAATCAGTGTCAGGGAGCATGCTTGCCTTCTGCTGCAGTTTTTTACAGGCTGGATTAGGGTTGCCAAATCCAATTCAAGAAATATCTGGGGACTTTGGGGGTGGAGCCAGGAGACATTGGGGGTGGAGCCAGGGGCAAGGATGTGACAAACATAATTGAACTTCAAGGGAGTTCTGGCCATCACATTTAAAGGGACAGCACACCTTTTTAAATGCCTTCCTTCCATAGGAAATACTGAAGGATAGGAGCACCTTCTTTTGGGGCTCATAGAATTGGACTCCCTGGTCCAATAGTTTTGAAACTTGGGGGGTATTTTGGGGAGAGGCACTGGATGCTATACTGAAATTTTGGTGCCTCTACCTCAAAAGTCAGCCCCCCCAGAGCCCCCAATACCCGCAGATCAATTCCCCATTCATCCCTACGGGAATCGTTCTCCATAGGGAATAATTGCCCAGTAGACATTTCCCCTCCCCCCCCCACTGTTTTCTGATGACCATAAAGGGGGGGAAGAGGGCCTCCAAACCTGGGGATTGGCAACCCTCTCTCTCACACACATTCAGACAGTGACTGGGTCTGGCGCTGCTCCCTCTCTCTCCCTCTCTCTCTCTCACACACACAGTTGCTCTGAAACCAAAGCAAAACAAGGGTTCCTGATCCTTCCCATGAAGTACTTCCTGCACAACTTTAAAGGCACAGAGACACACACACATTTTGAAACGGACCTGTTTGCAGGTTTCTAAACCTGCCCAAGACCTAGAGCTGGATGGTGGCTGAGGGGGCGGGGGGAAGCCTGGGGATCCCCCGCTAGGACCTGGGGATTGGGAAGCCTAGTGGATGCATACTAGATCCATTTCAATATGCATCCAAACTCATTGCACTGCATCTCTACCCTCTTGCTTTCCATTTTGTTGGGACAGTGGCTGGAGTCTCTGCACTGTAGAGACAGTTAGGAACAGGGCTGGTATGAAGCGGTTCCATATTAGTCAAATTTCAATGGGCTTCTACGGCATTGATAGTATTAACAAGGTAGCCCAGAATATGAATGGAGAACATGGCCTGGATCTGCCTGTTCAGTACCTAGATGGGGGAAGACCTTATGATCTAAGCTGCCTTCAGTTCTATGAAGGAATATACATGAAATAAGTAACAAAACAGATCTTATTGGAATATTCTTAAATCTATTTCCCCTTTGCATTTAGAATTAAAGGACCAGATTGGGGCCACTTCCATATACATTATTTGCCTTGGTTTCAATGTTGTGGGAAAGTATTTTTTCCTGCATCCCCTCAGTATCCTGGTGTATTCATGCATGTCCCTGGTTTCCCCAGCTTTTCTCCAATCTTTCCCAAACCTGCTGTTCTGCAATGCTTTTAAAAAAAGATCAACATAAAACTGTTGTGTGGGTGGAAAACATTTGATTTCTCCCATCTTGCTGACATGGCAGCCATTTTTCCAGTCCTTCCCATGGTATCCTGCCATCAGGGGCTTCTTTGAGTTTTTAAAATCAGTAGCTGAATATTATTATAACAATATAACAATCTGCATCAGGTTTTCTGAATAACCAGGCTTAATTTTTTTTTTTAGGAAAAATTTCTAGCCTTTTTCTTTGCAGAGATATGAGAAGCAAGAGGGAGAGATTTGCTTTGTTTTAAATGAAAGCTGGTAATTCAGAGAACAAGATACACAGATCATTATGTCCTTATAACTATGTTTGGTTGCCAGTTAAATAAAACACTTTAAAAAGCCATGGTGGCATGCAGCTGCTGCTGAGGGACTGGGACTAAGAACTTCAGAGAAACCTGCCAAATGAAAGCCCTGTTACAGCAGTGCACCAACAAAAGGAAAGCTACACAAGCCTCTCCTCATGTGGAAAACACTGAGTAAGGCTTTGACCCGTGGTTTCTGTCACCCAATCAAAATAGGCTAAGCCCATTTCCTAACAATAGAAAAATGCTCAAAGCAGCAAGTGGAAACTGATTCATGCCAACCTTCTTTTTGGAACACTTTGGTTCATGGCATGCCCATCTGTCACCACCAATGTCAATCTTATGATTAATTTAGATGAATCCTGACCACATACTCTTGTCGTTGAGTTCAGCAGGGTTCGGAAAATGGTTGTAGCCTATATGCACATGAGGATTTCAACATCTGGCTGCAAATGTAGAATTTGCTCTTATGGAACAACTTTAAAGTTACAGTTTCAGTCTGAAAAATTTCAGTGAGTTCAATCATTTCTCAGAGTGGAGGAAAACGCCACCACAGTTCTCAGATTTCATGAAATATTATCAGAATATTATCACTCCAGTTCTTTCCAGTCTATACATCTCTGATGTTCCTGAGATGATATCCAGGAAGTTTGCTCATGCTGATGACATGGCAATTGCAGTAAGGCACAAATCAATTAAAAGGACTGAGGAAATACTGACTAGGGAGTTTGAAATTTTGGTTGACAACTATTGTAAATGGCAGCTTATCCCAAGTCCTGTTTCCATTTCAGTAACAATCTTGGCAACTGTGAACTGAATGTTGGCACCCGACTTACACAAAACCATACACCTATTACCCTGGACAGGACCTTGAGCTATGAACACCATCTTACCAATGTAGCAGTGAAAAGATGCACGTGGAATGACATTCTCCAAAAATTATGTGGTACAACTTAGGTACAATCCGCTACAACACTTAGATGCTTGGTGTATAGTACTGTCTTCGTTTCCTCCTCACCCAGCAGTTGCATTTCTGCTAGATGAAAGTGAGCACATATGTACTCACAAAGCCACCAAAATAAACACAATTGAAATTTCATGTGTATAATGTAGCCAGGAGATCCTACAATTGTCTGCCAGCCAGAAGTTCTACCTCTTTAGCATTATGCAGGGTGCACCACAAGGAGGCAAGCTAAAATTGCACTTAAGACAGCAGCAGTTTTTCATTGATATGACTGCAGCTTATGACACAGTCTGGAGGGACGGTCTGCTGTGCAAGTTTTTACAAATGTTCCCCTGTAGAACATTATTTTGACTCCTAAATAATATACGGAGTGATAGAACTTTCAAATTATTTAGGGTCAGTCAATCAGCAAGCAGAAGAAACCAAATAACAGTCTAGCTCAGTCTTCACTCCAGTTCTTTTCAGTCTATACATCTCTGATGTTCCTGAGATGATATCCAGGAAGTTTGCTCATGCTGATGACATGGCAATTGCAGTAAGGCACAAATCAATTAAAAGGACTGAGGAAATACTGACTAGGGAGTTTGAAATTTTGGTTGACAACTATTGTAAATGGCAGCTTATCCCAAGTCCCGTTTCCATTTCAATAACAATCTTGGCAACTGTGAACTGAATGTTGGCACCCGACTTACACAAAACCATACACCTATTACCCTGGACAGGACCTTGAGCTATGAACACCATCTTACCAATGTAGCAGTGAAAAGATGCATGTGGAATGACATTCTCCAAAAATTATGTGGTACAACTTAGGTACAATCCGCTACAACACTTAGATGCTTGGTGTATAGTACTGTGCTTCAGTTGGTGTATAGTACTGTGGAATATGGTGCTTCAATGTGGCTCAACAGACCCCAAGGCCACAAACTTGATTTCCAACTCAATATAACAATGAGAACCATCAGTCAATGTATTAAATCCACTGCAACCTATTGGCTATCCATGTTGTGCCACATCACTCCCACACATCTCCAAAGAGAAGATGCTCTTCTTTGTGAATATAGAAAGATAACCGAAAACCGAGAATTGCCCATCCACAAAGACATGGCTGACATGGGCCTATCCAGACTCAGATCCCAACACCCAGCAATAAGATCTGTACAAATACTTCAATCACAAAATTTAATCTAGGGAATGAATAGTTGGGAACATGGATGCTATCAGTTCCACCCGATATCCGAAACTTGGATAAATACTAATGAGAGGCCCTCAGGATTTTACTTGCCACGTAAAGTATGAAAGACAGCTAATAGAATACAAACAGGCTTTGGCAGTTGTGCAGACCTGTTCTTATATGGGGCAAAATACCAGGACCTGAATGCAGTTGTAGTGTAGCCCGCCGAACTATTTTCCATTTGTCATAGTGATGGCTGTGCTTTCCAGGGAGATGTGACAACTCTTTGAACTTTCCCCAGCTGTGAAGAAGAAGAAGAAGACATTGAATTTATATTCCACCCTCTACTCAGAGTGGCTCACAATCTCCTTTATCTTTCTCTCCCACAACAGACACCCTGTGAGGTGGGTGGGGCTGAGAGGGCTCTTACAGCAGCTGCCCTTTCAAGGACAAACTCTGCCAGAGCTATGGCTGACCCAAGGCCATTCCAGCAGCTGCAAGTGGAGGAGTGGGGAATCAAACCTGGTTCTCCCAGATAAGAGTCCACACACTTAACCACGACACCAAACTGGCTTTCAGTGGATTGAAAGTGATTGACTGAGTGGATTGAAATTTTAGATATTAGTATTTAGGGGGATTACCCAGTCGGTCTGAATATCCATTGTATCAACTTGATTACATATTTTATATTATTATATTATTCCTGTGTGTAACTCTCCCATACAAATAATACGTATGTACAAATAATAAATACAAATACTTTTTTGAAAAAAGTCCATGCTCAGTTATAATAGCAACTCTCCAATCCTTTAAAAACCTGAAAGATCTAATATCTGAAGTAGGTGCATCTTTTCTCCCAATCCCTGGAATTCAAAATAGCTCCAGGATTTTACAGCTCTTTATTGACAATTAGCTTATGTTTATGCATACTAGATTTCAGGGCTAACACTCACTGATAAATGTAACCTCCTGCAAATAGGACATCTTTGGTTCAGCAGAGATTACTTGCCTCCTACAAAAATATGTTTGCTTGCATGATGAAAACAATAAAATACAAAGGCTGTTTATTTCTCAATGCTGTACATGTACCAGCAAATCTTGTGGAGCGACATCACAACCTTGTATGATCTGTTACCTAATATTTTATTATGTATCACCTCTGGGTTCTGTTCTCACAATCCTCCATATTTATTAGAATCCCCATTTTATGAGTAACTATGCATTGAAAGAACAGGAAAACCATTCTTGAATTACCTTGATTGTGCATATGACATATTGGGCAAAGGCTGTTAAGGATAATTAACTTGCATTAACTTAAATGGTTTTGAGTAAGCACACCCAGTTGAACGATCTAAAGCCTCACCCTGGTATCCTAATTTAGCCAACCTCCAAGTCAAGCTAAAACAGCATTTAGCACCTAACATTCACTCTTGTAGCCTGTCTGCGTGATATCTTTGAGCTTTTGGGACTGATCAATCATTCTTACTGAGTGACTTATTTACACAGACACACTGGAGCATAGCATAATGAGCACTCAAAGTGAGTTCCCCAAATGAGTTGCAGTCTTTTGTTGTGAATTTAACAATTTCATTGGCATTCCAGACTCTAATGGCCTAGTGTTGTTTGCCTAGTGCAACTTCAGTTTTATGGTCAATGCATTTCTAACAGATTTCAGTTTTCATTGTTTCAATGGGGTTTAAAGGTAAGAACCAGCACTTTGAATTCTGCCTGGAAACAGACGGGCAGCCAGTGCAGCTCCTTCAGTGTAGAGGTGATGTGATCCCTGTATTCAGCCCCCAGACAATAACTTGGCTTGCTACGTTTTAGACTAACTGAAATTTCCAAACAGAGGAAATTTACCTAAAGAACATAACAGTAATATAAACTGGATGCTAGTAGAGCATGGATCACCAATAGTACCTCAATCTTGTCTGAATACAGCTCCAATTTACTGGCCTTTATCCATGCTATTACCATCTCCTGGTACCTGTTGGGGACTTCCACAAACTCACAAAACTCAGCTGATAAGAGGAAACAGGTGGGTGGCATCTCTGTGTTATATCTCTGTAAGACTTGGTAGCTTAGGGACCAGCTAGATGAGATGGGCATCCCAAAGTTTGCCCAGTCTGAAATGCCTTTTTGTGGTGCTTTTCCCACCTTATCATTTTGGATAGAGTGGGTTGTGATTCTTTCTTTTAAAAATTTGCATACCAGCATTTCAGCAATACAGCTTAAACCATGCATGAGCTGCCTATCCTCATGGGCCGTGGACTGGTACCAGTTTGTGGCCTGTTAGCAACTGGGCCGTGGAGTGAGGCTGAGACCTTCACCTACTCCTTATTTAAAGACCCCCTTGGGAGGCACCGATGGGGTGTTGGCTTGGGGGCAGCCTGGGACAGCAAAAAACCCAGCACCCCCAAACCCACCAGTCTGTGGAAAAATTGTCTTCCACAAAACTGGTCCCTGGTGCCAAAAAGGTGGTGGTGGGGGGTCACTGCCCTAGAGCAATATTTTATATTCTGTGCATGGTGTGGGTGGATGAGGGAAGGTGACCACTTGCAGGTGGGTGAGTTGAAACTGCAGTCCCAACCTCCACTACCCAAAATAAGTGGCTTTATGACATATGCCCCCCAACTTTCTATGAGCAAAATTTGTGCACAGTAACAATGAATGCAGCATAAACACGTGAAAATTCTTTATTGATGAATGGAAAAGGATCAGTGTAAGGAAAAGACTGGTCATCAAGAAGAAGGCAGAAGAAAGAACGTAGACAGTCTAGGAACAGGATGGAAGAGTGCCTCAGAAGAGATATATGAAGAGATGGAAAAGTGCCTCAGAAGGACCAGAAGCAGCCTGAGGCAGTCCTAGACCAACATCTACAGGAAAGTGCCAGGACAAACAAGAAAGCATTCATCAGTAAGCCTATGAAGTACTGGCTGAGGTGATAGGGGACACCTACTTCCACAGGGCGGGGAGGTCTGGCAACCCTATTGTAGATGCAGAGAACATGATACCTTTATCATCTAAGCATATAACCAGCAGCAGGTTATTAAAAAACCCCAGCAGTGATTACTCTGTGAGGGCTCATGACTAGGGATTGGCATGGACCGAAAAAATGGAAGTCCATGGAGGTTTGTGGTCCTAATGAGATGGCTAAATAAAATAAATAAACCCATTGCCTCCATTCAACTAAACAGGGTCTCTGTTTGCGGTGGTTGTCTTGCTTGGATGGAAAGATCAACACAGAAGAAGAAAGAAAGAAAGAAAGAAAGAAAGAAAGAAAGAAAGAAAGAAAGAAAGAAAGAAAGAAAGAAAGAAAGAAAGAAAGAAAGAAAGAAAGAAAGAAAGAAATTCATCCATGTATCATACCTCCTCATCACTAAAACTATATGCCATTACATAACTCCTTTCTTGCTTACTTTGCATTGTATTTTTGAGGTATTGTAACTACTATTGTATTTATGCATGTCTATTTAAGAGATGGTGCTTTATGACATGTGGACTTCTTTTTACTTATTAAAGTTACTTGAGTGCAGACACCAAACACTCCTGGAGCCCTGCAGCCAAATGTTAACTTTTATTAACTCTTATTATTCTTTGTGAATCCCCGCCACAAATGCTTTAAGGATGAACACATGCTAACCTTATAATGTGGTTGTATTTGGAAGACTTAACAGAAGTATCAGTCTCCCTGTCTTTAGACTGTCTGTCTTATATGCAGTGCTGTGCAACATTTCCCTATCTTATTCAAACCTTCAAATGCACTGAGCAATCACTTTAAAACCACAAGCGGAGGTGTGTTTACATTTAAGAGAGTGCTACATTTATGCATTTTTCATTTGGGCTGACTCTGTAGTCCTTACTCATCAAAATAATTCTTATTAAAAGCTTGGGAAGACTAAAGCATAAGCCAGGAGTCACTATTGAGTCTTCTTTTTATGTATTCAACCCTAAATTCCACAGTACTTGTGGGTATGTGGAATTTAGCGTTATACTTTGAATGTTCCTTCACTTGGGTGGCCTACAGGTGCTTCTTGAGGTCACATTTCTGGGTGTCATCCATCAGCTCTCATACAGAGATGTTTTATGCCAGTTGTTCTTCATAGTTTCAACGGTTTGTGAACCTTTTATGTATCGAGTCTTCTGCCAAAGTATCCCTGTGCCCCTCCCATAAATTCCCCGCCTGTTGCAGAATATACTTGGATGTACATTAGGAGATACTGGCCAAGCCTATTATCCCTTTCCTGTCTGATCTGTAAGTTTATGTTAGAACAGGGGTATCCAACCTTTTCAAGCTTACAGGCACTGCTGGAGTTCTGACACAGGGTAGTGGGGACAATCACAAAATGGCTGCCACAGGAGCCATAGCCAACCACACAGAAGAAGCTTAAGTGCAGAAGAAGAGGGATTAAAAAATTACACTGTGAAACAGGAATGAGAGAGAATAAAACCAATACTGTGATGGCAGCCACTGAAACGATGTTATTTTAATCTTCTCAGACAATTGGATCTCCAGTGGCCAGTCAGAAATCTTGCTAGGCTAGTGCCTCACCTGGCCTTGCCCACTTTCTAAAAACTCTTGGTGGGCACAAAAAAAGATGCTGGTGGGCACCATGGAGACCCTTGACTTAGAACAGCTGCAATAATAGGAACCAAAATGTTGTGTGAGTGGCTACATGAACAAGAGAATTGAGAGCTGAGCCACAGCCATTTTGAGATCAGTTGGTATTAAGATATGCAGCGTTAAGTACTATTTTTTTGTTTTCATGTGGTACCATTTTGTAAAGTTTGCAATAGCAAATACTGCAGCACTTTCTTTAGTTCCCTTTGACTATACATGGATCTGCGAAGAGCCATGGTCAGATGCCCTGGGGGCTTGTTAGCTTTCCCCAGAAGCATATGACATGTCTTACTTGCATGAAGTATTTGTTATATAATCCCAATTTACACAGTATGTTTTTTCTGCTTGAGACACATGCATTTCACAAGTTGATCTCTGGGCAGATAAGTCTGTGTTGAAGGGCCCACAAATGGTAGGATTAGATAGCTTCCTAGTCTTCTGTCCCACCACTTGTTGAAATATTCTAGATATTAAATAGGAGACTGTCCACCCCAAGGAGTTCCAGGCTTGCCCCCAGGGATCGGCTAGGCTCCGGGGCATAAGTATGGTTCAGTGGAGGTAAGTTCCCTTGGCCTCAGAAATTGAAAGGGAAGCAGTTGAGCCACTGGTCATTCTCCTCTCCCATCACATACCCATGTTCGAGGGGGCTCTGTTCTCTCTCTCTCTTTGTAAGCCTTGACCCTCCTTGGATGCATTTATAAAGACTAAACAACGCACTTTGCAACTGGATTTTTACTGTGTAAGAATGGCAAAATCCACTTGCAAACCATCACCGTGTTAAAGTACCCATGGCCGCGGTCACACTCACCATTAAATCCATCCCTAACCCATCGCTATTATACCCTGCAGCTTTTTTACAACGAATTTCCTGATCAGACATCCCTCCATCCTTCAGTTCTAAGCTGCGTTGGTGCCGTTGTTGGTTGATCAGAGGTCTCAACGGGACCTCATTTTTTGAGATGGCATTCCACACTCGCGCAATCGCAGTACCGTGGGATAGCGTGCTTAGCTTTTTTTTAAAAAGGTGCCAGAAAAGGTGGGCTATCTGCCCCCCCCCCCCATTTAAACACCCGGAAAGGAAGGGGAAGCCCAGGAGTTCTCTTTGCTGTCTCTCCGCCTGGCGGGGAGACGGCAAAGGTGGGCATCTTCCTCCCCCTCCATTGAAACACCCTGCTGTAGTGTTTAAATAGTGGGGGAAGCACGGCAACTCTCTTTGCTGTCTCTCCGCCTAGCGGGGAGACAGCAAAAGTGGGGGATCTTCCTCCCCCCATTTAAACACCCTGCTGTGGCGTTTAAATGGGGGGGGGCATGGCAACTCTCTTTGCTGTCTCTCTGCCTGGCGGGGAGACGGCAAAGGTGGGTCATCCTCCTCCCCTGGCAGGGAGACAGCAAAGGTGGGTGATCTGTCTCCCCCCCATTTAAGAAAGGTCCCCTGTGCAAGCATCAGTCGTTTTCAACTCTGGGGTGACTCTGCTTTCACAAAGTTTTTACGGCAGACCTTTTGCGGGGTGGTTTGCCATTGCCTTCCCCGGTCATTACACTTCCCCCACCCCCAGCAAGCTGGGTACATATTTTACCGACCTCGGAAGGTTGGAAGGCTGAGTCAACAATTGCTGGTGCAATGATATCATTTGGAGTGTGCTCTCACAGGGAAGCAGATGTGCGCTTGCGACAAGTCGGCTACAATGGAGCGTTCAAACATAGAAAGTATGCGTGGGAGTCGTTGGAAACATTCTTATTCCGAATTTAATGTACTATCAAAAAAGTCCGCGTATCAGTCATGGAAGTTCAGGACTTCGGCCCATGAGTCACAATCTTGTGAGTGCTGGCCAGGCCTTTCTCAAATGCCTTTATATTTAACACCCTCCTCCATGGTTTCACCCGTCTTCCCCAAGTGGCTCCCAGTTGCCTGAAGATGAGTCAGGCAGGGGTAGGGTTGCCAGGTCCAATTCAAGAAACATTTAGGGACTTTGGGGGTGGAGCCAGGAGCAAGGTTGTGACAAGCACAATTGAACTCCAAAGGGAGTTCTGGCCACTGCATTTAAAGGGACTGCATACTTTTTAAATGCCTTCCTTCCTCTGGAGATAATGAGGGATATGGGCAACTTCTTTTGGGGCTCATAGAACTGGGCCCCCTGGTCCAATCTTTCTGAAACTTTGAGAGTATTTTAAGGAGAGGCATTGGATGCTATGCTGCAAATTTGGTGTCTCTATCTCAAAAAATAGCCCCCCCGGAGCCCCTAATTCCTGTGGATCAATTCTCCAATATACCCTATGGGAATTGGTCTCCATAGGAATAATGGATTGCCCAGCAGACATTTCCCTCCTCTCCCCCTGCTTTCTGATGACCCTGAAGTGGGGGGAGGCCCTCCAAACTGGCAAATCCCCTGCCCCCATCTGGGGATTGGCAACCCTAGGCAGGAGGCAGACCTTGGTGATCCCTCAGCCTTTTTGGTGGTGAGCTGGTTGTCCCACGGCTTTCCCTCTTTTGCTGTAATCTCTCCAGCCTGCTCTCCCCCAGGCTTGGAGGGGAGCCCTGGACAAGACCCTCATTGCTGACTCTCTTTTGGAGGTTAGGAGGGGCTTGGCTGGTGCGGTCGCTGAAGGCTTCTGTGGTGAGCTCCTGACTCCTCCTTCTAAGGGCCCTCAGTGTTGGCATTCTGAGTCTGGCCCCATCTCAGGTGCCAGACAGAGGCTCTCCCAGTTGTACTTCCCCAGATAGATTGAACTGGAGATGTAATAGACTGAATCTTGTACTGCATTCAATGTATCTTGTCAACTACTCAGCTTTGTTACTCCTAGGGCATCCTTAGACAAAGTCACAGAATTTTGATTTTTTTTTTAACAAAAAAACAAATACTGTTATTCAGGACAGACCAGGAAGAGTATGGCAAGTCAAAGGTGGAGTCTGGCAGAATCTAGAGTTTACTGGTTTTTCAGACTATGAAACAGATCCTGTACTTTTACTAGATGAATCATTAAAAAGTTGAACAGCAAGCATAACATCACAATGTGGAATTGTTTCTAGTTATTGTCCATGAGATTAACCCACAAGGGAGAAAGTGAACATGGAGTGTCAAATTATCCTTGGAGATACCCAGGTTCAAGTACCCACTCTACCATCAAACTTGCTGAGATGCTGGGCCAGTCATTTTTCTTCTCAATCTAGCCCACTTCACAGGTTATGCTGAAGATAAAATGGATGAGAGAAATGATATATTGCCCTGATCTCTTTGGAGTGAGGGCAAGATAAAAAGTGTATTAAACAGGTGCTTTGTTCTCTTGGCATCAGCCATGGTTGAAATTACCTAAACTTCTGTCTGGCATTATCTGCATGGAGAAGCTGTTGTTCAGGTAGGGCTTGTTAGTATGACAACCCATTAACTGTTACAGTTACACCTCACCATATTAGTTGAAAGGCAATGCAATGCAAACTTCTGTGTAGGCTTTGCCATGCAAAATTCCTCCATAATGAACTTGAAATACCGTAATTCATATTTGCAGCTTGTAGAATCTGTTTATGCCTTACCTCACACATACCCTTCATATGTCTTCTCTAAGATGGTTAGCTGAAATACATGCTAGTGCAAGTTTTTAGCAGGATGTTAATGTAATTAATCACCTCAAGGTTTTTGTTTCCCTCTTAGTTGTAGGAAATCTGCTGTTTCTCCTCAGCAGAGGAGCTATAAGGAGAAAGATTTTGATTAATCAGCTACAAAAACTGCTAAAGTAGCTTTAATGTCAAGTCTTTCATCTGGTGCAAATCAACATAGCTCCTTTGCAATAGCTGTGACTACTTCAGTCCAAGTTCAGGATATGATACATGGTTGACACTTGGCTGGTTTTCAGCTGGTCCTACCTATTATCGCAAGTCAGCTGGTTTTACTTATAAACTAAGCTAATCAGCTGGTTTTGCTTAAAGCCATTATTTTAAAGCTAAACTACAATAAGAGATGATAAGGGATTAAAATCTAGATACTTTAAAATGCATTATCAGATGCACATGAGAAACTGATGTGTTTTCTTCCTCTGGGAAAATATAATAATCTCCATTCTCAGGATGTAGTCTTATATTCAGTTTAGACCTAGAATTTCCATCAATAGAGATCATATGGTACACTTTGCTTCCTTTTGTCCATTGTGATCATGATTCATTGCTTCCAATGGGAAGGGGCCATAATTCAGGAGTAGAAAACATGCTTTGTATATAGAAGATATCTTTAGTTAAAGGGTGTTTTTATATTCAGTTTGATCCAGAGTTTTAGAGTCTGCAAATTGCCTGCCATTGTTCTGCTTTAATTATTTTCCTTTTGCATTTAAGTGTTTCAATTTGGGGGGGGGGGGGGGGTATCTCTGATCAGAAAGCAGCCGGAATACCAGTGCTTAGTTAAATGTATACGATTGCTTGGAAATTGTGTCAACACTGCAAAAACAATACAAATTTAAATTACTAGATGAGGCAAGCAATGATATGTAAAAATTTCAAGTGCTGTCAGTTCTCATGCAGATCACCTTGTCGTGGCTTTTGGAGGAGTCTTTTAAAATGCATGAAAACGTCTACAATACAAGTTTGAAAAGAGAAAAGACCAGATCAAAACTAGTGTGGAGAACAACGTTGCAGCAGCAGCTCCAAAACTCATCTCACTGAAACAAATGTAGATGCTTCGGGCAGCAATGAAGCAAAACAGTTGTGAGAACGTTAGGTAATGTAAAAGGTGAGTTTCCAATGCGGTGATAGAGAGTTGCAAACTGCCAGTGTAAAAACACTCAAAACCTCTCAAGAGTGAGGTTGGGAAAGAATTCCAGGTGAGAATGGGGAATGCTGCTGCCACCTTGAGATGTGTAATGATCTGATATACTCAATCTCAGACCTACAAAATAATAAGGTGGACGGACAAATGGGAAGTGAGGAACTGGATAGGGTATTTTGTAATACAATTATTCATAGCTTTTGTCATATGTTGTATGTGGCAACAGATATTAGGCTCTGTATATGGGTACCTTTACCTTTATATGGGTAATGGAATAAGCTTTTCCCCCTGCACACCAACTTCCAGCTCCTCTTGAGAGTTTCTGATTCTTGCTCAGGTGACGGTTAGAAAATATTTATTGTATATATGGAAGCTGAAATATGTTAATGATAATCCCATTGTCTGTAGATCCTTTTATACATTCTGACCAAGGCCTTATGGCTCTTTCAAGGTTGCAGCATATCTTCAACATGCACATCTTTAAAATAGGCTTGAACAGCTTTGTTTCTCCATCTTAATGCATGATTTTCTGGACTCTTCTGCCTTTGGCAGGTAAAACCTTCTTACAATCCCTGGGCCAAAGGAGGCCCGTCTGAAAGTGACTAGAGACAGGGCCTTCTTGATTGCAGCTCCTTGTTGGTGGAATCAGCTCCCGGAGGAGGTGAGGGCCCTGAGGAGCCTTGAACAGTTCCACAGGACCTGCAAAACAGCCCTCTTCCGGTTGGCATACAATTAATTGGTATCAGAATGCCTGAACACTCAATCTCGAACACCAGATTATTTAATATTGGAATATTGAAGAATTGATATAAGGAAGGTAGCATAGTACATACTGAAGTGAGCTTTATGTGTTTTTATGTATTTTATAGGTATTTTATGTATTTTATTGTATAATTATAATTATTAATGTATTATTAATGTATTTAAATTGATTTTGTTGGGTTTTATGTTGTAAGCCGCCCTGAGCCCACCTTGGTGGGGTAGGGCGGGATATAAATCGAATTAAATAAATAAATAAATAAAAGAAGTCACAGCCAGAGAACACAGATGTGCCTGGCGCTGGTTCTTAGCAGTTGCCAGTCGCTACATGTAAGCCTCTTTTGTAAGTTATCCTAGCTATTATTAGCAAGTATAGTGAAACAAGATCTATGTCTATGGAATCCATGGAGCAGATTTACTTTTTTCCTCACACTGTAGAGGCATTTGCACTGTCAATGGTGCATTCAAGTTAGGAGTTCTGTGCATACTTCCCTCCATCACCCACCATTTCTCCTGCAATTTCCGCCTGCTGTTCTGCCAGAAGGCTTTTTGTGGACTTTTTTGAAGTCAGGAATTGCTATTGTGCCATTACATATAAAATATAAATTTCTCACTAGCATTGCTCCACCTCCAAATTTCTATTTTCCCCGGTGTAAGCAATCGATTTCTCACCAGTTGCTCCATGGGCGCATTTTGACATGGGGCTCCCTCCAGTTCCCTGCATGGTTTTGTGATGCTGTATTTTAAGGATTACAATGTAGTGTGGGGGAACTGGAAGGAGCCCTGTGTTAAAATGTGCCCACAGAGCAACTGGTGGGAAATCAATTGCTTGCACCAGGGAAAAACAAAAACATGGGGGCAGAGCAATGCTAGCAAGAAATCAGCTATAGTCTTACAATTATGTCAAGGACATTCTTTTTTTAAGCCCCAAGAAGCCCTCTAGTGCCCCAGAAATAATGGCTGTGGTGACTGAGACAAGGAAAATGTCATGTTGATGAGAGGTGCAAAAAACCACACCCAGACAGGTCTTGTAGTGCAGTCAGGGGCATTAGGTGGCCTTAGGCTGTTGCCTAGGTAGGACACCAATGGACAGAGGGTACCAGGTGCAACCCCATTGTACCCTGACCTCAGCACTGCCACCCAGATTACTAGGCTAAGGGTTATGTGCCTGGTTTTAGCATAAGTAAGGCAGGCAGGCCCTGGCCAGCTGGTCTAGAGTGTCAAAAATCCATGGGTCAGTCCTAATCACAGAAGTGGAGAAGAAAGCACAGAAGAAGGGTGAATACAAGACATCATATAAATTTTCCTGAAAACAGTGTTGTCATAAGGAGACTAAGCTGGAGCAGAAAACCCATCTGGAAACATCCATAAATGACATTTCCCTAAGAATTTCCAGAGTGTTTGTGGTGATACTTTTTATGGCTTGAACTGACTGGTTTTTTGCCTCATGACTTCCCCAGGCTCACTAATCTGACACCCTACTTATCTGACTCCTGTTTAAAATTATTAACTCCCAGGCTTTCTAAGGTCTTAGTTTAAAGTTATCTTGGTGAAGCATAATTATGATATTTTATAGCAAAAGAGGGTGTAAGGAATGTTGACACCATAACTGTCTTGTCAGCACCTCATTTGCATCAGGTGTAGTATGATGATCACAAATCAGGTGCTGACAAGACAGGGCATCAGAGATATCGGTCTCCCAAGGAAACTTGATTTCTGAGGAACAGAAAACAAAATAGATCTTGTCCGTGCTCTTTCTTCTCTCTATACCTATGTTGCTTCCATGGCCTCCTTCCATGCAGCCAGAGACCCCAACATAATTTTCATGGCAGAACAAGGAACATGAAAACTAAGTCCAGCTGACCAGTGCATCTTAGTCTTATTCCCTTAAATGTCAGGGTGGATGGGTAGAGGGCATTCAGTTATCATGTGCTAAAAATACTTATTCGAGGTAGTTTGCATAAACTTTGCAACAAAATGGTTATAGTATCTTCCTGTTTTTGTTGATGATCTCAAATGGTTTATAACAAATTGTTTATAACAAGTGGAGTAGAGAATAGCATAAGAAATAAAATCAACACTGAATTTTAAAATTCCATATATTCCATATATTTTGAAATATATTCCATATATTTTGGGCCACTAGAAGAAATGCTACTGCTCAAAGGAATTCTTTGAACAGCTGATTTTTGTGATGAAAATGGAATATGTTTTGAGCTCAGTATAAAAAGCTTTTATGTCTACTGTAATCATTCTGAATTTGAGTATTCAAATAATGCATCTGGTTGGATCATCTTTTACATTTCTGGGAGATTCCTTTACCTTCACTCACCTTCAGCTTTGTTTCCTTTCTAACATTCATGCACTCATGAGCACACACCCAGAAAAAGCAACTTATGTCATGCTGTTTAATTAAAGCCTGATTTTATCAACTGCATGTATTTAATGAGGAACTCAGCCCGTTTGTTTAATTAGATACACCAAACAACTTTAGGCTAGCAAAAGCATTGGTTTGAAATTATCAATTTAGGAGATCAAAAACACCAGCCCCTCCCCCCCCCAAAAAAACCCACATAAGGAACTGAAAAATGAAAAAATGATTAGAGACCATATATTATATTTTAAATAATCTGTTAACCATGTCTACAGATTCTAGTGAGATAGCAGTGTGTTGAGGGGAAAGCAAAGAAAAAAAAAGAAACTTGTGGCACTGGGATGAACTTGAGGGCTAGAAGACATTTCATCAGAAGTGCAAAATGAAACCTCCATTTATTGTAATGCCATGAAAACCTATGACACAATAACAGCATCGTTCTTAGAAGAGTTACACATTTCTAAGTTGATTGACTTCAGTGGCATTACAAATCTTACTCTGTGTAATGTCTGCTAGTTGAAGATTCATTTCAGGTGTCTGTTGGAATGGTTCCAAGGCCACAAAAGCTTATGTTGACTCACAATAGATCTTTAAGGGTCCCAAAGGAATCTTTTTTGTTTCAGTGTCAGGGAAAGTTCAGCACACAGGATTCATAAAGGTCTTGGAGATGAACTCTTTTCTGCATATATAATTAGGTGATCATGGCTTTAAAGAACAGGAGTATTGTTCTTTTTAAAAGTCTGTGACAGGTATGTAGGGCTGGCACTAAATATTTTGTATTTTGCTGCTCCAGGTGACTGTCCACCCCATCTGCTTTAATCCTGGAAGCCCAGAGGCAATGGGAGTTGTCCAAGCAAGTCAGCAGCCCACGGGGCAAGAGTTCTGCCTCCATTGTTCCTGTGCCCTGAAGTAGCCCTGTGGGTATGCCAGAACCTTAATTGTTCTAGAAACAACAGAAGCTGTTTGAAGTGGGTCACATAAGGCCCAAACAAGAGCACGGTCTTGGTAGAATAGGTAATGGACGGCTTGTGCAGTACTGTATGGCTGCATCTGATATACCAGGAGTGGCCACACTTGTTTACAATGAGCCACATAGAATAAATGTCAAATGTTTGAAAGCTTCAAGACATGACAAAACATTACACACACATCTTTATTAAAATTCTTAATTAAAACTCTTTATAGCACAACCATGCTAGAAGGAGACTTTTTTTTTAAAGCTGGGAATAACAGTCCCCATAAGACCAGCATAGAGAAAGGTTAGGGAATTGTTTTTTGGCACCAGCGAGAGAAGGAAACATGCATGTACCATATGAATCACTAGTCACTGTTTGCATCATTATGCATCCCTCTTTGCCTTGACACCAAGCTTAGTAAATACAGCTCCTATAAGAGCTAAGGGTGAACCGTGTGCTACCCTTTTTAATTCCATCCCACCTTCCAGTGGCTCCCTCAGCTCTTGCACTCTCTTTCCCCATTCTAGGTCTCCAGGTGACATCTGTGGTGGAGGAGAAGAGCTTGCAAGCCTGTCTATTTTCCCCTCCTTCCCTGCTTCACACACAGTGAAAATAATTGCCTATCTATGGGTCAGTGCTCAGAGGCTGACTGAGGTCCCAATATTCAGCATGCTTACTTGAGAAGAAGCCTGCATTAAGTTCTTCCTTGCACTCTGCAAGCTGCAAACTATGTTTGAAGGAGCCACATGTGGCTCCCCAGCCAGTTTGACTATCCCTGTGATATACAGTGATGATGTCATCAGCTTATATCTATGTAGGATGCTGTTGGCCATTTGCTAGCACTGCTTAAGTATCACCTTCTGCCTTTGCTGCATCCAGTTACTACCAATGGGGACATCTGGGGGAAGGAAGGAAGCAGAAATGAAAGTCAGTTAAATTTCTTCCCCATGCGGTCTCTCTCAGGCATTTTCAGGTGGGTAGCCATACTGGTTAGCACCTTGAAACAGCAGCTTTGACTGTGAAAAGCTTATATCCTGGAAATCTTGTTGGTCTTTACGGTGCTACTGGACTTGAATCTTATCCTCAAGAAGTTTGAAATGGAAGATGGGAGGTACCACCTACTTCAGCCACCAAGGCCGGCGTGTCCCAGTCAACCAAGTAAGTGGTCACCTAGGGCAAGCTAGTGCCGCAGGGGCAGGCAGAGAGCACTCTCTCCTCCTCCCCATGCAAGCCCCACCGCCTCTTCCACCCCACTGCCATGCTTGCTCTTGCTGCTGCCCACCGGAAGTGCTGTGGCTTGCAGGCAGGTGGTGGCGGTGGAGAGGGAGCACCAGGGGCACCACATGCTGCTGCCATGCTGCTCTTGCCTTCCCAGATTGGTGCTTGAAGCACAGCTTCAAGAAGGGGAGAGCAACAGAGCAGCATGGCAGCATGTGTGTGCTCATTTGAGGAATGCACACGCCACCTCCCCACTGCTTTTGCCTTCCTGGGTATGGGCAGCAGAGCAGAAAGTCAGGGGTGGGGGTGCCTTGCCTTGGGCAGCAGAAACCCTAGCACTGGCCCTGTCAGCCACTTTCTCCCAGTACCCCAAACCCAGGGCCGGCGCATGGGAGTAGGACATGTAGGCAGCTGCCTAGGGCACTGCATGGCATACGTTGCACCTCTAGGTGCCCCCTCTCCACATGCCAGTCAGCCAACTCGGCTTCCCTGTGGTGCGGGGAGGCGGAGCAGGGCTGGGTGTTTGCACACCGGGCTCCTCAAGAGGAGCCCACTGTGCAAACCGAGCCATCTGCCCCATGTCACTTCCCCGTGCTGCTGGGAGGCAGAGCGGGGCTGGGTGTTTGCACGGCAGGCTCCTCAAGAGGAGCCTGCAGTGAAAACTGAGCCATCCAGCCCAACTTCGCTTCCCCGCACCACAAGGAGGTGGAGCGGGGCTAGGCGTTTGCCATGGGAGGGCGGGGGGCGGGGCCTTGCTGGGGTGGCAAAAGCCCCAGTGCCAGCCCTGCCCAAACCACCTTACTTTCATCCTAGGAAGGGAACAGGCAGTACTCCTGAATTATGCTTCTCCTGTCCAAAATATCCTTTCTGAGAAGAAAACTGTATTTTTGTTTCTTGTATTTATCCCACTTTGTCACCAAAGAGTCTTTGATCAGTCAAAAGAGGTATAAGTGGCTTACAATCTGAAAAACAGATTGCTCTGACAATCTGAAAAACATTACAATAATGCTCTGTGGTTTACAATCTGAAAAACAAACCTCACAAGGGAAGGGAAATAGAAAAAGGAGAAGTAGAAGAGAGGAGATCAGTTTGGAAACTACAGTTTCTATCCAATTGGTCAAACTGGATGTTTCTTTGCTAGGAATCTTACTTGGCTGAAAATGGGGAAAGTATCCCATGGCCCTTAGCCTTCTGGCTGTGATAGTGGCCAGAGTGCCATTCCCCTCTCTTCTGCATCCTCAGGGCAGCTGGTGATTAGAGCAGTTTCTGGAAGAGGTGGTGGGTGTCTGGGGAGGAGAGAATTATGGTCAGATCCAGGCCTCAGATCCAGCAGGAGCTCACAGGAGCACAGCTCTTGAACCTTTCTGAGGGCTCCCCCTCTTCCTCCCCACCTACTTTGTCCATTGAATAGTAGGTACAGCTGCATAACAATCCCTAGATTAGGAGAGCGGGCAGCCAGCCACCAGGAGCTTTGCCACACCCCCAGCAGCCCTCATTAACCCCTGGAAAAGCCCGCACCACCCTTTCTCCACTTCTTATGTGATTCTGGGCAACAGATGGCTTGCTGGCCTTTTGACTGGGGGCGGGCTAGGAGAATGAGGTCTGCTTGGGCTGACTGGATCTCTAGCCAGCTTAAGCAGGCCTTGCTTGCCCAGGGCTCTCTTTTCTTGTGTCGGGTTGCTTTTGGCTGGGGGGTGGCATATGCTAATGAGCTCCACCATCTATTTTTCTACAAAATGACCCCTGGTCAGATCCCCATCTTTTCTGGCAAAGCTTAATAAAATAAATGTAATAAACAGTCAATTGCTGTTAAGAGCATGGGATTCTCTCCCTTTTGCTTTCTTTTATTATGTTTTATACCTCATGAGTTGCTGCTGAGTGACCATTCCCTGTCTGTTGGCTGCACAGCTGCAATCCAGCAAAGTAAAGTTTGGGTTTGAGCCATAAGTGATCTCTTTCAGCCTCTGTAGTGGCACTGCGGGGAATTCAATTATCTAATTTTTAGAAATCTCTTTTTGGACTAATTGATTTTTTACAAAAACAAATCCAGTTTGATGGGGTGTAAAGCCCTGGAAAATGTTATGAGCTTCCCTGCAAAGCATATATGAACATGCAGATTTCTTTCTCAGGAACTCCTTCTCAAAGGTGGATTCTTTGGCTTTGGGCTGAAACAGTAGACTGTTCAAAGGTAACAATGCCCTGATTCCTGCTGTTGAGTAGGGTTTTTATACCCAGCCTGAACAAGATGCTGGATGGGAACTATGAAAATTCCTTTTTAATACACTGAGTGACAATGGGTGAGCACTCATATTGGCTAAATTTGGTCCAGAATTAGAATCCACAGTGGTATTGGGCAAAAAAATCCAAAATGTGGCTACCTATTGGTGGAATATGGTGTGCATTTCCATTGGTACAGCTGTAGGATCTGAATCCCCACTGCTGTAAGAGTTGGGATCTGGGCTATTATAGGACAGTTCAAACTTTCTGTGGTGAAAGAGGGATATCCAAAGATATACATCTCTCATACTTGCCAAGAATGACCAGTAGATGGGCTAATGGGCTCTCCTGAGTTTATGATTGAATCATCTGGAAAGATGTATTATGAAGGTTATTTTGAGCTTTGATTATTTTTCCTGTACATTTGGGTCTTGCTTTTGGCTGTGGGTATGAGGGGCTTGAGGCTTGTGTGTCAAACAAAGAGCCTCAGTTCCTGGAGCCACCTGGCTGCTTCCTCTCAAAAATGCCTATGAGAATTCATGCCCTAATCAAGAGCTCATGCCCTTCTATCACACTGGATGGATATCATTGGTATCATTGACTTTTGAAGACCAAAGTCAAAAACTCTGGTCTTCTTATGTGCAGTGGTGGTGGGAAGCTAGGGTGACCATAATGTCTGAAGGCCAGCCAGGGACACCTTGGGGGGGGGGTGGAAGGTAGGGGTGCGCGCGCGCGAAGCGGGCGCGCCGCCGGAAACAGGAAGTGACGTCACTTCCGGTGACGTCATGCCACCGCCGGAAAAAGGAAGTGACACCACTTCCTGTGACATCATTTCCCCGCGTCACCTGCCGGAAACGGGAAGTGACATCACTTCCCCCAAATGACATCATTTCCCCCAAATGCCACTGCCGGAAACAGGAAGTGACTTCACAGCACTTCCTGTGACGTCCCCAAAAATCCCCCAAATATCACCGCCGGAAACAATTTTGTTCTCAAATCCTGTATATACTTCATCAGTATATGGGATAAGGCACTTTCTCAACTGTGCGGCATAATGCAGCCTATTTATTTTGTCCTGTTTGCTCTGTTGGCTCTATCTGCGCCACCTTCATCACTTTCGGTGTGTGGATCCCCCAGTGGGGTGGTCTCGCGACTCCCTCCGCCGGCTGTTTCTGATAGCCCTGCACCCCCTCTTTCATTTGATATGTGTCCCGTGAAGGTGCCACCCTCCCGCCGGGAGATGCCGCAAAATGAGCCCCCTTGAGGCTTATCGCGGCAGGGCTCGGGGGAAGCGAGCTAGACTGCTGTTCCTTTGAGGGGTTATAGAGTGTTTCGAGCCCGTCCCTGTGGCATCGGTCCCATCGTTGTGGGACCCAGGGGGCCGGCGCAGCAGCACGCCGAAGCAGCCTGTCACAGGTCGAGATGCAGGACAGGAACCCGGAAGTGACCGACAGGCTGCTTCAGCGTGCCGCTGCGCCGGCCCCCTGGGCCCCACAACGATGGGACCGATGCACAGGGACGGGCTCGAAACACTCTATGACCCCTCAAAAGAACAGCAGTCTAGCTCGCTTCCCCCGAGCCCTGCCGCCATAAGCCTCAAGGGGGCTCATTTTGCGGCATCTCCCGGCGGGAGGGTGGCATCCGCACGGGACACATATCAAATGAAAGAGGGGGCACAGGGCTATCAGAAACAGCCGGCGGAGGGAGTCGCGAGACCACCCCACTGGGGGATCCACACCCCGAAAGTGATGAAGGTGGCGCAGATAGAGCCAACAGAGCAAACAGGACAAAATAAATAGGCTGCATTATGCAGCACAGTTGAGAAAGTGCCTTATCCCATATACTGATGAAGTAAATACAGGATCTGAGAACAAAATTGCACCAGAAGACACAAACACAAAGCTCCCTTACACTGAATCAGTGCTTGGGTCCACCAAAGTCAGTATTGTCTACTCCAGTCACAAACACAAAGCTCCCTTACACTGAATCAGTGCTTGGGTCCACCAAAGTCAGTATTGTCCACTCCAGTCACAAACACAAAGCTCCCTTACACTGAATCAGTGCTTGGGTCCACCAAAGTCAGTATTGTCTAGTCCAGTCAAAAACACAAAGCTCCCTTACACTGAATCAGTGCTTGGGTCCACCAAAGTCAGTATTGTACACTCCTGTCACAAACACAAAGCTCCCTTACACTGAATCAGTGCTTGGGTCCACCAAAGTCAGTATTGTCACATAAGAACATAAGAGAAGCCCTGTTGGATCAGGCCAGTGGCCCATCCAGTCCAACACTCTGCGTCACATAAGAACATAAGAGAAGCCCTGTTGGATCAGGCCAGTGGCCCATCCAGTCCAACACACTGTGTCACATAAGAACATAAGAGAAGCCCTGTTGGATCAGGCCAGTGGCCCATTCAGTCAGGAAGGGAGGAGGGAGGGAGGGAAGGAAGGAAGGAAGGAAGGAAGGAAGGAAGGAAGGAAGGAAGGAAGGAAGGAAGGAAGGAAGGAAGGAAGGAAGGGAGGAGGGAGGGAGGGAGGGAAGGAAGGAAGGAAGGGAGGGAGGAGGGAGGGAAGGAGGGAGGGAGGGAAGGAAGGAAGGAAGGAAAGGAGGGAGGGAGGGAAGGAAGGAAGGAAGGAAGGAAGGGGGGAGGGAGGGAGGGAGGGAAGGAAGGGAGGAGGGAGGGAGGGAAGGAGGGAAGGAAGAAAGGAAGGAAGGGAGGAGGGAGGGAGGGAGGGAAGGAAGGAAGAAAGGAAGGAGGGAGGGAGGAAGGAGGGAGGGAGGGAAGGAAAGAAGGAAGGCCAGCCGCCCCCCCCAGCCGCCCCCCCGCCAGCCGCCCCCCCCCCCCCCGCTTTTGGCTTACCTGGATCCAGGGCGGTGGCGGCCTCTCCTCCGGGCTGCTGGCAGGGCTGGCGGCGGCTGCGGAGGCCGGAGAGGCCGGCGCTGGTCTCTGGAGGCCTCCAGGGACCAGCGCAGGCCTCTCCACGAAGCCTCCGCTGGCCTCTGGAGGCCTCCAGGGACCAGCGCAGGAATCTCCACGATGCCTCCGCTGGCCTCTGGAGGCCTCCAGGGACCAGCGCAGGCCTCTCCAGGAAGCCTCCGCTGGCCTCTGGAGGCCTCCAGGGACCAGCGCAGGCCTCTCCACGAAGCCTCCGCTGGCCTCTGGAGGCCTCCAGGGACCAGCGCAGGCCTCTCCACGATGCCTCCGCTGGCCTCTGGAGGCCTCCAGGGACCAGCGCAGGCCTCTCCACGAAGCCTCCGCTGGCCTCTAGAGGCCTCCAGGGACCAGCGGAGGCCTCTCCACGATGCCTCCGCTGGCCTCTGGAGGCCTCCAGGGACCAGCGGAGGCCTCTCCACGATGCCTCCGCTGGCTTCTGGAGGCCTCCAGGGACCAGCGGAGGCCTCTCCACGAAGCCTCCGCTGGCCTCTGGAGGCCTCCAGGGACCAGCGGAGGCCTCTCCACGAAGCCTCCGCTGGCCTCTGGAGGCCTCCAGGGACCAGCGGAGGCCTCTCCACGCTGCCGGCGCTGGCCTCTGGAGGCCTCCAGGGACCAGCGCCGGCCTCTCCGGACCCCGCGCGCGGGCGGGGAAGGCGGGGAGTGAGGCAGCCAGCGTCCCTGCGCGTGCGCACACCGCTGTGCGCACGCGCAGGGACGCTGGCTGCCTCACTCCCCGCCTTCCCGGCCCGCACGCGCGGCCCGCCGGCTCCCCGCTGGCTATACCGGGACTTTGTAATGGTCCCGGTATAGGCAGCCCGGGAGCCGGGAATTGGTGGCCAGAACCGGGAAAGTCCCGGGAGACCGGGACGGTCTGGCCACCCTATGGGAAGCTGTCATACAATACTCTCACTCCCAGATGCACAGTCCTTGCCAGGAGATCAGTAAGCCTCTCATTATCTGCCTTTAACTATTGCCACAACAATGGCGGCATGTAACAGGGTCTTTTCACCCCCACCCCAGTGTATCTTTTGTAATAGCGCACCAAAGAAGATCAGCTGACCCATCCCTGCATCCTTTCTATGGGGGTTAGGCATACACTTTTTAGTTTTCTGTGGAGTGTTCTGGCTTTTGTAATGTTTTCAGTCTGTTTGCTTACTGCTGTTTTGAAATGGTTTCGTTGTAATCTGTGGTCAGAGTCCATATGTATTTTAATGTGATGTTGCACATTCTTTGAGTACTCTGACTGTAAAATGTAATTCAATACTTTATAATTAAACAACAACACATAAAGACATATCTACTCCCAATGCACTTATGCTTGTATTGATCAGGTTTGGAAATCTTGTTCTATAAGTGATAAGCATTGGCAGAGGTCACACCAGAGTTACAATGCCCGTAACCTGCATTCTCTAGCTATGTTGTCTTTGCAACTCATGCATTCCGCCTAAAGGGAATGGCAAGGTCAAAGCAGCTGGCTTATCTTATCTTATCCCCCCCATATATTTATTCTGTCAACTGACACCTCTCTGCTAGTAAAAACAAAAATGAATCTTGAGTAATAGTCTTAAAGTCTAACATTTATTATTACATAAGCTTTTGCGATCACAAACTTTATGCCACAGTAAATCTATTGGTGTTTAAGACTGCAAAGGGGGAGACTTTTCAGTTTGTTGTAGCAAAATAAAATGAAAGCTTTTGTTTTTAAGATGCCCAGTACTGGTTTCTAATTTTGCTCTGACTAACATGACTACCATTCTGGAAACTTTTTGCTTGTCTGTTTCATGAAATGCCCTTATTAGTATTTTTTTTTTTAGTTCAGTGTAGTTTTTACTGTGGTAAGTTTTGTTTTGTTTTGTTAAATCCAGTATTCATTGTAACTTTGAACATGTTAATAACAAATCTAAATCTGAAAGGAAAACATATGTGCAAATAGACTTTGATTCAATGAATTTCACATAGAAATTAATTTTATTCTATTGAGCTACATAAATGGGGTTACTCCAAAAAATGTATAGCAGACAAATATCTTTCAAATCTATAATTCTAACTGTGGTTTTCATTCATAAGATCAGTTCCCATTGAACAAGTTAACTAAGAAAAAAAAGTTAATATCTATCTGTAATTTGTTTATAAAGTAGCATATCTAATTGTCGACATGGCCCTATCTGTGGATACTTAAATTCAGAGACTGGAACCATAAACAGACAACAAGACAGATCTCTCTACAAACCTGAGAAAAGCCACAAGATTGCAGAAAATTCTGAAATCTTAAAAAAGAGGGTTAACTGCCTACACATAATATATAAGCAGTGCTTGTACCTTTAAGTAATGGCCCTAAATGGCCACTGTGGGGATTGCTGGCAACCATAAAAGTATTGCTAGTCTTCAAATGTTGGACATTGTCAGTTAAAGGCAAGGCCCTTTCCAGGGCTATTTTGGCCTCTCAATCCACTTCTGATTTCCCCTGTCCTGCCCTGGAAGGACTCATTGGGGCCAAGCTCAGCAGCAAGTACTAGGCAACTTGCTATCATTAAATTTGCAAAATTTACCCATGTGTAGTGATGGCTACAAGACATCTTGATGCCATATTTGTCACCTGGGCCTTGAGGCAGCCTCCACACAACTTGTGTGACTTAGATGAGCCTCGCAGTGACCACCAAACAACTCACTTGGGTAGGGTTGCCAGGTTTATGTTGGTAAATACCTGGAGACTTCAGGGGTGGATACAGAAGAGGGCAGGGTTTGGGGAGGGGAGGGGCCTCAGCATGGTACGCTATAGAGTCCACCCTTCAAAGCAGCCATTTTCTTCAGGGGATAATGAAAGGAAATCACAAGAAACAATGTAACTTTCACAAAACAGTGTACAAATATATTAAGTGCAAACTGAATTGAACAAAAAGAACAGAACACTGAGTATACAGTATGAATAATGTCCCCACAAAGTCTTTCCACAGCCTGAAAGTCGGCTTCTTCTGATAGACACAGGAGTGGGTCAAATCCTTTGAACTCAGCATTCAACTCCAAATGGCACGGAGAAAGTAAGGAGGAACCGCTTATTGTAGGACTCCTCGCAATTTTGACAGAATATACTTCATCAGCCTCCTTCTCTCAACATTATACGGTTATACATTATACATTATACATCTGTAGATGCGTTAATCCATGTGTAAAGAACATTTAGTTAAGGCTCCATATAATGTCGAGAGAAGGAGGCTGATGAAGTATACTCTGTTGAAATCATGAGGAGTCCTGCAATAAGCTGTTCCTCCTTACTTTCTCCGTGCCATTTGGAGTTGAATGCTGAGTTCAAAGGATTTGGCCTGCCCCTGTGTCTATCAGAAGAAGCCGACTTTCAGGCTGTGGAAAGAGTTTGTGGGGACATTATTCATACTGTATACTCAGTGTTCTGTTCTTTTTGTTCAATTCAGTTTGCACAATATATTTGTATACTGTTTTGTGAAAGTTACATTGTTTCCAGTGATTTCCTTTCATTATCCATTGAGTACATCGGTTCCAGTTGTGTTTATCATTTTCTCCAGGGGAGCTGATGTCTGCCAGCTGGAGATCAGCTGTAAAAGTGGGAGAGCTCCAGGCCCCACCTGGAGGTTGGCAACCCTACCTTTGAGTAACCACATGTCTTTTGCAAATGGGCTAGACTTTTCCCAGGGAGGTGCTGCCAAGAGGTGGGTGAAAGAGAGAAAGCTGAGAGTCAGTGTTGTGTAATGGTTAGAATGTCAGACTAGGACCTGAAAGGCCAGGTTCAAATCCCACTCTACCTTGAAAGCTTTTGGGGTGACCTTGGACTAGTCTCTGTCAGCCTGACCAGTGTCACAGCATTATAGGGAAGATAAAATGAAGGAGAAAATAATGATGTGAGTTAAAAAGGTTGGGTATTATAAGTGAAGTTCATAAATAAAAAATAAAGTTGAAGACTGGGGGGATGATAAAAGAAATGTTGGCTAGTGAGTGGGAAGGAAAGGGAAGAAGATTCAGGGATTGCCAGGAGGAGAAATAGAAGACTGAGATAAAGAGAGAAATGAAATCACCCACACATAAACTTGCCAATCCCTAGGTCCCAGTGGGGGTTCTTCCGCTTTCCAAGGCTCCTTCCTGCTCCCAGTCAGTTGGCAGGAGGGGGGAAACCCCACCCCCACAGACACCATATGTCTTTCCACCTCTGAGGCTTCAAACTCCACTTGGAAAGGCTTCCTCTTTGGATGGTGTGTCTGTGTCTTTAAGGCTGAATTGGGGTGGGGGGGAGCAGGCAGAACCACATGGCTGCTCCCAGTGTTGTGAAAGCAGCCCAGACCCTCCGTTCGTTGCACAATCTTTTCAGAGGTCATTTGCGTAGGAAAGGCAAACTTGAACCTTTCATTGCTCTGTGTTACTTTAAAGAAGTTGGAAGTTCAGCAACTCGTGAGTAGAGATGCCAATCCCCAGGTGGGAGCAGGCGCTCCCCGGCTTCAGCATTGTCAGAAACAGGGGCGGGGGGGGGAGGGAAATGTCTGCTGGGCACTTCATTATTTCCTATGGAGATCGATTCCCATAGGGTATAATGGAGAAATGATCTGGGGGAGAGAGAGTTGATCTCTCTCTCTCTCTCTCTCTGTGGAAAATGCTGTCAAGTCGCCGCTAATTTATGACCACCCCACCACCCCACAGGATTTTCCAGGCAAGTGGTTAAACAGAGGCAGTTTGCCTGTGCCTTCCTCCGTAAAGGTGTCCTTAGTGGTCTGCCATCCCAGCTTAGCTTTCAAATGTGATGAAATCAGGCTATACAATATCATTCCACATATCCATACTTTATCTATAGTCCTCCCTTTTTTAAAAAACTGAGATACAAAACAAATTACATAGTGTAAGGTGATGTAATCAATGAGGATGAAATATGTAATAGGCAATGCAATAGGTCTCGGATGACAGAAATCTTTGTGTTTAATGATTCAGTCTCCAACTGGATGCCACAGGAACTGAGCAGTTTTCAGTTTACAATTGTGGCTTCCTCCTTCACTTGTGACATGCAGCCCTATAGATTTGTATCTGTCAGGGGGCATTTTGTAGAAATACAGGTGGTGGAGCTCATTAGCATAATTCATTAGCATATGTCGCCCTCCCACCAACCAAAAGCAACCTGATGCAAGAAAGGAGAGTCTCAGGCAAGCGAGGCCTGCTTGGGCTGGCTAGAGCAGGGGTCCCCAACCCCCAGGCCTGTTAGCAATTGGGTCGTAAGTTGTATAATTATTTCATTATATATTACAATGTAGTAATAATAAGAAGATGACGATTTATATCCTGCTCTCCACTCCACATTTAAGAGTCTCAGAGCGACTCACAATCTCCTTTACCTTCCTCTCCCACAACAGTCACCCTGTGAGGTGGATGGGGCTGAGAGAGCTCTCCCAGAAGTAGCCTTTTAAAGGACAACTCCTACGAGAGCTTTGGCTGACACAAGGCCATTCCAGCAGGTGCATATGGAGGAGTGGGAAATCAAACCCGGTTCTTCCAGATAAGAGTCTGCACACTTAACCACAACACCAAACTAATAGAAATAAAGTGCACAATTGTATCATCCCCAAACCATTACACCCTCCCCCCCCAGCCTGTGGAAAAATTGTCTTCCACAAAATCAGTCCCTTGTGCCAAAAATTGTTGGGGACCACGGGACTGGAGATCCAGCCAGTCCAAGCAGGCCTCACTCACCTGGGGCTCTCCTTGTCCCTCCCCCCCAGTCAAAAGGCCAGCAAGCCACCCACCACCCAAAATCACATAAGAAGTGGAGAAAGGGTGGTGTGGGCTTCTCCAGGGGTTAATGAGGGCTTCTGGGAGCATGGCAAAGCCCCTGGTGGCAGGCTGGCTGCCTGTTCTCCTAATCCAGGGATTGTTAAGCAGCTGCAGCTCCTATTCAATGGACAAGGTAGGTGGGAAGGAAGATGGGGAACCCTCAGAAAGGTTCAGGAGCTGTGCTCCTGTGAGCTCCTGCTGAATCGGAGGCCTGGTATCTGTTATGTCAGTGGCACACAGTGATTCTCGATGCCTCTTCCTGTACTACCCACTATAGCAGTGCTCCACTGGGGATACTAGCAGCCTGGTAATAAAAAACCCCCCCAAAAACAAAAATCATATGTTTTGTAGCAGTAGGGTCAGTGATTTCATACTGTAACCTTTTCATGTCTTTCAGTCCTCCCTTTTCCTCATTCAGCTGCATATGAAATTACAGTGATGGATCCTATATAGCAGTGGATATTGCACAATTGAAATCAATGACTACCTAAATTTTCCCCTACACATGGGGTCATTCTGGCCTCATTCCACCTCTGCTCCCTCCCACTGTCCACTGATAGCAGCAGAAGGTTCAATCTGTGATCTTTATTTTTATTTTTTTAAAAAAACATGAGTTGCTTTGAGCTGATACTATATGGCACCATGTCAATGTCTCCTCGTTCTCACATTGCTATTAAGCAGCATATCCATTAGCCCTGCATCCAATTCTCAGTGAACAATTTGGGTAACTCACTTTCCAATAATACTACACCTCAGATTCAGCTAACTCTGTCTAGAAACTTTAAGCTCTCCCTGTCAAATTCAGTCCCTTTTATCAAGAACCCTTTGGAAACTTTACATTGAGAAATGGCATTAAATTTTAATAGTGTGATGGTGGCAATAAACTTTTGTAAAAAAATGAGAGTGCAGTGGCTGTTGCTGCACTATCTCAAGGAAGAAGATAAGATGAGAAACAATGCTGATTACAAGACAGCAATGCAAAGATCATCTGCATGCTACAAAGGTTGCACTTCTGTTCCAGACATACAGCAAAAACAGAACAAAACACACAAATCTGCTCATGGAAAAATTGGAAATAACAGAGAAAGAATGAGAGAACAAAAAATTGAGAGCACCCTTGTCTGGAGCTGTGTATACAAATTATAGTAATTGTACCTGTTTCGATGAGTATGGAGCCACCCTTACAAGTTAATGAGAAGAGTGGGTGGGAAAGAGAAGATGGCAACAATCATGTGCCTCCCTTCATGTCTACTTCTGACCTGAAAACCCCAACAGACTGACTGGTTTAATACTTAGGGGAAAATTGGTTTCTTGCAGTGTAGAGGTCCCAATTTCCAAGTAGCAATTTATGAGCTGAAATTGCATAATTCTTTGAATGAGTAAATTACTATGCATGAGCTATTTTTAACCACTCTCATTCTATGTGGGAAGAAAAGGGATTTAGCTACTATTTCTGCTGTGATAATTTTCATACATCTGTGTGTCTTCACTCATGCTTATGCTCTAGATGAAAAGGGGTGTTTTATTTCTTTTGTAATAGTACAAAATATTTTGTCCCTCTTTAGAGCTCTATGCTCTGGCTTTCTGTGCGTGCAGAATCTGTTCAAGTCAGGAGCAAAGTATACATTACATGAAATGCATTTAACAAATCCCCAGTGACCATTTTTAGTAAATAAAAACCATTTCAGGATTTCTTTTTCTTGACCATACTAAGAAGTAGAGGCAGTAGAGTGTGATTAATCTTTACCCTGCTTGCATTTTTCCACTGCAACTTCCCCATATCAGTCTGCTTGCTTTACCCCAGAATACTAATCACATTTTCGAGGATAAACTATATATTTTACAGTAGGCAGCCATGTTGGTCTGAAGCAATAGAACAAAGCAGTAGACAAGTGTACCTTAAAGGTGCACTTGTCTACTGCTTTGTTCTATATATTTTACAGATCAGCTCACTTGAATCTACCATGACTGAGATTATACTAATTTGATAGTGCAGGCGCAGTCCCAGAATAGTATGAAAGGTTTGTCTATTTACAGCTGCTTGGATAACTTCCAGTTAATGTGGACTGAGGATGTGAAGATATTGCATGAAGGCAGGAATGGTGGCCTCCAGGTGGGACCTGGAGATCCTCTGGAATTACAGCTCACCTCCAGACTATAGAGATCAGTTCCCCTAGAGAAAATGGCTGCTTTGGAGGGTGGACTCCATGGCATTTCACCCCACTGAGGTCCCTGTCTTCCCCAGGCTCCATCCCCAAATCTCTAGGAGTCTCTCAACCTGATTCCTAACCACCCCCATCCCCTGCTAGTGGCCAGGGAGGACCTGGCAACCCTAAGTGGACAGTTCCAGACTCCCACACTGGACCTCAACCATCTTCATGGCTTATTGCACTGTTTCCCATTTGCAGGGTTGGGACCCGGTACCGGGCCATGGAAGCCTCACTACCGGGTCACAAGAAAAGCCAAAGCTAGTCTCACCCCTAGCAAAGCATGACCTCTGCTCTGCTTCCTTCCACCATCTCTCTGTTGTGCAGAGAAAAGCTAGCCTTGAAGACTGACACAGGCTGCAAAGACTGAGCTCCATTTGGCTTCCTTCCTTCCCTCATCTCTGTGTTGTGCAGAGAAAAGCTAGCCTTGAAGACTGACACAGGCTGCAAAGCCTGAGCTCCATTTGGCTTCCTTCCTTCCCCTGTCTCTTTGTTGTGCAGAGAAAAGCCTTAAAGACTGACACAGGCTGCAAAGTCTGAGCTCTGTTTGGCTTCCTTCCTTCCCCCATCTGTGTGTTGTGCAGAGAGGAGCTGGGCTGCCTCTCCTTCCTTCTTTGTTGAATCATCTGCCAATACTTTTTTGCTCTTTCACAAGTCCACCACGTATGGTAGAAAGAGCCATGTTTTTTACATTTCCAACATCTGTCTGGCATCTTATTCATCTTTGCCAATTTCTTAGGAGTCATATACCATCTATACATCATTTTAAAACAGTTCTCTTTAATGCCATGACACGTCGAAAGCTTCATAGAGTTCTTCCACAAATATTCCCAAGTTTCCATCTGTATTTCTTCATTTACATTAATTGCCCACTTAATCATTTGAGATTTCACTACTTCATCTTCCGTAGACCATTTTAAAAGTATTTTATATAATTTTGAAATTAATTTTTCGTTGCCTCCAAGCAGAATTTTTTTCCATTTCTGTTTGCTCATTTCTTATTCCTTCAGTTTTAATGTCATTCTCCACCAAGCTCTTTATTTGTTGCATTTGAAACCAATCATATTTATTATTCAGCTCTTCAGCAGTTTTCAATCCTATTTTGCCACTTGTATTTTTAATAGTTGATTATATGACAACCACTTTTCTTCAGCTGTTATTTTTATCACTTCGGCTGGCACTATCCATAACGGTTTTCTCTCATCTCCATATTTCTTATATTTCATCCAAGTATTTAGCAAGCTGTTTCTTATATAATGGTGAGAGAAAAAGCCGTTTATATTTCCCCCCCCCCCCCATAATACATATAAGCGTGCCAGCCAAATTTATTTCCATGACCTTCCAACTCTAAGAGTTTTTTGTTTAACAACATTATCCATTCTTTTATCCATACTAAGCAAACTGCTTCATGATATAATTTTAAGTCTGGAAATTGAAATCCGCCTCTCTCTTTTTCATCTGTTAAAATTTTCATTTTAATTCTTGGTTTCTTCCCCACCCACACAAACTCCGAAATTTTTCTTCTATTAAATTATTTACTGTCTTTCACAATCAGAATAGTTTGAAACAAATGTATTATTCTTGGTAGAATATTCATTCTAATTCTGGCTATTCTACCCAACAGTGAAAAATTAAGTTTATTCCACTTTAACATATCTTCATCCATTTTACACCATAGCTTCTCATAATTATTTTTGAACAAATCAATATTCTTCATTGTTATCTTCACACCCAAATATTTTAACTTGGAGATAACTTCACAGCCCGTTAGTCTCTGCAATTCTTGTTGCTTATTTATTTGCATGTTTTTACATAAAAGTTTTGATTTTTCTTTATTAATACAAAGTCCCACCAACTCCCCATATTCTTGTATTTTGGCTAACAACAAAGGTGTGACTTGTATGGGGTTTTCATTTATAAACATTATATCATCTGCAAATGCTCTGTATTTGTAAGTAAATCCTTTTACTTTTAAACCTTCTATTTCTTTATCTTCTTGAATTTGCGTCAGTAATATTTCAAGAGTCATTATAAACAACAGTGGGGAAAGTGGACAACCTTGTCTTGTACCTTTACTAATTATCATGTCTTCTGTAAGATGAGCATTTATACATAGCCTTGCACATTGTTCAGTATATATTGCTTTTATCATTCTTATAAAGCTTTCTCCCAGCTCCATTTTCTCCAATACTGCAAACATAAAATCCCAATTTAAATTGTCAAATGCTTTCTCTGCATCCGCAAAGAATAATGCTACTTCCTTTTCTGGATGTCTTTCATAATATTCTACAATATTTACAACAGTTCTGATATTGTCTCTTATTTGCCTTTTGGGAAGAAACCCCTCTTGATCTTCCTTTATAAAATTTATCAAATATTGTTTAAACCATTCTGCCAAGATTCTTGTATATATTTTATAGTCATTATTTAATAATGAAATTGGTCTATAATTTTTTACATTCGTAACATCTCTATGTTCCTTTGGAATCAACGAAATAACACCTTCCTTCCACGTATTTGGTATTTATCCTTTTGTTCCTATCATATTCATCAATTTCTGAAGTTTCAGGATTAACTCCTCTTTGAGGGTTTTTACAAAATTTAGCTGTATATCCATCTGGCCCAGGTGCTTTTCCATTTCTCATTGCATTAATTGCTGCTTCAATTTCTATTTTTTCAATTGGATCATTCAAAACTTTTCGCATATTTTCTGCTAAGGGTGCTATTTTTATCTTTTGTAAGTACTCATCCATCTTTCCTTTCCTTATTTTAACACCTTTAAATAACTTGGCATAATACTTAAAGAATTCTCTTTTTATTCCTTCTTGATCTACCATCTCTCTTCCATCCACCACAATTTTATTAATAATTTTACTTTCTCTCTTTTTCTTCAGTTGCCAGGCCAAATATTTTCTGGGTTTGTTTGCTCCCTCGAAAGATTTCTGCTGCGATCTTTTCAGATTCCATTCCAGTTCTTTATTTAACAAATGTCTCATTTGCATTTGTAATACTGTTATCGCTCACCAAATCAAAAGACAGAGGATGACTATAATATGATGGAAGGCTTAAAGATGGTGGCTAGACGAAAAAACTGTGTCATCATAGGTGATTTTTTTTTTCCTTCTGCGATATACCAAACATTTATCCCTGTAGAGGTCGTTTGGGGTACATTCCTAAGCATATTAATAATTAACACAACATATGTGTATATAAATTTTCTATTTAAAAGGCTAACATCACTGATATATGGTCTAAGAAATTAGTTTTTTCTCTCTATCCACTTGTAAAATTTTCCCCATTTAATAGTGACTTCATCCTCAGGTATACCTTTCAGCAAATTCGATAAAATATCCATTTCTGCAGCATACAAAATTTTTTCAACCACTTCACTTAGTTCTGGACATTTCTTTTGCTTCCAGTATTTGGCAAAAACAATTCTTGCTGCAGTCAAAATATAGATAGCAACATATTCATCATCTGGTGACATTTCATTCCTAACCATTGACAGGAGCATTAATTCAGGTTTATAGTGAATATTAGTTTCAAGAATCGCTTTTAGCATTGCATAAATTTCCAACCAAAATTTTTTAGAAATATTACATTTCCACCAAACATGATAGAAGGAACCTATTTCCTTCTCACACTTCCAGCATAAAGGGGATATAACACGACTGATTTTAGATAGCTGAAGAGGAGTGAAATACCACCTGTGGAATATCTTAAAAAAAATTCTCACGAAAATTTACAGGTTTAATAACCTTATAATTGATTTTCCAAAATAATTCCCATTGTTTTAACTCAATGTTCTTTTGGAGATTTTGGGACCATTTAATCATCGATTCTTTGACAACCTCGTCCTCCAATTTAATTTGAGTAATATAGTTATAGATTGTCTTTATTACTTTGTCTTCTTTCAAAAGTAGAATCTTATCAAAATCAAAATTGTCTTTAGTGAAACCTAACTTCTTATCTTTATTGTACTTAGAGACAATCTGGTTCCAAGTCCACCAATCTAATTTAATCCCAGAGGAATCTAGCTCTTCTTTTTGTTTTAACTTATCTTCCTCATCTAACAGCTCCTGATATCTTACCCTCATTGAAGTGTTCCATAAAACTGGTTGAATTGAGGCCTCTTCCGGAGAGATCCACCTTGGAGTCTTGTTATAAATCATTGTTTTAATCTTCGTCCAGACTTCATAAATTGCCTTACGTATCAAATGGCTCTTGAAATATTTTTGGGCTTTGGATAAATGCCATAGATGTGCATGCCAACCTACATGGAGATCAAAACCTTCTATGGCTAATATCCGGTTATTCTCTAGCGTTATCCAATCCTTCATCCAAAGACGGACACAGGCCATATAATAACACTCCCAATCCGGTAATCCCAACCCACCATTTTCCTTCTTATCCTTCAAAACTTTCCACTTTACCCTAGCTTTTTTCCCTTGCCAAACGAAAAATTTAACCAATTGGTCGAGTTTAATGAGAAAGATTTTTCTTAGTGCAAAATCTTTCATTTGAAAAAAAAACATAACCTTTGGGAGGATACTCATTTTAATAAGGGCGATCCTTCCCATGAATGACAAGTTCATGTTACTCCATTTTTTGAGTAAAGATTCTATCTCTTTTAGCAAGGGTGTGAAATTATTCTCATAAAGTTCACTGCACTTGTTTGACACTGTTATACCGAGATATTTTACTTTTTTTTCTATATGAAGTCCTATTTCCAATTCAAGTTTCTTATTTTCCAGTACAGACATATTTTTAGTAATAATCTTTGATTTTTGTTTGTTCATCCTTAGTCCAGCAACATGACCAAACTCGGTAAGCTCACTTAGAATCTCCTCAACAGACTCAGGTACATTTTGTGAAATCAGTACCATGTCATCTGCGTAAGATAAAACCTTGTATACTTCATCTTTTATCTTTAACCCCTTGATTTTGCTATTATTTCTTATGGCATTGTTTAGGCTCTCTATAGTTAACACAAATAATAATGGAGACAGGGGACATCCTTGTCTTGTTCCTTTTCTAATTTTTATCTCCTCTGTCAGTGATCCATTAATTATAAATTTAGCTACCTGTTCATTATAAAGTGCCTGAATATTTCTAATAAAATCATCTCCAAAGTCCCTTGTCCTTAACACCTGAAACATGAAATCCCAACTTAAATTATCAAATGCTTTCTCTATATCCAGAAAAAATAAAATCAACTGCTTCTCCCTGTGTACTTCATAATACTCCATAATATTTGACAAAATCCTTATATTCGACCGCATATGTCTTTTCGGAAGGAAACCTGCTTGATCTTGATGAATTAAAGTTCTCAATATTTTTTTCAGTCTATTAGCCAAGATGGTAGTGTATATTTTATAATCTACATTGAGTAATGAGATTGGGCGATAGTTTCTAATATCATCAGCATTATCTACCGTTTTCGGTATTAAGACCACATTTGCCTGTTTCCACGATTCTGGTATACTTGCAACTGACCAGACTTCTTCAATTAATTTTTTAAACTGGGGTATAATAGTTTCTTTAAAGACAATGTAAAATTCCGCAGGAATTCCATCTGGCCCTGCTGCTTTGTTTTTCTTTAATTTCTCCCATGCTTCTTCAATTTCAAACATGGTGAATGGACTATTCAAAATGTTCTTCTGTTCCTCTGTTATTTTTTGTATCACCTTATCTTTTAAGTATGAGCTTTGTTTATCATGGTTTATATCTGAGGATTTATAAAGTTCAGTATAAAATTCCCATATAATTTTTTTCATATCCTCTATAAACGTTTTATGCTTGCCCCCCTTGTCTTTCAGAACCTTTATTGTTTTCCTTTCACGCTCTTTTCTAATTTTATATGCAAGCCATTTACCCGGTTTGTTCGCATGTTCAAAAAATTGTTGTCTCGCATATCGAATTTTTCTGTCCATTTCTGATAAAAATATAAGATGCGTTTTGTGCTGTAAAATTTTTAATTCTGTTTTTATTTCCTCTAAAGTTGGTCTATCTTTTAGTAGTCTCTCTTTTCTCTTAATTGTATCTGTTAATTCTGTTAATCTCTTATTCTCTAATCTTTTTTTACGAGCACTGAAGCTTATAACTAAACCTCTTAGATACGCTTTGCTTGTTTCCCATACTATCTTGTTAGAAATCTCTTCATGATGGTTCAATTGATAAAAAATCCTCATTTCTTCCTCTATGTATTTAATAAATTGCTTGTCCTCTGTCAATTTTGGGTTCATTCTCCAACTTGCTTTTTTTTTTATATCAAACAAATGCAACATAATAGGGCTATGATCAGCTATTGTACTTGGTAGGATTTCCACTTCCTCAATTAACTTCATTAATCCCACCCCAACCCATGCCATGTCAATACGAGACCATGAGTTATGCCTCCCAGAAAAAAAAGTAAAATCTTTTTTATTAGGATTTAATGTCCGCCACGCATCCACGAAAGCGAACTCATCCACCATTCTGAAAAAAACCTCAGGCAAAGTATTACTTCTACATGGCTTAAATTTAGTCTTTTTCTTTCTAAAACTTCTGTCTATCTTCGGGCAGCTCACGGCGTTAAAGTCTCCAATAATACAAATTTGCTCATAATTACTAGAGCTTATCTCTTGGTACAAGTCCTTATAAAAGCTCCCCTGGTTTTCATTGGGGGCATAAATGTTAACTAAAAGAATTTTTTGTTGATCTTTTATTATTTCGATTCCTTGGAATCTTGCATCCTTAGCCTGAAAAATCAGTTTTGCTTGAATGTCATCCCTATGGCGGAGCGGAGCGGTGTGGTCTCGGGAAGCTCTCCGGAGACTCGCTGAACCCAGGCTTTTTGGGGGACCCTTGGGTCCGTACTGACCTCCAGTCAGAGGAGGCAGGTACTCTGAGGGGGCGAGGGAAGATATTGGAGCGAAATGAATTCGCTAGGTATCACCCTTCTTACCTTGTCCCAGAGCCGAGCGGTGCTTCCAGCGGTTTAGCTCCTGCCGCCGGAACACAGAGGTGTTTGGTGGAAGGCGGTAGGGTTGAAATTTCCCTTCTGGTCGCCTCTTTGTTGGTTGTTTTTTCTTATGTTTTCGACCCTTTCCGTTATTTTTTATTTTTTTGACTTCCCGACTGTGAAAGGAGGAAATTGAGACGGTTCCCTTTAAAGTCTCTGGTGAGCGGGACTGAGGAGAGACTGAGGAGCGGTTGTGTTTGCGTTTGCAGAAAAGCAGCTGGTTTCTGAGAAGACCGGGATGAGAGACGGCTCAGATAAAAGAAAGGGATTTAACTATTGTTTGGCTGCTGAGATCCTGGAGCTGTGTAACAGGAGGAGAGTTGATAGACTGAGACTTTTATTTTGAAGTGACTCTCAACGGTGGGCAATTCACTGCAGCGGGCAACTGAGTCTTTTTTTTTCCTTTTTTGATGTGACTTTCGATGGTGGGCTAATTACTGCAGTGGGCGACTGTGGAACCATATCGTGCAGGTGAACTAATTTGAACGCTCTACTGTAGCAAGCAGAATTATCGGCGGAGGAAGACACGCCCTAATAACTTGAGGAGAGAAGTCACAGCTGAAAGCTCAGATTTTGAGTGCACGGAAAGTTTTTTTTTTAAAAGAGTGGATTTTGTGTGCACGGACAGTATTCTGAAAAGAGTGGATATTGGGATTGTGACTTTGTTGGAGAGTTGAACTGCAGAGAATGTGAATGATGGACGTTTGGAGGGGATTAAGAATAAGATTGGGAGGACTCTGAAGTTCTGAGTTTTGAGTTTTGAGGTTGAGAGGACCATTTTTTTTCTCTTCTTTCCCTCTAGGGAAACGCAGGGGGTCTAGGGTATTAAAGTGTAGGGGCCCCCCACTATACAGTATTTAATTAGAATGTCTCAACAAACCAAGTCTAAATTTTCACCAGGGCAACCCAAATCAGTGGGAGCAACAATCTCCCAGGAATCCTTAAAAGAAATCCAGAACTCTTTCTTGGATGCCTTGAACCTAGTACAGACGACCCTGAGTAAACAAATGGAAGGATTGGCATCCAAGTTAGAGGCTCTGGATTATAAAATCAAAGACACAAAACAAGATATAAATGAGGTAGTAAAAATCACTCGATCTATTGAGGAGAAGCTCAGTTTAACTGAAGAGAAGGTAAAAGAAATTGAATCAAAACAGGGAGAACATGAGGAAAAAATGGCAAAACTAGAAATGGTGCAAGCTGAGTACATTCTCAGATTTTTGAACATTTCAGAAGAAAAAAATGAGAATATTGTCAATGTTATGATAGAAGTGATGGTGGAGAGGTTAAATATGACAAAGGAGGATATTGAGAAAGAGTTTGATTTTATTTATAGAGTCAATACCCAATATGCAAAAAAGAACGATTTGTCTAGAGAAGTACACGTGAAATTCGTACGAAGAGGCTTAAAAGATAGATTATGGAGAGAAGTAAGAGAACAACCACTGACATATAAAGGAAATAAGATCACAGTTCTGAGAGAAATACCGTGGTCAATAAGATCTAAGAGGAAAGCCTATGCAAAATTGTCACAGAAGTTGCAAGAAAAGGGGATAATATATAGATGGCTTGTTCCTGAAGGACTATTGTTTACGCATGCAGGCACCAGATTTAAGATTGACTCTTTGGAAAAAGCAGAGGAATTTATAAGAACCCATACTAGAAATTGGGTAAAGAAAGCAGAAAGGAGAAACTCAGATGAAATGCAAGCCAGGGATAGCTATAGTGGGATAGCGGATCTGGTAGATCTATCATATACAAAAGATCAGGAAGAGGGGGAGGTTACCCTAGAAGAAGGATTATTGCAAAGGGAAACTAGGTTACAAAAAAAAAGAGAAATCAGCAAGGTGAACATAGAGAACTGTAGAAGTCTAAGATGGCAAACAGAAGGAAAATATTATCTATAAATGTTAATGGATTAAATGTCCCTCAGAAAAGAAAACGTGTCTTTCTACAATTGAATAAAATTAAAGCAGACATAGTATGTTTGCAGGAGACGCATATGAAGAGAAAAGACGAGGGTTTATTATGTAACAAGAAGCTAGGGAAGGCGTTTATTACGTCAGAATCTGAGAAGAAGAAACGAGGCCTTGTTACATCATAGGTGATTTTAACTACCCGCAGATTGATTGGGTCAATATGTGTTCTGGTCAAGAGAAAGAGACTGAGTTTCTAGATGCTCTCAATGACTGTGCTATGGAGCAGATGGTCACAGAACCTACCAGGGTTGGGGTGATCCTGGATTTGGTCCTAAGTAATGCCCAAGACTTGGTGAGAGATGTAAAAGTGATCACACCGCTTGGGAGCAGTGACTATAACGTTATTGATTTCACTATTTGTATAAATAGGGAGTTGCCCCAAAAGACCAGCACAACCACGTTTAACTTTAAAAGGGGTAAATTCTCTGAGATGTGAAGGCATGTGAAGAGGAAACTGAAAGGAAAGGTAAATACAGTCAAAACCCTTGGGGAAGCTTGGAGGCTATTTAAAACTACAATCCTAGAAGCACAGATAAAATATATACCACAAGTTAGGAAAGGCACAAACAGGTATAAGAGAAGGCCTGCATGATTAACAAACAAAGTAATGGAAGCTGTAAAAGGTAAGAAGGACTCCTTTAAGCAGTGGAAAGCTAGTCCAAGTGAAATTAATAAAAAAGAACACAGGTAATGGCAAATCAAATGCAAGACTGTGATCAGGCAGGCAAAAAGGGACTATGAGGAGCATATTGCAAAAAACATAAAGACCAACAATAAAAATTTCTTCAAATATATTAGAAGCAGGAAACCAGCCAGGGAGGCAGTGGGGCCCTTGGATGACCAAGGGGGTCAAAGGATTACTGACGGAGGAAAGAGAAATGGCTGAGAAGCTAAATGAATTTTTTGCCTCCATCTTCACTGTGGAAGATGAGAAGTGTTTGGCTGCTCCGGAACCACTAATATTGGAAGGGGTGTTGAAAGACCTGAGCCAGATTGAGGTGACAAGAGAGGAGGTCCTACAACTGATGGATGAATTAAAAACTAATAAGTCACCAGGTCTGGATGGCATCCAAGAGTTCTGAAAGAACTCAAAGTTGAACTTCTGGATCTTCTGACAAAAATATGTAATCTTTCATTGACATCTGCCTCCGTTCCTGAGGACTGGAAGGTAGCAAATGTCACCCCCATCTTTAAAAAGGGTTCCAGAGGAGAGCCAGGTAACTACAGGCCAGTCAGTCTGACTTCAATAATGGGAAAGTTGGTAGAAACCATTATCAAGGACAGAATGAGTAGGCACATTGATGAACACGAGTTATTGAGGAAGACTCAGCATGGGTTCTGTAAGGGAAGATCTTGCCTCACTAACCTGTTACATTTCTTTGAGGGGGTGAACAAACATGAGGACAAAGGAGACCCGATAGATATTGTTTACCTTGACTTCCAGAAAGCTTTTGATAAAGTTCCTCATGAAAGGCTCCTTAGAAAGCTCGAGAGTCATGGAGTAAAAGGACAGGTCCTCCTGTGGATCAAAAACTGGCTAATTAATAGGAATCAGAGAGTGAGTATAAATGGGCAGTCTCAGCAGTGGAGGACGGTAAGCAGTGGAGTGCCGCAGGGCTCAGTACTGGGTTCCATGTTCATAAATGATTTGGAGTTGAGAGTAAGCAGTGAAGTGGCCAAGTTTGCGGATGACACTAAATTGTTCAGGGTGGTAAGAACCAGAGAGGATTGTGAGGAACTCCAAAGGGATCTGTTGAGGCTGGGTGAGTGGGCATCAACGTGGCAGATGAGGTTCAATGTGGCCAAGTGCAAAGTAATGCACATTGGGGCCAAGAATCCCAGCTGCAAATACACGTTGATGGGGTCTGAACTGGCAGAGAGAGATCTTGGGGTCATGGTAGATAACTCACTGAAAATGTCAAGACAGTGTGAGATTGCAATAAAAAAGGTCAATGCCATGCTGGGAATTATTAGGAAGGGAATTGAAAACAAATCAGCCAGTATCATAATGCCCCTGTATAAATCGATGGTGTGGTCTCATTTGGAATACTGTGTGCAATTCTGGTCACCGCACCTCAAAAAGAATATTATAGCACTGGAAAAAGTGCAGAAAAGGGCAACTAGAATGATTACAGGTTTGGAACACTTTCCCTATGAAGAAAGATTAAAATGCTTGGGGCTCTTTAGCTTGGAGAAACATCGACTGCGGGGTGGCATGATAGAGGTTTACAAGTTTATGCATGGGATGGAGAAGGTAGAGAAAGAAGTACTTTTCTCCCTTTCTCACAATACAAGAACTCGTGGGCATTCAATGAAATTGCTGAGCAGTCGGGTTAGAACAGATAAAAGGAGGTGCTTCTTCACCCAAAGGGTGATTAACATGTGGAATTCACTGCCACAGGAGGTGGTGGAGGCTACAAGCATAGCCAGCTTCAAGAGGGGGTTAGATAAAAATATGGAGCAGAGGTCCATCAGTGGCTATTAGCCACTGTGTGTGTGTATATATATGTGTGTGTGTGTGTGTGTGTATAAATTTTTGGCCACTGTGTGATATAGAGTGTTGGACTGGATGGGCCTTTGGCCAGATCCAACATGGCTTCTCTTATGTTCTTAATCTCCCTTATAATTTTCTTTTTCCCTGGCCTTTTTCTCAGTTCCCCTTCTTTTTTCTTTATTTCATTTTGAATGTCCAACATCTGTTTTTCTTTTGCCCTCTTATCTTTGTCATTCAATGTAATCAATATTCCTCTCATTACTGCTTTATAAGCATCCCAGACCATCTGAAATTCTATATCCTCTTTATCGTTTATTTGGAAGAAAGGTTTAGTTTCATTTTCTAGAGATGTCACTATTTCTTTATTCTGTAATAAATCTTCATTCAATCTCCATTTTATCAACTTCTTAGACAATTTTGTAATCCACATTATTGGGTTATGGTCAGCCCCAATTTTAGGTAAAATCTCTATTTTCTTTGTTATAAGGCCTAATTCTTTAGTGCCCCACAACATGTCAATTCTGGAAAAAGTTTTATGTCTTGCTGAAAAAAAGATATAGTCCCGCACATCAGGATTAAATTTCCTCCATATATCCTCCCAATTTTCTTGTTTGACCAATTAAAAAAAAGACTTTGGCAATTTTCCTTCCTTATTATTTTTTTTACCCCCAGACCTATCCAGTGTGTTCTTAATTGTTCCATTAAAGTCCCCCATTATCAAAACTTGGTCATAAATCAGTTCATCAAATTGTTGTATAATGTCTTTTTAAAAAGCATCCTTTGCACCATTTGGTGCATACAGTCCCAATAACAAGGGGTTTTTTTGCATTTAATGTTATTTCTACCGCTACAAATCTTCCATCTTTATCGTTAAACACTAATTTTGGCTCCATTTCCTGTTTAATATAGAAAATCACTCCCCTTTTCTTCTGTTCAGCCAATGATTCTAGTCCCAGTTGTTTATTCCATAAAAATTTGTAATCCTTTTGTTTGATATGCACTTTTTGTAAACAAACTATATTTCAATTTTGCTTTTTAATCCAATGAAACATTGCCTTTCTTTTTTGTGGTGAATTTAATCCATTTACATTCCAAGATAATTTGTAATGCATCATGGTGCAAATTCTTTATAAAACCAACGCAGTTCCTGCCAGTCTTGGCAATTCTTTCATGATTCTTACTCTGCTGCCTCCCACTATCAATGTCTTTTCAAAATTTTTATTCAAGATTTTTCCCACCATTTCTTTTGTCATATATCTTATAACCACATCTCTTGGTAGATTATTTTTCTTGGCATATAGTGAGTTCATGCATATAGTCATACATGCTTCTAGTTCCTTCAGGATTTTCCTCCAAAAATTCTGCAATTATTCTTATTATATATCCTTTCAAATCAGTCTCTTCATCCTCAGGTACTCCTCTCAGACGTATCTGGGTTTCCATCAATTTGCAGTCATGAAGTGCCACCTTTTCTTGCATTTTTAGCAAGGTGGAATCATGTACTTTCACTCTCTCTTCCACCTCTTGCACTTTCTTTGATGTTACCGCAGTCTCATTTCTGAGATCTTCTATATCTTTCCTTAGCTCTTCAATGTCTTTTCTAATTTCTTTTTTAGAAGCAGTTATCATGTCTCTCACCCCTTTCATCATTCTGGCTTCCATTGTTTCTAATTGCTCTTGCATTTTCTCCATTGAGGCAGTCTTTGCACGTGTTAATTTATGCTTTGACATTTAAAAAAACACCAAAAATTTTGACCTCTCCAAATTAAATTTAAACTATCAGGTTTGATAGAGTAAGGCTTGCCTTTTTCAATAAGCCTAATTTCGCCATCCTCAGAGCCTCCTGGGCTCAAATATTATTTTTTAAAGTTTTTATTTCTTCCAAAATGGCGGTCGCGACTTTCTGCTTCCTTTTAAAAAATGTTTCCTTCAAAAGGCTTCTAAAATAATTATCAGCGATAATGTCCAATAGTATTTACCTTATAATTGTCACCTCTGTCAGCTTCACCAATTTTTAATGTCCCGAACACTTTAAAAACTTTGTTTAAATTTTGACCTAGCATCGGCTGCCGATGTTTTTCTATAATATTATAGTCCTAGAGTAGGCTAGCTGCTTCAATGATTTCTCTTTTCCATCCGACACTTCCTGCTTTTCTTGCCAGCAAATCCCGTTTTTACTGGTAAAAAGATATCGCGATGTTTGACGTATTTCCTAAGTTGACTGTGAAAGCTGCAAATCTGTGATGATGGGGCTTTTTCACCAAAACCGCAAGTAGACAAAACAATAAATTCCTTTCCACTTTTTAGCACTGTCCTTTAAATTTAAAAAATTCAAATTTCGCCCCTTCTCCCCTTCTTCTTCCAAGCTTTCTGAATCTCTATTTCCCACCTTCTGATTTTATTTTGTTTAACTTTAAATAGTCCCAGAATGAAGATAGTCATCAGTACCTTTTTCTGCAGTTATCCAGATCCAACACTGGTCTTGTATAGCTTTAGATGTTTAGCAGTCTCAAAGAAGGTTAGGATCCTGTCGAGCTTATGTCAAATAAATGACTCTGGAAACTTCTGCAGAGGATGAATATGCAACTCGTCTCCGGAGACCCCTCAAAGCCTCAAAGGAGGCCCCCCCCGGGACTCCCTTTTAGCCAAGGTAAATCTCCTCAGAGTTTCCTATGCATATCTTAGACTAATCTCTGACTGAGAAAAGTAGGCAGTAGGCATTAAATTGCCCTCCACTACCCCGAACAGAAGCCCCAGCCTGCTCCCCTTCTGAGAAGCAATTCAGCTCGGCATTTTCCAACCCCGGAAGTCGCAACGCCTTGGATCTTAGAAGGGAAGCTGGGAGCCCTGACCCTCCCAGTTGGTAATTCCTACAAAGGTCAGGTGGTGGAAGCAGGCTATTGGAGAAAGAAAAGCCTCTCCAGGTGCTGGGAAAGCTTTGGATAGTGTAGTGCAGGCCAGAGGAGGCCCATTCCACCACAAGGGCAAATCAGGATTTGAGGTATTTCTGTATGAAGTTATGAACTGAATTTTAGTTACACAAAGTAACCATAGTTGAACCATGTTTTTGAGTTAATCTCACTTGTGTTTCCAGCACACACTCATTCAAAGGAACCAAACCTGTGAAATGTTCCCCCTCAGACTTCTTTTTGGTGGTGAGTGGTGTGGAACATTGTAATCTAAGGGTGTGAGAAGAAGAAGAAGATAGAAGAAACACCGTGAACAGAGGCAGTTATAAGTACTTAAAGCTTGGCTACAGTTGGAAATAAGGATTAAGGGATAAATTATATGGGCTTTTGAGGAGAGAACTGAGGAAGGGAGGAGAAGTAAACTTTTAGCTACATAGTGGGGCCCCATGCTGTGCACTTTCTGACATAAAGAATGTGTTTCTGTCTCTGTGTGTGTGCACTTGGCTACACTGAAACTCCCAACAGGTCACTGTGGAATTGCCCAGCAAGTAAAAGATCTTTTTGACAAAAGTAGGTGCCAGGAAGAGAGACCCGCACTCACCCATTGTCAGTTCCCTTTCAGTTTCTGAAAATACATTCTACACTGAATCTGATAGCTATACTAGAACTGTGTGCAGATTGATTTATATTTAGATTAATTTTCTAAATTTGAGGTACTCATGCCAACTCAGTAAAGTCAAGATTAAAATATACTTTGACATTTATTTATTAGCCACATATTTGGCTTTATTATCATCTAAAACATGGGCCATACAGCTCAACATTTGGAAAAGAAAAAGAGGTAGATGATCCTACACTGACATGACATTTCAATAGATAATCTTGGGCTAGTGAGCCTCTCACTCAGCCTAGGTTCTCTTCTTGGTTGTTCTGAGGACAAAATGATGGTGGGGAGATGGGGAGAGCCTTGAAGCCTTTGAAAGGATTGCAGGAGAACCAGTGTAATAGACTAGTTGGACTAGAACCAAAGAAACACAGGCTTGGATCACCACTCAGCCTAAACTTTATAGGATTGCTATGAGCATACAAATGTGTATGCAAAGTTGCCTGAAGGAGCCAGTATGGTAGAAGAGACTTGGATTCAAATTCTCACTTAGCCATGAAATTCATCAGGTGATCTTGGGCCAGGCACTGTCCTTCAATTTAACTTATCTCATGGGGTTGTTGTGTGGATAAGATGGAGAAGCAAAAAGCAACCTATGGCAAAATGACTGATAAAAAATTACATTTCTTTAATTTGCAGCAAAGTTTTGTCTAACTAGAAATACTTTCTGTGGAACTGTGCACTTTAGAAAGGTTAGCAACTAGATTAAGTAAGTGCAAGAATGCCCTCCAGTGGTGAAAAGAAGACAAAGACAAAGACGACAAACACTCAATCCCCCTTCCGCCCCCCCTCCCCAGCCGCCATAGCAGATGATTGTTTGGTTAGTAGAAGCTGAAAGATATTTTCCTGATTCTGCCTTCTGATGTTGGCCACAGTCCAGAAACAGAGCTTTATATTTGTTTTTGTAACAGTATTGTTCATTGATTGAGAGGGGAAATTCCCTTGGTATAAGGAATTTTTGTGAGGAGAAGAGAAAGATATTTCTGAAAGCAAACAGGATTTTTTCAGAAAACACCAAGGAGCTTAGTTTCAGACTGGTTTCAACATCTATGTAGTGGCTGCAAATTGTATTGTAAGTGGAGGCTTCTTTCTGAATAAACGGCATTATGTTTCCCTTGCCTGTATCTCTCAAAAGTCTTTGCCAAACCAAGGAACTTCTCAGCTGAGATTGGGAGACACCTTGTGGTAAAGGGGGGAAATGTGAAAAGTGTTATGTGGAACTGTTGATTCCATTCTATTCCGGTGTCTGATGACGTGTGCTTCACACATGAAAGTTCACGCTTTGTTGGTCTTAAAGGTGCCATTGGAATCTAACTTTGTTCTGTTGCTTCAGACCAACACAGCTACCCACCTGGATCAACCTATAGCAAAGTTTGACCTTTCCTTTTCCCCCTCATCCTTTGTGTTTTCAGTAATTAAATTAAATATGATTGGCAATTTTGTTCCAAGAATGGGATTTCTTATGCATTTGATTATGTGTAGCAGAACTTTCTTTGTGGTGCTGCAGCTGAAATACAGGGAAGAAGATTCTGAGGAAGTTTATGTTACCATGTGTGGTCTGCTTTAGAAGGGACAAATTAATGCATTAGCCTTCAAATGGTCACTCTCTGGAACATGGTATCACAATCCAGTCACTGATTTAAAAAATCTGGCAGTGGGATTTAGTAAATTCCAGGTGGATCCTTAGGAAATAATATCATTTCTGTGCAAGATGAACCAATAATTGCTCACAGCATCTGAGCGACATTTGAAAGAATTGCCATTTCAGCTTCTTGGAGGGATGGTGGCTCAGTGGTAGAGCATCTGCTTGGTAAGCAGAAGGTCCCAGGTTCAATCCCTGGCAACTCCAACTAAAAAAGAGTCCTGGTAAATAGGTGTGAAAAATTTCAGTTTGAGACCCTGGAAAGCCGCTGCCAGTCTGAGTAGACAATACTGACTTTGATGGACTGAGGGTCTGATTCAGTATAAGGCAGCTTCATATGTTCATATGTGGTTCCAGCCACTGGGCTGAGCCAGACCCAGTTGCACAGTAGAGAACCTACAAGGACTTGTAGGAGGCACCTCACTTTCCCCTGTACCCCCTCCCCATACTATTTCCACTTTTTCTCCTCTGCACCAATAATTTCACCTTTCCTTGCTTCCTTTTCTCCTTGCCATCTAACCTACCTTTCATTTGCCCCCATTCAGCTATACTTATTATTGATTTACTTCTTTTCCATAATGGGGACCCAAAATAGCTTATATTATTCTCTTGTCCTCAATTTTATCCTCATCACAATCCTGTGAGATTGATGAGAATGCATGACAGGCCTGAAGTCACCCAGTTAGCACCATGCAGAATGGAGAGTTCAACCTGGGTCTCCCAGATCTTAGACTGAAATTCTAATCAGTAGACCATGCTGGCTTTTGCGCAGTGGCTGCTGTTGAATAGTATTCAGCAGTGGCTGTTGTCAGGCTGATCTCTACAAGTCTTTCCTCAAAGACCAAACTGCCCTGGAAAGGGCCTTGCCCTCTCGTCCTGCCTCTGACTGACAGAAATCAAGGCTTGAAGACTGGCACAATTGTTCACTACCTCCACGGTGGCCACTGCAGAAGGCGTTGTTTATTATGTTGTGTTGCTTCCTCCTGTGTATTCTTTTTTATTTCAGATTTTTCTGCAAACATATGGCTTTTTCTGATTTGTGGAAGGATCGGAATTGTTTGAATTTCTGATATCACTTAATATAGTCAATTCAATGTAAAAGCAGCCATGAAAGGCTCCAGTTGGGATTAGGGCTGCAGCAGTGGAATAGGGAAAGAGGACAAGAGGCAACTTTTCCAAAACCAGATGAGATGACCTCATGTACTTATACACATGTTTACCCACTTAAGTAGAAAGAAAACAGAAGGTGGAAGGTCTGTTTTTAAACAGATGGAGCATTTAGGTAAGGGAAGCCCCCGTAACACATTATCTTGCTGTATTTGATCGACAATTTTCAGCATTTTTTCCCACTACAGTTTATACTATAGAACAGAAGGCCTTTGTCTTTATCTATCTGCAGCTTGGCAGGTAGGAGCAGCTGAAACCAAATGGGATCTGGCCCCAAGCAGTACCAGCAAAGAGGGATCCTGAGAATTATATTTAAGGATCTCTGAGCTCTTGAGCAGAGTGCATCTTCCAGATTACAGCCCTGATCTGGTTTTTCGCTGCCTTTGTGTGGTGCCTCTGATAATAGCACAATCAGGGTGTTCATTTCAGACTGACTGCTTCTGTGTGGAACTTCCCTGTGAGTTTGTTGTACTTTCATTTTCAGACTACTCAATTTTCAGTGTTGGGGGTGGGTGGGCTGGTTCTTCTTTTTCTTTTTTTGCATTTGTGCTGTTGTGCTGGAGTGATGGGAAAAAATTAATACCCCAATTGGCTTATGGACCACCAAATCTATCTGTCCTTTTGATTGGTTAGCTGCATTCCCATGTTAGACTGGTTGTTTTAATTGGCTGTCCTGGCTCTTCCTTCTCTTTTTTAATTACAAACAGTAGCAAAAGAATTCTGCATAGCTATGATTATGCCTGATTGCATGGGTAAGGGAATATTGCTGTGGAAGCTTATTGTTGATGTTCTTCACCCTTACACTGGTTCTGTTCTTTTAATCAGTAAATAATTTTGCTGTGTTTCTGTTCCATTCATTATTATGGTGCACTGATTTTGGTCACAGAAAGTATTGGGGGAGGGGGGAGAGAACCATGCTCTTGGCCAGCAGAGATTGGGGTAGCAGTTTTGCTTTGCCTGCCCACTCAGGGCTTGTTGGGCTGCCAGCTCCTTACTGCTACTCAAGGACCTCATTAGACTGCTGGCTGTCTCACTGCTGCCCTGGCTCACCCATCCACACGGCATACAAAATTTGAAAATGGTGTCCAGGAATGGTGCTTAAATGTGCTCTAGGGAAAGTACCACAAGATAGCAAGGTGACAATGATTAGCTGCTTGTTTCAAGTGTCCTGATTGGCCATTGCAGCTCATTCAGGGCAGACCTAGTCTAATGCTGGATCACTGGAATGCTGGTATGCAATTTTTTAAAAAAGAAGAATCACTGTCCACCTCACCCAAAATGACAAGGTAGTGGAGAACTGGGAAATGGCACAGACATTTCAGACTACGAAACCCCCATATATATTTGTGGGGGGGGGGCAGGTTTCAGAATGAGCAGACAAAAAATGGAAAAATCAGAGCAGCAAGGGATTGCTGACAAAGCTGTGTAGAAAGGGTGGGTGGGTGGAATCAATTACAATGGGGAATGAAACTGGATCATTAAGGCTGTCTGGAAGATGCCAATATGTTCAATTGATGTTTTCAAAAATGGAAAGATAATACCACAACAAATGAATTGTTATGACAAGTCCTACAGGATATTTTTTTTTCTTGCAGCACACTACTGAACTGACAGACTACTTTCGCACGCATTGGATAATGTACTTGCAAGCAATGTGCTTGCAATGCTCTTTAGCAGTTTATGAATTTTCCTGTTTCACACAGGATGCAGTCCTGCAACAAACTCAGTTGTTAACTTTGACCTCATATCCACTCAGGGAGCAACACTACAGGAACTAATGCCATACTATCATGGTCTCAATTTCCTACTCATACTCCAATGTGATATCTGCCAATTGTCTGCCAACTATGCTATCTGATGACTACATAGGACAAAGAGGTACATCTCTTATTTACTGAACAGAATTCATGAACATAAACCTGACATGTCAATAGATAGAAAGCAGTATGAGAATATTTCAGTCTTTCAAGACACTGTGCTGCTGTTCTCAAACCTTGTGACTAGGAAAATTAGTCCTTGGTGGTGTAAAATTGTTACACTGGGATTTATCAGAAAACTATTCTTTTCAGTTTGGACTTAATTTGGGATTTCTCAAGTTTCCTTGTCTTTACAAATGTTCCTTTGACCTAGAAATACGGTATTTTTACCAGTAACTTCTGTGTGAACAGGTCACTTTGTTTGTACTATCACTTCTATAAATATTGTCATTTTCATCTCAGTGCCCATTGATTCTGTTGGGTATTTATTATTATTATTTATTTAGCATATTTATACTCCACCTTTCTCTCTGATGGGGACCCACAGTGGCTAACAATATGCAGAGAGAAAGAACAAACTGTACAAGAAAAGGAGGGAAGATTTCCAATGATCAAGCAGGTCTTCTCTCTCTGCTGGCTGATCTTCACACACCTCGTCAGTTCACCTCCCTGTCACAAGAGCCTTGGGAATGCTGTAGGAAAAAAAATGGGGAGAAACCTTCAAGACAGATGATGCAATGCACACCTGGCAGCACAGCACCGGCCCCAGGACAGGCCCTAGACTGTCTGGCACCCTAGACTGCCCCCACCTCCGCACTGATAATATTACCAAGTCACATGGGGGTGCCCAATTTGATGCCCCTAGAAGGCCTGCGCCCTAGGCAATTGCCTGGTTTGCCTAGTGGCAGGGCCAGCTCTGACCAGCCCAATACCAACAGTGAAGATAAGTGCTTTCAGGAGGAGGGCTGAGGCAGCTGGTAGGTGTATGATGCAACACAGCTAGTTTAACAACTTGAGGCTTAAAAGCAATAAAGAGGGGAGTAGCTGTGTGGAAGCAAGTCTGTTAGCTACTGACCTTGCTACTGTTGTTTCTTCATCTCTGACCCTAGCCTGTACCTTTGTATCCTTGCTCTTGGATGTCCCTTCGGACTTGAAGCTGTGAGTGTTGCCCACCCTGTGCCTGAACCTCTGAACTGTATTTTGATGCCTGGCCCTGGAATTGCTTCACAAACTCTGATACCTAGAAACTGCCTCTATGTGCCAGAAATTGCGACAATTTCTCTGCATGCAGAGAAGAGACCAAACTCAGCAAGATGTTATTCAGTTGCTAGTAGTGAGCAGGATCATCTCAAGCTCCTCCCCTGTCAGTCTGTAAGGAACAAGCCTCTATGCTCTGAGTAGTCAACAGAATACTGGTGGCATTATTTTGCACCATGGTTTTGGGACTCATTTTAGGGTAGCAGGATGTGGGGTGTGGAAGTATATCATTTCTGCTCCCATTCAGTGTGAAATAAGAACATAAGACACACACACATATATACACACACACTGTGGCTAATAGCCACTGATGGACCTCTGCTCCATATTTTTATCTAACCCCCTCTTGAAGGTGGCTATACTTGTGGCCGCCACCACCTCCTGTGGCAGTGAATTCCACATGTTAATCACCCTTTGGGTGAAGAAGTACTTTCTTTTATCCGTTTTAACCTGTCCCTCAGCAAGTTCATCGAATGCCCATGAGTTCTTGTATTGTGAGAAAGGGAGAAAAGTACTTTCTCTACTTTCTCCATCCCATGCATTATCTTGTAAACCTCTATCATGTCACCCCGCAGTTGACGTTTCTCCAAGCTAAAGAGTCCCAAGCGTTTTAACCTTTCTTCATAGGGAAAGTGCTCCAGCCCTTTAATCATTCTAGTTGCACTTTTCTGGACATTTTCCAATGCTATAATATCCTTTTTGAGGTGCGGCGACCAAAACTGCACACAGTACTCCAAATGAGACTGCACCATCGATTTATACAGGGCCATTATGATACTGGCTGATTTGTTTTCAGTTCCCTTCCTAATAATTCCCAGCATGGCGTTGGCTTTTTTTATTGCAAACGCACACTGTCTTGACATTTTCAGTGGGTTATCTACCACGACCCCAAGATCTCTCTCTTGGTCAGTCTCTGCCAGTTCACAACCCATCAACTTATATTTGTAGCTGGGATTCTTGGCCCCAATGTGCATTATTTTGCACTTGGCCACATTGAACCGCATCTGCCACGTTGACGCCCACTCACCTAGCCTCAACAGATCCCTTTGTAGTTCCTCACAATCCTCTCTGGTTCTCACCACCCTGAACAATTTAGTGTCATCCGCAAACTTGGCCACTTCACTGCTCACTCCCAACTCTAAATCATTTATGAACAAGTTAAAGAGCATGGGACCCAGTACTGAACCCTGCGGCACCCCACTGCTTACTGTCCTCCACTGCGAAGACTGCCCATTTATACTCACTCTCTGCTTTCTATTACTCAGCCAGTTTTTGATCCACAAGAGGACCTGTCCTTTTACTCCATGACTCTCAAGCTTTCTAAGGAGTTTTTGATGAGGAACTTTATCAAAAGCTTTCTGGAAGTCAAGGTAAAAAACATCTATCGGGTCTCCTTTGTCCACATGTTTGTTCACCCCCTCAAAGAAATGTAACAGGTTAGTGAGGCAAGATCTTCCCTTACAGAACCCATGCTGAGTCTTCCTCAATAACCCATGTTCATCAATGTGCCTACTCATTCTGTCCTTGATAATGCTTTCTACCAACTTTCCCGGTATTGAAGTCAGACTGACTGGCCTGTAATTTCCAAGATCTCCTCTGGAACCCTTTTTAAAGATGGGAGCATGGGACCCAGTACTGAGCCCTGTGGCACCCCACTGCTTACCGTCCTCCACTGCGAAAGGTTCACTCTGTGGCATTATATCCTGCTGAAATCATGCCCCTCCCCAAATCCCTCCCTCTTCAGGCTCCTCCCCAAAATCTCCAGGTATTTCCCAACTCAGACTTGGCAACCCTAGATGGGGATCTGTCAAACCCTTTTTGCAACCTGAGCAGCTTTGTTGATTTTAACAGACAGAGGAACCTGGCAAGGATATCTCCTGTTTCAATACGTGAAATCCTGCCTAAAATGGAGGAAGATTTCAGGCCATTGTGTTGCAAAAAGCCCCTTTTCTGTCTGCTGTGTTTTGCCCTGAAGTCTGAACATCACAGCTGAATTATAATTGCAGGGATCCATTCTTGTCTCAAAGAGCACATGGCACTTTAAGTGTATTCACAGGGTGATCAATGGGCCATGAATTAATTAGAATGGAGAGGGTGGGCTGTGTAGATGTAAACACAGCTGCTCTTTTCTGGGTATGAATGCTATCAGTGACTGAACAAACTTGCAAGCAAATAGACTGCTTTCCTTGTTTTCGTGCTGCCTTAATTTGACTTTACAGCAAATCATCTGAAGTGAGAGCCAAGGTCAATATACCCTAACTTCCTGAAAAGCAGAACCAAGGATGGCTTCTCCTCCGTAGTCTGTTTTTGCTTCAGAAAAGGCCATAGATTAAGCAGCTGAAAGTCACATTATGCGCAAGAGTCTCCGCAAACACATTGCAATGGCACATTTTTATCATGCAGCTTACTTCTTGAGTTAGCAGGCTTTCTATTAACAGTCACCTGTATGTGATCTTTTTTTTTTCCATTTAGAACACCTCTGGCTGTTTTCCTGGCAAGCTCTGCTAATAAATACCAGGCTCTGATGATGTTTTAATCGTGCCATCTTGTCACATTTCAACTCACTGGTGGTGGAAATTCTGTTGGAACACTTAAAATATCTTTCACCTTTGTGTACTAAAACTAAATGCAGTCACTTCAGTCCTGCAAGAGTGGGTGTGTGGAAATATGTTTCTGTCTTTCTGGTTTTCATTTCATGTACTATGCATAAAGAATAAAGTGACAAAGCCCCACATCCAATATAACCAAGAGTGTGGCACTAACAGTGCAGTTCTAGGATGAGTTACACCCCTTAATGCAATTTGATTTCAATGAACTTAGAAAGATGTCAATGGGTATTAGGGTGCAACTCAACATAGAACTTCACTGTTAGTGCCACAGTCTTGATTGTATTGGATGTGGGGTTTTGTCACCTTACTCTTTAAGGACAGTACATGGAATGAAACTCATAAAGATTATGAGCAGAGATGTATTTCTGATCACTCTTGCAGGACTGAAGTGACAACTTTTAGTTTCCCCTGAACTGATCTCATCAGATCTTTGAAGCTAAGCAAGGTTGGCCCTGGTCAGTACCTGGATGGGAGGCAGGCCACGTGAGTCTCTTACCTTGAAAACCCGTTGGGGTCACCATATGCTGGCTGCGATGTGACAGCTGAACAAACAAACAAATAAATAAAAAGGTAGAGTCAGGTGGGTAGCCATGTTGTTCTGAAGAAGTAGAAAAAAGATGCCACTGGATTCATTTTGTCAAGCTTTGTTCTAAATAAATGGCATCATACTGTTTAGGATTTGCAGTGTTAATTACTTCAGGGAGTGAGGAGATTCTTGTGTACATCAGTGGGCACAGAGTACTGGAGAGTATTTGGGGGCTGGGGCCAATTTTGTAGAAGTAAATTCCACTGAAATACTCATGGGCTTCATGCCCATATAATGGAACTAGCACTAGGAAGCATAATATAATCCAGCAATCATATGATTGTTAATCTGATTATCACAAGCAATCTCTTAATATCTGCCTAGTAACCTAAGTATTGCATAGTCTTCTTTGACTTTTAAAAAACTAGATGTCAAAGCTGCCTGGCTGGCCTAAGGCATGAGAGTTGCACAGTATCAACAAGCACTTAGTGCACCATGGAATGTTTCCTAAAGTGGTGACAGACTTGGCACAAGAAATAATAAACTGGTGGAATTTAATATGCTGAGGGGCCTTTTGTGTTATCCAGCCAGAGGTGTCAGGAACTTCCACAGTGTGATATATTATTGCTGGAAGTTCTCTTTCCAGACTAGTATTTCTTCATGTAGCCATATGGAGAAAACATATGGGAAAGTGGGCATCAATGTCAGGGACATTTGAGATTTATCCCCAAGCCTTTTTTAAACCTGAGATGAAAGATGTGAATGGCACAAAATTATATGCTGGCATGTATCTAGACATGCAATTCATCTGATGGAACAGTATTTCCAGCAGAAAAGTGGAGAGGGATTTCTATTTTATTTATTTAAATCCCCTTCACTGCTGATTACTCCTTTGTTCCCTATGCTGTTCTGAGAATCTGCTATCCTCAAGAACAAAATTGCGGGGGCGGGGGGAGGGTTTGCTGTAGCAGAGGTGAAAGCAGGAAAAAAACCCCATTCTACAAAGTGGTTGGATACATATTGGTATCTCCAACTCTTATTGAGTTAGTATTATTAAGGGTTACTATGAGTAAAGATGGGCATGAACTGGGAAAATATAGTTTGTTTTGTTTCATAATGTCCCTGGTTTGTGAATCACAAATTGTCATGAACTTTTAGGGGCTAGAACATACTGGTTTGATTTGTGGAGTTTGTGATGCAGTAGAACCACCGCAGCACACTTGAGACACCAAACTCACAGGGGATCTCCAGCTGACTCTCCTCTACCTGCTCTCCAAGTCTGGTGAGAATTGGATTTGTGAGGTCTGAGTTACAGCCCCCTAAAAAGGTGCTCCCATCCTCCATTATTTCCAAAGGAGGGGGAACATAAAAAAGCAAGGGCAAAGAAGCCCAGCAGAACAAAATTAAAGTCCCAGAGAATTTCTGCAGTAGGGGCTAGAGCATACTGGTTTGATTTGTGGGGTTTGTGATGCAGTAGAACCCCTCCCCCAAGCACACTTGAGACATCAAACTCACAGGGGATCTCCAACTGACTGCCCTCTACCTGCTGGTTCTGCTGGTTCTGACTCTCCTCTACCTGCTCTCCAAGTTTGGTGAGAATTGGATTTGTGGGGTCTGAGTTACAGCCCCCTAAAGAAGGTGCTCCCATCCTCCATGTTTTCCAAAGGAGGGGGGGAACATATTAAAAAAAGCAAGGGCAAAGAAGCCCAGCAGAACAGAATTAAAGTCTTAGAGAATTTCTGCAGTAGAAATTGAAGGTGGGGGCATTTTTGCAAACCCAGCAGAACCAGTACAATGTGCCCAGCAGAACCAGTGCAACTATGGCAGTGCAAAACCATCAGGACCAATGTCAAACCAGTGAATCTCTGCAGTAAAAAAAAAAACAAAACACCTGAAGGTGGTGGGGGGGGCATTTTTGCAAGCCCAGCTGAATCAGAGCAATGTACAGAGTGCCCAGAGTACAAATGCAATCTAAGAATGCACAGCAGAATTCAATGCCATTGTGGCAATGTCAATTCAACAGGACTGGTATCTAACACAGAATCACAATGCGAACAAGGGGGGGAGGGTTACAAGCTCAGTACAACCAGTTAAGTGTACAGAATGCCCAGCAGAACCCAGTGCCACTGTAGCAATGAAAGTAAAAGAGGACAAATGTCAAACCAGAGAATCCCTACAGTACAAACTGAAGGGGGTGTTTTTTCAAGACCAGCACAACCAGTTCAGTGTACAAAATGCCCAGCAGAACCCAGTTTCATTGTGGCACTGCAAGCTTAAAAGGACTGATCTCAAAGCCTAGTATTACAAGAACTTCAAGCAAGGGGGGGGGGGGGTTTAGCAAGCTCTTTGCCAAAAAAATTGAAAGGGAACACAAAAGAACCCCAGCAAAAGGGGGTGGTCTTGAAACCGACGAGACAAGTTTGAAACTGACAAGAGCGTTTCCAAGGCTGGAGAACTCTACCCCCCCCCCCCGCCCCACTTTGAAGTTTGGTAAACATTTTGTTCCAGTGGAGAAATTTGTTCTATTGGGAAATGTATCCATTCACAAATCAAGCCTCCATGAACTGCTTGAAAGTTTGTGCTGGCTGAACTGCCACAAACTTCAATTAATGAACCTGCCAAAATTCATCATGAACTTTGGTTTGTGCCAGTCCCCAACTACCAGTCTTTGTGGTCCCAATGGCTGAGTCAGGTAGGTTCACTTAAGTATTAAGGTCCATATACTCCCCATGAAGATCTGAGCTGTGCTTTGTTCCATAGGGCTGGGTCATCTGGCTTGGATAGCCACATTTTGGCAAAGTCAGGAGATGTCATCTTTTATTAGTGTTGTCACTTCTGGGTTGGGAAATACCTGGAGATTCTCGGTTGGGAAATACCTGGCAGATCCTGAGGAAGGTGGGGTTTGGGAAGGGGTATAATTCCGTGGGGTATAATAATGTCATAAAGTACATCTTTCAAAGTGGCCATTTTCTCCAGATGAACTGATCTCTATCACCTGGAGATGAGTTGTAATCTTGAAAGATGTCCAGCTACCACCTGAAGGTTAGAAACTCTACCTTTTATGCTTCTAAAAGGGTACAAGGCAATCTCCAAAGGCACCAGCAGCACTGGTGGGGCTTATCTTCTCCCAGATAGCAATGAGGGAGGTCCTGTCACAACTGTGCTTGGATCAGTGGTTAGAATGTCTTAGTGCAGTGTTTAGAGTGTCTGACTAGGATCTGAGAACCCTGGGTTCAAATCTCCATTCTTCTATGGAATGCTGGGTGCCTTGGGCCAGTCACTTTCTCTCAGCTCACCTACCTCACAGTGTTATTGTAAGAATAAAAAATGAGGAATGGAGAATGAACCTGGAAGGTGCTTTGGAACTCCATTGGAAGAGACAAATGGTAAATAAATATCCAAATAAATACTGACACCCCTACTGATTCAAGTTATATTGGAAAATAGTGACTCAGCTATAGTTAATGAGCATTATATCAATCTGACTTCTCTGTGACACTTCACATTTACAAGTTGCAGTAGAATGTTAAATATTGACTTTTCAGGCTATAGTTTAACATCTTGTTCTTCTCACAAAACTCAAATATTGTTAGACAGGGTAAAAGGGTAATTTCTATTGACCTTTCAACTAAAAACCCATGTTTTAAAGTGCTGTGGTCAACACTTCTTTGTATGTGCAAATACCTCAGTTTGTTGACGCAGTGTCAGCCAGAGTACAAGAGAGGAAGATGGAAGCCAGTGTTGACACAGTTTCATGTGCAAGAAAAGTACAGGCTTGCAGAGATAACATTTAACATGGCATCAATAGTAGGTTACTTATTTTGGAGAAAAAAAACCTAGACAACTGATAGTCTGCTCAATGAGATGATGTCTGACTTCCTGTAAAGAAAATAAATCTACAACAGCTGATTACAAAAAATGACAGGTAGAATAAATTTAACATTTACATTAGCTTGTATTAATCTATCTCTCCCTCTCTCTGTTTCAGCTCTCAGCATCTGTAATCCATCTCTCTCATATGGTGGGTTAACAAAGTGCTATTAGTTTGATCTGAGGAGACTAGTATTGGTTAGGTAGGTTTAGCTTCTGTGCTGTGATAAATACAGGCAGATTTATGGTGGTTGATTTCCTTAATACAATGTGGGAGCTGTCAGTCTTCTACACTTTCAAGTGAAGAATCCAACAGCAGCACTATTTGCATAGAAGCCTGCATAAAGAATAGGGAGGAGACTCAAGCGATGTTGCATGGTACTTATGGCACTGAAACACTGTGCACCAACTGGAATTTCAGTTACTCATGGGAATGAAATAGCTTGTAGTTTAGGGGAACTCTGGTTGGGATTAAAATCTCACATGGAGAAGGGCTATAGAGTAGAAAGATGTCCCAAAGTTAAAGACTGGAGGAAAGGAAGTGATGGAAGGATACAGAATGGACAATAGACTATGGAAGAGAAATTAGAAAGAGAGGCAGCTGAAGAGTGAAAATTGAGGGCAAATTTACAGAATTAAGGTAAAAAGGTTTTATCAGAGAGGGGGATCTAAAGAAACCTCATAGCAGTTAAGGTGTATATTACAGGGGTGGTGGAGAGGAATGCTAGAAAAGGAACATCTTGCATCATAATGAGTAAAAATGATGGGACAGTATTTTCATTGATCTGAAAAATAAGATCTGAGGAAACAATGAGTGATGGTGATGTGGAACTGAAGACAGAAAAGAAGGAGGATCTAGGACTGGGGCTCTGAGTCATGGACAAGAAGGAAATGGGCAGCCAAGATTGAATGGAGAAGCCAAGGATTACTAAATCTAGACTCTGATAGGGGGATTCTAGTAACCCTGAGGGAACAATGATGACCAAAAAGCAGTGCACCTGTATAGAGAGAGTGGGAACTAAATTTCACATACTAATTTAAAAACTAAGCAGGCAGGTTGCTGGTTACAGTTTCTATAATATAGTGGGTTCAATGCAAGGAGACACTGTTGCAGTGATCATAGCTCTTTTATTAAGGACAGCATGGCAATGGCTGAACTCTAAGACTGAAAAACTGGGCCAATGGGGTCAGCTATATACAGATCAAGGATCTGTGCAAGGATGCCATTTGATCATTCAAACCAGCAGGGTGTCAAGCATCAATATTTCGAAATAACCAAGCTTTTGTTTTAAATCAAAGACTTGTTTTATTGAAACTCCATGACTTGCTCCAAGGACTGAAACCTTGGAAGTAATACTGAATACAAAGTTGCATAGTATCTTATAGACTACTTCAAAAGGCAGGGTTACAGATAACTTCAAAAGAATAACATAAAAATGCAAATTGTGTTGAAGGTTCAAAGGCTACTCGCTACTATCTCTTTTATGACTAAGGCATGTTAACATCTCCATTTCTCACACATTCTCTGCTAGCGGATAAGACCTGGCTGTGAGAATATGGGGGAGAGGCATTTTACATTATTAACACAAGGTTACCCTACACATCCTGAAAGGAGAGAGATTTATTATGCATTGACAGGGAAAAAAGAGAGGTGAGAGGGGGGAGGCGGAAGAGAAGAAAAGTATGGATAAACTAATACTTAGAAATAGCATGCTTGACACAGGGGGCCCGTGATTGGAGCAGGGCGGCAGGGATTTGGATCCTACTGCCCATTATTCCTGAGTCCCCAACCTCAATCCTAAAGGTTCCAATGAGCCAGTGAGCCAGGCAGGAACATCATTAATTATACACAATTTTTGTCCACATACACAACAGTTTCTATTTTTAACTTTATGGTGTAGCAGTTAGAGTGTTGGACAAGGCTCTGAGAGACCTAGGTTCTATCAGAAACATGTACTTGCTAGCAGAGGTTTTTTTTGTTAGCAGGAACTCCTTTGCATATTAGGTTACACACCCCTGATGTAGCCAAGCCTCCAAGAACTTACAGGGCTCTTATTACAGGGCCTACTGTAAGCTCATGGAGGATTGGCTATATCAGGGGTGTGTGGCCTAATATACAAAGGAATTCCTGCTAAAAAAAAAAAAAGCCCTGTTAGCTAGTATAGCACAGTTGCACAGTTGGGAAAGTGTGGTATCATATACAGTAAACATGCTTCAAGCAAGTGCATTGCAAAAAGCTAAAACTTACTTTTATTGGAGTAGATTAAAATCCACATCCATGTTGCAGAGGGAAAGAGAGAGATGCCTAATCTAAAGGATACTGTTCCCAATTAAAAATGGCCAGATAATCAAGTACCAGTAACCGGAAAAAAGCCCAAAGGAAAAAAAGCCCAAAAAAAAAACCCTACGGACATAAATGCTCACAGGAAAAAAGTCCACATTAGGGTGGCCATAATGTCTGAAGGTCAGCCAGGACACCTTTTTTTGGGGGGGAAGGTAGGGGTATGCGAAAACTTCCGGTCACTTCCGGTGACGTCACTTCCGGTGACGTCATGTCGCCGCCGGAAACAGGAAGTGACATCACTTCCGGTGACGTCACTCCCCCCCCCCACGCCACCTGCCGGAAACAGGAAGTGACATCACTTCCTGTGACATCATTTCCCCCAAATGCCACTGCCGGAAACAGGAAGTGACTTCACAGCACTTCCTGTGACGTCCCCAAAAATCCCCCAAATATCACCGCCGGAAACACCAAGATTATTTATAGAGAGGGAAAGGGGGAAGTAAAGTTAAATGAAACTCTTTTTTTATTTTTTCAAAGTGAGAAGACTAGAGAGAACGGGTTCCATGCTGAGAAGCCAGTCAGATTCCAGTGAGATTCCAGTGAGACTGTGCTGCATAATGCAGCCTATTTATTTTGTCCTGTTTGCTCTGTTGGCTCTATCTGCGCCACCTTCATCACTTTCGGGGTGTGGATCCCCCAGTGGGGTGGTCTCCCGACTCCCTCCACAGGCTGTTTCTGATAGCCCTGCGCCCCCTCTTTCATTTGATATGTGTCCCATGTGGGTGCCACCCTCCTGCTGGGAGATGCCGCAAAATGAGCCCCCTTGAGGCTTATGGCGGCAGGGCTCGGGGGAAGCGAGCTAGACTGCTGTTCTTTTGAGGGGTTATAGAGTGTTTCGAGCCCATCCCTGTGGCATCGGTCCCATCGTTGTGGGACCCAGGGGGCCGGCGCAGCGGCACGCCGAAGCAGCCTGTCACTAATAACACAAGTCGAGATGCAGGACAGGAACCTGGAAGTGACCAACAGGCTGCTTCAGCGTCTCTCCGAGAGAGTCAAGCCATCATACCTGCACTCAGCGTCATTTCATAGAAAAGAGGTGCCAGAGCTCATTAGCACAGCTCATTTGCATATGCCACACACCCCTGACATCATTGGAAAGTGTACTAAATTATATCAGCTCAGCATCTATCTTAAAATGCTTCTTAAATTATAACTGTCATAATAAAACCTCATTCCCATCATACTTTCTAAATTATTTTCTCCTAGATGGCCACAGTGTTATGATGAAAATTTCCATCTGTTTGCATTATATGTTTTGGTTATTTTCTCATTTTTTATGGAAGGAAATATTAGAAAGTTTGTCAGATCTTAGAGTTCAGCAAAATTCTCACAGGGGGTTTGAACAATGGAGCCCAGAAGCAGGGGTTTTTTTTGGGGGGGGGGACGGTAAGAAAGAAAGAGCACAATAAAGTTTAGAGGTTGCAGAGCTCCACTCCTGTGAGCTCCTGCCCAAAATGAGGCCTGCCTGCACACATTTGGTACCTGAGGTTCTAGGAAAAAAGCCCAAAGGAAAAAAGCCCCCACGAACATAAATGCTCACAGAAAAAAGCCCACATGGAAGAATGCCCACATGGAAAGAAGCCCACACGGGGAAAAGCCCATACTGAAAGAAAAAAGCCCACATGGAAGAATGCCCACATGGAAAGAAGCCCACATGGAATAGGTTTCCGCTGGTCGGCGCTGGTCTCTGGAGGGCCTCCAGGGACCAGCGCCGGCCTCTCCGCGGCCTCCGCCACCGCCGCCGGGCCCCGCGCGCGGGCGGGGAAGGCGGCGAGGGAGGGAGGGAGCGTCCCTGCGCATGCACAGGGATGCTCCCTCCCTCCCTCGCCACCTTCCCCGCCGGCACCCGCGGCCCACCGCCTCCGGGGCTGGCTAAACCGGGACCTCTAATTTATATATATATAAATAAACAAGCTAGAGGCAGAAAAGCAGCATTAGAAAAATATATATAAATAATTGCGCGGGGGGATGTGGGGTTATATATATGCTCTTACTTTGGAAAGGTGGCATATAAATTTTCTAAATAAACAAATCCACATTTCAGAAGTTCCAGAAATGCTTAAAATATAAGGGAGACATCTTTTTTGGCATGAGCATGGAAGAAATTGCAAGTGTTACCAGTGAAGATGTTGATGACTTGTCCCAGCAAACAAAAGGATGGGAGAGATGAGGGTAGGTCTTGCCAAAACAAACTAGGCACAAACCAAGATACATCAATACTGCTAGTGCCTCAGAAGCTCACCTTGGTGGCTTGGGTAGAGAACCAGCCCTATGTGCCAAGCAGGCAGCAGTTCAACATGTTGACTAGGTGCATTTTGAAGCCATGCAGTGCACATGCCTCAGGATGTGAAATTAATATGGATGTATGGGCAAGGAAAGTTGACCTTTTATCCATGCCCCCACTATTTTTCCAAAGAGCTCAGCATATCCACAGTCCCCATCAAATACACACATTACCCCAGGAGGTCAGTTAGTCTGATAGAGAATGACTGTTGACTATACTCCCAGTGATCTTCATGGTGAGTACATTTGAACCCAGGTTTCCCAGGTCCTAGTCTAACACTTAGCAGCTACACCACGCTAAGTTCAACTCTCTCCATCCATTTCCTGTGTTTTCAAAAAAAAAAAAAACTTCAGATCCCTCCTGTTTATATGTGAATAAGGCAGACACATGATCATAACATAACATAACAATTTTATTTATATCCCGCCCTCCCCGCCGGAGCAGGCTCAGGGCGGCTCACAACAAAATCCCATACATTAGTTATACAAAATTTTTAAACAACTACATTAACAGTTTAATTAAAATTCTGATTAAAATCTAAAATTAATAAAATAGTATAATAATAATAATAATTTTTTATTTCTATCCCGCCCTCCCCGCCGAAGCAGGCTCAGGGCGGCTCACAGCATAAAATACATTACATCAGTTTACATTATAAAAACATGGTTAAAACAGTTATAAATTATTAAAATTAACATAACAATATGGCGTTATAAACATTAGATTTCGTAACATCAGATAATAAAAACATTTCCAGCAGCATACCTAGCTTTATTACTGATTCTATCGCTAGTTGAAGGCCACCTTGAAAAGGTAGGTCTTACAGGCCCTACGAAATTGATCTAAACATCTTAGGGCCCTCATCTCCTCGGGGAGTTGGTTCCACAATAATGGAGCGACGACAGAGAAGGCCCGATCCCGGGTGGCCTTCAGTCTGGCCTCCCTTGGCCCAGGGATATTCAACTGGTTTTTCCCAGATGACCTCAGTGCCCTCTGGGGCTCATATGGGGAGAGACGGTCCCTCAGGTAGGTAGGTCCTCGGCCATATAGGGCTTTAAAGGTGATAACCAGCACCTTGTAGCGAACTCGGTATACCACTGGCTGATATGCTAGTGCTATTTTCCGATGGCAAGTCCCCTAGCAGCTTCCCTCTTAGTTAGTAAAGGCCAGTCGGAAGAGGATAGTCTTGCAGGCCCTGCGGAACTGTTCAAGGTCCCGCAGGGCCCGCGTTTCCTCTGGAAGTTGGTTCCATAGGCGTGGAGCAGGCCTGGTTGCGGGTGCTTTGCAGCTTCACCTCTTTCGGCCCGGGAATGGTCAACAGGTTTTTCCCGGCTGACCTCAGTGCTCTCTGGGGTTCATATGGGGAGAGACGGTCCCTAAGGTAGGCAGGTTCTCGGCCATATAGGGCTTTAAAGGCGATAACCAGCACTTTGTAACGAACCTGGTATACAACTGGCAGCCAGTGCAGTTCGCGTAGCCCAGGCTGTATGTGCTCCCACTTTGGGAGCCCCAACAGCAATCTGGCCGCCGCGTTCTGCACCAGCTGCAGCTTCCGGGTTTGGTACAAAGGCAGCCCCATGTAGAGGGCATTACAGTAGTCCAGTCTCGAGGTGACCGTTGCATGAATCACCGTTGCCAGATCTTGGCGCTCAAGGAAGGGAGCCAGCTGCCTTGCCCATCTCAGATGGAAGAAGGCTGACTTGGCAGTGGCTGCAATCTGGGCCTCCATTGATAATGAAGGCTCCAGTAAAACTCCCAGGCTCCTGACCTGGCATGCTGCTTTCAGCGGCGCCCCGTCGAAGACCGGGAGAGGTATTTCCCTTCCCCGGGCGTCCCGACCTAGGCAAAGGACTTCTGTCTTCGCTGGATTCAGTTTCAGCCCACTCTGCCTTAACCAGGTTGCCATAGCCTGCAGAGCCTGGTCCAAGTTCTCTGGGACGCAGTCAGGCCAGCCGCCCATTAGTAGATAGAGGTCTAGTTTGACTCATATATGCTCAACTGCTACAAGCTAGATTCTTAAAAGAATACAATCCTTACAATACAATACAATAATATAACAATACAATATAAAAGCCCAGATGTACTGGTCATGACTCACCACATTAGCCATTGGCTTGCCAACCACCACTCAAGTTGCATTGCATTCCACTGGTTGAATCCACTCCTCTCTCCTGCCTGCTGTTGCTTACCCACTCTCTGTAGCATTTGGAAGAGAAAGAAGGCAGCTGTTCTCAGAATGCAACTAGATGTCAAGGCCTGGCCCTGCCGGGAGCATTTCCTCAGAGGCCACAGTTGCCACCTCTTTCCTGTCACTTCCTTCCTCCCTCCTTCCTCCCCTCAGCCTTGCCCCAGGACAGACAAGGATTTGAGCCACTGGGGAAGCTGCTAGGGAGTGGCTGTTGCTAGGTAACCAACCTTGGTTCTGGCAGTAAAAGACAGGGGGAGGAGGTCCTTTCCAAGCCTATTTTGGCCTTTGAGGGAGAACTCATTGGGGCCAGTCCTGACTAGAAGATTTAGAAGAAGATATTAGATTTATATCCCGCCCTTCACTCCGAAGAGTCTCAGAGCAGCTCAATCTCCTTTACCTTCCTCCCCCACAACAGACACCCTGTGAGGTGGGTGGGGCTGGAGAGGGCTCTCACAGCAGCTGCCTTTTCAAGGACAACCTCTGCCAGAGGTATGGCTGACCCAAGGCCATGCTAGCAGGTACAAGTGGAGGAGTGGGGAATCAAACCTGGTTCTCCCAGATAAGAGTCCGCACACTTAACCACTACACCAAACTGGCTCTCCAAAAAACTAGAGTTGCCAGTTCCAGGTTGGTGAGAAATTCCTGGAGATTTTGTGGTGAAGTCTACAGAAGTCAAAGTTGGGGGAAGGGGAGAGCCCTAAGCTGAATATAATGTCATAGAGTCCACCCTCCAAAGCAGTTATTTCCCCCAGAGGGAGAGAGATCTGTTGTCTAGAGTTCAGTTGTTCAGTTCAAGGAGGTTGGCTACCCTAGGCCTGACTGCTTGCTACTGTTTAGCAGCAGTCCCCTTCTGACAACCAGTATGGCACAGGAGTTAGCACTTCAGAGGAGGGTCTGCCAGACCCAGGTCCTTGTTGTGGAAGCTTTTTGGACCAGTCACAGATTTTCAGCTTAGCCTACATCACAGGGTTGTTGTACAGATCAAAAGAGGGAGAGGAGAACAATGTAAGTTGCTTTGGAGAGAAAGACTGTCCTGTAGAGGGTGCAGGGAGGGGAGAAGAGATGGAAAGCTGAAGTCAGAGGGGCAGATAAAGGAGGGTTGATGTTTGGCTGGGAAGGAGATAGGGTTGCCAACTCCAGGTTGGGAAATTCCTGGAGATTTGAGGGGTGCAGGCAGGTGAAGCTGAGGTTTGAAGAGGGGTGGGACCTCCAACAAATACAATGCCATAGACTGTCCTTTTGCTAGGTAGAGGCTGCAGGGAGGGGAAAGGAAATGGAAAGCTGATCAATTCCCCTACAGAAAATAGCTGTCTTGAGGTGCATACTCTGCTACACCATAACACAACCATGCCAGGTCCCCCCCCCCCCCAAAAAAAAACAGATCACAGCACACACTGATGCTAAATACTGCAAGGTCAAATATGGCAGGAAAAGGTGGCAACAACACACTGCAGATGAAAGGAATGTTGAGTTTCAGCATCTGCATGATCGTCATCATGCTATGATGCCACAGCAAATTGATGCTGAATGCCCAAGGCTGGGGCACTAACCGAGAGCCTCTTTCTAGAGCCTTATACCTAGTGAGAATATAATTAACTTTATTCATTAAGCTACTGCTAAGAGTTGTGCAGTGATTCATGTGGAGCAATCTTACTTTATGGCAATGTAGATTCATGAGAAAATTAATTTTCTTTATGGTACTAGGATCTCTCTGTCTCACTCTCATTCCTTTATTTTATACTATTGCTATTTCACAGTTCTAAAAAAAATCATTTTAAATCTCAGTTAACAGCAACCACTCTATTACCTGACAATCAGGTTAATCTCAAATGATATTATGAAGATGCAAATCTGATAGGACAGATTAAATGCACAGGTCCACAGGGATGCCCAATTCCTTGGCTTCACAATTGTGTCAGTTCTCCACTTTCACTTTATCTGTAGTATACAAGTGAATAATTAGCCATTAGTATCCATTACAAGCTGCAAACTCTGAAAGCTCAGGGAGGAAATATAATCACTTCCAGACTCACAAGGATATCTTTAAGATCGAGCTTAAGGTGCTTTCCCCCTCACACAACAGCATTTTCACTAATGAAACAGCACTTCATAGAGGGGACAGATTTTGCTGATTCCCCTTCACGCTACAGACTCCTGGTCTGTTTTTGAGGAACTCCTAACCCTGCAGGAGCAAGGGTCTTAGTGGGCAGCAGTGGGGAAGTGCAGGGGGGGGGAGTACCTTTCTGTGAGTTCCAGTCAACTTAAAGTACTTTGGATTTAGCCTATCCCACCCCCACCCCTGCAGTCTGTGTAGCAACTTTGAACTTCCTCGGCCTCCCATCCAAATACTATCCTGGAGTGACCCTGCTTAGCTTCTGAGATCTGATGAGATAGAGGATAGTCCAGGATACCTGGATATAGAATCTGAACAGTTCCTCTGTATGTTTAGCTGACCCATCAATAGGAAGGATGAATTAATTTTAAAATATTTTGATTGATTAAAAAATATGCCCCCAGTTAACTGGGTAACTGATTTTAAAAACAAACAAACACTAGTTTCAATTAAAAAAAAATAATTCAGTTGGCAGGTGCCATCTCAGAACAGACATTCCTTTTTTACCCAAGAGGAAATGTTTTGTGTATGAACCATAGCAATTGTAAGCTATATTGAGTACGTGTCATCGTAGATATAATAAAAGCTTAACACACTGGCATATCCCTCAATTTTTATTGGAAGATGTGACAACCACAGGAGTTGCCTTGCACTCTGTCTGTCACCACTCCCCTCTGTCATTGGATAGCCTCTCTGTGACCTGCCTACTGCTGGCCTTGTCAGGCCAGAACCCCATCAGTCAGCCTCTGATCTTTGAGGGAGACAGTTCTCTGCCGGAGCCTTACTGATCACTACTGCCTCTCCTCAGTCCATCTCCTCCCTCCCCCCCACCCCAGCAACCCTGCCACTGTTCCGCTGCCTTCAACTAATACTTCCTGCCAAAGTTGTGTGCATGTACACACACACACAAATATACACACACACACCTCACCTCCCTAAAAGTAGGGGGAGGCCCTACTGGGCAAGTGCCACTTTGCGGGAAGTGTTTGGCTGTGCTGTAAATGAAGAGGTGGAATATTGCCCCAGAAGAAGGATTTCCTGGCCTATTTATCAATAGAATATATATATTCTATTTGTAAATATATTCTATTTATAAATAGGCCAGAAAATCCTTCTTATTGGGCAATATTCCACCTCTTCATTTACAGCACAGCCTGTTGTTTAATCTAGTGTGAACTAATATCATGTGGCACACATACTTACTTAAGTAACATTGAACATTAATAACTATATACAATGAAGGAAACTCTGACAGAAAATAGTTAAACATCTTCAACTGACAGAAAAGGAATGTTCCATCACAATGGGGGGAGGGGGCACTTCAGAAGCAGAGAAACAGACTCTATACCGACTCTGTATCACCTTTCCACCTGCAAATAGTCATTACTCTTTCTATTCAAATTAGGCTACATTGTGCTGCTTGCTTTGGCAGGAAGCCATTTGAAGGCTCCCTTTCGCTCCCCTCATCCACCTGCAAGTGGGAGGGGGTGAAAGGCAGGCTTCTAATGGCTGTCTACCTTCCTGCCTGCTTGCCTGTCTTCCTGTCATTTCTCTGTCACCCTGTCTTCCTTCCTTCCTTTCCCATTATTTTATTCCTTTCTCACAAACTTTTATATAACTCTCACTTCATTCATTCCTCTCATTCTTTCTCTGTCTCTTTCTCTGTCTGTCTTTGTCTTTTTCTTTCATTCTGTCTATCTTCCTTCTCCTTTTTATTTCTCTCACTCAGACCTCATTTTAGGCAGGAGCTCACAAGAGTGGAGTTCCAGAACCTCTCAATTTTATTGTGCTCTTTTTTCTTACCATCCCTCCCAATACATTCTTCTGGGCTCCATTGTTCAAACCCTCTGTGAGAATTTTGCTGAACTCTAAGATTTGACAAACTTTCTAATATTTCTACCCCACAAAAATGGGAAATAACCAAAACATATATAGCTGACAGATGGAAATCTTCATCATGCCACTGGTGCCACATAGAACAAAGTAATTTTAAAAGTATGATGGAAATAAGGTGACAATTATAATTCAAAGCATGTTAAAGTAGATGCTGAGCTGATATAATTTAGTACACCTTCCAGAGATGTCAGGGGTGTGTGGCATATGCAAAGAGTTATGCAAATAAGTTGTGCTAATGAGCTATGGTACCTCTTCTTCTACACAATGACCCCTGCTCTCACTCCTTCCCTCCAATTTTTTCTACTTCCCTTCTGTTCTTTCTCTCATTCTTTCTCTCAATCTCTGTCTTTCTGTCTTTTTATTTCATTCTTGCTGCAATCACACACATTAAATAATACACTTTTGATTAGGGTTGCCAGGTCCAATTCAAGAAATATCTGGGGACTTTGGAGGTGGAGCCAGGAGACATTGGGGGTGGAGCCAGGAACAAGGTTGTGATAAGCATAACTGAACTCCAAAGGGAGTTCTGGCCATCACATTTAATAATAATAATAATAGCAACAACAATAATAATAAGTATTTATACCCCGCCCTCCCCGCCGAAGCAGGCTCAGGGCAGCTTACAAGGCATGATATAAAATATCATGGTATAACAATAAAACAAATAGTACAGTCAATAAACAGAGCAATATAAATTATACAATATATAAGTTAACATTAAAATCATTAATCTAAAAACAGTATAAAGGTGCTACCGTCGCAGTATATACAAGATGGCTTGATGATAATTCCAGGTTTATCTTAAAAGGTTAGTTGGAAGAGGGCGGTTTTGCAAGCCCTATGGAACTGGTTAAGATCCCGTAGGGCCCGCACCTCTTCTGGTAGCTGATTCCACCATTGGGGTGCCTTTATAGAGAAGGCCTGCTCCCTGGTTGTTTTTAATTTGGCCTCCTTGGGCCCAGGGATTTCCAAGAGATTTTGTGAGCTGGAACTCAGTGCTCTCTGGGGAACATATGGAGAGAGGCGGTCCCTAAGGTAGGCAGGTCCTCGGCCATATAGGGCTTTAAAGATGATAACCAGCACCTTGTAACGAACTCGGTAGACAATTGGCAGCCAGTGCAGTTCCCGCAGCCTAGGCCGCACATGTTCCCACCAAGGTAGTCCCACTAGCAGTCTGGCCGCTGCATTCTGCACTAGCTGCAGTTTCCGAGTTTGGTACAGGGGCAGCCCCATGTAGAGGGCATTACAGTAGTCTAGCCTCGGGGTGACTGTCGCATGGATCACTGTTGCCAGGTTGCGGCGTTCCAGGAAGGGGGCCAACTGCCTCACCCGCCTAAGATGGAAGAAGGTGGATTTGGCAGTGGCTGCTATCTGGGTCTCCATTGTCAAGGAAGACTCCAGCAGCACTCCCAAGCGCCTGACCTCGCGCACTGGTACCAATAGCGCCCCGCCAAAAGCTGGAAGGGAGATCCCTCCTTCTGGACCGCTGCGACCTAGACAAAGGACTTCTGTCTTCGCTGGATTCAATTTCAGCCGCTCAGCTTAATCCAATCAGCCACGGCTTGCAACGCCTGGTCCAGATTTACAGGGACGTCACCAGTTCGGCCGCCCATCAGTAGATACAGCTGGGTGTCTTCAGCATACTGATGACAATCCAGCCCATACCTCCGAGCAATCTGGGCAAGGGGGCGCATATAGATGTTAAATAACATTGGGGAGAGAACTGCCCCCTGGGGCAGTAGGTGCCTCTGGGACAGCTCACCCCCAATTGCCACCCTTTGTCCCTAACCTTTAAGGAAAGAGGAAAGCCACTGTAAGGCTAACCCCTGAATCCCTGCGTCGGCGAGGTGGCGGGTCAGCAGCTGGTGATCGACCATATCAAACACTGCCGATAGATCTAACAGCAGCAATACCGCCACACCGCCTCGATCCAGATATCGCCGGAGATCATCCATGAGGGCAACCAACACTGTCTCCGTCCCGTGGCCCAGGCGGAAGCCGGACTGAAAAGGATCTAAGGATTTAAAGGGACCACACACCTTTAAAATGCCTTCCCTTCATTGGAAATAATGAAAGATAGGGGCACCATTTTGGGGGCTCAGAGAATTTGATCCCCTGGTCCAATCTTTTTAAAACTTGGACGGTTTTTTTGAGAAGTGCCAGATGCTATGCTGGAAATTTGATGCCTGTACCTAAAAAAAAAACTTCCCTAGAGCCCCAGATACCCACTGATCAATTCTCCATTATACCCCATGGGAATTGGTCTCCATAGTAGGAAATAATGGAGTATCCAGCAGACATTCCCCCCCCCCGCTTTCTGATGACCCTGAAGTGGGGGGAGGGCCTGCAAACTGGGGGGGGGGGATCCCCTGCCCCCACCTGGGGATTGAGCAACCAAAAAAGAGCTATGTGGATAATGGAGCAGGGAAATAGGGAAAAACCCTCTGCGAAATCCAGCCTCACAATAGTAAACAAATTCTGTGTTTCATTAATACTTCTGAAAATACAAATTCACAAATTTACAAATATAATAAGAACAGTGCATAAGGAACAAAGGCCAGCCCCCAATGCTTCTTTCGGTACCTGCTTAAGTGATATTATTTTAGGATTGTTTTATATGCATAATTATTTATTTGTGTGTACAGCTCATAGAAACAAAAGCACAATGCTGGATAAAGTACTGCCGTGTTGCGATTTACCATCTGTGCCTTGCTGTACAGAGGAAGGATTTTATGAAGCATAGGTCTCCTTGAAAGACTGCCTTTCGCAAGTATCATTCTTCAGAGCGTGGTTCTCCTCACAGGATTTTTTCAATTGGAATTCATGTCAACACCCCGTCTTGAAAAAATATCGGACAGTTATTGCCTTTGGAGTGACTTTGGGGGTTGATCTTTGTTCCTTATGCGCTGTTCTTATTATATTTGTAAATGTGTGAATTTGTATTTTCAGAAGTATTAATGAAATACAGAATTTGTTTACTATTCTGAGGCTGGTTTTCGCAGAGGGTTTTCCCCTATTTCCCTGCCCCACCTGGGGATTGGCAACCCCACTTTCAATCCACGTCCAATGCACTTTTCAACTGGATTTTACTGTGTGAACTGACAAAATCCAGATGGAAAGTGTTTTGAAACTGGATTAAAACTGCATTATTTATTTATTTATTTATTTTATCTATCAGATTTGTATCCCACCCTCCCCCAACAGGCTCAGGGCAGCTAACAACAGTTTTAAAGCATCAGCAATTTATAAACATATTAAAATTAAATATATAAAAACATTTCCATACATATTAAAAATCCAAGATGGCAAACTTCTGATTTCCATATTAGTTCAGTGAGATTGTCGGTGCTGAAGGTAATAGCCACGTCCCCCTAACCATTAAAGACGAGTTTGAATAGTTCAGTCTTACAGGCCCTGCGGAACTGTGGCAGGTCCCACAGGGCCCTGATGTTTTCGGGAAGGGCATTCCACAAAGTGGGGGCTATTACCAAGAACGCTCTGGCTCTAGTGCTGGTCAATTGAGCTTCTTTCGGTCCAGGGATCTTGAGGAGATTTTGAGACCCTGAACGTAGTGCTCTCTGGGGTATGTATGGAGAAAGGTGGCCCTGAAGGTAGACAGGTCCCAGGCCATATAGGACTTTAAAGGTTATAATCAGCACCTTGAAGCGAATCTGGAATGCGACAGGCAACCAGTGTAATGCTTTCAGCACAGGTTGAATGTGCTCCCGTACAGGTAGCTCCATTAACAACCTGGCTGCTGCGTTTTACACTGGTTGCAGCCTCCGAAGTTGAGTCAAGGGCAGCCCCATGTAGAGGGCATTACAGTAGTTTATTCTCAAGGTGATCATTGCATGGATCACTTTTGCCAAGTCGTCGCGCTCTAGGTATGGAACCAATTGCCTTATCCACCTAAGATGGTAGAATGTGGATTTGGCAATGGCTGCTACCTGGGCCTCCATTGTCAGCAAAGGTTCCAGGAGCACCCTGAAGCTCTTGACCCTTGACGCTGGTGCTAATAGTGTCCCATCAAAGGCTGGCAAGGGGATTTCCCTACCCAGGCCGCTGCAACTCAGGCACAGGACATCTGGATTCAATTTCAATCAACTCTGCCTGAGCCACTTCACTATGGCTTGCAATGCCAGGTCCAGATATTCCAGGGCGCAGTTGGACTGACCTCCCAACAGTAGATAGAGCTGGGTGTCATCTTCATACTGGTGACAACCCAGCCCATATATCTAGACAATCTGGGCAAGGGGGTGCATGTAGATGTTAAACAATATCGGGGAGAGGATCGCCCCCTGAGGGACCCCACATACAAGAGGATGCCTCTGGGATGATTGCTCCCCTGTGGCCACCCTTTGTCCCTGGCCTTGGAGAAAAGAGGTAAGCCATGTCGGTGAAGCAGCAGGACAGAAGCTGGTGGTTGACTGTGTCAAACGCAGCCATCAGATCTAACAACAACAGCACTGCCAAACTGCCCTGATCCTGATGTCTCAAGAGCTCATCAATGAGGGTGACCAGTACTATCTCTATCCTATGGCCTGGCTGGAAGCCAGACTGAAATGGGTCTAAGGCGGAAGTGTCATCCAAGAATCCCTGTAACTGTACTGCCACTGCCCTCTCAATGACTTTACCCAGAAAGGGCAAGTTCAATACTGGCTGGTAGTTTGCCAATATGGCCGGGTCCAAAGATGGTTTATTTATTTATTTAATGTGTGTGATTGCAGCCTCTGTCTATCTATCTACCTTCCTTCTTTCCATTTCTCTTTAAAAGCTGTTTCTACACTTGACAGAAAATCCTGACCTTGTGCATATTTAAAAGTAATTATCTACATTGCATATCGCTGTCACTTCTGTCTTGCTTTGCATTTTCTTAAGTCTTCTACATTCATTTTTTAAAATGGGCACAGAAAACTCTTTCATCCTGGAGTTGCCCTGCAGTTCTCAAGAGTACTTTTGAAAATGAGTTTTCCTGAACATGTGGATCTACGTTTATAACTGTAGAATTTTCCCTCTGAGTTTTAAAACTCCTCAAAGCCCTGTCCACCGTTCAATTGCAAGAGTACTGTTTCAGGAAGTCACTAGGTGTGCTGCTCAGAGGTGTTTCAATGTGTGCTTTCCCCAAGCAGGGCTTCCCTCACAAGGAAAGCTGGCTCGGAGGACAATGCACCCCACCAGGCTGCTCTCACATTCAAGGCAAAGACAGCTGAGTGGGGCGTTGGTACAGCTTCTCCGAGCCAAGCTTTCCTCATGAGAGGCTCAACTTGGAGAACACGCCCTGCCTGGCTGCTCTCACCTTGAAGGTGAAAGCAGTCAGGTGGGGCATCAGTGTGGCTTCTCCAAGCCTGGCTTCCCTCACTAGGGAGGCCTGACTCAGAGAAGAATGAGCCCCTCGCAGCTGCTCTCACCTTCAAGGTGAAAGAAGCTGGGCGGGCATCAGCACGGCTTCTCTGAGCATGACTTGGAGGAAACGCCTCTGCAGTGTGCTCTCAGAGGTGCTCTGGGCTTCCGAGAGTGCACTGTGCAGGCCTGGCTCAGCCAGAGCCTGCCCACCCCTCCTTCCACACTGCTGCACCTGCTCTCCCCGTGGGTGGGGGTGCAGCGGCAGGGCAGGCGCAGGTGGAGGGGCATAGGACAGGTGCTGGCCTGGGGCACCCAAGGCCCTAGCACCGCTCCTGCCCATGGCCCAGGCAAGTGAAAGAGACAGTGGCAAAGGAAGGCAGCCTCAAAGTGGCGAAGAGGTGCCCTGCCATCCCCTTCAGCTGCTTAGGTTCCAGGCAGGTGAAAGAGACTGCATGCGGCAGCAATGAGTACACCGCCACACAGGGAGTGGGGATCCTTGCCTGGGGCTTCCTTCTTTTCAAATATATAAGTAAAACTCTGCAAAAGGTGAGGAGCAAATTTGTTAATGTAGAAGGATTTTGAATTATGCGAGTTTGGAACAGGTGGATTCAGTGCTCAGTAGATCCAGAGCAAAGCTGAATGGAGAAAGGGTCTTTCTCTCAGGTCGTTTTCGCACTTACCTTATTCCGGAGCAACGTCCCTCTTCACCGCGCAGCATCTGTGCAGATTTTGCACTACTTGCTCCGCAGAACCCGGAAGTCCCGTGGCTTTTGCGTCGCAAATGTAAACCGCCAAAAACCAGTTTACATTTGCGACGCAAAAGCTGCGGAACTTCCAGGTTCTGTGGAGCAAGTAGTGCGAAATCCGCGCAGACGCTGCGCGGTGAAGAGGGACGTCGCTCCGGAATAAGGTAAGCGCGAAAACGACCTCACTCTTTTCTCCCCATCTTTTTGCTACCATTTTTTCTCTCTCTCTTTCTTTTTCTTTCATTCTGTTTGTCTATCTTCCCTCCTTCTGCCACCTACACATTCATCACCCCCCTCCTGAATATTTTTCTAGGGCCCATTATATTTCTTCCTACAGCTGGCTTTACTGCTAATGTGAAAATAATGTCCCCACTCCATAACTGTTGTTTTAGACATATGTACTGTTATGTAGCCCTGACCTGGATGGCCAGGCTAGCTTGATCTCAGCAGCTCGTAGTAGCTAAGCAGGGTTGGCCTTGGTTAGTAATTGGACTGGGAGACCACCAAGGAATTCCAGGGTCAGTGTGCAGAGGCCGGAAATGGCAAACCACCTTGGAATGTTTCTTGCCTCAAAAATCCTAAGGGGGCAGCATGTCAGCTGCAACTCGATGGCTCTTTATACATGCACAATATTATATAGACACAACTGATCAAACAGTTAAGATTCCAGTGATTAATCAATTTAAGATTTCTTTAAATAAGTGACAGTCCTAGAAAAGGCATTGCTTATCTACATTTTGTTGCTGAACTGAGTGGACTGGGCAGATTATTTATTTATTTATTCTTGTTCTTGTTGGCGTTCAGTTGAATATTTTACTCAGAATGAAGAAGAGAGAAACTATGCACCATGCAAGGTTACCAACCTCCAGGTGGGCCCAGGAATTCTCCAGGGATTATTGAGATCAGTTCCCTTGGAGGAAATGGGAGCTCTAGAGTAAAAACTCTATAGCATCAGATCCCCACTGAGCTCCCTGACCCAAGATAAACATTACTATGCACTGTGATTCTATGGAATTACAGAACTTAACTTTAAATTTTTCAGCTAAACTACAGGTGAAATCAAATTGTCTAACCTGCCTCACAAAGTTAAATTTAATGACAAGAATAATAATCCTACCATTTTAGGGATATGAAGGGATATAAATGCTGTTAATATCAAGTATTAAATTTTAAAAAAACAACACTTCAAGAACCCTGGTCAAAGGTGATTAAAATTTCATCCCTCAGTGATGAATCACTGCAGCCTCTCCATAGTACCAATAATGGGGTGGGAGGAATAAAATATGGAAATCCAAAGTATTAAATGGGAACTTTCTAGGAAGCCTTAGCAGAAGATATGCAGATCAGAAAAGAGGCTAAAATAAGGTCAAGTTAAAGCAGAATTAGAAGATATTATCAATACAAGATATTATCAATACAGAGTATTAGGGATAGGCACAAATCAGGAAAATTTAGTTTCATTTCGGCTCATTCACATGCCCACACAAACCACGAACCTTCATGAATCTTCCTGTTTACCAAACTGGTTCATTTTGTGAGGTTCAGTGATGTGGTAGAATGGCCCCCCTGTGGGCTAGACACTCCAAACCCACAGTGAGTTTCCAGCTGGCACTCCTGTATCTGACCTCCATATTTGGTGAGGATTCAAAACTTTTTTTGGGGGGGGGGGTGAGTTACAACTTTGCAAAGCAGGTGTCCCCAGGAAAGTACTAGTAACGAAGCCCAATGGGGGAGGTCCTAAGCCAAGGAACCACTCTGAGCCCCTTTGCTCAGAGTGAGCAGAAGTACAGGTGCCTCAGAGCTCTGAGTAAGCACTAAACACCCCCAACCCCACAATTCAGACTGAGGGACAATTCAGACTTCTAGTTCCCTTTCCTCTCTTACTCTAACTGCCATTCAGTATGCCTGTTGCTGACAGAAAAAATGGCTCAGCATGAGCTTAAGGTACATATACCATTCTGTTTCCACAGAGCAGAAAGAAAGTTCTCTTATTGGAGGCCAGCACGGCTTGTCACGTTTTGGAGGGCCACTATTGGTGTTTTCAAGGCTGCAGATGTCCATCCCCTTTTGCTTTGATGATTGTAAATCTGTGCCAGCATGCCTGCCATGAATGCCACTAACATGCACCACCACAAACCACCCAGACCTCCAAAAACTAGGCAATTTTCATTGCAAATTTAAGTTTGTGCCCATCGCTACTAGGTACAGGCTGCTTTTGAAGACAGTTTGGAAATCTTGGTTGGTAAAATACAGCAGCAAGATCACTAGTTGGTATAGACTATGTGAAACACTTATCTGCAGAGTGAAACAACTGGTTACGCTGGTTATCAATACATTTCTGGATAGCATTTAGAGTCTGGTACCTTTTAAGCCCTAGATGATGGCCCAACAACTTGCCTCATGCAAATCTGCCTGCAATCAAGACCTTCAGGCAACCTGTTATATGTTCCCTCAACTTCATAGTTATTTATTTTTTTTGCTATCCTGCTTTTATCCTACTGATTTTTATTGCTTTGATTCCCTCCCCCCCTCATGACCTATGGTTGTGAGTTTATTATGTTGATATCACTTTCACTTATTGTTTTTTGTTGTTTAAACAATGTACAACACTTTTTGAACTTGCATATATAACTATGGGACAGGTGTTTTTAATACATAAGTAAGTTTGGTTGTTGGCTTGCTGCCCTGTCTTACCATTGCAAAATCTACAACCAGGCTGCAGCACCAGTTCAGAACTACCTCTTACTACAATAAAAGTTCTTATCCTGACTTTAAGAATGCTTACATCTGGTACTGGAATAAACATCTTGTAATGGACAAACCTATCTATCTATCTATCTATCTATCTATCTATCTATCTATCTATCCATCCATCCATCCATCCATCCTCTACCCATCTACCCATCTATCTATGTCATCATCATCTATCAAAAACAAGTGTCCTGACTGACTCATCAATGCCCAGCCCAAATCCCTGGGCCTAGAAGCCACTCTGAAAGGATTTTTAGAAATTCCACTCCTAAGGGGGTGAAATGGTGTGAAATGTGTTTTCATTAAGGGGTAAAGCTTTGCTTTGTACCTGGCAGGCTGCTGCCTGCTTGCACACATCTCTCTCTGATTGGTCAGCTGTGGAGTTCTGTGTTCTGAGGTGAAAATCAGTTAATGGCGAATGCAGACAATTGAACAGGTGTCCTGACTGACTCATAAATGTCCAGCCAAAATTCCTGGATTTAGAAACCCAAAATTTGGGGAGTGCTATTCCACAGAATGGGGAAGGCTATTCCACAGAATGAGGACCCACATAGAAAGAGCACACCTAGCACATCATCATCCACATCTGATTGTAAGAAGGGATATAGAGTGAGGCTGATTGGAAGAACAAAGTTACCTCATGGGCCCATATTAAGAAGAAGAAGATGATGATGAAGATGACCACAGATTTATGCCCCACACTTCTCTCTGACTCAGAGTCTCAGAGCGATTTACAGTCTCCTTTATCTTCTTCGCCCTACAACATCCTGTGAGGTGGGTGGGGCTGAGAGAGGACAACTCCTACAAGAGCTATGGCTAACCCAAGGCCATTCCAGCAGGTGCAAGTGGAGGAGTGGGGAATCAAACCCAGTTCTCCAAGATAAGAGTCCACACACTTAACCACTACACCAAACTGCACCAAATATTTTTGCAATAACTTTATTACATAGATTAGTATTATCATCATCATCATGAGATGACTCTAAGACAGAGGAGCTTGTCTCTGGTGTATGGTGAGTTTATAGCAGAGGTGAAATTCAAACCATGAATTCCTGATTCATAGTGGTGCACTTTAGAAAATATGTGATTTTGCTATTTTTTTTCAGTCTACTCATAACCATTGTTGATATATAAATTCACATTGGTTTTCATCATACTCTTAGATTTGGTCCTCCTGTGAATTAGAGTAGATCATTTTGTCAAATAGTATAAACATATTCAATCTCTTCCTAGAGTCCCAGGGGAATTGAATTACATTCTGGGACATCATCCAAGAATTCATGTTTGGATAGAAATATTCTTGGCAGGAGACCATCACAATATTAGTATCATATTAAAATAAATGCCAAGCAAATGAATGATAACTGATTGCCTGTTCCCCCCCCCCAGTGAAAATCTTCTCAAAGACATAGCCTTTTGAACACTGCTGTTGTGAAAGCGTTATTTAATTGAAAGTAGGTTTTGTAGGATAGTACTGCACATCCATTCATTTGGAAAGTGAAGTATAATTATCCATCCTCAAAGAATGTAATAAGGTTATCAAAACTTGTAATATACTTGCATATCATGAAATTTAGCATTCTAGTTTTTCTTCCTTTAGTTTGTAACTATTTGAATTATGCTTTTACTATTTAGTTTTTCAGCTTGCTGCTGCAGGACATTATTACTTTTGTGTTCGGTAGTTATAATCTATTATTGTTTATTGTTATAATCATTGCCAGACAACTAGCATCCTACCTCTCCCCCCAGGACCTAGCTACAGTGATCCATGCGAAGGTCACTTCCAGGCTGGATTACTGTAACTTGCTCTACGTAGGCTTACCCTTGAGACTGATCTGGAAACTTCAGCTGGTGCAAAATGCAGCAGTGTGGCTGTTGATAACAGTGCCTAGCTGGGCACACATCTGGCCAGCACTGTGTCAACTGTATTGGTTACCAGTTGAGTACCGGAGCCGTTTCAATGTTTTATTATTGACTTTTAAAGCCTTACATGGCCTGGGACCAACATACCTACAGGACCGTATCCCCTCATATATAACCCGGAGATCACTACAATCCAGCACACAACATCTGCTGACCGGCCCTGGCCTGAAGGACATCCATCTTGCTTCAACTAGGGCCCCAGCCAGGTGGAATCAGCTCCCCTTGGAGACCTAGGCCCTTGCTGAACTGTTATCTTTTCACAGGGCTTGTAAAATGGAGCTATTCCACCAGGCCTTTAGTTGAGGCAGCGGGCGTCCTACTTTATCGGGCATTCCTTCCATTGACCGGCCTTATGCTGCAGTACTATCCCTGCTGTAATATTAAACTACTTCTTTAATGTGCTAGCTTCTTAATCTATATAACATGTCCCTAATTGAGTTAACACTTGTAACTGTTTATGATCAAATTGTATTGTTTTATTGATATATGTTTTAAGTGTTATTTATACTGTTTTATAATGTTATCCACCCTGAGCCCTTTTTGGGATAGGGCGGAATATAAATAGTCTAAATAAATAAATAAATAAATAAATAATTGTTTACAAAATTCAGTAAATACTTTCTTATTCAGCCTATCACTTTATATCTATCTTCAAACCTTAAAGTTCTTTACATACAAGAATCATTATTACATACCATGTATATAACCCACTTGTTTCTTTGCCTGTTTCTATTAAAAAGTTGTTTAAGCCAGTCAACCAATTTGTACCAACAAGGAAGTCATCTGAAAACTCATAGAGACCTACCACAGAAGCCTATTAAAGATTGTGGCACCAAAAAGATAAATAAAATTTATTCAAATGAAATGAGGGGTTTTTAGTCACAAGACTCCTCTTTATTTGAATTTTGTACCACAAAACTTGTAGCCTCTGAATAAATGGATTCTAGTCTATAGAAGGCTTGTGCTGGAATAAAATTTTGTAAGCCTTTGAGATGCAGAAAGGGTCCTGTTTATTTTTGGTGAAACACATTAAGACAGTCAACCTTCAAAATAATTGCCATAGATACATGATTTAACTTTTCATGTGTACAGCTATTCCTGTAGGAAACTACATGGTGGGCTGGGGCCGGATCCATGGAGGGCAGCGGAAGGTGACTGAGGGCGTCCACGTGACCCATAGCCTTGCCTGGGAGGTGGACCAGGGCATATGATTAAGAGTTCAGGAACTGATTCCACCGCAGGACACACTGCGACAGAATCTGTGGCGTCTGGCGGTCAGGGGCGAGGAGTCCCAGGAGTGGCTTGCGATCCGTGGCGATTGTAAAACGTCTACCATACAGGTAGTAATTAAATTTATGCACCCCCGCCACAATTGCCAAGGCCTCCTTATCAATCTGGGCATAGTTGCATTCTGCGGGGGTCATGGTTCTGGAGTGATATGCTATTGGGACTTCCCTCCCGTCCGGGAGTTGGTGACCCAGGACGGCGCCCACCCCGTATGGTAACGCATCGCATGCTAAAACCACCAGCAGGGCTTCATCAAAATGGTGGAGCACATTATTGGATACGAGGAGCTCCTTGACCGCCTGAAAAGCGGCTGCCTGCTTCTTTCCCCAGACTCACGAGGCATTTTTATCTAAGAGCCTATGGGCCGGGGCCTCCACAATGGCCTTGCTTTTGTCGGCCGTCGGGTGGATCCCTGCAGTGTCCATCGCAAACCCCAAGAACTCCACCCTCAGCACCCCAAGGGAACATTTTTCCCACTTGACTTTTAGTCTGACCGCCTGGAACCTGTGGAGGACCTCTCGCAGCCAGTTGCTGAACTCCTCCGCATCTGGTGCGGCAATCAGAACGTCGTTGAAAAACAGTTGCACCCCGGGGATCCCTTTGAGGAGAGAATCCATCAGGCTCTGAAAGACCCCCGGAGCCACACTCACCCCCTGAAAGCCCCCCTGGTGGTCACTATGGTCTGGGCTTCCGCCGTATCGGCGTCCACTGGGAGCTGCTGGTACGCCTGGGCCAAGTCCAGCTTCCCAAAATTTTTTGACCCCGCTAGTGCTGCCAAAAAGTGACTGACTACTGGGATGAGGTAGGGGTTATCTTGTAGTGCCTTGTTTATGGTGCACTTGTAGTCGACGCATATGCGCATGTCCCCATTTGGCTTCATCGGGGTTACTATCGGGGTTTCCCATGTGGCGTATGAAACCGATTCTAGCACTCCCTGGGCTGTGAGGCAGTCCAGCTCTGCTTCGATTTTGGGCTTCAGAGCGAATGGAACCTGACTGGCCTTTAGCCGTATGGCCGCACATGGGGGTCGAGGGGTAAGGATATGGGAGGACCCTTGTAGCACCCTAGGGCCCCATCAAACACCTCCAAAAATTCCCTGCAGACATGCTCAAACCCTTGCGTCCCCAGCTGCTGCACCCCCACGATCTGAATTCCCAACGGACGAAACCAGGCCAGGCCCAGCAGTGTGGTGAGCTGGCGTTTGATCACCAGTATATCCAGTTTCCCCCTGAAGCTCTTAAACTCCACCCTCACCGTGGCCCATCCCAGGATCTGTACGGGGTTCTTTTGGAAGTCCCGTAGTATGAAACCAGCCGGTCGCAGCCTAGGCCAGCCACATGGGCACAGTTTTCTTAGGGACTCCTCCGAAATTATGGAGATGGAGGGGCTCGAGTCCAGTTCCATCAGGCAGGGGTTTCCCTTGATCCTGATCGATACCTTGACCTTGTCGAGGGTATTGCTGGGCAAGTTCATTACCTGCAAGCTGGTTGAGGCGGTCGAGTAGTCCTCGGTCGAGTCTTGGTTGGTAGACTGGCATCTGCGGCCGGCCTTGGCCCTGCAAGCCCGTGCAATGTGGCCCATTTTCCCACAGTTCCTGCAGTCCACGTTGCGATAGAGGCAGTCCCGACGCTTGTGCGGGTCCCCGCAGCTTGCGCACTTGGTGCTGGTCGGTTTCTCCATCGCTACCCACTCAGGGCCGCTGGGTCGCTCTCGGTCCTGTCCCTGGTGGGCAGTGTAGCTGGTGCGTCTCCTCCTCCTCTGGGTGGCTCTGAGCCGTCTCCTCCTGGTGGACGGCTTCTGCCTTCGGGTTGTGGAAAACCCTAGTGGCTCTCTCAAATGCTGTGACCTCATTGAAGGCGCCCTAGAGGGTGAGCTCTTCCTTTCCGAAGAGCTTCTGCTGTAGTCTTTCGTCTCTCAGGCCTCAGGCGAAACGGTCCCTCAAGGCCTCCTCTAGCTTGTCAAAGCTACAGTTCCCCGCTATTTGGCGGAGAGCGGCCGGGTATTTGGCTGCCATCTCTCCTGTCTCCTGGTCCCTCTTGTGGAAGAGGAATCGGTGGGCGATGATTGAGGGCTGGGTCAAGAAGTGCCCTGTGAGGAGTCGGACTATCTCCTCATACGTCTTCTCTGTGAGTCTCGCAGGGGCCGAGAGACCCTTGGTGATCTTGAATGTGGCCTCTCCGCAGACACTCAGGAGCATGTCTCTTTTCCAGCTGTCGTCCGTTATCATGTTTGCTCAAAGGTAGCAATAGACCCACTCCGTGTAGGTCTCCCACCTCTCCAGTTTAGCGGGGTTGAACTCTTTAAGGCGACCCGTCGCTCCGCTCGGGTTAGCCATGGTGGGTGCGGCGGCTGGGGCTTCTGTTTCCCTGGACGGCGTGCCTTTTTCATCTCTGGCCAGCTCTGCGAAGGTCCTCTTCGGGAGTTACCTGGCTAGCATCCCACCTTAGTCGCCACTGTAATGTATTGAGTTGCGAGATGGTTTGAAGGCAACATGCTTTATTCAGTGGTACATTACAAGAGAGGGAACACGTGGTCCCACTTATATACATTACCCGGAACTGTCCCCCAGTCTGACCAGTCCAGTTCTGGTCAGTCAAACTTCCCGCCACAGATCTTGATGGGCGGGGCGTCTGGTGAGCTACATCCGGGGACCCGCGGGGTCGCCTCTGTAGCGATCGCCATGCGGTACATCAGCTTATGTTTCAAGACATAACAGGGTTGAAATTAAATCAAAAGAGTTTCCGACTCAGCATCAGGAAGAAGTTCCTGACTGTTAGAGCAATTCCTCAGTGGAACAGGCTTCCTCGGGAGGTGGTGGGCTGTCCTTCCTTGGAGGTTTTTAAACAGAGGCTAGATGGCCATCTGACAGCAATGAAGATCCTGTGAATTTTAGGGGGGAGGTGTTTGTGAGTTTCCTGCATTGTGCAGGGTGTTGGACTAGATGACCCTAGAGGTCCCTTCCAGCTTTATGATTCTATATTATTTTAGGGAATGGATATTTGAAAGATGAGATGGTGTGTCAGGATGCAAAAGGTGAAAATGCTATTTCAGATATTACAGGAAATTAGGAGAAAAGAACAAACATCCTTTTCTTAGCTGAGGAGGTTGAATGTGAACCTATCAGGCAGCTGTGCTATCAATCTTATTATATTAAGCATAAGTGTAAACACTGAAAAATTCCTGAAAGAGAATGAAACAGAAAAGCCTAGTTAAAACCCAGAGTTCTAGCTTGATATATGCAGTGCTGACAGGATAAAGTGAAGGGAAAAAGAAGAGAGAACAAGGGCAATTTTACATGCCTTTTTTTAACCCCCTCCCCAATGAATTCATAAAGTTCAAAGACTTGAGAAGTGGAGTTATATTACTTCCACAAAAGATATTGCAGGAATGTCCTGGATTTGACTTATCTGTTTTTCCTCCAGATGCATGCCTTGAAGTGTAAACGTAGTTTGGCCTTAAGGATATGAATGGTCAGAAGAATATTTCTTCTGTTGTGATCTTCAAGGAACCATATTAGTGGACTCATATAAGTATATGAAATGCTGAGTGAATGGTTTGGGAAAGACCTGATACTATCTACCAGTCATAGACTACCGGTTATTCCAATCTAAAAGAATCTGTTATAATCATTGTCATCTCCTCCTTCTCCTCCTGGAAATATGCAGATAAAGTGCAATGGGACTCAGGGAGAAACATATAACCTCAGTTTAACTTTTCATGTGTACAGCTATTCCTGTAGGAAACTACATATATACTGTTTATATAATATTAGAAAACTAGAAACACAGAGATGGGAAGGACCTCAAAGGTCATCTTGTTGAACCCCCTGCACAATGCAGGATATTTACCAATACCTCCCACTCCCCCAGTGACCCCTGCTATATGCCCAGAGGAATGCAAAAAAACTCCAGGGTCCCTGGCTATTCTGGCCTTGAGGCATTACCCTTGTCAGGTAATAAAGGGCTATGAGAGTCATGCACTGTCCCTTCCCATCCTCTCTCAAATTATCTGCCTAAATTCACAGAATCAGCATTCTTTCATATAGCCATCTAGCCTCTCCTTAAAAAGCTCCAAAGAAAGAGAGCCCACTACCTCCCAAGCAAGCCTGTCTCACTAAGAAACAACTCTGTCAGGAAGACATCTTCCTAATGTTCAGCTGAAAAGTCTTTGAATTTAATTTCAATCCATTGGTCCTTTTTCAACCTTCTGGGGCAACAGAAAACAAGTCTGCTCCCTTCTTTATGTGACAGCCCTTCACATACTTGAAGATGGCTATCTTGTCACCTCTCAGTTATCTCCTCTCTGGTCTAAACATACTCAACTCCTTCAATCTTTCCTCATAGGTCTCCAGACCCTCATCATCTTCATTGCCAGAGCAAAGTGATACCATCGCTTATCATACGCTAGATACCACACTTCTGTTGATGCAGCCCAAAATCACATTTATCCTTTTAGCTACCACATCACAGTGCTGACTCACATTCAGTGTGTGTTCTACTAAGACCTCTAGATCTTTTTCACAAGGCACTACTGCTGACAAGTCCCCCACATCCTACAATCATACATTTGATTTTTTCCTTATAAAATGCAAAACTTTACATTTATCTCTGTTGAAATTCATTTTTTTAGTTGTAGCCCAGTTTTCTAGCCTGTTAAGTTCATGTTGTGTTTTGACTCTGTGTTCTACTGTATTTGCTACCCATCTCACTTTAGTATCATCTGCAAATTTAATGAGCATCCCCTCAATTTCTCCATCCAAGTAATTTATAAATATGTTGAACAACATAGGGCCCAAGAGAGATCCCTGAGACACTCTACTTGTCACCCCTTTCCAAGAGGATGAGGAACCATTAACAAGCACTTCCAGGGTGCGATATGTCAACCAGAGAGCTCCACATACAGTTCCACAGGACTTGTAAGATGACACTCTTCCACCAGGCATTTGCAAGTTAGATCATTGGCTACTACAGTTACTGAAAAATATCTGGACCACCTCTTGCAGTCTGCTCTATATAGAACATCTGATCCATTAAGTTGTGCTCTATGAAGAACACCTAGCTGGAATTGCAAGACAACACACTTAAGATCATAACACCTGAAATGTCAATTTTTATATTTTAAATTGCTTTTTTTATGCTTCATTATATGTCTATATTCATGCATATGCATGACCATGTGAGCCGCCCTGAGCCTGCCTCGGTGGGGAGGGCAGGATATAAATTGAATTAAATAGATAAACCAATTACAAACCCACCTAACAGTAATAGGATCCAAACTATATTTTACCAACTTGTCAACAAGGCTATAATGTGGAATCTTATCAAAAGTCTTACTGCAAGAGAGATAAAGTATATCCACAGCATTCCCCTGATACAACAAGGTATTAACTTTCTCAAAAAAAGAGATAAGGTTAGTAAAAAATGACTTGTTCTTGAGAAACTCATGCTGACTCTTAGTAATCATAGTCATCCAATATTCCCTCTAAGCTGTGTAGTCTTGTGAGGAAAAATTCTACTTCATGAGCTACTGGCATTAAAATTGTGAGCTACTGCATACATTAGCTATGGTAATTTTCCCTGAGCTAAGACAAAAATATGTGAGCTGGAAGCTAAAAAACCCAGAGAGACAATCTATAAATATGTTGAACAACATAGGGCCCAAGACAGATACCTGAGATACCAGATAATGGTTATAATGGAAAATGGAAAAACATCCAAAATTGTCCCCATCAAGAGTATACCATTCAGTATGATATGAAAAATACATCTTACCCAACGCTAAACAAAACCCAATTTAAACCCGAACATAAGTGTGTCCTGAGCTCTAACCCTAAAACTATCCCTAAGCCTATGGGCCCATTCACTGTAATGAACACAATTGGATTTCAGGAGAAAATTGGAATCCACTGCTGAGCGCATTTTTGGCACTCCCGGAAAAGGCAGCCCACCCCTGTGGGCATGAGGGCCCTTCTGTGACGCCCACGACCGAAAGAATGCGACGGTCTGCAAAATTCTGGCATTTTCTGTGTTGAGTAATCCTGAAAGTTTATCGTACTGAAAGGTATACTGTCGATAGGGAAAAATTTTGGAAGTCTTTCCATTCTCCATTATAGCCTATGAGATTCATTAGAGTGAATGGTCCCATAGGGTTAGGGTTTGAGTCATAGTTAGGTTCTGGTTAAAGATTGGGTTAGGTTTAGGTTTGGGTGAGAAGTACCTTTATTATCAAATTGAAAGGTATAATCTTGAGGTGGAGAATTTTTGGGATTTTTTCCCATTCTCTATTATAGTGTATGGTGTTGATTACAGTGAATGGGCCCATAGGGTTAGGGATAGGATTAGGGTTAGCGCTCAGGACACACTTATGTTCGGGTTTAAATTGGATTTTGTTTAGCATTGGGTAAGATGTATTTTTCATATCACACTGAATGGTATACTCTTTGTGTTTTAACAATTTATTGATAATATATGGTTACAAAACTTAATTATAAATTTCCTGTACTAACCCATATGATATTTCAATCCCCCCTCCCTCCCTTGTTTGACTTCCCCAAAGTTATATATTTAAGTTCAATACTAAAGGTACCACTAACTGATCAAAGTTCAATATTTTTTTTCCCTCATCAATACTAAAAAAATGTCCAATGTCTTTTTACATTCCACTCCTTCTCCATATATCCTTTAAATTTCTTCCACTCCTTTTTGAATATATATAGATACTGAGTGGTATACTCTTGATGGGGAAAAAATGTGGATGTTTTTCCATTTTCCATTATAACCTATGGGAATCATTGCAGTGAAAGGCAGCCCACAGCTTCGGATATGGAGTACCTCCTGTGGTGTGAAGGACTGAAGCAATAAAACCATCTCCAATAATCCTGCGTTTTAAGGGTTAAGTAACCTTTAAGGGTAACTTATCCCTTAAAACGTTGCATTTTAGGAAAACATTGGAATCCACTGCTGAGCGCGCTTTCTGGACTCCGGGGAAATGCAGCCCACCCCTGCGGGCATGAGGGCCCTTCTGTGACGCCCACGATCGAAGGAATGCGACGGTCTACAAAATTCTGTCATTTTCTGTGTTGAGTAATCCTGAAAGTTTATCATACTAAAAGGTATACTGTCTATAGGGAAAAATTGTGGAAGTCTTTCCATTCTCCATTATAGCCTATGAGATTCATTAGAGTGAATGGTCCCATAGGGTTAGTGTTACGGTTTGAGTCATAGTTAGGTTCTGGTTAAAGATTGGGTTAGGTTTAGGTTTGGGTGAGAAGTACCTTTCATATCATATTGAAAGGTATAATCTTGAGGTAGAAAATTTTTGGGATTTTTTCCCATTCTCTATTATAGTGTATGGTGTTCATTACAGTGAATGGGCCCATAAGGTTAGGGATAGGTTAAGGGTTAGAGCTCAGGACACACATATGTTCGGGTTTATATTGGGGTTTGGTTTAGGGTTGGGAAAGATGTATTTTTCATACCACACTGAATGGTATACTCTTCATGGGGAAAAAATTTGGATGTTTTTCCATTTTTGATTATAACCTATGGGAATGATTACAGTGAAAGGCAGCCTACGTCTACGGGGATGGAGTGCCTCCTGTGCTGCGAAGGTCCGAAGCAATAAAAGGGTCTCCAATAATCCAGCGTTTTAAAGGTTAAGTAAACCTGAAGTGTAATTTATCCCTTAAAATGTTGGATTTTAGGAGAACATTGGAATCCACTGCTGAGTGCGATTTTGGCACTTCCCTGGAAAGGTAGCCGACCTTTGCGGGCATGAGGGCCCTTCTGCAAAGCCCACGACCGAATGAATGCGACGGTCTGCAAAATTCTATCATTTTCTGTGTTGAGTAATCATGAAAGTTTATCGTACTGAAAGGTATACTGTCGATAGGGAAAAATTTTGGAAGTCTTTCCATTCTCCATTATAGCCTATAAGATTCAAAAGAGTGAATGGGCCTATAGGGTTAGTATTAGGTTTGTGTCATATTTGGATCTTGGTTAAAGATTGGGTTAGGTTTAGGTTTGGGTGAGAAGTACCTTACATATCAAATTGAAAGGTATGCTCTTGATGGGGAAAAATTTTAGATGTTTTTCCATTCTCCATTATAGCCTATGATATTCATTAGAATGAATGGGCCCATAGGGTAAGTGTTAGGGTTAGGGTTAGAGTTCAGGACACACTTATCTTCAGTTTAATATTGGGGTCTGGTTTAGGGTTGGTTAAGATGAATTTTTCATATCACACTGAAGGCTATACTCTTGATGGGGAAGAATTTTGGATGTTTTTCCATTCTCCATTATAGCCTATGAGATTCATTAGAGTGAATGGGCCCATAGGATTAGTGTTAGGGTTAGAGTTCAGGACACACTTATGTTCGGGTTAAAATTGGGGTTTGCTTAAGGGTTGGGTAAAATGAATTTTTCATATCACACTAAAGGGTATACTCTTGATGGGGAAAAATTTTGGATATCTTTCCATTCTCCATTATAGCCTATGAGATTCATTAGAATGAATCGGCCCATAGGGTAAGTGTTAGCGTTAGGGTTAGAGTTCAGGAAACACTAATGTTCGGTTTAAAATTGGGGTCTGGTTTAGGGTTGGGTAAGATGAATTTTTCATATCGCACTGAAGGGTATACTCTTGATGGGGAAAAATTTTGGATGTTTTTCCATTCTCCATTATAGCCTATGACATTCATTAGAGTGAATGGGCCCATAGGTTTAGGGTTAGGGTTTGAGTCATAGTTAGGTTCTGGTTAAAGATTGGGTTAGTTTTAGGTTTGGGTGACAAGTACCTTTCATGTGATATTGAAAAGTTTTTTCTTGAGAGGGAGACGTTTTGGGATTTTTTCCCATTCTGTATTATAGTGTATGGTGCTCATTACAGTGAATGGGCTCATAGTTCAGGACACACTTATGTTCGGGTTAAAATTGGGGTTTGGTTAAGGGTTGGGTAAAATGAATTTTTCATATCACACTGAAGGGTATACTCTTGATGGGGAAGAATTTTGGATGTTTTTCCATTCTCCATTGTAGCCTATGAGATTCATTAGAATGAATGGGCACATAGGGTAAGTGTTAGGGTTACGGTTAGGGTTCAGGACACACTTATGTTCGGTTTAAAATTGGGGTCTGGTTTAGGGTTGGGTAAGATGAATTTCTCATATCACACTGAAGGGTATTCTCTTGATGGGGAAGAATTTTGGATGTTTTTCCATTCTCCATTGTAGCCTATGAGATTCATTAGAATGAATGGGCCCATAGGATTAGGGTTAGAGTTCAGGACACACTTATGTTTGGGTTAAAATTGGGGTTTGGTTAAGGGTTGGGTAAAATGAATTTTTCATATCACACTAAAGGGTATACTCTTGATGGGGAAAAATTTTGGATGTTTTTCCATTCTCCATTATAGCCTATGAGATTCATTAGAATGAATGGGCACATAGTATTAGGATTAGGGTTAGAGTTCAGGACACACTTATGTTCGGGTTAAAATTGGGGTTTGGTTAAGGATTGGGTAAAATGAATTTTTCATATCACACTGAAGGGTATACTCTTGATGGGGAAAAATTTTGGATGTTTTTCCATTGTCCATTATAGCCTATGAGATTCATTAGAATGAATGGGCCCATAGGGTAAGTGTTAGGGTTAGGGTTAGAGTTCAGGACACACATATGTTTTGTTTAAAATTGGGGTCTGGTTTAGGGTTGGGTAAGATGAATTTGTCATATCACACTGAAGGGTATACTCTTGATGGGGAAGAATTTTGGATGTTTTTCCATTCTCCATTGTAGCCTATGAGATTCATTAGAGTGAATGGGCCCATAGGATTAGGGTTAGAGTTCAGGACACACTTATGTTTGGGTTAAAATTGGGGTTTGGTTAAGGGTTGGGTAAAATGAATTTTTCATGTCACACTAAAGGGTATACTCTTGATGGGGAAAAATTTTGGTTGTTTTTCCATTCTCCATTATAGCCTATGAGATTCATTAGAATGAATGGGCCCATAGGATTAGGATTAGGGTTAGAGTTCAGGATGCACTTATGTTCGGGTTAAAATTGGGGTATGGTTAAGGGTTGGCTAAAATGAATTTTTCATATCACACTGAAGGGTATACTCTTGATGGGGAAAAATTTTGGATGTTTTTCCATTCTCCATTATAGCCTATGAGATTCATTAGAATGAATGGGCCCATAGGATTAGGGTTAGGTTTAGAGTTCAGGACACACTTATGTTCGGGTTAAAATTGGGGTTTGGTTAATGGTTGGGTAAGATGAATTTTTCATATCACACTGAAGGGTATACTCTTGATGGGGAAGAATTTTGGATGTTTTTCCACTCTCCATTGTAGCGTATGAGAGTCATTAGAGTGAATCGGCCCATAGGATTAGGGTTAGGTTTAGAGTTCAGAACACACTTATGTTCGGGTTAAAATTGGGGTTTGGTTAATGGTTGGGTAAGATGAATTTTTCATATCGCACTGAAGGGTATACTCTTGATGGGGAAGAATTTTGGATGTTTTTCCACTCTGCATCGTAGCCTATGAGATTCATTAGAGTGAATGGGCCCATAGGATTAGGGTTAGAGTTCAGGACACACTTATGTTCGGGTTAAAATTGGAGTTTGGTTAAGGGTTGGGTAAAATGAATTTTTCATATCACACTAAAGGGTATACTCTTGATGGGGAAAAATTTTGGATGTTTTTCCATTCTCCATTGTAGCCTATGAGATTCATTAGAATGAATGGGCCCATAGGATTAGGATTAGGGTTGGAGTTCAGGACGCACTTATGTTCGGGTTAAAATAGGGGTATGGTTAAGGGTTGGGTAAAATGAATTTTTCATATCACACTGAAGGGTATACTCTTGATGGGGAAGAATTTTGGATGTTTTTCCATTCTCCATTGTAGCCTATGAGATTCATTAGAATGAATGGGCCCATAGGGTAAGTGTTAGGGTTAGGATTAGAGTTCAGGACACACATATGTTCGGTTTAAAATTGGGGTCTGGTTTATCGTTGGGTAACATGAATTTCTCATATCACACTGAAGGGTATACTCTTGATGGAGAAGAATTTTGGATGTTTTTCCATTCTCCATTGTAGCCTATGAGATTCATAAAAGTGAATGGGCCCATTGGATTAGGGTTAGGGTTAGAGTTCAGGACACACTTATGTTCGGGTTAAAATTGGGGTTTGGTTAAGGGTTGGGTAAAATGAATTTTTCATATCACACTAAAGGGTATACTCTTGATGGGGAAAAAATTTGGATGTTTTTCCATTCTCCATTATAGCCTATGAGATTCATTAGAATGAATGGGCCCATAGGATTAGGGTTAGGGTTAGAGTTCAGTACACACTTATGTTTGGGTTAAGATTGGGGTATGGTTTAGGGTTGGGTAAAATGAATTTTTCATATCACACTGAAGGGCATACTCTTGATGGGGAAAAATTTTGGATGTTTTTCCATTGTCCATTATAGCCTATGAAATTCATTAGAATGAATGGGCCCATAGGGTAAGTGTTAGGGTTAGGGTTAGAGTTGAGGACACACATATGTTCGGTTTAATATTGGGGTCTGGTTTAGGGTTGGGTAAGATGCATTTCTCATATCACACTGAAGGGTATACTCTTGATGGGGATGAATTTTGGATGTTTTTCCATTCTCCATTGTAGCCTATGAGATTCACTAGAGTGAATGGGCCCATAGGATTAGGGTTAGAGTTCAGGACACACTTATGTTCAGGTTAAAATTTGGGTTTGTTAAGGGTTGGGTAAAATGAATTTTTCATATCACACTAAAGGGTATACTCTTGATGGGGAAAAATTTTGGATGTTTTTCCATTCGCCATTATAGCCTATGAGATTCATTAGAATGAATGGGCCCATAGGATTAGGATTAGGGTTAGAGTTCAGGACGCACTTATGTTCGGGTTAAAATAGGGGTATGGTTAAGGGTTGGGTAAAATGAATTTTTCATATCACACTGAAGGGTATACTCTTGATGGGGAAAAATTTTGGATGTTTTTCCGTTCTCCATTGTAGCCTATGAGATTCATTAGAATGAATGGGCCCATAGGGTAAGTGTTAGGGTTAGGGTTAGAGTTCAGGACACACATATGTTAGGTTTAAAATTGGGGTCGTTTTAGGGTTGGGTAAGATGAATTTCTCATATCACACTGAAGGGTATACTCTTGATGGAGAAGAATTTTGGATGTTTTTTCATTCTCCATTGTAGCCTATGAGATTCATTAAAGTGAATGGGCCCATAAGATTAGGGTTAGGGTTACAGTTCAGGACACACTTATGTTCGGGTTAAAATTGGGGTTTGGTTAAGGGTTGGCTAAAATGAATTTTTCATATCACACTGAAGGGTATACTCTTGATGGGGGAAAATTTTGGATGTTTTTCCATTCTCGATTATAGCCTATGAGATTCATTAGAATGAATGGGCCCATAGGATTAGGGTTAGGGTTAGAGTTCAGAACACACTTATGTTCGGTTTAAAATTGGGGTTTGGTTAATGGTTGGGTAAGATGAATTTCTCATATCACACTGAAGGGTATACTGTTGATGGGGATGAATTTTGGATGTTCTTCCATTCTCCATTGTAGCCTATGAGATTCATTAGAGTGAATGGGCCCATAGGATTAGGGTTAGAGTTCAGGAAACATTTATGTTCAGATAAAAATTTGGGTTGGTTAAGGGTTGGGTAAAATGAATTTTTCATATCACACTAAAGGGTATAATCTTGATGGGGAAAAATTTTGGATGTTTTTCCTTTCTCAATTATAGCCTATGAGCTTCATTAGAATGAATGGGCCCATAGGATTAGGATTAGGGTTAGAGTTCAGGACGCACTTATGTTCGGGTTAAAATAGGGTTATGGTTAAGGGTTGGGTAAAATGAATTTTTCATATCACACTGAAGGGTATACTTTTGATGGGGAAGAATTTTGGATGTTTTTCCATTCTCCATTGTAGCCTATGAGATTTATTAGAATGAATTGGCCCATAGGGTAAGTGTTAAGGTTAGGGTTAGAGTTCAGGACACACATATGTTCGGTTTAAAATTGGGGTCTGGTTTAGGGTTGGGTAAGATGAATTTCTCATATCACACTGAAGGGTATTCTCTTGATGGGGAAGAATTTTGGATGTTTTTCCATTCTCCATTGTAGCCTATGAGATTCATTAGAGTGAATGGGCCCATAGGATTAGGGTTAGAGTTCAGGACACACTTATGTTCAGGTTAAAATTGGGGTTTGGTTAAGGGTTGGGTAAAATGAATTTTTCATATCACACTAAAGGGTATACTCTTGATGGGGAAAAATTTTGGATGTTTTTCCATTCTCCATTATAGCCTATGAGATTCATTAGAATGAATGGGCCCATAGGATTATGATTAGGGTTAGAGTTTAGGACGCACTTATGTTCGGGTTAAAATAGCGGTATGGTTAAGGGTTGGCTAAAATGAATTTTTCATATCACACTGAAGGGTATACTCTTGATGGGGAAAAATTTTGGATTTTTTTCCATTGTCCATTATAGCCTATGAGATTCATTAGAATGAATGGGCCCATAGGGTAAGTGTTAGGGTTAGAGTTCAGAACACACTTATGTTCGGTTTAAAATTGGGGTTTGGTTAATGGTTGGGTAAGATGAATTTCTCATATCACACTGAAGGGTATACTCTTGATGGGGATGAATTTTGGATGTTTTTCCATTCTCCATTGTAGCCCATGAGATTCATTAGAGTGAATCGGCCCATAGGATTGGGGTTAGAGTTCAGGACACACTTATGTTCAGGTTAAAACTGGGGTTTGGTTAAGGGTTGGGTAAAATGAATTTTTCATATCACACTAAAGGGTGTACTGTTGATGGGGAGAAGTTTTGGATGTTTTTCCATTCTCCATTATAGCCTATGAGATTCATTAGAATGAATGGGCCCATAGGCTTAGGATTAGGGTTAGAGTTCAGGACGCACTTATGTTCGGGTTAAAATAGGGGTATGGTTAAGGGTTGGGTAAAATGAATTTTTCATATCACACTGAAGGGTATACTCTTGATGGGGAAAAATGTTGGATGTTTTTCCATTCTCCATTATATATCACTATTATGTGTAAAACAGACAGCTTATAGCATGTGCTGCAAAACAGAAAGTAGATCTAGAAGGCTTAGATGATCTACCTGACAGCAGGTGGCTGGCTGCCAGAAGTCTTACATCAGCCAGCAGAGTCAGCATGACACAGCAAGTTGCTGATTGGCTGTCCCATGTATAAATGTACAGAGCAACAGTGGTGATTGTGGGTTAAAGGAGTTGGAGTGCAGCGGATCATATTGTCAGTCAGGAGAGTGAGTGGTATTGTAAATAAATGTATATGGTGGTTTTACAGCTACTGTGTACAGCCTTCATTCTTGCGTCGCTAAGCATATCCACAGGGTTATGGGCTCAGCACGCTTCCGCTGCGCCTAGAACCTGAGACCTGAGAGACAGGTGGTAAAGGAAGGACGCTGACTTGCTCCAGAGCCTGCCTAGGAGCTGAGACCAGCAGTGGCTGAAAGGAGTCTGAGCAGGATGGCTACAGCAGCAGCTACAGTGCTGGTGGATAAGCTCACCACTACCAACTACAACACCTGGTCGCTGAGGTTAGAGCATTTCCTGAATAAAGAGGGGCTTTGGGACTGTGTGTCAGCTCCTCCATCTAATCCCACAGCGGCAGAGGCTGTCAAGGATCAAAAAGCTCTAGCCAACATCATCCTAAGTGTTGCAGACGACCAGCTGGTGCATGTCCGTGGGCACCAGAAAGCAAAGGAGGCTTGGGAAGCTCTCAAGGCTGTGTATGTGCAGAAGTCAGCAGGCACGCTGATATCCCTATGGAGGAGGCTCTATGCTTGCCGGGGAGTCGATGAGGGACCACCTCGACGGTATGTCTAATTGTTTCTACGACCTAGAAGCTAGAGGGAAGGCCGTGGCTGAGGAAGATAAGGTGTACATCTTGTTGTGCTCTCTGGATGAGAGATATGACATGCTGGTGTTAGTATTTGAAGGGCAGGATGCTTACAAGCTAACGTTGCCTTATGTGACCGGCAAACTCCTGGCTGAAGAGCAGAGGCAGCTGGAAAGCAAGAGAGAGCAGACTCGAGCCAAGGAAGAAGAGAAGCCGAGGTCTGTCGGGGCTGGTTCCAGCCGGCAAGCCGGGGAGGAGGAAAAAGCCTTGGAGGTGTGGAGGAGGCGCTGCTATCTGTGTAAACAGCTCGGACATTTGAAAAGATTTTGTCCTCAGCGGCAGCAGAGAAAGAGCCGGCAGCAGTCTTCAAGGACTCCCCAGGTGACTCTGGTAAGAACTGGTCCGGGACTGCAGAGTCAGCCTTGGGTTGTGGATTCTGGGGCTACTCAGATATTCTGCTGCTGTGAAGAAGAGCTGCAAGACTGCAAGCCAGCTGAGCAGAAGACTGTCAGCTTAGCTGATGGAAGACAAGCTAATGTTCTTTGCCAAGGCACGGTCTATTTTCCTGGACTTAAACACAGGTTTGAAAATGTATTATGTGTGCCCGAGCTAGAAACTAACCTGTTAAGTGTCTCTGTTCTGGCAAAAGCTGGGTTTACCGTAGTATTTGATAAGCAGGGCTGTGCAATTTTGAAACAAGGTAAACAGCTGGCTAAAGGCACTCTAAGAGCCAATGTGTATGAGCTCATGCAAAATGTGGGGAAAGCTCATACCGTGTGGAGTAGACAGCCACACAACAAGTGCATTCACAGGCTACATAGAAGGCTGGGTCACGCCAGCTACAATACAATAAACAAAACTCTAGAAATACTAGAGGGAGTGAAGGTTGACAAATGCAATGCCTTTTTAGATTGCAATGTATGTAAAGAAGCCAAATCAAGGGCAGTTCCATCGACCAGAAGGAGTGTACGTGTGTCGGAGAGACCACTCCAATTAATACATGCCGACCTGGTGGGGCCGTATGCACCCAGTGTTTCTAAAAATAGGTTTGGCTTAATTTTGGTCGATGACCAGAGCAGGTTTGCATGGGTATATGCTATTAAACACAAAAGTGATGTCTGTGCCACCTTCAAGTACTGGGCAAAGAGAGTGCAGAAACAGTTGAATGCAAAGATTGCCTCAATTCAGACTGATCAGGGAGGTGAGTTCCTGAATAAAGAGTTTGCCAATTATTTGAGGCAAGAAGGCATAGAGCACAGGGTTGCTAATGTTTTTTCTCCGTGGGAGAACGGGATTGTGGAACGGAGAGGTGGTGTACTCCAAGGTATATGCCATGCTTTGTTGCAAGACAGTGGTCTCAGGCAGGCATACTGGGGTGAAGCCTTAAAGGTGTCCTGTTATATTTCCAACCGCTTGTGGACAGAGGCTATAGACGATATACCCTACAGGGTCCTGTATGGGAGAAAGCCATCCCTAGATCACCTCAGGATATTCAGTTCAAAGGCTTGGGTGAACATCCCTCTGGATAAGAGAAGAAAGGGAGGTCCCAAAGCCAGAAAGCTTGTGTTTATAGGGTACCAAAATGGCATGAAGTCCTGGAGGTTTGTGGACAATAATGATTTGATAAGGCTGAGTAGGTCTGCCTCGTTCTGCGAGGATGAAAACTGGTCAAATATTCATGCCAATGAAATGCCTGGGGAAAATAAACTGCAGCTGTCTCTGACAAGTGAGGAGGGGCAGAAGCCAGAAAGCTCACTGAAGCAGGAGAAAGACAGTATGGGCAGTTTGGCAGGCAGCAGTACACAACAGGAGACATCTGAGGCTGTAAAAAGGGAGCCGGTCAGAGTCTCTGCAAGAGAAAATAAGGGGGTGCCGCCAAAAAGGTATGGTTTTGACACCGATGTTAATTATCTGGGCAAGGGAAATAGTTTGCCAGATGGAAAGCCAAGGGGCTGTGTAAGTGCACCAGATGCACAGGTGGATACTTCCTTCACTAGGGAAGAAGGAGGATATACTTATGTATACGATGACCATCCTAAAACGTATCCCAGTGTGTTGGAGCTGTTAAATGAGATGTCTCTTGGAGAGGAAGGAGACACCTGAGCAAAGCCTGGAAGACAAAGGCTGTAAGCAATAACTGAATTAAAAAGGTTGCAGTGTGCAAATGCATAAGTGCTGGAATGTAAGAGACAATGCTGTAACATTAAACAAACTTACTGTTTGAAAATGTATGATAAACTATGTAACTAAACTATGTGACTATTGTAAAATTAAACTGGACTGAAATGTAACAATTTCTAGAAAACTGCAAATGTTATGCAATGTGTAAGAAAAACTTGAAATCTGTAACAAGTCTGTAAGCGAATGTGAATTGAAAAATATGTGCGCTTGTATTGCAAAGGTACGGTACTGTGTGTTAAGAACAAGTCTGGGAAACAAGCCAGCAAAAAGATAAGGCAAGTACTCAGTCTGGGCAGAGAGCCAACTGAGTAGATATGGTCAGTCTGGGCAGAGTGCTAACTGATAACAATGTGCTTGCAGGTTAATTGGCAAGTGGAGAAAAATGTGGGTGTGTCCAGGAAGAATGGAAGTAACTGAACTGTAAAAGTAACTGAACTGTAATGTATATATGGAAAGCTATGTAATCAATATATTGATGAAGAAATAATCAATATGTATAAGCAATGTTGCAATGGATGGAGGTCAGCACCGCTATAACCTGAGGAGGGGTGTCACTATTATGTGTAAAACAGACAGCTTATAGCATGTGCTGCAAAACAGAAAGTAGATCTAAAAGGCTTAGATGATCTACCTGACAGCAGGTGGCTGGCTGCCAGAAGTCTTACATCAGCCAGCAGAGTCAGCATGACACAGCAAGTTGCTGATTGGCTGTCCCATGTATAAATGTACAGAGCAACAGTGGTGATTGTGGGTTAAAGGAGTTGGAGTGCAGCGGAGCATATTGTCAGTCAGGAGAGTGAGTGGTATTGTAAATAAATGTATATGGTGGTTTTACAGCTACTGTGTACAGCCTTCATTCTTGCGTCGCTAAGCATCACCCTCTGGGTCTCTAGGCGCATTGACATTATAGCCTATGAGATTCATTAGAATGAATGGGCCCATAGGATTAGGGTTAGCGTTAGAGTTCAGGACACACTTATGTTCGGGTAAAAATTGGGGTTTGGTTAAGGGTTGGGTAAAATGAATTTTTCATATCACACTGAAGGGTATACTCTTGATGGGGAAAAATTTTGGATCTTTTTCCATTCTCCATTATAGCCTATGAGATTCATTAGAATGATTGGGCCCATAGGATTAGGGTTAGGGTTAGAGTTCAGGACACACTTATGTTCGGGTTAAAATTGGGGTTTGGTTAAGGGTTGGTAAAATGAATTTTTCGTATCACACTAAAGGGTATACTCTTGATGGGGAAAAATTTTGAATGTTTTTCCATTCTCCATTATAGCCTATGAGATTCATTAGAATGAATGGGCCCATAGGATTAGGATTAGAGTTCAGGACGCACTTATGTTCGGGTTAAAATAGGGGTATGGTTAAGGGTTGGGTAAAATGAATTTTTCATATCACACTACAGGGTATACTCTTGATGGGGAAAAATTTTGGATGATTTTCCATTGTCCATAATAGCCTATGAGATTCATTAGCGTGAATGGGCCCGTAGGGTAAGTGTTAGGGTTAGGGTTAGAGTTCAGGACACACATATGTTTGGTTTAAAATTGGGGTCTGGTTTAGGGTTGGGTAAGATGAATTACTCATATCACACTGAAGGGTATACTCTTGATGGGGAAGAATTTTGGATGTTTTTCCATTCTCCATTGTAGCCTATGAGATTCATTAAAGTGAATGGGCCCGTAGGATTAGGTTTAGGGTTAGAGTTCAGGACACAGTTATGTTCGGGTTAAAATTGAGGTTTGGTTAAGGGTTGGGTAAAATGAATTTTTCATATCACACTACAGGGTATACTCTTGATGGGGAAAAATTTTGGATGTTTTTCCATTCTCCATTACAGCCTATGAGATTCATTAGAATGAATGGGCCCATAGGATTAGGGTTAGAGTTCAGGACACACTTATTTTCGGGTTAAAATTGAGGTTTGGTTAAGGGTTGTGTAAAATGAATTTTTCATATCACACTGAAGGGTATACTCTTGATGGGGAAAAATTTTGGATGTTTATCTATTCTCCATTATAGCCTATGAGATACATTAGAATGAATGGGCCCATAGGATTAGGATTAGGGTTAGAGTTCAGGACGCACTTATGTTCGGGTTAATATAGGGGTATGGTTAAGGGTTGGGTAAAATGAATTTTTCATATCACACTGAAGGGTATACTCTTGATGGGGAAAAAATTTGGATGTTTTTCCATTGTTGATAATAGCCTATGAGATTCATTAGAATGAATGGGCCCATAGGGTAAGTGTTAGGGTTAGGGTTAGAGTTCAGGACACACATATGTTTGGTTTAAAATTGGGGTCTGGTTTAGGGTTGGGTAAGATGAATTTCTCATATCACACTGAAGGGTATACTCTTGATGGGGAAGAATTTTGGATGTTTTTCCATTCTCCATTGTAGCCTATGAGATGCAGTAAAGTGAATGGGTCCATAGGATTAGGGTTAGGGTTAGAGTTCAGGACACACTTATGTTCGGGTTTAATTGGGGTTTGGATAAGGGTTGGGTGAAATGAATTTTTCATATCACACTAAAGCTTATACTCTTGATGGGGAAAAATTCTGGATGTTTTTCCATTCTCCATTATAGCCTATGAGATTCATTAGAATGAATGGGCCCATAGGATTAGGGTTAGGGATAGAGTTCAGGACACACTTATGTTCGGGTTCAAATTGGGGTTTGGATAAGGGTTGGGTAAAATGAATTTTTCATATCACACTACAGGGTATACTCTTGATGGGGAAAAATTTTGGATGTTTTTCCATTCTCCATTATAGCCTATGAGATGCATTAGAGTGAATGGGCCCGTAGGGAAGTGTTAGGGTTAGGGTTAGAGTTCAGGACACACATATGTTCGGTTTAAAATTGGGGTCTGGTTTAGGGTTGGGTAATATGAATTTCTCATATCGCACTGAAGGGTATACTCTTGATGGGGAAGAATTTTGGATGTTTTTCCATTCTCCATTGTAGCCTATGAGATTCATTAAAGTGAATGGGCCCGTAGGATTAGGTTTAGGGTTATAGTTCAGGACACAGTTATGTTCGGGTTAAAATTGGGGTTTGGTTAAGGGTTGGGTAAAATGAATTTTTCATATCACACTACAGGGTCTACTCTTGATGGGGAAGAATTTTGGATGTTTTTCCATTCTCCATTGTAGCCTATGAGATTCATTAAAGTGAATGGGCCTGTAGGATTAGGTTCAGGGTTAGAGTTCAGGACACAGTTATGTTCGGGTTAAAATTGAGGTTTGGTTAAGGGTTGGGTAAAATCAATTTTTCATATCACACTACAGGGTATACTCTTCTGTGTGACCAAACTTTTATTTTGCAATATATTGAAGTACATTCACCTATTTAGATTCAAATATACTTCTCCAATACATTACATATTTCCTCCCCCCCCCCACTCCTATTCATGACCTCCGCCGGTACTTAAAACAGATTAAAAGCATATTAGAGGTATATTCACAATTATAGAATCTTAGTGAAGAAATAAGAGAGAAATATATATCATTCACTAACCTTTTCACTAATAATCACTTAGCACTTATTAAACACATCGCACATAATTATTAATTCAGTTCCAGGGCTTCCTCTATCTTAGTCTTATCTTAACCCTCATATATATATATATTTACTACGTAGCTATGTTCTACTAATACTTTTATTACAATAGCACAGTACCTCTTTATCATTAAAAGTTCAATTAATGTTGTCATGCACTACTAAATATCTTTTCACCATTATAAAATGTTTACACAAAGAGTTATCTTTCCCTAACCCTTTCTCTATAATTCCCTTAGTGCTTATTAAACACAAAACCCAAAGTTATAAAACCAACTCCGGAATTCCAACTGTCTTGATTTTATCTTAACTCATATATACATAATTACCATGTAACTATATTCTACTAATTCAATAATCACAATTCTTCTTTATCATTTAAAGTTCAGTTAATGTTGTCATAAACCACTAAGTGGCTCTTCACCCTCCATTGTATTTCCACGTAACTTTGGAATTTACTCCAGTCTTCTTTAAACTTCTCCAAATTGTTGTCTTTTAAGATTCTAGTAAGTTTGTCCATTTCACTCCAGTTAAGAACCTTTAAGACCCAGTCCCATTTTTCAGGTATTCTGTCTTGCTTCCACATTTGCGCATACAATGTTCTCGCAGCTGAAAGCAAATACCACAACAATGTTCTGTCTTGCTTCGGAAAGCTTTCCATTTGTAATCCCACCAGAAAGACATCTGGTGCTCTCTTAATATTATAACCCAAGATTTTCGAGATCTCCTGTTGAATCATTGACCAAAATTGTTTCGCCTTTTCACAAGTCCACCACATGTGGTAAAAAGAACCTTCATGTTTTTTACATTTCCAACACCTATCTGAGGCTTGATTACTCATTTTTGTTAACTTTTTAGGTGTCATGTACCATCTGTACAGCATTTTGAAACAGTTCTTTTTTATGTTATAACACGTTGATATTTTCATTGAATTCCTCCATAGGTGTTCCCACGTCTCCATTTGTATTTCTTTATTAAAATTAATCGCCCATTTAATCATTTGAGGCTTCACCACCTCTTCTTCTGTAGACCATTTCAATAACAGTTTGTACATCCTTGAAATCAATTTTTCATTCTCGCCCAGCAGCATTTTCTCCATTTCTGTTTTCTCTCGTCTTATACCTGTACTTTTAATGTCTTTCTCTATCAAGCTTTTAATCTGTAACAGCTGAAACCAATCAAATTTGTCCTGCAATTCTTCAACCGATTTCATTTCAACTTTGCCCCCCTTGAACTTTAGTCGTTGTTCATATGATGCCCATTTCCCTTCCTTTACACTTTGCGGCATACTTATTACTTCGGTTGGCACAATCCAGAGTGGTTTCCTCTCATCTCCATATTTACTATATTTTTTCCAAGTATTCAGCAAACTCCTCCTTATATAGTGATGTGAAAAAAACCATCCATCTTCTCTTTCCCGTAGTACATATACGCATGCCAACCAAATACATTTCCATGTCCTTCTAGCGCCAATAATTTTTTGTTGATCAAAGTCATCCATTCCTTAATCCATACCAAACAGACTGCATCATGGTATAGCATTAAATCAGGTAGCTGGAAGCCGCCTCTTTCTTTCGCATCTGTTAAGATTTTCATTTTAATTCTTGGTTTCTTGCCCGCCCAAATAAACTCTGAAATTTTTCTTTGCCACAGATTAAATTGTTTCTTATCTTTCACTATTGGGATAGTTTGAAATAAAAACATCATCCTTGGTAGAACATTCATTTTAATTGCAGATATCCTCCCCAGCATGGATATGTTTAGTTATTCCATTTTAACATATCACCTTCTATTTTATCCCAGAGCTTGTCATAATTATTCTTATATAAGTCAATGTTTTTCATCGTAATCTCCACACCTAAATATTTTACCTTGGAGGCAACTTCACATCCAGTGGCATTTTGTAATTCTTTCTGTTTGTTTAGTGTCAGATTCTTAGTAAGGATTTTCGATTTTTCTTTATTGATATAAAAACCAGCTAACTCACCATACTCTTTAATTTTCTTTAACAACAAAGGCATCACTTGTACTGGGTTCTCATTGACGAACATCACATCGTCTGCAAAGGCCTGTATTTATAGGAAAAACCTTTCAACTTCAAACCCTCTATTTCACTATCTTCATCGATTTGAGTCAACAAGACCTCTAGGGTCATTATAAACAGCAATGGAGATAGAGGGCAACCTTGTCTAGTGCCTTTGCTAATCTTCAGTTGTTCAGTTAAGTCGGCATTCACACAAAGTTTTGCCTGTTGTTCTGTATATATTGCTTTAATCATCCTTATAAAATCATCTCCTAGATTCATTTTCTCCATAACTGCAAACATGAAGTCCCCATTAAGATTGTCAAAAACTTTTTCTGCATCCGCAAAGAATAAGGCCACCTCCTTTTCTGGGTGTTTTTCATAATATTCAACAATGTCTATTACATTTCTGATGTTGTCCCTTATTTGCCTCCTGGGGAGAAAACCTGCTTGTTCTTCCTGAATAGAAATGTTTAAATGCTGTTTGAGTCTTTCCGCTAAAATTCTAGCAAATATTTTGTAATCATTATTCAGTAGTGAAATCGGTCTATAATTTTTAACATTTGTGGAGTCTCTTTCTTCTTTCGGTATTAATGAAATAACCGCTTCTTTCCAAGAATCTGGTACCTTCCCATCTTCTCTAATACAATTCATCAACTTTTGCATTTTGGGTACTAGTACATCTGCCAAGACTTTGTAAAATTTTGCTGAGAAGCCGTCTGGACCTGGAGCCTTGCCTAATTTCATTGAACCAATCGCTGCTTCAATTTCAACCTTCTCAATTGGCTTATTCAAGATTTTTTCGATATTATCATTCAAGGGCTTTACTTTTACTCTTTGCAGATAGGCATCAATTTTTCTTTTTTTATCTGTTGTCCTTTATATAATTTGGCATAGAATTTAAAAAACTCCTTTTTGATTCCAGCTTGATCTACAATTTCTTTCCCTTCCACACAAATTTTATTCACAAACTTTTTCTCCCTTTTTTTCTTAAGTTGCCAAGCCAGATATTTCCCTGGTTTATTAGCACCTTCAAATGATTTTTGCTGCGACCTTTTTAACATCCATTCCACCTCCTTGTTCAATAAATGTTTCAGCTGATTCTGCAAAATTGTGATTTCTCGCATTATTTTCTTTTTCCCCGGTCGTTTTTTTAGATCTTTTTCTTTTTTGCTTATTTCTGCTTGTAAATCTTTCAGTTGCTTTTCTTTAGCTCTTTTGTCTTTGTTGTTCAATGTGATTAGTAATCCTCTCATCACTGCTTTATACGCATCCCAAACGGTCTGTGTTTTAACCTCTTGGTCTTCATTTGCTTGGAAGAAAGCTTTAGTTTCTTTTTCCAGAGACTTCACTACTTCCACTTTATGCAACAAATCCTCATTTATTCTCCATCTTCTGCTCTTTCTCGTAACCTTCGCTGACCACATTAATGGATTGTGGTCTGCACCTATTTTCGGAAGAATTTCCATCTTATTTGTAATAAGTCCCAGGTCCTTCGTGGACCATAACATATCAATTCTTGAGAAGGAGTTATGCCTTGCTGAGAAAAAGGTATAATCACGTACATTAGGATTAAACTTTCTCCAAATGTCTTCCAGACTTTCTTGCTCTATTAAGTCAAAGAAGGAGTTTGGTAGCTTCCCATCTTTCTTCTTTTTGTTTCCAGATCTATCCAGAGAGTTGTTAATGGTTCCATTGAAATCTCCCATTAACATAATCTGTTCATGAGTCACTTGGTTAAGTTGTTGCAAAATGTCTTTAAAAAAAACATCCTTCGCCCCGTTAGGGGCATATAAACCCAACAACAATGTTTTTTTTTCCATTTATCAACACCTCCACTGCAATGTATCTGCCATCATTGTCTTTAAAGACCAGTTTGGGTTCTAGTTCTTTTTTAATGTAAAAAACCACTCCCCTTTTTTTTCTTTAGCTAATGAAACAAATTGTTCTCCCAAAGCCTTATTCCATAAAAATTTATAATCCAATTGTTTAATATGCACTTCTTGTAGACAAATTATATTACATTTCTGCTTGTTAATCCAATGAAAAATTGCCCTTCTTTTTTGTGGTGAATTAAGTCCATTAACGTTCCAAGAAATTAATTTGTAATCCATAATGTTTTCTCAGTTATTCTGTACCTTCAAATTCTTTATTGTCCACCAAAAATTCATTCATTCCTTGGGTATCAACTATTGTTTTTCGCAGTCTTTTATATTCAAAGCTAAGACCTTCTGGTAGTATCCATCTGTACCTTATGTTCTTCTCCCTTAGCTTGTCCGTCAATTTCTTAAATTGTTTTCTGTCACTTATAACCTTTTTCGGCAGCTCCTTCATTATTCGTATTCTGCTTTCCTCCCTCACCATTGGGGTTTCAAATTGCTTGCTTAAGATCCTTCCCACCACGTCTCTGCTCTGTTAAATACAAATATCAGATTGGAGATTGAAGATTGAAGATACCAATTAAAAATCCACTATTTGCAATGGGCAGTCAGTAATGTCTGAAAAGAAGTTGGAACCAAGAGTTACAAGGTTAAGAGCTGCCTCACTGGGAGAGGGTAAAATGTCTAAACAAGTTCATGAACAACTGGAAGCTATGGAAGCAAGAATTTTGAAAGTAATGAGAGATTTAATAACTGGAAGTGAGAAAAAATTAACTATGGAAATAAACTCCAGCGCTGAAGAGATAAAGAAAGAATTTAAGAAGGAAATTGAGGATTTAAGGAAAGAGTCTCAAGCAACAGCTAAAAAGACTGATGAGATAGAAGTGAAAATTAAAGTACAGGGTATACTCTTGATGGGGAAAAATTTTGGATGTTTTTCCATTCTCCATTACAGCCTATGAGATTCATTAGAATGAATGGGCCCATAGGATTAGGGTTAGAGTTCAGGACACACTTATTTTCGGGTTAAAATTGGGGTTTGGTTAAGGGTTGGGTAAAATGAATTTTTCATATCACACTGAAGGGTATACTCTTGATGGGGAAAAATTTTGGATGTTTTTCCATTCTCCATTACAGACTATGAGATTCATTAGAATGAATGGGGCCATAGGATTAGGATTAGGGTTGGAGTTCAGGATGCACTTATGTTCGGGTTAAAATAGGGGTATGGTTAAGGGTTGGGTAAAATGAATTTTTCATATCACACTGAAGGGTATACTCTTGATGGGGAAGAATTTTGGATGTTTTTCCATTCTCCATTACAGACTATGAGATTCATTAGAATGAATGGGGCCATAGGATTAGGATTAGCGTTGGAGTTCAGGATGCACTTATGTTCGGGTTAAAATAGGGGTATGGTTAAGGGTTGGGTAAAATGAATTTTTCATATCACACTGAAGGGTATACTCTTGATGGGGAAGAATTTTGGATGTTTTTCCATTCTCCATTGTAGCCTATGAGATTCATTAGAATGAATGGGCCCGTAGGGTAAGCGTTAGGGTTAGGGTTAGAGTTCAGGACACACATATGTTCGGTTTAAAATTGGGGTCTGGTTTAGGGTTGGGTAAGATGAATTTCTCATATCACACTGAAGGGTATACTCTTGATGGGGAAGAATTTTGGATGTTTTTCTATTCTCCATTGTAGCCTATGAGATGCATTAAAGTGAATGGGCCCATAGGATTAGGGTTAGGGTTAGAGTTCAGGACACACTTATGTTCGGGTTAAAATTGGGGTTTGGTTAAGGGTTGGGTAAAATGAATTTTTCATATCACACTAAAGGGTATACTCTTGATGGGGAAAAATTTTGGATGTTTTTCCATTCTCCATTATAGCCTATGAGATTCATTAGAATGAATGGGCCCATATGGTAAGGGTTAGGGTTAGGGTTAGAGTTCAGGACACACTTATGTTTGGGTGAATATTGGGGTTGGGTTTAGGGTTGGATAAGATGTATTTTTAATATCACACTGAATGGTACACTCTTGATGGGGAAAAATTTTGGATGTTTTTCCATTCTCCATTATAGCCTATGAGATTCATTAGAATGAATGGGCCCATATGGTAAGGGTTAGGGTTAGGGTTAGAGTTCAGGACACACTTATGTTTGGGTGAATATTGGGGTTGGGTTTAGGGTTGGATAAGATGTATTTTTAATATCACACTGAATGGTACACTCTTGATGGGGAAACATTTTGGATGTTTTTCCATTCTCCATTATAGCCTATGAGATTCATTAGAATGAATGGGCCCATATGGTAAGGGTTAGTGTTAGGGTTAGAGTTCAGGACACACTTATGTTTGGGTGAATATTGGGGTTGCGTTTAGGGTTGGATAAGATGTATTTTTAATATCACACTGAATGGTACACTCTTGATGGGGAAAAATTTTGGATGTTTTTCCATTCTCCATTATAGCCTATGAGATTCATTAGAATGAATGGGCCCATATGGTAAGGGTTAGTGTTAGGGTTAGAGTTCAGGACACACTTATGTTTGGGTGAATATTGGGGTTGCGTTTAGGGTTGGATAAGATGTATTTTTAATATCACACTGAATGGTACACTCTTGATGGGGAAAAATTTTGGATGTTTTTCCATTCTCCATTATAGCCTATGAGATTCATTAGAATGAATGGGCCCATATGGTAAGGGTTAGGGTTAGGGTTAGAGTTCAGGACACACATATGTTTGGTTTAAAATTGGGGTCTCGTTTAGGGTTGGGTAAGATGTATTTTTAATATCACACTGAATGGTACACTATTGATGGAGAAAAAATTTGGATGTTTTTCCAGTCACCATTATAGCCTATGAGATTCATTAAAATGAATGGGCCCATATGGTAAGGGTTAGGGTTAGGGTTAGAGTTCAGGACACAGTTATGTTTGGGTGAATATTGGGGTTGGGTTTAGGGTTGGATAAGATGTATTTTTAATATCACACTGAATGGTACACTCTTGATGGGGAAAAATTTTAGATGTTTTTCCATTCTCCATTATAGCCTATGAGATTCATAAGAATGAATGGGCCCATATGGTAAGGCTTAGGGTTAGGGTTAGAGTTCAGGACACACTTATGTTTGGGTGAATATTGGGGTTGGGTTTAGGGTTGGATAAGATGTATTTTTAATATCACACTGAATGGTACACTCTTGATGGGGAAAAATTTTGGATGTTTTTCCATTATCCATTATAGCCTATGAGATTCATTAGAATGAATGGGCCCATATGGTAAGGGTTAGGGTTAGGGTTAGAGTTCAGGACACACTTATGTTTGGGTAATATAGGGGTTGGGTTTAGGGTTGGATAAGATGTATTTTTAATATCACACTGAATGGTACACTCTTGATGGGGAAAAATTTTGGATGTTTTTCCATTATCCATTATAGCCTATGAGATTCATTAGAATGAATGGGCCCATATGGTAAGGGTTAGGGTTAGGGTTAGAGTTCAGGACACACTTATGTTTGGGTGAATATTGGGGTTGGGTTTAGGGTTGGATAAGATGTATTTTTAATATCACACTGAATGGTACACTCTTGATGGGGAAAAATTTTGGATGTTTTTCCATTCTCCATTATAGCCTATGAGATTCATGAGAATGAATGGGCCCATATGGTAAGGGTTAGGGTTAGGGTTAGAGTTCAGGACACACTTATGTTTGGTTTAAAATTGGGGTCTCGTTTAGGGTTGGGTAAGATGTATTTTTAATATCACACTGAATGGTACACTATTGATGGAGAAAAAATTTGGATGTTTTTCCAGTCACCATTATAGCCTATGAGATTCATTAAAATGAATGGGCCCATATGGTAAGGGTTAGGGTTAGGGTTAGAGTTCAGGACACAGTTATGTTTGGGTGAATATTGGGGTTGGGTTTAGGGTTGGATAAGATGTATTTTTAATATCACACTGAATGGTACACTCTTGATGGGGAAAAATTTTAGATGTTTTTCCATTCTCCATTATAGCCTATGAGATTCATAAGAATGAATGGGCCCATATGGTAAGGCTTAGGGTTAGGGTTAGAGTTCAGGACAGACTTATGTTTGGGTGAATATTGGGGTTGCGTTTAGGGTTGGATAAGATGTATTTTTAATATCACACTGAATGGTACACTCTTGATGGGGAAAAATTTTGGATGTTTTTCCATTCTCCATTATAGCCTATGAGATTCATTAGAATGAATGGGCCCATATGGTAAGGGTTAGGGTTAGGGTTAGAGTTCAGGACACACTTATGTTTGGGTGAATATTGGGGTTGGGTTTAGGGTTGGATAAGATGTATTTTTAATATCACACTGAATGGTACACTCTTGATGGGGAAAAATTTTGGATGTTTTTCCATTATCCATTATAGCCTATGAGATTCATTAGAATGAATGGGCCCATATGGTAAGGGTTAGGGTTAGGGTTAGAGTTCAGGACACACTTATGTTTGGGTGAATATTGGGGTTGGGTTTAGGGTTGGATAAGATGTATTTTTAATATCACACTGAATGGTACACTCTTGATGGGGAAAAATTTTGGATGTTTTTCCATTCTCCATTATAGCCTATGAGATTCATGAGAATGAATGGGCCCATATGGTAAGGGTTAGGGTTAGGGTTAGAGTTCAGGACACACTTATGTTTGGTTTAAAATTGGGGTCTCGTTTAGGGTTGGGTAAGATGTATTTTTAATATCACACTGAATGGTACACTATTGATGGAGAAAAAATTTGGATGTTTTTCCAGTCACCATTATAGCCTATGAGATTCATTAGAATGAATGGGCCCATATGGTAAGGGTTAGGGTTAGGGTTAGAGTTCAGGACACACTTATGTTTGGGTGAATATTGGGGTTGGGTTTAGGGTTGGATAAGATGTATTTTTAATATCACACTGAATGGTACACTCTTGATGGGGAAAAATTTTGGATGTTTTTCCATTCTCCATTATAGCCTATGAGATTCATTAGAATGAATGGGCCCATATGGTAAGGGTTAGGGTTAGGGTTAGAGTTCAGGACACACTTATGTTTGGGTGAATATTGGGGTTGGGTTTAGGGTTGGATAAGATGTATTTTTAATATCACACTGAATGGTACAGTCTTGATGGGGAAAAATTTTGGATGTTTTTCCATTCTCCATTATAGCCTATGAGATTCATGAGAATGAATGGGCCCATATGGTAAGGGTTAGGGTTAGGGTTAGAGTTCAGGACACACTTATGTTTGGTTTAAAATTGGGGTCTCGTTTAGGGTTGGGTAAGATGTATTTTTAATATCACACTGAATGGTACACTATTGATGGAGAAAAAATTTGGATGTTTTTCCAGTCACCATTATAGCCTATGAGATTCATTAGAATGAATGGGCCCATATGGTAAGGGTTAGGGTTAGGGTTAGAGTTCAGGACACAGTTATGTTTGGGTGAATATTGGGGTTGGGTTTAGGGTTGGATAAGATGTATTTTTAATATCACACTGAATGGTACACTCTTGATGGGGAAAAATTTTAGATGTTTTTCCATTCTCCATTATAGCCTATGAGATTCATAAGAATGAATGGGCCCATATGGTAAGGCTTAGGGTTAGGGTTAGAGTTCAGGACACACTTATGTTTGGGTGAATATTGGGGTTGGGTTTAGGGTTGGATAAGATGTATTTTTAATATCACACTGAATGGTACACTCTTGATGGGGAAAAATTTTGGATGTTTTTCCATTCTCCATTATAGCCTATGAGATTCATTAGAATGAATGGGCCCATATGGTAAGGGTTAGGGTTAGGGTTAGAGTTCAGGACACACTTATGTTTGGGTGAATATTGGGGTTGGGTTTAGGGTTGGATAAGATGTATTTTTAATATCACACTGAATGGTACACTCTTGATGGGGAAAAATTTTGGATGTTTTTCCATTCTCCATTATAGCCTATGAGATTCATTAGAATGAATGGGCCCATATGGTAAGGGTTAGGGTTAGGGTTAGAGTTCAGGACACACTTATGTTTGGGTAATATTGGGGTTGGGTTTAGTGTTGGATAAGATGTATTTTTAATATCACACTGAATGGTACACGCTTGATGGGGAAAAATTTTGGATGTTTTTCCATTCTCCATTATAGCCTATGAGATTCATTAGAATGAATGGGCCCATATGGTAAGGGTTAGGGTTAGGGTTAGAGTTCAGGACACACATATGTTTGGTTTAAAATTGGGGTCTCGTTTAGGGTTGGGTAAGATGTATTTTTAATATCACACTGAATGGTACACTATTGATGGAGAAAAAATTTGGATGTTTTTCCAGTCTCCATTATAGCCTATGAGATTCATTAGAATGATTGGGCCCATATGGTAAGGGTTAGGGTTAGAGTTCAGGACACACATATGTTCGTTTTAAAATTGGGGTCTGGTTTAGGGTTGGGTAAGATGTATTTTTAATATCACACTGAATGGTACACTATTGATGGAGAAAAATTTTGGATGTTTTTCCATTCTCCATTATAGCCTATGAGATTCATTAGAATGAATGAGCCCATATGGTAAGGGTTAGGGTTAGGGTTAGAGTTCAGGACACACTTATGTTTGGGTGAATATTGGGGTTGGGTTTAGGGTTGGATAAGATGTATTTTTAATATCACACTGAATGGTACACTCTTGATGGGGAAAAATTTTGGATGTTTTTCCATTCTCCATTATAGCCTATGAGATTCATTAGAATGAATGGGCCCATATGGTAAGGGTTAGGGTTAGGGTTAGAGTTCAGGACACACATATGTTTGGTTTAAAATTGGGGTCTCGTTTAGGGTTGGGTAAGATGTATTTTTAATATCACACTGAATGGTACACTATTGATGGAGAAAAAAATTGGATGTTTTTCCATTCTCCATTATAGCCTATGAGATTCATTAGAATGATTGGGCCCATATGGTAAGGGTTAGGGTTAGGGTTAGAGTTCAGGACACACATATGTTCGTTTTAAAATTGGGGTCTGGTTTAGGGTTGGGTAAGATGTATTTTTAATATCACACTGAATGGTACACTATTGATGGAGAAAAGTTTTGGATGTTTTTCCATTCTCCATTATAGCCTATGAGATTCATTAGAATGAATGAGCCCATATGGTAAGGGTTAGGGTTAGGGTTAGAGTTCAGGACACACTTATGTTTGGGTGAATATTGGGGTTGGGTTTAGGGTTGGATAAGATGTATTTTTAATATCACACTGAATGGTACACTCTTGATGGGGAAAAATTTTAGATGTTTTTCCATTCTCCATTATAGCCTATGAGATTCATAAGAATGAATGGGCCTATATGGCGAGGCTTCGGGTTAGGGTTAGAGTTCAGGACACACTTATGTTTGGGTGAATATTGGGGTTGGGTTTAGGGTTGGATAAGATGTATTTTTAATATCACACTGAATGGTACAGTCTTGATGGGGAAAAATGTTGGATGTTTTTCCATTCTCCATTATAGCCTATGAGATTCATGAGAATGAATGGGCCCATATGGTAAGGGTTAGGGTTAGGGTTAGAGTTCAGGACACACTTATGTTTGGTTTAAAATTGGGGTCTCGTTTAGGGTTGGGTAAGATGTATTTTTAATATCACACTGAATGGTACACTATTGATGGAGAAAAAATTTGGATGTTTTTCCAGTCACCATTATAGCCTATGAGATTCATTAAAATGAATGGGCCCATATGGTAAGGGTTAGGGTTAGGGTTAGAGTTCAGGACACAGTTATGTTTGGGTGAATATTGGGGTTGGGTTTAGGGTTGGATAAGATGTATTTTTAATATCACACTGAATGGTACACTCTTGATGGGGAAAAATTTTAGATGTTTTTCCATTCTCCATTATAGCCTATGAGATTCATAAGAATGAATGGGCCCATATGGTAAGGCTTAGGGTTACGGTTAGAGTTCAGGACACACTTATGTTTGGGTGAATATTGGGGTTGGGTTTAGGGTTGGATAAGATGTATTTTTAATATCACACTGAATGGTACACTCTTGATGGGGAAAAATTTTGGATGTTTTTCCATTCTCCATTATAGCCTATGAGATTCATTAGAATGAATGGGCCCATATGGTTAGGGTTAGGGTTAGAGTTCAGGACACACTTATGTTTGGGTAATATTGGGGTTGGGTTTAGGGTTGGATAAGATGTATTTTTAATATCACACTGAATGGTACACTCTTGATGGGGAAAAATTTTGGATGTTTTTCCATTCTCCATTATAGCCTATGAGATTCATTAGAATGAATGGGCCCATATGGTAAGGGTTAGGGTTAGGGTTAGAGTTCAGGACACACTTATGTTTGGGTAATATTGGGGTTGGGTTTAGGGTTGGATAAGATGTATTTTTAATATCACACTGAATGGTACACTCTTGATGGGGAAAAATTTTGGATGTTTTTCCATTATCCATTATAGCCTATGAGATTCATTAGAATGAATGGGCCCATATGGTAAGGGTTAGGGTTAGGGTTAGAGTTCAGGACACACTTATGTTTGGGTGAATATTGGGGTTGGGTTTAGGGTTGGATAAGATGTATTTTTAATATCACACTGAATGGTACACTCTTGATGGGGAAAAATTTTGGATGTTTTTCCATTCTCCATTATAGCCTATGAGATTCATTAGAATGAATGGGCCCATATGGTAAGGGTTAGGGTTAGGGTTAGAGTTCAGGACACACTTATGTTTGGGTGAATATTGGGGTTGGGTTTAGGGTTGGATAAGATGTATTTTTAATATCACACTGAATGGTACACTCTTGATGGGGAAAAATTTTGGATGTTTTTCCATTCTCCATTATAGCCTATGAGATTCATTAGAATGAATGGGCCCATATGGTAAGGGTTAGGGTTAGGGTTAGAGTTCAGGACACACTTATGTTTGGGTGAATATTGGGGTTGGGTTTAGGGTTGGATAAGATGTATTTTTAATATCACACTGAATGGTACAGTCTTGATGGGGAAAAATTTTGGATGTTTTTCCATTCTCCATTATAGCCTATGAGATTCATGAGAATGAATGGGCCCATATGGTAAGGGTTAGGGTTAGGGTTAGAGTTCAGGACACACTTATGTTTGGTTTAAAATTGGGGTCTCGTTTAGGGTTGGGTAAGATGTATTTTTAATATCACACTGAATGGTACACTATTGATGGAGAAAAAATTTGGATGTTTTTCCAGTCACCATTATAGCCTATGAGATTCATTAGAATGAATGGGCCCATATGGTAAGGGTTAGGGTTAGGGTTAGAGTTCAGGACACAGTTATGTTTGGGTGAATATTGGGGTTGGGTTTAGGGTTGGATAAGATGTATTTTTAATATCACACTGAATGGTACACTCTTGATGGGGAAAAATTTTAGATGTTTTTCCATTCTCCATTATAGCCTATGAGATTCATAAGAATGAATGGGCCCATATGGTAAGGCTTAGGGTTAGGGTTAGAGTTCAGGACACACTTATGTTTGGGTGAATATTGGGGTTGGGTTTAGGGTTGGATAAGATGTATTTTTAATATCACACTGAATGGTACACTCTTGATGGGGAAAAATTTTGGATGTTTTTCCATTCTCCATTATAGCCTATGAGATTCATTAGAATGAATGGGCCCATATGGTAAGGGTTAGGGTTAGGGTTAGAGTTCAGGACACACTTATGTTTGGGTGAATATTGGGGTTGGGTTTAGGGTTGGATAAGATGTATTTTTAATATCACACTGAATGGTACACTCTTGATGGGGAAAAATTTTGGATGTTTTTCCATTCTCCATTATAGCCTATGAGATTCATTAGAATGAATGGGCCCATATGGTAAGGGTTAGGGTTAGGGTTAGAGTTCAGGACACACTTATGTTTGGGTAATATTGGGGTTGGGTTTAGTGTTGGATAAGATGTATTTTTAATATCACACTGAATGGTACACGCTTGATGGGGAAAAATTTTGGATGTTTTTCCATTCTCCATTATAGCCTATGAGATTCATTAGAATGAATGGGACCATATGGTAAGGGTTAGGGTTAGGGTTAGAGTTCAGGACACACATATGTTTGGTTTAAAATTGGGGTCTCGTTTAGGGTTGGGTAAGATGTATTTTTAATATCACACTGAATGGTACACTATTGATGGAGAAAAAATTTGGATGTTTTTCCAGTCTCCATTATAGCCTATGAGATTCATTAGAATGATTGGGCCCATATGGTAAGGGTTAGAGTTCAGGACACACATATGTTCGTTTTAAAATTGGGGTCTGGTTTAGGGTTGGGTAAGATGTATTTTTAATATCACACTGAATGGTACACTATTGATGGAGAAAAATTTTGGATGTTTTTCCATTCTCCATTATAGCCTATGAGATTCATTAGAATGAATGAGCCCATATGGTAAGGGTTAGGGTTAGGGTTAGAGTTCAGGACACACATATGTTTGGTTTAAAATTGGGGTCTCGTTTAGGGTTGGGTAAGATGTATTTTTAATATCACACTGAATGGTACACTCTTGATGGGGAAAAATTTTGGATGTTTTTCCATTCTCCATTATAGCCTATGAGATTCATAAGAATGAATGGGCCCATATGGTAAGGGTTAGGGTTAGGGTTAGAGTTCAGGACACACATATGTTTGGTTTAAAATTGGGGTCTCGTTTAGGGTTGGGTAAGATGTATTTTTAATATCACACTGAATGGTACACTATTGATGGAGAAAAAAATTGGATGTTTTTCCATTCTCCATTATAGCCTATGAGATTCATTAGAATGATTGGGCCCATATGGTAAGGGTTAGGGTTAGGGTTAGAGTTCAGGACACACATATGTTCGTTTTAAAATTGGGGTCTGGTTTAGGGTTGGGTAAGATGTATTTTTAATATCACACTGAATGGTACACTATTGATGGAGAAAAGTTTTGGATGTTTTTCCATTCTCCATTATAGCCTATGAGATTCATTAGAATGAATGAGCCCATATGGTAAGGGTTAGGGTTAGGGTTAGAGTTCAGGACACACTTATGTTTGGGTGAATATTGGGGTTGGGTTTAGGGTTGGATAAGATGTATTTTTAATATCACACTGAATGGTACACTCTTGATGGGGAAAAATTTTAGATGTTTTTCCATTCTCCATTATAGCCTATGAGATTCATAAGAATGAATGGGCCTATATGGCAAGGCTTCGGGTTAGGGTTAGAGTTCAGGACACACTTATGTTTGGGTGAATATTGGGGTTGGGTTTAGGGTTGGATAAGATGTATTTTTAATATCACACTGAATGGTACACTCTTGATGGGGAAAAATTTTGGATGTTTTTCCATTCTCCATTATAGCCTATGAGATTCATTAGAATGAATGGGCCCATATGGTAAGGGTTAGGGTTAGGGTTAGAGTTCAGGACACACATATGTTTGGTTTAAAATTGGGGTCTCGTTTAGGGTTGGGTAAGATGTATTTTTAATATCACACTGAATGGTACACTATTGATGGAGAAAAAATTTGGATGTTTTTCCAGTCTCCATTATAGCCTATGAGATTCATTAGAATGATTGGGCCCATATGGTAAGGGTTAGGGTTAGAGTTCAGGACACACATATGTTCGTTTTAAAATTGGGGTCTGGTTTAGGGTTGGGTAAGATGTATTTTTAATATCACACTGAATGGTACACTATTGATGGAGAAAAATTTTGGATGTTTTTCCATTCTCCATTATAGCCTATGAGATTCATTAGAATGAATGAGCCCATATGGTAAGGGTTAGGGTTAGGGTTAGAGTTCAGGACACAGTTATGTTTGGGTGAATATTGGGGTTGGGTTTAGGGTTGGATAAGATGTATTTTTAATATCACACTGAATGGTACACTCTTGATGGGGGAAAATTTTAGATGTTTTTCCATTCTCCATTATAGCCTATGAGATTCATAAGAATGAATGGGCCCATATGGTAAGGCTTAGGGTTAGGGTTAGAGTTCAGGACACACTTATGTTTGGGTGAATATTGGGGTTGGGTTTAGGGTTGGATAAGATGTATTTTTAATATCACACTGAATGGTACACTCTTGATGGGGGAAAATTTTGGATGTTTTTCCATTCTCCATTATAGCCTATGAGATTCATAAGAATGAATGGGCCCATATGGTAAGGGTTAGGGTTAGGGTTAGAGTTCAGGACACACTTATGTTTGGGTGAATATTGTGGTTGGGTTTAGGGTTGGATAAGATGTATTTTTAATATCACACTGAATGGTACACTCTTGATGGGGAAAAATTTTGGATGTTTTTCCATTCTCCATTATAGCCTATGAGATTCATTAGAATGAATGGGCCCATATGGTAAGGGTTAGGGTTAGGGTTAGAGTTCAGGACACACTTATGTTTGGGTGAATATTGGGGTTGGGTTTAGGGTTGGATAAGATGTATTTTTAATATCACACTGAATGGTACACTCTTGATGGGGAAAAATTTTGGATGTTTTTCCATTCTCCATTATAGCCTATGAGATTCATTAGAATGAATGGGCCCATATGGTAAGGGTTAGGGTTAGAGTTCAGGACACCCTTATGTTTGGGTAATATTGGGGTTGGGTTTAGGGTTGGATAAGATGTATTTTTAATATCACACTGAATGGTACACTCTTGATGGGGAAAAATTTTGGATGTTTTTCCATTCTCCATTATAGCCTATGAGATTCATTAGAATGAATGGGCCCATATGGTAAGGGTTAGGGTTAGGGTTAGACTTCAGGACACACTTATGTTTGGGTGAATATTGGGGTTGGGTTTAGGGTTGGATAAGATGTATTTTTAATATCACACTCAATGGTACACTCTTGATGGGGAAAAATTTTGGATGTTTTTCCATTCTCCATTATAGCCTATGAGATTCATTAGAATGAATGGGCCCATATGGTAAGGGTTAGGGTTAGGGTTAGAGTTCAGGACACACTTATGTTTGGGTGAATATTGGGGTTGGGTTTAGGGTTGGATAAGATGTATTTTTAATATCACACTGAATGGTACACTCTTGATGGGGAAAAATTTTGGATGTTTTTCCATTCACCATTATAGCCTATGAGATTCATTAGAATGAATGGGCCCATATGGTAAGGGTTATGGTTAGGGTTAGAGTTCAGGACACACATATGTTTGGTTTAAAATTGGGGTCTTGTTTAGGGTTGGATAAGATGTATTTTTAATATCACACTGAATGGTACACTATTGATGGAGAAAAAATTTGGATGTTTTTCCAGTCTCCATTATAGCCTATGAGATTCATTAGAATGATTGGGCCCATATGGTAAGGGTTAGGGTTAGGGTTAGAGTTCAGGACACACATATGTTCGTTTTAAAATTGGGGTCTGGTTTAGGGTTGGGTAAGATGTATTTTTAATATCACACTGAATGGTACACTATTGATGGAGAAAAATTTTGGATGTTTTTCCATTCTCCATTATAGCCTATGAGATTCATTAGAATGAATGAGCCCATATGGTAAGGGTTAGGGTTAGGGTTAGAGTTCAGGACACACTTATGTTTGGGTGAATATTGGGGTTGGGTTTAGGGTTGGATAAGATGTATTTTTAATATCACACTGAATGGTACACTCTTGATGGGGAAAAATTTTGGATGTTTTTCCATTCTCCATTATAGCCTATGAGATTCATTAGAATGAATGGGCCCATATGGTAAGGGTTAGGGTTAGGGTTAGAGTTCAGGACACACTTATGTTTGGGTGAATATTGGGGTTGGGTTTAGGGTTGGATAAGATGTATTTTTAATATCACACTGAATGGTACACTCTTGATGGGGAAAAATTTTGGATGTTTTTCCATTCTCCATTATAGCCTATGAGATTCATTAGAATGAATGGGCCCATATGGTAAGGGTTAGGGTTAGGGTTAGAGTTCAGGACACACTTATGTTTGGGTGAATATTGGGGTTGGGTTTAGGGTTGGATAAGATGTATTTTTAATATCACACTGAATGGTACACTCTTGTTGGGGAAAAATTTTGGATGTTTTTCCATTATCCATTATAGCCTATGAGATTCATTAGAATGAATGGGCCCATATGGTAAGGGTTAGGGTTAGGGTTAGAGTTCAGGACACACTTATGTTTGGGTGAATATTGGGGTTGGGTTTAGGGTTGGATAAGATGTATTTTTAATATCACACTGAATGGTACACTCTTGATGGGGAAAAATTTTGGATGTTTTTCCATTCTCCATTATAGCCTATGAGATTCATGAGAATGAATGGGCCCATATGGTAAGGGTTAGGGTTAGGGTTAGAGTTCAGGACACACTTATGTTTGGTTTAAACTGGGGTCTCGTTTAGGGTTGGGTAAGATGTATTTTTAATATCACACTGAATGGTACACTATTGATGGAGAAAAAATTTGGATGTTTTTCCAGTCACCATTATAGCCTATGAGATTCATTAAAATGAATGGGCCCATATGGTAAGGGTTAGGGTTAGGGTTAGAGTTCAGGACACAGTTATGTTTGGGTGAATATTGGGGTTGGGTTTAGGGTTGGATAAGATGTATTTTTAATATCACACTGAATGGTACACTCTTGATGGGGAAAAATTTTAGATGTTTTTCCATTCTCCATTATAGCCTATGAGATTCATAAGAATGAATGGGCCCATATGGTAAGGCTTAGGGTTAGGGTTAGAGTTCAGGACACACTTATGTTTGGGTGAATATTGGGGTTGCGTTTAGGGTTGGATAAGATGTATTTTTAATATCACACTGAATGGTACACTCTTGATGGGGAAAAATTTTGGATGTTTTTCCATTCTCCATTATAGCCTATGAGATTCATTAGAATGAATGGGCCCATATGGTAAGGGTTAGGGTTAGGGTTAGAGTTCAGGACACACTTATGTTTGGGTGAATATTGGGGTTGGGTTTAGGGTTGGATAAGATGTATTTTTAATATCACACTGAATGGTACACTCTTGATGGGGAAAAATTTTGGATGTTTTTCCATTCTCCATTATAGCCTATGAGATTCATTAGAATGAATGGGCCCATATGGTAAGGGTTAGGGTTAGGGTTAGAGTTCAGGACACACTTATGTTTGGGTAATATTGGGGTTGGGTTTAGGGTTGGATAAGATGTATTTTTAATATCACACTGAATGGTACACTCTTGATGGGGAAAAATTTTGGATGTTTTTCCATTATCCATTATAGCCTATGAGATTCATTAGAATGAATGGGCCCATATGGTAAGGGTTAGGGTTAGGGTTAGAGTTCAGGACACACTTATGTTTGGGTGAATATTGGGGTTGGGTTTAGGGTTGGATAAGATGTATTTTTAATATCACACTGAATGGTACACTCTTGATGGGGAAAAATTTTGGATGTTTTTCCATTCTCCATTATAGCCTATGAGATTCATTAGAATGAATGGGCCCATATGGTAAGGGTTAGGGTTAGGGTTAGAGTTCAGGACACACTTATGTTTGGGTAATATAGGGGTTGGGTTTAGGGTTGGATAAGATGTATTTTTAATATCACACTGAATGGTACACTCTTGATGGGGAAAAATTTTGGATGTTTTTCCATTATCCATTATAGCCTATGAGATTCATTAGAATGAATGGGCCCATATGGTAAGGGTTAGGGTTAGGGTTAGAGTTCAGGACACACTTATGTTTGGGTGAATATTGGGGTTGGGTTTAGGGTTGGATAAGATGTATTTTTAATATCACACTGAATGGTACACTCTTGATGGGGAAAAATTTTGGATGTTTTTCCATTCTCCATTATAGCCTATGAGATTCATTAGAATGAATGGGCCCATATGGTAAGGGTTAGGGTTAGGGTTAGAGTTCAGGACACACTTATGTTTGGGTGAATATTGGGGTTGGGTTTAGGGTTGGATAAGATGTATTTTTAATATCACACTGAATGGTACAGTCTTGATGGGGAAAAATTTTGGATGTTTTTCCATTCTCCATTATAGCCTATGAGATTCATGAGAATGAATGGGCCCATATGGTAAGGGTTAGGGTTAGGGTTAGAGTTCAGGACACACTTATGTTTGGGTAATATTGGGGTTGGGTTTAGGGTTGGATAAGATGTATTTTTAATATCACACTGAATGGTACACTCTTGATGGGGAAAAATTTTAGATGTTTTTCCATTCTCCATTATAGCCTATGAGATTCATAAGAATGAATGGGCCCATATGGTAAGGCTTAGGGTTACGGTTAGAGTTCAGGACACACTTATGTTTGGGTGAATATTGGGGTTGGGTTTAGGGTTGGATAAGATGTATTTTTAATATCACACTGAATGGTACACTCTTGATGGGGAAAAATTTTGGATGTTTTTCCATTCTCCATTATAGCCTATGAGATTCATTAGAATGAATGGGCCCATATGGTAAGGGTTAGGGTTAGGGTTAGAGTTCAGGACACACTTATGTTTGGGTAATATTGGGGTTGGGTTTAGGGTTGGATAAGATGTATTTTTAATATCACACTGAATGGTACACTCTTGATGGGGAAAAATTTTGGATGTTTTTCCATTCTCCATTATAGCCTATGAGATTCATTAGAATGAATGGGCCCATATGGTAAGGGTTAGGGTTAGGGTTAGAGTTCAGGACACACTTATGTTTGGGTAATATTGGGGTTGGGTTTAGGGTTGGATAAGATGTATTTTTAATATCACACTGAATGGTACACTCTTGATGGGGAAAAATTTGGATGTTTTTCCAGTCACCATTATAGCCTATGAGATTCATTAGAATGAATGGGCCCATATGGTAAGGGTTAGGGTTAGGGTTAGAGTTCAGGACACAGTTATGTTTGGGTGAATATTGGGGTTGGGTTTAGGGTTGGATAAGATGTATTTTTAATATCACACTGAATGGTACACTCTTGATGGGGAAAAATTTTGGATGTTTTTCCATTCTCCATTATAGCCTATGAGATTCATTAGAATGAATGGGCCCATATGGTAAGGGTTAGGGTTAGGGTTAGAGTTCAGGACACACTTATGTTTGGGTGAATATTGGGGTTGGGTTTAGGGTTGGATAAGATGTATTTTTAATATCACACTGAATGGTACACTCTTGATGGGGAAAAATTTTGGATGTTTTTCCATTCTCCATTATAGCCTATGAGATTCATTAGAATGAATGGGCCCATATGGTAAGGGTTAGGGTTAGGGTTAGAGTTCAGGACACACTTATGTTTGGGTGAATATTGGGGTTGGGTTTAGGGTTGGATAAGATGTATTTTTAATATCACACTGAATGGTACAGTCTTGATGGGGAAAAATTTTGGATGTTTTTCCATTCTCCATTATAGCCTATGAGATTCATGAGAATGAATGGGCCCATATGGTAAGGGTTAGGGTTAGGGTTAGAGTTCAGGACACACTTATGTTTGGTTTAAAATTGGGGTCTCGTTTAGGGTTGGGTAAGATGTATTTTTAATATCACACTGAATGGTACACTATTGATGGAGAAAAAATTTGGATGTTTTTCCAGTCACCATTATAGCCTATGAGATTCATTATCATGAATGGGCCCATATGGTAAGGGTTAGGGTTAGGGTTAGAGTTCAGGACACAGTTATGTTTGGGTGAATATTGGGGTTGGGTTTAGGGTTGGATAAGATGTATTTTTAATATCACACTGAATGGTACACTCTTGATGGGGAAAAATTTTAGATGTTTTTCCATTCTCCATTATAGCCTATGAGATTCATAAGAATGAATGGGCCCATATGGTAAGGCTTAGGGTTAGGGTTAGAGTTCAGGACACACTTATGTTTGGGTGAATATTGGGGTTGGGTTTAGGGTTGGATAAGATGTATTTTTAATATCACACTGAATGGTACACTCTTGATGGGGAAAAATTTTGGATGTTTTTCCATTCTCCATTATAGCCTATGAGATTCATTAGAATGAATGGGCCCATATGGTAAGGGTTAGGGTTAGGGTTAGAGTTCAGGACACACTTATGTTTGGGTGAATATTGGGGTTGGGTTTAGGGTTGGATAAGATGTATTTTTAATATCACACTGAATGGTACACTCTTGATGGGGAAAAATTTTGGATGTTTTTCCATTCTCCATTATAGCCTATGAGATTCATTAGAATGAATGGGCCCATATGGTAAGGGTTAGGGTTAGGGTTAGAGTTCAGGACACACTTATGTTTGGGTAATATTGGGGTTGGGTTTAGTGTTGGATAAGATGTATTTTTAATATCACACTGAATGGTACACGCTTGATGGGGAAAAATTTTGGATGTTTTTCCATTCTCCATTATAGCCTATGAGATTCATTAGAATGAATGGGCCCATATGGTAAGGGTTAGGGTTAGGGTTAGAGTTCAGGACACACTTATGTTCGTTTTAAAATTGGGGTCTGGTTTAGGGTTGGGTAAGATGTATTTTTAATATCACACTGAATGGTACACTATTGATGGAGAAAAATTTTGGATGTTTTTCCATTCTCCATTATAGCCTATGAGATTCATTAGAATGAATGAGCCCATATGGTAAGGGTTAGGGTTAGGGTTAGAGTTCAGGACACACTTATGTTTGGGTGAATATTGGGGTTGGGTTTAGGGTTGGATAAGATGTATTTTTAATATCACACTGAATGGTACACTCTTGATGGGGAAAAATTTTGGATGTTTTTCCATTCTCCATTATAGCCTATGAGATTCATTAGAATGAATGGGCCCATATGGTAAGGGTTAGGGTTAGGGTTAGAGTTCAGGACACACATATGTTTGGTTTAAAATTGGGGTCTCGTTTAGGGTTGGGTAAGATGTATTTTTAATATCACACTGAATGGTACACTATTGATGGAGAAAAAAATTGGATGTTTTTCCATTCTCCATTATAGCCTATGAGATTCATTAGAATGATTGGGCCCATATGGTAAGGGTTAGGGTTAGGGTTAGAGTTCAGGACACACATATGTTCGTTTTAAAATTGGGGTCTGGTTTAGGGTTGGGTAAGATGTATTTTTAATATCACACTGAATGGTACACTATTGATGGAGAAAAGTTTTGGATGTTTTTCCATTCTCCATTATAGCCTATGAGATTCATTAGAATGAATGAGCCCATATGGTAAGGGTTAGGGTTAGGGTTAGAGTTCAGGACACACTTATGTTTGGGTGAATATTGGGGTTGGGTTTAGGGTTGGATAAGATGTATTTTTAATATCACACTGAATGGTACACTCTTGATGGGGAAAAATTTTAGATGTTTTTCCATTCTCCATTATAGCCTATGAGATTCATAAGAATGAATGGGCCTATATGGCAAGGCTTCGGGTTAGGGTTAGAGTTCAGGACACACTTATGTTTGGGTGAATATTGGGGTTGGGTTTAGGGTTGGATAAGATGTATTTTTAATATCACACTGAATGGTACACTCTTGATGGGGAAAAATTTTGGATGTTTTTCCATTCTCCATTATAGCCTATGAGATTCATTAGAATGAATGGGCCCATATGGTAAGGGTTAGGGTTAGGGTTAGAGTTCAGGACACACATATGTTTGGTTTAAAATTGGGGTCTCGTTTAGGGTTGGGTAAGATGTATTTTTAATATCACACTGAATGGTACACTATTGATGGAGAAAAAATTTGGATGTTTTTCCAGTCTCCATTATAGCCTATGAGATTCATTAGAATGATTGGGCCCATATGGTAAGGGTTAGGGTTAGAGTTCAGGACACACATATGTTCGTTTTAAAATTGGGGTCTGGTTTAGGGTTGGGTAAGATGTATTTTTAATATCACACTGAATGGTACACTATTGATGGAGAAAAATTTTGGATGTTTTTCCATTCTCCATTATAGCCTATGAGATTCATTAGAATGAATGAGCCCATATGGTAAGGGTTAGGGTTAGGGTTAGAGTTCAGGACACAGTTATGTTTGGGTGAATATTGGGGTTGGGTTTAGGGTTGGATAAGATGTATTTTTAATATCACACTGAATGGTACACTCTTGATGGGGGAAAATTTTAGATGTTTTTCCATTCTCCATTATAGCCTATGAGATTCATAAGAATGAATGGGCCCATATGGTAAGGCTTAGGGTTAGGGTTAGAGTTCAGGACACACTTATGTTTGGGTGAATATTGGGGTTGGGTTTAGGGTTGGATAAGATGTATTTTTAATATCACACTGAATGGTACACTCTTGATGGGGGAAAATTTTGGATGTTTTTCCATTCTCCATTATAGCCTATGAGATTCATAAGAATGAATGGGCCCATATGGTAAGGGTTAGGGTTAGGGTTAGAGTTCAGGACACACTTATGTTTGGGTGAATATTGTGGTTGGGTTTAGGGTTGGATAAGATGTATTTTTAATATCACACTGAATGGTACACTCTTGATGGGGAAAAATTTTGGATGTTTTTCCATTCTCCATTATAGCCTATGAGATTCATTAGAATGAATGGGCCCATATGGTAAGGGTTAGGGTTAGGGTTAGAGTTCAGGACACACTTATGTTTGGGTGAATATTGGGGTTGGGTTTAGGGTTGGATAAGATGTATTTTTAATATCACACTGAATGGTACACTCTTGATGGGGAAAAATTTTGGATGTTTTTCCATTCTCCATTATAGCCTATGAGATTCATTAGAATGAATGGGCCCATATGGTAAGGGTTAGGGTTAGAGTTCAGGACACACTTATGTTTGGGTAATATTGGGGTTGGGTTTAGGGTTGGATAAGATGTATTTTTAATATCACACTGAATGGTACACTCTTGATGGGGAAAAATTTTGGATGTTTTTCCATTCTCCATTATAGCCTATGAGATTCATTAGAATGAATGGGCCCATATGGTAAGGGTTAGGGTTAGGGTTAGAGTTCAGGACACACTTATGTTTGGGTGAATATTGGGGTTGGGTTTAGGTTTGGATAAGATGTATTTTTAATATCACACTCAATGGTACAGTCTTGATGGGGAAAAATGTTGGATGTTTTTCCATTCTCCATTATAGCCTATGAGATTCATGAGAATGAATGGGCCCATATGGTAAGGGTTAGGGTTAGGGTTAGAGTTCAGGACACACTTATGTTTGGGTGAATATTGGGGTTGGGTTTAGGGTTGGATAAGATGTATTTTTAATATCACACTGAATGGTACACTCTTGATGGGGAAAAATTTTGGATGTTTTTCCATTCACCATTATAGCCTATGAGATTCATTAGAATGAATGGGCCCATATGGTAAGGGTTATGGTTAGGGTTAGAGTTCAGGACACACATATGTTTGGTTGGGGGTCTTGTTTAGGGTTGGATAAGATGTATTTTTAATATCACACTGAATGGTACACTATTGATGGAGAAAAAATTTGGATGTTTTTCCAGTCTCCATTATAGCCTATGAGATTCATTAGAATGATTGGGCCCATATGGTAAGGGTTAGGGTTAGGGTTAGAGTTCAGGACACACATATGTTCGTTTTAAAATTGGGGTCTGGTTTAGGGTTGGGTAAGATGTATTTTTAATATCGCACTGAATGGTACACTATTGATGGAGAAAAATTTTGGATGTTTTTTCCATTCTCCATTATAGCCTATGAGATTCATTAGAATGAATGAGCCCATATGGTAAGGGTTAGGGTTAGGGTTAGAGTTCAGGACACACTTATGTTTGGGTGAATATTGGGGTTGGGTTTAGGGTTGGATAAGATGTATTTTTAATATCACACTGAATGGTACACTCTTGATGGGGAAAAATTTTGGATGTTTTTCCATTCTCCATTATAGCCTATGAGATTCATTAGAATGAATGGGCCCATATGGTAAGGGTTAGGGTTAGGGTTAGAGTTCAGGACACACATATGTTTGGTTTAAAATTGGGGTCTCGTTTAGGGTTGGGTAAGATGTATTTTTAATATCACACTGAATGGTACACTATTGATGGAGAAAAAAATTGGATGTTTTTCCATTCTCCATTATAGCCTATGAGATTCATTAGAATGATTGGGCCCATATGGTAAGGGTTAGGGTTAGGGTTAGAGTTCAGGACACACATATGTTCGTTTTAAAATTGGGGTCTGGTTTAGGGTTGGGTAAGATGTATTTTTAATATCACACTGAATGGTACACTATTGATGGAGAAAAGTTTTGGATGTTTTTTCCATTCTCCATTATAGCCTATGAGATTCATTAGAATGAATGAGCCCATATGGTAAGGGGTTAGGGTTAGGGGTTAGAGTTCAGGACACACTTATGTTTGGGTGAATATTGGGGTTGGGTTTAGGGTTGGATAAGATGTATTTTTAATATCACACTGAATGGTACACTCTTGATGGGGAAAAATTTTGGATGTTTTTCCATTCTCCATTATAGCCTATGAGATTCATTAGAATGAATGGGCCCATATGGTAAGGGTTAGGGTTAGGGTTAGAGTTCAGGACACACATATGTTTGGTTTAAAATTGGGGTCTCGTTTAGGGTTGGGTAAGATGTATTTTTAATATCACACTGAATGGTACACTATTGATGGAGAAAAAAATTGGATGTTTTTCCATTCTCCATTATAGCCTATGAGATTCATTAGAATGATTGGGCCCATATGGTAAGGGTTAGGGTTAGGGTTAGAGTTCAGGACACACATATGTTCGTTTTAAAATTGGGGGTCTGGTTTAGGGTTGGGTAAGATGTATTTTTAATATCACACTGAATGGTACACTATTGATGGAGAAAAGTTTTGGATGTTTTTCCATTCTCCATTATAGCCTATGAGATTCATTAGAATGAATGAGCCCATATGGTAAGGGTTAGGGTTAGGGTTAGAGTTCAGGACACACTTATGTTTGGGTGAATATTGGGGTTGGGTTTAGGGTTGGATAAGATGTATTTTTAATATCACACTGAATGGTACACTCTTGATGGGGAAAAATTTTAGATGTTTTTCCATTCTCCATTATAGCCTATGAGATTCATAAGAATGAATGGGCCTATATGGCAAGGCTTCGGGTTAGGGTTAGAGTTCAGGACACACTTATGTTTGGGTGAATATTGGGGTTGGGTTTAGGGTTGGATAAGATGTATTTTTAATTTCACACTGAATGGTACACTCTTGATGGGGAAAAATTTTGGATGTTTTTCCATTCTCCATTATAGCCTATGAGATTCATTAGAATGAATGGGCCCATATGGTAAGGGTTAGGGGTTAGGGTTAGAGTTCAGGACACACATATGTTTGGTTTAAAATTGGGGTCTCGTTTAGGGTTGGGTAAGATGTATTTTTAATATCACACTGAATGGTACACTATTGATGGAGAAAAAATTTGGATGTTTTTCCAGTCTCCATTATAGCCTATGAGATTCATTAGAATGATTGGGCCCATATGGTAAGGGTTAGGGTTAGAGTTCAGGACACACATATGTTCGTTTTAAAATTGGGGTCTGGTTTAGGGTTGGGTAAGATGTATTTTTAATATCACACTGAATGGTACACTATTGATGGAGAAAAATTTTGGATGTTTTTCCATTCTCCATTATAGCCTATGAGATTCATTAGAATGAATGAGCCCATATGGTAAGGGTTAGGGTTAGGGTTAGAGTTCGTTCAGGACACAGTTATGTTTGGGTGAATATTGGGGTTGGGTTTAGGGTTGGATAAGATGTATTTTTAATATCACACTGAATGGTACACTCTTGATGGGGAAAAATTTAGATGTTTTTCCATTCTCCATTATAGCCTATGAGATTCATAAGAATGAATGGGCCCATATGGTAAGGCTTAGGGTTAGGGTTAGAGTTCAGGACACACTTATGTTTGGGTGAATATTGGGGTTGGGTTTAGGGTTGGATAAGATGTATTTTTAATATCACACTGAATGGTACACTCTTGATGGGGGAAAATTTTGGATGTTTTTCCATTCTCCATTATAGCCTATGAGATTCATTAGAATGAATGGGCCCATATGGTAAGGGTTAGGGTTAGGGTTAGAGTTCAGACACACTTATGTTGGTGAATATTGGGGTTGGGTTTAGGGTTGGATAAGATGTATTTTGAATATCACACTGAATGGTACACTCTTGATGGGGAAAAATTTTGGATGTTTTTCCATTCTCCATTATAGCCTATGAGATTCATAAGAATGAATGGGCCCATATGGTAAGGGTTAGGGTTAGGGTTAGAGTTCAGGACACACTTATGTTTGGGTGAATATTGTGGTTGGGTTTAGGGTTGGATAAGATGTATTTTTAATATCACACTGAATGGTACACTCTTGATGGGGAAAAATTTTGGATGTTTTTCCATTCTCCATTATAGCCTATGAGATTCATTAGAATGAATGGGCCCATATGGTAAGGGTTAGGGTTAGGGTTAGAGTTCAGGACACACTTATGTTTGGGTGAATATTGGGGTTGGGTTTAGGGTTGGATAAGATGTATTTTTAATATCACACTGAATGGTACACTCTTGATGGGGAAAAATTTTGGATGTTTTTCCATTCTCCATTATAGCCTATGAGATTCATTAGAATGAATGGGCCCATATGGTAAGGGTTAGGGTTAGAGTTCAGGACACCCTTATGTTTGGGTAATATTGGGGTTGGGTTTAGGGTTGGATAAGATGTATTTTTAATATCACACTGAATGGTACACTCTTGATGGGGAAAAATTTTGGATGTTTTTCCATTCTCCATTATAGCCTATGAGATTCATTAGAATGAATGGGCCCATATGGTAAGGGTTAGGGTTAGGGTTAGACTTCAGGACACACTTATGTTTGGGTGAATATTGGGGTTGGGTTTAGGGTTGGATAAGATGTATTTTTAATATCACACTCAATGGTACACTCTTGATGGGGAAAAATTTTGGATGTTTTTCCATTCTCCATTATAGCCTATGAGATTCATTAGAATGAATGGGCCCATATGGTAAGGGTTAGGGTTAGGGTTAGAGTTCAGGACACACATATGTTCGTTTTAAAATTGGGGTCTGGTTTAGGGTTGGGTAAGATGTATTTTTAATATCACACTGAATGGTACACTATTGATGGAGAAAAATTTTGGATGTTTTTCCATTCTCCATTATAGCCTATGAGATTCATTAGAATGAATGGGCCCATATGGTAAGTGTTAGGGTTAGAGTTCAGGACACACTTATGTTTGGGTGAATATTGGGGTTGGGTTTAGGGTTGGATAAGATGTATTTTTAATATCACACTGAATGGTGCACTCTTGATGGGGAAAAATTTTGGATGTTTTCCATTCTCCATTATAGCCTATGAGATTCATTAGAATGAATGGGCCCATATGGTAAGGGTTAGGGTTAGGGTTAGAGTTCAGGACACACTTAAGTTTGGGTAATATTGGGGTTGGGTTTAGGGTTGGATAAGATGTATTTTTAATATCACACTGAATGGTACACTCTTGATGGGGAAAAATTTTGGATGTTTTTCCATTCTCCATTATAGCCTATGAGATTCATTAGAATGAATGGACCCATATGGTAAGGGTTAGGGTTAGGGTTAGAGTTCAGGACACACTTATGTTTGGGTGAATATTGGGGTTGGGTTTAGGGTTGGATAAGATGTTTTTTTAATATCACACTGAATGGTACACTCTTGATGGGGAAAAATTTTGGATGTTTTTCCATTCTCCATTATAGCCTATGAGATTCATTAGAATGAATGGGCCCATATGGTAAGGGTTAGGGTTAGGGTTAGAGTTCAGGACACACTTATGTTTGGGTGAATATTGGGGTTGGGTTTAGGGTTGGATAAGATGTATTTTTAATATCACACTGAATGGTACACTCTTGATGGGGAAAAATTTTGGATGTTTTTCCATTCACCATTATAGCCTATGAGATTCATTAGAATGAATGGGCCCATATGGTAAGGGTTATGGTTAGGGTTAGAGTTCAGGACACACATATGTTTGGTTTAAAATTGGGGTCTTGTTTAGGGTTGGGTAAGCTGTATTTTTAATATCACACTGAATGGTACACTATTGATGGAGAAAAAAATTGGATTTTTTTCAATTCTCCATTATAGCCTATGAGATTCATTAGAATGAATGGGCCCATATGGTAAGGGTTAGGGTTAGGGTTAGAGTTCAGGACACACTTATGTTTGGGTGAATATTGGGGTTGGGTTTAGGGTTGGATAAGATGTATTTTTAATATCACACTGAATGGTACACTCTTGATGGGGAAAAATTTTGGATGTTTTTCCATTCACCATTATAGCCTATGAGATTCATTAGAATGAATGGGCCCATATGGTAAGGGTTATGGTTAGGGTTAGAGTTCAGGACACACATATGTTTGGTTTAAAAATTGGGGTCTTGTTTAGGGTTGGATAAGATGTATTTTTAATATCACACTGAATGGTACACTATTGATGGAGAAAAAAATTGGATTTTTTCAATTCTCCATTATAGCCTATGAGATTCATTAGAATGAATGGGCCCATATGGTAAGGGTTAGGGTTAGGGTTAGAGTTCAGGACACACATATGTTCGTTTTAAAATTGGGGTCTGGTTTAGGGTTGGGTAAGATGTATTTTTAATATCACACTGAATGGTACACTATTGATGGAGAAAAGTTTTGGATGTTTTTCCATTCTCCATTATAGCCTATGAGATTCATTAGAATGAATGGGCCCATATGGTAAGGGTTAGGGTTAGGGTTAGAGTTCAGGACACACTTATGTTTGGGTGAATATTAGGGTTGGGTTTAGGGTTGGATAAGATGTATTTTTAATATCACACTGAATGGTACACTCTTGGTGGGGAAAAATTTTGGATGTTTTTCCATTCTCCATTATAGCCTATGAGATTCATAAGAATGAATGGGCCCATATGGTAAGGGTTAGGGTTAGGGTTAGAGTTCAGGACACACTTATGTTTGGGTGAATATTGTGGTTGGGTTTAGGGTTGGATAAGATGTATTTTTAATATCACACTGAATGGTACACTCTTGATGGGGAAAAATTTTGGATGTTTTTCCATTCTCCATTATAGCCTATGAGATTCATTAGAATGAATGGGCCCATATGGTAAGGGTTAGGGTTAGGGTTAGAGTTCAGGACACACTTATGTTTGGGTGAATATTGGGGTTGGGTTTAGGGTTGGATAAGATGTATTTTTAATATCACACTGAATGGTACACTCTTGATGGGGAAAAATTTTGGATGTTTTTCCATTCTCCATTATAGCCTATGAGATTCATTAGAATGAATGGGCCCATATGGTAAGGGTTAGGGTTAGAGTTCAGGACACACTTATGTTTGGGTAATATTGGGGTTGGGTTTAGGGTTGGATAAGATGTATTTTTAATATCACACTGAATGGTACACTCTTGATGGGGAAAAATTTTGGATGTTTTTCCATTCTCCATTATAGCCTATGAGATTCATTAGAATGAATGGGCCCATATGGTAAGGGTTAGGGTTAGGGTTAGACTTCAGGACACACTTATGTTTGGGTGAATATTGGGGTTGGGTTTAGGGTTGGATAAGATGTATTTTTAATATCACACTCAATGGTACACTCTTGATGGGGAAAAATTTTGGATGTTTTTCCATTCTCCATTATAGCCTATGAGATTCATTAGAATGAATGGGCCCATATGGTAAGGGTTAGGGTTAGGGTTAGAGTTCAGGACACACATATGTTCGTTTTAAAATTGGGGTCTGGTTTAGGGTTGGGTAAGATGTATTTTTAATATCACACTGAATGGTACACTATTGATGGAGAAAAATTTTGGATGTTTTTCCATTCTCCATTATAGCCTATGAGATTCATTAGAATGAATGGGCCCATATCGTAAGTGTTAGGGTTAGGGTTAGAGTTCAGGACACACTTATGTTTGGGTGAATATTGGGGTTGGGTTTAGGGTTGGATAAGATGTATTTTTAATATCACACTGAATGGTACACTCTTGATGGGGAAAAATTTTGGATGTTTTTCCATTCTCCATTATAGCCTATGAGATTCATTAGAATGAATGGGCCCATATGGTAAGGGTTAGGGTTAGGGTTAGAGTTCAGGACACACTTAAGTTTGGGTAATATTGGGGTTGGGTTTAGGGTTGGATAAGATGTATTTTTAATATCACACTGAATGGTACACTCTTGATGGGGAAAAATTTTGGATGTTTTTCCATTCTCCATTATAGCCTATGAGATTCATTAGAATGAATGGACCCATATGGTAAGGGTTAGGGTTAGGGTTAGAGTTCAGGACACACTTATGTTTGGGTGAATATTGGGGTTGGGTTTAGGGTTGGATAAGATGTTTTTTTAATATCACACTGAATGGTACACTCTTGATGGGGAAAAATTTTGGATGTTTTTCCATTCTCCATTATAGCCTATGAGATTCATTAGAATGAATGGGCCCATATGGTAAGGGTTAGGGTTAGGGTTAGAGTTCAGGACACACTTATGTTTGGGTGAATATTGGGGTTGGGTTTAGGGTTGGATAAGATGTATTTTTAATATCACACTGAATGGTACACTCTTGATGGGGAAAAATTTTGGATGTTTTTCCATTCACCATTATAGCCTATGAGATTCATTAGAATGAATGGGCCCATATGGTAAGGGTTATGGTTAGGGTTAGAGTTCAGGACACACATATGTTTGGTTTAAAATTGGGGTCTTGTTTAGGGTTGGGTAAGCTGTATTTTTAATATCACACTGAATGGTACACTATTGATGGAGAAAAAAATTGGATTTTTTTCAATTCTCCATTATAGCCTATGAGATTCATTAGAATGAATGGGCCCATATGGTAAGGGTTAGGGTTAGGGTTAGAGTTCAGGACACACTTATGTTTGGGTGAATATTGGGGTTGGGTTTAGGGTTGGATAAGATGTATTTTTAATATCACACTGAATGGTACACTCTTGATGGGGAAAAATTTTGGATGTTTTTCCATTCACCATTATAGCCTATGAGATTCATTAGAATGAATGGGCCCATATGGTAAGGGTTATGGTTAGGGTTAGAGTTCAGGACACACATATGTTTGGTTTAAAATTGGGGTCTTGTTTAGGGTTGGATAAGATGTATTTTTAATATCACACTGAATGGTACACTATTGATGGAGAAAAAAATTGGATTTTTTTCAATTCTCCATTATAGCCTATGAGATTCATTAGAATGAATGGGCCCATATGGTAAGGGTTAGGGTTAGGGTTAGAGTTCAGGACACACATATGTTCGTTTTAAAATTGGGGTCTGGTTTAGGGTTGGGTAAGATGTATTTTTAATATCACACTGAATGGTACACTATTGATGGAGAAAAGTTTTGGATGTTTTTCCATTCTCCATTATAGCCTATGAGATTCATTAGAATGAATGGGCCCATATGGTAAGGGTTAGGGTTAGGGTTAGAGTTCAGGACACACTTATGTTTGGGTGAATATTAGGGTTGGGTTTAGGGTTGGATAAGATGTATTTTTAATATCACACTGAATGGTACACTCTTGGTGGGGAAAAATTTTGGATGTTTTTCCATTCTCCATTATAGCCTATGAGATTCATTAGAATGAATGGGCCCATATGGTAAGGGTTAGGGTTAGGGTTAGAGTTCAGGACACACTTATGTTTGGGTGAATATTGAGGTTGGGTTTAGGGTTGGATAAGATGTATTTTTAATATCACACTGAATGGTACACTCTTGATGGGGAAAAATTTTGGATGTTTTTCCATTCTCCATTATAGCCTATGAGATTCATTAGAATGAATGGGCCCATATGGTAAGGGTTAGGGTTAGGGTTAGAGTTCAGGACACACTTATGTTTGGGTGAATATTGGGGTTGGGTTTAGGGTTGGATAAGATGTATTTTTAATATCACACTGAATGGTACACTCTTGATGGGGAAAAATTTGGGATGTTTTTCAATTCTCCATTATAGCCTATGAGATTCATTAGAATGAATGGGCCCATATGGTAAGGGTTAGGGTTAGGGTTAGAGTTCAGGACACACTTATGTTTGGGTGAATATTGGGGTTGGGTTTAGGGTTGGATAAGATGTATTTTTAATATCACACTGAATGGTACACTCTTGATGGGGAAAATTTTTGGATGTTTTTCCATTCTCCATTATAGCCTATGAGATTCATTAGAATGAATGGGCCCATATGGTAAGGGTTAGGGTTAGTGTTAGAGTTCAGGACACACATATGTTCGTTTTAAAATTGGGGTCTGGTTTACGGTTGGGTAAGATGTATTTTTAATATCACACTGAATGGTACACTATTGATGGAGAAAAATTTTGGATGTTTTTCCATTCTCCATTATAGCCTATGAGATTCATTAGAATGAATGGGCCCATATGGTAAGGGTTAGGGTTAGGGTTAGAGTTCAGGACACACATATGTTCGTTTTAAAATTGGGGTCTGGTTTAGGGTTGGGTAAGATGTATTTTTAATATCACACTGAATGGTACACTATTGATGGAGAAAAATTTTGGATATTTTTCCATTCTCCATTATAGCCTATGAGATTCATTAGAATGAATGGGCCCATATGGTAAGGGTTAGGGTTAGGGTTAGAGTTCAGGACACACTTATGTTTGGGTAATATTGGGGTTGGGTTTAGGGTTGGATAAGATGTATTTTTAATATCACACTGAATGGTACACTCTTGATGGGGAAAAATTTTGGATGTTTTTCCATTCTCCATTATAGCCTATGAGATTCATTAGAATGAATGGGCCCATATGGTAAGGGTTAGGGTTAGGGTTAGAGTTCTGGACACACTTATGTTTGGGTGAATATTGGGGTTGGGTTTAGGGTTGGATAAGATGTTTTTTTAATATCACACTGAATGGTACACTCTTGATGGGGAAAAATTTTGGATGTTTTTCCATTCTCCATTATAGCCTATGAGATTCATTAGAATGAATGGGCCCATATGGTAAGGGTTAGGGTTAGGGTTAGAGTTCAGGACACACTTATGTTTGGGTGAATATTGGGGTTGGGTTTAGGGTTGGATAAGATGTATTTTTAATATCACACTGAATGGTACACTCTTGATGGGGAAAAATTTTGGATGTTTTTCCATTCACCATTATAGCCTATGAGATTCATTAGAATGAAGGGGCCAATATGGTAAGGGTTATGGTTAGGGTTAGAGTTCAGGACACACATATGTTTGGTTTAAAATTGGGGTCTTGTTTAGGGTTGGGAAACTGTATTTTTAATATCACACTGAATGGTACACTATTGATGGAGAAAAAAATTGGATTTTTTTCAATTCTCCATTATAGCCTATGAGATTCATTAGAATGAATGGGCCCATATGGTAAGGGTTAGGGTTAGGGTTAGAGTTCAGGACACACATATGTTCGTTTTAAAATTGGGGTCTGGTTTAGGGTTGGGTAAGATGTATTTTTAATATCACACTGAATGGTACACTATTGATGGAGAAAAGTTTTGGATGTTTTTCCATTCTCCATTATAGCCTATGAGATTCATTAGAATGAATGGGCCCATATGGTAAGGGTTAGGGTTAGGGTTAGAGTTCAGGACACACTTATGTTTGGGTGAATATTAGGGTTGGGTTTAGGGTTGGATAAGATGTATTTTTAATATCACACTGAATGGTACACTCTTGGTGGGGAAAAATTTTGGATGTTTTTCCATTCTCCATTATAGCCTATGAGATTCATTAGAATGAATGGGCCCATATGGTAAGGGTTAGGGTTAGGGTTAGAGTTCAGGACACACTTATGTTTGGGTGAATATTGAGGTTGGGTTTAGGGTTGGATAAGATGTATTTTTAATATCACACTGAATGGTACACTCTTGATGGGGAAAAATTTTGGATGTTTTTCCATTCTCCATTATAGCCTATGAGATTCATTAGAATGAATGGGCCCATATGGTAAGGGTTAGGGTTAGGGTTAGAGTTCAGGACACACTTATGTTTGGGTGAATATTGGGGTTGGGTTTAGGGTTGGATAAGATGTATTTTTAATATCACACTGAATGGTACACTCTTGATGGGGAAAAATTTTGGATGTTTTTCCATTCTCCATTATAGCCTATGAGATTCATTAGAATGAATGGGCCCATATGGTAAGGGTTAGGGTTAGAGGTCAAGACACACGTATGTTTGGTTTAAAATTGGGGTCTGGTTTAGGGTTGGGTAAGATGTATTTTTAATATCACACTGAATGGTACACTATTGATGGAGAAAAAATTTGGATGTTTTTCCATTCTATATTATAGCATATGAGATTCATTAGAATGAATGAGCCCATATGGTAAGGGTTAGGGTTAGGGTTAGAGTTCAGGACACACTTATGTTTGGGTGAATATTGGGGTTGGGTTTAGGGTTGGATAAGATGTATTTTTAATATCACACTGAATGGTACACTCTTGATGGGGAAAAATTTTAGATGTTTTTCCATTCTCCATTATAGCCTATGAGATTCATAAGAATGAATGGGCCCATATGGTAAGGCTTAGGGTTAGGGTTAGAGTTCAGGACACACTTATGTTTGGGTGAATATTGGGGTTGGGTTTAGGGTTGGATAAGATGTATTTTTAATATCACACTGAATGGTACACTCTTGATGGGGGAAAATTTTGGATGTTTTTCTATTCTCCATTATAGCCTATGAGATTCATTAGAATGAATGGGCCCATATGGTAAGGGTTAGGGTTAGGGTTAGAGTTCAGGACACACTTATGTTTGGGTGAATATTGGGGTTGGGTTTAGGGTTGGATAAGATGTATTTTGAATATCACACTGAATGGTACACTCTTGATGGGGAAAAATTTTGGATGTTTTTCCATTCTCCATTATAGCCTATGAGATTCATAAGAATGAATGGGCCCATATGGTAAGGGTTAGGGTTAGGGTTAGAGTTCAGGACACACTTATGTTTGGGTGAATATTGGGGTTGGGTTTAGGGTTGGATAAGATGTATTTTTAATATCACACTGAATGGTACACTCTTGATGGGGAAAAATTTTGGATGTTTTTCCATTCTCCATTATAGCCTATGAGATTCATTAGAATGAATGGGCCCATATGGTAAGGGTTAGGGTTAGGGTTAGAGTTCAGGACACACTTATGTTTGGGCAATATTGGGGTTGGGTTTAGGGTTGGATAAGATGTATTTTTAATATCACACTGAATGGTACACTCTTGATGGGGAAAAATTTTGGATGTTTTTCCATTCTCCATTATAGCCTATGAGATTCATTAGAATGAATGGGCCCATATGGTAAGGGTTAGGGTTAGGGTTAGAGTTCAGGACACACTTATGTTTGGGTGAATATTGGGGTTGGGTTTAGGGTTGGATAAGATGTTTTTTTAATATCACACTGAATGGTACACTCTTGATGGGGAAAAATTTTGGATGTTTTTCCATTCTCCATTATAGCCTATGAGATTCATTAGAATGAATGGGCCCATATGGTAAGGGTTAGGGTTAGGGTTAGAGTTCAGGACACACTTATGTTTGGGTGAATATTGGGGTTGGGTTTAGGGTTGGATAAGATGTATTTTTAATATCACACTGAATGGTACACTCTTGATGGGGAAAAATTTTGGATGTTTTTCCATTCTCCATTATAGCCTATGAGATTCATTAGAATGAATGGGCCCATATGGTAAGGGTTAGGGTTAGGGTTAGAGTTCAGGACACACTTATGTTTGGGTGAATATTGGGGTTGGGTTTAGGGTTGGATAAGATGTATTTTTAATATCACACTGAATGGTACACTCTTGATGGGGAAAAATTTTGGATGTTTTTCCATTCTCCATTATAGCCTATGAGATTCATTAGAATGAATGGGCCCATATGGTAAGGGTTAGGGTTAGAGTTCAGGACACACTTATGTTTGGGTAATATTGGGGTTGGGTTTAGGGTTGGATAAGATGTATTTTTAATATCACACTGAATGGTACACTCTTGATGGGGAAAAATTTTGGATGTTTTTCCATTCTCCATTATAGCCTATGAGATTCATTAGAATGAATGGGCCCATATGGTAAGGGTTAGGGTTAGGGTTAGAGTTCAGGACACACTTATGTTTGGGTGAATATTGGGGTTGGGTTTAGGGTTGGATAAGATGTATTTTTAATATCACACTCAATGGTACACTCTTGATGGGGAAAAATTTTGGATGTTTTTCCATTCTCCATTATAGCCTATGAGATTCATTAGAATGAATGGGCCCATATGGTAAGGGTTAGGGTTAGGATTAGAGTTCAGGACACACATATGTTGGTTTAAAATTGGGGTCTCGTTTAGGGTTGGGTAAGATGTATTTTTAATATCACACTGAATGGTACACTATTGATGGAGAAAAAATTTGGATGTTTTTCCAGTCTCCATTATAGCCTATGAGATTCATTAGAATGATTGGGCCCATATGGTAAGGGTTAGGGTTAGGGTTAGAGTTCAGGACACACATATGTTCGTTTTAAAATTGGGGTCTGGTTTACGGTTGGGTAAGATGTATTTTTAATATCACACTGAATGGTACACTATTGATGGAGAAAAATTTTGGATGTTTTTCCATTCTCCATTATAGCCTATGAGATTCATTAGAATGAATGGGCCCATATGGTAAGGGTTAGGGTTAGGGTTAGAGTTCAGGACACACATATGTTCGTTTTAAAATTGGGGTCTGGTTTAGGGTTGGGTAAGATGTATTTTTAATATCACACTGAATGGTACACTATTGATGGAGAAAAATTTTGGATGTTTTTCCATTCTCCATTATAGCCTATGAGATTCATTAGAATGAATGGGCCCATATGGTAAGGGTTAGGGTTAGGGTTAGAGTTCAGGACACACTTATGTTTGGGTGAATATTGGGGTTGGGTTTAGGGTTGGATAAGATGTATTTTTAATATCACACTGAATGGTACACTCTTGATGGGGAAAAATTTTGGATGTTTTTCCATTCTCCATTATAGCCTATGAGATTCATTAGAATGAATGGGCCCATATGGTAAGGGTTAGGGTTAGGGTTAGAGTTCAGGACACACTTATGTTTGGGTAATATTGGGGTTGGGTTTAGGGTTGGATAAGATGTATTTTTAATATCACACTGAATGGTACACTCTTGATGGGGAAAAATTTTGGATGTTTTTCCATTCTCCATTATAGCCTATGAGATTCATTAGAATGAATGGGCCCATATGGTAAGGGTTAGGGTTAGGGTTAGAGTTCAGGACACACTTATGTTTGGGTGAATATTGGGGTTGGGTTTAGGGTTGGATAAGATGTTTTTTTAATATCACACTGAATGGTACACTCTTGATGGGGAAAAATTTTGGATGTTTTTCCATTCTCCATTATAGCCTATGAGATTCATTAGAATGAATGGGCCCATATGGTAAGGGTTAGGGTTAGAGTTCAGGACACACTTATGTTTGGGTGAATATTAGGGTTGGGTTTAGGGTTGGATAAGATGTATTTTTAATATCACACTGAATGGTACACTCTTGGTGGGGAAAAATTTTGGATGTTTTTCCATTCTCCATTATAGCCTATGAGATTCATTAGAATGAATGGGCCCATATGGTAAGGGTTAGGGTTAGGGTTAGAGTTCAGGACACACTTATGTTTGGGTGAATATTGGGGTTGGGTTTAGGGTTGGATAAGATGTATTTTTAATATCACACTGAATGGTACACTCTTGATGGGGAAAAATTTTGGATGTTTTTCCATTCTCCATTATAGCCTATGAGATTCATTAGAATGAATGGGCCCATATGGTAAGGGTTATGGTTAGGGTTAGAGTTCAGGACACACATATGTTTGGTTTAAAATTGGGGTCTGGTTTAGGGTTGGGTAAGATGTATTTTTAATATCACACTGAATGGTACACTATTGATGGAGAAAAAATTTGGATGTTTTTCCATTCTCCATTATAGCATATGAGATTCATTAGAATGAATGGGCCCATATGGTAAGGGTTAGGGTTAGGGTTAGAGTTCAGGACACACTTATGTTTGGGTGAATATTGGGGTTGGGTTTAGGTTTGGATAAGATGTATTTTTAATATCACACTGAATGGTACACTCTTGATGGGGAAAAATTTTGGATGTTTTTCCATTCTCCATTATAGCCTATGAGATTCATTAGAATGAATGGGCCCATATGGTAAGGGTTAGGGTTAGGGTTAGAGTTCAGGACACACTTATGTTTGGGTGAATATTGGGGTTGGGTTTAGGGTTGGATAAGATGTATTTTTAATATCACACTGAATGGTACACTCTTGATGGGGAAAATTTTTGGATGTTTTTCCATTCGCCATTATAGCCTATGAGATTCATTAGAATGAATGGACCCATATGGTAAGGGTTAGGGTTAGGGTTAGAGTTCAGGACACACTTATGTTTGGGTGAATATTGGGGTTGGGTTTAGGGTTGGATAAGATGTATTTTTAATATCACACTGAATGGTACACTCTTGATGGGGAAAAATTTTGGATGTTTTTCCATTCTCCATTATAGCCTATGAGATTCATTAGAATGAATGGGCCCATATGGTAAGGGTTATGGTTAGGGTTAGAGTTCAGGACACACATATGTTTGGTTTAAAATTGGGGTCTGGTTTAGGGTTGGGTAAGATGTATTTTTAATATCACTCTGAATGGTACAGTATTGATGGAGAAAAAAATTGAATTTTTTTCCATTCTCCATTATAACCTATGAGATTCATTAGAATGAATGGGCCCATATGGTAAGGGTTAGGGTTACGGTTAGATTTCAGGACACACATATGTTCGTTTTAAAATTGGGGTCTGGTTTAGGGTTGGATAAGATGTATTTTTAATATCACACTGAATGGTACACTCTTGATGGGGAAAAATTTTGGATGTTTTTCCATTCTCCATTATAGCCTATGAGATTCATTAGAATGAATGGGCCCATATGGTGAGGGTTAGGGTTAGGGTTAGAGTTCAGGACACACTTATGTTTGGGTGAATAGTGGGGTTGGGTTTAGGGTTGGATAAGATGTATTTTTAATATCACACTGAATGGTACACTCTTGATGGGGAAAAATTTTGGATGTTTTTCCATTCTCCATTATAGCCTATGAGATTCATTAGAATGAATGGGCCCATATGGTAAGGGTTAGGGTTAGGGTTAGGGTTAGAGTTCAGGACACACATATGTTTGGTTTAAAATTGGGGTCTGGTTTAGGGTTGGGTAAGATGTATTTTTAATATCACACTGAATGGTACACTATTGATGGAGAAAAAATTTGGATGTTTTTCCATTCTCCATTATAGCATATGAGATTCATTAGAATGAATGGGCCCATATGGTAAGCGTTAGGGTTAGGGTTAGAGTTCAGGACACACATATGTTCATTTTAAAATTGGGGTCTGGTTTAGGGTTGGGTAAGATGTATTTTTAATATCACACTGAATGGTACACTATTGATGGAGAAAAGTTTTGGATGTTTTTCCATTCTCCATTATAGCCTATGAGATTCATTAGAATGAATTTGCCCATATGCTAAGGGTTAGGGTTAGGGTTAGAGTTCAGGACACACTTATGTTTGGGTGAATATTGGGGTTGGGTTTAGGGTTGGATAAGATGTATTTTTAATATCACACTGAATGGTACACTCTTGATGGGGAAAAATTTTGGATGTTTTTCCATTCTCCATTATAGCCTATAAGATTCATTAGAATGAATGGGCCCATATGGTAAGGGTTAGGGTTAGGGTTAGAGTTCAGGACACACTTATGTTTGGGTGAATATTGGGGTTGGGTTTAGGGTTGGATAAGATGTATTTTTAATATCACACTGAATGGTACACTCTTGATGGGGAAAATTTTTGGATGTTTTTCCATTCTCCATTATAGCCTATGAGATTCATTAGAATGAATGGGCCCATATGGTAAGGGTTAGGGTTAGGGTTAGAGTTCAGGACACACATATGTTTGGTTTAAAATTGGGGTCTGGTTTAGGGTTGGGTAAGATGTATTTTTAATATCACACTGAATGGTACACTATTGATGGAGAAAAAATTTGGATGTTTTTCCATTCTCCATTATAGCATATGAGATTCATTAGAACTCTTGATGGGGAAAATTTTTGGATGTTTTTCCATTCGCCATTATAGCCTATGAGATTCATTAGAATGAATGGGCCCATATGGTAAGGGTTAGGGTTAGGGTTAGAGTTCAGGACACACTTATGTTTGGGTGAATATTGGGGTTGGGTTTAGGGTTGGATAAGATGTATTTTTAATATCACACTGAATGGTACACTCTTGATGGGGAAAATTTTTGGATGTTTTTCCATTCTCCATTATAGCCTATGAGATTCATTAGAATGAATGGGCCCATATGGTAAGTGTTAGGGTTAGGGTTAGATTTCAGGACCCAAATATGTTTGGTTTAAAATTGGAGTCTGGTTTAGGGTTGGGTAAGATGTATTTTTAATATCACACTGAATGGTACACTATTGATGGAGAAAAAATTTGGATGTTTTTCCATTCTCCATTATAGCATATGAGATTCATTAGAATGAATGGGCCCATATGGTAAGAGTTAGGGTTAGGGTAAGAGTTCAGGACACACATATGTTCATTTTAAAATTGGGGTCTGGTTTAGGGTTGGGTAAGATGTATTTTTAATATCACACTGAATGGTACACTATTGATGGAGAAAAGTTTTGGATGTTTTTCCATTCTCCATTATAGCCTATGAGATTCATTAGAATGAATTTGCCCATATGCTAAGGGTTAGGGTTAGGGTTAGAGTTCAGGACACACTTATGTTTGGGTGAATATTGGGGTTGGGTTTAGGGTTGGATAAGATGTATTTTTAATATCACACTGAATGGTACACTCTTGATGGGGAAAAATTTTGGATGTTTTTCCATTCTCCATTATAGCCTATGAGATTCATTAGAATGAATGGGCCCATAGGGTAAGGGTTAGGGTTAGGGTTAGAGTTCAGGACACAGTTATGTTTGGGTGAATATTGGGGTTGGGTTTAGGGTTGGATAAGATGTATTTTTAATATCACACTGAATGGTACACTCTTGATGGGGAAAAATTTTGGATGTTTTTCCATTCTCCATTATAGCCTATGAGATTCATTAGAATGAATGGGCCCATATGGTAAGCGTTAGGGTTAGGGTTAGAGTTCAGGACACACTTATGTTTGGGTGAATATTGGGGTTGGGTTTAGGGTTGGATAAGATGTATTTTTAATATCACACTGAATGGTACACTCTTGATGGGGAAAAATTTTGGATGTTTTTCCATTCTCCATTATAGCCTATGAGATTCATTAGAATGAATGGGCCCATATGGTAAGGGTTAGGGTTAGGGTTAGAGTTCAGGACACACTTATGTTTGGGTGAATATTGGGGTTGGGTTTAGGGTTGGATAAGATGTATTTTTAATATCACACTGAATGGTACACTCTTGATGGGGAAAAATTTTGGATGTTTTTCCATTCTCCATTATAGCCTATGAGATTCATTAGAATGAATGGGCCCATATGGTAAGGGTTACTGTTAGGGTTAGAGTTCAGGACACACTTATGTTTGGGTGAATATTGGGGTTGGGTTGAGGGTTGGATAAGATGTATTTTTAATATCACACTGAATGGTACACTCTTGATGGGGAAAAATTTTGGATGTTTTTCCATTCTCCATTATAGCCTATGAGATTCATTAGAATGAATGAGCCCATATGGTAAGGGTTAGGGTTAGGGTTAGAGTTCAGGACACACATATGTTTGGTTTAAAATTGGGGTCTGGTTTAGGGTTGGGTAAGATGTATTTTTAATATCACACTGAATGGTACACTATTGATGGAGAAAAAATTTGGATGTTTTTCCATTCTCCATTATAGCATATGAGATTCATTAGAATGAATGGGCCCATATGGTAAGCGTTAGGGTTAGGGTTAGAGTTCAGGACACACATATGTTCATTTTAAAATTGGGGTCTGGTTTAGGGTTGGGTAAGATGTATTTTTAATATCACACTGAATGGTACACTATTGATGGAGAAAAGTTTTGGATGTTTTTCCATTCTCCATTATAGCCTATGAGATTCATTAGAATGAATGAGCCCATATGGTAAGGGTTAGGGTTAGGGTTAGAGTTCAGGACACACTTATGTTTGGGTGAATATTAGGGTTGGGTTTATGGTTGGATAAGATGTATTTTTAATATCACACTGAATGGTACACTCTTGATGGGGAAAAATTTTGGATGTTTTTCCATTCTCCATTATAGCCTATGAGATTCATTAGAATGAATGGGCCCATATGGTAAGGGTTAGGGTTAGGGTTAGAGTTCAGGACACACTTATGTTTGGGTGAATATTGGGGTTGGGTTTAGGGTTGGATAAGATATATTTTTAATATCACACTGAATGGTACACTCTTGATGGGGAAAAATTTTGGATGTTTTTCCATTCTCCATTATAGCCTATGAGATTCATTAGAATGAATGGGCCCATATGGTAAGGGTTAGGGTTAGGGTTAGAGTTCAGGACACACTTATGTTTGGGTGAATATTGGGGTTGGGTTTAGGGTTGGATAAGATGTATTTTTAATATCACACTGAATGGTACACTCTTGATGGGGAAAAATTTTGGATGTTTTTCCATTCTCCATTATAGCCTATGAGATTCATTAGAATGAATGGGCCCATATGGTAAGGGTTAGGGTTAGGGTTAGAGTTCAGGACACACTTATGTTTGGGTGAATATTGGGGTTGGGTTTAGGGTTGGATAAGATGTATTTTTAATATCACACTGAATGGTACACTCTTGATGGGGAAAAATTTTGGATGTTTTTCCATTCTCCATTATAGCCTATGAGATTCATTAGAATGAATGGGCCCATATGGTAAGTGTTAGGGTTAGGGTTAGAGTTCAGGACACACTTATGTTTGGGTGAATATTGGGGTTGGGTTTAGGGTTGGATAAGATGTATTTTTAATATCACACTGAATGGTACACTCTTGATGGGGAAAAATTTTGGATGTTTTTCCATTCTCCATTATAGCCTATGAGATTCATTAGAATGAATGGGCCCATATGGTAAGGGTTAGGGTTAGGGTTAGAGTTCAGGACACACTTATGTTTGGGTGAATATTGGGGTTGGGTTTAGGGTTGGATAAGATGTATTTTTAATATCACACTGAATGGTACACTCTTGATGGGGAAAAATTTTGGATGTTTTTCCATTCTCCATTATAGCCTATGAGATTCATTAGAATGAATGGGCCCATATGGTAAGGGTTAGGGTTAGGGTTAGAGTTCAGGACACACTTATGTTTGGGTGAATATTGGGGTTGGGTTTAGGGTTGGATAAGATGTATTTTTAATATCACACTGAATGGTACACTCTTGATGGGGAAAAATTTTGGATGTTTTTCCATTCTCCATTATAGCCTATGAGATTCATTTGAATGAATGGGCCCATATGGTAAGGGTTAGGGTTAGGGTTAGAGTTCAGGACACACATATGTTTGGTTTAAAATTGGGGTCTGGTTTAGGGTTGGGTAAGATGTATTTTTAATATCACACTGAATGGTACACTATTGATGGAGAAAAGTTTTGGATGTTTTTCCATTCTCCATTATAGCCTATGAGATTCATTAGAATGAATGAGCCCATATGGTAAGGGTTAGGGTTAGGGTTAGAGTTCAGGACACACTTATGTTTGGGTGAATATTGGGGTTGGGTTTAGGGTTGGATAAGATGTATTTTTAATATCACACTGAATGGTACACTCTTGATGGGGAAAAATTTTGGATGTTTTTCCATTCTCCATTATAGCCTATGAGATTCATTAGAATGAATGGGCCCATATGGTAAGGGTTAGGGTTAGGGTTAGAGTTCAGGACACACTTATGTTTGGGTGAATATTGGGGTTGGGTTTAGGGTTGGATAAGATGTATTTTTAATATCACACTGAATGGTACACTCTTGATGGGGAAAAATTTTGGATGTTTTTCCATTCTCCATTATAGCCTATGAGATTCATTAGAATGAATGGGCCCATATGGTAAGGGTTAGGGTTAGGGTTAGAGTTCAGGACACACTTATGTTTGGGTGAATATTGGGGTTGGGTTTAGGGTTGGATAAGATGTATTTTTAATATCACACTGAATGGTACACTCTTGATGGGGAAAAATTTTGGATGTTTTTCCATTCTCCATTATAGCCTATGAGATTCATTAGAATGAATGGGCCCATATGGTAAGGGTTAGGGTTAGGGTTAGAGTTCAGGACACACTTATGTTTGGGTGAATATTGGGGTTGGGTTTAGGGTTGGATAAGATGTATTTTTAATATCACACTGAATGGTACACTCTTGATGGGGAAAAATTTTGGATGTTTTTCCATTCTCCATTATAGCCTATGAGATTCATTAGAATGAATGGGCCCATATGGTAAGGGTTAGGGTTAGGGTTAGAGTTCAGGACACACATATGTTTGGTTTAAAATTGGGGTCTGGTTTAGGGTTGGGTAAGATGTATTTTTAATATCACACTGAATGGTACACTATTGATGGAGAAAAGTTTTGGATGTTTTTCCATTCTCCATTATAGCCTATGAGATTCATTAGAATGAAAGAGCGCATATGGTAAGTGTTAGGGTTAGGGTTAGAGTTCAGGACACACTTATGTTTGGGTGAATATTGGGGTTGGGTTTAGGGTTGGATAAGATGTATTTTTAATATCACACTGAATGGTACACTCTTGATGGGGAAAAATTTTGGATGTTTTTCCATTCTCCATTATAGCCTATGAGATTCATTAGAATGAATGGGCCCATATGGTAAGGGTTAGGGTTAGGGTTAGAGTTCAGGACACACTTATGTTTGGGTGAATATTGGGGTTGGGTTTAGGGTTGGATAAGATGTATTTTTAATATCACACTGAATGGTACACTCTTGATGGGGAAAAATTTTGGATGTTTTTCCATTCTCCATTATAGCCTATGAGATTCATTAGAATGAATGGGCCCATAAGGTAAGGGTTAGGGTTAGGGTTAGAGTTCAGGACACACTTATATTTGGGTGAATATTGGGGTTGGGTTTAGGGTTGGATAAGATGTATTTTTAATATCACACTGAATGGTACAGTCTTGATGGGGAAAAATTTTGGATGTTTTTCCATTCTCCATTATAGCCTATGAGATTCATTAGAATGAATGGGCCCATATGGTAAGGGTTAGGGTTAGGGTTAGAGTTCAGGACACACATATGTTTGGTTTAAAATTGGGGTCTGGTTTAGGGGTGGGTAAGATGTATTTTTAATATCACACTGAATGGTACACTATTGATGGAGAAAAAATTTGGATGTTTTTCCATTCTCCATTATAGCATATGAGATTCATTAGAATGAATGGGCCCATATGGTAAGCGTTAGGGTTAGGGTTAGAGTTCAGGACACACATATGTTCATTTTAAAATTGGGGTCTGGTTTAGGGTTGGGTAAGATGTATTTTTAATATCACACTGAATGGTACACTCTTGATGCGGAAAAATTTTGGATGTTTTTCCATTCTCCATTATAGCCTATGAGATTCATTAGAACGAATGGGCCCATATGGTAAGGGTTAGGGTTAGGGTTAGAGTTCAGGACACACATATGTTTGGTTTAAAATTGGGGTCTGGTTTAGGGTTGGGTAAGATGAATTTTTAATATCACACTGAATGGTACACTATTGATGGAGAAAAAATTTGGATGTTTTTCCATTCTCCATTATAGCATATGAGATTCATTAGAATGAATGGGCCCATATGGTAAGCGTTAGGGTTAGGGTTAGAGTTCAGGACATACATATGTTCATTTTAAAATTGGGGTCTGGTTTAGGGTTGGGTAAGATGTATTTTTAATATCACACTGAATGGTACACTATTGATGGAGAAAAGTTTTGGATGTTTTTCCATTCTCCATTATAGCCTATGAGATTCATTAGAATGAATGAGCCCATATGGTAAGGGTTAGGGTTAGGGTTAGAGTTCAGGACACACTTATGTTTGGGTGAATATTAGGGTTGGGTTTAGGGTTGGATAAGATGTATTTTTAATATCACACTGAATGGTACACTCTTGATGGGGAAAAATTTTGGATGTTTTTCCATTCTCCATTATAGCCTATGAGATTCATTAGAATGAATGGGCCCATATGGTAAGGGTTAGGGTTAGGGTTAGAGTTCAGGACACACTTATGTTTGGGTGAATATTGGGGTTGGGTTTAGGGTTGGATAAGATGTATTTTTAATATCACACTGAATGGTACACTATTGATGGAGAAAAATTTTGGATGTTTTTCCATTCTCCATTATAGCCTATGAGATTCATTAGAATGAATGGGCCCATATGGTAAGGGTTAGGGTTAGGGTTAGAGTTCAGGACACACTTATGTTTGGGTGAATATTAGGGTTGGGTTTAGGGTTGGATAAGATGTATTTTTAATATCACACTGAATGGTACACTCTTGGTGGGGAAAAATTTTGGATGTTTTTCCATTCTCCATTATAGCCTATGAGATTCATTAGAATGAATGGGCCCATATGGTAAGGGTTAGGGTTAGAGTTCAGGACACACTTATGTTTGGGTGAATATTGGGGTTGGGTTTAGGGTTGGATAAGATGTATTTTTAATATCACACTGAATGGTACACTCTTGATGGGGAAAAATTTTGGATGTTTTTCCATTCTCCATTATAGCCTATGAGATTCATTAGAATGAATGGGCCCATATGGTAAGCGTTAGGGTTAGGGTTAGAGTTCAGGACACACATATGTTCATTTTAAAATTGGGGTCTGGTTTAGGGTTGGGTAAGATGTATTTTTAATATCACACTGAATGGAAAACTATTGATGGAGAAAAGTTTTGGATGTTTTTCCATTCTCCATTATAGCCTATGAGATTCATTAGAATGAATGAGCCCATATGGTAAGGGTTAGGGTTAGGGTTAGAGTTCAGGACTCACTTATGTTTGGGTGAATATTAGGGTTGGGTTTAGGGTTGGATAAGATGTATTTTTAATATCACACTGAATGGTACACTCTTGATGGGGAAAAATTTTGGATGTTTTTCCATTCTCCATTATAGCCTATGAGATTCATTAGAATGAATGGGCCCATATGGTAAGGGTTAGGGTTAGGGTTAGAGTTCAGGACACACTTATGTTTGGGTGAATATTAGGGTTGGGTTTAGGGTTGGATAAGATGTATTTTTAATATCACACTGAATGGTACACTCTTGGTGGGGAAAAATTTTGGATGTTTTTCCATTCTCCATTATAGCCTATGAGATTCATTAGAATGAATGGGCCCATATGGTAAGTGTTAGGGTTAGGGTTAGAGTTCAGGACACACTTATGTTTGGGTGAATATTGGGGTTGGGTTTAGGGTTGGATAAGATGTATTTTTAATATCACACTGAATGGTACACTCTTGATGGGGAAAAATTTTGGATGTTTTTCCATTCTCCATTATAGCCTATGAGATTCATTAGAATGAATGGGCCCATATGGTAAGGGTTAGGGTTAGGGTTAGAGTTCAGGACACACTTATGTTTGGGTGAATATTGGGGTTGGGTTTAGGGTTGGATAAGATGTATTTTTAATATCACACTGAATGGTACACTCTTGATGGGGAAAAATTTTGGATGTTTTTCCATTCTCCATTATAGCCTATGAGATTCATTAGAATGAATGGGCCCATATGGTAAGGGTTAGGGTTAGGGTTAGAGTTCAGGACACACTTATGTTTGGGTGAATATTGGGGTTGGGTTTAGGGTTGGATAAGATGTATTTTTAATATCACACTGAATGGTACACTCTTGATGGGGAAAAATTTTGGATGTTTTTCCATTCTCCATTATAGCCTATGAGATTCATTAGAATGAATGGGCCCATATGGTAAGGGTTAGGGTTAGGGTTAGAGTTCAGGACACACATATGTTTGGTTTAAAATTGGGGTCTGGTTTAGGGTTGGGTAGGATGTATTTTTAATATCACACTGAATGGTACACTATTGATGGAGAAAAGTTTTGGATGTTTTTCCATTCTCCATTATAGCCTATGAGATTCATTAGAATGAATGAGCCCATATGGTAAGGGTTAGGGTTAGGGTTAGAGTTCAGGACACACTTATGTTTGGGTGAATATTGGGGTTGGGTTTAGGGTTGGATAAGATGTATTTTTAATATCACACTGAATGGTACACTCTTGATGGGGAAAAATTTTGGATGTTTTTCCATTCTCCATTATAGCCTATGAGATTCATTAGAATGAATGGGCCCATATGGTAAGGGTTAGGGTTAGGGTTAGAGTTCAGGACACACTTATGTTTGGGTGAATATTGGGGTTGGGTTTAGGGTTGGATAAGATGTATTTTTAATATCACACTGAATGGTACACTCTTGATGGGGAAAAATTTTGGATGTTTTTCCATTCTCCATTATAGCCTATGAGATTCATTAGAATGAATGGGCCCATAAGGTAAGGGTTAGGGTTAGGGTTAGAGTTCAGGACACACTTATGTTTGGGTGAATATTGGGGTTGGGTTTAGGGTTGGATAAGATGTATTTTTAATATCACACTGAATGGTACAGTCTTGATGGGGAAAAATTTTGGATGTTTTTCCATTCTCCATTATAGCCTATGAGATTCATTAGAATGAATGGGCCCATATGGTAAGGGTTAGGGTTAGGGTTAGAGTTCAGGACACACATATGTTTGGTTTAAAATTGGGGTCTGGTTTAGGGGTGGGTAAGATGTATTTTCAATATCACACTGAATGGTACACTATTGATGGAGAAAAAATTTGGATGTTTTTCCATTCTCCATTATAGCATATGAGATTCATTAGAATGAATGGGCCCATATGGTAAGCGTTAGGGTTAGGGTTAGAGTTCAGGACACACATATGTTCATTTTAAAATTGGGGTCTGGTTTAGGGTTGGGTAAGATGTATTTTTAATATCACACTGAATGGTACTCTCTTGATGCGGAAAAATTTTGGATGTTTTTCCATTCTCCATTATAGCCTATGAGATTCATTAGAACGAATGGGCCCATATGGTAAGGGTTAGGGTTAGGGTTAGAGTTCAGGACACACATATGTTTGGTTTAAAATTGGGGTCTGGTTTAGGGTTGGGTAAGATGAATTTTTAATATCACACTGAATGGTACACTATTGATGGAGAAAAAATTTGGATGTTTTTCCAGTCTCCATTATAGCATATGAGATTCATTAGAATGAATGGGCCCATATGGTAAGCGTTAGGGTTAGGGTTAGAGTTCAGGACACACATATGTTCATTTTAAAATTGGGGTCTGGTTTAGGGTTGGGTAAGATGTATTTTTAATATCACACTGAATGGTACACTATTGATGGAGAAAAGTTTTGGATGTTTTTCCATTCTCCATTATAGCCTATGAGATTCATTAGAATGAATGAGCCCATATGGTAAGGGTTAGGGTTAGGGTTAGAGTTCAGGACACACTTATGTTTGGGTGAATATTAGGGTTGGGTTTAGGGTTGGATAAGATGTATTTTTAATATCACACTGAATGGTACACTCTTGATGGGGAAAAATTTTGGATGTTTTTCCATTCTCCATTATAGCCTATGAGATTCATTAGAATGAATGGGCCCATATGGTAAGGGTTAGGGTTAGGGTTAGAGTTCAGGACACACTTATGTTTGGGTGAATATTGGGGTTGGGTTTAGGGTTGGATAAGATGTATTTTTAATATCACACTGAATGGTACACTATTGATGGAGAAAAATTTTGGATGTTTTTCCATTCTCCATTATAGCCTATGAGATTCATTAGAATGAATGGGCCCATATGGTAAGGGTTAGGGTTAGGGTTAGAGTTCAGGACACACTTATGTTTGGGTGAATATTAGGGTTGGGTTTAGGGTTGGATAAGATGTATTTTTAATATCACACTGAATGGTACACTCTTGGTGGGGAAAAATTTTGGATGTTTTTCCATTCTCCATTATAGCCTATGAGATTCATTAGAATGAATGGGCCCATATGGTAAGGGTTAGGGTTAGAGTTCAGGACACACTTATGTTTGGGTGAATATTGGGGTTGGGTTTAGGGTTGGATAAGATGTATTTTTAATATCACACTGAATGGTACACTCTTGATGGGGAAAAATTTTGGATGTTTTTCCATTCTCCATTATAGCCTATGAGATTCATTAGAATGAATGGGCCCATATGGTAAGCGTTAGGGTTAGGGTTAGAGTTCAGGACACACATATGTTCATTTTAAAATTGGGGTCTGGTTTAGGGTTGGGTAAGATGTATTTTTAATATCACACTGAATGGAAAACTATTGATGGAGAAAAGTTTTGGATGTTTTTCCATTCTCCATTATAGCCTATGAGATTCATTAGAATGAATGAGCCCATATGGTAAGGGTTAGGGTTAGGGTTAGAGTTCAGGACTCACTTATGTTTGGGTGAATATTAGGGTTGGGTTTAGGGTTGGATAAGATGTATTTTTAATATCACACTGAATGGTACACTCTTGATGGGGAAAAATTTTGGATGTTTTTCCATTCTCCATTATAGCCTATGAGATTCATTAGAATGAATGGGCCCATATGGTAAGGGTTAGGGTTAGGGTTAGAGTTCAGGACACACTTATGTTTGGGTGAATATTGGGGTTGGGTTTAGGGTTGGATAAGATGTATTTTTAATATCACACTGAATGGTACACTATTGATGGAGAAAAATTTTGGATGTTTTTCCATTCTCCATTATAGCCTATGAGATTCATTAGAATGAATGGGCCCATATGGTAAGGGTTAGGGTTAGGGTTAGAGTTCAGGACACACTTATGTTTGGGTGAATATTAGGGTTGGGTTTAGGGTTGGATAAGATGTATTTTTAATATCACACTGAATGGTACACTCTTGGTGGGGAAAAATTTTGGATGTTTTTCCATTCTCCATTATAGCCTATGAGATTCATTAGAATGAATGGGCCCATATGGTAAGGGTTAGGGTTAGGGTTAGAGTTCAGGACACACTTATGTTTGGGTGAATATTGGGGTTGGGTTTAGGGTTGGATAAGATGTATTTTTAATATCACACTGAATGGTACACTCTTGATGGGGAAAAATTTTGGATGTTTTTCCATTCTCCATTATAGCCTATGAGATTCATTAGAATGAATGGGCCCATATGGTAAGGGCTAGGGTTAGGGTTAGAGTTCAGGACACACATATGTTTGGTTTAAAATTGGGGTCTGGTTTAGGGTTGGGTAAGATGTATTTTTAATATCACACTGAATGGTACACTATTGATGGAGAAAAGTTTTGGATGTTTTTCCATTCTCCATTATAGCCTATGAGATTCATTAGAATGAATGAGCCCATATGGTAAGGGTTAGGGTTAGGGTTAGAGTTCAGGACACACTTATGTTTGGGTGAATATTGGGGTTGGGTTTAGGGTTGGATAAGATGTATTTTTAATATCACACTGAATGGTACACTCTTGATGGGGAAAAATTTTGGATGTTTTTCCATTCTCCATTATAGCCTATGAGATTCATTAGAATGAATGGGCCCATATGGTAAGGGTTAGGGTTAGGGTTAGAGTTCAGGACACACTTATGTTTGGGTGAATATTGGGGTTGGGTTTAGGGTTGGATAAGATGTATTTTTAATATCACACTGAATGGTACACTCTTGATGGGGAAAAATTTTGGATGTTTTTCCATTCTCCATTATAGCCTATGAGATTCATTAGAATGAATGGGCCCATAAGGTAAGGGTTAGGGTTAGGGTTAGAGTTCAGGACACACTTATGTTTGGGTGAATATTGGGGTTGGGTTTAGGGTTGGATAAGATGTATTTTTAATATCACACTGAATGGTACAGTCTTGATGGGGAAAAATTTTGGATGTTTTTCCATTCTCCATTATAGCCTATGAGATTCATTAGAATGAATGGGCCCATATGGTAAGGGTTAGGGTTAGGGTTAGAGTTCAGGACACACATATGTTTGGTTTAAAATTGGGGTCTGGTTTAGGGGTGGGTAAGATGTATTTTCAATATCACACTGAATGGTACACTATTGATGGAGAAAAAATTTGGATGTTTTTCCATTCTCCATTATAGCATATGAGATTCATTAGAATGAATGGGCCCATATGGTAAGCGTTAGGGTTAGGGTTAGAGTTCAGGACACACATATGTTCATTTTAAAATTGGGGTCTGGTTTAGGGTTGGGTAAGATGTATTTTTAATATCACACTGAATGGTACTCTCTTGATGCGGAAAAATTTTGGATGTTTTTCCATTCTCCATTATAGCCTATGAGATTCATTAGAACGAATGGGCCCATATGGTAAGGGTTAGGGTTAGGGTTAGAGTTCAGGACACACATATGTTTGGTTTAAAATTGGGGTCTGGTTTAGGGTTGGGTAAGATGAATTTTTAATATCACACTGAATGGTACACTATTGATGGAGAAAAAATTTGGATGTTTTTCCAGTCTCCATTATAGCATATGAGATTCATTAGAATGAATGGGCCCATATGGTAAGCGTTAGGGTTAGGGTTAGAGTTCAGGACACACATATGTTCATTTTAAAATTGGGGTCTGGTTTAGGGTTGGGTAAGATGTATTTTTAATATCACACTGAATGGTACACTATTGATGGAGAAAAGTTTTGGATGTTTTTCCATTCTCCATTATAGCCTATGAGATTCATTAGAATGAATGAGCCCATATGGTAAGGGTTAGGGTTAGGGTTAGAGTTCAGGACACACTTATGTTTGGGTGAATATTAGGGTTGGGTTTAGGGTTGGATAAGATGTATTTTTAATATCACACTGAATGGTACACTCTTGATGGGGAAAAATTTTGGATGTTTTTCCATTCTCCATTATAGCCTATGAGATTCATTAGAATGAATGGGCCCATATGGTAAGGGTTAGGGTTAGGGTTAGAGTTCAGGACACACTTATGTTTGGGTGAATATTGGGGTTGGGTTTAGGGTTGGATAAGATGTATTTTTAATATCACACTGAATGGTACACTATTGATGGAGAAAAATTTTGGATGTTTTTCCATTCTCCATTATAGCCTATGAGATTCATTAGAATGAATGGGCCCATATGGTAAGGGTTAGGGTTAGGGTTAGAGTTCAGGACACACTTATGTTTGGGTGAATATTAGGGTTGGGTTTAGGGTTGGATAAGATGTATTTTTAATATCACACTGAATGGTACACTCTTGGTGGGGAAAAATTTTGGATGTTTTTCCATTCTCCATTATAGCCTATGAGATTCATTAGAATGAATGGGCCCATATGGTAAGGGTTAGGGTTAGAGTTCAGGACACACTTATGTTTGGGTGAATATTGGGGTTGGGTTTAGGGTTGGATAAGATGTATTTTTAATATCACACTGAATGGTACACTCTTGATGGGGAAAAATTTTGGATGTTTTTCCATTCTCCATTATAGCCTATGAGATTCATTAGAATGAATGGGCCCATATGGTAAGCGTTAGGGTTAGGGTTAGAGTTCAGGACACACATATGTTCATTTTAAAATTGGGGTCTGGTTTAGGGTTGGGTAAGATGTATTTTTAATATCACACTGAATGGAAAACTATTGATGGAGAAAAGTTTTGGATGTTTTTCCATTCTCCATTATAGCCTATGAGATTCATTAGAATGAATGAGCCCATATGGTAAGGGTTAGGGTTAGGGTTAGAGTTCAGGACTCACTTATGTTTGGGTGAATATTAGGGTTGGGTTTAGGGTTGGATAAGATGTATTTTTAATATCACACTGAATGGTACACTCTTGATGGGGAAAAATTTTGGATGTTTTTCCATTCTCCATTATAGCCTATGAGATTCATTAGAATGAATGGGCCCATATGGTAAGGGTTAGGGTTAGGGTTAGAGTTCAGGACACACTTATGTTTGGGTGAATATTGGGGTTGGGTTTAGGGTTGGATAAGATGTATTTTTAATATCACACTGAATGGTACACTATTGATGGAGAAAAATTTTGGATGTTTTTCCATTCTCCATTATAGCCTATGAGATTCATTAGAATGAATGGGCCCATATGGTAAGGGTTAGGGTTAGGGTTAGAGTTCAGGACACACTTATGTTTGGGTGAATATTAGGGTTGGGTTTAGGGTTGGATAAGATGTATTTTTAATATCACACTGAATGGTACACTCTTGGTGGGGAAAAATTTTGGATGTTTTTCCATTCTCCATTATAGCCTATGAGATTCATTAGAATGAATGGGCCCATATGGTAAGGGTTAGGGTTAGGGTTAGAGTTCAGGACACACTTATGTTTGGGTGAATATTGGGGTTGGGTTTAGGGTTGGATAAGATGTATTTTTAATATCACACTGAATGGTACACTCTTGATGGGGAAAAATTTTGGATGTTTTTCCATTCTCCATTATAGCCTATGAGATTCATTAGAATGAATGGGCCCATATGGTAAGGGCTAGGGTTAGGGTTAGAGTTCAGGACACACTTATGTTTGGGTGAATATTGGGGTTGGTTTTAGGGTTGGATAAGATGTATTTTTAATATCACACTGAATGGTACACTCTTGATGCGGAAAAATTTTGGATGTTTTTCCATTCTCCATTATAGCCTATGAGATTCATTAGAATGAATGGGCCCATTTGGTAAGGGTTAGGGTTAGGGTTAGAGTTCAGGACACACATATGTTTGGTTTAAAATTGGGGTCTGGTTTAGGGTTGGGTAAGATGAATTTTTAATATCACACTGAATGGTACACTATTGATGGAGAAAAAATTTGGATGTTTTTCCATTCTCCATTATAGCATATGAGATTCATTAGAATGAATGGGCCCATATGGTAAGCGTTAGGGTTAGGGTTAGAGTTCAGGACACACATATGTTCATTTTAAAATTGGGGTCTGGTTTAGGGTTGGGTAAGATGTATTTTTAATATCACACTGAATGGTACACTATTGATGGAGAAAAGTTTTGGATGTTTTTCCATTCTCCATTATAGCCTATGAGATTCATTAGAATGAATGAGCCCATATGGTAAGGGTTAGGGTTAGGGTTAGAGTTCAGGACACACTTATGTTTGGGTGAATATTAGGGTTGGGTTTAGGGTTGGATAAGATGTATTTTTAATATCACACTGAATGGTACACTCTTGATGGGGAAAAATTTTGGATGTTTTTCCATTCTCCATTATAGCCTATGAGATTCATTAGAATGAATGGGCCCATATGGTAAGGGTTAGGGTTAGGGTTAGAGTTCAGGACACACTTATGTTTGGGTGAATATTGGGGTTGGGTTTAGGGTTGGATAAGATGTATTTTTAATATCACACTGAATGGTACACTCTTGATGGGGAAAAATTTTGGATGTTTTTCCATTCTCCATTATAGCCTATGAGATTCATTAGAATGAATGGGCCCATATGGTAAGGGTTAGGGTTAGGGTTAGAGTTCAGGACACACTTATGTTTGGGTGAATATTAGGGTTGGGTTTAGGGTTGGATAAGATGTATTTTTAATATCACACTGAATGGTACACTCTTGGTGGGGAAAAATTTTGGATGTTTTTCCATTCTCCATTATAGCCTATGAGATTCATTAGAATGAATGGGCCCATATGGTAAGGGTTAGGGTTAGGGTTAGAGTTCAGGACACACTTATGTTTGGGTGAATATTGGGGTTGGGTTTAGGGTTGGATAAGATGTATTTTTAATATCACACTGAATGGTACACTCTTGATGGGGAAAAATTTTGGATGTTTTTCCATTCGCCATTATAGCCTATGAGATTCATTAGAATGATTGGGCCCATATGGTAAGGGTTAGGGTTAGGGTTAGAGTTCAGGACACACTTATGTTTGGGTGAATATTGGGGTTGGGTTTAGGGTTGGATAAGATGTATTTTTAATATCACACTGAATGGTACACTCTTGATGGGGAAAAATTTTGGATGTTTTTCCATTCGCCATTATAGCCTATGAGATTCATTAGAATGAATGGGCCCATATGGTAAGGGTTAGGGTTAGGGTTAGAGTTCAGGACACACTTATGTTTGGGTGAATATTGGGGTTGGGTTTAGGGTTGGATAAGATGTATTTTTAATATCACTCTGAATGGTACACTCTTGATGGGGAAAAATTTTGGATGTTTTTCCATTCTCCATTATAGCCTATGAGATTCATTAGAATGAATGGGCCCATATGGTAAGGGTTAGGGTTAGGGTTAGAGTTCAGGACACACATATGTTTGGTTTAAAATTGGGGTCTGGTTTAGGGTTGGGTAAGATGTATTTTTAATATCACACTGAATGTTACAGTATTGATGGAGAAAAATTTTGGATTTTTTTCCATTCTCCATTATAGCCTATGAGATTCATTAGAATGTATGGGCCCATATGGTAAGGGTTAGGGTTACAGTTAGATTTCAGGACACACATATGTTCGTTTTAAAATTGGGGTCTGCTTTAGGGTTGGGTAAGATGTATTTTTAATATCACACTGAATGGTACACTATTGATGGAGAAAAGTTTTGGATGTTTTTCCATTCTCCATTATAGCCTATGAGATTCATTAGAATGAATGGGCCCATATGGTAAGGGTTAGGGTTAGGGTTAGAGTTCAGGACACACTTATGTTTGGGTGAATATTAGGGTTGGGTTTAGGGTTGGATAAGATGTATTTTTAATATCACACTGAATGGTACACTCTTGGTGGGGAAAAATTTTGGATGTTTTTCCATTCTCCATTATAGCCTATGAGATTCATTAGAATGAATGGGCCCATATGGTAAGGGTTAGGGTTAGGGTTAGAATTCAGGACACACTTATGTTTGGGTGAATATTGGGTTGGGTTTAGGGTTGGATAAGATGTATTTTTAATATCACACTGAATGGTACACTCTTGATGGGGAAAAATTTTGGATGTTTTTCCATTCTCCATTATAGCCTATGAGATTCATTAGATGAATGGGCCCATATGGTAAGGGTTAGGGTTAAGATTAGAGTTCAGGACACACATATGTTTGGGTGAATATTGGGGTTGGGTTTAGGGTTGGATAAGATGTATTTTTAATATCACACTGAATGGTACACTCTTGATGGGGAAAATTTTTGGATGTTTTTCCAGTCTCCATTATAGCCTATGAGATTCATTAGAATGATTGGGCCCATATGGTAAGGGTTAGGGTTAGGGTAAGAGTTCAGGACACACTTATGTTTGGGTGAATATTGGGGTTGGGTTTAGGGTTGGATAAGATGTATTTTTAATATCACACTGAATGGTACACTCTTGATGGGGAAAAATTTTGGATGTTTTTCCATTCTCCATTATAGCCTATGAGATTCATTAGGATGAATGGGCCCATATGGTAAGGGTTAGGGTTAGGATTAGAGTTCAGGACACACATATGTTTGGGTGAATATTGGGGTTGGGTTTAGGGTTGGATAAGATGTATTTTTAATATCACACTGAATGGTACACTCTTGATGGGGAAAAATTTTGGATGTTTTTCCAGTCTCCATTATAGCCTATGAGATTCATTAGAATGATTGGGCCCATATGGTAAGGGTTAGGGTTAGGGTTAGAGTTCAGGACACACATATGTTCATTTTAAAATTGGGGTCTGGTTTAGGGTTGGGTAAGATGTATTTTTAATATCACACTGAATGGTACACTATTGATGGAGAAAAGTTTTGGATGTTTTTCCATTCTCCATTATAGCCTATGAGATTCATTAGAATGAATGAGCCCATATGGTAAGGTTAGGGTTAGGGTTAGAGTTCAGGACACACTTATGTTTGGGTGAATATTGGGGTTGGGTTTAGGGTTGGATAAGATGTATTTTTAATATCACACTGAATGGTACACTCTTGATGGGGAAAAATTTTGGATGTTTTTCCATTCTCCATTATAGCCTATGAGATTCATTAGAATGAATGGGCCCATATGGTAAGGGTTTAGGGTTAGGGTTAGAGTTCAGGACACACTTATGTTTGGGTGAATATTGGGGTTGGGTTTAGGGTTGGATAAGATGTATTTTTAATATCACACTGAATGGTACACTCTTGATGGGGAAAAATTTTGGATGTTTTTCCATTCTCCATTATAGCCTATGAGATTCATTAGAATGAATGGGCCCATATGGTAAGGGTTAGGGTTAGGGTTAGAGTTCAGGACACACTTATGTTTGGGTGAATATTGGGGTTGGGTTTAGGGTTGGATAAGATGTATTTTTAATATCACTCTGAATGGTACACTCTTGATGGGGAAAAATTTTGGATGTTTTTCCATTCTCCATTATAGCCTATGAGATTCATTAGAATGAATGGGCCCATATGGTAAGGGTTAGGGTTAGGGTTAGAGTTCAGGACACACATATGTTTGGTTTAAAATTGGGGTCTGGTTTAGGGTTGGGTAAGATGTATTTTTAATATCACACTGAATGTTACAGTATTGATGGAGAAAAATTTTGGATTTATTCTCCATTATAGCCTATGAGATTCATTAGAATGTATGGGCCCCATATGGTAAGGGTTAGGGTTACGGTTAGATTTCAGGACACACATATGTTCGTTTTAAAATTGGGGTCTGCTTTAGGGTTGGGTAAGATGTATTTTTAATATCACACTGAATGGTACACTATTGATGGAGAAAAGTTTTGGATGTTTTTCCATTCTCCATTATAGCCTATGAGATTCATTAGAATGAATGAGCCCATATGGTAAGGGTTAGGGTTAGGGTTAGAGTTCAGGACACACTTATGTTTGGGTGAATATTGGGGTTGGGTTTAGGGTTGGATAAGATGTATTTTTAATATCACACTGAATGGTACACTCTTGATGGGGAAAAATTTTGGATGTTTTTCCATTCTCCATTATAGCCTATGAGATTCATTAGAATGAATGGGCCCATATGGTAAGGGTTAGGGTTAGGGTTAGAGTTCAGGACACACTTATGTTTGGGTGAATATTGGGGTTGGGTTTAGGGTTGGATAAGATGTATTTTTAATATCACACTGAATGGTACACTCTTGATGGGGAAAAATTTTGGATGTTTTTCCATTCTCCATTATAGCCTATGAGATTCATTAGAATGAATGGGCCCATAAGGTAAGGGTTAGGGTTAGGGTTAGAGTTCAGGACACACTTATGTTTGGGTGAATATTGGGGTTGGGTTTAGGGTTGGATAAGATGTATTTTTAATATCACACTGAATGGTACAGTCTTGATGGGGAAAAATTTTGGATGTTTTTCCATTCTCCATTATAGCCTATGAGATTCATTAGAATGAATGGGCCCATATGGTAAGGGTTAGGGTTAGGGTTAGAGTTCAGGACACACATATGTTTGGTTTAAAATTGGGGTCTGGTTTAGGGGTGGGTAAGATGTATTTTTAATATCACACTGAATGGTACACTATTGATGGAGAAAAAATTTGGATGTTTTTCCATTCTCCATTATAGCATATGAGATTCATTAGAATGAATGGGCCCATATGGTAAGCGTTAGGGTTAGGGTTAGAGTTCAGGACACACATATGTTCATTTTAAAATTGGGGTCTGGTTTAGGGTTGGGTAAGATGTATTTTTAATATCACACTGAATGGTACTCTCTTGATGCGGAAAAATTTTGGATGTTTTTCCATTCTCCATTATAGCCTATGAGATTCATTAGAACGAATGGGCCCATATGGTAAGGGTTAGGGTTAGGGTTAGAGTTCAGGACACACATATGTTTGGTTTAAAATTGGGGTCTGGTTTAGGGTTGGGTAAGATGAATTTTTAATATCACACTGAATGGTACACTATTGATGGAGAAAAAATTTGGATGTTTTTCCAGTCTCCATTATAGCATATGAGATTCATTAGAATGAATGGGCCCATATGGTAAGCGTTAGGGTTAGGGTTAGAGTTCAGGACACACATATGTTCATTTTAAAATTGGGGTCTGGTTTAGGGTTGGGTAAGATGTATTTTTAATATCACACTGAATGGTACACTATTGATGGAGAAAAGTTTTGGATGTTTTTCCATTCTCCATTATAGCCTATGAGATTCATTAGAATGAATGAGCCCATATGGTAAGGGTTAGGGTTAGGGTTAGAGTTCAGGACACACTTATGTTTGGGTGAATATTAGGGTTGGGTTTAGGGTTGGATAAGATGTATTTTTAATATCACACTGAATGGTACACTCTTGATGGGGAAAAATTTTGGATGTTTTTCCATTCTCCATTATAGCCTATGAGATTCATTAGAATGAATGGGCCCATATGGTAAGGGTTAGGGTTAGGGTTAGAGTTCAGGACACACTTATGTTTGGGTGAATATTGGGGTTGGGTTTAGGGTTGGATAAGATGTATTTTTAATATCACACTGAATGGTACACTATTGATGGAGAAAAATTTTGGATGTTTTTCCATTCTCCATTATAGCCTATGAGATTCATTAGAATGAATGGGCCCATATGGTAAGGGTTAGGGTTAGGGTTAGAGTTCAGGACACACTTATGTTTGGGTGAATATTAGGGTTGGGTTTAGGGTTGGATAAGATGTATTTTTAATATCACACTGAATGGTACACTCTTGGTGGGGAAAAATTTTGGATGTTTTTCCATTCTCCATTATAGCCTATGAGATTCATTAGAATGAATGGGCCCATATGGTAAGGGTTAGGGTTAGAGTTCAGGACACACTTATGTTTGGGTGAATATTGGGGTTGGGTTTAGGGTTGGATAAGATGTATTTTTAATATCACACTGAATGGTACACTCTTGATGGGGAAAAATTTTGGATGTTTTTCCATTCTCCATTATAGCCTATGAGATTCATTAGAATGAATGGGCCCATATGGTAAGCGTTAGGGTTAGGGTTAGAGTTCAGGACACACATATGTTCATTTTAAAATTGGGGTCTGGTTTAGGGTTGGGTAAGATGTATTTTTAATATCACACTGAATGGAAAACTATTGATGGAGAAAAGTTTTGGATGTTTTTCCATTCTCCATTATAGCCTATGAGATTCATTAGAATGAATGAGCCCATATGGTAAGGGTTAGGGTTAGGGTTAGAGTTCAGGACTCACTTATGTTTGGGTGAATATTAGGGTTGGGTTTAGGGTTGGATAAGATGTATTTTTAATATCACACTGAATGGTACACTCTTGATGGGGAAAAAATTTGGATGTTTTTCCATTCTCCATTATAGCCTATGAGATTCATTAGAATGAATGGGCCCATATGGTAAGGGTTAGGGTTAGGGTTAGAGTTCAGGACACACTTATGTTTGGGTGAATATTGGGGTTGGGTTTAGGGTTGGATAAGATGTATTTTTAATATCACACTGAATGGTACACTATTGATGGAGAAAAATTTTGGATGTTTTTCCATTCTCCATTATAGCCTATGAGATTCATTAGAATGAATGGGCCCATATGGTAAGGGTTAGGGTTAGGGTTAGAGTTCAGGACACACTTATGTTTGGGTGAATATTAGGGTTGGGTTTAGGGTTGGATAAGATGTATTTTTAATATCACACTGAATGGTACACTCTTGGTGGGGAAAAATTTTGGATGTTTTTCCATTCTCCATTATAGCCTATGAGATTCATTAGAATGAATGGGCCCATATGGTAAGGGTTAGGGTTAGGGTTAGAGTTCAGGACACACTTATGTTTGGGTGAATATTGGGGTTGGGTTTAGGGTTGGATAAGATGTATTTTTAATATCACACTGAATGGTACACTCTTGATGGGGAAAATTTTGGATGTTTTTCCATTCTCCATTATAGCCTATGAGATTCATTAGAATGAATGGGCCCATATGGTAAGGGTTAGGGTTAGGGTTAGAGTTCAGGACACACATATGTTTGGTTTAAAATTGGGGTCTGGTTTAGGGTTGGGTAAGATGTATTTTTAATATCACACTGAATGGTACACTATTTATGGAGAAAAAATTTGGATGTTTTTCCATTCTCCATTATAGCATATGAGATTCATTAGAATGAATGGGCCCATATGGTAAGCGTTAGGGTTAGGGTTAGAGTTCAGGACACACATATGTTCATTTTAAAATTGGGGTCTGGTTTAGGTTTGGGTAAGATGTATTTTTAATATCACACTGAATGGTACACTATTGATGGAGAAAAGTTTTGGATGTTTTTCCATTCTCCATTATAGCCTATGAGATTCATTAGAATGAATGAGCCCATATGGTAATGTTTAGGGTTAGGGTTAGAGTTCAGGACACACTTATGTTTGGGTGAATATTAGGGTTGGGTTTATGGTTGGATAAGATGTATTTTTAATATCACACTGAATGGTACACTCTTGATGGGGAAAAATTTTGGATGTTTTTCCATTCTCCATTATAGCCTATGAGATTCATTAGAATGAATGGGCCCATATGGTAAGGGTTAGGGTTAGGGTTAGAGTTCAGGACACACTTATGTTTGGGTGAATATTGGGGTTGGGTTTAGAGTTGGATAAGATGTATTTTTAATATCACACTGAATGGTACACTCTTGATGGAGAAAAATTTTGGATGTTTTTCCATTCTCCATTATAGCCTATGAGATTCATTAGAATGAATGGGCCCATATGGTAAGTGTTAGGGTTAGGGTTAGAGTTCAGGACACACTTATGTTTGGGTGAATATTGGGGTTGGGTTTAGGGTTGGATAAGATGTATTTTTAATATCACACTGAATGGTACACTCTTGATGGGGAAAAATTTTGGATGTTTTTCCATTCTCCATTATAGCCTATGAGATTCATTAGAATGAATGGGCCCTTGTGGTAAGGGTTAGGGTTAGAGTTCAGGACACACTTATGTTTGGGTGAATATTGGGGTTGGGTTTAGGATTGGATAAGATGTATTTTTAATATCACACTGAATGGTACACTCTTGATGGGGAAAAATTTTGGATGTTTTTCCATTCTCCATTATAGCCTATGAGATTCATTAGAATGAATGGGCCCATATGGTAAGGGCTAGGGTTAGGGTTAGAGTTCAGGACACACTTATGTTTGGGTGAATATTGGGGTTGGTTTTAGGGTTGGATAAGATGTATTTTTAATATCACACTGAATGGTACACTCTTGATGCGGAAAAATTTTGGATGTTTTTCCATTCTCCATTATAGCCTATGAGATTCATTAGAATGAATGGGCCCATTTGGTAAGGGTTAGGGTTAGGGTTAGAGTTCAGGACACACATATGTTTGGTTTAAAATTGGGGTCTGGTTTAGGGTTGGGTAAGATGAATTTTTAATATCACACTGAATGGTACACTATTGATGGAGAAAAAATTTGGATGTTTTTCCATTCTCCATTATAGCATATGAGATTCATTAGAATGAATGGGCCCATATGGTAAGCGTTAGGGTTAGGGTTAGAGTTCAGGACACACATATGTTCATTTTAAAATTGGGGTCTGGTTTAGGGTTGGGTAAGATGTATTTTTAATATCACACTGAATGGTACACTATTGATGGAGAAAAGTTTTGGATGTTTTTCCATTCTCCATTATAGCCTATGAGATTCATTAGAATGAATGAGCCCATATGGTAAGGGTTAGGGTTAGGGTTAGAGTTCAGGACACACTTATGTTTGGGTGAATATTAGGGTTGGGTTTAGGGTTGGATAAGATGTATTTTTAATATCACACTGAATGGTACACTCTTGATGGGGAAAAATTTTGGATGTTTTTCCATTCTCCATTATAGCCTATGAGATTCATTAGAATGAATGGGCCCATATGGTAAGGGTTAGGGTTAGGGTTAGAGTTCAGGACACACTTATGTTTGGGTGAATATTGGGGTTGGGTTAAGGGTTGGATAAGATGTATTTTTAATATCACACTGAATGGTACACTCTTGATGGGGAAAAATTTTGGATGTTTTTCCATTCTCCATTATAGCCTATGAGATTCATTAGAATGAATGGGCCCATATGGTAAGGGTTAGGGTTAGGGTTAGAGTTCAGGACACACTTATGTTTGGGTGAATATTAGGGTTGGGTTTAGGGTTGGATAAGATGTATTTTTAATATCACACTGAATGGTACACTCTTGGTGGGGAAAAATTTTGGATGTTTTTTCCATTCTCCATTATAGCCTATGAGATTCATTAGAATGAATGGGCCGATATGGTAAGGGTTAGGGTTAGGGTTAGAGTTCAGGACACACTTATGTTTGGGTGAATATTGGGGTTGGGTTTAGGGTTGGATAAGATGTATTTTTAATATCACACTGAATGGTACACTATTGATGGAGAAAAAATTTGGATGTTTTTCCATTCTCCATTATAGCATATGAGATTCATTAGAATGAATGGGCCCATATGGTAAGCGTTAGGGTTAGGGTTAGAGTTCAGGACACACATATGTTCATTTTAAAATTGGGGTCTGGTTTAGGGTTGGGTAAGATGTATTTTTAATATCACACTGAATGGTACTCTCTTGATGCGGAAAAATTTTGGATGTTTTTCCATTCTCCATTATAGCCTATGAGATTCATTAGAACGAATGGGCCCATATGGTAAGGGTTAGGGTTAGGGTTAGAGTTCAGGACACACATATGTTTGGTTTAAAATTGGGGTCTGGTTTAGGGTTGGGTAAGATGAATTTTTAATATCACACTGAATGGTACACTATTGATGGAGAAAAAATTTGGATGTTTTTCCATTCTCCATTATAGCCTATGAGATTCATTAGAATGAATGGGCCCATATGGTAAGCGTTAGGGTTAGGGTTAGAGTTCAGGACACACATATGTTCATTTTAAAATTGGGGTCTGGTTTAGGGTTGGGTAAGATGTATTTTTAATATCACACTGAATGGTACACTATTGATGGAGAAAAGTTTTGGATGTTTTTCCATTCTCCATTATAGCCTATGAGATTCATTAGAATGAATGAGCCCATATGGTAAGGGTTAGGGTTAGGGTTAGAGTTCAGGACACACTTATGTTTGGGTGAATATTAGGGTTGGGTTTAGGGTTGGATAAGATGTATTTTTAATATCACACTGAATGGTACACTCTTGATGGGGAAAAATTTTGGATGTTTTTCCATTCTCCATTATAGCCTATGAGATTCATTAGAATGAATGGGCCCATATGGTAAGGGTTAGGGTTAGGGTTAGAGTTCAGGACACACTTATGTTTGGGTGAATATTGGGGTTGGGTTTAGGGTTGGATAAGATGTATTTTTAATATCACACTGAATGGTACACTATTGATGGAGAAAAATTTTGGATGTTTTTCCATTCTCCATTATAGCCTATGAGATTCATTAGAATGAATGGGCCCATATGGTAAGGGTTAGGGTTAGGGTTAGAGTTCAGGACACACTTATGTTTGGGTGAATATTAGGGTTGGGTTTAGGGTTGGATAAGATGTATTTTTAATATCACACTGAATGGTACACTCTTGGTGGGGAAAAATTTTGGATGTTTTTCCATTCTCCATTATAGCCTATGAGATTCATTAGAATGAATGGGCCCATATGGTAAGGGTTAGGGTTAGAGTTCAGGACACACTTATGTTTGGGTGAATATTGGGGTTGGGTTTAGGGTTGGATAAGATGTATTTTTAATATCACACTGAATGGTACACTCTTGATGGGGAAAAATTTTGGATGTTTTTCCATTCTCCATTATAGCCTATGAGATTCATTAGAATGAATGGGCCCATATGGTAAGCGTTAGGGTTAGGGTTAGAGTTCAGGACACACATATGTTCATTTTAAAATTGGGGTCTGGTTTAGGGTTGGGTAAGATGTATTTTTAATATCACACTGAATGGAAAACTATTGATGGAGAAAAGTTTTGGATGTTTTTCCATTCTCCATTATAGCCTATGAGATTCATTAGAATGAATGAGCCCATATGGTAAGGGTTAGGGTTAGGGTTAGAGTTCAGGACTCACTTATGTTTGGGTGAATATTAGGGTTGGTTTAGGGTTGGATAAGATGTATTTTTAATATCACACTGAATGGTACACTCTTGATGGGGAAAAAATTTGGATGTTTTTCCATTCTCCATTATAGCCTATGAGATTCATTAGAATGAATGGGCCCATATGGTAAGGGTTAGGGTTAGGGTTAGAGTTCAGGACACACTTATGTTTGGGTGAATATTGGGGTTGGGTTTAGGGTTGGATAAGATGTATTTTTAATATCACACTGAATGGTACACTATTGATGGAGAAAAATTTTGGATGTTTTTCCATTCTCCATTATAGCCTATGAGATTCATTAGAATGAATGGGCCCATATGGTAAGGGTTAGGGTTAGGGTTAGAGTTCAGGACACACTTATGTTTGGGTGAATATTAGGGTTGGGTTTAGGGTTGGATAAGATGTATTTTTAATATCACACTGAATGGTACACTCTTGGTGGGGAAAAATTTTGGATGTTTTTCCATTCTCCATTATAGCCTATGAGATTCATTAGAATGAATGGGCCCATATGGTAAGGGTTAGGGTTAGGGTTAGAGTTCAGGACACACTTATGTTTGGGTGAATATTGGGGTTGGGTTTAGGGTTGGATAAGATGTATTTTTAATATCACACTGAATGGTACACTCTTGATGGGGAAAATTTTGGATGTTTTTCCATTCTCCATTATAGCCTATGAGATTCATTAGAATGAATGGGCCCATATGGTAAGGGTTAGGGTTAGGGTTAGAGTTCAGGACACACATATGTTTGGTTTAAAATTGGGGTCTGGTTTAGGGTTGGGTAAGATGTATTTTTAATATCACACTGAATGGTACACTATTTATGGAGAAAAAATTTGGATGTTTTTCCATTCTCCATTATAGCATATGAGATTCATTAGAATGAATGGGCCCATATGGTAAGCGTTAGGGTTAGGGTTAGAGTTCAGGACACACATATGTTCATTTTAAAATTGGGGTCTGGTTTAGGTTTGGGTAAGATGTATTTTTAATATCACACTGAATGGTACACTATTGATGGAGAAAAGTTTTGGATGTTTTTCCATTCTCCATTATAGCCTATGAGATTCATTAGAATGAATGAGCCCATATGGTAATGTTTAGGGTTAGGGTTAGAGTTCAGGACACACTTATGTTTGGGTGAATATTAGGGTTGGGTTTATGGTTGGATAAGATGTATTTTTAATATCACACTGAATGGTACACTCTTGATGGGGAAAAATTTTGGATGTTTTTCCATTCTCCATTATAGCCTATGAGATTCATTAGAATGAATGGGCCCATATGGTAAGGGTTAGGGTTAGGGTTAGAGTTCAGGACACACTTATGTTTGGGTGAATATTGGGGTTGGGTTTAGAGTTGGATAAGATGTATTTTTAATATCACACTGAATGGTACACTCTTGATGGAGAAAAATTTTGGATGTTTTTCCATTCTCCATTATAGCCTATGAGATTCATTAGAATGAATGGGCCCATATGGTAAGTGTTAGGGTTAGGGTTAGAGTTCAGGACACACTTATGTTTGGGTGAATATTGGGGTTGGGTTTAGGGTTGGATAAGATGTATTTTTAATATCACACTGAATGGTACACTCTTGATGGGGAAAAATTTTGGATGTTTTTCCATTCTCCATTATAGCCTATGAGATTCATTAGAATGAATGGGCCCTTGTGGTAAGGGTTAGGGTTAGAGTTCAGGACACACTTATGTTTGGGTGAATATTGGGGTTGGGTTTAGGGTTGGATAAGATGTATTTTTAATATCACACTGAATGGTACACTCTTGATGGGGAAAAATTTTGGATGTTTTTCCATTCTCCATTATAGCCTATGAGATTCATTAGAATGAATGGGCCCATGTGGTAAGGGCTAGGGTTAGGGTTAGAGTTCAGGACACACTTATGTTTGGGTGAATATTGGGGTTGGTTTTAGGGTTGGATAAGATGTATTTTTAATATCACACTGAATGGTACACTCTTGATGCGGAAAAATTTTGGATGTTTTTCCATTCTCCATTATAGCCTATGAGATTCATTAGAATGAATGGGCCCATTTGGTAAGGGTTAGGGTTAGGGTTAGAGTTCAGGACACACATATGTTTGGTTTAAAATTGGGGTCTGGTTTAGGGTTGGGTAAGATGAATTTTTAATATCACACTGAATGGTACACTATTGATGGAGAAAAAATTTGGATGTTTTTCCATTCTCCATTATAGCATATGAGATTCATTAGAATGAATGGGCCCATATGGTAAGCGTTAGGGTTAGGGTTAGAGTTCAGGACACACATATGTTCATTTTAAAATTGGGGTCTGGTTTAGGGTTGGGTAAGATGTATTTTTAATATCACACTGAATGGTACACTATTGATGGAGAAAAGTTTTGGATGTTTTTCCATTCTCCATTATAGCCTATGAGATTCATTAGAATGAATGAGCCCATATGGTAAGGGTTAGGGTTAGGGTTAGAGTTCAGGACACACTTATGTTTGGGTGAATATTAGGGTTGGGTTTAGGGTTGGATAAGATGTATTTTTAATATCACACTGAATGGTACACTCTTGATGGGGAAAAATTTTGGATGTTTTTCCATTCTCCATTATAGCCTATGAGATTCATTAGAATGAATGGGCCCATATGGTAAGGGTTAGGGTTAGGGTTAGAGTTCAGGACACACTTATGTTTGGGTGAATATTGGGGTTGGGTTAAGGGTTGGATAAGATGTATTTTTAATATCACACTGAATGGTACACTCTTGATGGGGAAAAATTTTGGATGTTTTTCCATTCTCCATTATAGCCTATGAGATTCATTAGAATGAATGGGCCCATATGGTAAGGGTTAGGGTTAGGGTTAGAGTTCAGGACACACTTATGTTTGGGTGAATATTAGGGTTGGGTTTAGGGTTGGATAAGATGTATTTTTAATATCACACTGAATGGTACACTCTTGGTGGGGAAAAATTTTGGATGTTTTTCCATTCTCCATTATAGCCTATGAGATTCATTAGAATGAATGGGCCCATATGGTAAGGGTTAGGGTTAGGGTTAGAGTTCAGGACACACATATGTTCGTTTTAAAATTGGGGTCTGGTTTAGGGTTGGGTAAGATGTATTTTTATTATCACACTGAATGGTACACTATTGATGGTGAAAAATTTTGGATGTTTTTCCATTCTCCATTATAGCCTATGAGATTCATTAGAATGAATGGGCCCATATGGTAAGGGTTAGGGTTAGGGTTAGAGTTCAGGACACACTTATGTTTGGGTGAATATTAGGGTTGGGTTTAGGGTTGGATAAGATGTATTTTTAATATCACACTGAATGGTACACTCTTGGTGGGGAAAAATTTTGGATGTTTTTCCATTCTCCATTATAGCCTATGAGATTCATTAGAATGAATGGGCCCATATGGTAAGGGTTAGGGTTAGGGTTAGAGTTCAGGACACACTTATGTTTGGGTGAATATTGGGGTTGGGTTTAGGTTTGGATAAGATGTATTTTTAATATCACACTGAATGGTACACTCTTGGTGGGGAAAAATTTTGGATGTTTTTCCATTCTCCATTATAGCCTATGAGATTCATTAGAATGAATGGGCCCATATGGTAAGGGTTAGGGTTAGGGTTAGAGTTCAGGACACACTTATGTTTGGGTGAATATTGGGGTTGGGTTTAGGGTTGGATAAGATGTATTTTTAATATCACACTGAATGGTACACTATTGATGGAGAAAAATTTTGGATGTTTTTCCATTCTCCATTATAGCCTATGAGATTCATTAGAATGAATGGGCCCATATGGTAAGGGTTAGGGTTAGGGTTAGAGTTCAGGACACACTTATGTTTGGGTGAATATTAGGGTTGGGTTTAGGGTTGGATAAGATGTATTTTTAATATCACACTGAATGGTACACTCTTGGTGGGGAAAAATTTTGGATGTTTTTCCATTCTCCATTATAGCCTATGAGATTCATTAGAATGAATGGGCCCATATGGTAAGGGTTAGGGTTAGGGTTAGAGTTCAGGACACACTTATGTTTGGGTGAATATTGGGGTTGGGTTTAGGGTTGGATAAGATGTATTTTTAATATCACACTGAATGGTACACTCTTGATGGGGAAAAATTTTGGATGTTTTTCCATTCTCCATTATAGCCTATGAGATTCATTAGAATGAATGGGCCCATATGGTAAGGGTTAGGGTTAGGGTTAGAGTTCAGGACACACTTATGTTTGGGTGAATATTGGGGTTGGGTTTAGGGTTGGATAAGATGTATTTTTAATATCACACTGAATGGTACACTCTTGATGGGGAAAAATTTTGGATGTTTTTCCATTCGCCATTATAGCCTATGAGATTCATTAGAATGAATGGGCCCATATGGTAAGGGTTAGGGTTAGGGTTAGAGTTCAGGACACACTTATGTTTGGGTGAATATTGGGGTTGGGTTTAGGGTTGGATAAGATGTATTTTTAATATCACACTGAATGGTACACTCTTGATGGGGAAAAATTTTGGATGTTTTTCCATTCTCCATTATAGCCTATGAGATTCATTAGAATGAATGGGCCCATATGGTAAGGGTTAGGGTTAGGGTTAGAGTTCAGGACACACATATGTTTGGTTTAAAATTGGGGTCTGGTTTAGGGTTGGGTAAGATGTATTTTTAATATCACACTGAATGTTACAGTATTGATGGAGAAAAAATTTGGATTTTTTTCCATTCTCCATTATAGCCTATGAGATTCATTAGAATGTATGGGCCCATATGGTAAGGGTTAGGGTTACGGTTAGATTTCAGGACACACATATGTTCGTTTTAAAATTGGGGTCTGCTTTAGGGTTGGGTAAGATGTATTTTTAATATCACACTGAATGGTACACTATTGATGGAGAAAAGTTTTGGATGTTTTTCCATTCTCCATTATAGCCTATGAGATTCATTAGAATGAATGGGCCCATATGGTAAGGGTTAGGGTTAGGGTTAGAGTTCAGGACACACTTATGTTTGGGTGAATATTAGGGTTGGGTTTAGGGTTGGATAAGATGTATTTTTAATATCACACTGAATGGTACACTCTTGGTGGGGAAAAATTTTGGATGTTTTTCCATTCTCCATTATAGCCTATGAGATTCATTAGAATGAATGGGCCCATATGGTAAGGGTTAGGGTTAGGGTTAGAATTCAGGACACACTTATGTTTGGGTGAATATTGGGGTTGGGTTTAAGGTTGGATAAGATGTATTTTTAATATCACACTGAATGGTACACTCTTGATGGGGAAAAATTTTGGATGTTTTTCCATTCTCCATTATAGCCTATGAGATTCATTAGGATGAATGGGCCCATATGGTAAGGGTTAGGGTTAAGATTAGAGTTCAGGACACACATATGTTTGGGTGAATATTGGGGTTGGGTTTAGGGTTGGATAAGATGTATTTTTAATATCACACTGAATGGTACACTCTTGATGGGGAAAATTTTTGGATGTTTTTCCAGTCTCCATTATAGCCTATGAGATTCATTAGAATGATTGGGCCCATATGGTAAGGGTTAGGGTTAGGGTTAGAGTTCAGGACACACTTATGTTTGGGTGAATATTGGGGTTGGGTTTAGGGTTGGATAAGATGTATTTTTAATATCACACTGAATGGTACACTCTTGATGGGGAAAAATTTTGGATGTTTTTCCATTCTCCATTATAGCCTATGAGATTCATTAGGATGAATGGGCCCATATGGTAAGGGTTAGGGTTAAGATTAGAGTTCAGGACACACATATGTTTGGGTGAATATTGGGGTTGGGTTTAGGGTTGGATAAGATGTATTTTTAATATCACACTGAATGGTACACTCTTGATGGGGAAAATTTTTGGATGTTTTTCCAGTCTCCATTATAGCCTATGAGATTCATTAGAATGATTGGGCCCATATGGTAAGGGTTAGGGTTAGGGTTAGAGTTCAGGACACACTTATGTTTGGGTGAATATTGGGGTTGGGTTTAGGGTTGGATAAGATGTATTTTTAATATCACACTGAATGGTACACTCTTGATGGGGAAAAATTTTGGATGTTTTTCCATTCTCCATTATAGCCTATGAGATTCATTAGGATGAATGGGCCCATATGGTAAGGGTTAGGGTTAGGATTAGAGTTCAGGACACACATATGTTTGGGTGAATATTGGGGTTGGGTTTAGGGTTGGATAAGATGTATTTTTAATATCACACTGAATGGTACACTCTTGATGGGGAAAAATTTTGGATGTTTTTCCAGTCTCCATTATAGCCTATGAGATTCATTAGAATGATTGGGCCCATATGGTAAGGGTTAGGGTTAGGGTTAGAGTTCAGGACACACATATGTTCGTTTTAAAATTGGGGTCTGGTTTAGGGTTGGGTAAGATGTATTTTTAATATCACACTGAATGGTACACTATTGATGGAGAAAAATTTTGGATGTTTTTCCATTCTCCATTATAGCCTATGAGATTCATTAGAATGAATGGGCCCATATGGTAAGGGTTAGGGTTAGGGTTAGAGTTCAGGACACACATATGTTCGTTTTAAAATTGGGGTCTGGTTTAGGGTTGGGTAAGATGTATTTTTATTATCACACTGAATGGTACACTATTGATGGTGAAAAATTTTGGATGTTTTTCCATTCTCCATTATAGCCTATGAGATTCATTAGAATGAATGGGCCCATATGGTAAGGGTTAGGGTTAGGGTTAGAGTTCAGGACACACTTATGTTTGGGTGAATATTAGGGTTGGGTTTAGGGTTGGATAAGATGTATTTTTAATATCACACTGAATGGTACACTCTTGGTGGGGAAAAATTTTGGATGTTTTTCCATTCTCCATTATAGCCTATGAGATTCATTAGAATGAATGGGCCCATATGGTAAGGGTTAGGGTTAGGGTTAGAGTTCAGGACACACATATGTTCGTTTTAAAATTGGGGTCTGGTTTAGGGTTGGGTAAGATGTATTTTTATTATCACACTGAATGGTACACTATTGATGGTGAAAAATTTTGGATGTTTTTCCATTCTCCATTATAGCCTATGAGATTCATTAGAATGAATGGGCCCATATGGTAAGGGTTAGGGTTAGGGTTAGAATTCAGGACACACTTATGTTTGGGTGAATATTGGGGTTGGGTTTAAGGTTGGATAAGATGTATTTTTAATATCACACTGAATGGTACACTCTTGATGGGGAAAAATTTTGGATGTTTTTCCATTCTCCATTATAGCCTATGAGATTCATTAGGATGAATGGGCCCATATGGTAAGGGTTAGGGTTAAGATTAGAGTTCAGGACACACATATGTTTGGGTGAATATTGGGGTTGGGTTTAGGGTTGGATAAGATGTATTTTTAATATCACACTGAATGGTACACTCTTGATGGGGAAAATTTTTGGATGTTTTTCCAGTCTCCATTATAGCCTATGAGATTCATTAGAATGATTGGGCCCATATGGTAAGGGTTAGGGTTAGGGTTAGAGTTCAGGACACACTTATGTTTGGGTGAATATTGGGGTTGGGTTTAGGGTTGGATAAGATGTATTTTTAATATCACACTGAATGGTACACTCTTGATGGGGAAAAATTTTGGATGTTTTTCCATTCTCCATTATAGCCTATGAGATTCATTAGGATGAATGGGCCCATATGGTAAGGGTTAGGGTTAAGATTAGAGTTCAGGACACACATATGTTTGGGTGAATATTGGGGTTGGGTTTAGGGTTGGATAAGATGTATTTTTAATATCACACTGAATGGTACACTCTTGATGGGGAAAATTTTTGGATGTTTTTCCAGTCTCCATTATAGCCTATGAGATTCATTAGAATGATTGGGCCCATATGGTAAGGGTTAGGGTTAGGGTTAGAGTTCAGGACACACTTATGTTTGGGTGAATATTGGGGTTGGGTTTAGGGTTGGATAAGATGTATTTTTAATATCACACTGAATGGTACACTCTTGATGGGGAAAAATTTTGGATGTTTTTCCATTCTCCATTATAGCCTATGAGATTCATTAGGATGAATGGGCCCATATGGTAAGGGTTAGGGTTAGGATTAGAGTTCAGGACACACATATGTTTGGGTGAATATTGGGGTTGGGTTTAGGGTTGGATAAGATGTATTTTTAATATCACACTGAATGGTACACTCTTGATGGGGAAAAATTTTGGATGTTTTTCCAGTCTCCATTATAGCCTATGAGATTCATTAGAATGATTGGGCCCATATGGTAAGGGTTAGGGTTAGGGTTAGAGTTCAGGACACACATATGTTCGTTTTAAAATTGGGGTCTGGTTTAGGGTTGGGTAAGATGTATTTTTAATATCACACTGAATGGTACACTATTGATGGAGAAAAATTTTGGATGTTTTTCCATTCTCCATTATAGCCTATGAGATTCATTAGAATGAATGGGCCCATATGGTAAGGGATAGGGTTAGGGTTAGAGTTCAGGACACACATATGTTCGTTTTAAAATTGGGGTCTGGTTTAGGGTTGGGTAAGATGTATTTTTATTATCACACTGAATGGTACACTATTGATGGTGAAAAATTTTGGATGTTTTTCCATTCTCCATTATAGCCTATGAGATTCATTAGAATGAATGGGCCCATATGGTAAGGGTTAGTGTTAGGGTTAGAGTTCAGGACACACTTATGTTTGGGTGAATATTAGGGTTGGGTTTAGGGTTGGATAAGATGTATTTTTAATATCACACTGAATGGTACACTCTTGGTGGGGAAAAATTTTGGATGTTTTTCCATTCTCCATTATAGCCTATGAGATTCATTAGAATGAATGGGCCCATATGGTAAGGGTTAGGGTTAGGGTTAGAGTTCAGGACACACATATGTTCGTTTTAAAATTGGGGTCTGGTTTAGGGTTGGGTAAGATGTATTTTTATTATCACACTGAATGGTACACTATTGATGGTGAAAAATTTTGGATGTTTTTCCATTCTCCATTATAGCCTATGAGATTCATTAGAATGAATGGGCCCATATGGTAAGGGTTAGGGTTAGGGTTAGAGTTCAGGACACACTTATGTTTGGGTGAATATTAGGGTTGGGTTTAGGGTTGGATAAGATGTATTTTTAATATCACACTGAATGGTACACTCTTGGTGGGGAAAAATTTTGGATGTTTTTCCATTCTCCATTATAGCCTATGAGATTCATTAGAATGAATGGGCCCATATGGTAAGGGTTAGGGTTAGGGTTAGAGTTCAGGACACACTTATGTTTGGGTGAATATTGGGGTTGGGTTTAGGTTTGGATAAGATGTATTTTTAATATCACACTGAATGGTACACTCTTGGTGGGGAAAAATTTTGGGTGTTTTTCCATTCTCCATTATAGCCTATGAGATTCATTAGAATGAATGGGCCCATATGGTAAGGGTTAGGGTTAGGGTTAGAGTTCAGGACACACTTATGTTTGGGTGAATATTGGGGTTGGGTTTAGGGTTGGATAAGATGTATTTTTAATATCACACTGAATGGTACACTATTGATGGAGAAAAATTTTGGATGTTTTTCCATTCTCCATTATAGCCTATGAGATTCATTAGAATGAATGGGCCCATATGGTAAGGGTTAGGGTTAGGGTTAGAGTTCAGGACACACTTATGTTTGGGTGAATATTGGGGTTGGGTTTAGGGTTGGATAAGATGTATTTTTAATATCACACTGAATGGTACACTCTTGATGGGGAAAAATTTTGGATGTTTTTCCATTCTCCATTATAGCCTATGAGATTCATTAGAATGAATGGGCCCATATGGTAAGGGTTAGGGTTAGGGTTAGAGTTCAGGACACACATATGTTTGGTTTAAAATTGGGGTCTGGTTTAGGGTTGGGTAAGATGTATTTTTAATATCACACTGAATGGTACACTATTTATGGAGAAAAAATTTGGATGTTTTTCCATTCTCCATTATAGCCTATGAGATTCATTAGAATGAATGGGCCCATATGGTAAGGGTTAGGGTTAGGGTTAGAGTTCAGGACACACTTATGTTTGGGTGAATATTGGGGTTGGGTTTAGGGTTGGATAAGATGTATTTTTAATATCACACTGAATGGTACACTCTTGATGGAGAAAAATTTTGGATGTTTTTCCATTCTCCATTATAGCCTATGAGATTCATTAGAATGAATGGGCCCATATGGTAAGGGTTAGGGTTAGGGTTAGAATTCAGGACACACTTATGTTTGGGTGAATATTGGGGTTGGGTTTAGGGTTGGATAAGATGTATTTTTAATATCACACTGAATGGTACACTCTTGATGGGGAAAAATTTTGGATGTTTTTCCATTCTCCATTATAGCCTATGAGATTCATTAGGATGAATGGGCCCATATGGTAAGGGTTAGGGTTAAGATTAGAGTTCAGGACACACATATGTTTGGGTGAATATTGGGGTTGGGTTTAGGGTTGGATAAGATGTATTTTTAATATCACACTGAAAGGTACACTCTTGATGGGGAAAATTTTTGGATGTTTTTCCAGTCTCCATTATAGCCTATGAGATTCATTAGAATGATTGGGCCCATATGGTAAGGGTTAGGGTTAGGGTTAGAGTTCAGGACACACTTATGTTTGGGTGAATATTAGGGTTGGGTTTAGGGTTGGATAAGATGTATTTTTAATATCACACTGAATGGTACACTCTTGGTGGGGAAAAATTTTGGATGTTTTTCCATTCTCCATTATAGCCTATGAGATTCATTAGAATGAATGGGCCCATATGGTAAGGGTTAGGGTTAGGGTTAGAATTCAGGACACACTTATGTTTGGGTGAATATTGGGGTTGGGTTTAGGGTTGGATAAGATGTATTTTTAATATCACACTGAATGGTACACTCTTGATGGGGGAAAAATTTTGGATGTTTTTCCATTCTCCATTATAGCCTATGAGATTCATTAGGATGAATGGGCCCATATGGTAAGGGTTAGGGTTAGGATTAGAGTTCAGGACACACATATGTTTGGGTGAATATTGGGGTTGGGTTTAGGGTTGGATAAGATGTATTTTTAATATCACACTGAATGGTACACTCTTGATGGGGAAAAATTTTGGATGTTTTTCCAGTCTCCATTATAGCCTATGAGATTCATTAGAATGATTGGGCCCATATGGTAAGGGTTAGGGTTAGGGTTAGAGTTCAGGACACACATATGTTCGTTTTAAAATTGGGGTCTGGTTTAGGGTTGGGTAAGATGTATTTTTAATATCACACTGAATGGTACACTATTGATGGAGAAAAATTTTGGATGTTTTTCCATTCTCCATTATAGCCTATGAGATTCATTAGAATGAATGGGCCCATATGGTAAGGGTTAGGGTTAGGGTTAGAGTTCAGGACACACTTATGTTTGGGTGAATATTAGGGTTGGGTTTAGGGTTGGATAAGATGTATTTTTAATATCACACTGAATGGTACACTCTTGGTGGGGAAAAATTTTGGATGTTTTTCCATTCTCCATTATAGCCTATGAGATTCATTAGAATGAATGGGCCCATATGGTAAGGGTTAGGGTTAGGGTTAGAGTTCAGGACACACTTATGTTTGGGTGAATATTGGGGTTGGGTTTAGGTTTGGATAAGATGTATTTTTAATATCACACTGAATGGTACACTCTTGATTCGGAAAAATTTTGGATGTTTTTCCATTCTCCATTATAGCCTATGAGATTCATTAGAATGAATGGGCCCATATGGTAAGGGTTAGGGTTAGGGTTAGAGTTCAGGACACACTTATGTTTGGCTGAATATTGGGGTTCGGTTTAGGGTTGGATAAGATGTATTTTTAATATCACACTGAATGGTACAGTCTTGATGGGGAAAAATTTTGGATGTTTTTCCATTCTCCATTATAGCCTATGAGATTCATTAGAATGAATGGGCCCATATGGTAAGGGTTAGGGTTAGGGTTAGAGTTCAGGACACACATATGTTTGGTTTAAAATTGGGGTCTGGTTTAGGGTTGGGTAAGATGTATTTTTAATATCACACTGAATGGTACACTATTGATGGAGAAAAAATTTGGATGTTTTTCCATTCTCCATTATAGCATATGAGATTCATTAGAATGAATGGGCCCATATGGTAAGGGTTAGGGTTAGGGTTAGAGTTCAGGACACACTTATGTTTGGGTGAATATTGGGGTTGGGTTTAGGTTTGGATAAGATGTATTTTTAATATCACACTGAATGGTACACTCTTGATGGGGAAAAATTTTGGATTTTTTTCCATTCTCCATTATAGCCTATGAGATTCATTAGAATGAATGGGCCCATATGGTAAGGGTTAGGGTTAGGGTTAGAGTTCAGGACACACTTATGTTTGGGTGAATATTGGGGTTGGGTTTAGGGTTGGATAAGATGTATTTTTAATATCACACTGAATGGTACACTCTTGATGGGGAAAAATTTTGGATGTTTTTCCATTCTCCATTATAGCCTATGAGATTCATTAGAATGAATGGGCCCATATGGTAAGGGTTAGGGTTAGGGTTAGAGTTCAGGACACACATATGTTTGGTTTAAAATTGGGGTCTGGTTTAGGGTTGGGTAAGATGTATTTTTAATATCACACTGAATGGTACACTATTTATGGAGAAAAAATTTGGATGTTTTTCCATTCTCCATTATAGCATATGAGATTCATTAGAATGAATGGGCCCATATGGTAAGCGTTAGGGTTAGGGTTAGAGTTCAGGAAACACATATGTTCATTTTAAAATTGGGGTCTGGTTTAGGTTTGGGTAAGATGTATTTTTAATATCACACTGAATGGTACACTATTGATGGAGAAAAGTTTTGGATGTTTTTCCACTCTCCATTATAGCCTATGAGATTCATTAGAATGAATGACCCCATATGGTAATGGTTAGGGTTAGGGTTAGAGTTCAGGACACACTTATGTTTGGGTGAATATTAGGGTTGGGTTTATGGTTGGATAAGATGTATTTTTAATATCACACTGAATGGTACACTCTTGATGGGGAAAAATTTTGGATGTTTTTCCATTCTCCATTATAGCCTATGAGATTCATTAGAATGAATGGGCCCATATGGTAAGGGTTAGGGTTAGGGTTAGAGTTCAGGACACACTTATGTTTGGGTGAATATTGGGGTTGGGTTTAGGGTTGGATAAGATGTATTTTTAATATCACACTGAATGGTACACTCTTGATGGAGAAAAATTTTGGATGTTTTTCCATTCTCCATTATAGCCTATGAGATTCATTAGAATGAATGGGCCCATATGGTAAGGGTTAGGGTTAGGGTTAGAGTTCAGGACACACTTATGTTTGGGTGAATATTGGGGTTGGGTTTAGGGTTGGATAAGATGTATTTTTAATATCACACTGAATGGTACACTCTTGATGGGGAAAAATTTTGGATGTTTTTCCATTCTCCATTATAGCCTATGAGATTCATTAGAATGAATGGGCCCATATGCTAAGGGTTAGGGTTAGGGTTAGAGTTCAGGACACACATATGTTTGGTTTAAAATTGGGGTCTGGTTTAGGGTTGGGTAAGATGTATTTTTAATATCACACTGAATGTTACAGTATTGATGGAGAAAAAATTTGGATTTTTTTCCATTCTCCATTATAGCCTATGAGATTCATTAGAATGTATGGGCCCATATGGTAAGGGTTAGGGTTACGGTTAGATTTCAGGACACACATATGTTCGTTTTAAAATTGGGGTCTGCTTTAGGGTTGGGTAAGATGTATTTTTAATATCACACTGAATGGTACACTATTGATGGAGAAAAGTTTTGGATGTTTTTCCATTCTCCATTATAGCCTATGAGATTCATTAGAATGAATGGGCCCATATGGTAAGGGTTAGGGTTAGGGTTAGAGTTCAGGACACACTTATGTTTGGGTGAATATTAGGGTTGGGTTTAGGGTTGGATAAGATGTATTTTTAATATCACACTGAATGGTACACTCTTGGTGGGGAAAAATTTTGGATGTTTTTCCATTCTCCATTATAGCCTATGAGATTCATTAGAATGAATGGGCCCATATGGTAAGGGTTAGGGTTAGGGTTAGAATTCAGGACACACTTATGTTTGGGTGAATATTGGGGTTGGGTTTAGGGTTGGATAAGATGTATTTTTAATATCACACTGAATGGTACACTCTTGATGGGGAAAAATTTTGGATGTTTTTCCATTCTCCATTATAGCCTATGAGATTCATTAGGAAGAATGGGCCCATATGGTAAGGGTTAGGGTTAGGGTTAGAGTTCAGGACACACTTATGTTTGGGTGAATATTAGGTTTGGGTTTAGGGTTGGATAAGATGTATTTTTAATATCACACTGAATGGTACACTCTTGGTGGGGAAAGATTTTGGATGTTTTTCCATTCTCCATTATAGCCTATGAGATTCATTAGAATGAATGGGCCCATATGGTAAGGGTTAGGGTTAGGGTTAGAATTCAGGACACACTTATGTTTGGGTGAATATTGGGGTTGGGTTTAGGGTTGGATAAGATGTATTTTTAATATCACACTGAATGGTACACTCTTGATGGGGAAAAATTTTGGATGTTTTTCCATTCTCCATTATAGCCTATGAGATTCATTAGGATGAATGGGCCCATATGGTAAGGGTTAGGGTTAGGATTAGAGTTCAGGACACACATATGTTTGGGTGAATATTGGGGTTGGGTTTAGGGTTGGATAAGATGTATTTTTAATATCACACTGAATGGTACACTCTTGATGGGGAAAAATTTTGGATGTTTTTCCAGTCTCCATTATAGCCTATGAGATTCATTAGAATGATTGGGCCCATATGGTAAGGGTTAGGGTTAGGGTTAGAGTTCAGGACACATATATGTTCGTTTTAAAATTGGGGTCTGGTTTAGGGTTGGGTAAGATGTATTTTTAATATCACACTGAATGGTACACTATTGATGGAGAAAAATTTTGGATGTTTTTCCATTCTCCATTATAGCCTATGAGATTCATTAGAATGAATGGGCCCATATGGTAAGGGTTAGGGTTAGGGTTAGAGTTCAGGACACACTTATGTTTGGGTGAATATTAGGGTTGGGTTTAGGGTTGGATAAGATGTATTTTTAATATCACACTGAATGGTACACTCTTGGTGGGGAAAAATTTTGGATGTTTTTCCATTCTCCATTATAGCCTATGAGATTCATTAGAATGAATGGGCCCATATGGTAAGGGTTAGGGTTAGGGTTAGAGTTCAGGACACACTTATGTTTGGGTGAATATTGGGGTTGGGTTTAGGGTTGGATAAGATGTATTTTTAATATCACACTGAATGGTACACTCTTGATGGGGAAAAAATTTGGATGTTTTTCCATTCTCCATTATAGCCTATGAGATTCATTAGAATGAATGGGCCCATATGGTAAGGGTTAGGGTTAGGGTTAGAGTTCAGGACACACATATGTTTGGTTTAAAATTGGGGTCTGGTTTAGGGTTGGGTAAGATGTATTTTTAATATCACACTGAATGGTACACTATTGATGGAGAAAAAATTTGGATGTTTTTCCATTCTCCATTATAGCATATGAGATTCATTAGAATGAATGGGCCCATATGGTAAGGGTTAGGGTTAGGGTTAGAGTTCAGGACACACTTATGTTTGGGTGAATATTGGGGTTGGGTTTAGGTTTGGATAAGATGTATTTTTAATATCACACTGAATGGTACACTCTTGATGGGGAAAAATTTTGGATGTTTTTCCATTCTCCATTATAGCCTATGAGATTCATTAGAATGAATGGGCCCATATGGTAAGGGTTAGGGTTAGGGTTAGAGTTCAGGACACACATATGTTTGGGTGAATATTGGGGTTGGGTTTAGGGTTGGATAAGATGTATTTTTAATATCACACTGAATGGTACACTCTTGATGGGGAAAATTTTTGGATGTTTTTCCATTCGCCATTATAGCCTATGAGATTCATTAGAATGAATGGGCCCATATGGTAAGGGTTAGGGTTAGGGTTAGAGTTCAGGACACACTTATGTTTGGGTGAATATTGGGGTTGGGTTTAGGGTTGGATAAGATGTATTTTTAATATCACACTGAATGGTACACTCTTGATGGGGAAAAATTTTGGATGTTTTTCCATTCTCCATTATAGCCTATGAGATTCATTAGAATGAATGGGCCCATATGGTAAGGGTTATGGTTAGGGTTAGAGTTCAGGACACACATATGTTTGGTTTAAAATTGGGGTCTGGTTTAGGTTTGGGTAAGATGTATTTTTAATATCACACTGAATGGTACAGTATTGATGGAGAAAAAAATTGGATTTTTTTCCATTCTCCATTATAGCCTATGAGATTCATTAGAATGAATGGGCCCATATGGTAAGGGTTAGGGTTACGGTTAGATTTCAGGACACACATATGTTCGTTTTAAAATTGGGGTCTGGTTTAGGGTTGGATAAGATGTATTTTTAATATCACACTGAATGGTACACTCTTGATGGGGAAAAATTTTGGATGTTTTTCCATTCTCCATTATAGCCTAAGAGATTCATTAGAATGAATGGGCCCATATGGTAAGGGTTAGGGTTAGGGTTAGAGTTCAGGACACACTTATGTTTGGGTGAATAGTGGGGTTGGGTTTAGGGTTGGATAAGATGTATTTTTAATATCACACTGAATGGTACACTCTTGATGGGGAAAAATTTTGGATGTTTTTCCATTCTCCATTATAGCCTATGAGATTCATTAGAATGAATGGGCCCATATGGTAAGGGTTAGGGTTAGGGTTAGAGTTCAGGACATACATATGTTTGGTTTAAAATTGGGGTCTGGTTTAGGGTTGGGTAAGATGTATTTTTAATATCACACTGAATGGTACACTATTGATGGAGAAAAAATTTGGATGTTTTTCCATTCTCCATTATAGCATATGAGATTCATTAGAATGAATGGGCCCATATGGTAAGCGTTAGGGTTAGGGTTAGAGTTCAGGACACACATATGTTCATTTTAAAATTGGGGTCTGGTTTAGGGTTGGGTAAGATGTATTTTTAATATCACACTGAATGGTACACTATTGATGGAGAAAAGTTTTGGATGTTTTTCCATTCTCCATTATAGCCTATGAGATTCATTAGAATGAATTTGCCCATATGCTAAGGGTTAGGGTTAGGGTTAGAGTTCAGGACACACTTATGTTTGGGTGAATATTGGGGTTGGGTTTAGGGTTGGATAAGATGTATTTTTAATATCACACTGAATGGTACACTCTTGATGGGGAAAAATTTTGGATGTTTTTCCATTCTCCATTATAGCCTATGAGATTCATTAGAATGAATGGGCCCATATGGTAAGGGTTAGGGTTAGGGTTAGAGTTCAGGACACACTTATGTTTGGGTGAATATTGGGGTTGGGTTTAGGGTTGGATAAGATGTATTTTTAATATCACACTGAATGGTACACTCTTGATGGGGAAAATTTTTGGATGTTTTTCCATTCTCCATTATAGCCTATGAGATTCATTAGAATGAATGGGCCCATATGGTAAGGGTTAGGGTTAGGGTTAGAGTTCAGGACACACATATGTTTGGTTTAAAATTGGGGTCTGGTTTAGGGTTGGGTAAGATGTATTTTTAATATCACACTGAATGGTACACTATTGATGGAGAAAAAATTTGGATGTTTTTCCATTCTCCATTATAGCATATGAGATTCATTAGAACTCTTGATGGGGAAAATTTTTGGATGTTTTTCCATTCGCCATTATAGCCTATGAGATTCATTAGAATGAATGGGCCCATATGGTAAGGGTTAGGGTTAGGGTTAGAGTTCAGGACACACTTATGTTTGGGTGAATATTGGGGTTGGGTTTAGGGTTGGATAAGATGTATTTTTAATATCACACTGAATGGTACACTCTTGATGGGGAAAATTTTTGGATGTTTTTCCATTCTCCATTATAGCCTATGAGATTCATTAGAATGAATGGGCCCATATGGTAAGTGTTAGGGTTAGGGTTAGAGTTCAGGACACACATATGTTTGGTTTAAAATTGGGGTCTGGTTTAGGGTTGGGTAAGATGTATTTTTAATATCACACTGAATGGTACACTATTGATGGAGAAAAAATTTGGATGTTTTTCCATTCTCCATTATAGCATATGAGATTCATTAGAATGAATGGGCCCATATGGTAAGCGTTAGGGTTAGGGTAAGAGTTCAGGACACACATATGTTCATTTTAAAATTGGGGTCTGGTTTAGGGTTGGGTAAGATGTATTTTTAATATCACACTGAATGGTACACTATTGATGGAGAAAAGTTTTGGATGTTTTTCCATTCTCCATTATAGCCTATGAGATTCATTAGAATGAATTTGCCCATATGCTAAGGGTTAGGGTTAGGGTTAGAGTTCAGGACACACTTATGTTTGGGTGAATATTGGGGTTGGGTTTAGGGTTGGATAAGATGTATTTTTAATATCACACTGAATGGTACACTCTTGATGGGGAAAAATTTTGGATGTTTTTCCATTCTCCATTATAGCCTATGAGATTCATTAGAATGAATGGGCCCATATGGTAAGGGTTAGGGTTAGGGTTAGAGTTCAGGACACAGTTATGTTTGGGTGAATATTGGGGTTGGGTTTAGGGTTGGATAAGATGTATTTTTAATATCACACTGAATGGTACACTCTTGATGGGGAAAAATTTTGGATGTTTTTCCATTCTCCATTATAGCCTATGAGATTCATTAGAATGAATGGGCCCATATGGTAAGCGTTAGGGTTAGGGTTAGAGTTCAGGACACACTTATGTTTGGGTGAATATTGGGGTTGGGTTTAGGGTTGGATAAGATGTATTTTTAATATCACACTGAATGGTACACTCTTGATGGGGAAAAATTTTGGATGTTTTTCCATTCTCCATTATAGCCTATGAGATTCATTAGAATGAATGGGCCCATATGGTAAGGGTTAGGGTTAGGGTTAGAGTTCAGGACACACTTATGTTTGGGTGAATATTGGGGTTGGGTTTAGGGTTGGATAAGATGTATTTTTAATATCACACTGAATGGTACACTCTTGATGGGGAAAAATTTTGGATGTTTTTCCATTCTCCATTATAGCCTATGAGATTCATTAGAATGAATGGGCCCATATGGTAAGGGTTACTGTTAGGGTTAGAGTTCAGGACACACTTATGTTTGGGTGAATATTGGGGTTGGGTTGAGGGTTGGATAAGATGTATTTTTAATATCACACTGAATGGTACACTCTTGCTGGGGAAAAATTTTGGATGTTTTTCCATTCTCCATTATAGCCTATGAGATTCATTAGAATGAATGGGCCCATATGGTAAGGGTTAGGGTTAGGGTTAGAATTCAGGACACACTTATGTTTGGGTGAATATTGGGGTTGGGTTTAGGGTTGGATAAGATGTATTTTTAATATCACACTGAATGGTACACTCTTGATGGGGAAAAATTTTGGATGTTTTTCCATTCTCCATTATAGCCTATGAGATTCATTAGGATGAATGGGCCCATATGGTAAGGGTTAGGGTTAGGATTAGAGTTCAGGACACACATATGTTTGGGTGAATATTGGGGTTGGGTTTAGGGTTGGATAAGATGTATTTTTAATATCACACTGAATGGTACACTCTTGATGGGGAAAAATTTTGGATGTTTTTCCAGTCTCCATTATAGCCTATGAGATTCATTAGAATGATTGGGCCCATATGGTAAGGGTTAGGGTTAGGGATAGAGTTCAGGACACACATATGTTCGTTTTAAAATTGGGGTCTGGTTTAGGGTTGGGTAAGATGTATTTTTAATATCACACTGAATGGTACACTATTGATGGAGAAAAATTTTGGATGTTTTTCCATTCTCCATTATAGCCTATGAGATTCATTAGAATGAATGGGCCCATATGGTAAGGGTTAGGGTTAGGGTTAGAGTTCAGGACACACTTATGTTTGGGTGAATATTAGGGTTGGGTTTAGGGTTGGATAAGATGTATTTTTAATATCACACTGAATGGTACACTCTTGGTGGGGAAAAATTTTGGATGTTTTTCCATTCTCCATTATAGCCTATGAGATTCATAAGAATGAATGGGCCCATATGGTAAGGCTTAGGGTTAGGGTTAGAGTTCAGGACACACTTATGTTTGGGTGAATATTGGAGTTGGGTTTAGGTTTGGATAAGATGTATTTTTAATATCACACTGAATGGTACACTCTTGATGGGGAAAAATTTTGGATGTTTTTCCATTCTCCATTATAGCCTATGAGATTCATTAGAATGAATGGGCCCATATGGTAAGGGTTAGGGTTAGGGTTAGAGTTCAGGACACACTTATGTTTGGGTGAATATTAGGGTTGGGTTTAGGGTTGGATAAGATGTATTTTTAATATCACACTGAATGGTACACTCTTGGTGGGGAAAAATTTTGGATGTTTTTCCATTCTCCATTATAGCCTATGAGATTCATTAGAATGAATGGGCCCATATGGTAAGGGTTAGGGTTAGGGTTAGAGTTCAGGACACACTTATGTTTGGGTGAATATTGGGGTTGGGTTTAGGGTTGGATAAGATGTATTTTTAATATCACACTGAATGGTACACTCTTGATGGGGAAAAATTTTGGATGTTTTTCCATTCTCCATTATAGCCTATGAGATTCATTAGAATGAATGGGCCCATATGGTAAGGGTTAGGGTTAGGGTTAGAGTTCAGGACACACATATGTTTGGTTTAAAATTGGGGTCTGGTTTAGGGTTGGGTAAGATGTATTTTTAATATCACACTGAATGGTACACTATTGATGGAGAAAAAATTTGGATGTTTTTCCATTCTCCATTATAGCATATGAGATTCATTAGAATGAATGGGCCCATATGGTAAGGGTTAGGGTTAGGGTTAGAGTTCAGGACACACTTATGTTTGGGTGAATATTGGGGTTGGGTTTAGGTTTGGATAAGATGTATTTTTAATATCACACTGAATGGTACACTCTTGATGGGGAAAAATTTTGGATGTTTTTCCATTCTCCATTATAGCCTATGAGATTCATTAGAATGAATGGGCCCATATGGTAAGGGTTATGGTTAGGGTTAGAGTTCAGGACACACATATGTTTGGTTTAAAATTGGGGTCTGGTTTAGGTTTGGGTAAGATGTATTTTTAATATCACACTGAATGGTACAGTATTGATGGAGAAAAAAATTGGATTTTTTTCCATTCTCCATTATAGCCTATGAGATTCATTAGAATGAATGGGCCCATATGGTAAGGGTTAGGGTTACGGTTAGATTTCAGGACACACATATGTTCGTTTTAAAATTGGGGTCTGGTTTAGGGTTGGATAAGATGTATTTTTAATATCACACTGAATGGTACACTCTTGATGGGGAAAAATTTTGGATGTTTTTCCATTCTCCATTATAGCCTAAGAGATTCATTAGAATGAATGGGCCCATATGGTAAGGGTTAGGGTTAGGGTTAGAGTTCAGGACACACTTATGTTTGGGTGAATAGTGGGGTTGGGTTTAGGGTTGGATAAGATGTATTTTTAATATCACACTGAATGGTACACTCTTGATGGGGAAAAATTTTGGATGTTTTTCCATTCTCCATTATAGCCTATGAGATTCATTAGAATGAATGGGCCCATATGGTAAGGGTTAGGGTTAGGGTTAGAGTTCAGGACATACATATGTTTGGTTTAAAATTGGGGTCTGGTTTAGGGTTGGGTAAGATGTATTTTTAATATCACACTGAATGGTACACTATTGATGGAGAAAAAATTTGGATGTTTTTCCATTCTCCATTATAGCATATGAGATTCATTAGAATGAATGGGCCCATATGGTAAGCGTTAGGGTTAGGGTTAGAGTTCAGGACACACATATGTTCATTTTAAAATTGGGGTCTGGTTTAGGGTTGGGTAAGATGTATTTTTAATATCACACTGAATGGTACACTATTGATGGAGAAAAGTTTTGGATGTTTTTCCATTCTCCATTATAGCCTATGAGATTCATTAGAATGAATTTGCCCATATGCTAAGGGTTAGGGTTAGGGTTAGAGTTCAGGACACACTTATGTTTGGGTGAATATTGGGGTTGGGTTTAGGGTTGGATAAGATGTATTTTTAATATCACACTGAATGGTACACTCTTGATGGGGAAAAATTTTGGATGTTTTTCCATTCTCCATTATAGCCTATGAGATTCATTAGAATGAATGGGCCCATATGGTAAGGGTTAGGGTTAGGGTTAGAGTTCAGGACACACTTATGTTTGGGTGAATATTGGGGTTGGGTTTAGGGTTGGATAAGATGTATTTTTAATATCACACTGAATGGTACACTCTTGATGGGGAAAATTTTTGGATGTTTTTCCATTCTCCATTATAGCCTATGAGATTCATTAGAATGAATGGGCCCATATGGTAAGGGTTAGGGTTAGGGTTAGAGTTCAGGACACACATATGTTTGGTTTAAAATTGGGGTCTGGTTTAGGGTTGGGTAAGATGTATTTTTAATATCACACTGAATGGTACACTATTGATGGAGAAAAAATTTGGATGTTTTTCCATTCTCCATTATAGCATATGAGATTCATTAGAACTCTTGATGGGGAAAATTTTTGGATGTTTTTCCATTCGCCATTATAGCCTATGAGATTCATTAGAATGAATGGGCCCATATGGTAAGGGTTAGGGTTAGGGTTAGAGTTCAGGACACACTTATGTTTGGGTGAATATTGGGGTTGGGTTGAGGGTTGGATAAGATGTATTTTTAATATCACACTGAATGGTACACTCTTGATGGGGAAAATTTTTGGATGTTTTTCCATTCTCCATTATAGCCTATGAGATTCATTAGAATGAATGGGCCCATATGGTAAGTGTTAGGGTTAGGGTTAGAGTTCAGGACACACATATGTTTTGTTTAAAATTGGGGTCTGGTTTAGGGTTGGGTAAGATGTATTTTTAATATCACACTGAATGGTACACTATTGATGGAGAAAAAATTTGGATGTTTTTCCATTCTCCATTATAGCATATGAGATTCATTAGAATGAATGGGCCCATATGGTAAGCGTTAGGGTTAGGGTAAGAGTTCAGGACACACATATGTTCATTTTAAAATTGGGGTCTGGTTTAGGGTTGGGTAAGATGTATTTTTAATATCACACTGAATGGTACACTATTGATGGAGAAAAGTTTTGGATGTTTTTCCATTCTCCATTATAGCCTATGAGATTCATTAGAATGAATTTGCCCATATGCTAAGGGTTAGGGTTAGGGTTAGAGTTCAGGACACACTTATGTTTGGGTGAATATTGGGGTTGGGTTTAGGGTTGGATAAGATGTATTTTTAATATCACACTGAATGGTACACTCTTGATGGGGAAAAATTTTGGATGTTTTTCCATTCTCCATTATAGCCTATGAGATTCATTAGAATGAATGGGCCCATATGGTAAGGGTTAGGGTTAGGGTTAGAGTTCAGGACACAGTTATGTTTGGGTGAATATTGGGGTTGGGTTTAGGGTTGGATAAGATGTATTTTTAATATCACACTGAATGGTACACTCTTGATGGGGAAAAATTTTGGATGTTTTTCCATTCTCCATTATAGCCTATGAGATTCATTAGAATGAATGGGCCCATATGGTAAGGGTTAGGGTTAGGGTTAGAGTTCAGGACACACTTATGTTTGGGTGAATATTGGGGTTGGGTTTAGGGTTGGATAAGATGTATTTTTAATATCACACTGAATGGTACACTCTTGATGGGGAAAAATTTTGGTTGTTTTTCCATTCTCCATTATAGCCTATGAGATTCATTAGAATGAATGGGCCCATATGGTAAGGGTTAGGGTTAGGGTTAGAGTTCAGGACACACTTATGTTTGGGTGAATATTGGGGTTGGGTTTAGGGTTGGATAAGATGTATTTTTAATATCACACTGAATGGTACACTCTTGATGGGGAAAAATTTTGGATGTTTTTCCATTCTCCATTATAGCCTATGAGATTCATTAGAATGAATGGGCCCATATGGTAAGGGTTACTGTTAGGGTTAGAGTTCAGGACACACTTATGTTTGGGTGAATATTGGGGTTGGGTTGAGGGTTGGATAAGATGTATTTTTAATATCACACTGAATGGTACACTCTTGATGGGGAAAAATTTTGGAAGTTTTTCCATTCTCCATTATAGCCTATGAGATTCATTAGAATGAATGGGCCCATATGGTAAGGGTTAGGGTTAGGGTTAGAGTTCAGGACACACATATGTTTGGTTTAAAATTGGGGTCTGGTTTAGGGTTGGGTAAGATGTATTTTTAATATCACACTGAATGGTACACTATTGATGGAGAAAAAATTTGGATGTTTTTCCATTCTCCATTATAGCATATGAGATTCATTAGAATGAAAGGGCCCATATGGTAAGCGTTAGGGTTAGGGTTAGAGTTCAGGACACACATATGTTCATTTTAAAATTGGGTTCTGGTTTAGGGTTGGGTAAGATGTATTTTTAATATCACACTGAATGGTACACTATTGATGGAGAAAAGTTTTGGATGTTTTTCCATTCTCCATTATAGCCTATGAGATTCATTAGAATGAATGAGCCCATATGGTAAGGGTTAGGGTTAGGGTTAGAGTTCAGGACACACTTATGTTTGGGTGAATATTAGGGTTGGGTTTATGGTTGGATAAGATGTATTTTTAATATCACACTGAATGGTACACTCTTGATGGGGAAAAATTTTGGATGTTTTTCCATTCTCCATTATAGCCTATGAGATTCATTAGAATGAATGGGCCCATATGGTAAGGGTTAGGGTTAGGGTTAGAGTTCAGGACACACTTATGTTTGGGTGAATATTGGGGTTGGGTTTAGGGTTGGATAAGATATATTTTTAATATCACACTGAATGGTACACTCTTGATGGGGAAAAATTTTGGATGTTTTTCCATTCTCCATTATAGCCTATGAGATTCATTAGAATGAATGGGCCCATATGGTAAGGGTTAGGGTTAGGGTTAGAGTTCAGGACACACTTATGTTTGGGTGAATATTGGGGTTGGGTTTAGGGTTGGATAAGATGTATTTTTAATATCACACTGAATGGTACACTCTTGATGGGGAAAAATTTTGGATGTTTTTCCATTCTCCATTATAGCCTATGAGATTCATTAGAATGAATGGGCCCATATGGTAAGGGTTAGGGTTAGGGTTAGAGTTCAGGACACACATATGTTTGGTTTAAAATTGGGGTCTCGTTTAGGGTTGGGTAAGATGTATTTTTAATATCACACTGAATGGTACACAATTGATGGGGAAAAATTTTGGATGTTTTTCCATTCTCCATTATAGCCTATGAGATTCATTAGAATGAATGGGCCCATATGGTAAGGGTTAGGGTTAGGGTTAGAGTTCAGGACACACTTATGTTTGGGTGAATATTGGGGTTGGGTTTAGGGTTGGATAAGATGTATTTTTAATATCACACTGAATGGTACACTCTTGATGGGGAAAAATTTTGGATGTTTTTCCATTCTCCATTATAGCCTATGAGATTCATTAGAATGAATGGGCCCATATGGTAAGCGTTAGGGTTAGGGTTAGAGTTCAGGACACACATATGTTCATTTTAAAATTGGGGTCTGGTTTAGGGTTGGGTAAGATGTATTTTTAATATCACCCTGAATGGTACACTATTGATGGAGAAAAGTTTTGGATGTTTTTCCATTCTCCATTATAGCCTATGAGATTCATTAGAATGAATGAGCCCATATGGTAAGGGTTAGGGTTAGGGTTAGAGTTCAGGACACACTTATGTTTGGGTGAATATTAGGGTTGGGTTTATGGTTGGATAAGATGTATTTTTAATATCACACTGAATGGTACACTCTTGATGGGGAAAAATTTTGGATGTTTTTCCATTCTCCATTATAGCCTATGAGATTCATTAGAATGAATGGGCCCATATGGTAAGGGTTAGGGTTAGGGTTAGAGTTCAGGACACACTTATGTTTGGGTGAATATTGGGGTTGGGTTTAGGGTTGGGTAAGATGTATTTTTAATATCACACTGAATGGTACACTATTGATGGAGAAAAAATTTGGATGTTTTTCCATTCTCCATTATAGCATATGAGATTCATTAGAACTCTTGATGGGGAAAATTTTTGGATGTTTTTCCATTCGCCATTATAGCCTATGAGATTCATTAGAATGAATGGGCCCATATGGTAAGGGTTAGGGTTAGGGTTAGAGTTCAGGACACACTTATGTTTGGGTGAATATTGGGGTTGGGTTTAGGGTTGGATAAGATGTATTTTTAATATCACACTGAATGGTACACTCTTGATGGGGAAAATTTTTGGATGTTTTTCCATTCTCCATTATAGCCTATGAGATTCATTAGAATGAATGGGCCCATATGGTAAGTGTTAGGGTTAGGGTTAGAGTTCAGGACACACATATGTTTGGTTTAAAATTGGGGTCTGGTTTAGGGTTGGGTAAGATGTATTTTTAATATCACACTGAATGGTACACTATTGATGGAGAAAAAATTTGGATGTTTTTCCATTCTCCATTATAGCATATGAGATTCATTAGAATGAATGGGCCCATATGGTAAGCGTTAGGGTTAGGGTAAGAGTTCAGGACACACATATGTTCATTTTAAAATTGGGGTCTGGTTTAGGGTTGGGTAAGATGTATTTTTAATATCACACTGAATGGTACACTATTGATGGAGAAAAGTTTTGGATGTTTTTCCATTCTCCATTATAGCCTATGAGATTCATTAGAATGAATTTGCCCATATGCTAAGGGTTAGGGTTAGGGTTAGAGTTCAGGACACACTTATGTTTGGGTGAATATTGGGGTTGGGTTTAGGGTTGGATAAGATGTATTTTTAATATCACACTGAATGGTACACTCTTGATGGGGAAAAATTTTGGATGTTTTTCCATTCTCCATTATAGCCTATGAGATTCATTAGAATGAATGGGCCCATATGGTAAGGGTTAGGGTTAGGGTTAGAGTTCAGGACACAGTTATGTTTGGGTGAATATTGGGGTTGGGTTTAGGGTTGGATAAGATGTATTTTTAATATCACACTGAATGGTATACTCTTGATGGGGAAAAATTTTGGATGTTTTTCCATTCTCCATTATAGCCTATGAGATTCATTAGAATGAATGAGCCCATATGGTAAGGGTTAGGGTTAGGGTTAGAGTTCAGGACACACTTATGTTTGGGTGAATATTGGGGTTGGGTTTAGGGTTGGATAAGATGTATTTTTAATATCACACTGAATGGTACACTCTTGATGGGGAAAAATTTTGGTTGTTTTTCCATTCTCCATTATAGCCTATGAGATTCATTAGAATGAATGGGCCCATATGGTAAGGGTTAGGGTTAGGGTTAGAGTTCAGGACACACTTATGTTTGGGTGAATATTGGGGTTGGGTTTAGGGTTGGATAAGATGTATTTTTAATATCACACTGAATGGTACACTCTTGATGGGGAAAAATTTTGGATGTTTTTCCATTCTCCATTATAGCCTATGAGATTCATTAGAATGAATGGGCCCATATGGTAAGGGTTACTGTTAGGGTTAGAGTTCAGGACACACTTATGTTTGGGTGAATATTGGGGTTGGGTTGAGGGTTGGATAAGATGTATTTTTAATATCACACTGAATGGTACACTCTTGATGGGGAAAAATTTTGGAAGTTTTTCCATTCTCCATTATAGCCTATGAGATTCATTAGAATGAATGGGCCCATATGGTAAGGGTTAGGGTTAGGGTTAGAGTTCAGGACACACATATGTTTGGTTTAAAATTGGGGTCTGGTTTAGGGTTGGGTAAGATGTATTTTTAATATCACACTGAATGGTACACTATTGATGGAGAAAAAATTTGGATGTTTTTCCATTCTCCATTATAGCATATGAGATTCATTAGAATGAATGGGCCCATATGGTAAGCGTTAGGGTTAGGGTTAGAGTTCAGGACACACATATGTTCATTTTAAAATTGGGGTCTGGTTTAGGGTTGGGTAAGATGTATTTTTAATATCACACTGAATGGTACACTATTGATGGAGAAAAGTTTTGGATGTTTTTCCATTCTCCATTATAGCCTATGAGATTCATTAGAATGAATGAGCCCATATGGTAAGGGTTAGGGTTAGGGTTAGAGTTCAGGACACACTTATGTTTGGGTGAATATTAGGGTTGGGTTTATGGTTGGATAAGATGTATTTTTAATATCACACTGAATGGTACACTCTTGATGGGGAAAAATTTTGGATGTTTTTCCATTCTCCATTATAGCCTATGAGATTCATTAGAATGAATGGGCCCATATGGTAAGGGTTAGGGTTAGGGTTAGAGTTCAGGACACACTTATGTTTGGGTGAATATTGGGGTTGGGTTTAGGGTTGGATAAGATATATTTTTAATATCACACTGAATGGTACACTCTTGATGGGGAAAAATTTTGGATGTTTTTCCATTCTCCATTATAGCCTATGAGATTCATTAGAATGAATGGGCCCATATGGTAAGGGTTAGGGTTAGGGTTAGAGTTCAGGACACACTTATGTTTGGGTGAATATTGGGGTTGGGTTTAGGGTTGGATAAGATGTATTTTTAATATCACACTGAATGGTACACTCTTGATGGGGAAAAATTTTGGATGTTTTTCCATTCTCCATTATAGCCTATGAGATTCATTAGAATGAATGGGCCCATATGGTAAGGGTTAGGGTTAGGGTTAGAGTTCAGGACACACTTATGTTTGGGTGAATATTGGGGTTGGGTTTAGGGTTGGATAAGATGTATTTTTAATATCACACTGAATGGTACACTCTTGATGCGGAAAAATTTTGGATGTTTTTCCATTCTCCATTATAGCCTATGAGATTCATTAGAATGAATGGGCCCATATGGTAAGTGTTAGGGTTAGGGTTAGAGTTCAGGACACACTTATGTTTGGGTGAATATTGGGGTTGGGTTTAGGGTTGGATAAGATGTATTTTTAATATCACACTGAATGGTACACTCTTGATGGGGAAAAATTTTGGATGTTTTTCCATTCTCCATTATAGCCTATGAGATTCATTAGAATGAATGGGCCCATATGGTAAGGGTTAGGGTTAGGGTTAGAGTTCAGGACACACTTATGTTTGGGTGAATATTGGGGTTGGGTTTAGGGTTGGATAAGATGTATTTTTAATATCACACTGAATGGTACACTCTTGATGGGGAAAAATTTTGGATGTTTTTCCATTCTCCATTATAGCCTATGAGATTCATTAGAATGAATGGGCCCATATGGTAAGGGTTAGGGTTAGGGTTAGAGTTCAGGACACACTTATGTTTGGGTGAATATTGGGGTTGGGTTTAGGGTTGGATAAGATGTATTTTTAATATCACACTGAATGGTACACTCTTGATGGGGAAAAATTTTGGATGTTTTTCCATTCTCCATTATAGCCTATGAGATTCATTTGAATGAATGGGCCCATATGGTAAGGGTTAGGGTTAGGGTTAGAGTTCAGGACACACATATGTTTGGTTTAAAATTGGGGTCTGGTTTAGGGTTGGGTAAGATGTATTTTTAATATCACACTGAATGGTACACTATTGATGGAGAAAAGTTTTGGATGTTTTTCCATTCTCCATTATAGCCTATGAGATTCATTAGAATGAATGAGCCCATATGGTAAGGGTTAGGGTTAGGGTTAGAGTTCAGGACACACTTATGTTTGGGTGAATATTGGGGTTGGGTTTAGGGTTGGATAAGATGTATTTTTAATATCACACTGAATGGTACACTCTTGATGGGGAAAAATTTTGGATGTTTTTCCATTCTCCATTATAGCCTATGAGATTCATTAGAATGAATGGGCCCATATGGTAAGGGTTAGGGTTAGGGTTAGAGTTCAGGACACACTTATGTTTGGGTGAATATTGGGGTTGGGTTTAGGGTTGGATAAGATGTATTTTTAATATCACACTGAATGGTACACTCTTGATGGGGAAAAATTTTGGATGTTTTTCCATTCTCCATTATAGCCTATGAGATTCATTAGAATGAATGGGCCCATATGGTAAGGGTTAGGGTTAGGGTTAGAGTTCAGGACACACTTATGTTTGGGTGAATATTGGGGTTGGGTTTAGGGTTGGATAAGATGTATTTTTAATATCACACTGAATGGTACAGTCTTGATGGGGAAAAATTTTGGATGTTTTTCCATTCTCCATTATAGCCTATGAGATTCATTAGAATGAATGGGCCCATATGGTAAGCGTTAGGGTTAGGGTTAGAGTTCAGGACACACATATGTTCATTTTAAAATTGGGGTCTGGTTTAGGGTTGGGTAAGATGTATTTTTAATATCACCCTGAATGGTACACTATTGATGGAGAAAAGTTTTGGATGTTTTTCCACTCTCCATTATAGCCTATGAGATTCATTAGAATGAATGAGCCCATATGGTAAGGGTTAGGGTTAGGGTTAGAGTTCAGGACACACTTATGTTTGGGTGAATATTAGGGTTGGGTTTATGGTTGGATAAGATGTATTTTTAATATCACACTGAATGGTACACTCTTGATGGGGAAAAATTTTGGATGTTTTTCCATTCTCCATTATAGCCTATGAGATTCATTAGAATGAATGGGCCCATATGGTAAGGGTTAGGGTTAGAGTTAGAGTTCAGGACACACTTATGTTTGGGTGAATATTGGGGTTGGGTTTAGGGTTGGATAAGATATATTTTTAATATCACACTGAATGGTACACTCTTGATGGGGAAAAATTTTGGATGTTTTTCCATTCTCCATTATAGCCTATGAGATTCATTAGAATGAATGGGCCCATATGGTAAGGGTTAGGGTTAGGGTTAGAGTTCAGGACACACTTATGTTTGGGTGAATATTGGGGTTGGGTTTAGGGTTGGATAAGATGTATTTTTAATATCACACTGAATGGTACACTCTTGATGGGGAAAAATTTTGGATGTTTTTCCATTCTCCATTATAGCCTATGAGATTCATTAGAATGAATGGGCCCATATGGTAAGGGTTAGGGTTAGGGTTAGAGTTCAGGACACACATATGTTTGGTTTAAAATTGGGGTCTCGTTTAGGGCTGGGTAAGATGTATTTTTAATATCACACTGAATGGTACACAATTGATGGGGAAAAATTTTGGATGTTTTTCCATTCTCCATTATAGCCTATGAGATTCATTAGAATGAATGGGCCCATATGGTAAGGGTTAGGGTTAGGGTTAGAGTTCAGGACACACTTATGTTTGGGTCAATATTGGGGTTGGGTTTAGGGTTGGATAAGATGTATTTTTAATATCACACTGAATGGTGCACTCTTGATGGGGAAAAATTTTGGATGTTTTTCCATTCTCCATTATAGCCTATGAGATTCATTAGAATGAATGGGCCCATATGGTAAGGGTTAGGGTTAGGGTTAGAGTTCAGGACACACTTATGTTTGGGTGAATATTGGGGTTGGGTTTAGGTTTGGATAAGATGTATTTTTAATATCACACTGAATGGTACACTCTTGATGGGGAAAAATTTTGGATGTTTTTCCATTCTCCATTATAGCCTATGAGATTCATTAGAATGAATGGGCCCATATGGTAAGTGTTAGGGTTAGGGTTAGAGTTCAGGACACACTTATGTTTGGGTGAATATTGGGGTTGGGTTTAGGGTTGGATAAGATGTATTTTTATATCACACTGAATGGTACACTCTTGATGGGGAAAAATTTTGGATGTTTTTCCATTCTCCATTATAGCCTATGAGATTCATTAGAATGAATGGGCCCATATGGTAAGGGTTAGGGTTAGGGTTAGAGTTCAGGACACACTTATGTTTGGGTGAATATTGGGGTTGGGTTTAGGGTTGGATAAGATGTATTTTTAATATCACACTGAATGGTACACTCTTGATGGGGAAAAATTTTGGATGTTTTTCCATTCTCCATTATAGCCTAAGAGATTCATTAGAATGAATGGGCCCATATGGTAAGGGTTAGGGTTAGGGTTAGAGTTCAGGACACACTTATGTTTGGGTGAATATTGGGGTTGGGTTTAGGGTTGGATAAGATGTATTTTTAATATCACACTGAATGGTACACTCTTGATGGGGAAAAATTTTGGATGTTTTTTCCATTCTCCATTATAGCCTATGAGATTCATTAGAATGAATGGGCCCATATGGTAAGTGTTAGGGTTAGGGTTAGAGTTCAGGACACACATATGTTTGGTTTAAAATTGGGGTCTGGTTTAGGGTTGGGTAAGATGTATTTTTAATATCACACTGAATGGTACACTATTGATGGAGAAAAGTTTTGGATGTTTTTCCATTCTCCATTATAGCCTATGAGATTCATTAGAATGAATGAGCCCATATGGTAAGGGTTAGGGTTAGGGTTAGAGTTCAGGACACACTTATGTTTGGGTGAATATTGGGGTTGGGTTTAGGGTTGGATAAGATGTATTTTTAATATCACACTGAATGGTACACTCTTGATGGGGAAAAATTTTGGATGTTTTTCCATTCTCCATTATAGCCTATGAGATTCATTAGAATGAATGGGCCCATATGGTAAGGGTTAGGGTTAGGGTTAGAGTTCAGGACACACTTATGTTTGGGTGAATATTGGGGTTGGGTTTAGGGTTGGATAAGATGTATTTTTAATATCACACTGAATGGTACACTCTTGATGGGGAAAAATTTTGGATGTTTTTCCATTCTCCATTATAGCCTATGAGATTCATTAGAATGAATGGGCCCATATGGTAAGGGTTAGGGGTTAGGGTTAGAGTTCAGGACACACTTATGTTTGGGTGAATATTGGGGTTGGGTTTAGGGTTGGATAAGATGTATTTTTAATATCACACTGAATGGTACACTCTTGATGGGGAAAAATTTTGGATGTTTTTCCATTCTCCATTATAGCCTATGAGATTCATTAGAATGAATGGGCCCATATGGTAAGGGTTAGGGTTAGGGTTAGAGTTCAGGACACACTTATGTTTGGGTAATATTGGGGTTGGGTTTAGGGTTGGATAAGATGTATTTTTAATATCACACTGAATGGTACACTCTTGATGGGGAAAAATTTTGGATGTTTTTCCATTCTCCATTATAGCCTATGAGATTCATTAGAATGAATGGGCCCATATGGTAAGGGTTACTGTTAGGGTTAGAGTTCAGGACACACTTATGTTTGGGTGAATATTGGGGTTGGGTTGAGGGTTGGATAAGATGTATTTTTAATATCACACTGAATGGTACACTCTTGATGGGGAAAAATTTTGGATGTTTTTCCATTCTCCATTATAGCCTATGAGATTCATTAGAATGAATAGGCCCATATGGTAAGGGTTAGGGTTAGGGTTAGAGTTCAGGACACACATATGTTTGGTTTAAAATTGGGGTCTGGTTTAGGGTTGGGTAAGATGTATTTTTAATATCACACTGAATGGTACACTATTGATGGAGAAAAAATTTGGATGTTTTTCCATTCTCCATTATAGCATATGAGATTCATTAGAATGAATGGGCCCATATGGTAAGCGTTAGGGTTAGGGTTAGAGTTCAGGACACACATATGTTCATTTTAAAATTGGGGTCTGGTTTAGGGTTGGGTAAGATGTATTTTTAATATCACACTGAATGGTACACTATTGATGGAGAAAAGTTTTGGATGTTTTTCCATTCTCCATTATAGCCTATGAGATTCATTAGAATGAATGGGCCCATATGGTAAGGGTTAGGGTTAGGGTTAGAGTTCAGGACACACTTATGTTTGGGTGAATATTGGGGTTGGGTTTAGGGTTGGATAAGATATATTTTTAATATCACACTGAATGGTACACTCTTGATGGGGAAAAATTTTGGATGTTTTTCCATTCTCCATTATAGCCTATGAGATTCATTAGAATGAATGGGCCCATATGGTAAGGGTTAGGGTTAGGGTTAGAGTTCAGGACACACTTATGTTTGGGTGAATATTGGGGTTGGGTTTAGGGTTGGATAAGATGTATTTTTAATATCACACTGAATGGTACACTCTTGATGGGGGAAAAATTTTGGATGTTTTTCCATTCTCCATTATAGCCTATGAGATTCATTAGAATGAATGGGCCCATATGGTAAGGGGTAGGGTTAGGGTTAGAGTTCAGGACACACTTATGTTTGGGTGAATATTGGGGTTGGGTTTAGGGTTGGATAAGATGTATTTTTAATATCACACTGAATGGTACACTCTTGATGGGGAAAAATTTTGGATGTTTTTCCATTCTCCATTATAGCCTATGAGATTCATTAGAATGAATGGGCCCATATGGTAAGGGTTAGGGTTAGGGTTAGAGTTCAGGACACACATATGTTTGGTTTAAAATTGGGGTCTCGTTTAGGGTTGGGTAAGATGTATTTTTAATATCACACTGAATGGTACAGTCTTGATGGGGAAAAATTTTGGATGTTTTTCCATTCTCCATTATAGCCTATGAGAATCATTAGAATGAATGGGCCCATATGTTAAGGGTTAGGGTTAGGGTTAGAGTTCAGGACACACTTATGTTTGGGTGAATATTGGGGTTGGGTTTAGGGTTGGATAAGATGTATTTTTAATATCACACTGAATGGTACACTCTTGATGGGGAAAAATTTTGGATGTTTTTCCATTCTCCATTATAGCCTATGAGATTCATTAGAATGAATGGGCCCATATGGTAAGGGTTAGGGTTAGGGTTAGAGTTCAGGACACACTTATGTTTGGGTGAATATTGGGGTTGGGTTTAGGGTTGGATAAGATGTATTTTTAATATCACACTGAATGGTACACTCTTGATGCGGAAAAATTTTGGATGTTTTTCCATTCTCCATTATAGCCTATGAGATTCATTAGAATGAATGGGCCCATATGGTAAGTGTTAGGGTTAGGGTTAGAGTTCAGGACACACTTATGTTTGGGTGAATATTGGGGTTGGGTTTAGGGTTGGATAAGATGTATTTTTAATATCACACTGAATGGTACACTCTTGATGGGGAAAAATTTTGGATGTTTTTCCATTCTCCATTATAGCCTATGAGATTCATTAGAATGAATGGGCCCATATGGTAAGGGTTAGGGTTAGGGTTAGAGTTCAGGACACACTTATGTTTGGGTGAATATTGGGGTTGGGTTTAGGGTTGGATAAGATGTATTTTTAATATCACACTGAATGGTACACTCTTGATGGGGAAAAATTTTGGATGTTTTTCCATTCTCCATTATAGCCTATGAGATTCATTAGAATGAATGGGCCCATATGGTAAGGGTTAGGGTTAGGGTTAGAGTTCAGGACACACTTATGTTTGGGTGAATATTGGGGTTGGGTTTAGGGTTGGATAAGATGTATTTTTAATATCACACTGAATGGTACACTCTTGATGGGGAAAAATTTTGGATGTTTTTCCATTCTCCATTATAGCCTATGAGATTCATTAGAATGAATGGGCCCATATGGTAAGGGTTAGGGTTAGGGTTAGAGTTCAGGACACACTTATGTTTGGGTGAATATTGGGGTTGGGTTTAGGGTTGGATAAGATGTATTTTTAATATCACACTGAATGGTACACTCTTGATGGGGAAAAATTTTGGATGTTTTTCCATTCTCCATTATAGCCTATGAGATTCATTAGAATGAATGGGCCCATATGGTAAGGGTTAGGGTTAGGGTTAGAGTTCAGGACACACTTATGTTTGGGTGAATATTGGGGTTGGGTTTAGGGTTGGATAAGATGTATTTTTAATATCACACTGAATGGTACAGTCTTGATGGGGAAAAATTTTGGATGTTTTTCCATTCTCCATTATAGCCTATGAGATTCATTAGAATGAATGGGCCCATATGGTAAGCGTTAGGGTTAGGGTTAGAGTTCAGGACACACATATGTTCATTTTAAAATTGGGGTCTGGTTTAGGGTTGGGTAAGATGTATTTTTAATATCACCCTGAATGGTACACTATTGATGGAGAAAAGTTTTGGATGTTTTTCCATTCTCCATTATAGCCTATGAGATTCATTAGAATGAATGAGCCCATATGGTAAGGGTTAGGGTTAGGGTTAGAGTTCAGGACACACTTATGTTTGGGTGAATATTAGGGTTGGGTTTATGGTTGGATAAGATGTATTTTTAATATCACACTGAATGGTACACTCTTGATGGGGAAAAATTTTGGATGTTTTTCCATTCTCCATTATAGCCTATGAGATTCATTAGAATGAATGGGCCCATATGGTAAGGGTTAGGGTTAGAGTTAGAGTTCAGGACACACTTATGTTTGGGTGAATATTGGGGTTGGGTTTAGGGTTGGATAAGATATATTTTTAATATCACACTGAATGGTACACTCTTGATGGGGAAAAATTTTGGATGTTTTTCCATTCTCCATTATAGCCTATGAGATTCATTAGAATGAATGGGCCCATATGGTAAGGGTTAGGGTTAGGGTTAGAGTTCAGGACACACTTATGTTTGGGTGAATATTGGGGTTGGGTTTAGGGTTGGATAAGATGTATTTTTAATATCACACTGAATGGTACACTCTTGATGGGGAAAAATTTTGGATGTTTTTCCATTCTCCATTATAGCCTATGAGATTCATTAGAATGAATGGGCCCATATGGTAAGGGTTAGGGTTAGGGTTAGAGTTCAGGACACACATATGTTTGGTTTAAAATTGGGGTCTCGTTTAGGGCTGGGTAAGATGTATTTTTAATATCACACTGAATGGTACACAATTGATGGGGAAAAATTTTGGATGTTTTTCCATTCTCCATTATAGCCTATGAGATTCATTAGAATGAATGGGCCCATATGGTAAGGGTTAGGGTTAGGGTTAGAGTTCAGGACACACTTATGTTTGGGTCAATATTGGGGTTGGGTTTAGGGTTGGATAAGATGTATTTTTAATATCACACTGAATGGTACACTCTTGATGGGGAAAAATTTTGGATGTTTTTCCATTCTCCATTATAGCCTATGAGATTCATTAGAATGAATGGGCCCATATGGTAAGGGTTAGGGTTAGGGTTAGAGTTCAGGACACACTTATGTTTGGGTGAATATTGGGGTTGGGTTTAGGTTTGGATAAGATGTATTTTGAATATCACACTGAATGGTACACTCTTGATGGGGAAAAATTTTGGATGTTTTTCCATTCTCCATTATAGCCTATGAGATTCATTAGAATGAATGGGCCCATATGGTAAGTGTTAGGGTTAGGGTTAGAGTTCAGGACACACTTATGTTTGGGTGAATATTGGGGTTGGGTTTAGGGTTGGATAAGATGTATTTTTAATATCACACTGAATGGTACACTCTTGATGGGGAAAAATTTTGGATGTTTTTCCATTCTCCATTATAGCCTATGAGATTCATTAGAATGAATGGGCCCATATGGTAAGGGTTAGGGTTAGGGTTAGAGTTCAGGACACACTTATGTTTGGGTGAATATTGGGGTTGGGTTTAGGTTTGGATAAGATGTATTTTGAATATCACACTGAATGGTACACTCTTGATGGGGAAAAATTTTGGATGTTTTTCCATTCTCCATTATAGCCTATGAGATTCATTAGAATGAATGGGCCCATATGGTAAGTGTTAGGGTTAGGGTTAGAGTTCAGGACACACTTATGTTTGGGTGAATATTGGGGTTGGGTTTAGGGTTGGATAAGATGTATTTTTAATATCACACTGAATGGTACACTCTTGATGGGGAAAAATTTTGGATGTTTTTCCATTCTCCATTATAGCCTATGAGATTCATTAGAATGAATGGGCCCATATGGTAAGGGTTAGGGTTAGGGTTAGAGTTCAGGACACACTTATGTTTGGGTGAATATTGGGGTTGGGTTTAGGGTTGGATAAGATGTATTTTTAATATCACACTGAATGGTACACTCTTGATGGGGAAAAATTTTGGATGTTTTTCCATTCTCCATTATAGCCTAAGAGATTCATTAGAATGAATGGGCCCATATGGTAAGGGTTAGGGTTAGGGTTAGAGTTCAGGACACACTTATGTTTGGGTGAATATTGGGGTTGGGTTTAGGGTTGGATAAGATGTATTTTTAATATCACACTGAATGGTACACTCTTGATGGGGAAAAATTTTGGATGTTTTTCCATTCTCCATTATAGCCTATGAGATTCATTAGAATGAATGGGCCCATATGGTAAGTGTTAGGGTTAGGGTTAGAGTTCAGGACACACATATGTTTGGTTTAAAATTGGGGTCTGGTTTAGGGTTGGGTAAGATGTATTTTTAATATCACACTGAATGGTACACTATTGATGGAGAAAAGTTTTGGATGTTTTTCCATTCTCCATTATAGCCTATGAGATTCATTAGAATGAATGAGCCCATATGGTAAGGGTTAGGGTTAGGGTTAGAGTTCAGGACACACTTATGTTTGGGTGAATATTGGGGTTGGGTTTAGGGTTGGATAAGATGTATTTTTAATATCACACTGAATGGTACACTCTTGATGGGGAAAAATTTTGGATGTTTTTCCATTCTCCATTATAGCCTATGAGATTCATTAGAATGAATGGGCCCATATGGTAAGGGTTAGGGTTAGGGTTAGAGTTCAGGACACACTTATGTTTGGGTGAATATTGGGGTTGGGTTTAGGGTTGGATAAGATGTATTTTTAATATCACACTGAATGGTACACTCTTGATGGGGAAAAATTTTGGATGTTTTTCCATTCTCCATTATAGCCTATGAGATTCATTAGAATGAATGGGCCCATATGGTAAGGGTTAGGGTTAGGGTTAGAGTTCAGGACACACTTATGTTTGGGTGAATATTGGGGTTGGGTTTAGGGTTGGATAAGATGTATTTTTAATATCACACTGAATGGTACACTCTTGATGGGGAAAAATTTTGGATGTTTTTCCATTCTCCATTATAGCCTATGAGATTCATTAGAATGAATGGGCCCATATGGTAAGGGTTAGGGTTAGGGTTAGAGTTCAGGACACACTTATGTTTGGGTAATATTGGGGTTGGGTTTAGGGTTGGATAAGATGTATTTTTAATATCACACTGAATGGTACACTCTTGATGGGGAAAAATTTTGGATGTTTTTCCATTCTCCATTATAGCCTATGAGATTCATTAGAATGAATGGGCCCATATGGTAAGGGTTACTGTTAGGGTTAGAGTTCAGGACACACTTATGTTTGGGTGAATATTGGGGTTGGGTTGAGGGTTGGATAAGATGTATTTTTAATATCACACTGAATGGTACACTCTTGATGGGGAAAAATTTTGGATGTTTTTCCATTCTCCATTATAGCCTATGAGATTCATTAGAATGAATAGGCCCATATGGTAAGGGTTAGGGTTAGGGTTAGAGTTCAGGACACACATATGTTTGGTTTAAAATTGGGGTCTGGTTTAGGGTTGGGTAAGATGTATTTTTAATATCACACTGAATGGTACACTATTGATGGAGAAAAAATTTGGATGTTTTTCCATTCTCCATTATAGCATATGAGATTCATTAGAATGAATGGGCCCATATGGTAAGCGTTAGGGTTAGGGTTAGAGTTCAGGACACACATATGTTCATTTTAAAATTGGGGTCTGGTTTAGGGTTGGGTAAGATGTATTTTTAATATCACACTGAATGGTACACTATTGATGGAGAAAAGTTTTGGATGTTTTTCCATTCTCCATTATAGCCTATGAGATTCATTAGAATGAATGGGCCCATATGGTAAGGGTTAGGGTTAGGGTTAGAGTTCAGGACACACTTATGTTTGGGTGAATATTGGGGTTGGGTTTAGGGTTGGATAAGATATATTTTTAATATCACACTGAATGGTACACTCTTGATGGGGAAAAATTTTGGATGTTTTTCCATTCTCCATTATAGCCTATGAGATTCATTAGAATGAATGGGCCCATATGGTAAGGGTTAGGGTTAGGGTTAGAGTTCAGGACACACTTATGTTTGGGTGAATATTGGGGTTGGGTTTAGGGTTGGATAAGATGTATTTTTAATATCACACTGAATGGTACACTCTTGATGGGGAAAAATTTTGGATGTTTTTCCATTCTCCATTATAGCCTATGAGATTCATTAGAATGAATGGGCCCATATGGTAAGGGTTAGGGTTAGGGTTAGAGTTCAGGACACACATATGTTTGGTTTAAAATTGGGGTCTCGTTTAGGGTTGGGTAAGATGTATTTTTAATATCACACTGAATGGTACACAATTGATGGGGAAAAATTTTGGATGTTTTTCCATTCTCCATTATAGCCTATGAGATTCATTAGAATGAATGGGCCCATATGGTAAGGGTTAGGGTTAGGGTTAGAGTTCAGGACACACTTATGTTTGGGTGAATATTGGGGTTGGGTTTAGGGTTGGATAAGATGTATTTTTAATATCACACTGAATGGTACACTCTTGATGGGGAAAAATTTTGGATGTTTTTCCATTCTCCATTATAGCCTATGAGATTCATTAGAATGAATGGGCCCATATGGTAAGGGGTAGGGTTAGGGTTAGAGTTCAGGACACACTTATGTTTGGGTGAATATTGGGGTTGGGTTTAGGGTTGGATAAGATGTATTTTTAATATCACACTGAATGGTACACTCTTGATGGGGAAAAATTTTGGATGTTTTTCCATTCTCCATTATAGCCTATGAGATTCATTAGAATGAATGGGCCCATATGGTAAGTGTTAGGGTTAGGGTTAGAGTTCAGGACACACTTATGTTTGGGTGAATATTGGGGTTGGGTTTAGGGTTGGATAAGATGTATTTTTAATATCACACTGAATGGTACACTCTTGATGGGGAAGAATTTTGGATGTTTTTCCATTCTCCATTATAGCCTATGAGATTCATTAGAATGAATGGGCCCATATGGTAAGGGTTAGGGTTAGAGTTCAGGACACACTTATGTTTGGGTGAATATTGGGGTTGGGTTTAGGGTTGGATAAGATGTATTTTTAATATCACACTGAATGGTACACTCTTGATGGGGAAAAATTTTGGATGTTTTTCCATTCTCCATTATAGCCTATGAGATTCATTAGAATGAATGGGCCCATATGGTAAGGGTTAGGGTTAGGGTTAGAGTTCAGGACACACTTATGTTTGGGTGAATATTGGGGTTGGGTTTAGGGTTGGATAAGATGTATTTTTAATATCACACTGAATGGTACACTCTTGATGGGGAAAAATTTTGGATGTTTTTCCATTCTCCATTATAGCCTATGAGATTCATTAGAATGAATGGGCCCATATGGTAAGGGTTAGGGTTAGGGTTAGAGTTCAGGACACACTTATGTTTGGGTAATATTGGGGTTGGGTTTAGGGTTGGATAAGATGTATTTTTAATATCACACTGAATGGTACACTCTTGATGGGGAAAAATTTTGGATGTTTTTCCATTCTCCATTATAGCCTATGAGATTCATTAGAATGAATGGGCCCATATGGTAAGGGTTAGGGTTAGGGTTAGAGTTCAGGACACACTTATGTTTGGGTGAATATTGGGGTTGGGTTTAGGGTTGGATAAGATGTATTTTTAATATCAAACTGAATGGTACACTCTTGATGGGGAAAAATTTTGGATGTTTTTCCATTCTCCATTATAGCCTATGAGATTCATTAGAATGAATGGGCCCATATGGTAAGGGTTAGGGTTAGGGTTAGAGTTCAGGACACACTTATGTTTGGGTAATATTGGGGTTGGGTTTAGGGTTGGATAAGATGTATTTTTAATATCACACTGAATGGTACACTCTTGATGGGGAAAAATTTTGGATGTTTTTCCATTCTCCATTATAGCCTATGAGATTCATTAGAATGAATGGGCCCATATGGTAAGGGTTAGGGTTAGGGTTAGAGTTCAGGACACACTTATGTTTGGGTGAATATTGGGGTTGGGTTTAGGGTTGGATAAGATGTATTTTTAATATCACACTGAATGGTACACTCTTGATGGGGAAAAATTTTGGATGTTTTTCCATTCTCCATTATAGCCTATGAGATTCATTAGAATGAATGGGCCCATATGGTAAGGGTTAGGGTTAGGGTTAGAGTTCAGGAAACACTTATGTTTGGGTAATATTGGGGTTGGGTTTAGGGTTGGATAAGATGTATTTTTAATATCACACTGAATGGTACACTCTTGATGGGGAAAAATTTTGGATGTTTTTCCATTCTCCATTATAGCCTATGAGATTCATTAGAATGAATGGGCCCATATGGTAAGGGTTAGGGTTAGGGTTAGAGTTCAGGACACACATATGTTTGGTTTAAAATTGGGGTCTCGTTTAGGGTTGGGTAAGATGTATTTTTAATATCACACTGAATGGTACACTATTGATGGAGAAAAATTTTGGATGTTTTTCCATCTCCATTATAGCCTATGAGATTCATTAGAATGATTGGGCCCATATGGTAAGGGTTAGGGTTAGGGTTAGAGTTCAGGACACACTTATGTTTGGGTGAATATTGGGGTTGGGTTTAGGGTTGGATAAGATGTATTTTTAATATCACACTGAATGGTACACTCTTGATGGGGAAAAATTTTGGATGTTTTTCCATTCTCCATTATAGCCTATGAGATTCATTAGAATGAATGGGCCCATATGGTAAGGGTTAGGGTTAGGGTTAGAGTTCAGGACACACTTATGTTTGGGTGAATATTGGGGTTGGGTTTAGGGTTGGATAAGATGTATTTTTAATATCACACTGAATGGTACAGTCTTGATGGGGAAAAATTTTGGATGTTTTTCCATTCTCCATTATAGCCTATGAGATTCATTAGAATGAATGGGCCCATATGGTAAGGGTTAGGGTTAGAGTTCAGGAAACACTTATGTTTGGGTAATATTGGGGTTGGGTTTAGGGTTGGATAAGATGTATTTTTAATATCACACTGAATGGTACACTCTTGATGGGGAAAAATTTTGGATGTTTTTCCATTCTCCATTATAGCCTATGAGATTCATTAGAATGAATGGGCCCATATGGTAAGGGTTAGGGTTAGGGTTAGAGTTCAGGACACACATATGTTTGGTTTAAAATTGGGGTCTCGTTTAGGGTTGGGTAAGATGTATTTTTAATATCACACTGAATGGTACACTATTGATGGAGAAAAATTTTGGATGTTTTTCCATCTCCATTATAGCCTATGAGATTCATTAGAATGATTGGGCCCATATGGTAAGGGTTAGGGTTAGGGTTAGAGTTCAGGACACACTTATGTTTGGGTGAATATTGGGGTTGGGTTTAGGGTTGGATAAGATGTATTTTTAATATCACACTGAATGGTACACTCTTGATGGGGAAAAATTTTGGATGTTTTTCCATTCTCCATTATAGCCTATGAGATTCATTAGAATGAATGGGCCCATATGGTAAGGGTTAGGGTTAGAGTTCAGGACACACTTATGTTTGGGTGAATATTGGGGTTGGGTTTAGGGTTGGATAAGATGTATTTTTAATATCACACTGAATGGTACAGTCTTGATGGGGAAAAATTTTGGATGTTTTTCCATTCTCCATTATAGCCTATGAGATTCATTAGAATGAATGGGCCCATATGGTAAGGGTTAGGGTTAGGGTTAGAGTTCAGGACACACTTATGTTTGGGTAATATTGGGGTTGGGTTTAGGGTTGGATAAGATGTATTTTTAATATCACACTGAATGGTACACTCTTGATGGGGAAAAATTTTGGATGTTTTTCCATTCTCCATTATAGCCTATGAGATTCATTAGAATGAATGGGCCCATATGGTAAGGGTTAGGGTTAGGGTTAGAGTTCAGGACACACATATGTTTGGTTTAAAATTGGGGTCTCGTTTAGGGTTGGGTAAGATGTATTTTTAATATCACACTGAATGGTACACTATTGATGGAGAAAAATTTTGGATGTTTTTCCATCTCCATTATAGCCTATGAGATTCATTAGAATGATTGGGCCCATATGGTAAGGGTTAGGGTTAGAGTTCAGGACACACATATGTTCGTTTTAAAATTGGGGTCTGGTTTAGGGTTGGGTAAGATGTATTTTTAATATCACACTGAATGGTACACAATTGATGGAGAAAAATTTTGGATGTTTTTCCATTCTCCATTATAGCCTATGAGATTCATTAGAATGAATGGGCCCATATGGTAAGGGTTAGGGTTAGGGATAGAGTTCAGGAAACACATATGTTCGTTTTAAAATTGGGGTCTGGTTTAGGGTTGGGTAAGATGTATTTTTAATATCACACTGAATGGTACACTATTGGTGGAGAAAAATTTTGGATGTTTTTCCATTCTCCATTATAGCCTATGAGATTCATTAGAATGAATGGGCCCATATGGTAAGGGTTAGGGTTAGGGTTAGAGTTCAGGAAACACTTATGTTTGGGTAATATTGGGGTTGGGTTTAGGGTTGGATAAGATGTATTTTTAATATCACACTGAATGGTACACTCTTGATGGGGAAAAATTTTGGATGTTTTTCCATTCTCCATTATAGCCTATGAGATTCATTAGAATGAATGGGCCCATATGGTAAGGGTTAGGGTTAGGGTTAGAGTTCAGGACACACATATGTTTGGTTTAAAATTGGGGTCTCGTTTAGGGTTGGGTAAGATGTATTTTTAATATCACACTGAATGGTACACTATTGATGGAGAAAAATTTTGGATGTTTTTCCATCTCCATTATAGCCTATGAGATTCATTAGAATGATTGGGCCCATATGGTAAGGGTTAGGGTTAGGGTTAGAGTTCAGGACACACTTATGTTTGGGTGAATATTGGGGTTGGGTTTAGGGTTGGATAAGATGTATTTTTAATATCACACTGAATGGTACACTCTTGATGGGGAAAAATTTTGGATGTTTTTCCATTCTCCATTATAGCCTATGAGATTCATTAGAATGAATGGGCCCATATGGTAAGGGTTAGGGTTAGAGTTCAGGACACACTTATGTTTGGGTGAATATTGGGGTTGGGTTTAGGGTTGGATAAGATGTATTTTTAATATCACACTGAATGGTACAGTCTTGATGGGGAAAAATTTTGGATGTTTTTCCATTCTCCATTATAGCCTATGAGATTCATTAGAATGAATGGGCCCATATGGTAAGGGTTAGGGTTAGGGTTAGAGTTCAGGACACACTTATGTTTGGGTAATATTGGGGTTGGGTTTAGGGTTGGATAAGATGTATTTTTAATATCACACTGAATGGTACACTCTTGATGGGGAAAAATTTTGGATGTTTTTCCATTCTCCATTATAGCCTATGAGATTCATTAGAATGAATGGGCCCATATGGTAAGGGTTAGGGTTAGGGTTAGAGTTCAGGACACACATATGTTTGGTTTAAAATTGGGGTCTCGTTTAGGGTTGGGTAAGATGTATTTTTAATATCACACTGAATGGTACACTATTGATGGAGAAAAATTTTGGATGTTTTTCCATCTCCATTATAGCCTATGAGATTCATTAGAATGATTGGGCCCATATGGTAAGGGTTAGGGTTAGAGTTCAGGACACACATATGTTCGTTTTAAAATTGGGGTCTGGTTTAGGGTTGGGTAAGATGTATTTTTAATATCACACTGAATGGTACACAATTGATGGAGAAAAATTTTGGATGTTTTTCCATTCTCCATTATAGCCTATGAGATTCATTAGAATGAATGGGCCCATATGGTAAGGGTTAGGGTTAGGGATAGAGTTCAGGACACACATATGTTCGTTTTAAAATTGGGGTCTGGTTTAGGGTTGGGTAAGATGTATTTTTAATATCACACTGAATGGTACACTATTGGTGGAGAAAAATTTTGGATGTTTTTCCATTCTCCATTATAGCCTATGAGATTCATTAGAATGAATGGGCCCATATGGTAAGGGTTAGGGTTAGAGTTCAGGACACACTTATGTTTGGGTGAATATTGGGGTTGGGTTTAGGGTTGGATAAGATGTATTTTTAATATCACACTGAATGGTACACTCTTGATGGGGAAAAATTTTGGATGTTTTTCCATTCTCCATTATAGCCTATGAGATTCATTAGAATGAATGGGCCCATATGGTAAGGGTTAGGGTTAGGGTTAGAGTTCAGGACACACTTATGTTTGGGTAATATTGGGGTTGGGTTTAGGGTTGGATAAGATGTATTTTTAATATCACACTGAATGGTACACTCTTGATGGGGAAAAATTTTGGATGTTTTTCCATTCTCCATTATAGCCTATGAGATTCATTAGAATGAATGGGCCCATATGGTAAGGGTTAGGGTTAGGGTTAGAGTTCAGGACACACTTATGTTTGGGTGAATATTGGGGTTGGGTTTAGGGTTGGATAAGATGTATTTTTAATATCACACTGAATGGTACACTCTAGATGGGGAAAAATTTTGGATGTTTTTCCATTCTCCATTATAGCCTATGAGATTCATTAGAATGAATGGGCCCATATGGTAAGGGTTAGGGTTAGGGTTAGAGTTCAGGACACACTTATGTTTGGGTAATATTGGGGTTGGGTTTAGGGTTGGATAAGATGTATTTTTAATATCACACTGAATGGTACACTCTTGATGGGGAAAAATTTTGGATTTTTTCCATTCTCCATTATAGCCTATGAGATTTGTTAGGGAAACTGCTCTCAAAATAAAGTTGGGGAATTAGACTGAGAGACAGCTAGCCCTAAAAAGGAATCTTTGTTATCAATTGTATACCAGGCTCAACCGTTCAGAGAGTCAATGCTCAATAAGAGACTCTAATTTAGTAAAAATCAATTGTAATTTATTTAGAATAATATTTCTTTCATACAAGGTAAAAATACAAAACACTCACACATTCACACAGGTCTAGGAAATATAGATAGATCAATAGGGGAACATATATGGATAAACAGACAGGGTAATATTTACCATCGTAGTCTTCCAGGAAGGTTTCCAATGGCGACTTAAGAGGACAGGGGAAATGGACCCAACACTGTGGCCAGAATTGGGGATGGATCTAGACAGCGGGTAATAGGGGTTGCTGAATAGAAAGCACACATGAGTGGAGTTGGGTCAGAGGTTAAATAGGCTTCCTCAGACCCTTGGGACTGGGAGGTCCAAGGGAGGAGAGATGGGAGGTTCAAGAGGGCTGGACATTCCTTACTGACACCTAATTGGATGCCTGCTTTGGCCAATGAACTTCACCTTGGTCCAGTGGACCTGGAAATTTCCAAGCTGCAATATTGCCTGGGTTGGCCCCAGGGTACTTAGGCTGGAGTGAGAATGGGAATGGCTGGGTACTTAAGTTTAAATGGGATTAACTAGGAGGGTGACAATAGGGAATAAAATACATGGCCTAGGTACCACCCGGTGTAGACAAAAGACTTGATGAAGACAGGAGATGTCCTTCCTCTTTTCTCATCTTCTGCTGGGCAAGAGTAATTGTTCTGGTATTGCTGAGCAATTAGGATCAACAGTTGAGCTATTAATCCATTCATGAGTTAATGGGTTGCTTGCAGGCTAGGGTGTGTACGTGTGACTTTCCCACTAAGGAGGAATGGAGTCTCTAGCCTGGCAGGGTGTGCTTGGACAAGCTTGATTGCCTTATGCAAAAGCTGAAGCAGATGCTTGAGATGGAATCAGGAAAGCAAGATGGATTCTGCTTGTTGTTAGCCTTAGATTCATGAAGGCAGGCTGGAAACATGGTGGCCTTGCTTCTTCCACGGCAGTGGCCAAGACTGGGCACACAAGGAGCAGCTGGAGCATGTCTTCAGAGACGTAGAATGCAAAGCTGGGGCTTATGGTATCCACATAAGCCAGAAACTGCAAGCAAAGTCCACTTCTTAGAGCAGAGGTGTGAGAGTCAAATCTCCAGGCACCCTGGCAACCATGCTGGTGATCATGATGTTCACATGTATGAAAAGTAGGGGGCTTTTCCTCACAGTTCCCCCCCTCAAGACCTATGTCACCATCTGGTGGCAAGGTCTTGCAATAACACAATGTCCATATCTGTAGTTGACAGGCGGCGAGTCCACGTAGCTTCAATTGTCTACCGGGGTGTACCGTCTATCTAAAAAGGTTGGAGCCACTATCTAAACTACTCAAAAATCAATTTGGAAAAATATTCCAATAGGCCAAAGGTTCCTTCCTTTGAATACTACGATGCAGGGATAACAGGCATTGGCAACATTGTAGGGCATACAGTATTAAAACACAGGGTTACAATCATTGAAATAAAAGTTGAGCTCATAAAATCATTACTGCCATTTAAACCAGATAAATAACAAGAATTGATCTATAAATCACACACAATCATGACAATAATTGATTAGGAAAACACACAGGTACATTAGAGTTCATGGCTACAAGTGAATCCATATCTTAATCTTGAGTCTTCTTTTCTTCTTCTCCCCCCCTTGATAAGCTTCTTATACTGGGGTTTGAAGAGGATCTTCTTCCATGTACCTATTGGGTATGTGAAAGTCCTAGTGGAGGGTGAACTAAAGAGTCTTCCCACCCCCCCTAGCACCCAGCGAAATCTGTCTTTATTGTTGCTAAAAGGGAGTCTTCCTGTAACCCAGCATGGAATTGGCAATGGTGCTTTTATGCCTGTATCACCGATGGTCCATAGAGCAACAGTGGGCTTTGAGGAAAGAACCAAAAAGGAACCAAAAACATTTACACATGACCACATGGGGGATGATTCTGTACCAGAGTAGGGAGCAGTGACAGCAGATCAAAAATGCATACATTCAACCATGAAGAAAGGAGTTTCAAAAAGCTATTAGTGAAGTGTCCTCCTGTCCAGAGTGTGGTGACCAGTGAGCTTTTACGTCACAAGCTTACATATGTCATGTTAGGGGCCTGCATTGGGCAGGTTTGCCTTATTACATTAAACATTCAGGATTTCAGGAGGCTTTTTCCTTGTCAAGAAAGGGAAGTAACATATACAATTCAGAAAACACAACCCAAAATATTCTTTGTTGCAACATAAAACTTAAAATAAAACATTGTGCACAATCCAGGAAAATGACCATAGTTTGGGGCGTCCCCCATATGACGAAAATAGTTCCATAAAGAAGAGACAAAAGAAAACCTTTGCTATAGCTTTGGAATATAATGAATTGTCAAAACAATATAAAAACTTCAAAAACAAAAACTGAGGCCTCAATAGAACAATGCTAGCTAGCTTTATATGAGAGGGATCATACCTAAAATGACAGGTGAACTAGAGCAGAGAAATTAAAACCTGGACATAAGTGAGGTGATCAAGTCCCACTAAATCCAGTTTTTTCTCTAGGCTAGTTCAGCCAAACTTCTTGGCAAGGGGGTCTCACATGTGAGCACAGATTTCAACAAAAACTTAACAAAACAAGAATTCTGAAAAGCAACATAATGGTTACACATACATAAAACAATTCTTAACAGGACTATCAACAATTAGAACTACTGAGCATGCATTAGGCTTGATTTGCAGGTCCAGATTCCCTGCACATCTATATTGAAAGAAAAGATGAACAAACTTAACAAAACAGTTACAACATCCTAGAAATCAAATCATGGTTAATTCACCTTGACAAACAAATTAAGCAATTCATACAAAGAGAAAAGATGGGGCAAGGCATCTGTGGTACCAAGAGAAAATGCTTAGTTGTTGCAAGGGCAAGTCAAAAGAAAGACTTGAAGCACGAAAGCATATCCCTTGAAGAAGAAACCTTTTATGGAGTAAAAGGCAAAACTAAGATGATGGCACAATGCTCCAGGTTTAAGGCTTGTGCCAGAAAACGATTTTCCTCTGTGCATACACAGAGTGCAAAGAATGTGTTGCTGGAAGGCAACATGCTGTCAGAAATACCAAGTAGACCAAAATTTGAACATGATACAACAAGACTTGAATTGGGGAGCCTTGATAGGCTCAGCCAACTGGTTATAGATGCACAAATAACACAAAAGGACATTTAGTAGCAAGGAGAAAATCATGATCAGAAATGAACCCTGAGGAATCTACATTAAGAATCTAAGCAGGTTATTGCTCATTTCCTTGAGAACATGGAAAATAGAAAAGGGTTTTCACTCAGAAAGAGTCTAGTTCTAACAAGATATAGGTGGAGGCAGGACCATTCAGTGGTCATTATATTGCTTAAAACCAAACAAAGACATTGAGCCCACAAAGTGGGGCCTTTTAAGAACATGCGGATACTTCTTTCCACAGGCAGACTGGATTAAACTAAAATTAAAACTCAAGCTTCACCAAATAGCTAAAAGGGAAGATTGATGATAGATGGAACATAGCTATAAATGACATTCAGAGAGCAAATGAAGATACCAATAGTTGAAGCACATTTGAGGAATCCAGATTTCTAATGGAGACCAAGAACTTTCAGGAATTCTGCCAAAACAAGAGTATTAGTTCTTGAGTCTTAAGAGAGAAAAAGCACAGGGAGAGGGTAATTTTACCCCAAGGAAGTTGTACAGATGTCCTACACTTCTTGTAGGAACCAAAATTGGTGAGATAAAATTTTCTGAGCTCCAATGCCCAGCAAAGGGTCCACAGATTGCAAAGCAAAGCACTGGGAATGCCCAATAGACTTTGAGGAGCAATTTCTTAAAAGTGTTTCCCTTAAACTCAAAGCTACAAAATCTAAGTATAGGAGAGATTGGTACCAGTCACTAGAAGAAAAAAAAAATTTTTTTTAAGACTTAAAAGGTACAGCAAAAATAAATAATAGAAAGAAAGCTTCTAATCTAAGAGAACTCTTAGTATTAGGGCAGTTTACAGGCAGAGGATTTTCTCTAGCAGAGAACGATTGGCTGTAAGCAGAGCTTTGGGATGCCAGCTCCAGGCTGGAGATTTCTAGAAATTTGGGTCAAATTTGGAGATCACAAGGCATGCAGTCCATGTCCTTGGACACTCATTTCCTCCAGAGGCTTAGCCTCAATGTACTGGGGGAAAGGCTATGATTTTGGGAGAGACCTCCAGGTCCCACCTGGAGACTGGTGACCTTACAAAAACACAGTAGTATGCACATCTTCCATCCAGGTATTTCTCTGGCTGGGGAGAGGCTGTCTCTGTGAGAGACTGCAATATAAAAAAAAAGTTTGGTTTTGTAATGAAAAACTTTTGAAATTATATCTTTTTAGACCCAAAATCAGGAGATGAGAATTCAAAACAGCACAAAATATTTCCACACTATTCCCACCCTCCCCCCCTAGATGTGAAAGGAGGGGAAGGTTTGAACAGACAAACCAAAATTCCTTCCCTCTTGGATTAACCTTAACAAAAGGCTAAAACAGACACAATGGATTTGGCCAGTACTCTCTTATCTGACACTGATAAGTTTTTACAAAGAAAGGTGGAGGAGGAAAATAATGAGCTTTCTGCCTGGGTGGGGCTCAAAATTGTAACTCTTTTCCAGTTTCTTTGACTCAAGCTGAATTTGGCTGATTTTATTTTCAAGAGGGTCTGCAGGAGATTTGCCAATCAGTACTACATTAGTTGTTGCTGCTCTTGCAGCTGGAGGTTCTCCTTTCTGTACTTTCAGATTTAAATGACAGACTTGCCCATTTGAGGTTAGCTGTCTTGTGTTGCTGTGACCTTTGAGAAGGAGAGGCAACACCTCTTATATTACAAACACTGAATTTGATCTCTTCTGAGGCTCTGCAAGAAAACTTTCCTAGCCAGCCATCCACTGGAAGATACTAGGACAAAAAGTTCTTTACAAGAATGGTGGCAAACAAACCCGTGGTTCCTCTTGCCACTGGCTAGTTATAGGTCTATAAGAAAATGAGGCTTTCTCTCAAAGACACTGAGTTGCTTGTACCTTAAGGAGACCTGAGATAAACAAAAATTTAACTTCTCAGGGCAATGCATTTAAAATTCTATTCCTTTGCCTTAGTTACTTATCAGATCTTTACTGCTACAGATTTCCATTGAGCAAGAGGGAGCACAATTAGCATTTCTTCCTGATGGCAAGAGTGCTGAGCATTTGCAATACTTTAGCCAGTTCTATTTTGGGCCAATCTGCAGGCACTCTGTACAAGCTCAGAGGCTATACCATTTAAAATTCATAGAACTGAGGAAATAAATATTTTTTTTTTTTGACTTTATAAGCAAGAGAGAGAAAGATGAACTTGGGAGTTTCACAGATTTTCATTCAGCCAATTTGAAAGTTAAAACAGTTTCTTACATCTTGCTCTGAAAGCTTTGAATCAACAAAAACTAGTTCAGTCTCTCTTTCTCAGGCACTTGATGCTGGCATCTTTAAAGGGTTAAACTGAATATATATATTACATCAAGCTCCCATTACCCTGCAGAGAAAACTAACTCTGCAGGCTGGAACCCTTGCTGGGATTCCAGGAGATCTCCAGGCCTCACCTGGAGAAATGGCCTGGTCTGATTGTAGTCCAAGTCATTGCTTGTATGTTTTCTTATTTAGTCAAGGGAAAAGGTGCCCTTGTTACCTTTAAACCTAAATAAGGCCAGATCTCTCTGTTTTAAGAGACATTCAAGTCTAGGAGTTAGATTTTCCTTTGGGTGGGGGGAGGTTCAGAGACAAAGGAACCTTGCCTGCCCATGTGGGATTACCATTCTCTGAAGTTCCACAGAATTCTGGCTTTCAAATTCCCCCAATGGGATGAGATAAAGACAGTAAATTTCTAGCCAGAAGGGCTGAGACTTGCTCATGTAGGAGTGTCTGGAGCAAGTCCTTGCTAAAATGAATACCTTGTGCCATGATTGTGGAACTCTGCATAGGCTCAGAGACCACATTTCCTTCATGATTCTGGGGTAAGAGAACTGAAATAGGGACTGTTTTCTCATTTTCATGGGGGAAAGAAGTCTGGGGCTGCACAGCTGGGTTTGCCCCGCCATATTTCCTTTTATCCTGCGCTTCCAGAATTTCCAGTCTCCTCTCTGTGGCCCTGCAAGACTCCAGAACATTTTGAAGGAGGCTGGCAGTTTCCTTTTCTTTCCTAGCTTCTAACCTTTGCTGAAGTTCCTGATTTTTCTCAGCAAGCTTTTGGATTTCTAAATCTTTTTCCTGAGTAGGATTTGTAAGTTTCCCTACCCTTTCCTTATTAGGGAAATTTTCCAAAGCAGTAGCTTTGGGGAAGCTACCTCCATTTTCTGCAAACCCTGTGGCATTGGGAGCCATGTGCCCTGGTGGCTTCATGGCTTCTGAAAGGGCAGCAAGTAACATATGTGTGGGCTGCTTATCAAACTGCCTCATGTCTGCTCCAGTGGCTCTAAGCTGGGACCAAGCTGCCATTCTGACTTTGTCTCGAGGAGTCCGCTGAGGCCAGGGTTGCCCAGAGGCTGACTGTGTCTGCCTAGGAGCATAAGCCTGCTTGTGAAGGGGAACCTTTGGGGCAAGCTGGGGATGGCAAGAAGAGCTGGAACCAAGGCCATTGTTTTGGAACTTCCAGTTCTGGCTCTCTTTTCCATGCCCACCCTGCTCTTGATTATATTGTGCCTGAGTGAGCTGTGTTTCTAAAACAGCAACTCTTTGTTCAGAGACTTGGGCATGCTTTAAAGCATTCTCCAGTCTCCATTTGACCTCATGGAGAGAGTGGGTTAAATTTGCTATCTCCTTCTCATGAGCACTTAATCTAGCTGTGTAGTCTTCATGAACTATTTCCCTTTTTGCATAGTCAGCTTTCATTCTACTCTCTCTTACCATAAATTTGCCAACGTTGTAGAGATTAGCCTCTAGATCTTTCCAGGTGGTTTTTGCCATGATTGTTATGCCATAGCACTTCACGGTGGGTATATTGAGACCTCTGATCACATCAGATATGAAATTTTGATTCTCATAGTCTGGTTCCCCATTGTCTTTGGGTAATACTACTTTAGCTGCTTCTGCTAGGAATTTCTTCCTTATTAGATAGTTCACTGGATGCTCATCATGACCTTGTAAGGTCTGATGGTAGAGATCTTTTATATCCTCTCCATCCCACGTGTAAGATAGTACCTCAGCCATCCATTCTAAGATGGTGGCACTAGAAGGGTTCAGGCAATACATTACGTTTCTTACTTTGTCTAGTTCAGGGCCTGAGGCGCATAATCTCAGCACATGGTTTAATTCAGTTAAGGAGGCTTCTTTGTAGTGAATTCTAGCGCTGGCCATCCACAACACTGAGGTGTCTATGTTATAGGGGCCAAGGAAGCTGGCAGCCATTTTAATGTCCTCTGCTCCCCAAGATCTGGTTTCCTTCACTACTTTTACAGATTCAGCTCCATTCTGTTTTCTGGCTGTGGTCTTTTTAGTGACCACAGGACGGACTGGGGCTGACCTGCTTTTATTTCCTTCTACCACCTCTTCATCCTCACTTTCCCCATCCGAAAAAGCATAAAGGGTGGATGGAGAGACCGTCGCTATAAGAGCGTTTTTACGGTCTAGCTTTTGATGCAGTAAGGCAATCTCCTTTTTACATGCCTCATGATTGGCTGCTTCTTTGGTTTTTCGGATCTTTTCTGTAGCAATTTCAACAGCATATTGTAGCTTACTATTTCTGTCTTTTGTTTGTTCCAGCTCTTTTCCCAACGCCTTTACCTGCGATTGGGCCTTTTTTAGAGCGGACATGGTGTCTTGATGCACTAAGTTTAAGGTGTGTTTTTCTGCCTTAATCTCCTCTATGGTCCAACTTGCCTGTTGCCAGTCAAGGTCCAGGGTATTATTTTCCTGCGCTATCCTATCTATTTCTGCAGCGTGTCTCCTGTGCAACTCTGCTTTCTCTGCCTCATGGTTTTGCCAAATTGTATCTATCTCTGCTGCATGGGACTGGAGTAAGAGTTCCTTTTCCGCTGTATGCTTTTGGGATTCCTGCTCCAGCACCGCCGCATGGCTCTGGAGCATGGATTCCCTTTCAGCAGTTTGCTTCTGGAATTCCCGCTCCAGCACCGCCGCATGGCTCTGGAGCATGGATTCCCTTTCAGCAGTCTGCTTTTGGAACTCCTTCTCCAGCACCTCTGCGTGCTTCTTAAGAATTGTCTCCAATTCTTGTTCTTTCTTCTCTGCCTGCACTTCGTGCTGCTTTATTTCCTGATCTCTCTGCGTAAGCTGCTCCCTGAGTTGTTTAATCAGGGCGGAGCTATCCCGCAGGGCTTCAAACAAACCCCATGTGGCAAAAAGGTCTCTCTTGCCAGTGCTAATCGTTTTGTTGCTACAGTTCTCCTCAAATATATCTCTAAAGGACTGAAGGGGATCAGAGCCTTGGTTAAAGATTCCCTTGTTCCAGGGGTTGTCCCCTTTCTTTATTAACCATTTCTCCAACTTGGGGAGTTCTCCCTTTTTGGCAAAGATTTCCATAGCTTACAATTTAGTTCCTTTCAAAGTTCTAACTTTACTTGCAGGGCTGGTTTTCCTGCACTGTTAGGTGCCTAACCACAGGCCACCAAAATTAACTGATGCAGGAGCCTTCCCTGGCACTTTTCCTGCTTATTGGGGAGCAAAGAACTTGCAGGACACCTCTGTGTGTCTCACAAGTAAAGGAGAGAGTTGCAGGACCTTCCTTAGTTCTCTGCAACACTAACAAATGTTTGTGGCATGGGCTTATGGCCTTGCACACATTGTTGAGCTCCTCAGGAGGGGCTTTTCTCTAGCCTCTGCCTCCAAACAAATCAAAAGTTACTGGCCTGCACCTTTCCTTAGTGGGGCAGTTCTGAGTTCACCAAAAGGTTTTAAAAGTCTCAGAGCCTGAACTTTTTCCTCAGTTGGCCCTAAGCAAAAGGGAAATTTTTCGGCTGAGAAGAGTTCCTACCTCCTCAGACCCGGGAGAAATTTTTAACCCCAAAGGAGAGCTTCTTGCTCCTTCCACTAAATTCTCTTAAAGGCACAGCCAAGTGAAAGAACTAGCAGCATATTTCCAGATGCTTCCTGGCTCCTATGTGCTATTTTACACCTGGGCTGGCAACTTTACTTATGTTCCCTTTTTTTTGTTTTGCCTACTGCCAATCTCTGATTGCACTTCGGCTTGGGTTTAGGGGGCAGCGAGCCAATCCTATGATTGCGTCTCGGCCAGAAAAGGGGAGCCACGGGCCGACCCAACGATCGCGTCTCCGGGCAGAGTTTTAGGCAATGAGCCAATCCTATGATTGCGTCTCAGCCAAATGGAAAATCCACGAGCCGACCCAACGATCGCGTCTCGGGTGAAAAAGGGGAGCCACGGGCCGACCCAACGATCGCGTCTCCGGGCAAACAAAAACAAAATAAAAGTTGCCCAGCAGTCAGATTGCAACGGTCCTGTGACCCGCTTGCCTTCTTGACTGTCGGGTGCCTTAGACTAGCCTTGGCCTAGACTCGTGTAAGGACTTGGGTGTGTGTGTGCAAGTGTCTGAATGTGTATGTAGTGTGTGTGCGTGTGTGCACTAAGCTCTAAAGAAAAGGAAGAAGGGAAGGGTGCTTTATCCAGATCTTAAACAATCCTAGCCTGTCCTGACATTCCCTCCCACGATAGACGCGTTTAGAAGGCCTCGGGACGGCGGCCGGACTTCACGGGACTTCCCCCTTGCGTTCGATCGGGCTCAGTCCTCTTGCGAGGTGTCTGGCCTCCTCGGGGCGGCTGAGAAGTCCAACGCTGAATGATAGAAATGGGAGTAGCCCAACCCACAATTATAGATGCTCGCTAGAGCCGTTCACACAGAACTCATTCACTCAATCACTCACACAATAGCCTCGCTAGCAAGACTTTCTGAACGGTGCAACCTTACGTCTGTCTGTATGAAGACACGCGTGTGTTCACACAAACAGGATAATGCCAACGCTTTCTCCACCAATTTCTGTTAGGGAAACTGCTCTCAAAATAAAGTTGGGGAATTAGACTGAGAGACAGCTAGCCCTAAAAAGGAATCTTTGTTATCAATTGTATACCAGGCTCAACCGTTCAGAGAGTCAATGCTCAATAAGAGACTCTAATTTAGTAAAAATCAATTGTAATTTATTTAGAATAATATTTCTTTCATACAAGGTAAAAATACAAAACACTCACACATTCACACAGGTCTAGGAAATATAGATAGATCAATAGGGGAACATATATGGATAAACAGACAGGGTAATATTTACCATCGTAGTCTTCCAGGAAGGTTTCCAATGGCGACTTAAGAGGACAGGGGAAATGGACCCAACACTGTGGCCAGAATTGGGGATGGATCTAGACAGCGGGTAATAGGGGTTGCTGAATAGAAAGCACACATGAGTGGAGTTGGGTCAGAGGTTAAATAGGCTTCCTCAGACCCTTGGGACTGGGAGGTCCAAGGGAGGAGAGATGGGAGGTTCAAGAGGGCTGGACATTCCTTACTGACACCTAATTGGATGCCTGCTTTGGCCAATGAACTTCACCTTGGTCCAGTGGACCTGGAAATTTCCAAGCTGCAATATTGCCTGGGTTGGCCCCAGGGTACTTAGGCTGGAGTGAGAATGGGAATGGCTGGGTACTTAAGTTTAAATGGGATTAACTAGGAGGGTGACAATAGGGAATAAAATACATGGCCTAGGTACCACCCGGTGTAGACAAAAGACTTGATGAAGACAGGAGATGTCCTTCCTCTTTTCTCATCTTCTGCTGGGCAAGAGTAATTGTTCTGGTATTGCTGAGCAATTAGGATCAACAGTTGAGCTATTAATCCATTCATGAGTTAATGGGTTGCTTGCAGGCTAGGGTGTGTACGTGTGACTTTCCCACTAAGGAGGAATGGAGTCTCTAGCCTGGCAGGGTGTGCTTGGACAAGCTTGATTGCCTTATGCAAAAGCTGAAGCAGATGCTTGAGATGGAATCAGGAAAGCAAGATGGATTCTGCTTGTTGTTAGCCTTAGATTCATGAAGGCAGGCTGGAAACATGGTGGCCTTGCTTCTTCCACGGCAGTGGCCAAGACTGGGCACACAAGGAGCAGCTGGAGCATGTCTTCAGAGACGTAGAATGCAAAGCTGGGGCTTATGGTATCCACATAAGCCAGAAACTGCAAGCAAAGTCCACTTCTTAGAGCAGAGGTGTGAGAGTCAAATCTCCAGGCACCCTGGCAACCATGCTGGTGATCATGATGTTCACATGTATGAAAAGTAGGGGGCTTTTCCTCACAGATTCATTAGAATGAATGGGCCCATATGGTAAGGGTTAGGGTTAGGGTTAGAGTTCAGGACACACATATGTTTGGTTTAAAATTGGGGTCTCGTTTAGGGTTGGGTAAGATGTATTTTTAATATCACACTGAATGGTACACTATTGATGGAGAAAAATTTTGGATGTTTTTCCATCTCCATTATAGCCTATGAGATTCATTAGAATGAATGGGCCCATATGGTAAGGGTTAGGGTTAGGGTTAGAGTTCAGGAAACACTTATGTTTGGGTAATATTGGGGTTGGGTTTAGGGTTGGATAAGATGTATTTTTAATATCACACTGAATGGTACACTCTTGATGGGGAAAAATTTTGGATGTTTTTCCATTCTCCATTATAGCCTATGAGATTCATTAGAATGAATGGGCCCATATGGTAAGGGTTAGGGTTAGGGTTAGAGTTCAGGACACACATATGTTTGGTTTAAAATTGGGGTCTCGTTTAGGGTTGGGTAAGATGTATTTTTAATATCACACTGAATGGTACACTATTGATGGAGAAAAATTTTGGATGTTTTTCCATCTCCATTATAGCCTATGAGATTCATTAGAATGATTGGGCCCATATGGTAAGGGTTAGGGTTAGGGTTAGAGTTCAGGACACACTTATGTTTGGGTGAATATTGGGGTTGGGTTTAGGGTTGGATAAGATGTATTTTTAATATCACACTGAATGGTACACTCTTGATGGGGAAAAATTTTGGATGTTTTTCCATTCTCCATTATAGCCTATGAGATTCATTAGAATGAATGGGCCCATATGGTAAGGGTTAGGGTTAGAGTTCAGGACACACTTATGTTTGGGTGAATATTGGGGTTGGGTTTAGGGTTGGATAAGATGTATTTTTAATATCACACTGAATGGTACAGTCTTGATGGGGAAAAATTTTGGATGTTTTTCCATTCTCCATTATAGCCTATGAGATTCATTAGAATGAATGGGCCCATATGGTAAGGGTTAGGGTTAGGGTTAGAGTTCAGGACACACTTATGTTTGGGTAATATTGGGGTTGGGTTTAGGGTTGGATAAGATGTATTTTTAATATCACACTGAATGGTACACTCTTGATGGGGAAAAATTTTGGATGTTTTTCCATTCTCCATTATAGCCTATGAGATTCATTAGAATGAATGGGCCCATATGGTAAGGGTTAGGGTTAGGGTTAGAGTTCAGGACACACATATGTTTGGTTTAAAATTGGGGTCTCGTTTAGGGTTGGGTAAGATGTATTTTTAATATCACACTGAATGGTACACTATTGATGGAGAAAAATTTTGGATGTTTTTCCATCTCCATTATAGCCTATGAGATTCATTAGAATGATTGGGCCCATATGGTAAGGGTTAGGGTTAGAGTTCAGGACACACATATGTTCGTTTTAAAATTGGGGTCTGGTTTAGGGTTGGGTAAGATGTATTTTTAATATCACACTGAATGGTACACAATTGATGGAGAAAAATTTTGGATGTTTTTCCATTCTCCATTATAGCCTATGAGATTCATTAGAATGAATGGGCCCATATGGTAAGGGTTAGGGTTAGGGATAGAGTTCAGGACACACATATGTTCGTTTTAAAATTGGGGTCTGGTTTAGGGTTGGGTAAGATGTATTTTTAATATCACACTGAATGGTACACTATTGGTGGAGAAAAATTTTGGATGTTTTTCCATTCTCCATTATAGCCTATGAGATTCATTAGAATGAATGGGCCCATATGGTAAGGGTTAGGGTTAGAGTTCAGGACACACTTATGTTTGGGTGAATATTGGGGTTGGGTTTAGGGTTGGATAAGATGTATTTTTAATATCACACTGAATGGTACACTCTTGATGGGGAAAAATTTTGGATGTTTTTCCATTCTCCATTATAGCCTATGAGATTCATTAGAATGAATGGGCCCATATGGTAAGGGTTAGGGTTAGGGTTAGAGTTCAGGACACACTTATGTTTGGGTAATATTGGGGTTGGGTTTAGGGTTGGATAAGATGTATTTTTAATATCACACTGAATGGTACACTCTTGATGGGGAAAAATTTTGGATGTTTTTCCATTCTCCATTATAGCCTATGAGATTCATTAGAATGAATGGGCCCATATGGTAAGGGTTAGGGTTAGGGTTAGAGTTCAGGACACACTTATGTTTGGGTGAATATTGGGGTTGGGTTTAGGGTTGGATAAGATGTATTTTTAATATCACACTGAATGGTACACTCTAGATGGGGAAAAATTTTGGATGTTTTTCCATTCTCCATTATAGCCTATGAGATTCATTAGAATGAATGGGCCCATATGGTAAGGGTTAGGGTTAGGGTTAGAGTTCAGGACACACTTATGTTTGGGTAATATTGGGGTTGGGTTTAGGGTTGGATAAGATGTATTTTTAATATCACACTGAATGGTACACTCTTGATGGGGAAAAATTTTGGATTTTTTCCATTCTCCATTATAGCCTATGAGATTTGTTAGGGAAACTGCTCTCAAAATAAAGTTGGGGAATTAGACTGAGAGACAGCTAGCCCTAAAAAGGAATCTTTGTTATCAATTGTATACCAGGCTCAACCGTTCAGAGAGTCAATGCTCAATAAGAGACTCTAATTTAGTAAAAATCAATTGTAATTTATTTAGAATAATATTTCTTTCATACAAGGTAAAAATACAAAACACTCACACATTCACACAGGTCTAGGAAATATAGATAGATCAATAGGGGAACATATATGGATAAACAGACAGGGTAATATTTACCATCGTAGTCTTCCAGGAAGGTTTCCAATGGCGACTTAAGAGGACAGGGGAAATGGACCCAACACTGTGGCCAGAATTGGGGATGGATCTAGACAGCGGGTAATAGGGGTTGCTGAATAGAAAGCACACATGAGTGGAGTTGGGTCAGAGGTTAAATAGGCTTCCTCAGACCCTTGGGACTGGGAGGTCCAAGGGAGGAGAGATGGGAGGTTCAAGAGGGCTGGACATTCCTTACTGACACCTAATTGGATGCCTGCTTTGGCCAATGAACTTCACCTTGGTCCAGTGGACCTGGAAATTTCCAAGCTGCAATATTGCCTGGGTTGGCCCCAGGGTACTTAGGCTGGAGTGAGAATGGGAATGGCTGGGTACTTAAGTTTAAATGGGATTAACTAGGAGGGTGACAATAGGGAATAAAATACATGGCCTAGGTACCACCCGGTGTAGACAAAAGACTTGATGAAGACAGGAGATGTCCTTCCTCTTTTCTCATCTTCTGCTGGGCAAGAGTAATTGTTCTGGTATTGCTGAGCAATTAGGATCAACAGTTGAGCTATTAATCCATTCATGAGTTAATGGGTTGCTTGCAGGCTAGGGTGTGTACGTGTGACTTTCCCACTAAGGAGGAATGGAGTCTCTAGCCTGGCAGGGTGTGCTTGGACAAGCTTGATTGCCTTATGCAAAAGCTGAAGCAGATGCTTGAGATGGAATCAGGAAAGCAAGATGGATTCTGCTTGTTGTTAGCCTTAGATTCATGAAGGCAGGCTGGAAACATGGTGGCCTTGCTTCTTCCACGGCAGTGGCCAAGACTGGGCACACAAGGAGCAGCTGGAGCATGTCTTCAGAGACGTAGAATGCAAAGCTGGGGCTTATGGTATCCACATAAGCCAGAAACTGCAAGCAAAGTCCACTTCTTAGAGCAGAGGTGTGAGAGTCAAATCTCCAGGCACCCTGGCAACCATGCTGGTGATCATGATGTTCACATGTATGAAAAGTAGGGGGCTTTTCCTCACAGATTCATTAGAATGAATGGGCCCATATGGTAAGGGTTAGGGTTAGGGTTAGAGTTCAGGACACACATATGTTTGGTTTAAAATTGGGGTCTCGTTTAGGGTTGGGTAAGATGTATTTTTAATATCACACTGAATGGTACACTATTGATGGAGAAAAATTTTGGATGTTTTTCCATCTCCATTATAGCCTATGAGATTCATTAGAATGAATGGGCCCATATGGTAAGGGTTAGGGTTAGGGATAGAGTTCAGGACACACATATGTTCGTTTTAAAATTGGGGTCTGGTTTAGGGTTGGATAAGATGTATTTTTAATATCACACTGAATGGTACACTCTTGATGGGGAAAAATTTTGGATGTTTTTCCAATCTCCATTATAGCGTATGAGATTCATTAGAATGAATGGGCCCATATGGTAAGGGTTAGGGTTAGGGTTAGAGTTCAGGACACACATATGTTTGGTTTAAAATTGGGGTCTGGTTTAGGGTTGGGTAAGATGTATTTTTAATATCACACTGAATGGTACACTATTGATGGAGAAAAGTTTTGGATGTTTTTCCATTCTCCATTATAGCCTATGAGATTCATTAGAATGAATGAGCCCATATGGTAAGGGTTAGGGTTAGGGTTAGAGTTCAGGACACACTTATGTTTGGGTGAATATTGGGGTTGGGTTTAGAGTTGGATAAGATGTATTTTTAATATCACACTGAATGGTACACTCTTGATGGGGAAAAATTTTGGATGTTTTTCCATTCTCCATTATAGCCTATGAGATTCATTAGAATGAATGGGCCCATATGGTAAGGGTTAGGGTTAGGGTTAGAGTTCAGGACACACTTATGTTTGGGTGAATATTGGGGTTGGGTTTAGGGTTGGATAAGATGTATTTTTAATATCACACTGAATGGTACAGTCTTGATGGGGAAAAATTTTGGATGTTTTTCCATTCTCCATTATAGCCTATGAGATTCATTAGAATGAATGGGCCCATATGGTAAGGGTTAGGGTTAGGGTTAGAGTTCAGGACACACTTATGTTTGGGTAATATTGGGGTTGGGTTTAGGGTTGGATAAGATGTATTTTTAATATCACACTGAATGGTACACTCTTGATGGGGAAAAATTTTGGATGTTTTTCCATTCTCCATTATAGCCTATGAGATTCATTAGAATGAATGGGCCCATATGGTAAGGGTTAGGGTTAGGGTTAGAGTTCAGGACACACATATGTTTGGTTTAAAATTGGGGTCTCGTTTAGGGTTGGGTAAGATGTATTTTTAATATCACACTGAATGGTACACTATTGATGGAGAAAAATTTTGGATGTTTTTCCATCTCCATTATAGCCTATGAGATTCATTAGAATGATTGGGCCCATATGGTAAGGGTTAGGGTTAGAGTTCAGGACACACATATGTTCGTTTTAAAATTGGGGTCTCGTTTAGGGTTGGGTAAGATGTATTTTTAATATCACACTGAATGGTACACAATTGATGGAGAAAAATTTTGGATGTTTTTCCATTCTCCATTATAGCCTATGAGATTCATTAGAATGAATGGGCCCATATGGTAAGGGTTAGGGTTAGGGATAGAGTTCAGGACACACATATGTTCGTTTTAAAATTGGGGTCTGGTTTAGGGTTGGGTAAGATGTATTTTTAATATCACACTGAATGGTACACTATTGGTGGAGAAAAATTTTGGATGTTTTTCCATTCTCCATTATAGCCTATGAGATTCATTAGAATGAATGGGCCCATATGGTAAGGGTTAGGGTTATAGTTCAGGACACACTTATGTTTGGGTGAATATTGGGGTTGGGTTTAGGGTTGGATAAGATGTATTTTTAATATCACACTGAATGGTACACTCTTGATGGGGAAAAATTTTGGATGTTTTTCCATTCTCCATTATAGCCTATGAGATTCATTAGAATGAATGGGCCCATATGGTAAGTGTTAGGGTTAGGGTTAGAGTTCAGGACACACTTATGTTTGGGTAATATTGGGGTTGGGTTTAGGGTTGGATAAGATGTATTTTTAATATCACACTGAATGGTACACTCTTGATGGGGAAAAATTTTGGATGTTTTTCCATTCTCCATTATAGCCTATGAGATTCATTAGAATGAATGGGCCCATATGGTAAGGGTTAGGGTTAGGGTTAGAGTTCAGGACACACTTATGTTTGGGTGAATATTGGGGTTGGGTTTAGGGTTGGATAAGATGTATTTTTAATATCACACTGAATGGTACACTCTTGATGGGGAAAAATTTTGGATGTTTTTCCATTCTCCATTATAGCCTATGAGATTCATTAGAATGAATGGGCCCATATGGTAAGGGTTAGGGTTAGGGTTAGAGTTCAGGACACACTTATGTTTGGGTGAATATTGGGGTTGGGTTTAGGGTTGGATAAGATGTATTTTTAATATCACACTGAATGGTACACTCTTGATGGGGAAAAATTTTGGATGTTTTTCCAATCTCCATTATAGCCTATGAGATTCATTAGAATGAATGGGCCCATATGGTAAGGGTTAGGGTTAGGGTTAGAGTTCAGGACACACATATGTTTGGTTTAAAAATGGGGTCTGGTTTAGGGTTGGGTAAGATGTATTTTTAATATCACACTGAATGGTACACTATTGATGGAGAAAAGTTTTGGATGTTTTTCCATTCTCCATTATAGCCTATGAGATTCATTAGAATGAATGAGCCCATATGGTAAGGCTTAGGGTTAGGGTTAGAGTTCAGGACACACTTATGTTTGGGTGAATATTGGGGTTGGGTTTAGGGTTGGATAAGATGTATTTTTAATATCACACTGAATGGTACACTCTTGATGGGGAAAAATTTTGGATGTTTTTCCATTCTCCATTATAGCCTATGAGATTCATTAGAATGAATGGGCCCATATGGTAAGGGTTAGGGTTAGGGTTAGAGTTCAGGACACACTTATGTTTGGGTGAATATTGGGGTTGGGTTTAGGGTTGGATAAGATGTATTTTTAATATCACACTGAATGGTACAGTCTTGATGGGGAAAAATTTTGGATGTTTTTCCATTCTCCATTATAGCCTATGAGATTCATTAGAATGAATGGGCCCATATGGTAAGGGTTAGGGTTAGGGTTAGAGTTCAGGACACACTTATGTTTGGGTAATATTGGGGTTGGGTTTAGGGTTGGATAAGATGTATTTTTAATATCACACTGAATGGTACACTCTTGATGGGGAAAAATTTTGGATGTTTTTCCATTCTCCATTATAGCCTATGAGATTCATTAGAATGAATGGGCCCATATGGTAAGGGTTAGGGTTAGGGTTAGAGTTCAGGACACACATATGTTTGGTTTAAAATTGGGGTCTCGTTTAGGGTTGGGTAAGATGTATTTTTAATATCACACTGAATGGTACACTATTGATGGAGAAAAATTTTGGATGTTTTTCCATCTCCATTATAGCCTATGAGATTCATTAGAATGATTGGGCCCATATGGTAAGGGTTAGGGTTAGAGTTCAGGACACACATATGTTCGTTTTAAAATTGGGGTCTGGTTTAGGGTTGGGTAAGATGTATTTTTAATATCACACTGAATGGTACACAATTGATGGAGAAAAATTTTGGATGTTTTTCCATTCTCCATTATAGCCTATGAGATTCATTAGAATGAATGGGCCCATATGGTAAGGGTTAGGGTTAGGGTTAGAGTTCAGGACACACATATGTTCGTTTTAAAATTGGGGTCTGGTTTAGGGTTGGGTAAGATGTATTTTTAATATCACACTGAATGGTACACTCTTGATGGGGAAAATTTTTGGATGTTTTTCCATTCTCCATTATAGCCTATGAGATTCATTAGAATGAATGGGCCCATATGGTAAGGGTTAGGGTTAGAGTTCAGGACACACTTATGTTTGGGTGAATATTGGGGTTGGGTTTAGGGTTGGATAAGATGTATTTTTAATATCACACTGAATGGTACACTCTTGATGGGGAAAAATTTTGGATGTTTTTCCATTCTCCATTATAGCCTATGAGATTCATTAGAATGAATGGGCCCATATGGTAAGGGTTAGGGTTAGGGTTAGAGTTCAGGACACACTTATGTTTGGGTGAATATTGGGGTTGGGTTTAGGGTTGGATAAGATGTATTTTTAATATCACACTGAATGGTACACTCTTGATGGGGAAAAATTTTGGATGTTTTTCCATTCTCCATTATAGCCTATGAGATTCATTAGAATGAATGGGCCCATATGGTAAGGGTTAGGGTTAGGGTTAGAGTTCAGGACACACTTATGTTTGGGTGAATATTGGGCTTGGGTTTAGGGTTGGATAAGATGTATTTTTAATATCACACTGAATGGTACACTCTTGATGGGGAAAAATTTTGGATGTTTTTCCAATCTCCATTATAGCCTATGAGATTCATTAGAATGAATGGGCCCATATGGTAAGGGTTAGGGTTAGGGTTAGAGTTCAGGACACACATATGTTTGGTTTAAAATTGGGGTCTGGTTTAGGGTTGGGTAAGATGTATTTTTAATATCACACTGAATGGTACACTATTGATGGAGAAAAGTTTTGGATGTTTTTCCATTCTCCATTATAGCCTATGAGATTCATTAGAATGAATGAGCCCATATGGTAAGGGTTAGGGTTAGGGTTAGAGTTCAGGACACACTTATGTTTGGGTGAATATTGGGGTTGGGTTTAGGGTTGGATAAGATGTATTTTTAATATCACACTGAATGGTACACTCTTGATGGGGAAAAATTTTGGATGTTTTTCCATTCTCCATTATAGCCTATGAGATTCATTAGAATGAATGGGCCCATATGGTAAGGGTTAGGGTTAGGGTTAGAGTTCAGGACACACTTATGTTTGGGTGAATATTGGGGTTGGGTTTAGGGTTGGATAAGATGTATTTTTAATATCACACTGAATGGTACAGTCTTGATGGGGAAAAATTTTGGATGTTTTTCCATTCTCCATTATAGCCTATGAGATTCATTAGAATGAATGGGCCCATATGGTAAGGGTTAGGGTTAGGGTTAGAGTTCAGGACACACTTATGTTTGGGTAATATTGGGGTTGGGTTTAGGGTTGGATAAGATGTATTTTTAATATCACACTGAATGGTACACTCTTGATGGGGAAAAATTTTGGATGTTTTTCCATTCTCCATTATAGCCTATGAGATTCATTAGAATGAATGGGCCCATATGGTAAGGGTTAGGGTTAGGGTTAGAGTTCAGGACACACATATGTTTGGTTTAAAATTGGGGTCTCGTTTAGGGTTGGGTAAGATGTATTTTTAATATCACACTGAATGGTACACTATTGATGGAGAAAAATTTTGGATGTTTTTCCATCTCCATTATAGCCTATGAGATTCATTAGAATGATTGGGCCCATATGGTAAGGGTTAGGGTTAGAGTTCAGGACACACATATGTTCGTTTTAAAATTGGGGTCTGGTTTAGGGTTGGGTAAGATGTATTTTTAATATCACACTGAATGGTACACAATTGATGGAGAAAAATTTTGGATGTTTTTCCATTCTCCATTATAGCCTATGAGATTCATTAGAATGAATGGGCCCATATGGTAAGGGTTAGGGTTAGGGATAGAGTTCAGGACACACATATGTTCGTTTTAAAATTGGGGTCTGGTTTAGGGTTGGGTAAGATGTATTTTTAATATCACACTGAATGGTACACTATTGGTGGAGAAAAATTTTGGATGTTTTTCCATTCTCCATTATAGCCTATGAGATTCATTAGAATGAATGGGCCCATATGGTAAGGGTTAGGGTTAGAGTTCAGGACACACTTATGTTTGGGTGAATATTGGGGTTGGGTTTAGGGTTGGATAAGATGTATTTTTAATATCACACTGAATGGTACACTCTTGATGGGGAAAAATTTTGGATGTTTTTCCATTCTCCATTATAGCCTATGAGATTCATTAGAATGAATGGGCCCATATGGTAAGGGTTAGGGTTAGGGTTAGAGTTCAGGACACACTTATGTTTGGGTGAATATTGGGGTTGGGTTTAGGGTTGGATAAGACGTATTTTTAATATCACACTGAATGGTACACTCTTGATGGGGAAAATTTTTGGATGTTTTTCCATTCTCCATTATAGCCTATGAGATTCATTAGAATGAATGGGCCCACATGGTAAGGCTTAGGGTTAGGGTTAGAGTTCAGGACACACTTATGTTTGGGTGAATATTGGGGTTGGGTTTAGGGTTGGATAAGATGTTTTTTTATATATCACACTGAATGGTACACTCTTGATGGGGAAAAATTTTGGATGTTTTTCCATTCTCCATTATAGCCTATGAGATTCATTAGAATGAATGGGCCCATATGGTAAGGGTTAGGGTTAGGGTTAGAGTTCAGGACACACTTATGTTTGGGTGAATATTGGGGTTGGGTTTAGGGTTGGATAAGATGTATTTTTAATATCACACTGAATGGTACACTCTTGATGGGGAAAAATTTTGGATGTTTTTCCATTCACCATTATAGCCTATGAGATTGATTAGAATGAATGGGCCCATATGGTAAGGGTTATGGTTAGGGTTAGAGTTCAGGACACACATATGTTTGGTTTAAAATTGGGGTCTGGTTTAGGGTTGGGTAAGCTGTATTTTTAATATCACACTGAATGGTACACTATTGATGGAGAAAAAAATTGGATTTTTTTCAATTCTCCATTATAGCCTATGAGATTCATTAGAATGAATGGGCCCATATGGTAAGGCTTAGGGTTAGGGTTAGAGTTCAGGACACACATATGTTCGTTTTAAAATTGGGGTCTGGTTTAGGGTTGGGTAAGATGTATTTTTAATATCACACTGAATGGTACACTATTGATGGAGAAAAGTTTTGGATGTTTTTCCATTCTCCATTATAGCCTATGAGATTCATTAGAATGAATGGGCCCATATGGTAGGGTTAGGGTTAGGGTTAGAGTTCAGGACACACTTATGTTTGGGTGAATATTAGGGTTGGGTTTAGGGTTGGATAAGATGTATTTTTAATATCACACTGAATGGTACACTCTTGGTGGGGAAAAATTTTGGATGTTTTTCCATTCTCCATTATAGCCTATGAGATTCATAAGAATGAATGGGCCCATATGGTAAGGGTTAGGGTTAGGGTTAGAGTTCAGGACACACTTATGTTTGGGTGAATATTGAGGTTGGGTTTAGGGTTGGATAAGATGTATTTTTAATATCACACTGAATGGTACACTCTTGATGGGGAAAAATTTTGGATGTTTTTGCATTCTCCATTATAGCCTATGAGATTCATTAGAATGAATGGGGCCATATGGTAAGGGTTAGGGTTAGGGTTAGAGTTCAGGACACACTTATGTTTGGGTGAATATTGGGGTTGGGTTTAGGGTTGGATAAGATATATTTTTAATATCACACTGAATGGTACACTCTTGATGGGGAAAAATTTTGGATGTTTTTCCATTCTCCATTATAGCCTATGAGATTCATTAGAATGAATGGGGCCATATGGTAAGGGTTAGGGTTAGGGTTAGAGTTCAGGACACACTTATGTTTGGGTGAATATTGGGGTTGGGTTTAGGGTTGGATAAGATGTATTTTTAATATCACACTGAATGGTACACTCTTGATGGGGAAAAATTTTGGATGTTTTTCCATTCTCCATTATAGCCTATGAGATTCATTAGAATGAATGGGCCCATATGGTAAGGGTTAGGGTTAGGGTTAGAGTTCAGGACAAACTTATGTTTGGGTGAATATTGGGGTTGGGTTTAGGGTTGGATAAGATGTATTTTTAATATCACACTGAATGGTACACTCTTGATGGGGAAAAATTTTGGATGTTTTTCCATTCTCCATTATAGCCTATGAGATTCATTAGAATGAATGGGCCCATATGGTAAGGGTTAGGGTTAGGGTTAGAGTTCAGGACACACTTATGTTTAGGTGAATATTGGGGTTGGGTTTAGGGTTGGATAAGATGTATTTTTAATATCACACTGAATGGTACACTCTTGATGCGGAAAAATTTTGGATGTTTTTCCATTCTCCATTATAGCCTATGAGATTCATTAGAATGAATGGGCCCATATGGTAGGGTTAGGGTTAGGGTTAGAGTTCAGGACACACTTATGTTTGGGTGAATATTAGGGTTGGGTTTAGGGTTGGATAAGATGTATTTTTAATATCACACTGAATGGTACACTCTTGGTGGGGAAAAATTTTGGATGTTTTTCCATTCTCCATTATAGCCTATGAGATTCATAAGAATGAATGGGCCCATATGGTAAGGGTTAGGGTTAGGGTTAGAGTTCAGGACACACTTATGTTTGGGTGAATATTGAGGTTGGGTTTAGGGTTGGATAAGATGTATTTTTAATATCACACTGAATGGTACACTCTTGATGGGGAAAAATTTTGGATGTTTTTGCATTCTCCATTATAGCCTATGAGATTCATTAGAATGAATGGGGCCATATGGTAAGGGTTAGGGTTAGGGTTAGAGTTCAGGACACACTTATGTTTGGGTGAATATTGGGGTTGGGTTTAGGGTTGGATAAGATATATTTTTAATATCACATTGAATGGTACACTCTTGATGGGGAAAAATTTTGGATGTTTTTCCATTCTCCATTATAGCCTATGAGATTCATTAGAATGAATGGGCCCATATGGTAAGGGTTAGGGTTAGGGTTAGAGTTCAGGACACACTTATGTTTGGGTGAATATTGGGGTTGGGTTTAGGGTTGGATAAGATGTATTTTTAATATCACACTGAATGGTACACTCTTGATGGGGAAAAGTTTTGGATGTTTTTCCATTCTCCATTATAGCCTATGAGATTCATTAGAATGAATGGGCCCATATGGTAAGGGTTAAGGGTTAGGGTTAGAGTTCAGGACACACTTATGTTTGGGTGAATATTGGGGTTGGGTTTAGGGTTGGATAAGATGTATTTTTAATATCACACTTAATGGTAAACTCTTGATGGGGAAAATTTTTGGATGTTTTTCCATTCTCCATTATAGCCTATGAGATTCATTAGAATGAATGGGCCCATATGGTAAGGGTTAGGGTTAGGGTTAGAGTTCAGGACACACTTATGTTTGGGTGAATATTGGGGTTGGGTTTAGGGTTGGATAAAATGTATTTTTAATATCACACTGAATGGTACATTCTTGATGGGGAAAAATTTTGGATGTTTTTCCATTCTCCATTATAGCCTATGAGATTCATTAGAATGAATGGGCCCATATGGTAAGGGTTAGGGTTAGGGTTAGAGTTCAGGACACACTTATGTTTGGGTGAATATTGGGGTTGGGTTTAGGGTTGGATAAGATGTATTTTTAATATCACACTGAATGGTACACTCTTGATGGGAAAAAATTTTGGATGTTTTTCCATTCTCCATTATACCCTATGAGATTCATTAGAATGAATGGGCCCATATGGTAAGGGTTAGGGTTAGGGTTAGAGTTCAGGACACACATATGTTTGGTTTAAAATTGGGGTCTGGTTTAGGGTTGGGTAAGATGAATTTTTAATATCACACTGAATGGTATACTATTGATGGAGAAAAAATTTGGATGTTTTTCCATTCTCCATTATAGCATATGAGATTCATTAGAATGAATGGGCCCATATGGTAAGCGTTAGGGTTAGGGTTAGAGTTCAGGACACACATATGTTCATTTTAAAATTGCGGTCTGGTTTAGGGTTGGGTAAGATGTATTTTTAATATCACACTGAATGGTACACTATTGATGGAGAAAAGTTTTGGATGTTTTTCCATTCTCCATTATAGCCTATGAGATTCATTAGAATGAATGAGCCCATATGGTAAGGGTTAGGGTTAGGGTTAGAGTTCAGGACACACTTATGTTTGGGTGAATATTAGGGTTGGGTTTAGGGTTGGATAAGATGTATTTTTAATATCACACTGAATGGTACACTCTTGGTGGGGAAAAATTTTGGATGTTTTTCCATTCTCCATTATAGCCTATGAGATTCATAAGAATGAATGGGCCCATATGGTAAGGGTTAGGGTTAGGGTTAGAGTTCAGGACACACTTATGTTTGGGTGAATATTGAGGTTGGGTTTAGGGTTGGATAAGATGTATTTTTAATATCACACTGAATGGTACACTCTTGATGGGGAAAAATTTTGGATGTTTTTGCATTCTCCATTATAGCCTATGAGATTCATTAGAATGAATGGGGCCATATGGTAAGGGTTAGGGTTAGGGTTAGAGTTCAGGACACACATGTTTGGGTGAATATTGGGGTTGGGTTTAGGGTTGGATAAGATGTATTTTTAATATCACACTGAATGGTACACTCTTGATGGGGAAAAATTTTGGATGTTTTTGCATTCTCCATTATAGCCTATGAGATTCATTAGAATGAATGGGCCCATATGGTAAGGGTTAGGGTTAGGGTTAGAGTTCAGGACACACTTATGTTTAGGTGAATATTGGGGTTGGGTTTAGGGTTGGATAAGATGTATTTTTAATATCACACTGAATGGTACACTCTTGATGCGGAAAAATTTTGGATGTTTTTCCATTCTCCATTATAGCCTATGAGATTCATTAGAATGAATGGGCCCATATGGTAGGGTTAGGGTTAGGGTTAGAGTTCAGGACACACTTATGTTTGGGTGAATATTAGGGTTGGGTTTAGGGTTGGATAAGATGTATTTTTAATATCACACTGAATGGTACACTCTTGATGGGGAAAAATTTTGGATGTTTTTCCATTCTCCATTATAGCCTATGAGATTCATAAGAATGAATGGGCCCATATGGTAAGGGTTAGGGTTAGGGTTAGAGTTCAGGACACACTTATGTTTGGGTGAATATTGAGGTTGGGTTTAGGGTTGGATAAGATGTATTTTTAATATCACACTGAATGGTACACTCTTGATGGGGAAAAATTTTGGATGTTTTTGCATTCTCCATTATAGCCTATGAGATTCATTAGAATGAATGGGGCCATATGGTAAGGGTTAGGGTTAGGGTTAGAGTTCAGGACACACTTATGTTTGGGTGAATATTGGGGTTGGGTTTAGGGTTGGATAAGATATATTTTTAATATCACATTGAATGGTACACTCTTGATGGGGAAAAATTTTGGATGTTTTTCCATTCTCCATTATAGCCTATGAGATTCATTAGAATGAATGGGCCCATATGGTAAGGGTTAGGGTTAGGGTTAGAGTTCAGGACACACTTATGTTTGGGTGAATATTGGGGTTGGGTTTAGGGTTGGATAAGATGTATTTTTAATATCACACTGAATGGTACACTCTTGATGGGGAAAAGTTTTGGATGTTTTTCCATTCTCCATTATAGCCTATGAGATTCATTAGAATGAATGGGCCCATATGGTAAGGGTTAAGGGTTAGGGTTAGAGTTCAGGACACACTTATGTTTGGGTGAATATTGGGGTTGGGTTTAGGGTTGGATAAGATGTATTTTTAATATCACACTGAATGGTACACTCTTGATGGGGAAAATTTTTGGATATTTTTCCATTCTCCATTATAGCCTATGAGATTCATTAGAATGAATGGGCCCATATGGTAAGGGTTAGGGTTAGGGTTAGAGTTCAGGACACACTTATGTTTGGGTGAATATTGGGGTTGGGTTTAGGGTTGGATAAAATGTATTTTTAATATCACACTGAATGGTACATTCTTGATGGGGAAAAATTTTGGATGTTTTTCCATTCTCCATTATAGCCTATGAGATTCATTAGAATGAATGGGCCCATATGGTAAGGGTTAGGGTTAGGGTTAGAGTTCAGGACACACTTATGTTTGGGTGAATATTGGGGTTGGGTTTGGTTTAGGGTTGGATAAGATGTATTTTTAATATCACACTGAATGGTACACTCTTGATGGGAAAAAATTTTGGATGTTTTTCCATTCTCCATTATACCCTATGAGATTCATTAGAATGAATGGGCCCATATGGTAAGGGTTAGGGTTAGGGTTAGAGTTCAGGACACACATATGTTTGGTTTAAAATTGGGGTCTGGTTTAGGGTTGGGTAAGATGAATTTTTAATATCACACTGAATGGTACACTATTGATGGAGAAAAAATTTGGATGTTTTTCCATTCTCCATTATAGCATATGAGATTCATTAGAATGAATGGGCCCATATGGTAAGCGTTAGGGTTAGGGTTAGAGTTCAGGACACACATATGTTCATTTTAAAATTGCGGTCTGGTTTAGGGTTGGGTAAGATGTATTTTTAATATCACACTGAATGGTACACTATTGATGGAGAAAAGTTTTGGATGTTTTTCCATTCTCCATTATAGCCTATGAGATTCATTAGAATGAATGAGCCCATATGGTAAGGGTTAGGGTTAGGGTTAGAGTTCAGGACACACTTATGTTTGGGTGAATATTAGGGTTGGGTTTAGGGTTGGATAAGATGTATTTTTAATATCACACTGAATGGTACACTCTTGGTGGGGAAAAATTTTGGATGTTTTTCCATTCTCCATTATAGCCTATGAGATTCATTAGAATGAATGGGCCCATATGGTAAGGGTTAGGGTTAGGGTTAGAGTTCAGGACACACTTATGTTTGGGTGAATATTGAGGTTGGGTTTAGGGTTGGATAAGATGTATTTTTAATATCACACTGAATGGTACACTCTTGATGGGGAAAAATTTTGGATGTTTTTGCATTCTCCATTATAGCCTATGAGATTCATTAGAATGAATGGGGCCATATGGTAAGGGTTAGGGTTAGGGTTAGAGTTCAGGACACACATGTTTGGGTGAATATTGGGGTTGGGTTTAGGGTTGGATAAGATGTATTTTTAATATCACACTGAATGGTACACTCTTGATGGGGAAAAATTTTGGATGTTTTTGCATTCTCCATTATAGCCTATGAGATTCATTAGAATGAATGGGCCCATATGGTAAGGGTTAGGGTTAGGGTTAGAGTTCAGGACACACTTATGTTTAGGTGAATATTGGGTTGGGTTTAGGGTTGGATAAGATGTATTTTTAATATCACACTGAATGGTACACTCTTGATGCGGAAAAATTTTGGATGTTTTTCCATTCTCCATTATAGCCTATGAGATTCATTAGAATGAATGGGCCCATATGGTAAGGGTTAGGGTTAGGGTTAGAGTTCAGGGACACACTTATGTTTGGGTGAATATTGGGGTTGGGTTAGGGTTGGATAAAATGTATTTTTAATATCACACTGAATGGTACATTCTTGATGGGGAAAAATTTGGATGTTTTTCCATTCTCCTTTATAGCCTATGAGATTCATTAGAATGAATGGGCCCATATGGTAAGGGTTAGGGTTAGGGTTAGAGTTCAGGACACACTTATGTTTGGGTGAATATTGGGGTTGGGTTTAGGGTTGGATAAGATGTATTTTTAATATCACACTGAATGGTACACTCTTGATGCGGAAAAATTTTGGATGTTTTTCCATTCTCCATTATAGCCTATGAGATTCATTAGAATGAATGGGCCCATATGGTAAGGGTTAGGGTTAGGGTTAGAGTTCAGGACACACATATGTTTGGCTTAAAATTGGGGTCTGGTTTAGGGTTGGGTAAGATGAATTTTTAATATCACACTGAATGGTACACTATTGATGGAGAAAAAATTTGGATGTTTTTCCATTCTCCATTATAGCATATGAGATTCATTAGAATGAATGGGCCCATATGGTAAGCGTTAGGGTTAGGGTTAGAGTTCAGGACACACATATGTTCATTTTAAAATTGGGGTCTGGTTTAGGGTTGGGTAAGATGTATTTTTAATATCACACTGAATGGTACACTATTGATGGAGAAAAGTTTTGGATGTTTTTTCCATTCTCCATTATAGCCTATGAGATTCATTAGAATGAATGAGCCCATATGGTAAGGGTTAGGGTTAGGGTTAGAGTTCAGGACACACTTATGTTTGGGTGAATATTAGGGTTGGGTTTAGGGTTGGATAAGATGTATTTTTAATATCACACTGAATGGTACACTCTTGGTGGGGAAAAATTTTGGATGTTTTTCCATTCTCCATTATAGCCTATGAGATTCATAAGAATGAATGGGCCCATATGGTAAGGGTTAGGGTTAGGGTTAGAGTTCAGGACACACTTATGTTTGGGTGAATATTGAGGTTGGGTTTAGGGTTGGATAAGATGTATTTTTAATATCACACTGAATGGTACACTCTTGATGGGGAAAAATTTTGGATGTTTTTGCATTCTCCATTATAGCCTATGAGATTCATTAGAATGAATGGGGCCATATGTAAGGGTTAGGGTTAGGGTTAGAGTTCAGGACACACTTATGTTTGGGTGAATATTGGGGTTGGGTTTAGGGTTGGATAAGATGTATTTTTAATATCACACTGAATGGTACACTCTTGATGCGGAAAAATTTTGGATGTTTTTCCATTCTCCATTATAGCCTATGAGATTCATTAGAATGAATGGGCCCATATGGTAAGGGTTAGGGTTAGGGTTAGAGTTCAGGACACACATATGTTTGGTTAAAATTGGGGTCTGGTTTAGGGTTGGGTAAGATGAATTTTTAATATCACACTGAATGGTACACTATTGATGGAGAAAAAATTTGGATGTTTTTCCATTCTCCATTATAGCATATGAGATTCATTAGAATGAATGGGCCCATATGGTAAGCGTTAGGGTTAGGGTTAGAGTTCAGGACACACATATGTTCATTTTAAAATTGGGGTCTGGTTTAGGGTTGGGTAAGATGTATTTTTAATATCACACTGAATGGTACACTATTGATGGAGAAAAGTTTTGGATGTTTTTCCATTCTCCATTATAGCCTATGAGATTCATTAGAATGAATGAGCCCATATGGTAAGGGTTAGGGTTAGGGTTAGAGTTCAGGACACACTTATGTTTGGGTGAATATTAGGGTTGGGTTTAGGGTTGGATAAGATGTATTTTTAATATCACACTGAATGGTACACTCTTGGTGGGGAAAAATTTTGGATGTTTTTCCATTCTCCATTATAGCCTATGAGATTCATAAGAATGAATGGGCCCATATGGTAAGGGTTAGGGTTAGGGTTAGAGTTCAGGACACACTTATGTTTGGGTGAATATTGAGGTTGGGTTTAGGGTTGGATAAGATGTATTTTTAATATCACACTGAATGGTACACTCTTGATGGGGAAAAATTTTGGATGTTTTTGCATTCTCCATTATAGCCTATGAGATTCATTAGAATGAATGGGGCCATATGGTAAGGGTTAGGGTTAGGGTTAGAGTTCAGGACACACTTATGTTGGGTGAATATTGGGGTTGGGTTTAGGGTTGGATAAGATATATTTTTAATATCACATTGAATGGTACACTCTTGATGGGGAAAAATTTTGGATGTTTTTCCATTCTCCATTATAGCCTATGAGATTCATTAGAATGAATGGGCCCATATGGTAAGGGTTAGGGTTAGGGTTAGAGTTCAGGACACACTTATGTTTGGGTGAATATTGGGGTTGGGTTTAGGGTTGGATAAGATGTATTTTTAATATCACACTGAATGGTACACTCTTGATGGGGAAAAGTTTTGGATGTTTTTCCATTCTCCATTATAGCCTATGAGATTCATTAGAATGAATGGGCCCATATGGTAAGGGTTAAGGGTTAGGGTTAGAGTTCAGGACACACTTATGTTTGGGTGAATATTGGGGTTGGGTTTAGGGTTGGATAAGATGTATTTTTAATATCACACTGAATGGTACACTCTTGATGGGGAAAATTTTTGGATGTTTTTCCATTCTCCATTATAGCCTATGAGATTCATTAGAATGAATGGGCCCATATGGTAAGGGTTAGGGTTAGGGTTAGAGTTCAGGACACACTTATGTTTGGGTGAATATTGGGGTTGGGTTTAGGGTTGGATAAAATGTATTTTTAATATCACACTGAATGGTACATTCTTGATGGGGAAAAATTTTGGATGTTTTTCCATTCTCCATTATAGCCTATGAGATTCATTAGAATGAATGGGCCCATATGGTAAGGGTTAGGGTTAGGGTTAGAGTTCAGGACACACTTATGTTTGGGTGAATATTGGGGTTGGGTTTAGGGTTGGATAAGATGTATTTTTAATATCACACTGAATGGTACACTCTTGATGCGGAAAAATTTTGGATGTTTTTCCATTCTCCATTATAGCCTATGAGATTCATTAGAATGAATGGGCCCATATGGTAAGGGTTAGGGTTAGGGTTAGAGTTCAGGACACACATATGTTTGGCTTAAAATTGGGGTCTGGTTTAGGGTTGGGTAAGATGAATTTTTAATATCACACTGAATGGTACACTATTGATGGAGAAAAAATTTGGATGTTTTTCCATTCTCCATTATAGCATATGAGATTCATTAGAATGAATGGGCCCATATGGTAAGCGTTAGGGTTAGGGTTAGAGTTCAGGACACACATATGTTCATTTTAAAATTGGGGTCTGGTTTAGGGTTGGGTAAGATGTATTTTTAATATCACACTGAATGGTACACTATTGATGGAGAAAAGTTTTGGATGTTTTTCCATTCTCCATTATAGCCTATGAGATTCATTAGAATGAATGAGCCCATATGGTAAGGGTTAGGGTTAGGGTTAGGGTTCAGGACACACTTATGTTTGGGTGAATATTAGGGTTGGGTTTAGGGTTGGATAAGATGTATTTTTAATATCACACTGAATGGTACACTCTTGGTGGGGAAAAATTTTGGATGTTTTTCCATTCTCCATTATAGCCTATGAGATTCATAAGAATGAATGGGCCCATATGGTAAGGGTTAGGGTTAGGGTTAGAGTTCAGGACACACTTATGTTTGGGTGAATATTGAGGTTGGGTTTAGGGTTGGATAAGATGTATTTTTAATATCACACTGAATGGTACACTCTTGATGGGGAAAAATTTTGGATGTTTTTGCATTCTCCATTATAGCCTATGAGATTCATTAGAATGAATGGGGCCATATGGTAAGGGTTAGGGTTAGGGTTAGAGTTCAGGACACACTTATGTTTGGGTGAATATTGGGGTTGGGTTTAGGGTTGGATAAGATATATTTTTAATATCACATTGAATGGTACACTCTTGATGGGGAAAAATTTTGGATGTTTTTCCATTCTCCATTATAGCCTATGAGATTCATTAGAATGAATGGGCCCATATGGTAAGGGTTAGGGTTAGGGTTAGAGTTCAGGACACACTTATGTTTGGGTGAATATTGGGGTTGGGTTTAGGGTTGGATAAGATGTATTTTTAATATCACACTGAATGGTACACTCTTGATGGGGAAAAGTTTTGGATGTTTTTCCATTCTCCATTATAGCCTATGAGATTCATTAGAATTAATGGGCCCATATGGTAAGGGTTAGGGTTAGGGTTAGAGTTCAGGACACACTTATGTTTGGGTGAATATTGGGGTTGGGTTTAGGGTTGGATAAGATGTATTTTTAATATCACACTGAATGGTACATTCTTGATGGGGAAAATTTTTGGATGTTTTTCCATTCTCCATTATAGCCTATGAGATTCATTAGAATGAATGGGCCCATATGGTAAGGGTTAGGGTTAGGGTTAGAGTTCAGGACACACTTATGTTTGGGTGAATATTGGGGTTGGGTTTAGGGTTGGATAAAATGTATTTTTAATATCACACTGAATGGTACATTCTTCTTGGGGAAAAATTTTGGATGTTTTTCCATTCTCCATTATAGCCTATGAGATTCATTAGAATGAATGGGCCCATATGGTAAGGGTTAGGGTTAGGGTTAGAGTTCAGGACACACTTATGTTTGGGTGAATATTGGGGTTGGGTTTAGGGTTGGATAAGATGTATTTTTAATATCACACTGAATGGTACACTCTTGATGGGGAAAAATTTTGGATGTTTTTCCATTCTCCATTATAGCCTATGAGATTCATTAGAATGAATGGGCCCATATGGTAAGGGTTAGGGTTAGGGTTAGAGTTCAGGACACACATATGTTTGGTTTAAAATTGGGGTCTGGTTTAGGGTTGGGTAAGATGAATTTTTAATATCACACTGAATGGTACACTATTGATGGAGAAAAAATTTGGATGTTTTTCCATTCTCCATTATAGCATATGAGATTCATTAGAATGAATGGGCCCATATAGTAAGGGTTAGGGTTAGGGTTAGAGTTCAGGACACACTTATGTTTGGGTGAATATTGGGGTTGGGTTTAGGGTTGGATAAAATGTATTTTTAATATCACACTGAATGGTACATTCTTGATGGGGAAAAATTTTGGATGTTTTTCCATTCTCCATTATAGCCTATGAGATTCATTAGAATGAATGGGCCCATATGGTAAGGGTTAGGGTTAGGGTTAGAGTTCAGGACACACTTATGTTTGGGTGAATATTGGGGTTGGGTTTAGGGTTGGATAAGATGTATTTTTAATATCACACTGAATGGTACACTCTTGATGCGGAAAAATTTTGGATGTTTTTCCATTCTCCATTATAGCCTATGAGATTCATTAGAATGAATGGGCCCATATGGTAAGGGTTAGGGTTAGGGTTAGAGTTCAGGACACACATATGTTTGGTTTAAAATTGGGGTCTGGTTTAGGGTTGGGTAAGATGAATTTTTAATATCACACTGAATGGTACACTATTGATGGAGAAAAAATTTGGATGTTTTTCCATTCTCCATTATAGCATATGAGATTCATTAGAATGAATGGGCCCATATGGTAAGCGTTAGGGTTAGGGTTAGAGTTCAGGACACACATATGTTCATTTTAAAATTGGGGTCTGGTTTAGGGTTGGGTAAGATGTATTTTTAATATCACACTGAATGGTACACTATTGATGGAGAAAAGTTTTGGATGTTTTTCCATTCTCCATTATAGCCTATGAGATTCATTAGAATGAATGAGCCCATATGGTAAGGGTTAGGGTTAGGGTTAGAGTTCAGGACACACTTATGTTTGGGTGAATATTAGGGTTGGGTTTAGGGTTGGATAAGATGTATTTTTAATATCACACTGAATGGTACACTCTTGGTGGGGAAAAATTTTGGATGTTTTTCCATTCTCCATTATAGCCTATGAGATTCATAAGAATGAATGGGCCCATATGGTAAGGGTTAGGGTTAGGGTTAGAGTTCAGGACACACTTATGTTTGGGTGAATATTGAGGTTGGGTTTAGGGTTGGATAAGATGTATTTTTAATATCACACTGAATGGTACACTCTTGATGGGGAAAAATTTTGGATGTTTTTGCATTCTCCATTATAGCCTATGAGATTCATTAGAATGAATGGGGCCATATGGTAAGGGTTAGGGTTAGGGTTAGAGTTCAGGACACACTTATGTTTGGGTGAATATTGGGGTTGGGTTTAGGGTTGGATAAGATATATTTTTAATATCACATTGAATGGTACACACTTGATGGGGAAAAATTTTGGATGTTTTTCCATTCTCCATTATAGCCTATGAGATTCATTAGAATGAATGGGCCCATATGGTAAGGGTTAGGGTTAGGGTTAGAGTTCAGGACACACTTATGTTTGGGTGAATATTGGGGTTGGGTTTAGGGTTGGATAAGATGTATTTTTAATATCACACTGAATGGTACACTCTTGATGGGGAAAAGTTTTGGATGTTTTTCCATTCTCCATTATAGCCTATGAGATTCATTAGAATGAATGGGCCCATATGGTAAGGGTTAGGGTTAGGGTTAGAGTTCAGGACACACTTATGTTTGGGTGAATATTGGGGTTGGGTTTAGGGTTGGATAAGATGTATTTTTAATATCACACTGAATGGTACACTCTTGATGGGGAAAATTTTTGGATGTTTTTCCATTCTCCATTATAGCCTATGAGATTCATTAGAATGAATGGGCCCATATGGTAAGGGTTAGGGTTAGGGTTAGAGTTCAGGACACACTTATGTTTGGGTGAATATTGGGGTTGGGTTTAGGGTTGGATAAAATGTATTTTTAATATCACACTGAATGGTACATTCTTGATGGGGAAAAATTTTGGATGTTTTTCCATTCTCCATTATAGCCTATGAGATTCATTAGAATGAATGGGCCCATATGGTAAGGGTTAGGGTTAGGGTTAGAGTTCAGGACACACTTATGTTTGGGTGAATATTGGGGTTGGGTTTAGGGTTGGATAAGATGTATTTTTAATATCACACTGAATGGTACACTCTTGATGCGGAAAAATTTTGGATGTTTTTCCATTCTCCATTATAGCCTATGAGATTCATTAGAATGAATGGGCCCATATGGTAAGGGTTAGGGTTAGGGTTAGAGTTCAGGACACACATATGTTTGGTTTAAAATTGGGGTCTGGTTTAGGGTTGGGTAAGATGAATTTTTAATATCACACTGAATGGTACACTATTGATGGAGAAAAAATTTGGATGTTTTTCCATTCTCCATTATAGCATATGAGATTCATTAGAATGAATGGGCCCATATGGTAAGCGTTAGGGTTAGGGTTAGAGTTCAGGACACACATATGTTCATTTTAAAATTGGGGTCTGGTTTAGGGTTGGGTAAGATGTATTTTTAATATCACACTGAATGGTACACTATTGATGGAGAAAAGTTTTGGATGTTTTTCCATTCTCCATTATAGCCTATGAGATTCATTAGAATGAATGGGGCCATATGGTAAGGGTTAGGGTTAGGGTTAGAGTTCAGGACACACTTATGTTTGGGTGAATATTGGGGTTGGGTTTAGGGTTGGATAAGATATATTTTTAATATCACATTGAATGGTACACTCTTGATGGGGAAAAATTTTGGATGTTTTTCCATTCTCCATTATAGCCTATGAGATTCATTAGAATGAATGGGCCCATATGGTAAGGGTTAGGGTTAGGGTTAGAGTTCAGGACACACTTATGTTTGGGTGAATATTGGGGTTGGGTTTAGGGTTGGATAAGATGTATTTTTAATATCACACTGAATGGTACACTCTTGATGGGGAAAAGTTTTGGATGTTTTTCCATTCTCCATTATAGCCTATGAGATTCATTAGAATTAATGGGCCCATATGGTAAGGGTTAGGGTTAGGGTTAGAGTTCAGGACACACTTATGTTTGGGTGAATATTGGGGTTGGGTTTAGGGTTGGATAAGATGTATTTTTAATATCACACTGAATGGTACATTCTTGATGGGGAAAATTTTTGGATGTTTTTCCATTCTCCATTATAGCCTATGAGATTCATTAGAATGAATGGGCCCATATGGTAAGGGTTAGGGTTAGGGTTAGAGTTCAGGACACACTTATGTTTGGGTGAATATTGGGGTTGGGTTTAGGGTTGGATAAAATGTATTTTTAATATCACACTGAATGGTACATTCTTCTTGGGGAAAAATTTTGGATGTTTTTCCATTCTCCATTATAGCCTATGAGATTCATTAGAATGAATGGGCCCATATGGTAAGGGTTAGGGTTAGGGTTAGAGTTCAGGACACACTTATGTTTGGGTGAATATTGGGGTTGGGTTTAGGGTTGGATAAGATGTATTTTTAATATCACACTGAATGGTACACTCTTGATGGGGAAAAATTTTGGATGTTTTTCCATTCTCCATTATAGCCTATGAGATTCATTAGAATGAATGGGCCCATATGGTAAGGGTTAGGGTTAGGGTTAGAGTTCAGGACACACATATGTTTGGTTTAAAATTGGGGTCTGGTTTAGGGTTGGGTAAGATGAATTTTTAATATCACACTGAATGGTACACTATTGATGGAGAAAAAATTTGGATGTTTTTCCATTCTCCATTATAGCATATGAGATTCATTAGAATGAATGGGCCCATATAGTAAGGGTTAGGGTTAGGGTTAGAGTTCAGGACACACTTATGTTTGGGTGAATATTGGGGTTGGGTTTAGGGTTGGATAAAATGTATTTTTAATATCACACTGAATGGTACATTCTTGATGGGGAAAAATTTTGGATGTTTTTCCATTCTCCATTATAGCCTAAGAGATTCATTAGAATGAATGGGCCCATATGGTAAGGGTTAGGGTTAGGGTTAGAGTTCAGGACACACTTATGTTTGGGTGAATATTGGGGTTGGGTTTAGGGTTGGATAAGATGTATTTTTAATATCACACTGAATGGTACACTCTTGATGCGGAAAAATTTTGGATGTTTTTCCATTCTCCATTATAGCCTATGAGATTCATTAGAATGAATGGGCCCATATGGTAAGGGTTAGGGTTAGGGTTAGAGTTCAGGACACACATATGTTTGGTTTAAAATTGGGGTCTGGTTTAGGGTTGGGTAAGATGAATTTTTAATATCACACTGAATGGTACACTATTGATGGAGAAAAAATTTGGATGTTTTTCCATTCTCCATTATAGCATATGAGATTCATTAGAATGAATGGGCCCATATGGTAAGCGTTAGGGTTAGGGTTAGAGTTCAGGACACACATATGTTCATTTTAAAATTGGGGTCTGGTTTAGGGTTGGGTAAGATGTATTTTTAATATCACACTGAATGGTACACTATTGATGGAGAAAAGTTTTGGATGTTTTTCCATTCTCCATTATAGCCTATGAGATTCATTAGAATGAATGAGCCCATATGGTAAGGGTTAGGGTTAGGGTTAGAGTTCAGGACACACTTATGTTTGGGTGAATATTAGGGTTGGGTTTAGGGTTGGATAAGATGTATTTTTAATATCACACTGAATGGTACACTCTTGGTGGGGAAAAATTTTGGATGTTTTTCCATTCTCCATTATAGCCTATGAGATTCATAAGAATGAATGGGCCCATATGGTAAGGGTTAGGGTTAGGGTTAGAGTTCAGGACACACTTATGTTTGGGTGAATATTGAGGTTGGGTTTAGGGTTGGATAAGATGTATTTTTAATATCACACTGAATGGTACACTCTTGATGGGGAAAAATTTTGGATGTTTTTGCATTCTCCATTATAGCCTATGAGATTCATTAGAATGAATGGGGCCATATGGTAAGGGTTAGGGTTAGGGTTAGAGTTCAGGACACACTTATGTTTGGGTGAATATTGGGGTTGGGTTTAGGGTTGGATAAGATATATTTTTAATATCACATTGAATGGTACACACTTGATGGGGAAAAATTTTGGATGTTTTTCCATTCTCCATTATAGCCTATGAGATTCATTAGAATGAATGGGCCCATATGGTAAGGGTTAGGGTTAGGGTTAGAGTTCAGGACACACTTATGTTTGGGTGAATATTGGGGTTGGGTTTAGGGTTGGATAAGATGTATTTTTAATATCACACTGAATGGTACACTCTTGATGGGGAAAAGTTTTGGATGTTTTTCCATTCTCCATTATAGCCTATGAGATTCATTAGAATGAATGGGCCCATATGGTAAGGGTTAGGGTTAGGGTTAGAGTTCAGGACACACTTATGTTTGGGTGAATATTGGGGTTGGGTTTAGGGTTGGATAAGATGTATTTTTAATATCACACTGAATGGTACACTCTTGATGGGGAAAATTTTTGGATGTTTTTCCATTCTCCATTATAGCCTATGAGATTCATTAGAATGAATGGGCCCATATGGTAAGGGTTAGGGTTAGGGTTAGAGTTCAGGACACACTTATGTTTGGGTGAATATTGGGGTTGGGTTTAGGGTTGGATAAAATGTATTTTTAATATCACACTGAATGGTACATTCTTGATGGGGAAAAATTTTGGATGTTTTTCCATTCTCCATTATAGCCTATGAGATTCATTAGAATGAATGGGCCCATATGGTAAGGGTTAGGGTTAGGGTTAGAGTTCAGGACACACTTATGTTTGGGTGAATATTGGGGTTGGGTTTAGGGTTGGATAAGATGTATTTTTAATATCACACTGAATGGTACACTCTTGATGCGGAAAAATTTTGGATGTTTTTCCATTCTCCATTATAGCCTATGAGATTCATTAGAATGAATGGGCCCATATGGTAAGGGTTAGGGTTAGGGTTAGAGTTCAGGACACACATATGTTTGGTTTAAAATTGGGGTCTGGTTTAGGGTTGGGTAAGATGAATTTTTAATATCACACTGAATGGTACACTATTGATGGAGAAAAAATTTGGATGTTTTTCCATTCTCCATTATAGCATATGAGATTCATTAGAATGAATGGGCCCATATGGTAAGCGTTAGGGTTAGGGTTAGAGTTCAGGACACACATATGTTCATTTTAAAATTGGGGTCTGGTTTAGGGTTGGGTAAGATGTATTTTTAATATCACACTGAATGGTACACTATTGATGGAGAAAAGTTTTGGATGTTTTTCCATTCTCCATTATAGCCTATGAGATTCATTAGAATGAATGAGCCCATATGGTAAGGGTTAGGGTTAGGGTTAGAGTTCAGGACACACTTATGTTTGGGTGAATATTAGGGTTGGGTTTATGGTTGGATAAGATGTATTTTTAATATCACACTGAATGGTACACTCTTGATGGGGAAAAATTTTGGATGTTTTTCCATTCTCCATTATAGCCTATGAGATTCATTAGAATGAATGGGCCCATATGGTAAGGGTTAGGGTTAGGGTTAGAGTTCAGGACACACTTATGTTTGGGTGAATATTGGGGTTGGGTTTAGGGTTGGATAAGATGTATTTTTAATATCACACTGAATGGTACACTCTTGATGGGGAAAAATTTTGGATGTTTTTCCATTCTCCATTATAGCCTATGAGATTCATTAGAATGAATGGGCCCATATGGTAAGGGTTAGGGTTAGGGTTAGAGTTCAGGACACACATATGTTCGTTTTAAAATTGGGGTCTGGTTTAGGGTTGGGTAAGATGTATTTTTAATATCACACTGAATGGTACACTATTGATGGAGAAAAGTTTTGGATGTTTTTCCATTCTCCATTATAGCCTATGAGATTCATTAGAATGAATGGGCCCATATGGTAGGGTTAGGGTTAGGGTTAGAGTTCAGGACACACTTATGTTTGGGTAATATTGGGGTTGGGTTTAGGGTTGGATAAGATGTATTTTTAATATCACACTGAATGGTACACTCTTGATGGGGAAAAATTTTGGATGTTTTTCCATTCTCCATTATAGCCTATGAGATTCATTAGAATGAATGGGCCCATATGGTAAGGGTTAGGGTTAGGGTTAGAGTTCAGGACACACATATGTTTGGTTTAAAATTGGGGTCTCGTTTAGGGTTGGGTAAGATGTATTTTTAATATCACACTGAATGGTACACTATTGATGGAGAAAAATTTTGGATGTTTTTCCATCTCCATTATAGCCTATGAGATTCATTAGAATGATTGGGCCCATATGGTAAGGGTTAGGGTTAGAGTTCAGGACACACATATGTTCGTTTTAAAATTGGGGTCTGGTTTAGGGTTGGGTAAGATGTATTTTTAATATCACACTGAATGGTACACAATTGATGGAGAAAAATTTTGGATGTTTTTCCATTCTCCATTATAGCCTATGAGATTCATTAGAATGAATGGGCCCATATGGTAAGGGTTAGGGTTAGGGATAGAGTTCAGGACACACATATGTTCGTTTTAAAATTGGGGTCTGGTTTAGGGTTGGGTAAGATGTATTTTTAATATCACACTGAATGGTACACTATTGGTGGAGAAAAATTTTGGATGTTTTTCCATTCTCCATTATAGCCTATGAGATTCATTAGAATGAATGGGCCCATATGGTAAGGGTTAGGGTTAGGGTTAGAGTTCAGGACACACTTATGTTTGGGTGAATATTGGGGTTGGGTTTAGGGTTGGATAAGATGTATTTTTAATATCACACTGAATGGTACACTCTTGATGGGGAAAATTTTTGGATGTTTATCCATTCTCCATTATAGCCTATGAGATTCATTAGAATGAATGGGCCCACATGGTAAGGCTTAGGGTTAGGGTTAGAGTTCAGGACACACTTATGTTTGGGTGAATATTGGGGTTGGGTTTAGGGTTGGATAAGATGTTTTTTTAATATCACACTGAATGGTACACTCTTGATGGGGAAAAATTTTGAATGTTTTTCCATTCTCCATTATAGCCTATGAGATTCATTAGAATGAATGGGCCCATATGGTAAGGGTTAGGGTTAGGGTTAGAGTTCAGGACACACTTATGTTTGGGTGAATATTGGGGTTGGGTTTAGGGTTGGATAAGATGTATTTTTAATATCACACTGAATGGTACACTCTTGATGGGGAAAAATTTTGGATGTTTTTCCATTCACCATTATAGCCTATGAGATTGATTAGAATGAATGGGCCCATATGGTAAGGGTTATGGTTAGGGTTAGAGTTCAGGACACACATATGTTTGGTTTAAAATTGGGGTCTGGTTTAGGGTTCGGTAAGCTGTATTTTTAATATCACACTGAATGGTACACTATTGATGGAGAAAAAATTTGGATTTTTTTCAATTCTCCATTATAGCCTATAAGATTCATTAGAATGAATGGGCCCATATGGTAAGGGTTAGGGTTAGGGTTAGAGTTCAGGACACACATATGTTCGTTTTAAAATTGGGGTCTGGTTTAGGGTTGGGTAAGATGTATTTTTAATATCACACTGAATGGTACACTATTGATGGAGAAAAGTTTTGGATGTTTTTCCATTCTCCATTATAGCCTATGAGATTCATTAGAATGAATGGGCCCATATGGTAGGGTTAGGGTTAGGGTTAGAGTTCAGGACACACTTATGTTTGGGTGAATATTAGGGTTGGGTTTAGGGTTGGATAAGATGTATTTTTAATATCACACTGAATGGTACACTCTTGGTGGGGAAAAATTTTGTATGTTTTTCCATTCTCCATTATAGCCTATGAGATTCATAAGAATGAATGGGCCCATATGGTAAGGGTTAGGGTTAGGGTTAGAGTTCAGGACATACTTATGTTTGGGTGAATATTGAGGTTGGGTTTAGGGTTGGATAAGATGTATTTTTAATATCACACTGAATGGTACACTCTTGATGGGGAAAAATTTTGGATGTTTTTCCATTCTCCATTATAGCCTATGAGATTCATTAGAATGAATGGGCCCATATGGTAAGGGTTAGGGTTAGGGTTAGAGTTCAGGACACACTTATGTTTGGGTGAATATTGGGGTTGGGTTTAGGGTTGGATAAGATGTATTTTTAATATCACACTGAATGGTACACTCTTGATGGGGAAAAATTTTGGATGTTTTTCAATTCTCCATTATAGCCTATGAGATTCATTAGAATGAATGGGCCCATATGGTAAGGGTTAGGGTTAGGGTTAGAGTTCAGGACACACTTATGTTTGGGTGAATATTGGGGTTGGGTTTAGGGTTGGATAAGATGTATTTTTAATATCACACTGAATGGTACACTCTTGATGGGGAAAATTTTTGGATGTTTTTCCATTCTCCATTATAGCCTATGAGATTCATTAGAATGAATGGGCCCATATGGTAAGGGTTAGGGTTAGGGTTAGAGTTCAGGACACACTTATGTTTGGGTGAATATTGGGGTTGGGTTTAGGGTTGGATAAGATGTATTTTTAATATCACACTGAATGGTACACTCTTGATGGGGAAAAATTTTGGATGTTTTTCCATTCTCCATTATAGCCTATGAGATTCATTAGAATGAATGGGCCCATATGGTAAGGGTTAGGGTTAGAGTTCAGGACACACGTATGTTTGGTTTAAAATTGGGGTCTGGTTTAGGGATGGGTAAGATGTATTTTTAATATCACACTGAATGGTACACTATTGATGGAGAAAAAATTTGGATGTTTTTCCATTCTCCATTATAGCCTATGAGATTCATTAGAATGAATGGGCCCATATGGTAGGGTTAGGGTTAGGGTTAGAGTTCAGGACACACTTATGTTTGGGTGAATATTAGGGTTGGGTTTAGGGTTGGATAAGATGTATTTTTAATATCACACTGAATGGTACACTCTTGGTGGGGAAAAATTTTGTATGTTTTTCCATTCTCCATTATAGCCTATGAGATTCATAAGAATGAATGGGCCCATATGGTAAGGGTTAGGGTTAGGGTTAGAGTTCAGGACACACTTATGTTTGGGTGAATATTGGGGTTGGGTTTAGGGTTGGATAAGATGTATTTTTAATATCACACTGAATGGTACACTCTTGATGGGGAAAATTTTTGGATGTTTTTCCATTCTCCATTATAGCCTATGAGATTCATTAGAATGAATGGGCCCATATGGTAAGGGTTAGGGTTAGGGTTAGAGTTCAGGACACACTTATGTTTGGGTGAATATTGGGGTTGGGTTTAGGGTTGGATAAGATGTATTTTTAATATCACACTGAATGGTACACTCTTGATGGGGAAAAATTTTGGATGTTTTTCCATTCTCCATTATAGCCTATGAGATTCATTAGAATGAATGGGCCCATATGGTAAGGGTTAGGGTTAGAGTTCAGGACACACGTATGTTTGGTTTAAAATTGGGGTCTGGTTTAGGGATGGGTAAGATGTATTTTTAATATCACACTGAATGGTACACTATTGATGGAGAAAAAATTTGGATGTTTTTCCATTCTCTATTATAGCATATGAGATTCATTAGAATGAATGAGCCCATATGGTAAGGGTTAGGGTTAGGGTTAGAGTTTAGGACACACTTATGTTTGGGTGAATATTGGGGTTGGGTTTAGGGTTGGATAAGATGTATTTTTAATATCACACTGAATGGTACACTCTTGATGGGGAAAAATTTTGGATGTTTTTCCATTCTCCATTATAGCCTATGAGATTCATTAGAATGAATGGGCCCATATGGTAAGGGTTAGGGTTAGGGTTAGAGTTCAGGACACACTTATGTTTGGGTGAATATTGGGGTTGGGTTTAGGGTTGGATAAGATGTATTTTTAATATCACACTGAATGGTACACTCTTGATGGGGAAAAATTTTGGATGTTTTTCCATTCTCCATTATAGCCTATGAGATTCATTAGAATGAATGGGGCCATATGGTAAGGGTTAGGGTTAGGGTTAGAGTTCAGGACACACTTATGTTTGGGTGAATATTGGGGTTGGGTTTAGGGTTGGATAAGATGTATTTTTAATATCACACTGAATGGTACACTCTTGATGGGGAAAAATTTTGGATGTTTTTCCATTCTCCATTATAGCCTATGAGATTCATTAGAATGAATGGGCCCATATGGTAAGGGTTAGGGTTAGGGTTAGAGTTCAGGACACACTTATGTTTGGGTGAATATTGGGGTTGGGTTTAGGGTTGGATAAGATGTATTTTTAATATCACACTGAATGGTACACTCTTGATGGGGAAAAATTTTGGATGTATTTCTATTCTCCATTATAGCCTATGAGATTCATTAGAATGAATGGGGCCATATGGTAAGGGTTAGGGTTAGAGTTCAGGACACACTTATGTTTGGGTGAATATTGGGGTTGGGTTTAGGGTTGGATAAGATGTATTTTTAATATCACACTGAATGGTACACTCTTGATGGGGAAAAATTTTGGATGTTTTTCCATTCTCCATTATAGCCTATGAGATTCATTAGAATGAATGGGCCCATATGGTAAGGGTTAGGGTTAGGGTTAGAGTTCAGGACACACTTATGTTTGGGTGAATATTGGGGTTGGGTTTAGGGTTGGATAAGATGTATTTTTAATATCACACTGAATGGTACACTCTTGATGGGGAAAAATTTTGGATGTTTTTCCATTCTCCATTATAGCCTATGAGATTCATTAGAATGAATGGGCCCATATGGTAAGGGTTAGGGTTAGGGTTAGAGTTCAGGACACACATATGTTTGGTTTCAAATTGGGGTCTGGTTTAGGGTTGGGTAAGATGAATTTTTAATATCACACTGAATGGTACACTATTGATGGAGAAAAAATTTGGATGTTTTTCCATTCTCCATTATAGCATATGAGATTCATTAGAATGAATGGGCCAATATGGTAAGCGTTAGGGTTAGGGTTAGAGTTCAGGACACACATATGTTCGTTTTAACATTGGGGTCTGGTTTAGGGTTGGGTAAGATGTATTTTTAATATCACACTGAATGGTACACTATTGATGGAGAAAAGTTTTGGATGTTTTTCCATTCTCCATTATAGCCTATGAGATTCATTAGAATGAATGACCCCATATGGTAATGGTTAGGGTTAGGGTTAGAGTTCAGGACACACTTATGTTTGGGTGAATATTAGGGTTGGGTTTATGGTTGGATAAGATGTATTTTTAATATCACACTGAATGGTACACTCTTGATGGGGAAAAATTTTGGATGTTTTTCCATTCTCCATTATAGCCTATGAGATTCATTAGAATGAATGGGCCCATATGGTAAGGGTTAGGGTTAGGGTTAGAGTTCAGGACACACTTATGTTTGGGTGAATATTGGGGTTGGGTTTAGGGTCGGATAAGATGTATTTTTAATATCACACTGAATGGTACACTCTTGATGGGGAAAAATTTTGGATGTTTTTCCATTCTCCATTATAGCCTATGAGATTCATTAGAATGAATGGGCCCATATGGTAAGGGTTAGGGTTAGGGTTAGAGTTCAGGACACACTTATGTTTGGGTGAATATTGGGGTTGGGTTTAGGGTTGGATAAGATGTATTTTTAATATCACACTGAATGGTACACTCTTGATGGGGAAAAATTTTGGATGTTTTTCCATTCTCCATTATAGCCTATGAGATTCATTAGAATGAATGGGCCCATATGGTAAGGGTTAGGGTTAGAGTTCAGGACACACGTATGTTTGGTTTAAAATTGGGGTCTGGTTTAGGGATGGGTAAGATGTATTTTTAATATCACACTGAATGGTACACTATTGATGGAGAAAAAATTTGGATGTTTTTCCATTCTCTATTATAGCATATGAGATTCATTAGAATGAATGAGCCCATATGGTAAGGGTTAGGGTTAGGGTTAGAGTTTAGGACACACTTATGTTTGGGTGAATATTGGGGTTGGGTTTAGGGTTGGATAAGATGTATTTTTAATATCACACTGAATGGTACACTCTTGATGGGGAAAAATTTTGGATGTTTTTCCATTCTCCATTATAGCCTATGAGATTCATTAGAATGAATGGGCCCATATGGTAAGGGTTAGGGTTAGGGTTAGAGTTCAGGACACACTTATGTTTGGGTGAATATTGGGGTTGGGTTTAGGGTTGGATAAGATGTATTTTTAATATCACACTGAATGGTACACTCTTGATGGGGAAAAATTTTGGATGTTTTTCCATTCTCCATTATAGCCTATGAGATTCATTAGAATGAATGGGGCCATATGGTAAGGGTTAGGGTTAGGGTTAGAGTTCAGGACACACTTATGTTTGGGTGAATATTGGGGTTGGGTTTAGGGTTGGATAAGATGTATTTTTAATATCACACTGAATGGTACACTCTTGATGGGGAAAAATTTTGGATGTTTTTCCATTCTCCATTATAGCCTATGAGATTCATTAGAATGAATGGGCCCATATGGTAAGGGTTAGGGTTAGGGTTAGAGTTCAGGACACACTTATGTTTGGGTGAATATTGGGGTTGGGTTTAGGGTTGGATAAGATGTATTTTTAATATCACACTGAATGGTACACTCTTGATGGGGAAAAATTTTGGATGTATTTCCATTCTCCATTATAGCCTATGAGATTCATTAGAATGAATGGGGCCATATGGTAAGGGTTAGGGTTAGAGTTCAGGACACACTTATGTTTGGGTGAATATTGGGGTTGGGTTTAGGGTTGGATAAGATGTATTTTTAATATCACACTGAATGGTACACTCTTGATGGGGAAAAATTTTGGATGTTTTTCCATTCTCCATTATAGCCTATGAGATTCATTAGAATGAATGGGCCCATATGGTAAGGGTTAGGGTTAGGGTTAGAGTTCAGGACACACTTATGTTTGGGTGAATATTGGGGTTGGGTTTAGGGTTGGATAAGATGTATTTTTAATATCACACTGAATGGTACACTCTTGATGGGGAAAAATTTTGGATGTTTTTCCATTCTCCATTATAGCCTATGAGATTCATTAGAATGAATGGGCCCATATGGTAAGGGTTAGGGTTAGGGTTAGAGTTCAGGACACACATATGTTTGGTTTCAAATTGGGGTCTGGTTTAGGGTTGGGTAAGATGAATTTTTAATATCACACTGAATGGTACACTATTGATGGAGAAAAAATTTGGATGTTTTTCCATTCTCCATTATAGCATATGAGATTCATTAGAATGAATGGGCCAATATGGTAAGCGTTAGGGTTAGGGTTAGAGTTCAGGACACACATATGTTCGTTTTAACATTGGGGTCTGGTTTAGGGTTGGGTAAGATGTATTTTTAATATCACACTGAATGGTACACTATTGATGGAGAAAAGTTTTGGATGTTTTTCCATTCTCCATTATAGCCTATGAGATTCATTAGAATGAATGACCCCATATGGTAATGGTTAGGGTTAGGGTTAGAGTTCAGGACACACTTATGTTTGGGTGAATATTAGGGTTGGGTTTATGGTTGGATAAGATGTATTTTTAATATCACACTGAATGGTACACTCTTGATGGGGAAAAATTTTGGATGTTTTTCCATTCTCCATTATAGCCTATGAGATTCATTAGAATGAATGGGCCCATATGGTAAGGGTTAGGGTTAGGGTTAGAGTTCAGGACACACTTATGTTTGGGTGAATATTGGGGTTGGGTTTAGGGTCGGATAAGATGTATTTTTAATATCACACTGAATGGTACACTCTTGATGGGGAAAAATTTTGGATGTTTTTCCATTCTCCATTATAGCCTATGAGATTCATTAGAATGAATGGGCCCATATGGTAAGGGTTAGGGTTAGGGTTAGAGTTCAGGATACACATATGTTTGGTTTAAAATTGGGGACTGGTTTAGGGTTGGGTAAGATGTATTTTTAATATCACACTGAATGGTAAACTATTGATGGAGAAAAAATTTGGATGTTTTTCCATTCTCCATTATAGCATATGAGATTCATTAGAATGAATGGGCCCATATGGTAAGCGTTAGGGTTAGGGTTAGAGTTCAGGACACACATATGTTCATTTTAAAATTGGGGTCTGGTTTAGGGTTGGGTAAGATGTATTTTTAATATCACACTGAATGGTACACTATTGATGGAGAAAAGTTTTGGATGTTTTTCCATTCTCCATTATAGCCTATGAGATTCATTAGAATGAATGAGCCCATATGGTAAGGGTTAGGGTTAGGGTTAGAGTTCAGGACACACTTATGTTTGGGTGAATATTAGGGTTGGGTTTAGGGTTGGATAAGATGTATTTTTAATATCACACTGAATGGTACACTCTTGATGGGGAAAAATTTTGGATGTTTTTCCATTCTCCATTATAGCCTATGAGATTCATTAGAATGAATGGGCCCATATGGTAAGGGTTAGGGTTAGGGTTAGAGTTCAGGACACACTTATGTTTGGGTGAATATTGGGGTTGGGTTTAGGGTTGGATAAGATGTATTTTTAATACCACACTGAATGGTACACTCTTGATGGGGAAAAGTTTTGGATGTTTTTCCATTCTCCATTATAGCCTATGAGATTCATTAGAATGAATGGGCCCATATGGTAGGGTTAGGGTTAGGGTTAGAGTTCAGGACACACTTATGTTTGGGTAATATTGGGGTTGGGTTTAGGGTTGGATAAGATGTATTTTTAATATCACACTGAATGGTACACTCTTGATGGGGAAAAATTTTGGATGTTTTTCCATTCTCCATTATAGCCTATGAGATTCATTAGAATGAATGGGCCCATATGGTAAGGGTTAGGGTTAGGGTTAGAGTTCAGGACACACTTATGTATGGGTGAATATTGGGGTTGGGTTTAGGGTTGGATAAGATGTATTTTTAATATCTCACTGAATGGTACACTCTTGATGGGGAAAAATTTTGGATGTTTTTCCATTCTCCATTATAGCCTATGAGATTCATTAGAATGAATGGGCCCATATGGTAAGGGTTAGGGTTAGGGTTAGAGTTCAGGACACACATATGTTTGGTTTAAAATTGGGGTCTGGTTTAGGGTTGGGTAAGATGTATTTTTAATATCACACTGAATGGTACACTATTGATGGAGAAAAATTTTGGATGTTTTTCCATCTCCATTATAGCCTATGAGATTCATTAGAATGATTGGGCCCATATGGTAAGGGTTAGGGTTAGAGTTCAGGACACACATATGTTCGTTTTAAAATTGGGGTCTGGTTTAGGGTTGGGTAAGATGTATTTTTAATATCACACTGAATGGTACACAATTGATGGAGAAGAATTTTGGATGTTTTTCCATTCTCCATTATAGCCTATGAGATTCATTAGAATGAATGGGCCCATATGGTAAGGGTTAGGGTTAGGGATAGAGTTCAGGACACACATATGTTCGTTTTAAAATTGGGGTCTGGTTTAGGGTTGCGTAAGATGTATTTTTAATATCACACTGAATGGTACACTATTGGTGGAGAAAAATTTTGGATGTTTTTCCATTCTCCAATATAGCCTATGAGATTCATTAGAATGAATGGGCCCATATGGTAAGGGTTGGGGTTAGGGTTAGAGTTCAGGACACACTTATGTTTGGGTGAATATTGGGGTTGGGTTTAGGGTTGGATAAGATGTATTTTTAATATCACACTGAATGGTACACTCTTGATGGGGAAAAATTTTGGATGTTTTTCCATTCTCCATTATAGCCTATGAGATTCATTAGAATGAATGGGCCCATATGGTAAGGGTTAGGGTTAGGGTTAGAGTTCAGGACACACTTATGTTTGGGTGAATATTGGGGTTGGGTTTAGGGTTGGATAAGATGTATTTTTAATATCACACTGAATGGTACACTCTTGATGGGGAAAAATTTTGGATGTTTTTCCATTCTCCATTATAGCCTATGAGATTCATTAGAATGAATGGGGCCATATGGTAAGGGTTAGGGTTAGGGTTAGAGTTCAGGACACACTTATGTTTGGGTGAATATTGGGGTTGGGTTTAGGGTTGGATAAGATGTATTTTTAATATCACACTGAATGGTACACTCTTGATGGGGAAAAATTTTGGATGTTTTTCCATTCTCCATTATAGCCTATGAGATTCATTAGAATGAATGGGCCCATATGGTAAGGGTTAGGGTTAGGGTTAGAGTTCAGGACACACTTATGTTTGGGTGAATATTGGGGTTGGGTTTAGGGTTGGATAAGATGTATTTTTAATATCACACTGAATGGTACACTCTTGATGGGGAAAAATTTTGGATGTATTTCCATTCTCCATTATAGCCTATGAGATTCATTAGAATGAATGGGGCCATATGGTAAGGATTAGGGTTAGAGTTCAGGACACACTTATGTTTGGGTGAATATTGGGGTTGGGTTTAGGGTTGGATAAGATGTATTTTTAATATCACACTGAATGGTACACTCTTGATGGGGAAAAATTTTGGATGTTTTTCCATTCTCCATTATAGCCTATGAGATTCATTAGAATGAATGGGCCCATATGGTAAGGGTTAGGGTTAGGGTTAGAGTTCAGGACACACTTATGTTTGGGTGAATATTGGGGTTGGGTTTAGGGTTGGATAAGATGTATTTTTAATATCACACTGAATGGTACACTCTTGATGGGGAAAATTTTTGGATGTTTTTCCATTCTCCATTATAGCCTATGAGATTCATTAGAATGAATGGGCCCATATGGTAAGGGTTAGGGTTAGGGTTAGAGTTCAGGACACACTTATGTTTGGGTGAATATTGGGGTTGGGTTTAGGGTTGGATAAGATGTATTTTTAATATCACACTGAATGGTACACTCTTGATGGGGAAAAATTTTGGATGTTTTTCCATTCTCCATTATAGCCTATGAGATTCATTAGAATGAATGGGGCCATATGGTAAGGGTTAGGGTTAGGGTTAGAGTTCAGGACACACTTATGTTTGGGTGAATATTGGGGTTGGGTTTAGGGTTGGATAAGATGTATTTTTAATACCACACTGAATGGTACACTATTGATGGAGAAAAGTTTTGGATGTTTTTCCATTCTCCATTATAGCCTATGAGATTCATTAGAATGAATGGGCCCATATGGTAGGGTTAGGGTTAGGGTTAGAGTTCAGGACACACTTATGTTTGGGTAATATTGGGGTTGGGTTTAGGGTTGGATAAGATGTATTTTTAATATCACACTGAATGGTACACTCTTGATGGGGAAAAATTTTGGATGTTTTTCCATTCTCCATTATAGCCTATGAGATTCATTAGAATGAATGCGCCCATATGGTAAGGGTTAGGGTTAGGGTTAGAGTTCAGGACACACTTATGTTTGGGTGAATATTGGGGTTGGGTTTAGGGTTGGATAAGATGTATTTTTAATATCACACTGAATGGTACACTCTTGATGGGGAAAAATTTTGGATGTTTTTCCATTCTCCATTATAGCCTATGAGATTCATTAGAATGAATGGGCCCATATGGTAAGGGTTAGGGTTAGGGTTAGAGTTCAGGACACACATATGTTTGGTTTAAAATTGGGGTCTCGTTTAGGGTTGGGTAAGATGTATTTTTAATATCACACTGAATGGTACACTATTGATGGAGAAAAATTTTGGATGTTTTTCCATCTCCATTATAGCCTATGAGATTCATTAGAATGATTGGGCCCATATGGTAAGGGTTAGGGTTAGAGTTCAGGACACACATATGTTCGTTTTAAAATTGGGGTCTGGTTTAGGGTTGGGTAAGATGTATTTTTAATATCACACTGAATGGTACACAATTGATGGAGAAAAATTTTGGATGTTTTTCCATTCTCCATTATAGCCTATGAGATTCATTAGAATGAATGGGCCCATATGGTAAGGGTTAGGGTTAGGGATAGAGTTCAGGACACACATATGTTCGTTTTAAAATTGGGGTCTGGTTTAGGGTTGCGTAAGATGTATTTTTAATATCACACTGAATGGTACACTATTGGTGGAGAAAAATTTTGGATGTTTTTCCATTCTCCAATATAGCCTATGAGATTCATTAGAATGAATGGGCCCATATGGTAAGGGTTGGGGTTAGGGTTAGAGTTCAGGACACACTTATGTTTGGGTGAATATTGGGGTTGGGTTTAGGGTTGGATAAGATGTATTTTTAATATCACACTGAATGGTACACTCTTGATGGGGAAAATTTTTGGATGTTTATCCATTCTCCATTATAGCCTATGAGATTCATTAGAATGAATGGGCCCACATGGTAAGGCTTAGGGTTAGGGTTAGAGTTCAGGACACACTTATGTTTGGGTGAATATTGGGGTTGGGTTTAGGGTTGGATAAGATGTTTTTTTAATATCACACTGAATGGTACACTCTTGATGGGGAAAAATTTTGAATGTTTTTCCATTCTCCATTATAGCCTATGAGATTCATTAGAATGAATGGGCCCATATGGTAAGGGTTAGGGTTAGGGTTAGACTTCAGGACACACTTATGTTTGGGTGAATATTGGGGTTGGGTTTAGGGTTGGATAAGATGTATTTTTAATATCACACTGAATGGTACACTCTTGATGGGGAAAAATTTTGGATGTTTTTCCATTCACCATTATAGCCTATGAGATTGATTAGAATGAATGGGCCCATATGGTAAGGGTTATGGTTAGGGTTAGAGTTCAGGACACACATATGTTTGGTTTAAAATTGGGGTCTGGTATAGGGTTCGGTAAGCTGTATTATTAATATCACACTGAATGGTACACTATTGATGGAGAAAAAATTTGGATTTTTTTCAATTCTCCATTATAGCCTATGAGATTCATTAGAATGAATGGGCCCATATGGTAAGGGTTAGGGTTAGGGTTAGAGTTCAGGACACACATATGTTCGTTTTAAAATTGGGGTCTGGTTTAGGGTTGGGTAAGATGTATTTTTAATATCACACTGAATGGTACACTATTGATGGAGAAAAGTTTTGGATGTTTTTCCATTCTCCATTATAGCCTATGAGATTCATTAGAATGAATGGGCCCATATGGTAGGGTTAGGGTTAGGGTTAGAGTTCAGGACACACTTATGTTTGGGTGAATATTAGGGTTGGGTTTAGGGTTGGATAAGATGTATTTTTAATATCACACTGAATGGTACACTCTTGGTGGGGAAAAATTTTGTATGTTTTTCCATTCTCCATTATAGCCTATGAGATTCATAAGAATGAATGGGCCCATATGGTAAGGGTTAGGGTTAGGGTTAGAGTTCAGGACACACTTATGTTTGGGTGAATATTGAGGTTGGGTTTAGGGTTGGATAAGATGTATTTTTAATATCACACTGAATGGTACACTCTTGATGGGGAAAAATTTTGGATGTTTTTCCATTCTCCATTATAGCCTATGAGATTCATTAGAATGAATGGGCCCATATGGTAAGGGTTAGGGTTAGGGTTAGAGTTCAGGACACACTTATGTTTGGGTGAATATTGGGGTTGGGTTTAGGGTTGGATAAGATGTATTTTTAATATCACACTGAATGGTACACTCTTGATGGGGAAAAATTTTGGATGTTTTTCAATTCTCCATTATAGCCTATGAGATTCATTAGAATGAATGGGCCCAAATGGTAAGGGTTAGGGTTAGGGTTAGAGTTCAGGACACACTTATGTTTGGGTGAATATTGGGGTTGGGTTTAGGGTTGGATAAGATGTTTTTTTAATATCACACTGAATGGTACACTCTTGATGGGGAAAAATTTTGAATGTTTTTCCATTCTCCATTATAGCCTATGAGATTCATTAGAATGAATGGGCCCATATGGTAAGGGTTAGGGTTAGGGTTAGACTTCAGGACACACTTATGTTTGGGTGAATATTGGGGTTGGGTTTAGGGTTGGATAAGATGTATTTTTAATATCACACTGAATGGTACACTCTTGATGGGGAAAAATTTTGGATGTTTTTCCATTCACCATTATAGCCTATGAGATTGATTAGAATGAATGGGCCCATATGGTAAGGGTTATGGTTAGGGTTAGAGTTCAGGACACACATATGTTTGGTTTAAAATTGGGGTCTGGTTTAGGGTTCGGTAAGCTGTATTTTTAATATCACACTGAATGGTACACTATTGATGGAGAAAAAATTTGGATTTTTTTCAATTCTCCATTATAGCCTATGAGATTCATTAGAATGAATGGGCCCATATGGTAAGGGTTAGGGTTAGGGTTAGAGTTCAGGACACACATATGTTCGTTTTAAAATTGGGGTCTGGTTTAGGGTTGGGTAAGATGTATTTTTAATATCACACTGAATGGTACACTATTGATGGAGAAAAGTTTTGGATGTTTTTCCATTCTCCATTATAGCCTATGAGATTCATTAGAATGAATGGGCCCATATGGTAGGGTTAGGGTTAGGGTTAGAGTTCAGGACACACTTATGTTTGGGTGAATATTGGGGTTGGGTTTAGGGTTGGATAAGATGTATTTTTAATATCACACTGAATGGTACACTCTTGATGGGGAAAATTTTTGGATGTTTATCCATTCTCCATTATAGCCTATGAGATTCATTAGAATGAATGGGCCCACATGGTAAGGCTTAGGGTTAGGGTTAGAGTTCAGGACACACTTATGTTTGGGTGAATATTGGGGTTGGGTTTAGGGTTGGATAAGATGTTTTTTTAATATCACACTGAATGGTACACTCTTGATGGGGAAAAATTTTGAATGTTTTTCCATTCTCCATTATAGCCTATGAGATTCATTAGAATGAATGGGCCCATATGGTAAGGGTTAGGGTTAGGGTTAGACTTCAGGACACACTTATGTTTGGGTGAATATTGGGGTTGGGTTTAGGGTTGGATAAGATGTATTTTTAATATCACACTGAATGGTACACTCTTGATGGGGAAAAATTTTGGATGTTTTTCCATTCACCATTATAGCCTATGAGATTGATTAGAATGAATGGGCCCATATGGTAAGGGTTATGGTTAGGGTTAGAGTTCAGGACACACATATGTTTGGTTTAAAATTGGGGTTGGGTTTAGGGTTCGGTAAGCTGTATTTTTAATATCACACTGAATGGTACACTATTGATGGAGAAAAAATTTGGATTTTTTTCAATTCTCCATTATAGCCTATGAGATTCATTAGAATGAATGGGCCCATATGGTAAGGGTTAGGGTTAGGGTTAGAGTTCAGGACACACATATGTTCGTTTTAAAATTGGGGTCTGGTTTAGGGTTGGGTAAGATGTATTTTTAATATCACACTGAATGGTACACTATTGATGGAGAAAAGTTTTGGATGTTTTTCCATTCTCCATTATAGCCTATGAGATTCATTAGAATGAATGGGCCCATATGGTAGGGTTAGGGTTAGGGTTAGAGTTCAGGACACACTTATGTTTGGGTGAATATTAGGGTTGGGTTTAGGGTTGGATAAGATGTATTTTTAATATCACACTGAATGGTACACTCTTGGTGGGGAAAAATTTTGTATGTTTTTCCATTCTCCATTATAGCCTATGAGATTCATAAGAATGAATGGGCCCATATGGTAAGGGTTAGGGTTAGGGTTAGAGTTCAGGACACACTTATGTTTGGGTGAATATTGAGGTTGGGTTTAGGGTTGGATAAGATGTATTTTTAATATCACACTGAATGGTACACTCTTGATGGGGAAAAATTTTGGATGTTTTTCCATTCTCCATTATAGCCTATGAGATTCATTAGAATGAATGGGCCCATATGGTAAGGGTTAGGGTTAGGGTTAGAGTTCAGGACACACTTATGTTTGGGTGAATATTGGGGTTGGGTTTAGGGTTGGATAAGATGTATTTTTAATATCACACTGAATGGTACACTCTTGATGGGGAAAATTTTTGGATGTTTTTCAATTCTCCATTATAGCCTATGAGATTCATTAGAATGAATGGGCCCAAATGGTAAGGGTTAGGGTTAGGGTTAGAGTTCAGGACACACTTATGTTTGGGTGAATATTGGGGTTGGGTTTAGGGTTGGATAAGATGTATTTTTAATATCACACTGAATGGTACACTCTTGATGGGGAAAATTTTTGGATGTTTTTCCATTCTCCATTATAGCCTATGAGATTCATTAGAATGAATGGGCCCATATGGTAAGGGTTAGGGTTAGGGTTAGAGTTCAGGACACACTTATGTTTGGGTGAATATTGGGGTTGGGTTTAGGGTTGGATAAGATGTATTTTTAATATCACACTGAATGGTACACTCTTGATGGGGAAAAATTTTGGATGTTTTTCCATTCTCCATTATAGCCTATGAGATTCATTAGAATGAATGGGCCCATATGGTAAGGGTTAGGGTTAGAGTTCAGGACACACGTATGTTTGGTTTAAAATTGGGGTCTGGTTTAGGGATGGGTAAGATGTATTTTTAATATCACACTGAATGGTACACTATTGATGGAGAAAAAATTTGGATGTTTTTCCATTCTCTATTATAGCATATGAGATTCATTAGAATGAATGAGCCCATATGGTAAGGGTTAGGGTTAGGGTTAGAGTTCAGGACACACTTATGTTTGGGTGAATATTGGGGTTGGGTTTAGGGTTGGATAAGATGTATTTTTAATATCACACTGAATGGTACACTCTTGATGGGGAAAAATTTTGGATGTTTTTCCATTCTCCATTATAGCCTATGAGATTCATTAGAATGAATGGGCCCATATGGTAAGGGTTAGGGTTAGGGTTAGAGTTCAGGACACACTTATGTTTGGGTGAATATTGGGGTTGGGTTTAGGGTTGGATAAGATGTATTTTTAATATCACACTGAATGGTACACTCTTGGTGGGGAAAAATTTTGTATGTTTTTCCATTCTCCATTATAGCCTATGAGATTCATAAGAATGAATGGGCCCATATGGTAAGGGTTAGGGTTAGGGTTAGAGTTCAGGACACACTTATGTTTGGGTGAATATTGAGGTTGGGTTTAGGGTTGGATAAGATGTATTTTTAATATCACACTGAATGGTACACTCTTGATGGGGAAAAATTTTGGATGTTTTTCCATTCTCCATTATAGCCTATGAGATTCATTAGAATGAATGGGCCCATATGGTAAGGGTTAGGGTTAGGGTTAGAGTTCAGGACACACTTATGTTTGGGTGAATATTGGGGTTGGGTTTAGGGTTGGATAAGATGTATTTTTAATATCACACTGAATGGTACACTCTTGATGGGGAAAAATTTTGGATGTTTTTCAATTCTCCATTATAGCCTATGAGATTCATTAGAATGAATGGGCCCAAATGGTAAGGGTTAGGGTTAGGGTTAGAGTTCAGGACACACTTATGTTTGGGTGAATATTGGGGTTGGGTTTAGGGTTGGATAAGATGTATTTTTAATATCACACTGAATGGTACACTCTTGATGGGGAAAATTTTTGGATGTTTTTCCATTCTCCATTATAGCCTATGAGATTCATTAGAATGAATGGGCCCATATGGTAAGGGTTAGGGTTAGGGTTAGAGTTCAGGACACACTTATGTTTGGGTGAATATTGGGGTTGGGTTTAGGGTTGGATAAGATGTATTTTTAATATCACACTGAATGGTACACTCTTGATGGGGAAAAATTTTGGATGTTTTTCCATTCTCCATTATAGCCTATGAGATTCATTAGAATGAATGGGCCCATATGGTAAGGGTTAGGGTTAGAGTTCAGGACACACGTATGTTTGGTTTAAAATTGGGGTCTGGTTTAGGGATGGGTAAGATGTATTTTTAATATCACACTGAATGGTACACTATTGATGGAGAAAAAATTTGGATGTTTTTCCATTCTCTATTATAGCATATGAGATTCATTAGAATGAATGAGCCCATATGGTAAGGGTTAGGGTTAGGGTTAGAGTTCAGGACACACTTATGTTTGGGTGAATATTGGGGTTGGGTTTAGGGTTGGATAAGATGTATTTTTAATATCACACTGAATGGTACACTCTTGATGGGGAAAAATTTTGGATGTTTTTCCATTCTCCATTATAGCCTATGAGATTCATTAGAATGAATGGGGCCATATGGTAAGGGTTAGGGTTAGGGTTAGAGTTCAGTACACACTTATGTTTGGGTGAATATTGGGGTTGGGTTTAGGGTTGGATAAGATGTATTTTTAATACCACACTGAATGGTACACTATTGATGGAGAAAAGTTTTGGATGTTTTTCCATTCTCCATTATAGCCTATGAGATTCATTAGAATGAATGGGCCCATATGGTAGGGTTAGGGTTAGGGTTAGAGTTCAGGACACACTTATGTTTGGGTAATATTGGGGTTGGGTTTAGGGTTGGATAAGATGTATTTTTAATATCACACTGAATGGTACACTCTTGATGGGGAAAAATTTTGGATGTTTTTCCATTCTCCATTATAGCCTATGAGATTCATTAGAATGAATGGGCCCATATGGTAAGGGTTAGGGTTAGGGTTAGAGTTCAGGACACACTTATGTTTGGGTGAATATTGGGGTTGGGTTTAGGGTTGGATAAGATGTATTTTTAATATCACACTGAATGGTACACTCTTGATGGGGAAAAATTTTGGATGTTTTTCCATTCTCCATTATAGCCTATGAGATTCATTAGAATGAATGGGCCCATATGGTAAGGGTTAGGGTTAGGGTTAGAGTTCAGGACACACATATGTTTGGTTTAAAATTGGGGTCTCGTTTAGGGTTGGGTAAGATGTATTTTTAATATCACACTGAATGGTACACTATTGATGGAGAAAAATTTTGGATGTTTTTCCATCTCCATTATAGCCTATGAGATTCATTAGAATGATTGGGCCCATATGGTAAGGGTTAGGGTTAGAGTTCAGGACACACATATGTTCGTTTTAAAATTGGGGTCTGGTTTAGGGTTGGGTAAGATGTATTTTTAATATCACACTGAATGGTACACAATTGATGGAGAAAAATTTTGGATGTTTTTCCATTCTCCATTATAGCCTATGAGATTCATTAGAATGAATGGGCCCATATGGTAAGGGTTAGGGTTAGGGATAGAGTTCAGGACACACATATGTTCGTTTTAAAATTGGGGTCTGGTTTAGGGTTGCGTAAGATGTATTTTTAATATCACACTGAATGGTACACTATTGGTGGAGAAAAATTTTGGATGTTTATCCATTCTCCATTATAGCCTATGAGATTCATTAGAATGAATGGGCCCATATGGTAAGGGTTAGGGTTAGGGTTAGAGTTCAGGACACACTTATGTTTGGGTGAATATTGGGGTTGGGTTTAGGGTTGGATAAGATGTATTTTTAATATCACACTGAATGGTACACTCTTGATGGGAAAATTTTTGGATGTTTATCCATTCTCCATTATAGCCTATGAGATTCATTAGAATGAATGGGCCCACATGGTAAGGCTTAGGGTTAGGGTTAGAGTTCAGGACACACTTATGTTTGGGTGAATATTGGGGTTGGGTTTAGGGTTGGATAAGATGTTTTTTTAATATCACACTGAATGGTACACTCTTGATGGGGAAAAATTTTGAATGTTTTTCCATTCTCCATTATAGCCTATGAGATTCATTAGAATGAATGGGCCCATATGGTAAGGGTTAGGGTTAGGGTTAGACTTCAGGACACACTTATGTTTTGGTGAATATTGGGGTTGGGTTTAGGGTTGGATAAGATGTATTTTTAATATCACACTGAATGGTACACTCTTGATGGGGAAAAATTTTGGATGTTTTTCCATTCACCATTATAGCCTATGAGATTGATTAGAATGAATGGGCCCATATGGTAAGGGTTATGGTTAGGGTTAGAGTTCAGGACACACATATGTTTGGTTTAAAATTGGGGTCTGGTATAGGGTTCGGTAAGCTGTATTATTAATATCACACTGAATGGTACACTATTGATGGAGAAAAAATTTGGATTTTTTTCAATTCTCCATTATAGCCTATGAGATTCATTAGAATGAATGGGCCCATATGGTAAGGGTTAGGGTTAGGGTTAGAGTTCAGGACACACATATGTTCGTTTTAAAATTGGGGTCTGGTTTAGGGTTGGGTAAGATGTATTTTTAATATCACACTGAATGGTACACTATTGATGGAGAAAAGTTTTGGATGTTTTTCCATTCTCCATTATAGCCTATGAGATTCATTAGAATGAATGGGCCCATATGGTAGGGTTAGGGTTAGGGTTAGAGTTCAGGACACACTTATGTTTGGGTGAATATTAGGGTTGGGTTTAGGGTTGGATAAGATGTATTTTTAATATCACACTGAATGGTACACTCTTGGTGGGGAAAAATTTTGTATGTTTTTCCATTCTCCATTATAGCCTATGAGATTCATAAGAATGAATGGGCCCATATGGTAAGGGTTAGGGTTAGGGTTAGAGTTCAGGACACACTTATGTTTGGGTGAATATTGAGGTTGGGTTTAGGGTTGGATAAGATGTATTTTTAATATCACACTGAATGGTACACTCTTGATGGGGAAAAATTTTGGATGTTTTTCCATTCTCCATTATAGCCTATGAGATTCATTAGAATGAATGGGCCCATATGGTAAGGGTTAGGGTTAGGTTTAGAGTTCAGGACACACTTATGTTTGGGTGAATATTGGGGTTGGGTTTAGGGTTGGATAAGATGTATTTTTAATATCACACTGAATGGTACACTCTTGATGGGGAAAAATTTTGGATGTTTTTCAATTCTCCATTATAGCCTATGAGATTCATTAGAATGAATGGGCCCAAATGGTAAGGGTTAGGGTTAGGGTTAGAGTTCAGGACACACTTATGTTTGGGTGAATATTGGGGTTGGGTTTAGGGTTGGATAAGATGTTTTTTTAATATCACACTGAATGGTACACTCTTGATGGGGAAAAATTTTGAATGTTTTTCCATTCTCCATTATAGCCTATGAGATTCATTAGAATGAATGGGCCCATATGGTAAGGGTTAGGGTTAGGGTTAGACTTCAGGACACACTTATGTTTGGGTGAATATTGGGGTTGGGTTTAGGGTTGGATAAGATGTATTTTTAATATCACACTGAATGGTACACTCTTGATGGGGAAAAATTTTGGATGTTTTTCCATTCACCATTATAGCCTATGAGATTGATTAGAATGAATGGGCCCATATGGTAAGGGTTATGGTTAGGGTTAGAGTTCAGGACACACATATGTTTGGTTTAAAATTGGGGTCTGGTTTAGGGTTCGGTAAGCTGTATTTTTAATATCACACTGAATGGTACACTATTGATGGAGAAAAAATTTGGATTTTTTTCAATTCTCCATTATAGCCTATGAGATTCATTAGAATGAATGGGCCCATATGGTAAGGGTTAGGGTTAGGGTTAGAGTTCAGGACACACATATGTTCGTTTTAAAATTGGGGTCTGGTTTAGGGTTGGGTAAGATGTATTTTTAATATCACACTGAATGGTACACTATTGATGGAGAAAAGTTTTGGATGTTTTTCCATTCTCCATTATAGCCTATGAGATTCATTAGAATGAATGGGCCCATATGGTAGGGTTAGGGTTAGGGTTAGAGTTCAGGACACACTTATGTTTGGGTGAATATTAGGGTTGGGTTTAGGGTTGGATAAGATGTATTTTTAATATCACACTGAATGGTACACTCTTGGTGGGGAAAAATTTTGTATGTTTTTCCATTCTCCATTATAGCCTATGAGATTCATAAGAATGAATGGGCCCATATGGTAAGGGTTAGGGTTAGGGTTAGAGTTCAGGACACACTTATGTTTGGGTGAATATTGAGGTTGGGTTTAGGGTTGGATAAGATGTATTTTTAATATCACACTGAATGGTACACTCTTGATGGGGAAAAATTTTGGATGTTTTTCCATTCTCCATTATAGCCTATGAGATTCATTAGAATGAATGGGCCCATATGGTAAGGGTTAGGGTTAGGGTTAGAGTTCAGGACACACTTATGTTTGGGTGAATATTGGGGTTGGGTTTAGGGTTGGATAAGATGTATTTTTAATATCACACTGAATGGTACACTCTTGATGGGGAAAAATTGTGGATGTTTTTCAATTCTCCATTATAGCCTATGAGATTCATTAGAATGAATGGGCCCAAATGGTAAGGGTTAGGGTTAGGGTTAGAGTTCAGGACACACTTATGTTTGGGTGAATATTGGGGTTGGGTTTAGGGTTGGATAAGATGTATTTTTAATATCACACTGAATGGTACACTCTTGATGGGGAAAAATTTTGGATGTTTTTCCATTCTCCATTATAGCCTATGAGATTCATTAGAATGAATGGGCCCATATGGTAAGGGTTAGGGTTAGGGTTAGAGTTCAGGACACACTTATGTTTGGGTGAATATTGGGGTTGGGTTTAGGGTTGGATAAGATGTATTTTTAATATCACACTGAATGGTACACTCTTGATGGGGAAAAATTTTGGATGTTTTTCCATTCTCCATTATAGCCTATGAGATTCATTAGAATGAATGGGCCCATATGGTAAGGCTTAGGGTTAGGGTTAGAGTTCAGGACACACGTATGTTTGGTTTAAAATTGGGGTCTGGTTTAGGGATGGGTAAGATGTATTTTTAATATCACACTGAATGGTACACTATTGATGGAGAAAAGTTTTGGATGTTTTTCCATTCTCCATTATAGCCTATGAGATTCATTAGAATGAATGGGCCCAAATGGTAAGGGTTAGGGTTAGGGTTAGAGTTCAGGACACACTTATGTTTGGGTGAATATTGGGGTTGGGTTTAGGGTTGGATAAGATGTATTTTTAATATCACACTGAATGGTACACTCTTGATGGGGAAAATTTTTGGATGTTTTTCCATTCTCCATTATAGCCTATGAGATTCATTAGAATGAATGGGCCCATATGGTAAGGGTTAGGGTTAGGGTTAGAGTTCAGGACACACTTATGTTTGGGTGAATATTGGGGTTGGGTTTAGGGTTGGATAAGATGTATTTTTAATATCACACTGAATGGTACACTCTTGATGGGGAAAAATTTTGGATGTTTTTCCATTCTCCATTATAGCCTATGAGATTCATTAGAATGAATGGGGCCATATGGTAAGGGTTAGGGTTAGGGTTAGAGTTCAGGACACACTTATGTTTGGGTGAATATTGGGGTTGGGTTTAGGGTTGGATAAGATGTATTTTTAATACCACACTGAATGGTACACTATTGATGGAGAAAAGTTTTGGATGTTTTTCCATTCTCCATTATAGCCTATGAGATTCATTAGAATGAATGGGCCCATATGGTAGGGTTAGGGTTAGGGTTAGAGTTCAGGACACACTTATGTTTGGGTAATATTGGGGTTGGGTTTAGGGTTGGATAAGATGTATTTTTAATATCACACTGAATGGTACACTCTTGATGGGGAAAAATTTTGGATGTTTTTCCATTCTCCATTATAGCCTATGAGATTCATTAGAATGAATGGGCCCATATGGTAAGGGTTAGGGTTAGGGTTAGAGTTCAGGACACACTTATGTTTGGGTGAATATTGGGGTTGGGTTTAGGGTTGGATAAGATGTATTTTTAATATCACACTGAATGGTACACTCTTGATGGGGAAAAATTTTGGATGTTTTTCCATTCTCCATTATAGCCTATGAGATTCATTAGAATGAATGGGCCCATATGGTAAGGGTTAGGGTTAGGGTTAGAGTTCAGGACACACATATGTTTGGTTTAAAATTGGGGTCTCGTTTAGGGTTGGGTAAGATGTATTTTTAATATCACACTGAATGGTACACTATTGATGGAGAAAAATTTTGGATGTTTTTCCATCTCCATTATAGCCTATGAGATTCATTAGAATGATTGGGCCCATATGGTAAGGGTTAGGGTTAGAGTTCAGGACACACATATGTTCGTTTTAAAATTGGGGTCTGGTTTAGGGTTGGGTAAGATGTATTTTTAATATCACACTGAATGGTACACAATTGATGGAGAAAAATTTTGGATGTTTTTCCATTCTCCATTATAGCCTATGAGATTTATTAGAATGAATGGGCCCATATGGTAAGGGTTAGGGTTAGGGATAGAGTTCAGGACACACATATGTTCGTTTTAAAATTGGGGTCTGGTTTAGGGTTGCGTAAGATGTATTTTTAATATCACACTGAATGGTACACTATTGGTGGAGAAAAATTTTGGATGTTTTTCCATTCTCCATTATAGCCTATGAGATTCATTAGAATGAATGGGCCCATATGGTAAGGGTTAGGGTTAGGGTTAGAGTTCAGGACACACTTATGTTTGGGTGAATATTGGGGTTGGGTTTAGGGTTGGATAAGATGTATTTTTAATATCACACTGAATGGTACACTCTTGATGGGGAAAATTTTTGGATGTTTATCCATTCTCCATTATAGCCTTTGAGATTCATTAGAATGAATGGGCCCACATGGTAAGGCTTAGGGTTAGGGTTAGAGTTCAGGACACACTTATGTTTGGGTGAATATTGGGGTTGGGTTTAGGGTTGGATAAGATGTTTTTTTAATATCACACTGAATGGTACACTCTTGATGGGGAAAAATTTTGAATGTTTTTCCATTCTCCATTATAGCCTATGAGATTCATTAGAATGAATGGGCCCATATGGTAAGGGTTAGGGTTAGGGTTAGACTTCAGGACACACTTATGTTTGGGTGAATATTGGGGTTGGGTTTAGGGTTGGATAAGATGTATTTTTAATATCACACTGAATGGTACACTCTTGATGGGGAAAAATTTTGGATGTTTTTCCATTCACCATTATAGCCTATGAGATTGATTAGAATGAATGGGCCCATATGGTAAGGGTTATGGTTAGGGTTAGAGTTCAGGACACACATATGTTTGGTTTAAAATTGGGGTCTGGTTTAGGGTTCGGTAAGCTGTATTATTATTATATCACACTGAATGGTACACTATTGAAGGAGAAAAAATTTGGATTTTTTTCAATTCTCCATTATAGCCTATGAGATTCATTAGAATGAATGGGCCCATATGGTAAGGGTTAGGGTTAGGGTTAGACTTCAGGACACACATATGTTCGTTTTAAAATTGGGGTCTGGTTTAGGGTTGGGTAAGATGTATTTTTAATATCACACTGAATGGTACACTATTGATGGAGAAAAAATTTGGATTTTTTTCAATTCTCCATTATAGCCTATGAGATTCATTAGAATGAATGGGCCCATATGGTAGGGTTAGGGTTAGGGTTAGAGTTCAGGACACACTTATTTTTGGGTGAATATTAGGGTTGGGTTTAGGGTTGGATAAGATGTATTTTTAATATCACACTGAATGGTACACTCTTGGTGGGGAAAAATTTTGTATGTTTTTCCATTCTCCATTATAGCCTATGAGATTCATAAGAATGAATGGGCCCATATGGTAAGGGTTAGGGTTAGGGTTAGAGTTCAGGACACACTTATGTTTGGGTGAATATTGAGGTTGGGTTTAGGGTTGGATAAGATGTATTTTTAATATCACACTGAATGGTACACTCTTGATGGGGAAAAATTTTGGATGTTTTTCCATTCTCCATTATAGCCTATGAGATTCATTAGAATGAATGGGCCCATATGGTAAGGGTTAGGGTTAGGGTTAGAGTTCAGGACACACTTATGTTTGGGTGAATATTGGGGTTGGGTTTAGGGTTGGATAAGATGTATTTTTAATATCACACTGAATGGTACACTCTTGATGGGGAAAAATTGTGGATGTTTTTCAATTCTCCATTATAGCCTATGAGATTCATTAGAATGAATGGGCCCAAATGGTAAGGGTTAGGGTTAGGGTTAGAGTTCAGGACACACTTATGTTTGGGTGAATATTGGGGTTGGGTTTAGGGTTGGATAAGATGTATTTTTAATATCACACTGAATGGTACACTCTTGATGGGGAAAATTTTTGGATGTTTTTCCATTCTCCATTATAGCCTATGAGATTCATTAGAATGAATGGGGCCATATGGTAAGGGTTAGGGTTAGGGTTAGAGTTCAGGACACACTTATGTTTGGGTGAATATTGGGGTTGGGTTTAGGGTTGGATAAGATGTATTTTTAATATCACACTGAATGGTACACTCTTGATGGGGAAAAATTTTGGATGTTTTTCCATTCTCCATTATAGCCTATGAGATTCATTAGAATGAATGGGCCCATATGGTAAGGGTTAGGGTTAGGGTTAGAGTTCAGGACACACGTATGTTTGGTTTAAAATTGGGGTCTGGTTTAGGGATGGGTAAGATGTATTTTTAATATCACACTGAATGGTACACTATTGATGGAGAAAAGTTTTGGATGTTTTTCCATTCTCCATTATAGCCTATGAGATTCGTTAGAATGAATGGGCCCAAATGGTAAGGGTTAGGGTTAGGGTTAGAGTTCAGGACACACTTATGTTTGGGTGAATATTGGGGTTGGGTTTAGGGTTGGATAAGATGTATTTTTAATATCACACTGAATGGTACACTCTTGATGGGGAAAATTTTTGGATGTTTTTCCATTCTCCATTATAGCCTATGAGATTCATTAGAATGAATGGGCCCATATGGTAAGGGTTAGGGTTAGGGTTAGAGTTCAGGACACACTTATGTTTGGGTGAATATTGGGGTTGGGTTTAGGGTTGGATAAGATGTATTTTTAATATCACACTGAATGGTACATTCTTGATGGGGAAAAATTTTGGATGTTTTTCCATTCTCCATTATAGCCTATGAGATTCATTAGAATGAATGGGGCCATATGGTAAGGGTTAGGGTTAGGGTTAGAGTTCAGGACACACTTATGTTTGGGTGAATATTGGGGTTGGGTTTAGGGTTGGATAAGATGTATTTTTAATACCACACTGAATGGTACACTATTGATGGAGAAAAGTTTTGGATGTTTTTCCATTCTCCATTATAGCCTATGAGATTCATTAGAATGAATGGGCCCATATGGTAGGGTTAGGGTTAGGGTTAGAGTTCAGGACACACTTATGTTTGGGTAATATTGGGGTTGGGTTTAGGGTTGGATAAGATGTATTTTTAATATCACACTGAATGGTACACTCTTGATGGGGAAAAATTTTGGATGTTTTTCCATTCTCCATTATAGCCTATGAGATTCATTAGAATGAATGGGCCCATATGGTAAGGGTTAGGGTTAGGGTTAGAGTTCAGGACACACTTATGTTTGGGTGAATATTGGGGTTGGGTTTAGGGTTGGATAAGATGTATTTTTAATATCACACTGAATGGTACACTCTTGATGGGGAAAAATTTTGGATGTTTTTCCATTCTCCATTATAGCCTATGAGATTCATTAGAATGAATGGGCCCATATGGTAAGGGTTAGGGTTAGGGTTAGAGTTCAGGACACACATATGTTTGGTTTAAAATTGGGGTCTCGTTTAGGGTTGGGTAAGATGTATTTTTAATATCACACTGAATGGTACACTATTGATGGAGAAAAATTTTGGATGTTTTTCCATCTCCATTATAGCCTATGAGATTCATTAGAATGATTGGGCCCATATGGTAAGGGTTAGGGTTAGAGTTCAGGACACACATATGTTCGTTTTAAAATTGGGGTCTGGTTTAGGGTTGGGTAAGATGTATTTTTAATATCACACTGAATGGTACACAATTGATGGAGAAAAATTTTGGATGTTTTTCCATTCTCCATTATAGCCTATGAGATTCATTAGAATGAATGGGCCCATATGGTAAGGGTTAGGGTTAGGGATAGAGTTCAGGACACACATATGTTCGTTTTAAAATTGGGGTCTGGTTTAGGGTTGCGTAAGATGTATTTTTAATATCACACTGAATGGTACACTATTGGTGGAGAAAAATTTTGGATGTTTTTCCATTCTCCATTATAGCCTATGAGATTCATTAGAATGAATGGGCCCATATGGTAAGGGTTATGGTTAGGGTTAGAGTTCAGGACACACATATGTTTGGTTTAAAATTGGGGTCTGGTTTAGGGTTCGGTAAGCTGTACTATTATTATTTCACACTGAATGGTACACTATTGATGGAGAAAAAATTTGGATTTTTTTCAATTCTCCATTATAGCCTATGAGATTCATTAGAATGAATGGGCCCATATGGTAAGGGTTAGGGTTAGGGTTAGACTTCAGGACACACATATGTTCGTTTTAAAATTGGGGTCTGGTTTAGGGTTGGGAAGATGTATTTTTAATATCACACTGAATGGTACACTATTGATGGAGAAAAGTTTTGGATGTTTTTCCATTCTCCATTATAGCCTATGAGATTCATTAGAATGAATGGGCCCATATGGTAGGGTTAGGGTTAGGGTTAGAGTTCAGGACACACTTATTTTTGGGTGAATATTAGGGTTGGGTTTAGGGTTGGATAAGATGTATTTTTAATATCACACTGAATGGTACACTCTTGGTGGGGAAAAATTTTGTATGTTTTTCCATTCTCCATTATAGCCTATGAGATTCATAAGAATGAATGGGCCCATATGGTAAGGGTTAGGGTTAGGGTTAGAGTTCAGGACACACTTATGTTTGGGTGAATATTGAGGTTGGGTTTAGGGTTGGATAAGATGTATTTTTAATATCACACTGAATGGTACACTCTTGATGGGGAAAAATTTTGGATGTTTTTCCATTCTCCATTATAGCCTATGAGATTCATTAGAATGAATGGGCCCATATGGTAAGGGTTAGGGTTAGGGTTAGAGTTCAGGACACACTTATGTTTGGGTGAATATTGGGGTTGGGTTTAGGGTTGGATAAGATGTATTTTTAATATCACACTGAATGGTACACTCTTGATGGGGAAAAATTTTGGATGTTTTTCAATTCTCCATTATAGCCTATGAGATTCATTAGAATGAATGGGCCCAAATGGTAAGGGTTAGGGTTAGGGTTAGAGTTCAGGACACACTTATGTTTGGGTGAATATTGGGGTTGGGTTTAGGGTTGGATAAGATGTATTTTTAATATCACACTGAATGGTACACTCTTGATGGGGAAAATTTTTGGATGTTTATCCATTCTCCATTATAGCCTTTGAGATTCATTAGAATGAATGTGCCCACATGGTAAGGCTTAGGGTTAGGGTTAGAGTTCAGGACACACTTATGTTTGGGTGAATATTGGGGTTGGGTTTAGGGTTGGATAAGATGTTTTTTTAATATCACACTGAATGGTACACTCTTGATGGGGAAAAATTTTGAATGTTTTTCCATTCTCCATTATAGCCTATGAGATTCATTAGAATGAATGGGCCCATATGGTAAGGGTTAGGGTTAGGGTTAGACTTCAGGACACACTTATGTTTGGGTGAATATTGGGGTTGGGTTTAGGGTTGGATAAGATGTATTTTTAATATCACACTGAATGGTACACTCTTGATGGGGAAAAATTTTGGATGTTTTTCCATTCACCATTATAGCCTATGAGATTGATTAGAATGAATGGGCCCATATGGTAAGGGTTATGGTTAGGGTTAGAGTTCAGGACACACATATGTTTGGTTTAAAATTGGGGTCTGGTTTAGGGTTCGGTAAGCTGTATTATTATTATATCACACTGAATGGTACACTATTGATGGAGAAAAAATTTGGATTTTTTTCAATTCTCCATTATAGCCTATGAGATTCATTAGAATGAATGGGCCCATATGGTAAGGGTTAGGGTTAGGGTTAGACTTCAGGACACCCATATGTTCGTTTTAAAATTGGGGTCTGGTTTAGGGTTGGGTAAGATGTATTTTTAATATCACACTGAATGGTACACTATTTATGGAGAAAAAATTTGGATGTTTTTCCATTCTCCATTATAGCATATGAGATTCATTAGAATGAATGGGCCCATATGGTAAGCGTTAGGGTTTGGGTTAGAGTTCAGGACACACATATGTTCATTTTAAAATTGGGGTCTGGTTTAGGTTTGGGTAAGATGTATTTTTAATATCACACTGAATGGTACACTATTGATGGAGAAAAGTTTTGGATGTTTTTCCATTCTCCATTATAGCCTATGAGATTCACTAGAATGAATGAGCCCATATGGTAATGGTTAGGGTTAGGGTTAGAGTTCAGGACACACTTATGTTTGGGTGAATATTAGGGTTGGGTTTATGGTTGGATAAGATGTATTTTTAATATCACACTGAATGGTACACTCTTGATGGGGAAAAATTTTGGATGTTTTTCCATTCTCCATTATAGCCTATGAGATTCATTAGAATGAATGGGCCCATATGGTAAGGGTTAGGGTTAGGGTTAGAGTTCAGGACACACTTATGTTTGGGTGAATATTGGGGTTGGGTTTAGGGTTGGATAAGATGTATTTTTAATATCACACTGAATGGTACACTCTTGATGGCGAAAAATTTTGGATGTTTTTCCATTCTCCATTATAGCCTATGAGATTCATTAGAATGAATGGGCCCTTGTGGTAAGGGTTAGGGTTAGGGTTAGAGTTCAGGACACACTTATGTTTGGGTGAATATTGGGGTTGGGTTTAGGGTTGGATAAGATGTATTTTTAATATCACACTGAATGGTACACTCTTGATGCGGAAAAATTTTGGATGTTTTTCCATTCTCCATTATAGCCTATGAGATTCATTAGAATGAATGGGCCCATATGGTAAGGGTTAGGGTTAGGGTTAGAGTTCAGGACACACATATGTTTGGTTTAAAATTGGGGTCTGGTTTAGGGTTGGGTAAGATGTATTTTTAATATCACACTGAATGGTACACTATTGATGGAGAAAAAATTTGGATGTTTTTCCATTCTCCATTATAGCATATGAGATTCATTAGAATGAATGGGCCCATATGGTAAGCGTTAGGGTTAGGGTTAGAGTTCAGGACACACATATGTTCATTTTAAAATTGGGGTCTGTTTTAGGTTTGGGTAAGATGTATTTTTAATATCACACTGAATGGTACACTATTGATGGAGAAAAGTTTTGGATGTTTTTCCATTCTCCATTATAGCCTATGAGATTCATTAGAATGAATGAGCCCATATGGTAATGGTTAGGGTTAGGGTTAGAGTTCAGGACACACTTATGTTTGGGTGAATATTAGGGTTGGGTTTATGGTTGGATAAGATGTATTTTTAATATCACACTGAATGGTACACTCTTGATGGGGAAAAATTTTGGATGTTTTTCCATTCTCCATTATAGCCTATGAGATTCATTAGAATGAATGGGCCCATATGGTAAGGGTTAGGGTTAGGGTTAGAGTTCAGGACACACTTATGTTTGGGTGAATATTGGGGTTGGGTTTAGGGTTGGATAAGATGTATTTTTAATATCACACTGAATGGTACACTCTTGATGGAGAAAAATTTTGGATGTTTTTCCATTCTCCATTATAGCCTATGAGATTCATTAGAATGAATGGGCCCATATGGTAAGGGTTAGCGTTAGGGTTAGAGTTCAGGACACACTTATGTTTGGGTGAATATTGGGGTTGGGTTTAGGGTTGGATAAGATGTATTTTTAATATCACACTGAATGGTACACTCTTGATGCGGAAAAATTTTGGATGTTTTTCCATTCTCCATTATAGCCTATGAGATTCATTAGAATGAATGGGCCCATATGGTAAGGGTTAGGGTTAGGGTTAGAGTTCAGGACACACATATGTTTGGTTTAAAATTGGGGTCTGGTTTAGGGTTGGGTAAGATGAATTTTTAATATCACACTGAATGGTACACTATTGATGGAGAAAAAATTTGGATGTTTTTCCATTCTCCATTATAGCCTATGAGATTCATTAGAATGAATGGTCCCATATGGTAAGCGTTAGAGTTAGGGTTAGAGTTCAGGACACACATATGTTCGTTTTAAAATTGGGGTCTGGTTTAGGGTTGGGTAAGATGTATTTTTAATATCACACTGAATGGTACACTATTGATGGAGAAAAGTTTTGGATGTTTTTCCATTCTCCATTATAGCCTATGAGATTCATTAGAATGAATGACCCCATATGGTAATGGTTAGGGTTAGGGTTAGAGTTCAGGACACACTTATGTTTGGGTGAATATTAGGGTTGGGTTTATGGTTGGATAAGATGTATTTTTAATATCACACTGAATGGTACACTCTTGATGGGGAAAAATTTTGGATGTTTTTCCATTCTCCATTATAGCCTATGAGATTCATTAGAATGAATGGGCCCATATGGTAAGGGTTAGGGATAGGGTTAAAGTTCAGGACACACTTATGTTTGGGTGAATATTGGGGTTGGGTTTAGGGTTGGATAAGATGTATTTTTAATATCACACTGAATGGTACACTCTTGATGGGGAAAAATTTTGGATGTTTTTCCATTCTCCATTATAGCCTATGAGATTCATTAGAATGAATGGGCCCTTGTGGTAAGGGTTAGGGTTAGGGTTAGAGTTCAGGACACACTTATGTTTGGGTGAATATTGGGGTTGGGTTTAGGGTTGGATAAGATGTATTTTTAATATCACACTGAATGGTACACTCTTGATGGGGAAAAATTTTGGATGTTTTTCCATTCTCCATTATAGCCTATGAGATTCATTAGAATGAATGGGCCCATATGGTAAGGGTTAGGGTTAGGGTTAGAGTTCAGGACACACTTATGTTTGGGTGAATATTGGGGTTGGGTTTAGGGTTGGATAAGATGTATTTTTAATATCACACTGAATGGTACACTCTTGATGGGGAAAAAATTTGGATGTTTTTCCATTCTCCATTATAGCCTATGAGATTCATTAGAATGAATGGGCCCATATGGTAAGGGTTAGGGATAGGGTTAAAGTTCAGGACACACTTATGTTTGGGTGAATATTGGGGTTGGGTTTAGGGTTGGATAAGATGTATTTTTAATATCACACTGAATGGTACACTCTTGATGGGGAACAATTTTGGATGTTTTTCCATTCTCCATTATAGCTTATGAGATTCATTAGAATGAATGGGCCCTTGTGGTAAGGGTTAGGGTTAGGGATAGAGTTCAGGACACACTTATGTTTGGGTGAATATTGGGGTTGGATTTAGGGTTGGATAAGATGTATTTTTAATATCACACTGAATGGTACACTCTTGATGGGGAAAAATTTTGGATGTTTTTCCATTCTCCATTATAGCCTATGAGATTCATTAGAATGAATGGGCCCATATGGTAAGGGTTAGGGTTAGGGTTAGAGTTCAGGACACACTTATGTTTGGGTGAATATTGGGGTTGGGTTTAGGGTTGGATAAGATGTATTTTTAATATCACACTGAATGGTACATTCTTGATGGGGAAAAATTTTGGATGTTTTTCCATTCTCCATTATAGCCTATGAGATTCATTAGAATGAATGGGCCCATATGGTAAGGGTTAGGGTTAGGGTTAGAGTTCAGGACACACTTATGTTTGGGTGAATATTGGGGTTGGGTTTAGGATTGGATAAGATGTATTTTTAATATCACACTGAATGGTACACTCTTGATGGAGAAAAATTTTGGATGTTTTTCCATTCTCCATTATAGCCTATGAGATTCATTAGAATGAATGGGCCCATATGGTAAGGGTTAGGGTTAGGGTTAGAGTTCAGGACACACTTATGTTTGGGTGAATATTGGGGTTGGGTTTAGGGTTGGATAAGATGTATTTTTAATATCACACTGAATGGTACACTCTTGATGGGGAAAAATTTTGGATGTTTTTCCATTCTCCATTATAACCTATGAGATTCATTAGAATGAATGGGCCCATATGGTAAGGGTTAGGGTTAGGGTTAGAGTTCAGGACACACTTATGTTTGGGTGAGTATTGGGGTTGGGTTTAGGGTTGGATAAGATGTATTTTTAATATCACACTGAATGGTACACTCTTGATGGAGAAAAATTTTGGATGTTTTTCCATTCTCCATTATAGCCTATGAGATTCATTAGAATGAATGGGCCCATATGGTAAGGGTTAGGGTTAGGGTTAGAGTTCAGGACACACTTATGTTTGGGTGAATATTGGGGTTGGGTTTAGGGTTGGATAAGATGTATTTTTAATATCACACTGAATGGTACACTCTTGATGCGGAAAAATTTTGGATGTTTTTCCATTCTCCATTATAGCCTATGAGATTCATTAGAATGAATGGGCCCATATGGTAAGGGTTAGGGTTAGGGTTAGAGTTCAGGACACACATATGTTTGGTTTAAAATTGGGGTCTGGTTTAGGGTTGGGTAAGATGAATTTTTAATATCACACTGAATGGTACACTATTGATGGAGAAAAAATTTGGATGTTTTTCCATTCTCCATTATAGCATATGAGATTCATTAGAATGAATGGTCCCATATGGTAAGCGTTAGAGTTAGGGTTAGAGTTCAGGACACACATATGTTCGTTTTAAAATTGGGGTCTGGTTTAGGGTTGGGTAAGATGTATTTTTAATATCACACTGAATGGTACACTATTGATGGAGAAAAGTTTTGGATGTTTTTCCATTCTCCATTATAGCCTATGAGATTCATTAGAATGAATGACCCCATATGGTAATGGTTAGGGTTAGGGTTAGAGTTCAGGACACACTTATGTTTGGGTGAATATTAGGGTTGGGTTTATGGTTGGATAAGATGTATTTTTAATATCACACTGAATGGTACACTCTTGATGGGGAAAAATTTTGGATGTTTTTCCATTCTCCATTATAGCCTATGAGATTCATTAGAATGAATGGGCCCATATGGTAAGGGTTAGGGTTAGGGTTAGAGTTCAGGACACACTTATGTTTGGGTGAATATTGGGGTTGGGTTTAGGGTTGGATAAGATGTATTTTTAATATCACACTGAATGGTACACTCTTGATGGGGAAAAATTTTGGATGTTTTTCCATTCTCCATTATAGCCTATGAGATTCATTAGAATGAATGGGCCCATATGGTAAGGGTTAGGGATAGGGTTAAAGTTCAGGACACACTTATGTTTGGGTGAATATTGGGGTTGGGTTTAGGGTTGGATAAGATGTATTTTTAATATCACACTGAATGGTACACTCTTGATGGGGAACAATTTTGGATGTTTTTCCATTCTCCATTATAGCCTATGAGATTCATTAGAATGAATGGGCCCTTGTGGTAAGGGTTAGGGTTAGGGTTAGAGTTCAGGACACACTTATGTTTGGGTGAATATTGGGGTTGGGTTTAGGGTTGGATAAGATGTATTTTTAATATCACACTGAATGGTACACTCTTGATGGGGAAAAATTTTGGATGTTTTTCCATTCTCCATTATAGCCTATGAGATTCATTAGAATGAATGGGCCCATATGGTAAGGGTTAGGGTTAGGGTTAGAGTTCAGGACACACTTATGTTTGGGTGAATATTGGGGTTGGGTTTAGGGTTGGATAAGATGTATTTTTAATATCACACTGAATGGTACACTCTTGATGGGGAAAAATTTTGGATGTTTTTCCGTTCTCCATTATAGCCTATGAGATTCATTAGAATGAATGGGCCCATATGGTAAGGGTTAGGGTTAGGGTTAGAGTTCAGGACACACATATGTTTGGTTTAAAATTGGGGTCTGGTTTAGGGTTGGGTAAGATGTATTTTTAATATCACACTGAATGGTACACTATTTATGGAGAAAAAATTTGGATGTTTTTCCATTCTCCATTATAGCATATGAGATTCATTAGAATGAATGGGCCCATATGGTAAGCGTTAGGGTTAGGGTTAGAGTTCAGGACACACTTATGTTTGGGTGAATATTGGGGTCTGGTTTAGGGTTGGATAAGATGTATTTTAAATATCACACTGAATGGTACACTCTTGATGGAGAAAAATTTTGGATGTTTTTCCATTCTCCATTATAGCCTATGAGATTCATTAGAATGAATGGGCCCATATGGTAAGGGTTAGGGTTAGGGTTAGAGTTCAGGACACACTTATGTTTGGGTGAATATTGGGGTTGGGTTTAGGGTTGGATAAGATGTATTTTTAATATCACACTGAATGGTACACTCTTGATGGGGAAAAATTTTGGATGTTTTTCCATTCTCCATTATAGCCTATGAGATTCATTAGAATGAATGGGCCCTTGTGGTAAGGGTTAGGGTTAGGGTTAGAGTTCAGGACACACTTATGTTTGGGTGAATATTGGGGTTGGGTTTAGGGTTGGATAAGATGTATTTTTAATATCACACTGAATGGTACACTCTTGATGGGGAAAAATTTTGGATGTTTTTCCATTCTCCATTATAGCCTATGAGATTCATTAGAATGAATGGGCCCATATGGTAAGGGTTAGGGTTAGGGTTAGAGTTCAGGACACACTTATGTTTGGGTGAATATTGGGGTTGGTTTTAGGGTTGGATAAGATGTATTTTTAATATCACACTGAATGGTACACTCTTGATGCGGAAAAATTTTGGATGTTTTTCCATTCTCCATTATAGCCTATGAGATTCATTAGAATGAATGGGCCCATATGGTAAGGGTTAGGGTTAGAGTTCAGGACACACATATGTTTGGTTTAAAATTGGGGTCTGGTTTAGGGTTGGGTAAGATGAATTTTTAATATCACACTGAATGGTACACTATTGATGGAGAAAAAATTTGGATGTTTTTCCATTCTCTATTATAGCATATGAGATTCATTAGAATGAATGGGCCCATATGGTAAGCGTTAGAGTAAGGGTTAGAGTTCAGGACACACATATGTTCGTTTTAAAATTGGGGTCTGGTTTAGGGTTGGGTAAGATGTATTTTTAATATCACACTGAATGGTACACTATTGATGGAGAAAAGTTTTGGATGTTTTTCCATTCTCCATTATAGCCTATGAGATTCATTAGAATGAATGACCCCATATGGTAATGGTTAGGGTTAGGGTTAGAGTTCAGGACACACTTATGTTTGGGTGAATATTAGGGTTGGGTTTATGGTTGGATAAGATGTATTTTTAATATCACACTGAATGGTACACTCTTGATGGGGAAAAATTTTGGATGTTTTTCCATTCTCCATTATAGCCTATGAGATTCATTAGAATGAATGGGCCCATATTGTAAGGGTTAGGGTTAGGGTTAGAGTTCAGGACACACTTATGTTTGGGTGAATATTGGGGTTGGGTTTAGGGTTGGATAAGATGTATTTTTAATATCACACTGAATGGTACACTCTTGATGGGGAAAAATTTTGGATGTTTTTCCATTCTCCATTATAGCCTATGAGATTCATTAGAATGAATGGGCCCATATGGTAAGGGTTAGGGTTAGGGTTAGAGTTCAGGACACACTTATGTTTGGGTGAATATTGGGGTTGGGTTTAGGGTTGGATAAGATGTATTTTTAATATCACACTGAATGGTACACTCTTGATGGGGAAAAATTTTGGATGTTTTTCCATTCTCCATTATAGCCTATGAGATTCATTAGAATGAATGGGCCCTTGTGGTAAGGGTTAGGGTTAGGGTTAGAGTTCAGGACACACTTATGTTTGGGTGAATATTGGGGTTGGGTTTAGGGTTGGATAAGATGTATTTTTAATATCACACTGAATGGTACACTCTTGATGCGGAAAAATTTTGGATGTTTTTCCATTCTCCATTATAGCCTATGAGATTCATTAGAATGAATGGGCCCATATGGTAAGGGTTAGGGTTAGGGTTAGAGTTCAGGACACACATATGTTTGGTTTAAAATTGGGGTCTGGTTTAGGGTTGGGTAAGATGTATTTTTAATATCACACTGAATGGTACACTATTGATGGAGAAAAAATTTGGATGTTTTTCCATTCTCCATTATAGCATATGAGATTCATTAGAATGAATGGGCCCATATGGTAAGCGTTAGGGTTAGGGTTAGAGTTCAGGACACACATATGTTCATTTTAAAATTGGGGTCTGTTTTAGGTTTGGGTAAGATGTATTTTTAATATCACACTGAATGGTACACTATTGATGGAGAAAAGTTTTGGATGTTTTTCCATTCTCCATTATAGCCTATGAGATTCATTAGAATGAATGAGCCCATATGGTAATGGTTAGGGTTAGGGTTAGAGTTCAGGACACACTTATGTTTGGGTGAATATTAGGGTTGGGTTTATGGTTGGATAAGATGTATTTTTAATATCACACTGAATGGTACACTCTTGATGGGGAAAAATTTTGGATGTTTTTCCATTCTCCATTATAGCCTATGAGATTCATTAGAATGAATGGGCCCATATGGTAAGGGTTAGGGTTAGGGTTAGCGTTCAGGACACACTTATGTTTGGGTGAATATTGGGGTTGGGTTTAGGGTTGGATAAGATGTATTTTTAATATCACACTGAATGGTACACTCTTGATGGAGAAAAATTTTGGATGTTTTTCCATTCTCCATTATAGCCTATGAGATTCATTAGAATGAATGGGCCCATATGGTAAGGGTTAGCGTTAGGGTTAGAGTTCAGGACACACTTATGTTTGGGTGAATATTGGGGTTGGGTTTAGGGTTGGATAAGATGTATTTTTAATATCACACTGAATGGTACACTCTTGATGCGGAAAAATTTTGGATGTTTTTCCATTCTCCATTATAGCCTATGAGATTCATTAGAATGAATGGGCCCATATGGTAAGGGTTAGGGTTAGGGTTAGAGTTCAGGACACACATATGTTTGGTTTAAAATTGGGGTCTGGTTTAGGGTTGGGTAAGATGAATTTTTAATATCACACTGAATGGTACACTATTGATGGAGAAAAAATTTGGATGTTTTTCCATTCTCCATTATAGCCTATGAGATTCATTAGAATGAATGGTCCCATATGGTAAGCGTTAGAGTTAGGGTTAGAGTTCAGGACACACATATGTTCGTTTTAAAATTGGGGTCTGGTTTAGGGTTGGGTAAGATGTATTTTTAATATCACACTGAATGGTACACTATTGATGGAGAAAAGTTTTGGATGTTTTTCCATTCTCCATTATAGCCTATGAGATTCATTAGAATGAATGACCCCATATGGTAATGGTTAGGGTTAGGGTTAGAGTTCAGGACACACTTATGTTTGGGTGAATATTAGGGTTGGGTTTATGGTTGGATAAGATGTATTTTTAATATCACACTGAATGGTACACTCTTGATGGGGAAAAATTTTGGATGTTTTTCCATTCTCCATTATAGCCTATGAGATTCATTAGAATGAATGGGCCCATATGGTAAGGGTTAGGGATAGGGTTAAAGTTCAGGACACACTTATGTTTGGGTGAATATTGGGGTTGGGTTTAGGGTTGGATAAGATGTATTTTTAATATCACACTGAATGGTACACTCTTGATGGGGAAAAATTTTGGATGTTTTTCCATTCTCCATTATAGCCTATGAGATTCATTAGAATGAATGGGCCCTTGTGGTAAGGGTTAGGGTTAGGGTTAGAGTTCAGGACACACTTATGTTTGGGTGAATATTGGGGTTGGGTTTAGGGTTGGATAAGATGTATTTTTAATATCACACTGAATGGTACACTCTTGATGGGGAAAAATTTTGGATGTTTTTCCATTCTCCATTATAGCCTATGAGATTCATTAGAATGAATGGGCCCATATGGTAAGGGTTAGGGTTAGGGTTAGAGTTCAGGACACACTTATGTTTGGGTGAATATTGGGGTTGGGTTTAGGGTTGGATAAGATGTATTTTTAATATCACACTGAATGGTACACTCTTGATGGGGAAAAAATTTGGATGTTTTTCCATTCTCCATTATAGCCTATGAGATTCATTAGAATGAATGGGCCCATATGGTAAGGGTTAGGGATAGGGTTAAAGTTCAGGACACACTTATGTTTGGGTGAATATTGGGGTTGGGTTTAGGGTTGGATAAGATGTATTTTTAATATCACACTGAATGGTACACTCTTGATGGGGAACAATTTTGGATGTTTTTCCATTCTCCATTATAGCTTATGAGATTCATTAGAATGAATGGGCCCTTGTGGTAAGGGTTAGGGTTAGGGATAGAGTTCAGGACACACTTATGTTTGGGTGAATATTGGGGTTGGGTTTAGGGTTGGATAAGATGTATTTTTAATATCACACTGAATGGTACACTCTTGATGGGGAAAAATTTTGGATGTTTTTCCATTCTCCATTATAGCCTATGAGATTCATTAGAATGAATGGGCCCATATGGTAAGGGTTAGGGTTAGGGTTAGAGTTCAGGACACACTTATGTTTGGGTGAATATTGGGGTTGGGTTTAGGGTTGGATAAGATGTATTTTTAATATCACACTGAATGGTACATTCTTGATGGGGAAAAATTTTGGATGTTTTTCCATTCTCCATTATAGCCTATGAGATTCATTAGAATGAATGGGCCCATATGGTAAGGGTTAGGGTTAGGGTTAGAGTTCAGGACACACTTATGTTTGGGTGAATATTGGGGTTGGGTTTAGGATTGGATAAGATGTATTTTTAATATCACACTGAATGGTACACTCTTGATGGAGAAAAATTTTGGATGTTTTTCCATTCTCCATTATAGCCTATGAGATTCATTAGAATGAATGGGCCCATATGGTAAGGGTTAGGGTTAGGGTTAGAGTTCAGGACACACTTATGTTTGGGTGAATATTGGGGTTGGGTTTAGGGTTGGATAAGATGTATTTTTAATATCACACTGAATGGTACACTCTTGATGGGGAAAAATTTTGGATGTTTTTCCATTCTCCATTATAACCTATGAGATTCATTAGAATGAATGGGCCCATATGGTAAGGGTTAGGGTTAGGGTTAGAGTTCAGGACACACTTATGTTTGGGTGAGTATTGGGGTTGGGTTTAGGGTTGGATAAGATGTATTTTTAATATCACACTGAATGGTACACTCTTGATGGAGAAAAATTTTGGATGTTTTTCCATTCTCCATTATAGCCTATGAGATTCATTAGAATGAATGGGCCCATATGGTAAGGGTTAGGGTTAGGGTTAGAGTTCAGGACACACTTATGTTTGGGTGAATATTGGGGTTGGGTTTAGGGTTGGATAAGATGTATTTTTAATATCACACTGAATGGTACACTCTTGATGCGGAAAAATTTTGGATGTTTTTCCATTCTCCATTATAGCCTATGAGATTCATTAGAATGAATGGGCCCATATGGTAAGGGTTAGGGTTAGGGTTAGAGTTCAGGACACACATATGTTTGGTTTAAAATTGGGGTCTGGTTTAGGGTTGGGTAAGATGAATTTTTAATATCACACTGAATGGTACACTATTGATGGAGAAAAAATTTGGATGTTTTTCCATTCTCCATTATAGCATATGAGATTCATTAGAATGAATGGTCCCATATGGTAAGCGTTAGAGTTAGGGTTAGAGTTCAGGACACACATATGTTCGTTTTAAAATTGGGGTCTGGTTTAGGGTTGGGTAAGATGTATTTTTAATATCACACTGAATGGTACACTATTGATGGAGAAAAGTTTTGGATGTTTTTCCATTCTCCATTATAGCCTATGAGATTCATTAGAATGAATGGGCCCATATGGTAAGGGTTAGGGTTAGGGTTAGAGTTCAGGACACACTTATGTTTGGGTGAATATTGGGGTTGGGTTTAGGGTTGGATAAGATGTATTTTTAATATCACACTGAATGGTACACTCTTGATGGGGAAAAATTTTGGATGTTTTTCCATTCTCCATTATAGCCTATGAGATTCATTAGAATGAATGGGCCCATATGGTAAGGGTTAGGGATAGGGTTAAAGTTCAGGACACACTTATGTTTGGGTGAATATTGGGGTTGGGTTTAGGGTTGGATAAGATGTATTTTTAATATCACACTGAATGGTACACTCTTGATGGGGAACAATTTTGGATGTTTTTCCATTCTCCATTATAGCCTATGAGATTCATTAGAATGAATGGGCCCTTGTGGTAAGGGTTAGGGTTAGGGTTAGAGTTCAGGACACACTTATGTTTGGGTGAATATTGGGGTTGGGTTTAGGGTTGGATAAGATGTATTTTTAATATCACACTGAATGGTACACTCTTGATGGGGAAAAATTTTGGATGTTTTTCCATTCTCCATTATAGCCTATGAGATTCATTAGAATGAATGGGCCCATATGGTAAGGGTTAGGGTTAGGGTTAGAGTTCAGGACACACTTATGTTTGGGTGAATATTGGGGTTGGGTTTAGGGTTGGATAAGATGTATTTTTAATATCACACTGAATGGTACACTCTTGATGGGGAAAAATTTTGGATGTTTTTCCGTTCTCCATTATAGCCTATGAGATTCATTAGAATGAATGGGCCCATATGGTAAGGGTTAGGGTTAGGGTTAGAGTTCAGGACACACATATGTTTGGTTTAATATTGGGGTCTGGTTTAGGGTTGGGTAAGATGTATTTTTAATATCACACTGAATGGTACACTATTTATGGAGAAAAAATTTGGATGTTTTTCCATTCTCCATTATAGCATATGAGATTCATTAGAATGAATGGGCCCATATGGTAAGCGTTAGGGTTAGGGTTAGAGTTCAGGACACACTTATGTTTGGGTGAATATTGGGGTCTGGTTTAGGGTTGGATAAGATGTATTTTAAATATCACACTGAATGGTACACTCTTGATGGAGAAAAATTTTGGATGTTTTTCCATTCTCCATTATAGCCTATGAGATTCATTAGAATGAATGGGCCCATATGGTAAGGGTTAGGGTTAGGGTTAGAGTTCAGGACACACTTATGTTTGGGTGAATATTGGGGTTGGGTTTAGGGTTGGATAAGATGTATTTTTAATATCACACTGAATGGTACACTCTTGATGGGGAAAAATTTTGGATGTTTTTCCATTCTCCATTATAGCCTATGAGATTCATTAGAATGAATGGGCCCTTGTGGTAAGGGTTAGGGTTAGGGTTAGAGTTCAGGACACACTTATGTTTGGGTGAATATTGGGGTTGGGTTTAGGGTTGGATAAGATGTATTTTTAATATCACACTGAATGGTACACTCTTGATGGGGAAAAATTTTGGATGTTTTTCCATTCTCCATTATAGCCTATGAGATTCATTAGAATGAATGGGCCCATATGGTAAGGGTTAGGGTTAGGGTTAGAGTTCAGGACACACTTATGTTTGGGTGAATATTGGGGTTGGTTTTAGGGTTGGATAAGATGTATTTTTAATATCACACTGAATGGTACACTCTTGATGCGGAAAAATTTTGGATGTTTTTCCATTCTCCATTATAGCCTATGAGATTCATTAGAATGAATGGGCCCATATGGTAAGGGTTAGGGTTAGAGTTCAGGACACACATATGTTTGGTTTAAAATTGGGGTCTGGTTTAGGGTTGGGTAAGATGAATTTTTAATATCACACTGAATGGTACACTATTGATGGAGAAAAAATTTGGATGTTTTTCCATTCTCTATTATAGCATATGAGATTCATTAGAATGAATGGGCCCATATGGTAAGCGTTAGAGTAAGGGTTAGAGTTCAGGACACACATATGTTCGTTTTAAAATTGGGGTCTGGTTTAGGGTTGGGTAAGATGTATTTTTAATATCACACTGAATGGTACACTATTGATGGAGAAAAGTTTTGGATGTTTTTCCATTCTCCATTATAGCCTATGAGATTCATTAGAATGAATGACCCCATATGGTAATGGTTAGGGTTAGGGTTAGAGTTCAGGACACACTTATGTTTGGGTGAATATTAGGGTTGGGTTTATGGTTGGATAAGATGTATTTTTAATATCACACTGAATGGTACACTCTTGATGGGGAAAAATTTTGGATGTTTTTCCATTCTCCATTATAGCCTATGAGATTCATTAGAATGAATGGGCCCATATTGTAAGGGTTAGGGTTAGGGTTAGAGTTCAGGACACACTTATGTTTGGGTGAATATTGGGGTTGGGTTTAGGGTTGGATAAGATGTATTTTTAATATCACACTGAATGGTACACTCTTGATGGGGAAAAATTTTGGATGTTTTTCCATTCTCCATTATAGCCTATGAGATTCATTAGAATGAATGGGCCCATATGGTAAGGGTTAGGGATAGGGTTAAAGTTCAGGACACACTTATGTTTGGGTGAATATTGGGGTTGGGTTTAGGGTTGGATAAGATGTATTTTTAATATCACACTGAATGGTACACTCTTGATGGGGAAAAATTTTGGATGTTTTTCCATTCTCCATTATAGCCTATGAAATTCATTAGAATGAATGGGCCCTTGTGGTAAGGGTTAGGGTTAGGGTTAGAGTTCAGGACACACTTATGTTTGGGTGAATATTGGGGTCTGGTTTAGGGTTGGGTAAGATGTATTTTTAATATCACACTGAATGGTACACTATTTATGGAGAAAAAATTTGGATGTTTTTCCAATCTCCATTATAGCCTATGAGATTCATTAGAATGAATGGGCCCATATGGTAAGCGTTAGGGTTAGGGTTAGAGTTCAGGACACACATATGTTCATTTTAAAATTGGGGTCTGGTTTAGGTTTGGGTAAGATGTATTTTTAATATCACAATGAATGGTACACTATTTATGGAGAAAAAATTTGGATGTTTTTCCATTCTCCATTATAGCCTATGAGATTCATTAGAATGAATGGGCCCATATGGTAAGGGTTAGGGATAGGGTTAAAGTTCAGGACACACTTATGTTTGGGTGAATATTGGGGTTGGGTTTAGGGTTGGATAAGATGTATTTTTAATATCACACTGAATGGTACACTCTTGATGGGGAAAAATTTTGGATGTTTTTCCATTCTCCATTATAGCCTATGAGATTCATCAGAATGAATGGGCCCTTGTGGTAAGGGTTAGGGTTAGGGTTAGAGTTCAGGACACACTTATGTTTGGGTGAATATTGGGGTTGGGTTTAGGGTTGGATAAGATGTATTTTTAATATCACACTGAATGGTACACTCTTGATGGGGAAAAATTTTGGATGTTTTTCCATTCTCCATTATAGCCTATGAGATTCATTAGAATGAATGGGCCCATATGGTAAGGGTTAGGGTTAGGGTTAGAGTTCAGGACACACTTATGTTTGGGTGAATATTGGGGTTGGGTTTACGGTTGGATAAGATGTATTTTTAATATCACACTGAATGGTACACTCTTGATGGGGAAAAATTTTGGATGTTTTTCCATTCTCCATTATAGCCTATGAGATTCATTAGAATGAATGGGCCCATATGGTAAGGGTTAGGGTTAGGGTTAGAGTTCAGGACACACATATGTTTGGTTTAAAATTGGGGTCTGGTTTAGGGTTGGGTAAGATGTATTTTTAATATCACACTGAATGGTACACTATTTATGGAGAAAAAATTTGGATGTTTTTCCATTCTCCATTATAGCCTATGAGATTCATTAGAATGAATGGGCCCATATGGTAAGCGTTAGGGTTAGGGTTAGAGTTCAGGACACACATATGTTCATTTTAAAATTGGGGTCTGGTTTAGGTTTGGGTAAGATGTATTTTTAATATCACACTGAATGGTACACTATTGATGGAGAAAAGTTTTGGATGTTTTTCCATTCTCCATTATAGCCTATGAGATTCATTAGAATGAATGAGCCCATATGGTAATGGTTAGGGTTAGGGTTAGAGTTCAGGACACACTTATGTTTGGGTGAATATTAGGGTTGGGTCTATGGTTGGATAAGATGTATTTTTAATATCACACTGAATGGTACACTCTTGATGGGGAAAAATTTTGGATGTTTTTCCATTCTCCATTATAGCCTATGAGATTCATTAGAATGAATGGGCCCATATGGTAAGGATTAGGGTTAGGGTTAGAGTTCAGGACACACTTATGTTTGGGTGAATATTGGGGTTGGGTTTAGGGTTGGATAAGATGTATTTTTAATATCACACTGAATGGTACACTCTTGATGGAGAAAAATTTTGGATGTTTTTCCATTCTCCATTATAGCCTATGAGATTCATTAGAATGAATGGGCCCATATGGTAAGGGTTAGGGTTAGGGTTAGAGTTCAGGACACACTTATGTTTGGGTGAATAGTGGGGTTGGGTTTAGGGTTGGATAAGATGTATTTTTAATATCACACTGAATGGTACACTCTTGATGGGGAAAAATTTTGGATGTTTTTCCATTCTACATTATAGCCTATGAGATTCATTAGAATGAATGGGCCCTTGTGGTAAGGGTTAGGGTTAGGGTTAGAGTTCAGGACACACTTATGTTTGGGTGAATATTGGGGTTGGGTTTAGGGTTGGATAAGATGTATTTTTAATATCACACTGAATGGTACACTCTTGATGGGGAAAAATTTTGGATGTTTTTCCATTCTCCATTATAGCCTATGAGATTCATTAGAATGAATGGGCCCATATGGTAAGGGTTAGGGTTAGGGTTAGAGTTCAGGACACACATATGTTTGGTTTAAAATTGGGGTCTGGTTTAGGGTTGGGTAAGATGTATTTTTAATATCACACTGAATGGTACACTATTTATGGAGAAAAAATTTGGATGTTTTTCCATTCTCCATTATAGCCTATGAGATTCATTAGAATGAATGGGCCCATATGGTAAGCGTTAGGGTTAGGGTTAGAGTTCAGGACACACATATGTTCATTTTAAAATTGGGGTCTGGTTTAGGTTTGGGTAAGATGTATTTTTAATATCACACTGAATGGTACACTATTGATGGAGAAAAGTTTTGGATGTTTTTCCATTCTCCATTATAGCCTATGAGATTCATTAGAATGAATGAACCTATATGGTAATGGTTAGGGTTAGGGTTAGAGTTCAGGACACACTTATGTTTGGGTGAATATTAGGGTTGGGTCTATGGTTGGATAAGATGTATTTTTAATATCACACTGAATGGTACACTCTTGATGGGGAAAAATTTTGGATGTTTTTCCATTCTCCATTATAGCCTATGAGATTCATTAGAATGAATGGGCCCATATGGTAAGGGTTAGGGTTAGGGTTAGAGTTCAGGACACACTTATGTTTGGGTGAATATTGGGGTTGGGTTTAGGGTTGGATAAGATGTATTTCTAATATCACACTGAATGGTACACTCTTGATGGGGAAAAATTTTGGATGTTTTTCCATTCTCCATTATAGCCTATGAGATTCATTAGAATGAATGGGCCCTTGTGGTAAGGGTTAGGGTTAGGGTTAGAGTTCAGGACACACTTATGTTTGGGTGAATATTGGGGTTGGGTTTAGGGTTGGATAAGATGTATTTTTAATATCACACTGAATGGTACACTCTTGATGGGGAAAAATTTTGGATGTTTTTCCATTCTCCATTATAGCCTATGAGATTCATTAGAATGAATGGGCCCATATGGTAAGGGTTAGGGTTAGGGTTAGAGTTCAGGACACACTTATGTTTGGGTGAATATTGGGGTTGGGTTTAGGGTTGGATAAGATGTATTTTTAATATCACACTGAATGGTACACTCTTGATGGGGAAAAATTTTGGATGTTTTTCCATTCTCCATTATAGCCTATGAGATTCATTAGAATGAATGGGCCCATATGGTAAGGGTTAGGGATAGGGTTAAAGTTCAGGACACACTTATGTTTGGGTGAATATTGGGGTTGGGTTTAGGGTTGGATAAGATGTATTTTTAATATCACACTGAATGGTACACTCTTGATGGGGAAAAATTTTGGATGTTTTTCCATTCTCCATTATAGCTTATGAGATTCATTAGAATGAATGGGCCCTTGTGGTAAGGGTTAGGGTTAGGGTTAGAGTTCGGGACACACTTATGTTTGGGTGAATATTGTGGTTGGGTTTAGGGTTGGATAAGATGTATTTTTAATATCACACTGAATGGTACACTCTTGATGGGGAAAAATTTTGGATGTTTTTCCATTCTCCATTATAGCCTATGAGATTCATTAGAATGAATGGGCCCATATGGTAAGGGTTAGGGTTAGGGTTAGAGTTCAGGACACACTTATGTTTGGGTGAATATTGGGGTTGGGTTTAGGGTTGGATAAGATGTATTTTTAATATCACACTGAATGGTACACTCTTGATGGGGAAAAATTTTGGATGTTTTTCCATTCTCCATTATAGCCTATGAGATTCATTAGAATGAATGGGCCCATATGGTAAGGGTTAGGGTTAGGGTTAGAGTTCAGGACACACATATGTTTGGTTTAAAATTGGGGTCTGGTTTAGGGTTGGGTAAGATGTATTTTTAATATCACACTGAATGGTACACTATTTATGGAGAAAAAATTTGGATGTTTTTCCATTCTCCATTATAGCCTATGAGATTCATTAGAATGAATGGGCCCATATGGTAAGCGTTAGGGTTAGGGTTAGAGTTCAGGACACACATATGTTCATTTTAAAATTGGGGTCTGGTTTAGGTTTGGGTAAGATGTATTTTTAATATCACACTGAATGGTACACTATTGATGGAGAAAAGTTTTGGATGTTTTTCCATTCTCCATTATAGCCTATGAGATTCATTAGAATGAATGAGCCCATATGGTAATGGTTAGGGTTAGGGTTAGAGTTCAGGACACACTTATGTTTGGGTGAATATTAGGGTTGGGTCTATGGTTGGATAAGATGTATTTTTAATATCACACTGAATGGTACACTCTTGATGGGGAAAAATTTTGGATGTTTTTCCATTCTCCATTATAGCCTATGAGATTCATTAGAATGAATGGGCCCATATGGTAAGGGTTAGGGTTAGGGTTAGAGTTCAGGACACACTTATGTTTGGGTGAATAGTGGGGTTGGGTTTAGGGTTGGATAAGATGTATTTTTAATATCACACTGAATGGTACACTCTTGATGGGGAAAAATTTTGGATGTTTTTCCATTCTCCATTATAGCCTATGAGATTCATTAGAATGAATGGGCCCATATGGTAAGGGTTAGGGTTAGGGTTAGAGTTCAGGACACACATATGTTTGGTTTAAAATTGGGGTCTGGTTTAGGGTTGGGTAAGATGTATTTTTAATATCACACTGAATGGTACACTATTTATGGAGAAAAAATTTGGATGTTTTTCCATTCTCCATTATAGCCTATGAGATTCAAGAGAATGAATGGGCCCTTGTGGTAAGGGTTAGGGTTAGGGTTAGAGTTCAGGACACACTTATGTTTGGGTGAATATTGGGGTTGGGTTTAGGGTTGGATAAGATGTATTTTTAATATCACACTGAAAGGTACACTCTTGATGGGGAAAAATTTTGGATGTTTTTCCATTCTCCATTATAGCCTATGAGATTCATTAGAATGAATGGGCCCATATGGTAAGGGTTAGGGTTAGGGTTAGAGTTCAGGACACACTTTTGTTTGGGTGAATATTGGGGTTGGGTTTAGGGTTGGATAAGATGTATTTTTAATATCACACTGAATGGTACACTCTTGATGGGGAAAAATTTTGGATGTTTTTCCATTCTCCATTATAGCCTATGAGATTCATTAGAATGAATGGGCCCATATGGTAAAGGTTAGGGTTAGGGTTAGAGTTCAGGACACACTTATGTTTGGGTGAATATTGGGGTTGGGTTTAGGGTTGGATAAGATGTATTTTTAATATCACACTGAATGGTACACTCTTGATGGGGAAAAATTTTGGATGTTTTTCCATTCTCCATTATAGCCTATGAGATTCATTAGAATGAATGGGCCCATATGGTAAGGGTTAGGGTTAGGTTTAGAGTTCAGGACACACTTATGTTTGGGTGAATATTGGGGTTGGGTTTAGGGTTGGATAAGATGTATTTTTAATATCACACTGAATGGTACACTCTTGATGGGGAAAATTTTTGGATGTTTTTCCATTCTCCATTATAGCCTATGAGATTCATTAGAATGAATGGGCCCATATGGTAAGGGTTAGGGTTAGAGTTCAGGACACACTTATGTTTGGGTGAATATTGGGGTTGGGTTTAGGGTTGGATAAGATGTATTTTTAATATCACACTGAATGGTACACTCTTGATGGGGAAAAATTTTGGATGTTTTTCCATTCTCCATTATAGCCTATGAGATTCATTAGAATGAATGGGCCCATATGGTAAGGGTTAGGGTTAGGGTTAGAGTTCAGCACACACTTATGTTTGGGTGAATATTGGGGTTGGGTTTAGGGTTGGATAAGATGTATTTTTAATATCACACTGAATGGTACACTCTTGATGGGGAAAAATTTTGGATGTTTTTCCATTCTCCATTATAGCCTATGAGATTCATTAGAATGAATGGGCCCATATGGTAAGGGTTAGGGTTAGGGTTAGAGTTCAGGACACACTTATGTTTGGGTGAATATTGGGGTTGGGTTTAGGGTTGGATAAGATGTATTTTTAATATCACACTGAATGGTACACTCTTGATGGGGAAAAATTTTGGATGTTTTTCCATTCTCCATTATAGCCTATGAGATTCATTAGAATGAATGGGCCCATATGGTAAGGGTTAGGGTTAGGGTTAGAGTTCAGCACACACTTATGTTTGGGTGAATATTGGGGTTGGGTTTAGGGTTGGATAAGATGTATTTTTAATATCACACTGAATGGTACACTCTTGATGGGGAAAAATTTTGGATGTTTTTCCATTCTCCATTATAGCCTATGAGATTCATTAGAATGAATGGGCCCATATGGTAAGGGTTAGGGTTAGGGTTAGAGTTCAGGACACACTTATGTTTGGGTGAATATTGGGGTTGGGTTTAGGGTTGGATAAGATGTATTTTTAATATCACACTGAATGGTACACTCTTGATGTGGAAAAATTTTGGATGTTTTTCCATTCTCCATTATAGCCTATGAGATTCATTAGAATGAATGGGCCCATATGGTAAGGGTTAGGGTTAGGGTTAGAGTTCAGGACACACTTATGTTTGGGTGAATATTGGGGTTGGGTTTAGGGTTGGATAAGATGTATTTTTAATATCACACTGAATGGTACACTCTTAATGGGGAAAAATTTTGGATGTTTTTCCATTCTCCATTATAGCCTATGGGATTCATTAGAATGAATGGGCCCATATGGTAAGGGTTAGGGTTAGAGTTCAGGACACACTTATGTTTGGGTGAATATTCGGGTTGGGTTTAGGGTTGGATAAGATGTATTTTTAATATCACACTGAATGGTACACTCTTGATGGGGAAAAATTTTGGATGTTTTTCCATTCTCCATTATAGCCTATGAGATTCATTAGAATGAATGGGCCCATATGGTAAGGGTTAGGGTTAGGGTTAGAGTTCAGGACACACTTATGTTTGGGTGAATATTGGGGTTGGGTTTAGGGTTGGATAAGATGTATTTTTAATATCACACTGAATGGTACACTCTTGATGGGGAAAAATTTTGGATGTTTTTCCATTCTCCATTATAGCCTATGAGATTCATTAGAATGAATGGGCCCATATGGTAAGGGTTAGGGTTAGGGTTAGAGTTCAGGACACACTTATGTTTGGGTGAATATTGGGGTTGGGTTTAGGGTTGGATAAGATGTATTTCTAATATCACACTGAATGGTACACTCTTGATGGGGAAAAATTTTGGATGTTTTTCCATTCTCCATTATAGCCTATGAGATTCATTAGAATGAATGGGCCCATATGGTAAGGGTTAGGGTTAGGGTTAGAGTTCAGGACACACTTATGTTTGGGTGAATATTGGGGTTGGGTTTAGGGTTGGATAAGATGTATTTTTAATATCACACTGAATGGTACACTGTTGATGGGGAAAAATTTTGGATGTTTTTCCATTCTCCATTATAGCCTATGAGATTCATTAGAATGAATGGGCCCATATGGTAAGGGTTAGGGTTAGGGTTAGAGTTCAGGACACACTTATGTTCGGTTTAAAATTGGGGTCTGTTTTAGTGTTGGGTAAGATGTATTTTTAATATCACACTGAATGGTACACTATTGATGGAGAAAAGTTTTGGATGTTTTTCCATTCTCCATTATAGCCTATGAGATTCATTAGAATGAATGAGCCCATATGGTAAGGTTTAGGGTTAGGGTTAGAGTTCAGGACACACTTATGTTTGGGTGAATATTGGGGTTGGGTTTAGGGTTGGATAAGATGTATTTTTAATATCACACTGAATGGTACACTCTTGATGGGGAAAAATTTTGGATGTTTTTCCATTCTCCATTATAGCCTATGAGATTCATTAGAATGAATGGGCCCTTATGGTAAGGGTTAGGGTTAGAGTTCAGGACACAGTTATGTTTGGGTGAATATTGGGGTTGGGTTTAGGGTTGGATAAGATGTATTTTTAATATCACACTGAATGGTACACTCTTGATGGGGAAAAATTTTGGATGTTTTTCCATTCTCCATTATAGCCTATGAGATTCATTAGAATGAATGGGCCCATATGGTAAGGGTTAGGGTTAGGGTTAGAGTTCAGGACACACTTATGTTTGGGTGAATATTGGGGTTGGGTTTAGGGTTGGATAAGATGTATTTTTAATATCACACTGAATGGTACACTCTTGATGGGGAAAAATTTTGGATGTTTTTCCATTCTCCATTATAGCCTATGAGATTCACTAGAATGAATGGGCCCATATGGTAAGGGTTAGGGTTAGGGTTAGAGTTCAGGACACACTTATGTTTGGGTGAATATTGGGGTTGGGTTTAGGGTTGGATAAGATGTATTTTTAATATCACACTGAATGGTACACTCTTGATGGGGAAAAATTTTGGATGTTTTTCCATTCTCCATTATAGCCTATGAGATTCATTAGAATGAATGGGCCCATATGGTAAGGGTTAGGGTTAGGGTTAGAGTTCAGGACACACTTATGTTTGGGTGAATATTGGGGTTGGGTTTAGGGTTGGATAAGATGTATTTTTAATATCACACTGAATGGTACACTCTTGATGGGGAAAAATTTTGGATGTTTTTCCATTCTCCATTATAGCCTATGAGATTCATTAGAATGAATGGGCCCATATGGTAAGGGTTAGGGTTAGGGTTAGAGTTCAGGACACACTTATGTTTGGGTGAATATTGGGGTTGGGTTTAGGGTTGGATAAGATGTATTTTTAATATCACACTGAATGGTACACTCTTGATGGGGAAAAATTTTGGATGTTTTTCCATTCTCCATTATAGCCTATGAGATTCATTAGAATGAATGGGCCCATATGGTAAGGGTTAGGGTTAGGTTTAGAGTTCAGGACACACTTATGTTTGGGTGAATATTGGGGTTGGGTTTAGGGTTGGATAAGATGTATTTTTAATATCACACTGAATGGTACACTCTTGATGGGGAAAATTTTTGGATGTTTTTCCATTCTCCATTATAGCCTATGAGATTCATTAGAATGAATGGGCCCATATGGTAAGGGTTAGGGTTAGAGTTCAGGACACTTATGTTTGGGTGAATATTGGGGTTGGGTTTAGGGTTGGATAAGATGTATTTTTAATATCACACTGAATGGTACACTCTTGATGGGGAAAAATTTTGGATGTTTTTCCATTCTCCATTATAGCCTATGAGATTCATTAGAATGAATGGGCCCATATGGTAAAGGTTAGGGTTAGGGTTAGAGTTCAGCACACACTTATGTTTGGGTGAATATTGGGGTTGGGTTTAGGGTTGGATAAGATGTATTTTTAATATCACACTGAATGGTACACTCTTGATGGGGAAAAATTTTGGATGTTTTTCCATTCTCCATTATAGCCTATGAGATTCATTAGAATGAATGGGCCCATATGGTAAGGGTTAGGGTTAGGGTTAGAGTTCAGGACACACTTATGTTTGGGTGAATATTGGGGTTGGGTTTAGGGTTGGATAAGATGTATTTTTAATATCACACTGAATGGTACACTCTTGATGGGGAAAAATTTTGGATGTTTTTCCATTCTCCATTATAGCCTATGAGATTCATTAGAATGAATGGGCCCATATGGTAAGGGTTAGGGTTAGGGTTAGAGTTCAGGACACACTTATGTTTGGGTGAATATTGGGGTTGGGTTTAGGGTTGGATAAGATTTATTTTTAATATCACACTGAATGGTACACTCTTGATGGGGAAAAATTTTGGATGTTTTTCCATTCTCCATTATAGCCTATGAGATTCATTAGAATGAATGGGCCCTTGTTGTAAGGGTTAGGGTTAGGGTTAGAGTTCAGGACACACTTATGTTTGGGTGAATATTGGGGTTGGGTTTAGGGTTGGATAAGATGTATTTTTAATATCACACTGAATGGTACACTCTTGATGGGGAAAAATTTTGGATGTTTTTCCATTCTCCATTATAGCCTATGAGATTCATTAGAATGAATGGGCCCATATGGTAAGGGTTAGGGTTAGGGTTAGAGTTCAGGACACACTTATGTTCGGTTTAAAATTGGGGTCTGTTTTAGGGTTGGGTAAGATGTATTTTTAATATCACACTGAATGGTACACTATTGATGGAGAAAAGTTTTGGATGTTTTTCCATTCTCCATTATAGCCTATGAGATTCATTAGAATGAATGAGCCCATATGGTAAGGTTTAGGGTTAGGGTTAGAGTTCAGGACACACTTATGTTTGGGTGAATATTGGGGTTGGGTTTAGGGTTGGATAAGATGTGTTTTTAATATCACACTGAATGGTACACTCTTGATGGGGAAAAATTTTGGATGTTTTTCCATTCTCCATTATAGCCTATGAGATTCATTAGAATGAATGGGCCCTTGTTGTAAGGGTTAGGGTTAGGGTTAGAGTTCAGGACACACTTATGTTTGGGTGAATATTGGGGTTGGGTTTAGGGTTGGATAAGATGTATTTTTAATATCACACTGAATGGTACACTCTTGATGGGGAAAATTTTTGGATGTTTTTCCATTCTCCATTATAGCCTATGAGATTCATTAGAATGAATGGGCCCTTATGGTAAGGGTTAGGGTTAGAGTTCAGGACACACTTATGTTTGGGTGAATATTGGGGTTGGGTTTAGGGTTGGATAAGATGTATTTTTAATATCACACTGAATGGTACACTCTTGATGGGGAAAAATTTTGGATGTTTTTCCATTCTCCATTATAGCCTATGAGATTCATTAGAATGAATGGGCCCATATGGTAAGGGTTAGGGTTAGGGTTAGAGTTCAGGACACACTTATGTTTGGGTGAATATTGGGGTTGGGTTTAGGGTTGGATAAGATGTATTTTTAATATCACACTGAATGGTACACTCTTGATGGGGAAAAATTTTGGATGTTTTTCCATTCTCCATTATAGCCTATGAGATTCACTAGAATGAATGGGCCCATATGGTAAGGGTTAGGGTTAGGGTTAGAGTTCAGGACACACTTATGTTTGGGTGAATATTGGGGTTGGGTTTAGGGTTGGATAAGATGTATTTTTAATATCACACTGAATGGTACACTCTTGATGGGGAAAAATTTTGGATGTTTTTCCATTCTCCATTATAGCCTATGAGATTCATTAGAATGAATGGGCCCATATGGTAAGGGTTAGGGTTAGGGTTAGAGTTCAGGACACACTTATGTTTGGGTGAATATTGGGGTTGGGTTTAGGGTTGGATAAGATTTATTTTTAATATCACACTGAATGGTACACTCTTGATGGGGAAAAATTTTGGATGTTTTTCCATTCTCCATTATAGCCTATGAGATTCATGAGAATGAATGGGCCCATATGGTAAGGGTTAGGGTTAGGGTTAGAGTTCAGGACACACTTATGTTTGGGTGAATATTGGGGTTGGGTTTAGGGTTGGATAAGATGTATTTTTAATATCACACTGAATGGTACACTCTTGATGGGGAAAAATTTTGGATGTTTTTCCATTCTCCATTATAGCCTATGAGATTCATTAGAATGAATGGGCCCATATGGTAAGGGTTAGGGTTAGGGTTAGAGTTCAGGACACACTTATGTTTGGGTGAATATTGGGGTTGGGTTTAGGGTTGGATAAGATGTATTTTTAATATCACTCTGAATGGTACACTCTTGATGGGGAAAATTTTGGATGTTTTTCCATTCTCCATTATAGCCTATGAGATTCATTAGAATGAATGGGCCCATATGGTAAGGGTTAGGGTTAGGGTTAGAGTTCAGGACACACTTATGTTTGGGTGAATATTGGGGTTGGGTTTAGGGTTGGATAAGATGTATTTTTAATATCACACTGAATGGTACACTCTTGATGCGGAAAAATTTTGGATGTTTTTCCATTCTCCATTATAGCCTATGAGATTCATTAGAATGAATGGGCCCATATGGTAAGGGTTAGGGTTAGGGTTAGAGTTCAGGACACACTTATGTTTGGGTGAATATTGGGGTTGGGTTTAGGGTTGGATAAGATGTATTTTTAATATCACACTGAATGGTACACTCTTGATGGGGAAAAATTTTGGATGTTTTTCCATTCTCCATTATAGCCTATGAGATTCATTAGAATGAATGGGCCCATATGGTAAGGGTTAGGGTTAGGGTTAGAGTTCAGGACACACTTATGTTTGGGTGAATATTGGGGTTGGGTTTAGGGTTGGATAAGATTTATTTTTAATATCACACTGAATGGTACACTCTTGATGGGGAAAAATTTTGGATGTTTTTCCATTCTCCATTATAGCCTATGAGATTCATTAGAATGAATGGGCCCATATGGTAAGGGTTAGGGTTAGGGTTAGAGTTCAGGACACACTTATGTTAGGTTTAAAATTGGGGTCTGTTTTAGGGTTGGGTAAGATGTATTTTTAATATCACACTGAATGGTACACTATTGATGGAGAAAAGTTTTGGATGTTTTTCCATTCTCCATTATAGCCTATGAGATTCATTAGAATGAATGAGCCCATATGGTAAGGTTTAGGGTTAGGGTTAGAGTTCAGGACACACTTATGTTTGGGTGAATATTGGGGTTGGGTTTAGGGTTGGATAAGATGTATTTTTAATATCACACTGAATGGTACACTCTTGATGGGGAAAATTTTGGATGTTTTTCCATTCTCCATTATAGCCTATGAGATTCATTAGAATGAATGGGCCCTTGTTGTAAGGGTTAGGGTTAGGGTTAGAGTTCAGGACACACTTATGTTTGGGTGAATATTGGGGTTGGGTTTAGGGTTGGATAAGATGTATTTTTAATATCACACTGAATGGTACACTCTTGATGGGGAAAATTTTTGGATGTTTTTCCATTCTCCATTATAGCCTATGAGATTCATTAGAATGAATGGGCCCTTATGGTAAGGGTTAGGGTTAGAGTTCAGGACACACTTATGTTTGGGTGAATATTGGGGTTGGGTTTAGGGTTGGATAAGATGTATTTTTAATATCACACTGAATGGTACACTCTTGATGGGGAAAAATTTTGGATGTTTTTCCATTCTCCATTATAGCCTATGAGATTCATTAGAATGAATGGGCCCATATGGTAAGGGTTAGGGTTAGGGTTAGAGTTCAGGACACACTTATGTTTGGGTGAATATTGGGGTTGGGTTTAGGGTTGGATAAGATGTATTTTTAATATCACACTGAATGGTACACTCTTGATGGGGAAAATTTTTGGATGTTTTTCCATTCTCCATTATAGCCTATGAGATTCATGAGAATGAATGGGCCCATATGGTAAGGGTTAGGGTTAGGGTTAGAGTTCAGGACACACTTATGTTTGGGTGAATATTGGGGTTGGGTTTAGGGTTGGATAAGATGTATTTTTAATATCACACTGAATGGTACACTCTTGATGGGTAAAAATTTTGGATGTTTTTCCATTCTCCATTATAGCCTATGAGATTCATTAGAATGAATGGGCCCATATGGTAAGGGTTAGGGTTAGGGTTAGAGTTCAGGACACACTTATGTTTGGGTGAATATTGGGGTTGGGTTTAGGGTTGGATAAGATTTATTTTTAATATCACACTGAATGGTACACTCTTGATGGGGAAAAATTTTGGATGTTTTTCCATTCTCCATTATAGCCTATGAGATTCATTAGAATGAATGGGCCCATATGGTAAGGGTTAGGGTTAGGGTTAGAGTTCAGGACACACTTATGTTTGGGTGAATATTGGGGTTGGGTTTAGGGTTGGATAAGATGTATTTTTAATATCACACTGAATGGTACACTCTTGATGGGAAAAATTTTG